>NC_052085.1:6538016-7887025 GCF_015852505.1 Tachyglossus aculeatus
GGAAGTTTGCCTGCAGACAAAAGTGTTACATCGCAGGAAAACCTGGGCCTGAGAGCATCACGGGGAAATAACAGGCTGACTGGCTCCAGGAAGTCTATCCCAAAGACACATGGCACGGAGCCCAGCCGCAGCCGAGCTGGTGCAATCCAAAATTGCCAACTGCGCAGCGGGCCTTTGGAATGTGACTGAAATGGGGATGAAGAAGGCCACCAAACTCATTCCCGCTGGTTTCCAAAGTATTCCGTGGAGAGAAGGGCGGACAGGAAGAATGAGGTTCCAAGCCACAACTATATCACTGCTGAGCCGTTACGTAAAAGCCCTTCCAGATGGGTCCCCCTTGGTTTGCAGGTGAGGAAAGAGCGAGGGACTAGGGTACTTGAGTGTTTACTAAGTGCCAAGCACTGTGCTAAGTGTTGCAAGATAATCAGGCCAGACACAATCCTGCCCCACTGGGAGGTCGAAGAGGGAGAACAGGTATTTAACCCCCATTTTATAGATACCGAAAGTGCAGCACAGAGAAGTTAAATGACTTGCCTCAGGTCACACGGCAGGTAAATGACCCAGCCAAGATCAGAACCCACATGTCCTGGCTCCCAGCTGTTCAGATACCCATGTCACCGGACCCTAATGTTTTCAATTTTGTACTCTACTATATTCTTTTCAATCACTTCTAAATGTACTTGGTGGGAGATAGTGAGCTAACGATCTAATTCTGACTCAAAGAAGACTTTTATCCTCAGACCTGTGGCCTAAATTGCTGCACCAATGTTGCACTGATTGTCTGAATTCCCTGGTGGCGAGACAACCAACAGGAAAACACTTCAGGTGGAATACTGCTGGACAAAGCAGATAATTTTGCTTCAAACGCAGGTTCATTTTCAGTCTGTCTCAACTGCTAATAGCTCTGGCTAGCTGAGACCTATGAGAAGATAAGCTTGTTTTTGTTTTTCCCATGAGACCTATGAGAAGATAAGCTTGTTTTTGTTTTTCCCATCTCTTCTTTTAGACTCCCCAACAACCTCTCAACAGCCTTTCCATTCAGGAATTCTTATTCAGTTACGATAAATCAGGATGTTCTTCCTTTTATACTCTGTTAAAATTTGGTGGGGAAAACGTACTTATATAAAATGCAAGGAAAAGTATAAATGGTATTTGTTTTAAGGCTGTAATGTTCTTAAATACTTGTCAAAATGTTTTTTTTTTTATCTGAGTCCACAGGAACTTACCCTTAAATCCCAGGCACCAAATGACTTTCATCATATTTTTCTCTGTTCCACTCTGTATCTGGTCCAACATCTCCCTATCGTATCATCTTGTCCTCAGTTTCTCATTTTTTATATGAATGTCATTTTATTAATGTCTGCCTCCTCCTCTAGGTGGTAAACCAACTCCTTATGGGCAGGGAACGTGTTTAGCAACTCTGCTGTACTGTACTCCCCCAAGCACTTAGTACAGTGCTGTGCACACAGTAAGCGCTCAATAAATCGATTGATTTCTCATCTTTGGCAAATCACTGCTTCAGTGGCTCCCACCAGAAG
This sequence comes from Tachyglossus aculeatus, assembly GCF_015852505.1. Lineage (NCBI taxonomy): Eukaryota > Metazoa > Chordata > Mammalia > Monotremata > Tachyglossidae > Tachyglossus > Tachyglossus aculeatus. Next base: position 6,539,555 of record NC_052085.1, read on the forward strand.
GCTCTCCCACCCAGTCCCTCACGGCCACCTCGTTTCACGATTGCACTCTCGGCTCCACCCGGGACCTGGGGCCCCCACCACGGCTCTGGACTCCCGCTGCTTTTGTAATCACAACAACCTGTCGGCTGTGGAGGGCTGCATCTGCTGGGGGGGACTCGGCTGAGTCAGTTGGGTCCCCCTTTATGGATACTGGCCCGACAGCCGCCTTTGAAATCAAGTTGGCGGCTGCCCCTTGGCCCCATTGTGGTTTCACCAGATACGGCCTCCTCTGGGCCAGTGTCAGCAGCAAGGGGGTGGGCTGACTCAGTGTCTGCTTGGAGGCAGGTTGGCAGTGGGGGAGACCCTTTGGCAACCCCACCTTCATGGCATAGGACATTACGCCCTCAGAGCCAACATTGGCTCAGGGCCCTCCTGTGCTGGGACTTCTTCGGCAGGCCTAGGCTTCCTCCCTGCTGCCCAGCCATGCACGCTGCAGGCATGGACACTCTGATGGCTATTGGGAGCAGATCATTTAGTTGGCAAACATAAATGCTTTAAAAGCTCCCTATTTTAGAGTAGTATCTTCAAGCACCATACCCTCCATTCTAGTCTTTCATTCAATTGTATCTGAGCGCCTACTATGTGCAGTGCACTGTACTAAGCACTTGGGAGAATATAAGAGGCACATTCCCTGCCTAGTCTTTCTTGGACCATCACCCTTATCCCAGCAACCATCCCTCCCAACGTCTCCTTCCTCATTTGCTTCCCAGTTCCTCAGTTTTCTGCGTCTTCTCCCTCTTTCTAGTCCTTCTTTCCCTTTAACCTCACCCTTCTGCCTTCCTAAATGAAGAGTAATTGGTCGAGCCAGCTCAACCAGCTCGACACTACGAGATAGGCTGGTAATAAGATTTACCATTAAGGAGGAAAAAAATGGAATCAGGACGGATGGTAAGGATCAGGCCCTGGTGGGCAGAGAAAAACCTGTTCCGCTAGGATGGCAGAGGGAAAAACCTTAAAGGCAAGATTATCAGCCCGTGCCTACTTTTCACTGTTCTGGATAATTTCATTACTGAGATTAAAGAGTATCCACTTGAATAAACTGATTTGGGAGAATGAAGGAAGAGGGTTCTCCCTTGGAAGATTCACCTAAGTGAGATCCTTATTTAATAATCGGCTTACTAGTAGAACTGCCTGTACTTTATTCAGGTATAGTGGGCTGGGGGGAGGCAGGGAGAAAACAGGGCATAGCTGATTGATAAGGTAACAAGGGAGGGGGGCATCGATAAGCTCAGGAATAGTGCTAATAATTGTCAATCGTTTTGCTGTACTTACATGAAAATCTGAATGTGATCGTATGTGTTACTGGATCTGGCCCAGTTTGAGCCCACTGCCACTGCATGCTCCAGTTTAAATATATCTTTCCTGTATGTATACATATCCTTGAAAGTGTGTAACCCTGGTATGCGGTTGGCTTAACTGACGTGTGTGGAAGTGTATATTGCATGTATGGGAGGAATAGGTATCTTGGGTGTGGTGAATGAATGAGGCCGGGTCAGTGTATGTATGTGTGTGGGGGTGGGTGTTTAGAGTGGGTGCATGCTGGGCATGGCCTGATGTGGGTTTACATGTGTGCACAAATGAATGTATGTGTACTAATGTGGGGAAACCAATGAGGAGCAGGATGGAAACAGAATGGGAGTCAGGGGACCAGGATTCTAATCCCACCTCCTCTACTTGCCTGCTGTGTTACTTCAGGCAAGTCACTGAACTTCTCTGGGCCTCAGTGTCCTCATCTGTAAACCAGGGGTTAAATACTGCTTCCCCCCTGTCTTAGACTGGGAGCCCCAGGTGGGACAGGGACTGTGGCAGATCTGATTATCTTGACTGAATCCCGGCACTTAGTACACTGCCACAGAGAGTGGGTTTAGTGCTTATACTCAGTGCAGTGGGATGGATCTGGTGGAGGTGAAGGGGAGACAAATGACCCAGACCACCGGGGTCCCCTCTGGGATGAAGGATGTGCCCTTTGGGCATTTGGTATTCACCCCACGCTCAGCCCCACAGCACTTATGTACATATCCGTAAGTTATTTACTTAGAATACGTCTCCCCCTCTAGACTATAAGCTCGATGTGGCCAAGGAACGTGTCTACCAAATAATTGTATTGTACCTTCCCAAGCTCGTAGTACAGTGCTCTACACAAAGTAAACGCTCAATAAATACTACTGATTGATTGTACTGCCTTCCTTGCCTGATCTGCCCCAGTACCACACCCTTCATGCAGCAGGCCACCGGGGGATAGACAATCTTGTTCCGCTTTGAGAGACAAGTACTTATTACACTGTTGACTGGCAATAAATCATGGAATTAAATATTAACCAAGCACAGAAATCATAAAAAGGCCTTCCTTTCCCTTCTCTCCCTAACATCTCTTTAAGCATTTAAATACGGAAGTCCAGGTTACTAGAACCGTTCTCTCATCTCTTCCCAGAAAGCCCACTCTGTTTATATCGCCAGCTCCTGCTTTACTGCTAGTGAAAGAGGCTTGGCTACCCACCTGCCCTGGCCCCCCTGCTCCCCCCCCAAAAAGAACCGTGCTCTGGCCATCAGGTCTAAGCGCTTGGGAGACTACAATATGATAGAGTTGGTAGACATGGTCCCTGCAGTGCAAGCTGGGGAAGAACTTGCCGACATCTCGCAAGTTAAACGAGGGCTGCTGTACGAGGGCTTGTACAAAGACTCGGCCTGTACCTGCAGGAGGCATTTCTGGGGGCAGGCCGACAATGACTATGTTCCATCTATCAATCAATCTTTCGTATTTATTGAGCGCTTCCTATGTGCAGAGTGCTCTACTAAGCACGTGGGAAAGTACAATACCACAACACATTCCCTACCCACAACTGCCTTATAGTCTGGAGGGGGGATGTTTTGCCCAGAAAGCTCCCCGGGGAATCGGATTTTCATCTGCAAATCAGCTACCTGCTCAGTAGGTGGGCTCCCCATCTCCCTCCAAGATCTCTCCAGAGCATTTACTTCTGCTTTATAAACACTACACTGAACTGGCGACTTCTCCCTGCAATGATTTAACTACCTGAAGGACCAGGTGCTTTCAGAATTCTGCATTAAAATCTCACCCAGATAGGAGGCCACTCCCTTTTCTTATCCTGCTTAAATATTTAACTGAAAGACCCTTTGTGTATGACAACATAAGACTTGGATCGATTAGGATTGCGACAGTCCCGAAAGTGGAGGGGAACGCAGAGTTAAACCTGATTCCTCTCCCTTAGTTCCATAAGAAAATTATCAGTTGTTGGGTTCTCAAGCTTACTGAAACGCGAGTGGGATTCCGGATATTACATAACTTTCTAGGCACTGAATTGAACAAGTATTCCACCTGTAAAATCTCGCAATTTATCTAACGAGCAATATGAGCACGTGGGGGTGGGGAAGAGGTAAGGGGCTTGGCTAGAAATGACACTGAAACTGCCCTATGGAAAAGTTTCAGAAAGGTGAAAAAGGGTGCAAACTGTTGGCTCATTCCACTTTCAGGCAAATAGAACATTTTGGAAGCATGAAGATAATGCCAGGGGAACCCTAACATTCCTGATTAGGGATGCAGATGACAAGTATTGGAAGTGAAATCCCCTGGTCTTTGGATTTGTGCCTTTGGTGCCAAGAAGGCGGTGGTGAGACGGGGTTTCTGGCCAGAGTGTCTGTGTGTAGTCTGCTCCCTGTTTAGCGATGGCTGAAAAACAGACCACGTGCTTTCGCTTTGGGCACAGCTGTTGCCTCAGTCTCTGGGGTAACAGACACTCACTGAGGTTACAGAAATGGCTACTCTTCAGAGGGCCCATTTTCAGAGCCACACACAGACTGAGCTGTGGAAAACACTAACACTGGAGTGGGAAAGGCATTTGGCATGGAGAGATTTCTCCACATTATTCCTTAACAGCTATCACCTTAAAAATGCCTTAGCTTTGTCCCCTCACCCTTCCTTTGACACTCAGCAAAAAACTTCACACTGTGCTTTGGGCTATGTGTGCAAACCCCCTTTCCCTTCTTCTTCTCCTCTCTAATTTATTTTAGCATCTGTCTTCCCCACGAGGTTATAAGCTCCTTGAGGGCTAAGATCATGTCAACTAATTCTACCGTAGACTCCCGAGCTCTCGGCACTGCTCAGTGACTGACTGACCAGTTAAGGCACGGCCACTCTAAGTTTTCCTTACTGCTGGGTTCTTCGGGAACGTAAGCGCTGTGTTATAGAAGAAAAAAGTGTAGTGGCATGCTCACAATCATATATCCAGCTAGTACGCTGGTTTATGATTTTGAATATATTATTTATAACATAATTATTTTTAAAATGAAAACAAAAAAAGAGAACTGACAAGAGGCTACTTGGTTGTGTGGGAGATAGTGGAGCCCATCACCCATCAATTAGTGGTATTTACACAGACTGTACTAAGCGCTTGGGAGAGTACAATACAGTAGAATTACACTCTGAACAAATCCTGGGCAACACACCGACAGTAGATAGAACCAAATCAGAACACCTACCAGCGTTCGACGTGCAGAGTTGAAAAGGTTCTCAAGGCAGCTTCTCGTGTGAAGAGTTTGAAACCACACTGTGTGTCTCTGATCTCTTTGACACAAAGGAACCAAACGAGAAAGTGGAAACCATACATAAGAAGAGTTCGGAAGTAAGAACGCTGAAAACAAGTAAAGACAAAACTTACATTTTTTTTTCCTTTTGCAGTTTCATTATAAGGGTACATTCAGTCATGAGGACATTAATTGCAAAAAAACCCCAGTGTTTTAAATTTGAAATGTTCAGGTGTGACATATAAGCAAGGTTACCCTGGTTACTGTAATAAAAATAAGTGAGAATGTCTGCAGCTAAATTCTGGGGGCAGGGACACTAAATAATTCAGCAGTTTCTACCTCACTGATTGATGGATGAGGGCAAGGAACTCCATCCTATTTACACAGAACAAGAGGCTCCAATCAGTCTCTGCTAAGAAAGGAGTTTTAAGGAAGTTCAGGCTGAGGGGAACACCTCACTTAACTCACCTCACTCATTTTAAGTGCTTTATTGTGTCCTACAGACTTTACAGCCTTGAGGATAGCTGCCAGTTTATTGGAACAATGGCGATTTGGCTCTAAAGACCAAAGTTTAGATCACTGTTAGCCAACCTTGATTTGTGGGGGGTAAGAGGAGTGGGGGAGCTGTAGAAATTGACCCTGCAGATGGAGTATTTTATTACCAAGTCAATTATACTGGGGCCCCTCTCACTCTCCAAAATGAAGGAGCAGGGAATCACTCTATATTGTGAGGTGCAAAGGAACTTAATGATGATTTTTAATGTCTGCTTCTTTCACTTCTGCCCTTTACAATTCTTAAGGACTGAATTTACTTGCGCTTCAAATGATGATAAACTCACGCACAATACTGCTACAGTTACGTGCTCTTGTGTATATCAGCGAGACAGATGGAAATAAGACTCCTCTTAAGCCCCAAATATCAGTGTACCAATATTTCTTCTTTATTGCATTACGCTTTCAATACCTGTTCTCACGTCTACTTAGACTGCGAGACAATGTGAGGCAGGGACTGTATCCGATTTGATTGTCTTAATCTACCCCAGCGCTTAGTAAAGGGCCTGGCACATAGTAAGCACTAAAATACCATCATTATTACAATAATAATAATAACAGTGTTACATTATAATGGAAAAAATAATGGTATTTGTTAAGTTCTATTAGAATTTAATATTTGTTCACAATAATGAAAACTGTTAACCGTCTAAAATGTACCAGTGGAAGGAACAAGGATTCTCAAGGCTGTGACACCTAATAAAGGTAAAATAACAGACATTAATTCCATATTAATAGTGATTGGTCTAAAATATTTAATCTTGAGTGCCAACGTCTATGGCTGAATGCTGAAAAGTCATTCTAATCCAGGTAAATTACCCTGAGAGCGAACGTGCAGATTAGCTGGCCAACTCTTGATAGTTTATAAAAGCAGATTTTTTTGCTTTTCCCTTCCGGAGCCTCTTTTCCCATAGAACCTTCTCAGTTCTCCTGCCTTATGCTCCCATGTCCAGACCAACCTACTGAGAAACACTACCCCACTGCTGACCTCTCCTATTTTAATTTTGTTACATCAGATTGAAGAGTTCCCAGGAAACCTGAAAGAATTAATTCATCCCCATGACTGGGTCTAAGTTAGGAGAACGAAAATTCAGATGAACCTAAGTGTACTGAAAGTTAAAACTCCTCCTCAACAAATCCAAACAGTTCAATACGATGCAGTGGTGATATTCTGGAAATTCTCAGGCTTTTAAAATGACTAATTCACCTTGAATACTGAGATGAACAGAGTGAAGTCATTAATTTAATGGTCTAGACGTGGACTGCTGGTTTATTGTGGAGTAATTGTATACTGTAGCATATTCCATATAAAGGACGCAGCCCAAAAGCTGAACAAGTTACTTTGAAGTCACTTCTAGGGTGTATACTGATTGTTCTTCTCATCCTTGAAGTACAATAACTAGCCATTCTGAAATGTTCCTTGGCCGTAGATGAATTTTCTTGGAAAAAGCAAACCTACAGCACAGAGTGTTTATTCTAAATAACCTCTAATTTAGAAGGGGTCTCCCATCACAAACAACACAAGGCTCGTTGGGATCCCAATCACGGAGACCTTGGGACCAAGCGCCTGCATGAAGGAGATGGTTTCCATGCTAGTGTTTTGTGTAGTGCCCCTGGCACTCTCAGCCCTGCCAGGCACTTTCCTGCTTGTGTACTAGGCGCCACAGCAAGCAGGTGGGCAGGGGTGCAGCATCTTGCCAAGTGCTGCCTCTGTTTTACAACATTAAGACAGTTTTGTTTTGTTTTTCATCATCTGCTCTGGCAATCGTGATCCAGGATGGCATAGGCTGACTACTATATTATCCTATTTATTTGACTCGAAATTATCCATACTCTGAATTTACCTATGCATAGAAATGTGAACATGGACTCAAAAGTGGCTGCTTTTTCCTTTTCAATTTTGTTATGGTATTTTAAAACCACCACCACCAATCTGGATGTGCACCTACAGATTAAAATAATTCTGTCTTCAAAGATGAACCCTGAGAAGCAGCATGGCCTAATGGATAGAGCCTGGGCATGTCACTTCACTTCCTCTGTGCCTCAGTTACCTCATCTGTAAAACGGGGATCAATACTGTGGGCCCCAGGTGGAACATGGACTGTGTCCAACCTGATTAGCTCGTATCTACCCCAGGCTTAGTACGGTGCTTGGCACATAATAAACAAATACCATTTAAAAAACCCAAAAAAACCCCAAATTTGGATTATAAACAAGGGGGCCCTACTGCTTCATAATTTTTTAATGCAGCAGGATTCCTTTATGAGTATATTTGAAGATGATTCATTCAGCCCCCAGTTCTGAAGATGAGGATACATTTATGTAGTAAGAACCCGCAAACCTGTGAAGATTTTAACAGCAGTTACTTCACTAGACCAAAGCCATGAGCTGTTAGAAACGAGCTTTAGTCACCTATATTACCTGGAACTTCGAGACTGTGCTGAGAACAGTGCTTTGCATGTAGTAAATGCTTAACATAAGCCATTATTATTATTATTATTAGTCTTCAGTGCTGCTGCGTACACTCTCTGGAGTGTACGGAAGACACAAAAGCACAAAAACAAGGGAGAAGAGGGACTACACTAGGAAACCTCCACTGTCAGAGCCCTGAAACCTACTCTTCTGGAATATTCCGGCTGGTTCTATTTTCGAAGGCATGGTAGAATGAGAAATTCAAGGTTCAGAGGTCAGCCTAAACACCAAGCGTTAGCCTGAACATCCCGCGTCGTGAGCGTGTTGAAGGATGTTAAAGGAAATAAACGGTTATAGAAATTCCAAGTCTGTGGTAGATCGACGACCGTCTGCCAAGAGAGCGGGAAGCCAGGAGATTTAAGAAACTGGGCAGGTATGAAACCTGTTCAGACTTCTAGGCAGGGGTGAGCCACCTCCTGCCCCTGGGTGTATGAGAATCTGGGCATCAATATTTTGCTCGGGCCAGTAGGTAGTCCTGGGGGGCTTTTGGGGCCTGATCCCCATTCTTGCTGGCTCCTTAGGGAGCCACAGAGCAGCCACGGGAGCCGTGCATCGGAAGAGCTCTCGGTCAAGTGGCGCTGCCATGGCCAGGCACGTGTGGGGGAAGCGCTGAGTCCTGCGTCACCTCACCTCAACCCAGTGGCTTCTCCTGCTATAAAAGCAGGAAATTCCCCCTTGAGTCCTTCTGTTTATGGTACTTGCTAAATGCTTACTATGTGCCGGGCACTGGAGTCAAGACAAGCTGATCAGGTTGGACACAGTCCCTGTCCCACCTGGGGCTCACGCTCTTATCCCCATTTTACAGATGAGGAAACTGAGGCCCCGAGAACTTAAGTGACTTGCCCAAGGTGATGCAGCGGATAAGTGGCGGAGTCGGGATTAGAACCCTGTACTCTGACTCCAAAACCTGTGCTTTTTCCACCAGGCTACGCTGCTTGCATTGGGGTGAGCTTGTCTTAGCCAGTCTCTTTGTTGCCCTGGCAAAAAAGACCCCGGCGGCCGCTGCGGTTATGGGAGGGGATGGGGGGGTGGGAGGAGTGAGGGTGGCAGCAGTAGCAACTGGAGCCTCTCTTCTTAGCTGCTTCTGCTGCTGCTGAGCTCCTTGCAGTTGGGTTTCCTGGGAGGGGAAAGGGGAAAAACTGGAGCAGCACCCACCCCTACCCCTGCCCTCCACCAGCTTCTCCGAGCCCCTGTGAAAAAAAACCACAAAACCGCAGAAAAACAGTTTTTCGCTCTTCCAAGTGATTAGTAAGGCAAAAGACGGGGGGAATGTTTCGACCGAGACAAAACTCAGTATGATAATAATAATAATAATGGCATTTGTTAAGCGCTTACTATGTGCCATGCACTGTTCTAAGCGCCGGGGGGTATACAAGGTAATCAGGTTGTCCCACATGGGACTCACAGTCTTAATCCCCATTTTACAGATGAGGCTACTGAGGCCCAGAGAAGTTAAGTGACTTGCCCAAAGTCACACCGCTGACAAGTGGCGGAGCCAGGATTAGAACCCATGACCTCTGACTCCCAAGTCCGCGCTCCTTCCACTGAGCCACGCTGCTTCTCAGTATATGTGTATAAACGATGAAGAGCGAGCCCCAGCATGGTGCAAGTGATGGTTTTTTCCCCTGTCATGTATTCCGATTACAATTTAAACTTTACAAAAAAACCCCAACAACAACAACAACAAAAATTCAGTCCTGGAACCATCCGCTTCCACTTTTAGCCAATTTCCCCAAATCATTCTGTTTTCATTTGAAATGATGAAACTCCTTAAGAAATAAATAAATCACCCGGAAAAGTAAAAAAACTTACCTGAGCTATTGAATCTTTTTCTAAATGAGCTCGAGACCCACAAGCAATAGCCATTTGATTCTAGGGGGAAAAGAGGGAAAAAAAACCACAATGTTCTAAGAATCGTCCATTAAGTTATGTTACGTTATCCAATGCCTTGATTTTAGGAGGTTGTATTTTCATCACACCACCAAATGCCATTTTAAGGAACCCTGTACAATTTCAATTGTAACATGACCATATTTTAATTCCAGAAAATATCTGGAGCTAATTAAATGCAGGCATAAATATGCACACACACGTTTTAAAATTAGTGAAAAATGCAGTTTCCTTTTCACATCCTCAGAAACAATGTAGAATTAAATTTGCCTTTGTCTTCTCATAGATAATCTGACATTATCATAGGTACATTGTTAGTAAAGTATATAACTGAGGATCCTTAGCTCTCTGGAAAGTACCCACTTTCCATTTCAAGTGTGGGTGTGAAAAAGGATTCGGGAGGGGAAAGGGGTGGACGGGGAGGTGGCAGGCTCCCTAAGACCCCATTTTGGGTCTTTTTGGCCCTGATTGAACACTGAGGCCTTGTTAGAGAGTAGGGACAAGCGAGGCTGTGAGTCCAGATCACAAAGTTGCAGGGGCCGCCAGCCCCACCTCCTACAGTTGGCACCTGTGGCACCCAGGAAAGTGACAAAGAAGGGCCCCGGAGCCAATAAGGCCAAAAGCATTCACTGCTTTTCTGAAGACATCTTCAGGAAAACGTTACTCAGGGCAAGATTTCCTGACCTAGTGGTGTGTTCCGAGATAGGGAGGGAAAAAAAAAAGAAGACAGTGGGAAAGAATATCCATCCAAGGTGATTTTCAGGCTTAATGGGCTTTGTAGCAGAGACCCCGATAAAAGAGAATTCACTGAATCCATAGTCCAGATTTGGCATTAACAAGAAATTATAACAGCCCGGGTACAAATAAACCAACTCCAGTTATTCCTCTTCAGCACATCCTGGTTCAAATGAACTGTGCTTGATGGAAGGTATGCAGGAGGAATGGAGACAGACTACAAAATAACAAAAAGCTCAGATTTTTTAGAATTATGATCTTTGATTTGTTGTAAGGAAATCTAGGCTTCTATGTGGGCAGGGACCCTGTTTACCAATTCTACTGTATTGTACTCTCCCAAGCACTTATTACAGGGCTCTGTAAACAGTAAGCAAGCAACTGATTTATTCTAGCATGATCGCTAATGAAGAATCTTTTGTAAAATGAAATGCCAAATATCAGAATTTTTCTTTCAGAGAACTCTTCCTATAAGGCCAGGGAGGTTTTGTTTTATTTCCATAGTCTGTTACAGAAATATATTTTCAGTGATGATATGTTTATCTGACTGTCTAACTTACTGAAAACATTTCCATTCTCTGCTCAGAAAAGGTGGACTCACCCAGTGCTCCTCAGTGTTGGGCTTTGGTTTGTTTTTTCTTCATTTTTTTTTTTTAATGGAATCCTAGCTCTGTTTTGATTTCACTGCAAGGGAAAAGGTTTACAAGGAACATTTACCTCAAGTACGAGGTCAAAGTGACAACTTCCTTCCCTTTCTCTAAATCCTCGGGTATTAGGTTACCACCCCATTTCTATGTTTGTCTAAAAATAGAATCCCTCCCTTAAAAAACAACAAAACCCCCCTAATTCGCCAAGGTTTGAAACTTCTTTTATAAAGTTTAAGAAAAGGGTTGACATCCATCTGAGTGGGGTAGGGTAGATTCTGCTTGGGCATACAGTAGTCTGCACTCAGTAAGTGCTTCATAACTGATTGACTGAGTGTAGGAAGATGTACTAGTCCTCCCAGAGCTATGCGTTATGGTCTTTGCCTCAGTTCCACTAGATTATATGCTTTTTGTGGGCAGGGGGTCTACTAACCCTGCAGTCCTCTCCCAAGCACTTAGTGCAGTGCCCCGCAGAGTAGGTGCTCAATACATAACACTGACTGACTGATTGAATTCCATGGTGAAGCTGTGGACCTCAGATAAAGGCTTCCTACAATCTTTATTTCATAGGAAAATAGTTTCTATATGTTTCTAATTTTCTCCTCTTCTGATGATATCTCTGCATCTCCCCCCCTATCACGCGAGAGTACCTTTGGTGCAGTGCTTGGTCCTACACAAAAGAAATTAATTGACTGAGTTGTGAAAGGCAATTACCAACAGTACAGAAGGGTTGCTTCAGCACAAAATGTGGCTTATATGAACAAATTGGGCGTTTTTAATCGAACAGCGGGATTTGAGAGCTTACTATGTGCAGAACACTGTACTAAATGCTTGGGAGAGTTCAATAAAACAGAATTAGGTATCATGGTCCCTACCCACAACAAGCTTAAATAGTATTCACTGAATGCCTGCTGTGTGCCCAGCACTGGGAGAATACAATAAAAGCAGTAGACATGATCCCTGGCCTCAGCGAGATTACACCTGAAGACGAGAGACTGACGATAAAGTAAATTATGGCTACAGAGGGGGCGGTGAATTTGTGCTGAAGGCTGATGGTGATTCATTCATTCAATCGTATTTATTAACGGTTTACTGTGTGCAGAGCACTGTACTAAGCACTTGGGAGGTACCAATCGGCAACATAACAGAGACGGTCCCTACCCAACAACGGCCTCGCAGTGATAAAACAGGACAGCGACCATTGTGCCAGGAGATTTGGAATAGGGTTTTTTAGTTTTTAAAGAAAAAGTTGGGAGTGAAATACCAAGGTCCAATTCCACAAGAAGAAACTCTGGTTAAAAAGACTGAACGAGGAAATATGGGAAAAGCAGAATGGGTTGTCCCTAGAGGAAGAACTGATGCAGGTTCTGACTTTGCAAGGTCAGACCACAACATAGGACCACAGCATTTTGAGATGAGATAGGAATAGGAAGGGGAAGCAGATTTCTCTAACCACTTAAAAATCAAACCACCCGGGGAAGAAATGAAACAACCCCTGAAGCCAAAGAGAATTCAGTCTGGCTGCCTCCCCTGGCAGCGAGCCCTTGGGCACAATCTAATTTGAGTCAGCTGGCGCCCTTCTGTGGGGTCAGGGCTGCACTGGCCCCAAACAGGCCATTTTGTCGCCACAAGTCACGGAACTGTAAACTATTATTTAGCCGTCGTAATTCAGTAATCCCCGGTTCAGTGCTTGCAACAAAATGGAAGTGTGCGCTGCTGATGGACACAACTGCCAGCACTGCCTTCATTACAGGTAGCCCTACAAGATGGAACAGTTCAGACTTGTTTTCTTTTTTGTTTTTTGGTGGGCTCTGCATGCCATAAGCACCTAATAAATACTACTACATGAACCTCTCCAGTAACTTTGTTAAGCTTTGTTACTTCTTGTAAAATGAGTACTTTGCTGGAAAGAGAGGTGGAAGATGGGGGAAAAAAAGAAAAGTCGCAACATAAACCACGGACTGTAATGAAAAATTTGCTTTTGGTAAAGTGCTGGATGCCTGGATGGTAGAGAAGTGTTAGAAAACCGTAAGGGTAGAGGGGGATCGTGAATTTTTAAATCAGGAAATGCCACAAGGAATCTGTGTAAATATTAGACCTAGAAAACATTCATGGGACATAAGGTGCCATAACAAGTCACTTTCCCTGGACATTCGTCATAGCAATAAACAGAAAACCCACTAAAAAAAATCTCCAAAGAAAACAATGTGATCAAATCACTTTGACTTTAGTCATTTGCAGAGAAACAACAGTACTGCCATCCTTTGGCGCTGGAACATTTCCATTACTTGGACCATCACTTGCAAGTGATGAGATCCGGTACTCACAGGCCACGGCCGCAGACTCCGAAGCCCCGCTTCGACTTTCTCAATATCGGCAAACTTTGTGGCTCCGTCGGCATCCGCCATCAGGATCTCCTTTCCTCTGGAGCTGAACACGCCCTGCAATCCATTACACATCCGTTTTTGGGAAGTGAATACGTCAGTTGGGGAAGGGGGAAATTTAGCTGCATCCCTCACTTTAAATAAGCTAAGGAGGAAACATTAGAACCCGGTGGCACAAAGAACCCAGGATTTAATGTGACAAGTGTTCTTTTGATGCATTTAAAGGCCTACTAGCCAACAGTCATTTTGAATGTCTCAGATCCTTTGGGGGGAACCTTTATCTACTCAATGGCTCCTGTCCAGGAAGCCTGCTTAGTATTGGGCTCAAGACTGTTTACGGTGTCACTTCCCTGAGGGGGACTATGTTTTTTTGCCTGTACCGTACTCTCCCAAGTGCTCAGTGCAGTGCTCTGCACTCAGTAGGTGCTCAATAAATGAGACTCATTGACTGAATCTGGAGCTGGCAGGCCCATCTATTAGTTTTTAACCAACCGTGCTGGCAATTTGAGGCAGTTTAGGCTCTGGGAGAGGATGCTCTGGAGGCCCACAGGGAGGGAAAAAGGGAAAAGAACAGTTGAGAAGCACTGAGCTGCCAAAATCATTTGCGGCCATTAAGTTCGCCTTTCCTCCGGCTGACCGGAGCCCAGACAACAGCCTCAAGCCAGCTGGGAGCAGACGAGGGCAGGCGGAAAATACAGTCTGCCACGGGAGTCAGCCGTGTGATGGACACCCCGGGAAGAGACCTGCCAACCGGACACTGAATCTCAGGAGATTTGCTGCCAAGGAGGAGACCGGGTCTGAATCCGAGATGCTACCGACCCATCTCCTTAGGACCGGGCACTTTCAGAATATTTGGTGGCAAAGCTCCTGTTAAACTGCAAACCCGGTCTGCTGTATACACTTTGCTCAGTTGTAGAGGTCACTAAGAAAGCACACTGAGCATTTTGTCTGAGCTAAAATTGTTTGATTTACCTTCGGGATTTGCTAAATGCTCATGTGGCGCTATGGGCCGGCCTCATAGAGACAGAATGGGCCCGGGGAGTCAGAAGGTGCTGTGTGACCTTGGACAAGTCACTTAACTTTTCTGTGCCTCAGTTACCCCATCTGAAAATGGAGATTAAGACCGTGAGCCCCATGTGGGGCAGGGACTGGGTCCAACCTGATTAGCTTGTACCTACCCCAGCGCTTAGAACAGTACTTGACACACAGGAAGCGCTTAACACATGGCATTAGACTGTGAGCCCACTGTTGGGGAAGAACTGTCTCTATATGTTGCCAACTTGTACTTCCCAAGCGCTTAGTACAGTGCTCTGCACACAGTAAGCGCTCAATAAATATGATTGATTGACTGATTATTATTATTATTATTATTATTATTATTATAATCAGATCAAACACAGTCCCTGTCCTCTGCCGGGCTCACTAGGTGGGAATAAATTGGAAAAAGCCTAACAAAAAAGAGTCATCACCATTTTGACAGCTCCGCCTTTCCCACGATTCTCCACTAGCGTGATCACTCTCACTTTGTCGCTTCCGTACTTCTGACAGTACTTCTGAGCAACCTGCTCGACGGATGAAAAATCGGAAGAGAATTGGTGAGAATCCCAGGGCGGGAGGGCCGAGTTCATGTTCCTTGGTTGAATTCACAGCTTCTTACTATTCCTAGAAAAACGGTGCTACACTACTTATGAGTAGGGAGGTGTAGCAAATTACATTGCTAATGTGGCAGAGGGAAAGGAGTACCACTGCAACTGGGACTTTTGTATTCCTAGACTCAGATCTGAAACAGGGCTGTACATGGCTTTTGGTCTTAATCACACCACAGGATGACATAACTTCAGAAAAGTGGAAATACAAAGTGAAGAAAAATAGGCTCGAGACAAGTGGTGGATCAGGTCATTTCTTATTTATTATTTATTTTTATTTATCTATCTATTTATTTATTTTACTTGTACATATCTATTCTATTTATTTTATTTTGTTAGTATGTTTGGTTTTGTTCTCTGTCTCCCCCTTTTAGACTGTGAGCCCACTGTTGGGTAGGGACTGTCTCTATATGTTGCCAACTTGTACTTCCCAAGCGCTTAGTACAGTGCTCTGCACACAGTAAGCGCTCAATAAATACGATTGATGATGATGATGATTTCTACAATGGGATGAGGAGGGCCAGATTTGAGTCTTCTTGCCCCTAAATCATGCTGTCCTGCACCTGGCGTTTGTGCGAAGGGAGGGAGGTAGCTGTGGGAACCTGGAGTTGGGGACAACTTTCCGAGAGTTGTCTTGTACAGATAGGAGGCCGCCCTGGAACTTTTCCCACAGGGAAAATCCCTAAGGATTAACCTCTGTACCAGAAAACAAAACAAAAAGAAAATCCTTCTGTCCTCTCCTCTACGGGACAGTCAAGTGGTAGGGGGCATTTCTCTCGAAAAAAGAACAGTCATGGACTTAGGTGGCAATCTTCTGGAGTTTTTACAACTACTCTCCCTCCCAACCAGTCTCTTCTTTCTGCTTTTCCCCGCTCCTTTTCTAAGCAAACCGGAATAGGATTTTTGTGGGTATGGTTGCTCTCAAGTCTAATGTTAAACACTTCTTTAAGATGATCACAAAATCACGTCTTACCTTTGAGGTCTCATCTTTGCTGCCATCATCCACTACTATCACTTCATATGTGAATGCAGGGTTTTGTTTCTGGTTTTTTTTTTAAAAAAAGCCAAAAATGAAAAGGGAGTGAATTGACTTGACATAATTATCACTTGCCCAAAATGCTAAAAGTAATTTAGGAAGCTTTAGTAATGACTCCCAACTCCCCTAGTTGCATAAACATTTTAAGATCTACGTGACATTTTCAATATCTGTGACCTTTTTGTATGCTTAGAACAAAAACTTGCCTGGTATACCATAATCTGTGAACAAATACATGACATTTTTAAACTGTGAGCCCACTGTTGGGTAGGGACTGTCTCTATATGTTGCCAATTTGTACTTCCCAAGCGCTTAGTACAGTGCTCTGCACATAGTAAGCGCTCAATAAATACGATTGATGATGATGATGATGATGACATTTAACCTCCAAAAAATTTAGTTTAATGACTAAGTTTAGTTTACTTCCCAAGTGCTTAGTACAGTGCTCTGCACACAGTAAGCGCTCAGTAAATACGATTTATGATGATGATGATGACTCCTCTCATTTCCACATGAATTACAAATACTACAGATATTCATGCCAGGCCATAGCTTAACTTTTAACGGTGCAATTATAACAAACAAAATGGGGACTTTTAAAAACTATTCTTTTAAGATTAAAAGCCAGAACTGAAGTTGGACCAGGAAGAAACTGGCATATGTATTTGGAAATATTATTGTTTGGTGACTTAAAGAAACACATCATGATCAGTAGGAAAGATCATTTCTTGTTCTTAAGCTCCCCCTGATTACCCTCTAGACTGTAAGCTCGCTATGGGCACAGAACAGGTTTGGTAATTCTGTTGTACTTTCCCAAGTGCTTAGTACAGTGCTCTGCACACAGGAAGTGCTCTATAAATAACATTGATTGATTGATTACCTATATTTCCCCACTGCTGAGCACAATGACTGGAACCTAAGAACCTAATAAACACCGTGCGAATAGAGAGGAGAGTGAAGACCAACTACGGAGAGAAGGCTTAATTAACTAAAGTCAGCATTCCCTTGGGGGCCCTGGGGTCGTTATCTCAGACAACTCGGAACCTCCAGTTTTAAGGCATTCCACTTTTAAACTGAAAGCACAATACCTGTCTCTTCTCTAGATACTCTAAAGCTTCTTCCATCATCAGAGGCACTAGAAAAAACAAACGCACATTGTTTCACGAGGTGATTCACGGTCCGTTTCGCACAAGCAAAAATCCTTCTGAGCAGAGGCATATCTGCTTGAGAGCGAAGCCCACAGTTAAGGTACTTTGGGGAGAGGAGCTTGCTTTTTTGAGGACTTTTCCTCAAAGCTGCTGCTGGGGCGGGGGGGAGGTGGGAGAGAGAAATGATCCACATCCAGTTCCCACCTCCACTCCATCAGTGGTATTTATTGAGCGCTTATTGGGTGCGGAGCAGAGGCCTCCTCGTCCTGCGGACCAGGCAAGGGGCGACAGGCCAGGCTCCGTTCCTTAAGCGGAGAAAGCGGCAACGGGCAGGAAGCTGCGAGCCCTGGGGTCCCCCCATAAACACAGAGAACCCCTTGTGCCTGCAAGTCCTCACGGGCTTGCAGGGACTCCAGTTTTCACTAGCCCGTGGGGCAACCACGCTTGTGGTCCCTTGGAAGTTGGGCTCTGATCTGGCTCCAGATTTCCAGCTCACACAGACTCTGGTTTTACAGCAGGTGACTGGTGTTTGCATTAAAGCGCTATTAAGGAATCTAAATCTTCTTTATCACCGCCACCAACGTAATTTATTGGGGGCACACTGAAGGCAGAACACTGTATCAGGGTAGGGAGCCGCAGAGTATAAAATGGGTTCCCTGCCCGCCCCGGAGTCTACATTTAATTCCTTAAATTCCCATTCCGACTCTTGCTTCAAACAGTAAGACAAACAAACCTGCTTCAACCAGGATGTTTACACTGAACGATTCTGATATTTTAAAAGGGTCTTTGGGAGGAACGGCCGGTGTTTAAACATAACCACGGAGTTTGGGCAGTTTCAGAATGACTGTGTAAAGTCTTAGGACATGAAGTTTATCCTCAAACGGAAATATTCTACTGCTCCAATTTAGGAAATTAATCTGGAATCAGACATAGAGGTTAATATGAACCAGAGTAATGTCATTCAAGATCTGCGTCTATTGGTAGGTGGACGAGGGGAGGATGTTTGTGCTTTGCCAGCTAGAAAATACTTCACTTGATTTGTCAGAGCTTTTGCAACTTGCTCTGCAGCATACCAGATTCACAGACTCAAGGCAAAATAGGACAGAGTTCAGGAAGTGAGACAGACAGAATACAAAAATCAGAGCAAACTAAATCCTTTCAAACCCAAGCAACTTTGAAAGGTTGTTTTTTTTTTTTAAATAGCTGTAATGAAATTGATATTTTAAAGGACCATAATAATTCTTAGGAGCTATTTTAGTTACTGTAAAGTAGGATTCGATCACTGATATTCTGGATAATAAAATGAAATTAAATCCTTAAAATTTGTTTTGTCCCCCCTCTTGAAACCAAATTGTACTTACACCGCTTTTCTTCATTATATGAAGGCACAACAACAGACAGTTGCTTAGTAGGTGGGTCGTTAATAGTAGGTAAAACTTCTTTCTTGCCTCCTTTACTTAAGAAGAACTTCTCTTCCTCGTGTCGATAAATATTTGGCATTTTTGTGGCAGTTATAAATGCAACAAAGACAATCTAGGAATACAAGGTAAAGAGAAAGTTTACTTGGTAAATTTTTTGAATAATCGTTAAAAATACAATTCTAGGACATGCTGCTTCGCCATTTTTCCTGTTATTATTCTGCCGACTAGCCAATTAAGGTGCAAACCATAAAAATCGATCAGTGCTATTTACTGAGCACTTACTGTGTGCTGAGCAATACTGAGAGGAGAAGCAGCAGAGCATAAATCCTGTGGAGCAGTGGTCTAGGGTGAGGGTCAAAATGCTGACTTACGAATGATCAGAGCAGAATGGAAAAAATAAAGGTTCAAACGTGTTTAAAGTGCTAAGGAAAGGAACCAAAGAAGCAAACAGAGAAGCAGCGTGGCTCAGTGGAAAGAGCACGGGCTTTGGAGTCAGAGGTCATGGGTTCGAATCCCGGCTCCGGCAATTGTCAGCTGTGTGACTTTGGGCAAGTCACTTAACTTCTCTGGGCCTCAGTTACCTCATCTGTAAAATGGGGATTAAGACTGTGAGCCCCACGTGGGACAACCTGATCACCTTGTAACCTCTCCAGTGCTTAGAACAGTGCTTTGCACATAGTAAGCGCTTAATAAATGCCATCATTATTATTATTATTATTAAACAGCTCAACAGCTTTGGGTGGGTGGGGAAACAGTGTTGCAAAATTCTTTAGGGACCTGAGGAAAGGAGACCAACCACAGCAGCCAATGCTTCCTCACTTCATGAGGAAACAAACTTCAGTGGATTATGAATCACCGAGATACAACGTGCCCCGTTAACCCTTATCCACCGCTGCTACGAAATCAAAAGTGAGCCGCAGCATTGCCTGGTGGAAAGAGCAGAGGACTGAGGTCAGGAGATCTGGGTTCTAATCCCACCTCCTCCACTTGTCTCCTTTGTGAGCGACTTTGGGCAAGTTGCTTAACTTCAGGGCCTCGGTCTCCTCATCTGTAAAATGGGAATGGCTGTTCTCCCATCCTCTTAAACTATGGAAAACCTGATCTGGTTATCAGTCAATCAATCAATCGTATTTATTGAGCGCTTACTGCAGAGCACTGTACTAAGTCAAATTAATTGAGCGCTTTCTGGGTGTTCAAAGCACTGTAATATGCGCTTGGGAGACTACGACAATAAACAGACACATTCCCCACCCACAGTCCTGTTTCTACAACCAGCCCTTGGCACATGGTAAGCATTTAAATGCCACTGTTGTTGGCATTAAAAGATCACAGCCGGCATTTCTGCTCCATTCATTCGTTCAGTTGTATTTTTTGAGCGCTTACGGTGTGCAGAGCACTGTGCTAGGCACTTGAGAGAGTACAGTACAACCGAAACAGACACATTCCCTGCCCCTTCGGGTGGCCACCGCTCTATCCAAGGCAATTAGCCCTAGGATGCGGCTCCCCTCTGGATAGGCATCTCTCAGTTGGGTCCTTACTCTACACCGTGAAAGCTCGTTATGGGCAGGGCATGTGTCTACCAACTCTGTTGTACTGTACTCTCCCAAGTGCTCTGCACATAGTGAGCGCTCAATATATTTATATTGATATAAATATATATGGTAGTGGTATTCCACTGATTGGTTATCGCACCCTGGGAAAAAGGGGTCTTTACTGTGCAGCCACTGCCCTTCAGTAAACGAAAGCTACAAACTCCGTAATGGCTAGAGCCCGGGCGTCGGAGGGTCACGGGTTCTAATTCCGGCTCCTCCACTTGTCTGCTGTGTGACCTTGGGCCAGTCACTTCACTTCCCTGGGCTTCAGTGACCTCATCTGTAAAATGGGGATTGAGACGGTGAGCCCCACGTGGGACCTGGACTGTGTCCAACCTAATTAGCTTGACAAGTGGCTTAAACCTCAGCGTTTAGTACAGTGTCTGGCACACAGTTGGGTGCTTAACAAATACCATAATTATTATTAGAAAAGCAGCGTGGCTCAGTGGAAAGAGCCCGGGCTTTGGATTCAGAGGTCATGGGTTCAAATCCTGGCCAGCTGTCAGCTGTGTGACTTTGGGCAAGTCACTTCACTTCTCTGGGCCTCAGTTCCCTCATCTGTAAAATGGGGATGAAGACTGTGAGCCCCCCCGTGGGACAACCTGATCACCTTGTAACCTCCCCAATGCTTTTTTATCAAAAATTTCTATTTTCTTCCTCCCCCAGTTTTACACCCTCCCCACCCCACCTCTCACATTTGTTCTCACGGCAGGGTGGGCCACTCTCCGCGACCAGTGACTCCACGTACGAACCACAGAATTTAAACTGAAAACATCAGAAAATGATTTTGACCCCGGGGAAGTCACTTCACTTCTCTGTGCCTCAGTGACCTCATCTGTAAAAGGGGGATTAACACTGTGAGCCCCACGTGGGACAACCTGATCACCCTGTATCTGCCCCTGCGCTTAGAACAGTGCTCGGCACATAGTAAGTGCTTAACAAATACCATTGTTATTAGAATAGTGCTTTGCACATAGTAAGTGCTTAATAAATGCTATTATTATTATTATTCTCATAATGGGAGAGGAACGTGGCTGCTAACTCGGTTATAGTACGGGGGGGATGTGTGTCTCGGTCCTGCCCTCCCTCCACACATCCGCCAAGTTAGCTCTCTTCCTCCTTTCAAAGCCCTACTGAGAGCTCACCTCCTCCAGGAGGCCTTCCCAGACTGAACCCCCTTTTTTCCTCTCTCTTTCCCATCCCCCCCGCCCTACCTTCTTCTCCTCCCCACAGCACTTATATCTATATTTGTAAAGATTTAAGTGGAGTAATATATGTATATTTGTAAAGATTTATTACTCCATTGTTTTCCTTGTCCATATTTATTATTCTAATTCTCCCTCTGCACATCCGCCAAGCTAGCGCTCTTCCTCTGTTCAAAGCCCTACTGAGAGCTCACCTCCTCCAGGAAGCCTTCCCAGACTGAGCCCCCTCCTTCCTCTCCCCCTCCCCATCCCCCCCGCCCTACCTCCTTCCCCTACCCACAGCACCTGTATATATGTTTGTACAGGTTTATTACCCTATTTATTTATTTTACTTGTACATATTTACTCTATTTATTTTATTTTGTTCTCTGTCTCCCCCTTCTAGACTGTGAGCCCACTGTTGGGTAGGGACCATCTCTATATATCGCCAACTTGTACTGCCCAAGCGCTTAGCACAGTGCTCTGCACACAGTAAGCGCTCACCAAATGCGATTGAATGAATGAATAATTATTTTGTTAATGATGTGCATATAGCTTTTATTCCATTTGCTCTGACGGTTTTGACACCTGTCTCCATGTTTTGTTTTGCCATCTCCCTTCTAGACTGTGAGCCCGTTTTTGAGTAGGGTCCGTCTCTGTATGTTGCCGACTTGTACGTCCCAAGCGCTTAGTACAGTGCTCTGCACACAGTAAGTGCTCAATAAATGCCATTGAATGAATGAATAATTATTTTGTTAATGATGCGCATATAGCTTTTATTCTAATGCCCTCCCTCTGCCCCTCCGCCAAGCTCGCTCTCTTCCTCCCTTCAAGGCCCTGCTGAGAGCTCACCTCCTCCAGGAGGCCTTCCCAGACTGAGCCCCTTCCTTCCTCTCCCCCTCGTCCCCCTCTCCATCCCCCCCATCTTACCTCCTTCCCTTCCCCACTGCACCTGTATATATGTATATATGGTTGTACATATTTATTACTCTATTTATCTTACTTGTACATATCCATTCTATTTATTTTATTTTGTTAGTGTGTTTGGTTTTGTTCTCTGTCTCCCCCTTTTAGACTGTGAGCCCACTGTTGGGTAGGGACTGTCTCTATATGTTGCCACCTTGTACTTCCCAAGCGCTTAGCACAGTGCTCTGCACACAGTAAGCGCTCCATAAATACGACTGATTGATTGATTGATTGAATGGATGAATGAATGTCCTGCCCCGCCCTCTCACCAGCAGCAAGGCTGCAGCCGCCAGCGCCGCGCCCAGCAAGGCCAGCTGCACCAGCGGCACCGGCTCCATCCTCCATCCCCGGAGCCGCCGCCGCCGCCGGGATCGGGATCGGGATGGGGATCGGGATGGGGATTGGGATCTGGAGCGGAGCCTATCGGGCAGCTCCACCTCAGCGGAAGTGGCGGCGGCTCCAGACTTCCGGCTTCCGGCCTCCCCCAAGGGCGGATACAGGGCCGGACCGTCACAGCGCCCCCTGCCGCCGCGGAGTCTCCCCTACCCTTCTCCTCGCCGCCCCACCCCTCCGCCGGTCCGACACAGCGCCCCCTGCCGCCGAGGCGCCTCCCCTGCCTCTCCCCTCTTCGGTCCGACACAGCGCCCCCTGCCGCCGAGGCGCCTCCCCCGCCTCTCCCCTCGCCGGCCCGACACAGCGCCCCCTGCCGCCGAGGAGCCTCCCCCGCCTCTCTCCTCGCCGGTCCGACACGGCGCCCCCTGCCGCCGAGGCGCCTCCCCCGCCTCTCTCCTCGCCGGTCCGAAACAGCGCCCCCTGCCGCCGAGGCGCCTCCCCCGCCTCTCCCCTCGCTGGCCCGACACGGCGCCCCCTGCCGCCGAGGCGCCTCCCCTGCCTCTCTCCTCGCCGGTCCGACACAGCGCCCCCTGCCGACGAGGCACCGCCCCTGCCTCTCCCCTCGCCGGCCTGACACAGCGCCCCCTGCCGCCGAGGCGCCTCCCCTGCCTCTCTCCTCGCCGGTCCGACACAGCGCCCCCTGCCGCCGAGGCGCCTCCCCTGCCTCTCCCCTCGCCGGCCAAGCACAGCGCCCCCTGCCGGGTGGCAGGGCCCGCCGGCTCTGGAGGCCCCAGCGTAGGAAAGCGGCATGAGGGTCGGAAGACCTGGGTTCTAATCCTACCAATCAATCAATCAATCAATTGTATTTATTGAGCGCTTACTGTGTGCAGAGCACTGTACTAAGCGCTTGGGAAGTACAAGCTGGCAACACATGAAGACGGTCCCTACCCAACAGTGGGCTCACAGTCTAGAAGGGGGAGCCAGAGAACAAAACAAAACATATTAACAAAATAAAATAAATAGAATAAATATGTACACATAAAGTAAATAGAGTAATAAATACATACAAACATACATGTATACGGGTGCTCTTTCAATCAATCGTATTTATTGAGCGCTTACTGTGTGCAGAGCACTGTACTAAGCGCTTGGTTAGACTGTGAGCCCACTGTTGGGTAGGGACTGTCTCTAGATGTTGTCAACTTGTACTTCCCAAGCGCTTATTACAGTGCTCTGCACACAGTAAGCGCTCAATAAATACGATTGATTGATTGATTGATGTATTTTCCCTAAGCCACGCTGCTTCTCATATAACGGGCTCTGTAAGCCCGTTGTGGGCGGGGAATGTGACTGCATATTGTTGTATTGCACTCTCCTAAGCGTTTAGTACAGTGCTCTGCACACAGCAAGCGCTCAATAAATACGAATGAATGAATGAATGAAGTCTCCAGAGCCCTTCCGTCTGGCGCATGCGCAGAGGGCCGGCGCCCCGGGGAAGGGATCGTCGCATCCGCCCGCGGCAGATTCGTGAAAATCCAAAGCTGAGAAACTATCCCTCGGCCCGGGGAGCATTGTCGCTCGCTGAGGAAAATTAAATCCGCGAGCTCGGTGGAGGGGAGGGGAGGGGACACTGGGCCGGCGGCCATTTGACGAAACTGCGGCGGGCGCGGATCGAAAGTGAGGGGGCGGAGGAGCGTCTGCGCGTGCGCGACGGGGGGGGGGGCGCGGATCGAAGGCTAAGGGATCTGAAGGGGCGGAGGAGCGTCTGCGCGTGCGCGGAGCGAAGGCTGAGGGGCCTGAAGGGGCGGTGGAGCGTCTGCGCGTGCGCGACGCGGCGGATCGAAGGATGAGCCGCCTGTTGGAGCGTCTGCGCGTGCGCGGCGGCGGGGCGGGGCTAATAGAGGGATGAGGAGCGTCTGCGCGTGCGCGGGGGGTAAGCGAAGGATGAGGAGCGTTTGCGCATGCGCTGAGGTCACCTGGTCTCCACGCACCATGGCGACCGGCTTCAAGTGAGCGACAGAAACCCAATTCTTCCCTTCCCTTCCCTTCCCTTCCCTTCCCTTCCCTTCCCTTCCCTTCCCTTCCCTTCCCTTCCCTTCCCTTCCCTTCCCTTCCCTTCCCTTCCCTTCCCTTCCCTTCCCTTCCCTTCCCTTCCCTTCCCTTCCCTTCCCTTCCCTTCCCTTCCCTTCCCTTCCCTTCCCTTCCCCCCCATTTTACAGATGAGGGAACTGAGGCTCAAAGAATAATAATAATGATGGCATTTGTTAAGCGCTTACTATGTGCAAAACACTGTTCTAAGCGCTGGGAGGATATAACATGGTCAGGTTGTCCCATGTGGGGCTCACAGTCTTCACCCCCATTTTACAGATGAGGGAACTGAGGCTCAGAGAATAATAATAATGATGATGGCATTTGTTAAGCGCCTACTATGTGCAAAGCACTGTTCTAAGCGCTGGGGGCGATATAACATGATCAGGTTGTCCCATGTGGGGCTCACAGTCAATCCCCATTTTACAGATGAGGGAACTGAGGCTCAGAGAAGTTGAGTGACTTGCCCAAGGTCACACAGCAGACATGTGGCAGAGCCGGGATGCGAACCCAGGACCTCAGACTCCTAAGCCCGGACTCTTTCCACCACGCTGTGCTGCTTCCTCAAAAAAAAAAGAATAATTTTGGTATTTGTTCAGTGCTCTGTGCCGAGCACTGTTCTAAGCACTGGGGAGGATACAAAGGGATCAGGTTGTCCCGTGTGGGGGCTCACAGTCTTCATTCCCATTTTCCAGATGAGGGAACTGAGGCCCAGAGAAGTGAAGTGACTTGCCCAAAGTCACACAGCTGATAAGTGGCAGAGCCGGGATTCGAACCCATGACCTCTGACTCCAAAGCCCGTGCTCTTTCCACTGAGTCACGCCGCATGTAATGTTGCGATATTGATTTGGGGGGGGTCTTCTCATGCGGTTGGATTCTAGTGAAGCTTTAAAAAGATTCTTACCTGTGTTTCAGAACTGTGGAACCATTGGAATATTACAGGAGGTTTTTGGTGAGTAGAGCCAATTGTGTAATGAAATATAGAGATTAAAACGTTTTTTCTTGTTTCGCTTCGATATAGAATCTTACGTACTTTTTAAAATTATGAGGTACCCATGAATCACTTTAAAAGTTAAAAGATACCGGGGTATAACCTTGGTTCTTTGCCTTGAAGAGTTCATTTTGATCGTTGGGGTGTATAGCAAGGTGGTTGCCGATTTTGAAACGCTCTCTTGCTTTGCTTGTTACTTAGGGCCCTTTTTCAAGTTTGTGTACGTTTGTGTGTGCAGAGAAACCTTGGAAATGATTTTATGAAAACCAAATATTTACCAGCCACCTGTTAAATAAAAATGCCCCCCCCCAACTTAATAATAATTGTGCTGTTTATAAGTGCTTCATTTGTGCCAAGCACTGTATTAAGCACTAAAATAGAAACAAGATAATCTGGTCAGCCACAGTCTAAATAGGAGGGAGAACAGCTATTGAATCCTCATTTAGCGGATGAGGAAACTGAGGCACGGAGAAATGAAACTGCCCGTGGTCACATAGACAAGTGGCAACTTTCCTACCACTGTCCCCCTTCATTCACCCATCTGGAAGATTACTACTGAATGTTATATCTCTCTCCCCCTCTTTAATACCCACTCACACTCCTGTATAGAAAGAGAACTGTCGGCCCGATGGAAGGGAACTCGGTGAATTCCGAACTACCACTGTCAATATAGGTGAGCATTTTAATGTTTCAAAATAGAATGATTTAGTTGACTCCAATTTTAAAGGCTGAGCGGATCTGGGGGAGTTTTAGGCCCCGTCGCAGCCAGTAGAGGGGCCCTTGGATTAGGAGGCTTTTTTCTCCCTCTGGGCAGTGATGAAAACAAATACAAAGAATTTCCCAGCCCACAAGAGTTTTCAGAGCGGGCGGTTTTTAGACTCCAGAGCCCCACGGCCGGAGTACGCGGCAGAGAGCCGCGGTTTCCTCTAACGGGATGGCGAGCGGGCGCGCCGGGATTGGGGTGGAGGGGAGGTGGCGGTGAGGGCGACTGGTGAGCAAGAAACATGGTGGCCGTGGGGCTAAATCAGTCAATAGAAGGGATTTACTGAGAGCCTGTTGTGTGCCAGGCATTATACCGAGCACTTGGGATTGTCCAGTAGATTTGGCAAACACGCTACACCCCTTCCAGGCCCAAGAGGACAACCAAAAGCGCCCAAATGCTAAATGACTAACAGGCTGAGCCACAAGCCACCCACGAGGGAAGGTGAGCCACAGTTTGGCCACTAGATTCTCAGTTCCTTGAGGATCAGAATCGAGTCTGCCAACTCTGTTGCCTTATAGCTTTCCAAGCAAGCACCCCAGCACCCCCCCCTCCAACCCCCCCTTTCCCCTCCTCCCATTCCTTAGTTCCTCATTTGCAGTGGCCCCGAGTAGTGAGTTTAACGGACGGGACCGCGAAGGGCCTTGAGTGTGAACTCGGTCCCAGCCTTCCCAAACGGACCTTCTCGTTGGTGTATCCCAGGTTCCATCTCCACCGCCGACGGTTCTGCGTTAGCGAAGCTGGGTAACACGACCGTCATCTGTGGAGTGAAAGCGGTAGGTCTCGCCGACTCGTCTCGGCGTTTGAGACTGGGAGACTGGGCCCACTGTTGGGTAGGGACTGTCTCTATATGTTGCCAATTTGTACTTCCCAAGCACTTAGTACAGTGCTCTGCACATAGTAAGCGCTCAATAAATACGATTGATGATGATGGTAATTTTTGGGTGCTTACTCTGTGCAGAGCACCGCACTAAGCTCTTGGAAGAGTATGATACAGGAGTTGGGAGACACAGGCCCTGCCCACAGGGAGTTGCTAGTCTACCATTTTAAATGCTCTTGTTTGGCTCACTAGTCTGTCTCTTCAGAGTTTGTTTCCAAAGATCGAGGGTTGGTAATGGGATATGGGGTGGGAATAATAATTAGCGTGGTGTCTGCTAAGTGCTGTCACTCTGGGCCAAGCACCGGCCTAAGCGGTGGGGTGGATTCAAGGCATTCAGATCCGACGCAATCGCTGTCCCGATCAGGGTTCACATTCTAAGTACGAGGGAGAATAGGAATTGGCTCCCCATTTCACAGATGAAATGAGCACAGAGAAGTGACTTGCAGTGACACTCCTTGTGAATTTGAGTCGTTTTCTTTAAATGCACTGAGCATAAAGTTTGTATTTATGCTTGTTACAGGCACAAAACGAGGTGCACTAGGCGCCCTCTGTTTCCCTAAGAGCAGTTCTTCTAGAGCGAGCCTTATAACTATAAGGGCCTGAAGCAATAAACCCGATGCTGAGGTTGAAAGTCATTTCATTCACGGATTCATTAGATGGAAAAATCTAAACTCTGAATTCTGTGGTCGAGCCTTTCCTGGGACAGTATTTCCCACTTCCCCAAACCAAAGCTTTTTCAGGGGCCCGAGTGAGGAAGTGAAACGTTTGCTCTCCCCGTAGGAGTTTGCAGCACCACCAGGAGATGCGCCCAGCAAAGGATATGTTGGTAAGTTAGACGTTCAGCGTTTTGTCGTTTTTAGACATTAATCTTTTGCAAATCTGTAAGCCCATGAAAATGTTTTCCCAGTCCAAACAGTGATGCCTTTCAAAGGTCTATTGCTTGGAGAGCAGCTTTATTTGGGGACCGGGGAGGATGCCGTATGCTGCTAGCTAAATCAGGGATCCTCATCTAGAGGAAAGGTTGCTTTGCCGCTCTCCATGGCAAAGTAAGACGACATTGAAACGGCCTCTGTTTATCCTGGCCGATCCCTCAGTTTTGAGATGACCTCCAGTGGATACGTGGAAAAACCTAAAAGACTGTCCCTACCTCTTGCGCCTTAATAGTGGGAGCGGGGAGAAGGCTGTATAAATGGGGAAGCGAAATCCTTGCCTACACATCTGTTGTAGGGATGCTACAAATATTCACATCTTATTGTCCCACTTTTTACCCAAACTGCCATAAGAAACAGCAGAGGGGAGGCTGACTGGAGTTTCTCGGTAGGGAAAGGGCAGAAAAAAGTTGGCTACATCTGTCCAAGCGAGAGAACCATGTAATAGAAAATATCAGGTCTTCGTTAGGAATACCTAATAAACACCTAAGCCCAGGGCAGAGAAAATCGGGGTCCCCTTGCTGGAGATGCTGTGTCTGGAAAGGAGATTTTCGGAGAATCTCTGGGAAGGGCCTGGAAGGGAGAAAGATCAGTGTTGCGTTCTGAATTTCCTTGTGCTAGCTGAGGTGGGTACCCTCCTGAAAACCCATTTTAATCTTATTAAAAAGTAAATCCAGTCCGAGGGACCCTCCCCTCCCCGCCCCGTACAGATGGAATTTTTTGGCCCCAGAAGGGCCTGGGTAAATGGTGAGTTTGTTTTATTGCAAAGAAAGATTCCAGTGACTTTGAGGTGGGTTGAAAAAGGAAGCATGTCCCACATGAACTCTGTAGTCTAGCTCTTGGTTAAAGAGTGGGTTTTTTATTTTTCCAGTTCCTAACGTGGATCTCCCACCCCTGTGTTCGTCAAGATTTCGCCCTGGACCTCCTGGGGAAGAGGCCCAAGTGGCTAGCCAGTTCCTCGCCGACGTCATTGAAAAGTAAGGCACCATCATCATCATCATCCATCGTATTTATTGAGCGCTTACTGTGTGCAGAGCACTGTACTAAGCGCTTGGGAAGTACAAATTGGCAACATATAGAGACAGTCCCTACCCAACAGTGGGCTCACAGTCTAAACGGGGGAGACAGAGAACAAAACCAGTTTGATTGCCAGGGGCATTTGAGAACCTGCTCGTCTAATAAGTCTTTGTCTCTCATCAAGCTCACAGCTGATATCCAAGGAAGATTTGTGTATTTCCAAAGGAAAGGTAAGAAACGGGGAAAGAGGGGCAGGGAGTTTGTCTTGTTTGTCTCTTACTTTCATTGTACTCTACCCCAGAGCAGTGCTGTGCACATAGAAGATGTTCAGTAAACATTATTGAATAAATGAATCGATTCCCTTTTTTGCAAATCTCAGAGCTGGTCTTGTCTCAGCTTTTGACCCTGACATTCTGTGACTTGGCTTATATTCAACTGTTTAACACTGAGTTTGGAGCTGGGATTTTAAATTCCTTTCATGACTATGGCATTCTGAATTTCGGGCTGGAGTTAAAAGTGTGCCAATTCCTTGAGGATGGGGGTCATGTCTTCTAACTCTTCCCTGGACTCTTAATAGTTTGGGGGAAAAAAAATCAATAGTATGTCCTTAACCCATCCTTCAGAATTAGTCCTTGCGTAACCAATATTAGATACTTAGCTAGGTAATACTGTAGGATGCTCGTTTTAACCCGGGCTTGTCCATTCAAGGCTTTCATTTCAATGCGTGCTGTCTGTTTCCTAGCTTGCGTGGGTTCTCTACTGTGATCTAATTTGCCTCGATTACGACGGGAACATTTTGGATGCCTGCACGATTGCTTTGTTAGCAGCCTTAAAAAATGGTGAGTGGCCTAAGCCCGCAATATAGCAGCCAGAGCCTCCCTTCTGGGTGCCGAGATTCCTTAGCGATGATCCAAATTGAATTGATTGATAACTGAATACTCAAAGACTTGTCCCAAACCTTTCCCCTCTTCCGTCCGGTAACTCATTATAGACCTTCTTGTCCGTGAATATATCCACACCCATCTTGAACCTGGTGTTTTCTGCGGTAACATGCTACGTGTGTTTTCCATCCTGTGAGTGTGAAGAAGTGTTTGCTTTTCCTAAAATCCTGCTGCCTTCTAGCCTGGATGGGCTTCTGTCTCACCCTGGAATTGTGGCATTCGGAGAACAATTCGGTGTGGACCGTCTTTACCTTCCTTGACTTGGAAAATGTCATCTCCCCTCCAGCTTTTGGGTGCCCATCTGTCCTCACACAGAAGCTATTTCAGTTACCCTGTCACGTTCTTCCGTGGATGGCAGCGAGAACAGGACATAGAATAGTCTGGTTGTGAATATCCATTGCTTCTATTCAGTAGTAAAAGTGAGCTTGATGCCTTGTTTTCAATACCTTTCTCGATAGCGCACAAAGCATCCCGTTCTTCTGGCTGCCACTATACTTTGGATTTGTGGATGCCATATTTTTTTCTATCCATGTAAGTTATAAAAATGTTCTCTGACATTTTGAATGCTTCTTGTTGTCTTTGCAGTACAACTGCCAGCAGTTGTGATCAACGAAGAAACGGGCTTGGCAGAAGTGAATTTGAAGCAGAAAACTCCTCTAAACATTAGAACATATCCAATTGCTACATCATTTGCTATATTTGATAAGTAAGTTAACAGATGGATATGTTTCTCTAAGTTGAGCTCGCCATGGGGGGATACAGCTAAAACTGCATTTTGCAAGCTTATCTGCATTATCAAAGCAAAGAAAGTATTCTGCTACCATGATCATG
Source organism: Tachyglossus aculeatus (assembly GCF_015852505.1). NCBI lineage: Eukaryota > Metazoa > Chordata > Mammalia > Monotremata > Tachyglossidae > Tachyglossus > Tachyglossus aculeatus. The sequence continues at coordinate 6,570,570 of NC_052085.1, forward strand.
TTCATTCACTGTATTTGTGTATTAACTGTGTCCCTTTTTTTAATGGCATTTAACTCCTTATTATGTATAGACCAAAGGCCTGGGCGCCAGAAGGTTGTGGGTTCTAATCCCTGCCCTGCCACTTGCCCGCTGTGTGACCTAGGGCAAGTCACTTAACTTCTCTATGTCAGTTATCTCATCTGTAAAATGGGGATGGACTGAAATGAATGAAATAGGGACTGCATCACATCCCACCTGATTAGCTTGTATCTACCCTGGTGTTTAGACCAGGGCCTGGCACGTAGTGCTTAACAAAATTTTTTTAAAAAAAGGTCAGGCATTGTATTAAATGCTGGGGTAGATAACAAGCTGATCAGTTTGGACACAGTCCCTGGCCCATGTGGGGCTCACAGTCTTAATCTCCATTTTACAGAGGAGGTAACTATGGCACAGAGAAGTGAAGTGACTTGCCCAGGGTCATACAAGTGGCAGAGGCAGAATTAGAACCCGGGTTGCTTTGATTCCCAGACCTGCGTTCTAGCCACCAGGCCACGCTGCTTCTCTTCACTAGAAGAGAGATTCTAAGTTTTGGTGGAAGATTAATCTTGCGGAACACAAGTGAATTTATAAAACTGTGGCTCATCTTGTTTCATAGCACGGTACTCATAGTCGATCCAACTGGGGAGGAGGAGAATTTGGCAACTGGAACTCTAACGGTTGTAATGGATGAAGAAGGCAAACTGTGCTGTCTTCACAAACCAGGTACGTTGGGAACTAGTGATTTTTGTGTGTTTGTGTGTGTGTGTGTGTGTAAATAAATACTTATGCATAGAAATATATATATATATATTTAGAAAATTTTATCTAAACTCTGCACGATACCTGAAAGTGCACGGATGGCACCAAGTGCTGGTGTGGGAAGTAATCAGGGAAGGCCTCCTGGAGGATTTGTGATTGCAGGAGGGCTCTGAGAGTTGTGGTCTGGCAGACAAGAAGGGGAAGGGGCTCCCTTTTTCGGGCATGTGGCAGGGGCCAAGGTGGGTGGGAGGCACAGTTGGGTAAGTAACAGCCTCCACTTGCAAAGCATTACCTCTTTGGATGGAACCCACATCTTTTGTAAGTCTAAATGATTGAACAAAGGTCTCCTTCACTTAAGGAACACTCAGAATGAAGAAAGGGTTGTTTTCCTGGATGTACTTGAAGGGGGTGGGCATTTTTCTTCTTCAGTGGTATTGATTGAGCACTTACTATGTGCAAAGCACCGTACTAAGCCCTCGGGAGAGTACAACAGAGTGGGCGGACAGGCTCCCTTCCCCTAAGGAGCTTATAGTTGACGTTCAGAAACTAAACGACGCAACTACCTTTTCAGGTGGAAGTGCCCTGGCAGGAACCAAGCTTCAGGATTGTTTAAGCCGGGCCGTGACCAGACACAAAGAAGTGAAGGTGCTAATGGACGAAGTCATAAAAAGTGTGAAACCAACATAAGCCATCCAGAGAGATTTTTCCAAAATGTATTTGTAAAAACTGTATCTTACAGTGTTCGAAGCTTTTATATTAACAAAAATCAATACCACCTTTACAAAGGCTGTTTGTTTCCAAAACGCCTTAAGCCGCCTCCTGGTGCGGTGCAGTGTTCTTTACGGAATTGTTTTTAAAATATGACTCTAGAAAACCAACCCTACCTTATCGTTAGAACGACTCCCTATTTTCCCCTGACAAGACGGCGGCGTCTCCAGGTTATGCTCTAGGGTGTGGCTCTTTTATTTGCCATTTCCCCCCATCCCTTGGCTGTAAATTTTTAGGGCACCAAAAGTAAAGGACTGTTTGAGTCAATGCTGTTTAAAGAAAAAAATAAATAACGCACGCCGGCAGTGTGGGGGACGGCCAGGATGCCTCTCAGTTTTTGAGGGGCTGTCGGTAGGTGGGGACCGCCGAAGCGGGGCCGCCCCCGCTGTTCTCGTAGCCGTTGGGGGCTGCCAGAATCGCAACCGCTGCCAGGGAAAGGAAGAGAGACACGGTTAGCGCTCGGACAGGAGGAAGAACGAAGAGGAAAACAAGATATGTGTGAGATTGAAAGGCCTTCGAGGAAACCAGGGTGCAGTGAGGCTGTGCACAGGGGGCCTGCCAGGAGTTCAGATTAAAACCCTCTGTCTTAAATGGAAAATAGTCTGCCAAGATTAAGGAACGCTGCTTAAAGTAGAGCAGCCCTGATTTTAATGTGCAGAGCAGTGGATGGGGCTGCGCTATTGCTTCTTAAGGGCCTTAAGGAAGGAAAAAGTTTGGGTTGAACTCCAAGCTGGACATTAACGTAAAGTTGGTCAGTGTGAGCTGGCGTCCATTTTTAGACAACGTATCCAAAAATGAATACGCTGATCTTTGATATTGGCAAAAGTATCCAATTTTAGCCTCGATTTTAGAGTGATAAAAACTTTTATGAAGCATGGGCTGGTGACAGCAGAACAGTTGAAATAGTTTGGAAAACCAAACTTAATGAAGTGGAGAGTCCAGTGTTTAGGTTAGTGGGCTCGAAAGTGTCTAGGTAAACTGGCAACTGGTAGGGTAGGAAAATAGATACAATATAAAAATATTTCTCCCAGTCCTGCATGCCGACTAGGGGCATTGCAAAATCCGTCTGTTTAAAAAAAAAAGCCATTCAAAAGCTTGGTGTTGGCACACAACTCTGCACAACTCCCAGATTTCATACTTGAATCACCTTGTAGGAATAAGATTGTCCAGAAAGTTGTCTAGCGCACAGCTTTTATGTTTGGACTCCTCTACTTATTTCCCTTTTAGGCAAATGAGAATTACGAAAGTGGCAGACAGTGAGAGGGTGGATTAATTATGTCGGTAAATGAAATGAAAAACACCAGACTGGACAAAACGTTGGCCTTCCACACCTCAGACCTAATTCTTACTTTCTCAGCTTTGGTGATGACATCGTCCTCCTGACTGAAAACCCCCCCAGCCCGTAGTTTGTAGGCTGGCTAAAAAAACCCAAATGAGATGAAGAGTCGCTACGTACCCGTTGCTTGGGACGGCATATAGCTTCCGACTCCCGCCAGGTTAATAACGGCAGCTTGCTGAGCAGATAAGGCCTGCTCTTGACCGGCTGGACCTTGTTCACAACCCTGAGAGAAACGAGTGACAGCGGTGAGCCCCCTGGGGCCAACGTCAGTGGTTCGACAGGAAGAAAAGAGTTTTCAGTTCTTTGATTAGTAAGGGTGTATTTAAGAGCCTAACATTTTCCTCTGCCCTACAGGGGGAATAAGGGCAGGACATCTTAAATTCAGCCAGGATTAAAATGATATAATTGTGGTATCCGTTAAGCACTTACAATGAGCCGGGCACCGTACTAAGTACCGGGGAAGACGCAGTCCCTATCCCACTTGGAGCTCACGGTCTAAGGATCACAGGTATTTACTCCACATTTTAAAGATAAGGATCAACCTTTGCAAGATAGCTAAAAGCTGCCCTTTCCTCTCCAACCAAACTGCTACCCCACTCATCCAAGCACTGTCCTATCCCGCCTTGATCCCCGTCTTCTGTCCATGCCCACTCCAGTCCAGACTTCACGCTGTTGCCCGGATCACTTTTCTACAAAAATGTTCAGTCCACATCACTCTCCAAGTACCTCTAGGGGTTGCCCGCCGACCCACCTCGCATCAAACCCCTTACCAGTGACTCTGAAGCACTCAGTCACCTTGCCCCCTCTGACCTTACTACCTCAGTTTCCTCCTATAACTTGGCCCACGCCTAATTAAAAGCACATCTCCAAGAAGCCTTCCCTGACTAAGCCCTCATTTCCTCTCCTCCCAGTCCCTTTGTGTCGCCTTGGCACACTTTTTATTCACCCCTCTTTCAGCCCCACAGTCCAAGCACTGGACTGTAAGCTCTCTGTGGACAGGGAACGTGTCTACTAACTCTTATACTGTACTCTCCCAAGTGCTTAGCACATGGTAACAGCTGAATAAACACCACTGATTGATGAGGAAACTGAGGCATGGAAAAGTTAGGTGACTTGCCCAAGACAACAACAGGCAAAGAGAAGAGCTGGGATTAGAAGCCAGCTTTCCTGTCTCCTAGGCCTGTATTCTTTCCCCTAGGTCACTCTGCTTCTATCTTCCAACAATGGCCAGGCTCACCATTTTTCTTCTCATACTCCGTAACAGTAGGTTCTCAATAATCCCAGCCCCCATTTAATACACCCCAAGAGTTTTGCAAAGTAAGGGAATCAGTCACTCTCCCCAAATAACAAGAGAGAATATAACGTTTAATGTTTTTCATCTTTCCACAGGGACACATTTAGCCAAAAGCAATGATCACTAGCTTCAAGCCTCTTATGTATAAATTCTAAATAGCTGGACACAATCTGAGGCATCAAACAAATCAGTAACGCAAGGAGCGGCAGTGACAAAGAGGTCGACTAGATGTTAAGCATGAGTGTAAACCTCGGAGTCGGGGGAACCAAGGTCCTAAAACCCCAGTTCCATCACTTGGCTGCTGTGTTACACCTTGGGCAGGTCAATGAACCTCTCTGGGCCTTGGTTTCCTCATCTATAAAATCAATCAATCAATGGTATTTATTGAGCATTTCCTAAGTGTACTAAGGGCTTGGCTGAGTACAGGGTGGATGAAATACCTGTTCTCTCTCTCTCCCCCTGAGACCGTGAGCCCCTTGTGGGACAGGGACTGCGTCCAACCTGTTTATTCTGTATCGACCTCTGCACTTCGTGTGCAGGATTTAGCACTATCGCAATGATTAATCCAGTATTTTTAAAGGTGCAAAGCACGCCAAGAGCGCCCTGGCCTCTATTAATGCTTTCCTGGTAGAAAAGCAAGTCACCAAACCAAAGAGGATCCTTTAGGCAACGACTGGGGGGTCCCTGTGGATTGGAAACCACTCGACTGCATTCGAAGAACCATCATTTTATACCTTTCAATTCACACACATTCAAGGTCTCTCACACACAAGGCCATCTCCCTAATAATCTGAGCCACTCGATTTTAAATCCGAATGATACTTAGTATTCTTTGAGTATACTGGTTGTGAATCTTGGACCCTAACTACTAAATTTTTGCTTAAAGAGCCCTTGGTGAGGTTAACTGTGAAAATTCCTTAAAATCTACAACACTATGCTGACAAAATAATAATAATAATAATATTTGTTAAGCGCTTACTATGTGCAAAGCACTGTTCTAAGCGCTGGGGAGGATACAAGGTGATCAGGTTGTCCCACATGGGGCTCACAGTCCTAATCCCCATTTTACAGACAAAGTAACAGAGGCACAGAGAAGCTAAGTGACTTGCCTGAGGTCACACAGCTGACAGTTGGTGGAGCCACGATTTGAACCCATGACCTCTGACTCCCAAGCCCGTGCTCTTTCCACTGAGCCACGCTGACAAAAGACACCTGGATTAGACTTTTTAAAAATGGTATTCACTAAGGCACTTACTGTGTGCTAGGCACTGTACTAAGCACTGGGGTAATCAGGTTGGACACAGTCCCTGTCTCCAGTGGGCCTGGCTCACAGTCTATGTGAGAGGGAGAGTAGGTACTTAATCTCCATTTTACAGGTGAGGAAACTGAGGCACAGAGAAGTTAAGCATCTTGGCCAAGGCCACACAGCAGGCAAGTGGCAGAGCCAGAATTAGAATCCAGATCCTCTTACTCCCAATCCCCCTGCCCTTTCAATCAATCAAATTTATTGAGTGCTTACGGTGTGCAGAGCACTGTACTAATTAAGTGCTTGGGAAGTACAAGTTGGCAACATATAGAGACAGTCCCTACCCAACAGTGGGCTCACAGTCTAAAAGCGGGAGACAGAGAACAAAACCAAACATACTAACAAAATAAAATAAATAGAATAGATATGTACAAGTAAAATAAATAGAGTAATACATATGTACAAACATATATACATATATACAGGTGCTGTGGGGAAGGGAAGGAGGTAAGACGGGGGGATGGAGAGGGGGACGAGGGGGATGTAACAGCCAGGAGAAAAGACAGACCTTTCGTTTATAACTTAAGCTCTTGCCAAACAAACTCTGGATATATGAGGAGCATCTTTCTTTCAAAAATTAGTTTCAGAATCATCCAAGTTCTCCATTTAGGTAGGGAAAAAAGGAACTTTTCTTTTTTTAATGGCATTTGTTAAGCACTTTACGTGCCAGGTACTGTCCTAAGCGCTGGGGTTAATCTGGTTGGACATAGTCCATGTTCTACATGGGGAGTCAATTCCCATTTTACAGATGAGGTAACTAGGGCCCAGGGAAGTTAAGTGACTTGCCAAAGATCACCTAGCAGACCCATCTTACCTCCTTCCCTTCCCCACAGCACCTGTATATATGTATATATGTTTGTACATATTTATTACTCTATTTATTTTACTTGTACATATCTATTCTATTTATTTTATTTTGTTAGTATGTTTGGTTTTGTTCTCTGTCTCCCCCTTTCAGACTGTGAGCCCACTGTTGGGTAGGGACTGTCTCTATATGTTGCCAGCTTGGACTTCCCAAGCGCTTAGTACAGTGCTCTGCACACAGTAAGCGCTCAATGAATACGATTGATGATGATGATGAAGTGGCAGTGCAGGAATTAGAACCCCGGTCCTTCTGATTTCCAGGCCTGCGCGCTATCCACTAGGCCACCCGCCCCCCAACACACAGACACACACACACATACACACCTGCTCTAGCTGCTGAGGACTGGGAATTGAGGATTGTTGCTGTGCAGAAAACGGAGAGAGTTGCTGCTGCTGCTGCTGCTGCTGCTGAAGAGGGTTGAAAATGAGTGAACCGCCCGGTAGCTGTTGGGGAGAAAAGCAACACCGCATCGTTCAGACAGATACGCCTAGGCCCCCTTCGTCTCTCACCATTCACCTTCAAGTGTACTTTTGATAATGACTGCACTTTTATTTCAGGAAAAAAAATAAGCAAACCTGGAGCATGGTTTAAAAAAGGCATGGTTGCATGCACTCAAGTGGACGTGAATTATAGTCCACTCCCACCCCCTCTCACTCCTAGATGTAAATCTGAAAGCCAGGCCTTCTAAGGCTTTCACCTTCCCAGCCCCATTGACCTCTACGTTCCACTCCTTTCTATTTATCTTTGTGGTGGATCCTCTTTTCATTACATCACTCCTGGAGCATTGGGAAAACTTCAATGCACTTGTTTTAAATGTTTAAGTTCAGTCATATGTATTGAGCTCTTACTGTGCACAGAGCACTGTACTAAGCACTTGTGAGAAAACACTGTAACAAAGTCGGTAGACACTTTTCTGCCCACAGTGAGCCTATAGTACACTGAAGGTTTCTTGGCCTATCTTTTCCAAAACGTGACAGGTATTAGCTTACTAAGACATAATGCTTTATGAGGCTGCATGTGAGGGGTCAGAATTTTACCAAAAAAAATTGTTCATTTTTAAAAGAAATATTCAGAGCATTTTTGACGAGCTGATATTTACTAGAAGGTGACTCTAAGTTTCTGAGGCGCTGCATGGCTCAGTGGAAAGAGCACAAGTCCTGCATTGTAATCCCAGCTCCATTTGCCTGCTGTGCAACCATAAAGCAAAGCATTTCTCTTTGTCTCAGTTTCCTCATCTGTAAAATGGGGATACCTGCTCTCCCTCCTTCTTAAGACTATGAGCCCCATGAGGGACAGGGACTGTGTCCAACCTGATTATTTTGTATTTACCCTAGTGCCTAGTACAGTGGTTGGCAAGTAGTAAGCACTTAAATACCATTATAATTTTTTATGCTTAAGAATTCATAACAACAACACTGGGCATGGAATCTGTTTACTGTTGTATTATGCTCTCTCAAGTGCTTAGTACAGTGGTTGGCAAATAGTAAACACTTAAATACCATTATAATTTTTTATGCTTAAGAATTCATAACAACACCACTGTGGGCATGGAATCTGTTTACTGTTGTATTATGCTCTCTCAAGTGCTTAGTATAGTGTTGTGCACACAGTAAGTGCTCAATAAATACAGCTGGCTGACTTGTTAAACACTTACTATGTGCCAAGCATTGTATGTACATTCCCCGAGTTCCTTATTTCAAAAGGGTTTTTTTTTCCCATTTTCCAAGATTCAGGGAAGGAAGGAGAAAAGGTAACACTGAAACGGTAGATTCAATTTCAAGCAATCAAGCAGCTATAAGCTCCTGGAAGCTTTGTGCTTCGAAGAAGGAAAAGTGTCAGTCAACGGCAACGGGACTGGTAAATGTGCTCTCAAGGGACGCTCAGTTTCTCAATTGTGTGTCCAGATTGCTATGTGTGCAATGCCTTGGCAGGGACAAAAATGGTACCCCATCATAAAAAAAAAAATGGCCCTAAAGAGTTACCCAGTTTGTAGTTTTTCAAAATATAATGTTGAAAACTAAAATTAAAGGCCACCCCTCAATTCCAGATGCTGGCAGAGGCCCCCAGGCTGAAAAACCATCATCAGGAATTGTAAGGTTACAGGAACGCTTCCTTTCACTATCAATCATCACAACTACATTAGCACCACAAAATTACAGTACTGTGTTCAACGTTGGAGGCTCATATTTACCTGCAGCAGATTTAAGGGCCTGAGACCTGAAGTATTTTTTAAACCAAAAGGGACACCTGTTAAAGAAAGTTTGGGATTACAAAAGGAAATTAACAATTGATCCTACATATAAGAAGTGGCTTTTCTTTGGGTACGTGGGCACGGAGGGATTATTCAAAACTACTGCGAGCACAGAAAATTCCATTTTTCTCCAGAGAAGATCTGTGGGCACTGGTAACTCATTTACAAGGACTGAATTATCCCCCATCAAAAATGGATTTATGAGTGCAAGTTATGTACTAGGCCCCAGTAGCTACAAACACCTCATTGCAGGTCGGTTTCTAGGAGAGAAGACAAGTATACTGCTGCAGTTTCTCCTAATCCTGAAATCGGGCCTTTTTTCCTACAAATGAAAATTCCCGAACTCTCTACCTTAGAAGAGAGTGTGTGTGGCCGGGAAAGGAGGAGGGAGAGAAACATTCCTCCCGTCTGGGAGACGAGGCCTCGGGAATCTAACCGTCTGGAGGTGCTGGGGACAGGGCGGCTGTTTATAAAACCCCTTCCCTTCTCTTGGCTTAGATGTTTCCTTTCCTGCTTTTAACTACTGACGTTTCCCAAGCCCCTACTGGGTGTCTTCCACCTCTCACACTAACAGAAGCACCTGAGAGAGTGCAACTATTTTCAAGTCCTGCCTTATGACTTCAGCAACACATGCATTTTTGCCATGCGCTGTGGTTGGGGGTCATCGTAACAGAACCTACAAACTGTTCTGACTTTGGTACCTTACAACGGTGGATGGACTTGCCATCGGTATTAGCCACAGCCCGTAAAGTCTCCTGAACAAGGTTAGAGGCTTGATCCCTTTAGGCCCCGAGGATGGCTGCCTGCCAAGATGGATAATATTTTAGGCAATTCAGAGCAGGGCATAAAACAGCCCAAAGGAAAAGCAGACAACTACTACATCACCAGCTGGGCCATTTCCCCAAAAGGTGAGTTAGCTTCTGCTGGATCTAGAGCAATGAACAGTTTCACCACCACTTAGTCCAGGAGCTGCAGCTTTTTCTGAGAGATATAAGAGCAGAGCCCTTGATCCCATCATCAGCATGTATTCTTGGAAACACCCTCTCAGCATAGCAGTTTTCTTAGTTGTAATGAAATTATAGCTAAGCAGAAATGTGGGACGATGTATTTTATTACTTTTGCTCATACCTACAACTTCAGGCCTTTCGGGCCTAGGCTTTTTCCAGTTGGTGGGTTGGGAATTTGGGGCCTCAAGAACGAGAATTTGAAACTACAGCTCTGCCGACAGTGCAGTACTAGTTCAGTTCCTGACAGCTGCAACTGAGCACTACAGAACACACACACATCTCTTTAGCATATATGCTGAAAGGTAACAGTCCAAATAACGTTTCTGAGCAACGTTAGCAGGCCAATGGGTATTACTGGCTAGTAGGGGAAAAAAGATTCAGCACACAAAACCCTTAGAGCTTTCAAAGTTTATCCTACCTAATAATTTTTTTTAACTGGTATTTAATATTCTCCTATGTTTAATTCAATTATAAATCTCCTCTAGTGGCAGGAAGCCTCTGGAATATATTAGGGAATCATGTTCTATAAAGTATAACACTTGCAATCTAATCTGTTAGGAAAAAAGACTTTTGGGAAATCATCTACAATACCACTCTGACTCTTGTTCCCCGATGGGTTTTTGTTCTAGAGACTGCAAAAAAGTGAAATACGCTTTTAGATACTTGAATACTTTAAATGGGTTTAAGAAGGGATAACCCAAGCTTCCCAGAGGGGTGTTAAAATTCCAGGAAGGATTTGTTGTCAGAACAGGTTCAGTTTTCATGGATACATGAAATGGATACACGGATACAGGTTCAGTATTCACGCCTGAATACAGTTTTATTGAGCTGGAATATGCTTACTAACTCATTGACTCTCCTGCATACCTCAGCAGTCTCATCGGATTATTTCTGTGACGAGGTCCAGACCGAGGGGCAACTAATTAGTGCAGAGCCCCGCTGATCGGCATGTGGGGAGAAGGAGAGAGGCAGAATTTCAAGTGAGAAACCTCCACCCGACTGACCCAAGGCAGGGTTGATCATTCCTACGTCTGTTCCTACATCTTCAACGCTAACTGACCTGAGCAATAATAATCCTGAAGTTTTGGCCACGGGGACGAAATGGAACATGAAGTCAAACATGTTCAAGGGACGTACGTAGTCTTCCGACTTTCTCTTCACTTTTCCTCCCTATGACACTCTTTCAAACATACTAACCTGGCGTGGCGGACGGCAGTGCAGCAGGCATTGAACTTGGAACCAGGCTTCCCGAGGGTAAAATGCCACTCAGATTTATACCTGTAGGGGTTATGGCACTAGAATTACACCCCAGCATGGGGTTTGAGCCGCTCATCAATGTCTGTGCTCCACTGTAGGGAAGGAAAGAAAATGCGCTAAATACACATGGTGCGGATCATTATGAAAACTTAGGTTTCACTGCCATTCTTCCTTGCAGGAAACGCAGGATCGCTTGGCTCTAGGCAACTTCACATTATAGAAGATTGGCTAGAATAAAACCATTCTCTCACTTGCTCCCTCTTTAAAATGCACACTGTGTCAAACATTCAAAGGCAGTTGAAAATGCTACCGAACAAGGGTCTCCTTTGCCTTGAAAAAAAATTCCATCTACTGGACGACTGTCTCCAAACCTGATGCCTGTGGTCTTAGCAAATGTCCATGTCAGCACTGGTTTAAATGAATAATACTCTGCCCTGGTTATTAACAAATTCTAGACATTTAAGGTATTTGGTTACAAGTCTAATACTTTGCAGCTCTAATGTAAACAAGAAAAATGAGTGTCTTTCACATAAGGATAACACTACTTTAATTTCTCTTCTTGGCCCTTCTTTATGGGAGCTTTTCCATTCTATCTTTCCCATCCTGCACACCAACCACAGACTAGACTGAAATCAGGCACTATGTGTTTCTCAAGAGACCCAGAAATGAAATGTGATTTGGGACAATGCGCTCCCACGGTTTTAATGAGGACACCTGAAGAGTGGCGTTGATGAACACGCTGAAAGTATTTCACTGGATAATTACGAGGATAAAAGCCCAGAAAAAAAAGAAAATGTTCCCACAATGAAAGATAAAATATACTACTACAGTTAATAAAACCTATACACGGATGCAAGTTTAGGTGTCTCTCTCTCCGCCCTCTGCCCCCAGATCTCCTTCATTTTATTTTGACACAGCCGTTGTTATTTTCCCCACTAAGGACCACAAGCAAAAACTTATTTGCCTTTATTTTTTTAATTGCATTTTATGTTCCTTCAGTTGCACAGTTCTGGACTGTCTGTCTTCCTGGACCCTGAATATTTCTGACCATCTATTTCAAGGGCTACGATTCAATCACACGTCAACCGGTGGAGAAAAAAACAAAGAGTACAGCAAAGCCAACTTACCACACGGAGCCCACTACATTGATGAAGTTAAGTCCAGCAGGGTTTGCCATGACCTGGGTGGAGGTGGTTCCTGTAGTAATGGATGTTACCATGGTGGAAAGAGGAATGGTCATTACAGGCGAGGCCTGGCTCAGAGACACTTGCCGCTGAGCAAACGGGGTTAGCAAAGCGGGCTGAGGGGTGAAGCCTGAATCTTGGGGAGGAGGGGTGGCAGAAGGGGTAATAGGAGTTGAGTTCAGAGCATCAGGAGGGTTGGGGGCCGATGCAAGGGTGTTGGTTGGTGTAGGAGTAGATGGTTTAGGAGTTCCGGATCCTGCTCATTGAGAAAAATAAAAAGCGCTAGTTTGTTATAAAAGGCCAGTCCCTTTTTAAAATAAGGTTAACGGAATCTGATTCCGCACTGACAATCTGTTCCAGTTTCTTTAAACGCAGTAAACTGCGAGTGTTAATCGCTACACACGCCACTGGAGTGTTACCACGTTCCGTCAAAATTAAGGCTGCAGTTTATCAGCCCCCAAATTCCATCTGGGATGGCTTCTTGGTAAACACATACACACACGCAAACACACACCCACATCCCTTCACAATGTCCATTTAAAGTTTAGAGTTCACGTTAAGCTGTTCTGTGGGGGGTTTTGGCTGCAAGGATTTTCAGCAGCCCCACATCTTTGTTACAAGAGATTGTTTAAAATATGATTTTGCTTTTTAAATCGTTTGCTGCAGTCTACGTAGATGGTAGGCAAAATGAAAAAAGAGTTGATTTGGCTAATGGATAGCCTAATGGGTCACCCAAATGCAAGCATATTAATTCCCACCTTACTGGTATTTGCCTATCGATCCAAATTGAAAAGCCAGTAAAGAGAAGCATTTTTGACAGGTGATAACACTGCATCTTTAACGGCTATTGTGTATTTCTGTTTAAATGTAGATACTGTAAAAAATTTGCCTTCACTGTGGTATGCACAGTTTATCAATTAAAAAAAGAAAACCAGAAAAAAAAGGCAAAACCAAAAGCTCTTGAGGTGCTCTCTTTTTTAGCTTTCATGTCCTGCAGAAAGAAAGGAAAGAAATGTGAATGTCTAGGAGCTGTGACCCAACCCTTTCCTACAGTAAAAACTGTGTGCAGCAGATTAACATTATCCAAAAAACCACAACATCAAAAAGATGTGGAAAAAAAAAATACATAAATTTTCTTATGTTTTTCTTTGTGCAAAACAAGAAGGCAGAAAAATTACACCTTTTGAGCTATCAGGAAAATCTTCATAACTAATTCAAAGACCTGCATTTACGCACTGCAGTGTCGTGAAATTTCCTGTACACAAGATTGTTCATAAAAATGTAGAGACGTGTGGCTTCTCTGTACACATCGGTACCTGAAATGAGTCTAGAGACTGATTTTTATTTGATTTTTTTAAAAATTGGGAGTTACAATTTCATTAGCTTGATGTTAGCTAATGTTAATTAAGATGCCATAACCCCTGATATTTTTAGTGGCTCTGGTAGGGTGCTCAGTGATCACTCTCACACTTTGATAATCAGCAAAGATTTATAAAACAGTGTAGGAGGAGTGTTTTTAAAAATCAGCTTTGAGTTTATTGCATCACCACTTTGGGACTAGTAAGGCTGTTACAGACACAAAGATACAACTGCACCATCTCCTATGACAATTTTCTCAAATCAGCTGCATAAATTACGTAAAATGCAGAGTGGTCCAATGTACACTACACTTGGGCATCTCATCGTCACAATCGCTGTCTTTAAAAAGTGAATATGGGTTGCAAAGCTATCAGAAACGTATACACAAAGGGTGCATACAAAGATACAGAAAAACAGATACAGTTACAATAAACATAAAAATACATACAGTCAACAAGAGACCTGCCTGAAGCGTCGCACAAGTTATACAAAGTAGGGCGCACTGTACATTTAGGTTTCAGGGATCCACTGTTCAAGAAGGTTCCTTGAGAAGCGCTACACAAAAGCCTAGGAGGATTTAAGCGAGAATTTAGGTCGTGACTCACTTTGTGAAGAGCTGGCGGGTGACATGGAAGCTGGAGTGAGCATGCTAACTTGACTGAGGTCCATAGAAGGTTTCCGAGAAAGCCCAGGCGGCTTAGAAGCGGGAGGAGGCGGCGTTGGCGATTTTAAATGGCTGCTCGATTGCTGGGGACTAAAAATATTACCTGAAAAGCACAATGGACAAGTTATTTCAGTGTGTTTCTTCAGCAGGATCGAAGATTCCCAATTTTACAAATCCACAGATTTGAATAAGAAAGGAATAAAATCATTGGATGAGTAACTGAATGGTTTTTAAATGGTTTTTGTTTTGTCACAGAAAAAGGACCAACCCAGTTCTCGAAAACAAAGGCAAAAAATAAAGTAGAAATAAAGTACCAGAAGAACTACTTCCTGAACTTGAAGGAAGCTTGATGGGTGGAGGTCGATGCTTTACACCCTTTCCCAATACTGACGACTGAACCGACCCTGACAGGCTCTCAGGCTGCTAAGAAGAAACAGTGATTTAGGATACAGTAGCCAAGACCCAGATTGAAACAAAAAGTACATGGATCGTGAAGCACATCAAGATGTTAACATCTCCCTGGTGAAACATACTGGAGTATTAGGATTTGTATTCCTAATACAAATTTGAAGACTTCAAATACTGGACTGGAATGCCTACAGACCACCCTTATGGTGACTCTACGCCAGGGGAGTATGTTTTCCTCCTTTTATTTTTCAAAAGGAAATTCCATCTTGGGCACAAAGCCTTCGGGGGCAAGCTCTGACGCGTAACGTCTGACGAGACTATGGAGTGGGTGGACTGTGTAGAGATCACCGACCAAAAGGCTCACACCAGTAAGGTTAATTTCCAGTTTGTCAGGGCCACGTTGAACTGACAAAGAGTAATCACAGCCTTTGCTAGCAGCTGGACTCTGTCCCCCGGCCTTAGTGACCTGCTAAATGCAGGCCTGCTAAAGGTGCCATTGGAGAGAGGAGGATGGAGGAGCGGTAAGGCTACAAACATCCCCAGGCATTAGCTATTCACCATGCACAACTCTCAGACAATCAGAAAAGGGGAAGGAGACAGTCACACCCCGGCCCCAGTTGGGTTGCCTCTATGGGACCGCTCTATGTAGTGGGTTCAAATAGCACGTTACCACCCCCCTTCTGTTCGACAACCTAGACATGCTGCCATTTAAGCAGCAGGCAGGATTTATTTAGGTGTTTTGTCTTTTGATTGCTGGGGCATACCATATATCTGTGCCGGACACAAAATCGACTGATGGTCTACCCCTGACCCAAATATTTTTTCCAATTTGTAACGGGATTTAGGAAAATAGGAGACCGAAAATGTTTAATCCCATTAGCTCTGAGGGCTTTACAGGATGCTAAATTATAAAGGCGACAGAGCGAATAAGATATTCTACAATTGTTTTCGACCTAGATGTCAATTCTGGATGGCAAGACAGTAAATGCACTTTTGGGGGCTAAGTCAGTGCAGTACTCTCTTAGCTGTGGAGGATGGTGGCATACTTTAGCTTCGAATCCAAACCAAAAGATGTCTCTATAGTATGCACCTGATCAGATCTTCATGGCAAATAAAAAGCTCCAAAAATTCCTAATACAAATTTGAAGACTTCAAAAGCTGCAAAGTATTTTATTGGTAATAAGTCCAGAAATGTGTTAATGCATTTACCATTAATGTCAGAGAAAACGGTCTTAAAAATTTTTTTACTACACTAATAGGAAAGAGGAGTTTTCTCATTTTAGATTTATACTAAAAACCTATGATGATGACTCTTGAAAGTGGCATGCTTTAATAATTAGTTTAAAACGAGTTCACAGTTAGAAACAGTGAAAAATAAAATAAATGATAATACTTTATATTTGAGTTAAGCGGGGCACCAATAGTAAGCGCCCTTTCAAAGTAAATAGCATGAAGTTATTGAGGAAAGCAATATACTTTGAAACCTATGCAACAGGAATTCAAAAGATTTATCCTGATTTTCACTCTTCTTGTGAAGGGAAGCAAATCAAACACAGTAAATAACAGTGATCAGACTCACTTCCAGATCTTTCCCGGGAGAAAGCTGGCTCAGATTAGTTGATCCACTCGAGAGATGGGACACTTTCACTGGACATTTGGCTTCATTTTGAACCAACTCCTGATACTGATTGACTACTCTGAAAAATTGTAAATGAGCGTAAGCATTTGTCAATGCTCAGAAAACACAAGTTTACAAAAACAATCTGCACGTAAATGATTGAACCTTCTAGACTGTTTGCTTTTTCTGGGTCAGGGAGCATGTCTGCTAATTCTGTTGTACTGGACTCTCCCAAATGCTTAGTACAGTGCTCTGCACATAGTGACTGCTAAATACATACGACTGATTGAACTAATTTCATCAAAGGAACTTTTCCCTACAATAGGTTAGAGCCTGTCAGCATGGAATACAAATGATCTTTTTTTGAAAATTACCTCTTTGTATGTAGAGTTACTAAATGTCCAAGAAAACCCAAATCAGATTACCATTCAACTCAGCGACAGCATCATGCCAAATAAGCTTTCTATACTGAAAGCTTACAAAATATCTGCTCTTTGTATTCTATCTCTCACCACGGATATACTAACACAATTGATAAATTTATTTTCAGTGACCTAAAAAGCTGCCAAAATTTCTGCTGTAGCAGCTGCCACACCCCCACCCCAGCCTGCGTTACAACAACACACATCTATTGGATAAAACAATACCTGGAAAATCATTTCCACCGCAGCTTCTCTTACTTTACATTCAGTGGCTTCCTGGACACTTCGAGGTTTGTTTTTTTAAACATCATTACATTTTAATTTTCACTGTTTAGTTCGGATTTATGCTTGCCTCTCAGAGGAAAATACTAATCCACTTAAAAAACAATCCAACCACAACCAAAAATTAAGGACTAAATATCTTACCGTTCAGCATCAGTTTTGGAACCAATAAGGAACCTGCAAAAAGGAAGACAAATTCAGACACGAGCTGGCTGGGTTGAGAAGCCTCAGGGTTGCTTCTAAAATACATTGCAGAGATTTTATATGATATAGGGAATCAGAAACTTAGAGGAAATTGAATTTTGCTTCTAAGGTGCTTTATCAAGTATTACAATAGGAAGAATGAGGTTGTAAGCATACTAAATTTCTAGGTGTCTACGATTTTGAAACACAATGGTTTAATATGAAATATGTTTCCTGTACTCTGGGAAACCATATAAAAGTGTTCATCTAGCAAATAAAAATACTCACTAATAGGAAAGATGAGTTTTCTCATTTAATAATAATATTAATGGCATTTGTTAAGCACTTGTGCAAAGCACTGTTCTAAGCCCTGGATTTAGCTACTAATTTTCAAAATCTGTAAAACAGCGACAAGGATGAAAGGTCCCAAAGGTGGAACTCTGAGAGGCTGTCCATCCTTACGAGTATGTGGCACATTAGAGGTACGGAGGCAGCATGGCTCTGGGAAAAGAGCAAGAAGCCAGGAGTCAGGACACCTGGGTTCTAATGCCTACTTGTCCACTGACCTACTGAATGAATCTGGGCAAAATCACTTTATCCCTCTGTGCCCGAGTTTCCCCATCGGCAAAATAAGGATAAGATTCATGCTCCTCCTTCCTCTTCAACTGTGAAACTCATCCCAGACTGAGCCCCCTCCTTCCTCTCCCTCTACCCATTCCCCCACCCTACCTCCTTCTCCTCCCCACAGCACCTGTATATATGTTTGTACAGATTTATTACTCTATTTTACTTGTACACACTTACTATTCTATTTATTTTGTTAATGATGTGCATGTAGCTTTACTTCTACTTATTCTGATGACACCTGTCCACATGTTTTGCTTTGTTGTCTGTCTCCCCCTTCTAGACTGTGAGCCCATTGTTAGGTAGGGACCGTCTCTATATGTTGCCAACTTGTACTTCCCAAGCGCTTAGTATAGTGCTCTGCACACAGTAAGCGCTCAATGAATATGACTGAATGAATGTGGGTCAGAGACTTTGACAGAGCTGACCACCTTGTAAGCAGCGTGGCTCAGTGGAAAGAGCCCGGGCTTTGGAGTCAGAGGTCGTGGGTTCAAATCCCAGCTCCACCACTTGTCAGCTGTGTGACTTTGGGCAAGTCACTTCACTTCTCTGGGCCTCCGTTCCCTCATCTGGAAAATGGGGATGAAGACTGTGAGCCCCACGTGGGACAACCTGATTACCTCGTATCTACCCCAGTGCTTAGAACAGTGCTTTGCACATAGTAAGCGCTTAACAAATACCAACATTATTATTACCCTAATTCCCACCTGTATAATAACTGTGGAATTTGCTAAGCACTGTTCTAAGAGCTGGGGTAGATACAAGATAACTGGGCTGGACATCATCACTGTCCCAAAAGTCGTAACCCGCATTTTACAGACGAGAGAACTGAGGCACAGAAGCTTAATGACTTGCCCAAGGTCACACAGCAAACGGCAAAACACAGGTCCTTCTAACACCCAGGCCCATGATCTATCCACAAGGCTACACTGCTTCTCACCCTGCTTTCCCAGCACTCAGCATAGTGCTCTGCACGCAGTAAGCATTTAATAAGTACTGTTACTTCTAGTACTACCGCAGTGCTTAGCATAGTAAGCATTCGCTTAATAAATACTATTATAAAAATTGGTAAGAAATATTAGAAGTTCCCAGTTTTCAACATTAAGCCTGTCAGAAAGGGTCACCACTAGCCTGAGAGTCAAAGGGACACCACTTAGGCTCTTTCCAACTACCCCTCCAACGATAAATCAACAATGAAGCATAACTTCAAGTACAAAGCCGACCACCATCTACCTAATCTCCTCACTGTACCTCGTTCTCGCCTGTCCCGCCATCGACCCCCGGCCCACGTCATCCCCCGGGCCTGGAATGCCCTCCCTCTGCCCCTCCGCCAAGCTAGCTCTCTTCCTCCCTTCAAGGCCCTGCTGAGAGCTCACCTCCTCCAGGAGGCCTTCCCACACTGAGCCCCTTCCTTCCTCTCCCCCTCGTCCCCCCTCCATCCCCCCATCTTACCTCCTTCCCTTCCCCACAGCACCTGTGTATATGTATATATGGTTGTACATATTTATTACTCTATTTATTTACTTATTTATTTATTTATTTTACTTGTACATTTCTATCCTATTTATTTTATTTTGTTGGTATGTTTGGTTCTGTTCTCTGTCTCCCCCTTTTAGACTGTGAGCCCACTGTTGGGTAGGGACTGTCTCTATGTGTTGCCAATTTGTACTTCCCAAGTGCTTAGTACAGTGCTCTGCATATAGTAAGCGCTCAATAAATACGATTGATTGATTAATAGCTGAAAAAGCTGTTATATAACAACTTACTGGGAAGGACTTGCCATGCTGTCATTGTCTTCACCACCTTTAAATGTCTGTATTTTGCCATAGTAAAGTGGATTACCAAGTGACTGAAAAATGGTCAGCTTTGTTTTCTGAAACTGACTGCCGACTTCACATTCAAACACATAATCATCTTTTATTTCCTAAAAGAGACAAAAGGTTATGAAAACCAGAGACCAACTGCGAGAAAATAAGATCTAATCAAATGACTTGAAAACAACTAAGAAAATTAGGAGGAAAACATTCTTAAGGATAAAATTTCATCAAATCCACAACTAAACAGGCCTTATGGATTATGGCCCATGGCTGGAAATGACTGTCCTGTGTAGATGAGGACTTCCCGATTAAAGGGGGCAAAAGTATCTTCTAAAAGGAGACCAGACATGTAGTTGGACTCAACCAACAGTATTTATTGAGAACCTACTTAACTCTCCACACCAAAGACATACTGCAAAAGGATGCCTACTAGACTTACAAAACACAGGCAAATAAAGTGCATAAGATGAATTCTTTGAACGTAATTCCCTCTTCTTTTGTTAATACTTCCTCCCACAGGATTTACAAAATATAGGTGACCATTTAAAATTATGAGGCTGTAGCTAATTAACAGGCAGGATTCCCCAATCTTTTCTATTTAATGGACTGTGGGTTGTTGGGTTTTTTTTGTGTGCGTTTTTTTTGGGTGGGGGGGAGGGTGCAATACAAGCCCTACTGGAAATCATATAATAATAAATTTAAAACAGAATGTACGCTAAAGTTTTTTTTTCCTTTGCAGATCGAGAGAAAAGCAAAGAAACGTTATAAAAGCAAAGAAAAGGTGGTGTTCTTTAAATGGTTGGTTTCTGATTTGGGGAACTGTTTTAAAAAATCTGCTTTTAAACTGGGAACACCTTCATCAAACATAAAAACCAGATTGGCGGGAGCCTCAAATTACTCACATGTGCTGGCCAGACAGTTGGCTGTGAGTCATCAGGTTTGAAAGACTTTTCCACTTTAGCGTATTTTTCCACCTAAAAAGAAAAAAATCCCCACAGTAGATTGTAACAATGCCTCAAATAGGATGACTAAAGGGAAGGTTTTGACAAATTCTACAATTCCTGAGTTGTACGAGCGCCACAGATTATCAATTTAAATACATGTATGTCAGCACTTTATTCCTTTACCACGATCAAGTGAAAACACATACTCAATCACAACTAAGTAATTTAACAGTGCCCAGAAAATTCCTTATGTATTCAGCAATAAAATGCCTTAAAAACTTATCTTTAAAATAGTTTTAAGGAAGAACAATCAATCCCTTCCACAGAAACTTTCTGTTTAAATAATCCAGTTCAGGACATGCAGTAAGAGTCAATTCTAATCTCCCTACTAAACCTGCAGATATTTGACTTTATGGCCGCCTCCAAATAGAGCTCTGAGGGAAAGAGTAAGAACAATAATGACTCTGTTTACTTGCTAACTTGAGCAACAAAATTTCTGGAGAAGGGGAATGAGCGACCAGAGGTTAACCACGAGGGTTATCACCAAGTGAAAGTCAGAGAGAGAGACCTGAGTAGGAGGATATAGTGTTATTACTGCTCATAACTAGTATTTTCAGACACACTCCTCTTCCTATTCATTCTCAGATTTTAACAGAATTATTAACATAAACAAGTTCTTTTTCCCAACTACAACCTACTACTGCTCAGTTCTTTAACTTCATTTTTTTAAATTAAAACTTCCTTTAATGTCTTGGGCTTTTCTATCAGTTCAAATTCATCCGTATAATGAAATTGAAGGGGGTCAATCAATTATGCGGGGCTTTTTTGTAAGGGTGCTCATGGAATGCAGACTTTAAAAAATATTAAATTACACAGGGGGTTGCTGACAGCAAAAGAAAAGTTCATTATATGATGGTTTTGACTTAAAAATTATTATGAAAGAATCTTACTGTATTACCTACACTTGGGTTTCTTTTATTAAAAAAAAAACACACACAACAACATTTGAACTTACATCCACTTCTGATGGTGCAGTTAAATAGCAGGGGTTCTGTTTCCACATATCCACACACTGTAAATTAAAGGACATTTTAAGTACATCGGTAACAAATTAAACAGAAACATTGCAGGTTATAAATTAGCTTTTTTTAAAAAGAAACTCCTTACACTCCCGGCTTTAGAAATTTTGAGGTCATACTGTTGAGCTGTTTTTCTTTCTTTTCTCTTCTGTAAATAATCAAGTAATCTGAGTTGAGGTGGCGTTGGGTACTGAGACACATCCTGCTGCCGATTCAGAGAAGACCTGGAATATCTCTTGAAGCACCTAAGAACAATGAGAGGGCCACACTAGGAGATGCTTTCAAAAAAGCCTATAAAAGACGATTACCTGCATATGTGAATCAATAGGTACACTATATAAAATCACAATTTAAGATTGATTTTTTAAAAATTAGCTTTATAGTTTACTGTAACAGGAAAAAAAAAATTACAACTAGCCTGGCTATTTTGAGTCTCTCATTCTCCTCAGAGTCTCATCCTCTGACTCTTTAGAACTTTTCAAAAGTCTAACCCTATGGCTTAAACATTTACTCTTTTATCACTTGGTGTGATTTTTATTGTTTTGGTAAGCACCTGTCTATTGAAAATTTAAGAAGAAATTCACTCTTGAATGTTTTCACATGCCAATTTGTATAACCATCCAATTAAAATAGTCTCCACTTAAAATTCAAAACACCCACATACTGAGGGGAAGGTGGAAATCGTTATCTTCATGTGTAACATAGGAAAATGAAATTTTGGGATCCTCTCCTAGCTAGGAGCTCTTCTGCTACCATGCCCAGTTACCGTTTCATTGGGCGGGTATTCATCTTCTGTTTGTTATAAAGAAGTCTGTTGGCTGTGCAGGTCACCGCTATGGAAGGGTCCAGACACAATGGTTCCGCTGTGGCCAAGATCAGTTGGCTTTCAAGAAGAAGTTTGTCTTCCTAAAATGAATACATGCATGTCACAGAAGGGTTAAGACATGTCAAATACATGACAATATCCAAACAGAGAATTTAATCCCATAATCCCAAGAAATGCTACTTGGAATTTCCTGCTCAAGATGACAGTTAAATGCAGTGTTTAAGGTTAATGTTGCAACCGATGGAGCACTGGGCATTTTACTGTATAAAGAGACTTTTATTAACAATCGAGGCACACATTTGGCCTGAGGAAACACATGATTGGCAGACTGTCCAAAACAGAACTCCTCAACTTCGCACCCAAACCCTCTTCTCCCCATCAGTGTAGATAATATCACTAAACTCCTTGCCTCACAAGACTGTCACCTTGATATTACCCTTGACTCGTCTTTCATTCAACCTGCATTTTCAACCTGTCACCAAATCCTGTCTGTTCTACCCTCACAATATCTTTAGAATTTGCCCCTTCCTCTCCAACCAAGTTGCTACAATGCTGGTCCAAACACTTACATAGCCTGCCTTGTACATTGGCCTCCTTGCTGACCTCCCTGCCTCCAGTCCATATTTCACTCTGCTGCCTGGATCACTTTCTTTAAAAAATGAACCTGTGCACATCTCCTTAAAAACCCCCACGAGTTGCCTACCCATCTCCACATCCAACAGAAATTTCTTATCATCGGGTTTAAGGCACTCAATCAGCTCTCCCCCTCCTGCCTTACCTCACACCTCTACCACTACAACTCAGCCTGCAGACTTAGCTCCACCACTAACAAACTTCCTGAACCTCAGTCTCACCTATCTCACCATCGACACCCTGCTTATGTCCTCCCTCCTGACTGTAGCTCGCTCCCCTTTTACATCTGACAAGACCATCACTCTCCCCTTTTTCAAAGTCCTACTGAAATCCTACCTCCTCCAAGAAGTCTTCCATGACTAGCCTCTGATCTCCTCGACCTATTCTCCTTCCCTTCTGTGTCATCTACACATTGGTCTGTACCCCTAAGCACTCTGATACTCACTCCATTCCCATAGCACATATTTACAAATCATTTCACTCTGCTGCTGCTTCCTTATCTGTAGTTTACTTTAATGCCTGTTTCCTACAACTATATTTTAAGCTCTGTAAAAGCAGGATCTTGCCTACCAACAATACTGAATTGTATTCTCCTATGCATTTAGGACAGTGGTCTATACATATAAGCACTCAATAAATAATATTGATTGACTACCAAAGACTTTCACTGATGAGAAGTCACAGTATTTTGACAGCAGTACCTGATGGGTAATGGCCAATTTATAATGACCAAATCACAATGTAATGCTCTTTTTCTGGATCTAACTAATGTATCAGAGAGAATAACTGGCTAGGATTCCTGGACTCACTCTATTGTGATGAAATAGCTTTCAAGCACTATTAGTATTTTACCTGTCAGTTGATTAAAATATATTTTGTTGAATGTTTTACTATACTTGAAAGCAGAGGTGTTTTTTAAGTGTGGGGCTCAATTTTAAAAATACAGTATATTAAGTGACTTGTTTCGATTTTTTTTGCAATAATAAAAGTACTTCTCCCTTTCAGCTACCAAAGAAGACATAAACTTGGAAGAGGAGAATGGAGAAGATTTCACTGGGTAATAGATTTTTATTTCTACAGCTTGCCATCACATTTCACAGTGAGGGTGACCTGGTCTACTGAAATTTCCTTTTATGTTGACAACTGAACTACTGTTCTATAAATCCACGCAAAACAATTATGAAAAGAAGTATCTGTCAACCCAGTATTAGGGTCTGGGTATAGGACAGAGTAAGGCATGGCAAGAGGGGAAGAGAGCTTTGCAGGAACACTGTTTCCAGCTGCAAATTTAGGGAGGTGGCCAAGGCCTACTCAGTGGTCTTAGAGAGGGAGATGGCTTCCTTGGCATTAGACAAAAGCCCTAAGAGAGTTAGGAGGCCCTAAAATAACCACTAAGTCCCCATAATCCCGGTCTCACAGGTCATGTTTATTATCATTATTGACTACTTACAATCTACATATTAACAATAATTAATGGTAGTAATAATTAAGTGCTTACTATGTACCGAAGACTGTATGATAAGCTGCCGTAATGACAAGATAATTAGGTTGGACAAAGTCCCAGGCCCACATGGGACCCACAAACTAAATAGGAGGGAGAATAGGCATTGATCCTCATCTTACAAATGAGGAAACCGAGGCACAGAGAAACTAAATGACTTGCCCGAGATCACACTGCAGGCAAGTGGCAGTGCCAGGATTAGAATTCAGTTCCTCTGACTCCCAAGTCCTTGCTCTTTCCACTGGGCCATGAAGGGGATGGGCTGTGTCAAAAGTGTTAGCTCTTGGCGGGCACAGAACATGTCACTTTTTTCTTTGTATCAACCATTCAATCAATCAATGGCATATATTGAATGCTTTGTGCAGAGTACTGCACTAAGTGCCTGGGAGAGTTCAATATAACAGAGTTAGTAGACATGTTCTCCGCCCACAACGAGCTTACAGTTTAGAGATTTGTTTTTGATTAAATACCTTTATATTTCCCAAGTTCTTAATACAGTACACTGAACGCTGTTGGGAGCACAATAAATATTATGACCACCAGATATACAAGGCCAGACCAGTTAAAGTCTCCAGAGGGTATGCTCAAGAGCCCCAGATTAGTGCCTCTCCATCAGATTTTAAGGTCCACAGAGAATTCTCTGATCATCCCTGAGAGGAACCGGCATGAACATTTTTATATGTAAAACGGATCTATGGGTTTATGGTAGATGGCACTTTCTTTTTTATTCAATCAATATTATTTATTGAGTAACTCACTCCGCAAAGCATTACATTAATGTTTTGATCTCTCTGGCAATTCTTTTATCTATCATAAATACAGAAAGAACACGGGACACACATAGAATTCCGTATTTACCTGGGTCCATTTATGGTTATCACTTGTTATTGAATGCACATCACAAATTAAAGTCTGGAAAAAATAAATTATTGCTTTTAAATGATGCAACAATAGAGACCATCATTCATTCATTCATTCAAGCACACACATTTGGCTATGTAACGTATTATTCAAGAGCCTACGAGAAAGAATTTAACCAGACACATCTTACCTGCATTGTTGGGCGCAAAAGAACATGCCTACTTTGGTGACCTGGAGATTTCATATTACCAGACTGCCTGTAGTCACGAATTTCGGCTATGACACACCCACAGTGAAAAATATTAACCTTTCAGAAGGAGGAAAAGAAACAGCTTTGGTTAACTTTACCCTCAAAAAAGGGATCAATCTGCTGATGGGAATAAAATACTCCCTATTTTTGGCCCTCCATAAATTCCTTCCATCACTTGTCACCTGACACAGGATTCCTTAGAAGATTCTGAAGGCCTTTCATCAACGCTTTGGGAGCTTTCTTCCCTCTCCTTGAGCCGTCACAGGCATTTCCTATTCCTTCCCCATCTCCATCTCTTTCCAGTTATTCCCCCATGTACCACTCCCCGCCTTACGCCTTCCTGCTCTCTGGTCTTTTCACCTCCTGGCTTCCCAGCTGTATCGGTGGCCACTTTTTTTTAGCCCTGACTGGACAGACAATTCTTTTTCCAGTCTCAATTTCTGGACAGACAATAAAAAGACATGCCACATCCTCGCTTTGGGACACTTTTGGGGACAAAAGAATAGTTCTCTCTTCACACCTACATTTCCATGAACGCAGTCACTTGCTACTTACAATTATTTCCTCCTAGGAGATTCCCAACTGGGGAGCTACTACTGGTTTTAATGGGTACTGAAATATCTGATCCAGGGTTAAACCTGATGGAACCGAAGATCCTAAAATGTTGTTTATACTGTGTATTATGCTGTTGTAGAATCTCCATTTGGTTCTACAACAGCATAATACACAATATAAACAAAACGTTCATTACTCCTCACCATTTGTAAACTCTGTGTCTGTCAACCAAAAATCTAAAGGGAAGCAAAAATATTTCACACCTGAGATTTTTCCAGGAGGTCAACCAAAATTGGAGGTAATTCTTCTGCGTCTAAGTATTCGAGCAATTCGCCTTCTTCATAAGGCAGTCGAATGGTCTCAGAATCTGCATTTGAAATGAAAGACAGTAGCTTGTGTACACGAACTAAGAGATACTGCTAGCATAAAGCTTTTCATCCGAGGGGATCCAAAATCACTCTGTTTTTACACCATTTGAGGATATTACTTTATTCATAACTGGTAAGCATGTTTTGTTGCTAAAGTATCGAAAACTTGAAGATAAACAGAAGAGAAATAGTGGCTCACAGTGAAAGTTCAAAAGGTTAAGGGAAATAGCACTTCAGTTCTAGACTACTCTTGACTATTCATTTTGTCTCTCGTAGGAAATACAGTGAAGCTTGACACCGGACACACCTCAACATCTTATCGCCACTGCATCACTTGGTGAAAAGCCCACATGCTTTCCTTGAACGATCCCCACTGGACTGGTCTTTGCAACCCACTGTTAATGTGTTTTCCAAAAGGAAGATGTATTATTTCCATCACAGGTGAGAGAACTTGAAATTCTATCCCCAGAGTTTCTGAGTAATCCTAACTCTCAGCATCTGCCTGCCTACTTACCCACTCAGACACGGGTCCACATACTACTTTTCAGCTTTTTCTATCAAAGGCTGAGTGGCCCCGCAGACAATTCATTTCAGTCCTTTAGATCTCAAATTTATGTTCCTGGCTCAAGAAAAACAAACATTAAAATGCAAGCAGGAGTCGAGCAATTCACGTGACTTACCTGAGCCATTCTTTCCCCTGAGCATCAGAGAATAGCCTTCGTTTCCTGGGTAGAGATTGACTACTAAACAGGAAAGAGTCTCCTGCATAACAAGCTTCTCCAACAAGTTCACATTTCGTCTCAGCTTCTGCTTTAAAAGGAGACAGTGCTGATGAAAATGATCAGTCATATCCCTTAATGGATAAAGCCTGTTTTGTTCTTGGAAGAACAAAAGGCAAGCAAAGAAAACACAGACTTTCTGACAGCCCAGTCATATCTAGTAACTCTCTGGCAGTCCAAGACGAATATTCAAATCCCTACAATTTACCAACTAAATTATGTCAGACCAATTCAGCCCTACCACGTTTAGGTAAATATCCCTATACTTTCCCATTAGTACATGCTCGGCACACAGCAAGCACTGAGTAAATACCACAGATTATTTGATTTGAGCAACGAAGGAATGTAATAAAAAACAAAACTAAATATTATTTTTAAGCCCCGAAAATGCAGGGAATCAGTATTAGAAGGCTTTAAAATCCATAAAATACATGATTCTAAATTGCATTTTTATACGCTACCAAGTTTTCCCTAAATGGATTTTTTTTAAAACCACAAAAATTTCTAAAGCAGGAATGAACATTTCCATCTATATTTTTACTATGAACACAGAGTTTGGATCCTTCTCTAGCAGCCCTGTAAATACCGAATGCGGATTCACGGTCTTGCCGAACATTTCAGCTAAAAGCTGGCCCAAAAGACAGCAACTTTTCCACCCTGAAGGAAACATGGATGGAAAACACATTTTTTTAAAAGTATCAAACACCAGTGCAGCATCTATCCCAACACTTAGCACACAGCTTGGCACACAGTAGGTACTTAACAAATACCATAATTATTACTATTAATAATAAAATACTATTCATTCATTCATTCAATCGTATTTATTGAGCGCTTACTGTGTGCAGAGCACCGTACTAAGCGCTTGGGAAGTACAAGTTGGCAACACATAGAGTCGGTCCCTACCCAACAACGGGCTCACAGTCAAGAAGGGGGAGACAGACGACAGAACAAAATATATTAACAAAATAAAATAAATAGAACAGTAAATATGTACAAGTAAAATAGAGTAATAAATCTGTTAAATAAATAAATAAATACAGGTGCTGTGGGGAGAGGAAGGCGGGGGGATGAGGAGGGGGAGAGGAAGGAGGGGGCTCAGTCTGGGAAGGCCTCCTGGAGGAGGTGAGCTCTCAGTAGGTCTAAGAAGGTAAGAATGGAAAAGATCTTTTAAAAATCGGTCTACAATTAAAATCATACTTCCTTTAATTTCCTACAGAAAAGGCCATTTCCAATAGCTACTGATGATCATTTAAAGACAAATTCTACTTACCTTTATCTCAGGCTCTTTTTCACATTCTTCTATGTACAAGTCATATAGTTTCTGATATACAGATTTCCTAAAAAAGGCACAAAAATATAAAGATAAGAAAACCACAGCTATTACTGTGAATTCTAAATGTTAAAATAAATTATGAAAAAGCACGCTTGAGGGTACACTACCTTCCACTAGATAAATATTTCCGTTTAGGAGGTCTCTGACGGGCACTTTCAATGATATACTAAAAAAGAAGGGTTTGTGATACGTATTTTTTAAAAAAATCTTGAATACTTTTTTAAAAATTTCAAGCCTGATGGTTCTACTAAAATAAATGAGAACAGTTCTTGAATCTTAAACCTTCTGAAACTTGCACGTTTGATATGATTTAGGTGGCAAATTTATTGATAGTGCATTAATAATGTACTAAATTGATGTTACAAACATCATCTTAGCATTTAATCACGACTTTGTAAAATGCTCACATCTGTTATTTTGCAGCTCTATCAAAAATTTATAAGGTGGGAACGTAGAACATTTATTACTGCTGTCCACCTATGTTAAAAAGTATTTGGATTTCACTGTTCAAGTATCAGGTGACTTCAGATCCCCTTGATAGGTATCTAAATTATTTGTTCCATTTTCTATCCTCTCTCTATAAATATACATTTAAAAACAATCTACTTGGAATCCGCACAAAATAAACATGGATTAATTTCAATTGAATCAGCTCAGTGTATTAGGCATTTATATTTCAGTACATTCGTTCTATTTACCTCTGCTCGATCCAAAGCCAGTTCTAAAGCTTGTTGCTGTAAGATTTACAAACAATTTACATGAGAATGTTAGCTCTTTTTACATCCAAGCAACAGAATAACCACCTGAAAATTATGATTGCGGCTGCACAGATTTTTCTTTATTTTTTCCCCAAAGTTGCTGATCAAATACACCATTACCACATTATCAGACTATTCAACCAAGAGTAAACAGAACTAAGGGTTCCAGAAATAATCCAGAAAAATCTCGAACACTCTTAAGAATTACACAATTTTTAAAGTTGTGCTAGTCCAATACAACAAACAACTTTGACAGTGGACGGACGTACTAACACAATCAACAGAAGTCTCCGTAAGAACTAAAAGGCTCTTCCTTAATCTGGAAACATTTCTGACATTAATTAAAGTAACTTAATGGTGTAACACTGCACGGCAGATTTCAAAACTGACAACACTGAAAAAATTGGGGGTAAATTAACATGAAATTCTAGACTGTGAGCCCACTGTTGGGTAGGGACTGTATATGTTGCAAGCTTGTACTTCCCAAGCACTTAGTACAGTGCTCTGCACACAGTAAGCGCTCAATAAATACGATTGATTGATTGAAATGATTCACTTAAAATTCCCATGGCTTTAATTCTTGTAGCTTTAGAAACCCAAGTAAAGAAGGATGGCCCACTCTGTGTACAATAACCTGGCTCCACCTAGCAAGATATACCTAAGAATATTCCCCCATGAATTTCTCTCATCAACTATTGATACACACTTTCCTCCCCTCCACTCTAAATTTCAGATAACCTTCCAACAAAGGTGGGGGGGGACTGTGTTGACCAGTACTAGATGAAAATCAATCAGTGGCATTAATTGAGAACTCACTGTGTGCTGAGCATTGCACTATGCACTTGGGAGAGTACAATATAATAGAGATGTACTTCCAATTTGTACTTTCCAAGCGCTTAGTACAGTGCTCTGCACATAGTAAGCGCTCAATTTGATTGATTGATTGATGATCAACATAACCCCTGCCCACAAGGTGTTTACAGACTACTGGGGGGGGCGGCTTTCAGATGGGCTTGAAGTCACGGAGAGCTGTGATTTGGAAGACTGAAAGAGAGGTTGAGATGAGAATGTGTCACATTGAATGGGTTAGTAAGGGTGAATGAGAGTTTCACCTTGATGAAGAAAAGGCTGGGCAATCACTCAAGGTTTTTGAGGAGATTTGAAAAAGCACAAAAACAAAATCCATCAGATATGTGTTGCACATTTATGCACAAGCCCACTTGGGATTCCCACTAAGTACTTCTATCCTTATTGACAGGGAAGAGGCCTAGATTTATTTCAGAGGATCATCCCATCAGCGGGTCTATTGCTTCAGTAAGGCTGGTTTTAAGGTTAACTTTATTCCAAAGGATTTGCAGAAAAGAGTAGAGAAACAAAAAAGGGGGATTAGACCAAGCCTTTTTATAATCGGCAAAGGCTACAGCCTTCGCTGGTTTGGGAACACTGAATCACTACCTAATTCCTTACTCCCTTTCGCCAACCTTTGGAAACAGCAAAAAAGCAAACAAGTCTGGCTTAAAGACAAAGAGACCAAAAAAGCTAAAAGTCCCTTCTCAGAAGAGCAGGGTGATGCCAAAATCAATAAAATATATCAAGCTTGATTTTTTTTTTAGGGTTAAAAATGCTTCAATTCCCGGGTGCAAAGGTAAGCTCCTCTAGACTGTAAGCTAACTGTGGGCAGGGACCATGTTTACCAACTCTGTTATATTGTATTCTCCCAAGAGCTTAGTACAGTACTTTGCACACACTAAGCACTCAATAAATACGACTGATAGAGTCGTAAAAATAAGATAGACACTGAGATAAGCATTCATGTGCAGAGATGAAAATCAACACTTAGACTCTATATTAGGTGACAATGTGTGTTGAGGAGAATGTAGGGAAGAACGACTTGTACTCCCCAAGCGCTTAGTACAGTGCTCTGCACACAGTAAGCGCTCAATAAATACAGCTGAATGAATGAAACCTCCTTGTGCGCGGGTTTATTTCAGGACTGGTTGATTACTGATGACAATCTCAGGGTGGCTTGCAAAAGAATGGGAATCAATCCGTGACGGCCTCAGGAAGAAATGGAGTTTGAAAGTGAAGTCTGAATATGGTTTCTGAAGGAAGACAGGGCTGAAGTGTGCTGAAGGGGAGGGAGGCGTGAGCTGTGACAGAACAGGGGGCAACTGGAAAAATAAGTTTCAGAGGAGAGAGTAACAAACTGGGCAGTAGCATCAGAAGGAAGCTGGCATGTGTGAAATATGGATTATGGAAAGCCTTGAAATGGAGAATCTGGCGGGGTTTTTTTAATAGACAGGCAACAGGAAAGCACTGGATTATATACTAACATTTAAATCACACCCTCTCTTCTTTGCTTGCATTGGGTATTGACAATGGTGAACTCCTTGCACTGCAGAGGAAAAATTATTGGGTTAAACTGCCTTCCCTGTATCCTTAAGTATAATTTTAATTTGCCACCCTTCAGTGAATTCAATGCTTCAAGCTGACACATTTGAAGAAAGGCTAAATGGAGAGGGACTGGGAGGAGTGGGGAGGATGACAGCTATTCAGAAAGGAGAAAACAACAGGTTCTATAACGAGTTCTTAGTCAGTCTAAAGGAGTGCCAAATCTCCTCCTCCCATGGGCAGTCACCCTATTCCTGGAGAGTCTCTCTGAATAAATGGCACCACCCACCTCTTCGTTTTTGGCTCATCAAGAGAACAAGAGGCTTGCCATATTAAGAGGGAAAAGAGGTGTGGATCCTTTGGATGCCAATATTTGCAACCACGTGGAATTTTTTTTTAAAGAACACTCTTCCCAAAGTAGTCCCAGTATCTTCAAAGAAGCAATTCCTTAAAGCAATCAATGGTATTTATTGAACACAGTGTGCAGAGCACTTTACTAGGCACATGGGAAAGTCCAATTCAATAGAGCTGGTCAACTCGATCCCTTTTAGATTTCTTTTTTATTCTTTATGATCATTTTACCATGGCTTCACTTACGAAAAATATAAGGATTTCATCATCTTTCATGAAAAACATCTTACCATTGTAGTATAAAATAAATGTCCAAAGGGGAGGAGATAATAACGTGTTGAAGTAGGCAGGTGATCATATCAAGCTAAAAGTACTGTAAAATAGAAAGGGAAAGAAAATATTTCACTGAAGGTAATCTAGAAAGCAAAGATATGCCATAATTATTAGAGGTAGCATGACTAGCCAGGAAAATTACTTGTTAATCACATATACTTGCTTTCATATTAACAACACCTCACACCAAAGGAATCGCAAAACACATTTACAGAGCTTGGTTTAAATGATCATTTTTCGCTAATTACTGAAGTCTCTCAACTCAACTGAAACAAACAGTTTTCAGATTATTGTCATCAGCTACTTAAATTCGGCAAATGTTCTTAACTGTCCTCAAGAAATCATTGTCTACCCACAGAATCAGGCCGAGAGTTATTATTTATTTAAGATGGCTGCTGACAATATTTCTAAATACTGGACAGTCCTTTGCTGACTCAGAAGTAATAGACAGTAGGTTACCCGCATTACACAAGTTACACAAAGTTACATAATGATGTTATTTGGCATCTTTTTCAAAAATCTGTGGAACCCAGAGCGGGTTTGCTGAACACCCCTGTCCATCGCACCTTGCTCAGGTGCCATTGTGTTTTCCCTCCCAGGTACTGTGGGGAAGGGAAGTTGAGCTTTAAAAAAAATATATGAATGGTGGCCATTAAAAAAAAAACCAACCAAAAAACCACCTGATGTTATACCAGTATTGGACTGGAACAGGTCAGCCGAATAACAGGACAAATGGCTCTATTTCAGTCAGTCAATCGTATTTATAATGTACTCTCCCAAACATTTAGTACACAGTAAGCACTTAATATGACTAATTGACCAAATGCCATATCTCAACTCTTTAGAAGCAATAACCTATTATCACTGAGCCAGTTACCCACTGGAATATTTGGAGACAACTCTGTTTACCAGTTCTCTCACTTATGGTGTTACTGAGCACTCACTTATTTGCCGGGCACTATGCTAACGACTAACAAAGTACCCTGTACTTCACAATCTGAGAATCTCACAGAGGGGAAAGTAGGTCAAAACAGCACCAATTTCACTCATCCCTTTGCAGCTAAGTCAAGGTGTGAAAGAGGCATTGAATAGTTTAGACTACTCTGCGTTTTGCTCTGAATGTAAATTGCTGAAAACTAAGTCTTTTTAATTCATTAGTCTGATAGATTTTACTTCTTAAAAATATTGTTAAACAAGAATATATCCCACTTATTATGCCTGTCCCTCATACCTAGCATGCTTCCCGACAATGCACACGATAACGTCTATATTAGGCCTCAAACCGGACTGCCAAGTGACAGGAGAGCCCCTCATTCATTCAATCGTATTTACTGAGCGCTTACTGCATGCAGAGCACTGTACTAAGCGCTTAGGAGAGCACAATACAGCAATAAATCGTCTTCCCTCTCTTTCAGGGTTTCTGTATACAGGACTTTAGCTCTTGGCCCATGGAACCCAAGTGATTTTAATTGCTTCCTTTGTTGCAGGCCTTTTCCCTTGTCCCCCAGGACCATCCTTTTGAGTTCTCACCCTCAGAGAGCTGTCACTTCTGGGCTCCTCTGACCTTTGTCCCCTCCCCTCGTCCCCCTCTCTGACCTCTCCATCTTCCCATCGCTCACCCCTGACCCCTTTCTCACCCCCCTTCCTCTTCTCCCCTGTTCCTCTCCCACTCTTCATTCATTCATTCAATCGTATTTATTGAGCTCTGACTGCGTGCAGGGCACTGTACTAAGCGCTTGGAAAGAACAATACAGCAATAGAGGCGACCCGTGCCCACAATGGGCTTAAAGTCGGGGTGGGAGGGGGCAGAAATCAAAACAAGTAAACATGCATCCATATAAATAAATATAGATACATAAGTGCTGTGGGGCGGGAAGACGGGGGCGGGGATGAGCAAAGGGAGTCGAGGTGACGCGGAAGGGAGGGGGAGCTGAGCAAAGCTCGATGTTGCCAAATTGTACTTTCCTAGCACTTAGTACGGGCTTTGGAGTCAGAGGTCATGGGTTCAAATCCCAGCTCCGCCGCTTGTCAGCTGTGTGACTTTGGGCAAGTCACTTCACTTCTCTGGGCCTCAGTACTTCATCTGTAAAATGGGGATGAAGATTGTGAGCCCCACATGGGACAACCTGATCACCTTGCATCCTCCCCAGCGCTTAGAATAGTGCTTTCCACATAGTAAGCACTTAACAAATACGAACATTATTATTATTAATAAATACGATTGAATGAATGAATGAAAAGGGGGGCTTAGTCTGGGAAGGCCTCTTGGAGGAGGTGTGACCCCTCCATCACCCCACTCCTCACCCGACCCCTTCCTCTTCTTCCCTCTGCCCCTCTCCTACTTCCCACCCGTGAGCCCTCTCCTTATAATAATAATGATGGCATTTATTAAGCGCTTACTTTATGCAAAGCGCTGTTCTAAGCGTTGGGGAGGTTACAGGGTTATCAGGTTGTCCCACGGGGGGCTCCCAGTCTTCATCCCCATTTGACAGAGGAGAGAACTGAGGCCCTGAGCAGTTAAGTGACTTCCCCAAAGTCCCACAGCAGACAAGTGGCGGGGCCGGAATTTAAACCCACAACCTCTGACTCCAAATAATAATAATGACATTTATTAAGCGCTTACTATGTGCAAAGAACTGTTCTAAGCGTTGGGGAGGTTACAGGGTGATCAGGTTGTCCCACGGGGGGCTCCCAGTCATCATCCCCATTTGACAGAAGAGGGAACTGAAGCCCTGAGAAGTTAAGGAACTGAGGCCCTTCTAGACTGTGAGCCCACTGTTGGGTACGGAGCGTCTCTACATGTTGCCAACTTGTACTTCCCAAGCGCTTAGTACAGTGCTTTGCACACAGTAAGCGCTCAATAAATACGATTGATTAAGTGACTTGCCCAAAGTCCCACAGCAGACAAGTGGCGGAGCCGGAATTTGAACCCATGACCTCTGACTCCAAATAACAACAATAATGACAGCATTTACTAAGCGCTTACTACGCGCAAAGCAGTGTTCTAAGCGTTGGGGAGGTTACAGGGTGATCAGGTTGTCCCACGGGGGGCTCCCAGTCTTAATCCCAACTCCACCACATGTCTGCTGTGTGATCTTGGGCAAGTCACTTAACTTCTCTGGGCCTCAGTTCCCTCATCTGTAAAATGGGGATTAAGACTGTGAGCCCCACATGGGACAACCTGATCACCCTGTCTCCTCCCCAGCGCTTAGAACAGTGCTTTGCACATAGCGCTTAACAAGTGCCAATTATTATTATTATTATCATTAATCCCCATTTGACAGATGAGGGAACTGAGACCCACAGACGTGATTTGCCCAAAGTCCCACAGCAGACAAGTGGCAGAGCCGGAATTTGAACCCATGACCTCTGACTCCAAATAATAACAATAATGATGGCATTTACTAAGGGCTTACTATGTGCAAAGCACTGTTCTAAGCGTTGGGGAGATTACAGGGTGATCAGGTTGTCCCACGGGGGGCTCCCAGTCTTAATCCCAACTCCACCACATGTCTGCTGTGTGATCTTGGGCAAGTCACTTAACTACTCTGGGCCTCAGTTCCCTCATCTGTAAAATGGGGATTAAGACTGTGAGCCCCACATGGGACAACCTGATCACCCTGTATCCTCCCCAGCGCTTAGAACAGTGCTTTGCACATAGTAAGCGCTTAACAAATGCCAACTATTGTTATTATCATTAATCCCCATTTGACAGATGAGGGAACTGTGACCCACAGACGTGACTTGCCCAAAGTCCCACAGCTGACAAGTGGCGGGGCCGGAATTTGAGCCCATGACCTCTGACTCCAAATAATAATAATGACGGCATTTATTAAGCGCTTACTATGCGCAAAGCACTGTTCTACGCGTTGGGGAGGTTACAGGGTGATCAGGCTGTCCCACGGGGGGGGGGGGGGGGGCTCACGGTCCTCATCCCCATCTGAGGTAACTGAGGCCCGGAGAAGTGCCTTGCCCAAAGTCACCCAGCTGACAGGCGGCGGAGCCGGGATTTGAACCCATGACGTCTGCCTCCAAAGCCCGTGCTCTCTCCACCGAACCACAATACTTCTTCCCTAATAATAGTAGTAATAATGATGGTATTTGTTAAGCGCTTAGTGACCACCCCTTCTCATCCCTCAGCGGCCCGGCCTTGCCCAACGCCTCAGCCGGCCCAGCCGGGCCCGAGGCGGAGGGCGCGCACAGCCTGCCGGGACGGGGCGGGGGGCACGGGCTGGCAGGAGATGGCAAGGGGGTGGCAAGGGGATGGCAGGGGGTGTGTGTGGGGGGGTGGCAGGCTGGGGGTCTCCGGGCCGCCCGGTACCTGTGGCCGAGGCGGCGCCGCTGGGCCTCGTCATGGCCCGCTGGGAAGCAGGTCCGGCCCAGCCGGCCCTCCCCGCTCCCCGCCGCCTCTTCCGACTAGGCCGCGCTGAGAGCGGCGGAAAAGGCGGGGCTCCGGGGCCTCTCAGGCCGCACCCCCCGCCCGCCATTGGGGCTTCGGCTGACGGGCAAGAGACTGACGGCGCCGCCTCAGGACGGACGCCCGAAGGGGCAACCTGAGGAGAGACGCCCGAGGTGGCAACCTGAGGAGAGAGGCCCGAGGGGGCAGCCATGATTATAGAGACCTCAGGGGGCAACCTGAGGAGAGAGGCCTGAGGGGCAAACTGAGGAGAGACGCCCGAGGGGCAACCTGAGGAGAGAGACCTGAGGAGGCAGCCATGATTAGAAAGACCTCAGGGGGCAACCTGAGGAGAGAGGCCTGAGGGGGCAACCTGAGGAGAGACGCACGAGGGGGCAACCTGAAGAGAGAGGCCCGAGGGGCAAACTTGAGAGAGGCCCGAGGGGGCAGCCGTGATTAGAAAGACCTCAGGGGGCAACCTGAGAAGAGAGGCCTGAGGGGGCAACCTGAGGAGAGAGACCTGAGGAGAGAGGCCCGAGGGGGCAGCCATGATTAGAGAGACCTCAGGGGGCAATCTGAGAGAGGCCCCAGGGGCAACCTGAGGAGAGAGGCCCGAGGGGGCAACCTGAGGAGAGACGCACGAAGGGGCAACCTGAAGAGAGAGGCCAGAGGGGGCAGCCATGATTAGAAAGACCTCAGGGGGCAACCTGAGGAGAGAAGTCTGAGGGGGCAACCTGAGGAGAGAAGTCTGAGGGGGCAACCTGAGGAGAGACGCCCGAGGGGGCAACCTGAGGAGAGAGGCCCGAGGGGGCAACCTGAGGAGAGAGGCCCGAGGGGGCAACCTGAAGAGAGAGGCCTGAGGGGGCAAACTGAGGAGAGAAGCCCAAGGGGGCAACCTGAGGAGAGAGGCCCGAGGGGGCAACCTGAGGAGAGGCCTGAGGGCCAACCTGAGGAGAGAGGCCCGAGGGGGCAACCTAAGCACTTGTACAGTGCTCTGCACACAGTAAGAGCTCAATAAACACAAATGAGGAGAGAGGCCCGAAGGGGCAACCTGAGGAGAGTGGCCCGAGGGGGCAACCTGGCAGCAGCCTCCACCTGGAAACAGGCCGGACCCGGATGATGGGCCAGAGGGCAAGTCACTGGAGTTCTGTCAGCCCTCACTTGGGTGTTGGTGATGGTGGTGATAATAATAATAATGGTATTTGCTAAGCACTTACTATTTTCAAGCACTGTTCTAAGCCTGGGGGAGATAACAGAGTAATTGGGTTGTCCCACGTGGGGCTCACAGCCTTAACCCCCATTTTACAGATGAGGTAACTGAGGCACAGAGAAGTTAAGTGACTTGCCCGAGGTCACCCAGCAGGTAAGGGGCGGAGCTGGAATTAGAACCCCTGTCCTCTGACTCCCAAGCCCGTGATCTTGCCACTA
Source organism: Tachyglossus aculeatus (assembly GCF_015852505.1). Lineage (NCBI taxonomy): Eukaryota > Metazoa > Chordata > Mammalia > Monotremata > Tachyglossidae > Tachyglossus > Tachyglossus aculeatus. The sequence continues at coordinate 6,608,784 of NC_052085.1, forward strand.
GGCTAGCTGCTTCTCAGCATAGTCACATCCTGACATACTGTCCTTGGAGGCATCAGCATCATCGTAATGCAGATTTGGCCGTGAAAAATGTATTTTTCCACTTAATGAAATAGACCCATTTTCTTAGACATCTCCCAGGAAGTCTGTTATTTGGGGGATTACTTCCTAATTTTCCCATGTATGACAGCAAATAAAACTCCAATTTTATATATAGAATCAGAGAAAACTAAACTCATTCATTTTCCCATCAGATTTGAAGTACACTACTGACAAGAAATAGAAAATACTTACTATGTCATTTGAATATAAACTTTTTTCTACCCAATTTAGTCTCAATCCAAGTTAACATTTAAATTGGCCCTGTACATTTGCAATTCTGTATTTTTTTTGAAAGATACAGGTCAAATATGGAAAAGTCTGAGTTTAATCAGTCAGTTGAAGTTCAGTTATCTACCAAGACAGATTTCGTTCAACATTTCCTTTTATAATATAGGAAGTTTTCTGAAATGACCTCCTGGTATGTAAATAATGCTTATATGGGAGTTTTAGAGTATTTTTTTCTTCACAATTTGCTCCTCTGGCTAACTGAAAGGTTACCTTGTTTCTGAAGAATTTTTATCTGGCTTTCCAAACTGATAAGAAGCCAATATTTCATTTTATTTTTTACAAATCTGGCTAAAACTCCCTGGAATTAAATGGCTGAAGTCACTTTTGACCATATTGATCAATTCAAATTATTTTTTTTTTGCCTCCATTTTTTTTTTGACTTTTTTCCCTTCTATTTGAAAGAAGCATCTGGTTCAAATGAATCTTTCTTTTTATACTTTTTCCTTCTTTTTCCTTTATGGGTCCTCATCCCTTTCCATAGAGGAAAAATAAAAAAAAAATGTTTATTTTTCCAATACAATAGAAAAGTTTGAAATGAAATGCTTATTGTGCCACCTTTTTTTTTTTTTTCAAGCCTTGTATTCCAGGGTCAGAAATGTCAATTAATCTTTAGATATTAAACTCCCTGAGGGCAGGAATTATGCCTTCTAACTCTATTGAATTTCCCCAAGTACTTAATAGAGCGCTCAGCATATGGCAGGTGCTCAGCAAATAGTATTGATTGAATTGAATCTGTGATTTAACTCCAGTATAGAGAACTCCTTCCAGTTTCACAGTACAGTGTTTGCAAAGCTGTTCCTTTGCAGATTTTCTAAGATACCAGTCACAGAATGGTAGTGCTTTTGCAGCAGGTGGAAGGGGAATGAAGCGAATTATACTATTTTATATCGAGTGTTACTTCCTGTGAGTTTACTTGGGAAGAAGTGCCGTCTTGTGGCCCCAAAATATAATTTACATGAAACAGTAGGTTAGGCTGGTCACTGAAGTCTGACCATGCAGTGACAGGAGTCCAATAATAATAATTATGGTACTTGGTAAGCACTAAGTGTGTGCCAAGCATTCATTCATTCATTCAATCCTATTTATTGAGTGCTTACTGTGTGCAGAGCACTGTACTAAGTGCTTGGGAAGTACAAGTTGGCAACATATAGATACGGTCCCTACCCAACAGCAGACTCACAGTCTAGAAGGGGGAGACAGACAACAAAACCAAACATATTAACAAAATAAAATAAATAGAATAAATATGTACAAGTAAAATAGAGTAATAAATATGTACAAACATATATACATATATACAGGTGCTGTGGGGAGGGGAAGGAGGTAAAGCGGGGAGGTGGGGGATATAAGTTAATGGGATAGATATAAGTTAATCAGGTTGGACATAGTCCCTGTCCTACATGAGGCTCACAGTCTAAGTAGGAAGGAGGAGGATTGAATCCCCATTTTGCAGATGAGGAAACTGAGGCACTGAGAAGTGAAGTGACTTGCGGTCAAGTGGCAGAGTCAGGATTAGAACCCAGGTCCTTCTGACTCCTAGGCCCGTGTTCTATTCGTTAGGGTCTGCTGCTTCTCTCATCAAACCATATCTCTGGCCCTGTTGAATCTTTGGCAGTCCTAGGAAGTGGCAGGGTTGTAAACCAGGAAAGGGGCAGAAGGGGCCACCAGTGGTGATTCGAAATTCAAAGGAAAAACAGTGTTGGGTGAAGTTTTCCTAAATGGTGTTGGGGTGACGTGCGGGAAACTGTGCCAGCAAGGGGTGTGGAGGTGTTTGGGGTGCAGGGAAGAGGGAGCTTATTTGGGAACTGCAGGGAACAGAAGAGGCAAGGAACCATGGGGAGGTCTGGGGGAGCAAGGGGAAGGTCTCCAAAAATTGACCATCAGCGGGAGACAACCGGGCTTTGACAATCGGGTGCTCCCTGTCCGCATTGAAGAATTCAGGACATCCCTTTGCCCAATTTCCAATTATTTGAATAAGTGATAACAGTCAAAAATGTCAAAAATAAAAGCTAGTGTGAAGGAGGAAGGAGGGCTAGGGAGGAGAGAGGCCGTGAGTGTGAGGTTGGCAGCAGGAGAGACAAGAATGAAGCGATCACCTTCACCCCAGAATGCCAGTATGCCCTCACCCCAAACTTCTGGATGCTTCCAACTTGCCCCCTTCCATATGCTCCATTGATCACACATGTCCAGGTTGTGCCACCATCAAAGGGGGTGCCATGTAGCAGTCTGCTTGCTTCAGTTTATTTTTCTCCCTTTTTGACTTTCTGAAACTCAAAAAAAATCATGTTCTTCAGTACTTCCTTTCAGGGTCTAGGGTGAGCAGCTCATTCTCACATTAATCAGTCACGTGGCCAACAGGAATGAAGATTGCTGTGTTTTGCACGTTACCATGTAGTTCCAGAAGTTTGCCTAGCTCACGTACATGGAGTAGTTTATAGTTCTTGGCAGCTGAATGGTGAGAATTCTGGCAGGATTTTTTGAAGCTCACTGTTTAACATGATCCCCACGTTCGGACGGAATGAACTCAAAACTGAAAAGTGTCCAAACTTGGAAATGCTTGTTTACTAGGTTGAATCTATTGGTAATAGATTACTGCTCTCCTAGTTTTTGTGAGCATGAAAGCAGGCTCAGAAATGAGCCATACTTATCTTCGGCATGCTGCATGTAATGCCACAGCTGTTTGCGATTACCAATCTTTGAGCAGCCTCGTATAAGTTTAAATTCTTTTAAAAATGTAATTTAGTCATCACAGAGTAGCACATGCATTGGCGTGCCCTTTTAAGTCACTTAATTAGTTCACAAAAAGGAAGTCACTTTCATATGCTTTTAACTAATGAGAAGCAGCATGGCCTAATGGATAGAGCATGGGCCTGAAAGTCAGATGTGAGTTCTAACTCTGAGCTACCACGTATCTACTGTGTGTCCTTGGGCAAGTCATTTTACTTCTCTGGGCCTCAGTTTCCTCATCTGTAAAAAGTGGATTAAGTCAGTGTGCCTCAAGTGGGATGCGTGCTGTGTCCAAAATGATTAGTTTGTATCTACCCCAGTGCTTAGTAAGTGCCTGGCACATAGTAAGCATTTAACAAGTACTGTTAAAAAAAGAAAAAAAAAGACTCTCAGGCTAGTCAGTAGGCCAGTACTTGGGAGTCCAATGGCTTTGCTGTTTGCTAATCATTTTTTAGTTTGCGCAAAAGGGAACAGATCTGTACCACTAAAAAACACGGAAAGGAGTGCGTGCTTTTCCTCTTGCAGACACAGCCCGTATCGCTCTTCCAGTCTCTTCCCAAACACGATCGCCGCTTAGACATGGTAACAATCACGACTGTGTAGGATTTTTACTTCAGGCAGAAGTGGAGCAAACACATAATCATTTGCCAGCGGGAAATACTGGCTTTAACACTGTCCAGACTTTTCATAGTGATGCATCATAGTCATGCATTATTTTTTCCTCATGATTTGTTATACCATATAAAGATCCTGAAAGGGAAAGAGTTCTGCACTCTTCTAATATTTACCCATTTTGGTGGTGAATCTGGCAAAGTAGAGAATTTGACATCCATTTTCATTCCTCTAGACCATGTTTGTTGTGGGCAGGGAACGTGTCTTCCAACTCTATTATGCGAAGTGCTTAGTACAGAGCTCTGCACGAAGTAAGCGTTCAGTAACACTTTTGATTGATTGATTGATTGATTTTCCATCTACAGAATCATAGGCTTTGGGGAAAATTGTGAATTAACTGCTTGTTGGCAGGGATCATGTCTATCAACTTTGTTGTAGTTTCCCAAATTCTTAGTACAGTACTCTACATACACTAAGCTCTCAATAACTACCTTTAATTGAATAGAAGGCAGAATTTGCTGTTCAGAATTGCAGGAAACATTGCGAAGTTTTTGTTAGGAAAGGAGGTGGGAGCAAAAATTGAAATTTGTGACTTGAAAGAAGCAGCATGGCCTAGTGGAGAGAACATGGACGGGAGAGTCAGAGGGACCTGGGTTCTAATTCTAGCTCCACCACTGTGTGACCTTGGGCAAGTCACCTCTCTGTGCCTCATCTGTAAAATGGGGATTAAGAGTATGAGCACCTTGTGGGACATAGACTGTGTCCAACCTGATTAACTTGTATCTACCTCAGCGCTTAATACAGTGCCTGGCACATAGTAAGTGGTTAACAAATACCATGGAAAAAAAGGGGTGGGGTTGTTAATGCCACTTACAGGTTGAACGGAGCCCTCACCTGGATTGCACATTCACTTTGCATACTGATTTGCATTCAAACCTGGGTAACGAGCGTTGGACACGGTGAACTTTGCTGTTCCAGGAAAAAGGATACTTCCAAAATTTCATAATGGGATGTAAAGGAAGTCACCCCAAATTAAATGGGAAATGGCAAAGGCCAGGGAGAGTTCAGGGAGTGGGAGAAGCCCCCTAGGTAGCTCTACTCTAGCATAGAAGTAACAGTGATGCATGTGATTCCAGGGAGAAGATAACGTCAATGGTGAAGCACCTGATTTGGTCTTCAAGGGCTAATTCAGGCACCTGGGACCACAGCTACTGTGTGAAGAGACCCTCAGTGTTGGTGTTTGTGCACTGGCACTCCTGAGCCATTGCCAACTATGGGAGAAGACCTGGATGAGCAGCAGTAATCAGAGCACGGTAAGGAAATGGGGTTTATTATCTTGTTGGGGTGTCATTGCTTCGGAGTACTAGCTCGCTGGACTTCTCATTTCCGAGCCCCCTGCAGAGAATCAAGTTTCATAATGTCACTTCCTTTACCTGCTGTTTTGGAGGAATTATCTGCCAGTATATTAATCCGTGAACTTTCTTCCCAACGTTGTCGCCTGTCGGGATGCAGCACGGTGTAGGATCGCCAGAAATGGTTGTGTCTGTGGGTGCAGTGTTGCACACGGGTTGGATAGCACAATGCAAATTTTTCTTCACTAGAGATTCTACAAAATAGAAAGAATGGGTGTGCAAAATAGGCCCTTTATAACTGGTAAAATATCCTACTTTCCCTTTAGGGTTGAAAAAATAACCCAAATGTCTCATCTTGTGTGTTCTCTTTCTGAATGACTAATATCTGGCCTTTTTGTTGTATTTTGACTCTTCTGAGCTATGATACATTTTGTGTTGGTGGTGATTCTTTGTGCAGTACACTTCATTAATGGCTCAATAGCAGATCTTGTTCAGAACAAATATTCTAAGTGATGAGCTGCTAAAAACGTTGTTCCCATTTATTTGGGGGGCAGGCGTAGTGTGGAAATTTTAACTGCAGACAGGGGAGTTGCCCCAAGATAATCATTGTTGGGGAAGGGATTATGTCCTTTCCATGGAACGCCATGGACCCGGATTTCTTTATAAGAACTGTTCTCTTGGTCCTGTTGTTCGTTCTGCCCCATTGACTATTCTGCTGAGCAAAAATGAGGTGTGATCCTGCTCAGATAGAGTGGTTTAATGGAAAGAATGTGGGACTTGGAAGTCAGGAGACCTGGGTCCTGTCCCCAGATTGGCCACTGGGTAGCTTCGTTGGGCCTCAGTTTCCTCATGTGTAAAATAGGGATTAAATACCCATTCTGTTTCCCGCTTAGACTGTGACATCCATATGGGACAGGGACTATGTCTGATCTCATAATGCTATATCTACACCAGCACTGAGCACATAAGTGCTTAGCAAGTGTCATGTATAATAAAGGAGCAGGTGAGCTTGGAGGATCAATTAGGGTATAAAAGGGTCATGTCTTGGGTATATTCTCTACAGCATCTGGCCCTCTGGAGCTTCATACTGAATCCCTCACTTTGCACTGATTCTTCTTACCTTTTTACACTTGTATTTTGGGGAGTGACTGGATACCTTCCATTTTATATTTCACTCTGGGCTCACTTAATAGAAGCTCACTAGGACTTTTCATAGAAGGTGTGCCCAGTATAAATGAGGACCTCTGTGTTAGGGACCTAAGGGTTGAGTGGATTGGAATACCCTATCTACTTCTTTACACTTAGGACCAGTAGAAGCCGAAGGTGAGGTCCTCTCTAGTACAATTATTTATGCACATTAATGTCTGTCTCCCCCTCTAGATTTTAAGCTCTTTTGGGCAGGGAGCATGCCTTATAATTCTGTTGTATTGTGCTCTCCCAAGTACTTAATACAGTGCTCTGCACATTCATTCAATCATATTTATTGAATGCTTACTGTGTGCAGAGCACTGTACTAAGTGCTTGGGAGAGTATAATAGACATGGTCCCTGCCTCAAATGAGACTTCAGTCTGGAAGAGGGGAGACAGACATTTATATAAATTACAGGTATGTACATGAGTGTTGTGGGGCTGGGAGGGGGGAAGAACAAAGGGACTACTAAGTCAGGGCGACGCAGAAGGGGGTGGGAGAAGAGGCATGGAGGGGCTTAGTCTGGGAAGGCCTCATGGAGGAGCTGTGCCTTCAATGAAGCTTTGAAAGAGGGAAGAGTGATTGTCTGTCGAATAAGAGGAGGTAGGGCATTCCAGGCCAGAGGCAGGACATGGGCTAGGGGTTGGCAGTGAGATCGACGATATCGAGGCATAATGAGAAGGTTAGCATTTGAGGAATGAAGTGTGTGGGCTGCATTTAATAGGAGAGCATCGAGGTGAGGAAGGAGAGGGAATGCTTTTAAGCCAATGGTGAGGAGTTATTGCTTGATGCGGAGGTGGATGGGCAACCACTGGAGTTTCTTGAAGAGTGGGGTGACATGTCCTGAACGTTTTTGTCAACAAAATGCACAGAGAAAGCTGTCAGTTAATATGATTGATTGTTACGATGTGGATGCAGTTGTGAAAGTGAGCTGTAGAGGGCCTTCACACAATGCACTTGACCGGCTCTCCGGAATTAAGAGCATTTGTCCTCTCATTGCTCATCACAGTGATCACGGCCTTTTTTAAAGGAAGTAAAGATTTTTACCACCATATGAATTTTTGCACAATCTAGGGTGTCATTTTAGCCTGAAAAGCTACTGAAGCTTTATTTTTTCCCTTCTGATACACTTTGGCATTAATCGTCACCTCTTCTGGAAACTTGGGTTCCTCAGCTTTCTGTTTTGCACTCTATAATATTGTTTCTATTCTTTAGGGTGCTTAGTTCCCCTCCTGAGTGAACAACAAGCAATGTGGCCTAATGGATAGAGCATAGGCCTGGGAATCAGAAGGACTTGGGTTCTAATCCTGGCTCTGCCACTTTCGTTCATTCATTCAATCATGTTTATTGAGCACTTACTGTGTGCAGAGCACTTGCCTGCCTTGTGACCCTGGGCAAGTCACTTGACTTCTCTGTACCTCAGTTCCCTCATCTGTAAAATGGGGATTAAGACTGTGTGTCCCACGTGGGCCATGGAATGTGTCCAACCTGATTAGCTTGTAGCTATCCCAGTGTTTAAAACAGTGCCTGGCACACATGGTAAGCACTTAACAAATACCGTTTTTTGTTTTTTTTTTTTTAAAAAAAACAACCCAGCTGTTCTTTGGCATGGAGTTGGGAGACAAAGGTTCATTTTAATCAATCAATCAATGGCTGCACTAAACGCTTGGGAAAGTACAGTACAACAGAGTTGTTAGTCATGATCCCTGCCCACTGGGGCTTACGGTCTAGTTCTAGTGCTTGGACTTCCTTTGTGGCACGATTTCCAGGACAGCCACGTTAGAGTGTTCCTGCAGAAATGATGGGGAGAGCCTCAGGCCTGAGACTTCAGGTCCAAGACCCCACACTTAGAAATTGAGGGGATGTCTGGTGGCTCGCACAGCACCATTCACACTCTCTCCTCCTTGCCAGCCACATTTCCACCTGCCATTAGGTGGTCAGGGGTGCAGCACATTACCAAGGGCACAGACCTGGAGCTAGAACCTGGGCTGCCTGGAGCAGAGTGCTCTATCCACTGGACCAACAGCAGAGTAATTGTAATAATAATAATAATGGTGCTTGTTAAGCACTTGTAGCCAAACACTCTTCTAAAAGCTTGGATAGTACAAGTTAATCAGGTTGGACACAGCCCCTGTCACACATTGGGCTCACACTCTTAACCCCCATTTTTTACAGATGAGGTAACTGAGGCAGAGAGAAGTGAAGTGACTTGTCCAAGGTCACACAGCAGACAGGTGGCAGAGCTGGGATTAGAACCCATGACCTTCTGACTCTCAGGCCGGTGCTCCATCCACTACACCATGCTGTACAATTACAGCATATCACTTCACAGAAAACACGATCCCATCGCTGCCCAGTTTTTGTTTTTTTATTAAAGTACAGGCACTTTGGAGAGCTTTCTAATGATATCTTTATTAGTAAGTATCATGAATGTGGGAGCCACAGTCTTTTGACTATTAGACTCTAGGAACAATTGTTGCCAGTAGAAAATAGCCACTGGGGCATTTTCATGAACTCTGGGTTCCCTAGACTCTACCAAGCACTTAATACAGTGCTCTGCACATAGTAAGCTCTCAATAAATACCACTGATTGATAGACAGCCGCATTTGCCTCCTGAGTCCCCGAAGTGTTTTTTCGGCATTTTTTTGCCATCGAAAAGGCAAAGAGGAGTGTTACCTCACACACACCATCATTTATTTTAGCCAAGCATTGCCTCTGCATAAAAGCATGCCTCTGACAGTACGCTTAAGGAGTCAACCTTATCATCTTCTAAAAAGGAAATTTCTCTCAGATGAAAGAGGTTTCCTGGATGGAAGTCAGCTTTAAATCTCCTTATTGCTTGAGTAGTTGGGAGAGGGCCATTTTTAAACTTTATAAAAAGGCAGCTATTTATACCAATGAGGCCCTGTAACTAAGAAATGTTATCCCGGGAAAATTATCACTTCTTATTTGGCATTGTCAGAGCGACTGGGTTGTGAATAGGCTACATTATTTTCTTTTGCTCTAATGCACTATCATTTCTGGAGTATTTGAAATCCAGTTAGGTGTTTTCTTTTCATTTTCACTCCTCTGTGCTATCCCAAGAGTTTCTGAGATAGACTGCAGTCCTGTTCTCTGATTTTTTGAATCAGAGATTTTCAGATACAAACCAACCCCAAAGCAGTGAAATGTAAACCGTTCGCCTGTCAGTTAACTTTCTCACTCATGGCTTATAGGATTCAGTCAAAATTTTCTGTTTTGCTCAACCGCAGAGCAGTTGGTTTCTCTCTAGATTGCTTAACTGTGTACAAATGGTTAGTGCATTTTAAAGCTTTTTTTAAATGGTATTTAAGTGATTACTAAGTGCCAGGCACTGTACTATGTGCCGGGGTAGATGCAAGCTAATCAGGTTGGACACAGTCTATGTCCCGCATGAGGCTCATTGATTTAGATTAGTTTCAACTTACTGTTCCATAAGTGTCCCCCCTCTGCTATTTTCAATCTCTTGAAAATTACTCTTTTTACTCTTTGAGTGCTCTTTTTCCAGCAACCTAGAGCTCTGATCCCGGTGGCCAGGAAGCTGTAGTTTGTAGGCTGCCAGGCACAAGTAGCAACACCCACATCTACAAAGGCAAACATCCAAAGAACAGAATGAAATCATAACTGCTTCCCTATGAACAGTGATCCCATACATTTCCTTTCAGGAAATGGGGAGTGGAAAACTGTCTAAATGCATTGTCTGGTTGAAAGAATGTCTTTGGAAGTGGCTCCGCTCCAACAGCAAAGACTAATGAAAAGGGTTTTGGTTCCTTTTTCCTGGAATCAATAATCCTTTCACTTGACTGTGGAATAGTAATATTACAGAGCCAATTGTTTTCCTCTTCACCTCCACAAATTGGCCATTCTTCATTAAGCTACTTGAGGGCAGAGGTCATGTCCGCTGCTTGGCCTACTGGAAAGAGCCTGCTTCTGGGAGTCATAGCAGGAAAAGCAGCGTGGCTCAGGGGAAAGAGCCTGGGCTTTGGAGTCAGAGGTCATGGGTTCAAATGCCGGCTCCGCCACTTGTCAGCAGTGTGACTTTGGGCAAGTCACTTCACTTCTCTGCGCCTCAGTTACCTTATCTGTAAAATGGGGATGAAGACTGTGAGCCCCCCTGTGGGACAACCTGATCACCTTGTAACCTCCCCAGCGCTTAGAACAGTGCTTTGCACATAGTAAGCGCTTAATAAATGCTATCATTATTATTATTATGGAACCTGGGTTCTAATCTTGGCTCTGCCACTTACCTGCTGTGTGACCTTGGGCAAATCATTTAATGTCTCTGGGCCTCCGTTTCCTCTTCTGTAAAATGGGGATTAAGTCTTCCTCCCTCTGACTTAGACTGTGAGCCTCGTGTGGGCCAGGTAGTCTGTCCAACCTGGTTATCTACTCTAGCACTTAGTACACTACTTGGCACATAGTAAATGCCTAACAAATACCACAATTATAAGTTATATCAGTCTTTTTTTTTTTTTTCCTTCTCCCAGCTCTTTGGGGCACATGCAGTTTAGGTTTAGATAGTTCTTTGGATGAGTTTCACTTATCTGTCTCTGGATTTCACAGGAGAGAACTCTCCAGCCAGCCTGGTGAATGGGAGGTTCTGACATAAGGGGGTGGAATCAAGATGTCACAGAGCCTGGGGCAGATGAGCTCATAGCATTGTCATCACAGAATCTTAATCTTCACAATTTAATTTTCTCTACACTCTCTGTGCTGGATTTTATTAGAAAAATAAAGAATGGGAAATAGTTACTCAAGCCAGGTGTTTTGAATGTACAGTATTAGGACTGTGGCCTAAAACATAATGCAGACAAACCCCACCCATCCCTGAAGCAAGCAGCTCAACCAGTACTTGCTTTTACATTCATCTCCCACTTAGTGGAAGTCTAATAGATTTTGCTTTTGACCTGAATGATTCCGGAAATGGCTTCAATTTTCCCTTTTGCCCTGGAGGTAGGAATTTTAATCCCTGTTTCAGGATCATAGGCAGTCCTGCTGGTATACAGAAGATCAGGAAAATTCATGTAGGTCTGATTCCCAGGATTTGTAGAACTGATCGAAATTAAAGGGCCACTTTGCAATATTAATTAAGCAAAGTACCCATTCCAAGGCTCTGCGCTAAGAGCTGAGGTGGATACAGATAAACAGGTCAGACAGGGACCCTGTCCCACATAGAGCTCACAGTCTAAGAGGTGGAAAGAACGGGTTTCATATCCATTTTATAGATGAGAGAAGTGAGGCTCGGAGGGGGTAAGTAACTTTCATTCATTCAGTCATATTTATTGAGCGCTTACTGTGTGCAGAGCATGGTACTAAGCGCTTGGGAAGTACAAGTTGGCAACATATAGAGACGGTCCCTACCCAACAGTGGGCTCACAGTCTAGAAGGGGGAGACAGACAACACAACAAAACATATTAACAAAGTAAAATAAATAGAATAAATATGTACAAATAAAATAAATATAGAGAATAATAAATATGTACAAACGTACAAACTTGGCCAGGACAGCTGGCCAGTGACAGAGCTGGGATTAGAAACTAGGTCTCCTGATTCCAAGATCCAAATTCTGTCCCATGCTACCTCCTACCTTTCTCCTCCTGGTGACAGTGGTCACTTCTTGATTCTCTTTACTTCTTTTCTCAGGTCTTCTCTAGAATTTCCCCCTGCCACCAAAAGGTAGGACTCAAAGCCAGATTCCAGTTCTTCTGCAAGATTGGAGGCTGCTTCAGCCTCCAGAACTGGTGGAATCAATTAATCAGTGGTATTTACTGAGTGCTTCTTGTGTGCACTTTCTATGTACTAAGTGCTTGGGAGAGTACCATATAATAGAGCTGGTAGACATGAAGTCATGGACAAGGCATCTGTAGCTTCCAATTTACCCTGTCAGGAAGTTCAATAACAGCAGAGTACACACTGGGGGAATCTCCTGAGGCCTCTTCAGACACCAGCGAACTCTTATTATTGCCGTTAAGTGCTTACTGTGTGTCAAGCACCATTCTCAACTTTGTGGTACACACAAGTCAATCATGTCAGACACAGTCTCAGTCCTACATAGAGCTCATAGTCTGTTGCAGAATTTCCGTTTTACAGTTGAAGAAACTGTTTAAGTTCAGTGACTTGCCCAAAGACACACAGCAGGCAAGGTGCGCAGCTGAGATTAGAACCCAGGCCCTCTGACCCCCCCAGGCTGGGACTCTTTCTACTTGACCACACTTCCTTCCTAGATTTTGAACTATTCTGGGTTTCAGACTCTAGGTAAATGTTGATCGATGAGAACCTATCAGCACACTTCTAGACTTAAACATTATTTTGAGCATACTGTTCAATGAAAAGAAAAGTTTGTTTTCACACATTGGCATTACTTTATGATGTGTTGAGCTATTCTATAGTGCAACAACATAAACACTTTTATTGGGTGAAGAAAAAAACTAAAATGTAATTTGTGAAGTAAAGACTAATTTAAATTAAATTTAATTTCGCAGAGCTCAACTTGCTTCGATATTACATTATCATCCAAGTCCATGCAATTGTCCTCCCTTTTCTCCACGTTAACGGATTATAGTGCCACACTACGCAGACTTCCCTCTAGGCAACAGTCCACACAACTAAGATAATAAAGAAATATAGCAAACATGAAAACATAAGGAGTCTGACTCCCACTTGCATACACTGTCTTCCCCCTACACTCACATGTACATTCTTTCCCTCCCACAGACATACACATGCGCTCACATCTGGGCACACATTTGCAAACACATGTTTTCTCCCTCACACTGCCTGCGTTGACACACACATGCACCCGGTATACATAAGCACACATTCTTTCCCTCATGCACCCACACCCAATCCCACAAATACATTTTTACCCTCCCATATATGCTGGGCTTGTGCTTGCTCTCTCTGAGGTATGAAGTAACTGATGCCCAGAGAGGCTGTGACCTGCCAGAAGTCACACAATCCTTCTGTGGCAGAGCTGGGACGAGGAATGGGACTTCTATTTGTACATATTTATTATTCTATTTATTTATTTTGTACATATCTATTCTATTTATTTTATTTTGTTAGTATGTTTTGGTTTTGTTCTCTGTCTCCCCCTTTTAGACTGTGAGCCCACTGTTGGGTAGGGACTGTCTGTATATGTTGCCAACTTGGAATTCCCAAGCACTTAGTACAGTGCTCTGCACACAGTAAGCGCTCAATAAATACGATTGATTGATTGATTGCTCTTTATCCTAGGCCATCCTGCCTCCCCTGCAGATCCTGTGCGGATCTGTGGACTTTGCATGCGCCTCTTCATGGCGTCTGCCAGAGCGTCCAGATGGGCAGCCCAGACCCGAGATTTCCTATTACCAGGACTTGGACCTGGGGTCCTTTTCTCCTGTCCTCTTAAGGGCTTCATTTGAATTACAGCCAGAGCCATCTGAAACTTCATCCCAGATACACAACCCAGATGCTCTTTTCCGATAAATCATTCTCTTGGGGGGGGGGAAAATACTGTAAGCAATTTACTTTGAGAGAGATCTGAAAGGGCAACAAATCCAACTGAGTAAACAACCCCTTAATGCTGTTTGTGGAATGGTTGGAGAGTGAGACAGTTTGTTCACTCTACCATTATTGAGTGGGCTTGGGAGAGATTGCACAATTGCAAAGGTGGCTTGCGGCAGGGGAATAAACTGGCAGGTTTATCGAGCCCTCCAGTCCCTGGAAGGGGCAGGTTTTTCAGTTACCTAGTAAAAAGAAGTGACTTTCAGCAGAGTTTCACTAAAGAAACAGGAAGCAACGTGACCTAGTGGATAGAGCATTGGGAGTCAGAAGGACCTGGGTTCTAATCCTGGCTCCACCACTCATACACTGTTTGACCTAGGACAAGTCACTTCTCTCTACTAGACTGTGAGCCCACTGTTGGGTAGGAACTGTCTCTATATGTTGCCAACTTGTACTTACCAAGCGCTTAGTACAGTGCTCTGCACACAGTAAGCGCTCAATAAATATGATTGAATGAATGCGCCTGTTACCTCATCTGTAAAATGGGGATTAAGACCATGAGCCCCATGTGGGACGTGAACTCCACCACTTGTCTGCTGTGTGACCTTGGGCTAGTCACTTAACTTCTCCGTGCCTGTTATCTCATTTGTAAAATGGGGATTAAGGCTTTGAAATCTCTGTGGGGCAGGGATTGAGTCCAACAGGGTCAACTTGTGTCTTCCTCGGTACTTAGTACAGTGCCTGGCACACAGTAAGTGCTTAAAATATAAAATTGTTGTTATTATTGTTGTTGTTATGATGGGGTGGAAGGGGTTAGAGTAAATCTGGTATTATTGGCTTATGGATCAGAAAGGGAGAGCATCCAACCATTTGTCTTTATTTCCTCTTTGCTTACCTTAGGTAAATTTGGCTTACACTAGTCAGTGGTAGGTTTATTAAGGAACTCCCACAACTGTGCAAGTTTTTCCAAAGTCAAGAAAGGCCAGCTGGAAAATTCCTGATAATACAAATTTACCTTGCTACTTTGCTTTGAATTTTTTTATCTCCTAGTGAGAACTGGCATTTAAACTGAGGGAGAGGCATGATTTATGACTTGATTAGCATTTGCCACTGATGCATGTGAATAAAATAAACAGGAGCGGAGGTGGTTCTTGATGAAGGGAAGTCCCCTCCCCCGTTGCACAACGCTGGCAAGGAAGCAAGCAAAGATTTTTTTCCAAATTCTATTGAATCTTCACTGCTAATTCATAACACAGCTCTTATTAAATAGGTCCCAAATGCTTTCCGGGCTTTGTTGAAACGTGGCTTTATGTTTACTTATGACCCTTTAGTCCCAAACTGGACTACTTACAGATCTGTGTGACTTTGGCATTGGGAGTTCAGTAGAACTCCGGGCTCTAGTTCTGCACCCCTTTCCCTATCCTCCTGTGTGTACCCCAATAACTGTAGGGCTGCAGCTAAGGGCGTGCTTGTCCTTTTCATCCACTCCTCAATGGGTGCTATATAGGCTCAATCAATCCATCAATGAATTGTATTTATTGACCGCCTACTGTGTGCGGAGCACTGTACCAAGCGCTTGGGAAGTACAAGTTGGCAATATACAGAGACAGTCCCTACCCAGCAGTGGGCTCACAGTCTAGAAGGGCGAGAGGCTCACTGTAACCTACAGTACATAGGGTACATAGTACAGTACTTTGACCACTGTGAGCTCCTCCAGAACAATTTTCTTGATAATATTTGTATTTGTGTAGCGTTTTTTTTCCAAAGGGCTTTCACGTCAGTGATGTCATTTTATCCATATGCTATCCCTGTGAGGTAAGGAGAAGCAGCTCTTATTAATTCCATTGTACTGACAAATAAACTGAGGATCAGAGAGACTAAGAAATGTGTCTGAGGTCACACAGAAAGCCTATGGCCCATCTAGGATTAGTACCCAAGGCTTCCAACTTCCACCCCCTTGCCCTTCCGCTAGACCATACTTCAGAAACTGTAGCCTGGTAGTCTTCAAGTTTTCACCAGTGGAATACTCCTCTTCTCCCGTACTGTACCCCTTGTATACACCTCCATTCATGCCCTCTTATCACCCAGTCCCTTCACATGCACTCATCCCAATGCTTCCGTATACACACACTCAGGGCTGAGCAGGTGACAAAAACCAGATTCTATACTCGTTCTATGTCTCAAAGCCTTGAATTCTCACATCACCGGTCCCTGAACTCTGTTGCTTCTTGTGGATCCTTTGATTTCCCCGGACCTTTCTCATTTCTTGCCATAATGATTACTACACCCTCTGCAGGGCTCTGAAGTGTCCCCCCCTTGGGTAAGTCGATACTCTGGGCAGCCGCCAGTGGCTTAGACTGACAGAGTTGGTTCAGTCCCTGAGATCTGATGATATTATGGGTCAGGAGGTAATGGCAGACAACGCTATTCATTCATTCAATCATATTTATTGAGCGCTTACTGTGTGCAGAGTACTGTACTAAGCACTTGGGAAGTACAAGTTGGCAACATGTAGAGACGGTCCCTACCCAACAGTGGGCTCACAGTCTAGAAGGGGGAGACAGAGAACAAAACAAAACATATTACCAAAATAAAATAAATAGAATAAATATGTACAAATAAAATAGAGTAATAAATACATACAAATATATATATATGTATACAGGTGCTGTGGGGAGGGGAAGGAGGTAAGGCAGGGGGGATGGAGAGGGGGAGGAGAGGGAGAGGGAGGAGGGGGCTCAGTCTGGGAAGGCCTCCTGGAGGAGGTGAGCTCTCAGTAGGGCCTTGAAGGGAAGTAGGGCCTTAAAGGGACGATATCTCATGTAGACATTAATGATCCAATTTTTATGCTTGTTCCCCCATTAGATTGCAAGTTTCCGTACTCTCCCAAGTGCTTAGTACAGTACTGTGCACACAGTAAGTGCTCAGGAAATACCACTGACTGTGGGCAGGGAACATATCTTTTAATAATTCTATCCTAGCCAAGCACCTAGTACCTTGCACTCAATAAATTCTGCTACTATTAAAGTGTTCACAAAGGCCTCTCATTTCATAGTGTATCATAGGCAGGGGTGAACATTCTGTAGATTATTCAGATTTTCTTCTGGATTGCTGCTGTGGCCTTGTGGGTTTGTGCTGAATCTCTTGAGATTCAGAAAAAAGTGAATTCCACCAAGCTTTTATGACTGATTTCCCAGGGTCCAGATATTACGTAATGAGTTCCTTAGAAAACTGGAACTAAATTAATTCAGACCTTACTCGATGACTAATGCTTTAAGGGAGATAAGCCAGTTCTTGGTTTCTTAAGGACTGCAGACAACGTTCAAAGATTCTGGCAAAGGACACTCAAATAAGCTTCTATTATTATAAAAAGAAACCTTTAGCATCATAAGTATTTCCTTTTAGGGATATAATACTTAACTAGACAGAATGGATCTGTATTCCAATTGTTACCTTTAAAAAGTAAATAGGGTGTGTGGGATTCCAGCGTTGGTGATTTCTCTGAGATATATATATCTGAGATAAATATATTTTAGACTGTGAGCCCACTGTTGGGTAGGGACTGTCTCTATATGTTGCCAACTTGTACTTCCCAAGTGCTTAGTACAGTGCTCTGCACATAGTAAGCGCTCAATAAATACGATTGATTGATTGATTGAGAGATCAGGTATTTACCACAGGACCACTGGGGGCAGGGTAGATTCGCACAAATTCTGGCAGTTTTTTGGGTTTTTTTGAGGAGGGAAATAGAAACATTGTTAAAATAATAGTTCAGTATATGCAGGCGAGAGATGCCATTTTTAATTTAATATCCTGCTCTTTCTTTTCCTTTAACAAACTACTGCCCCTTAAAAAGCCTTTCTTCTCTCTTCACGCAGCAAGAGGTTGGAAGCAATCAAACATTTTAATTGGTTTTTAATCATCATCTTCTGATTAATGACAGCTCATTTTAAGAGGCAGAGCTGAATTCACAACTAGAAGTCAGTAATAAAGGACAGGAAAACAAGGCTATCTAATGGCTTCATGAGATGCTTTTGAACATTGAAAAGTGCTTTCAGAGCCACTAAAAATGAGAAATTTGTGGCGTTTCAGTTTGCTTTCCAGCCTTAAGTGTGAGGTGGGAGGATAGGAGAGACTGGAGTTAGATCTTTCTGCCTGAAGGAAAAACACCTCTTAAAAAAAAAAGAACAAAAAGTTGACAGTAATGAAAGATCAGATGCTTTTCAGTATTATGGAGAGGCGGTCTACAAAGTTTCAGCTGATGTGTGTTCAAATCACAAAATCACAAAGTCTTGAAAGACATTAAAAGAAGTATAAATTTTGGTTTCAAACTTGACAGTGAAGAATTCATAGCCATTGATCTATGATTTTACCAACCCAGGGATCTTAATAACTGCATGTGATTCCATTATTAATTTTTTTATGGTATTTGTTAAGTGCTTACTATTTGCCAGGAACTGTACTAAACACTGGAGTAGATACACGCTTATCAGAGTGGACACAGGCCTTGCCCGACCTAGGGCTCACAGTCTCAATCCCCACTTTCCATATGAGGTAACTGAAGCACAGAGAAGTATAGTGACTTGCCCAAGATCACCCAGCAGACAAGTGGCAGAGCTGGGATTAGAACCCGGTCCTTCTGACTCCCATGCTTGTGCTCTATCCATTAGGCCATGCTGCTTCTAAGTAGTTTTCCGTTAGTAGTTGACATTGTCCTTGAGATGTTGTGCTCTTCAGGGGTAGAACACAACATTTAACCTTTCCAGCCTCAGCAAAGAACACTCTTTACCTTTTGAAATCCTTCCAAATGCCTCTTTGTGTGTGTGTGTGTGTGTGTGTGTGTGTGTGTATTCATTCATCCATTCAGTTGTATTTATTGAATGCTTTTACTGTGTGCAGAGCACTGTACTAAGCACTTGGGATGTACAAGTTGGCGACATATAGAGACGGTCCCTACCCAACAGTGGGCTCACAGTCTAGAAGGGGGAGATGGACAACAAAACATATATTCATAAATATATTCATTCATTCATTCAATCGTATTTATTGAGCGCTTACTGTGTGCAGAGCACTGTATTAAGCACTTGGGAAGTACAAGTTGGCAACATATAGAGATGTTTCCTACCCAACAACGGGCTCACAGTCTAGAAGAAATATAAGTATTTCCAAGATCTAAACAATGGCTTCTCCAAAGGTGAATCATTGTCCCTGAGTGAGAATTGAAAGGTGTATAGTTAACTGCACTCACGCAAGAGTCTCTTTGGATGAACAGTAATGTTTCAAAATATCAAATTTGAAGCCAAACCCTTCAAGATGACAAGATTTTGAGCGTCCTTGGATTAAAGAATCCAGCAAAACCCTTTGGGACAACCTCCTAGTAGCACAGTAAGTTGGAGAGGAGTCAGTGGAGGTCACAAAAGTGACTACGTGATTGAAAATCAGAAAGAATTAAAAAAAAGTCAAAAAAGAATCAAAATTGTTTGGTTGTACAGTGCCGTTGGCCAATCGGTTTAGCATTCTTAAAATTATTCTAGTAAAATTAGTATCTAAAATTGTCAGGAAGCAAAAATTGCAGATATAATTTATTAAAGGAGAAATAAGAATACTAGCGACAGAAGGAAGAAGCTGAGAAAATGTTTTTAAGTTGCCAGGTATAAATCAGTTTTTTGAGACAAATGAAGGTGCAGCAAGGCAAGAAGAGAAAAAGGACTTGGGGAGCGAGGAGAGGAGGCAAGAGGGGAAAGAAGAATAAGAAAGAAGCAGAAATGTCAGAAAAGCATCTAAGCCATTACAGCCAAAATGGTGGGAGTGGAGAGGAAAATGGGTGAATGGTAATTGGGAGTACAAAGTTGTAACATTTTTATGAGAGTTGGAACTACCTTAGAATTAATGGTGTAGGGAGACAGCTGCAGAGTTAAAAGATATTCAGTCTGGGAATGCATCAGGAAGAATCTGAAGACTAGAGAAATCAGAGGGAAATGTAGGAATCTTCTTAACACCTTTATAGCACAGAGAGCTTAACATGCAAAAGTAAGGCAGGTTTGAAGAGTTCAAGGGAAACAAAATATGAAATGAGAAATGACCAATTCTGATGAAATAGGTTGAGATTTTTTAGGTATCTATAGGCTGTAACTTTCCAGCTATGCTTTCCAGCCCATTTCTTTCCCCTTTAAGATCTCCTCCAAGTTTAATCCAGTGCTCAAAATATCTGCCAATGTTGGTTGCATCATCCGGGAGCACATGAATGACCATGAGAAATCTTTTTTGAGAAATGCCAAACTAAGACTTTCCGCAGACAAAAGGAGAGAGAATAAGTTGAGAATAACCAGTTTGTGTTGGGATGGAAAGATCTTGGGAAATAATTTTCAGATAGGGAGCATTAGCACTTGATTTTTATCAGTGGTTGACTATATAGTTTCCATTTACAAGGGGTTCCCTGATTTCCTGAGCTCGACACCCACTGAACTCTGATTTTTCTGTGTTTTGAAGGAAACCACAGCCTCACGTGGAAGGATGAGTGTGCTTGGTTTTAAATTGAAACCATGCCTCCCTACTGAACCTTTGTTCTGGTTTTCGTTTGGAGTCATAAAGCCCTGACTGCTTTGAATAGGGCTCACCTTAAAGTCATTCCGGTTCATGATTCTAGACCAAATTTCAAGTGGGTAAGGATGCCAAACTAGCCTGGCCTGCACTTTGTTCCCTCCAATTTTCACTGGCCTCTCGTCACGTTCATGAACTCCTCCTCATTAGGCTCTAGGCTGTAAACTCGTTACAGGCAGGGAATATGTCTGCTAATTTTGTGGTATTGGACTCTCCCAAGCGCTTAGTAAAGTGCTCTGTACATAGTAAGCGCTCAATAAATGCTATTGATTGATTGATTAGGCTGTCAGGTCCCGGGCTCATTGTTTCTGGGATTCTGGGGATTTTATTCATGGAGGATAGCTAGAGCAATCACTTAGTACAGAAGCTTTCTTTATTTATCATGAGTCAAGATTCCTTCAGGCAAATTCAGGAAGAGCTGATGAGCTCGGAGACCAGTCAAATGGTAATTAAAGCTTAATTTTCAAATTGCAGAAGTTAATTTCTCCTGTTCCCTGCCCAATGTACTTTCATTTAACACTGTTTTTGATAATACTAGTCAAAGCGGCTTTGTGAATTTAATTTCTCCCTTTTAATCTGCATCAAATTAACTGATGTGAGATCTAATTTAGGCTGGGAGGAAGTACTTCAGTCTCTTTATGATGAAGAAATTACTGTATGATAAGCTTGTTGTGGGCAAGGAATGTGTCCGTTTATTGTCATATTGTACTCTCCTAAGTGCTTAATACAGTGCTTTGCACACAGTAAGCATTCAATAAAT
Source organism: Tachyglossus aculeatus (assembly GCF_015852505.1). Classification (NCBI taxonomy): domain Eukaryota; kingdom Metazoa; phylum Chordata; class Mammalia; order Monotremata; family Tachyglossidae; genus Tachyglossus; species Tachyglossus aculeatus. The sequence goes on from NC_052085.1 coordinate 6,629,916, forward strand.
GCAACTGAATGAATGAATGAATGATCTTCCTGGTACTACACATCTACTAAGGGCTATTTTTTGGATCTGTAATAGACTCGTGGTGAGTCTACTCAACATTAAGAGAAACAGAGGTCACACCTCATTAATCATTGTGGCATTTAAGTACTTCAGTATGCCAAGCACTGTAACGAGTTCTGGGGTAGAAACAAGGTAATCATGTCGGACAGTCGCTGTCCCACATGACGCTCTCAATCTAAATAGGCGGTATAACATATTTAATTTCCATTTTGCAGATGAGTAAACTGAGGTTTAGAGAAGTTAAGTGACTTGCCCAAGGCCATACAGCACATCTTATTTCAGGTGGAGGCTATTGCCCACAAAGGCGACACAATGATGGTTTGTGGTCTGGGCATAGAAAATCTTATCTGTTACATTCCTCTGCTGTTATGTCATGTAGTACTGAGAGTGGATAAATTGTTCTCTTTGAAAAAAGCCTTCTCATAGTTCAAGGATCTTTAAAAGACAATTCTCCAAGCAATGCTATAAATTAACTCCTGGGTGGATTTGACCTTTGTTGAGATTTTGCCATGAGTTAAGGGGCATGATGATGGATCATGAAGTGACTTGACTCCCTGATCTAAATCACAGATGTGAATGGGAAAGTGAGTTGGAAGTCAGCTTGCTGAGGACAGGGAATGTGTTTATCAACTCTGCTGTGCTGGACTCTCCCAACTGCTTAGTACAGTGGTCTGCACACCGTAAGCACTCAGTAGTATTGATTGATTCTTTGGATGGGGAAAGGCAGGTATCTGTCTTCCCCTTTCCCAGTTAGTTTGGAAAATTCTTTTCCTTTTGATTCAATACCTTAATGGGGAAGAGAAAAGTTGGGAAGTGGAGTTGGCAGGAGATTTGGTAGGTTTAAAGCTTTAGAAGTTTGAGGCTCTGCAGTAGAGCATTCATTTTATAAAAAATTCACAGAGGCTCAACATGGCCCTTTCAGAGTGGAAATAAGTCTAAACAGTTTCTGGCAATTTCATTCAAAAGCAGGATATTATAATCATGTGAAAAATAACTGTCAACAGTCTCTCTCACAGCCAAGATAAATTGGGCTATCAGCCATGGGCATAATGTCTGTCTGTTTCGAATAATTATAAATTTTTGTTCTAAGCAGAATGAATCCACTCAGTTGAAAATGATTTAGCTTTCCAGCTGCAACCTCAAAAATAAACAAGACAGCTTGTGATCAGAGATGCCAGGCTCAAATATAATTCATCCCAACCTCAAACTAAGTAAGAACTCTCATCACTGATTTGCAATCTTACCTTAGAGACAAGTAGAAAGGAAAATAGCTAAAGGATCTATTTGGTTAATAGCATTATTATGGTATTTTTTAAAATGCTGACTATATACTAAGCATTAGGGTACTGCTTAGCATACTAAGCATTTAACACTTTTGCTACATGTTTCCAAATATGTGGTGATTTACTCATTATCATCTTCATTTCCTCAGAGCCTACTTTATCTAGACCATTCTACAGTGTTCTAGGCATTCCAAGAAATTACAAAGAAAATAAAAATATAGTCCCTGTCCTCAGTAAATTTAATAATTGTGGTCCTATTAAGCACTGACTATGTGCCAAGCACTGTACTAAGCACTGGGATAGATACAAGATAACCAGAGTGGACACAATCTCTGTCCCACATGGGGCACTAAACAGTAAAATGGATGCTGATCACTGGGTTAATAAACATCAGTGGTCCATTAGATTGCAACCTTGTTTGTTAGATTGAAGTAGCATGACTAAGTGGTATTTTAAAAAGAGTAAAATTAACCACCCATAAAAGACCACGGCACCATATCACTGCGACAGAAGTGATTTTTTTTTTCTAGAATTCTCCTGATAATTGCTTTAATTTTCTACATCATTCTCCTCATTTAATCCTGGCCAGAGAGAAATTACTGACAAACCAGGCTATTTCGGTTCAGTATGAAATTACAAAATGTCTTTGCTGCTGGAGTCATTTAAAAGCGATTGGAAAAATAATTTAGAAGATAATACTGAATAGGGAGGAGAATCACTGATGAGGCTACAAGTTAAATGCTGGAGGTTTTTTCATTTCTAATTTCTATCTATCTATGATAGTTGCATAGGAACAGAAAGTAATCCAGCAATGGAAGTGAATGGAGGATAAATAAAAGGAAAGGTCAATCTTAATTCAAGTCTCAAAATTACCATGGCCAGCTAGTAACTTTTTCTGAAAGGATTTGGTTTCCTAATCTCAGTAACTCAAGAAGCAAACTACAAGCAGAAGCATCCTTTTAGTATTTCTGCCTCAGTGGAAACAGGAAATACATGTAGTAGTGTTTATTAGGCACTTATTGGGTGCAGACCACAGTACTCAGCTCTGGGAAAGAATTCAGAGGTGGAAATTACATACTGTACCTGGCCCTCAAGGGGCTCACTATCTAAGACTATAAAGCAGGGCCTAAGGACCGGCTGCAGACACATAAGGAGCACTGAAAGAGTAAAACACTAAAACAGTATAAAATACAAGACAAATACACAGAGATGAGAAAACAGAAATGAAAACAGAATTTTAGGCTCCTGTAGCTGAGTCACCTGCAGCTCTGCTGACCTCTAGTCATAGAAATCTGGCGAAAAGTTTGAAATAATTTACAGATTTTCCATGTCTTGTCACTGCAACTCCCTTGTGTTTGACTCTTCCCCCTCTGATCCATGTCTTCCCCCTGCTTGGAATGCCTCCCTCAGCTTTACCTAAGCATCACAGAACATCACTTGATTTATCACAGATAGCACCTGCCAAATAAAATATAAGAAGCAAGTTGGGCAATTCTGTATGGTCATGTTGCCTGATTTCGTATTGCACTTTCCCAAGCACTTAGTACAATGCTCTGCACACAATAAGCGTTCAGTAAATACCACTGATCGACTGATCCGCACCACTTAATAGCTATGACCAGATAAGCATGAGTTATTCTGAATACAATATCCAGTTTCAGTAAAGTAAGGAACTTTAGCTTCTAGGGGAGTGTGTCTGGGGTAAGATGTACATTTAAGAATACCTAAATCTACATACATCATAAGGCTGCCCTCTATGTTAGGGACTAGCAAAGTGAACCTGCTACTGTCATCACCAGGTTTGAAAATTGCTCTCCTTTTATGAAACAAATCCATTGGTGATGGAGAGTTAAATAATCTGAAAGGAATGTGATTTTTTTGTTTTACAAGGTAGCAGTATACACATTACCTGAATATAGCTTACATTCTTCTTTAAAAAAAGAAAAATCTGGAAAGCATTAAGGGAAATTTGCATGCCATGCCATATCTACATAAAAGGACATAAAATATCTTCCAAATAACTAAAAAGGAGGATCAACTTAATCCTAGCATGAAAGGAATTATGATTAAAGTCAGCTGAAATAAATCTCTTCCAAGGGACGTCTCCAACTATGTCCAGAGACACTCCTTTAAAATTCTAAAGCACTCAGCAACTCAACAAATAGAACCCAGAGACAAACTGCACAACAGATTGCATACAAAAGTCGCATGCTGCAGTCGGGGGGACAGGCCACGAGTTACTGGGCAAAGAGTGACTAAAACACAGCTTGGACCAAGGTCAGATTGTCTCTCAAAAACAATGAGGCCATTTTCTGATGCCAGTCAATAGAGAAGGAAGTGGTGAGGCTTGGAAATGGCCCAATGTACCCCAAAAATACAATCCCCGCAGTTCAGACATCTGAGGTTTTTTTTGTTTTTGTTTTTTTCAGTGAATGTTTGTGGATTTCATTACCTCTTCCAGCCGTCACCGTACACTTCCACAGTTATTCTTTCTTCTAGCTTTCTTATTCCAAGTCACCCATTCTTTTTGTCTTTCCCCAACCCTCTCTTCTCAGCCCCTCAATCTTTCACTATCTCTCTCTCTCTCTTTCTCAGTCTCTCACTCCCTCACTTTCTCAGTCTCGCACAAGCACACACACACACTGCTCCTCCCCACCAACTGCTCTTTTGTTTGGTTGGACCATTCCTATCATAGATGCAAAATGAATAACAAAACCGTAGTTTTCTTTTAAATTTCAAAGGGCTAATTCACTATTAAACCAACACGTATGCTCCCAAATTTCCTAGAGTTCTGTCCAGTGCTAATGTACTTCTTGGAGGATTGTGAAACTAGATGAAGTGACAATCCTAGTTACGTGATCTAAATGTTGAGTTAAAAGGTGTTTCTTTTGTGAAGGAGCTATTGATAATCCAAGACATTACTCTTGGAAAAGAAATGGTGATGCAAGAGCTCTTGGAAATTACTATTTCATGGCTGAGGCCTTTATTCTGGATTATAGCTGACCATATTAGGAATGAGCTTTCATGTGCATGTAAGGACACTTTCGGATATTTGATTTCCACGTGCCTTTATGTCACCGCATAGGTTAATGGAAAGGAAGATCAAGGTGGGTGGTAAGAGAAACCAAAGAAAATAATATGAAGTGAAACCTATCCCTCACACCCGTTTCGGAAGGGAAAGGAGGGAGGTTTGACTTTCCAATCCAAGCAGCACTAACAAGTAAAGTACAATTATTATTATTGGTATTATCTGAGATTCTCAGAAACTATTGCATTCAAAGAAACATTTAGTTTGAAACATGGGATGGTGATGCCTTGTGATTTCAGGATCAGCTAATCATGGAGGTCATTTCTCAAGCTTTATTTTTTTAGTTGATCAGTTGCCCTTTCTGCATGGTACAGGGCTTCAGCTGTTAAACTCAATTACAGAATCCACGCTTGGCTTATTGACTGTAATTATATCTTTCATGTTGTCCTGCTTATGTAAGGAGTGCTTTTCTTTAATCGAGCAGAATGGGGCTCAAGCACATTAGGGTCAGTTGGAGCCAATGGGAAGAAGTCTCCCTGATTGACAGCTGGAGCTGGAGGTTCTGGGCATCTCCCGCTCACTCCATTGCCAACTGTCCTTCAGCATGGGAAAAGTTGATCAGCTGTTTCTAACCTGGGGCCTCCAAGCTTAGACCCCAGTTAGTACTGGACACGATCACCCATCTCCATGGATTGGAGGAGATCCCCTATCATATGGAGGCCTTCATTGGTCAGGAGAGCTCCCTGACCATGGAGAGGTGTGTGGATCAAGAGGAGATGGCAAGGACTGGCAACTCCCCCAAGCCAGGGGTGATGAACCTCTCCTCACTTCCACCTTCCCTCCGTTGGGATGAAGGGGAGGCTGAGAATGGAAGAGCAGTGTGGCCTAGTGGAAAGAGTACCCGCCTAGGAGTCAGAAACTTGGGTTTTAATCCCGGTTCTGCCACTTGACTGCTGTGTGACCTTGGGCAAATAATAATAATAATAATAATGGCATTTATTAAGCGCTTACTATGTGCAAAGCACTGTTCTAAGCGCTGGGGAGGTTACAAAGTGGACCTTTGGAGGTTACAAAGTGAGCCCCCACTGGGGGCTCGCAGTCTTAATCCCCATTTTACAGATGAGGTAACTGAGGCCCAGAGAAGTTAAGTGACTTGCCCAAAGTCACACAGCTAATTGGCGGAGCCAGAATTTGAACCCACAACCTCTGACTCCAAAGCCCGTGCTCTTTGCCACTAAGCCACGCTGCTTCCTACTTTACTTGCTCTACTTGCTTCAGCAAGTAAAGTAAATCACTTTACTTTTCTGGACCTCAGTTTCTTCATCAGTAAAATGGGGATAAAGACTGGGAGCCCTTTGTAGGACAGGGAATGTGTCCAATATGATGATCTTGTAAGTACCCTAATTCTTAATACAGTGCCTGGCACTTAGTGTGTAACGGATTCCATTAAAAAAAGTCTATAAATGAGGGGAGGGAAGTATGTTCTCTTCCTTGTAAGCAAAACTACTGGAAGGGGGATGAGCCAAAGAAGTGGATAATTAGGCTGATGAGAATTACAGTTACTTAGAATGGCTTTTTGGGAGGAAGAGGTGGCAACCAGAACCAGAAAAAATAATAGATGATTGTAGTTTAAACCCAATTTCACAATTAGACCAACTCCATTCATCCTACTATATTTTGTTCACTGGAAGAGAGGAATGTTTCTTCTCTTCTGCAGATAGAGAGTATGTTCTCCCTTGCATGTATTAATATGAAAAATGAATTTGTAATATAAAATGAATGCCCAGTTTTCACTTTGGACCTTAGATAAATTTTTCCCTGATGCTGAGACCTTTTATTTGACTACCGCTAATCTAAAGCAACACATGAAGCTTGGCTAGGTTAGAGCCAATAAAAGCAGGCTCCATCTGTTAAGTACATATAAAAAATTTTCCTCCCCTAAAGAACTCTGGCCAGTTAGGCTGCAGGGGCTGGGGATAGCATTAGTATTTCTGCAGGCTTGTCTTGGGGAGGGTATTTTTGGCTTGTTGGGTTCCTGCTGGGGAAGCACTTAAAAAGGGGGGCTGAAAAGTGAATAGATTTGAGCCCCCCAGCTTTAGTAATGCAAAAGAGTGGGCTATTTGAGTCAAAGATTTTAAGGGATCTCCGGAATAAGGAGACATCCATATTGGTTAGGACTGAATGCTAGGGGTGCCACTAAATCAGATATGCCTGTATGCTAGGAAAAAATTTCTTTTCCCCTTTATTGGCAAGGTGAGCAGCCAGATGTATCCTTCCCTGTTGTGGAATGGTGGAAAGAATATTTACTCATTTACCCCATCCTCAGCATTTATGCATGTAGTTATATTTGATTGAACATTCAGTTTGATTCATTTTGATTCTTCTGCTCACAGATATTTCCGTATGTGCTGCCCCCACTACAGTGTAAGCTCCTTGAGGGCAGGGGACTTCTGTTGCGCTTCCCAAGTACTTAGTTCCGTTCATTGCATCTAGTAGGCCATTACTACTTCAAAATTGGGCAGTAAGTTCATTGTTGAAGAAAATGGTCTGTTGGTTGGGCAGAATTAAGTCAACGCCGGGGAAGCAGAGAGAAGTTTTAAAAGGCTCAGATTCTCTGACGTCTTCAGTTACACTTTGTGTGTAAAATAAAAGTGTGAAAAAGCACATTCATTTTTGAAGTCCTGGTGGTGTGAGACATAACTGGATCTCCATCTGGCCATGCGAAACGGCGTGGTCTAGCGGATAGCGCTTGGGCCTGGGAGCTAGAAGGACCTAGGTCCTAATCCCAGCTCTGCCCCTTGTCTGCTGTTAGACCTTTGGCCAGCCGCTTAACTTTTCTGCACCTCAGTTACTTCATCTGTAAAATGGGGATTAGGACTGCGAGTCCTTGTGGACAGGGTCTGTGTCCAACCTGATTATCTTTATCTACCCCCTGTGTCCAACCTTATTATCTTGTATCTACCCCAGCACTTAATATAGTGCCTGGGACATAGTAAGCACTTAACAGATACCATAAAAAGCAAAACAAAACAAAAAAAAAACAACCAAAACCCAAAGGCAGAATAAAAGAGACACAAGACAGAAGTCCAGTTCCAAGCCCCAACGTAAACAAGTATTGGCCCAATGTATAAGCTTTTAATTTTGTAAGGAAGTTAGAGAAACCCATTTTCCAAGTGTCATTGTTCCTCTTGATTGGATTCATCTCGATTGGCTCTGCTTGGTCGGGAAGGTCGAGACTGTGCTTGTTCCTGATCTCCTTGCCCTGCTGCCCTCCCCAAGCCCACACTCAGCCGCAGCGGAAGAATTACGCAGCCGTAGATGGAAACTGGGCTTCCTGCTGTGCAGCTGCAGACAGCCACTAATTGCTCAAAGCGGAGGGCACAAGCAAAGGCTTCTGCAGAGTCACAGGAAAGCCGGTCACGGGGATCGCAAAGAATTTGGCTCAGTTCGCTCAGGGTGACTGAAAAGCTTTACAGATCACAGAGACAGGTTCTTCATAGACATTATCAGTATCTCCATCGTCATCAACAGCACCAGCGCAGTAAAAGCAAAATAAATGGGCAGCAATCCTTGGAGGCCAAAGGCGAAATCCTCCAGTGCTGGCTCTAACTCTCAGGTGGTCTCCTGTCCAAGTAGTGATAAATAATGGTGGTAATAAGTGCTTGCCATTCTGCTCAACGCTGGGACAGATATGAGGCAATCCGATTGGGACTCGAAATTTCACAGCGTGGAGTTTGAGTACGAGGTACTGTTTGACTTAGGTTTTTCAACAAATTCCTTCCATATGCCTCACAGGACAATGAATTACAATGCTGTACTAACACACTATATCGTAGCTTCTTGCTACTTACCCCACGAAAGAGATAAAGTTCTGGCATCAGAATGGCAGCATGAGATAGGCAGATGTACCCACTTCATGAAAGTGGTTTTTAGAAGATAAGGGATATTCTTTGGGTTGAAATCACCATAGTTTGATGCTGAGCACAAAGACTATTGATAAAAATTCTTCCTAATGCAGAGGGGATAATTGATCTGTTCTTAAATTGATAAAAATGGATTTAATCAATTGATTAACCAATTAATAGATTATCTATTAATCTGGTGGCTTGGTTAAACTCAAGTGGGGCAAGTAGCAGATAGTGTAAGACCTTAAATTTGGCAGTTAGAGCTGATGTGCCGAGGTGTCTGTACTCAAACATCAAAGTAACGTATGCAGAAGACAATTATTTTAAGTATACAAATGACAAATATTTAATTCTAATGAATAGTCTTTTATTGGTACTTAGTTAAATTAATTACAGTAGTAATATTTATTAATCACTTTCTATGTGCCAGCCGCTGAGGTAGATCTAAGATATTGAGATAATCCTAATCAGAATCCTTGGCCAACGTAGGCCTCACGGTCTAAGAGGGAGGGCGACTGGGCATTTTATTCTTCATTTTAACGATGAATAAACTGAGAGGCACAGAGATGTTAAATGACTTGGTCAAGGTCACTTATCAGGCAAGTGTCAGTGCCTGGACTAATACTTGAATCTCCCGATTCCCAGTCCTGTGTTCTACCCAGGAGACCATGCTGCCACCCTAATAGTTAACTTTTTTTTTAACCATTTTAAAATATATATTTCTATTGCCTTGGTCAGATGGTTTGGCTCTTGGGAGCCCACTGTTGCACTTGACCCGTTCGCTTCAGATTGTAAACTAACAATGTGTAGCAGCTTTCTTTGCTTGCACAACTCCTAACAATGGTAGGATTGATACATAATCAGTTAAACATTTCTAAAGAATGGCAGTGATATGAATCAAACGTGTTACCGCCCTTAGTGTCTGATGGTGAAATTCACGTATGGGAGCGTGTGTGGTCCCTTGTGAACAGTATCTGCACGCACGTGCGCACACACACACACACACACACACTCCTTTGTTGGGCTGTCATGTTTATGAGCTATACCTGTTGCTTTTGCTAAAAGTCTTGCTAAAATCACAGCTCCATGTCCTTACCCAACCAAGTTTTCATTTCTCCAATTCCCTCTCCCTTCTGTACACTTGGACCTGTATACCCTTTAAACAGTTGCTATTCACCCCACCCTCAGTCCTATAGCAAATATGTACATACCCAAAATTTATTTTAAATGTCTGTCTCCCACTCTAGCCTGGAAGCTTCTCATGAGCAGGGAACATATCTACCAATTCTCTTGTACTGCATGCTCCCAAGCACTTGATACAGCGCTCAGCACAAAGTGTGTGCTCAATAAATATTATTTGATTGATTTACGTGAGTTTTGCCCAAAAAGAGCAGCTCCTTTCCTGACTGCAGTGTGCCATTGCAGGTCAGACTCTCCAGCTGTGAACGTTTTAAAATTCCCAACTTGATCTAAAATATTGGAAGGAAACCTATTGGTGTTTCATTAAACAGTGCTTTGCACATAGTAAGCGCTTAACAAATACCATCATCATTATTATTATTATTAAACAAACAAACCTGAATCTCCTGAAAATAAGCTTTATAGTCACCTCTTTCACGAGTGAGCAGAATCCAGCTTGAACTTACTTTTTTTTTTTTCTTTTTGCAGTGCAGATTTTAGTAGGTGAACCAAGTGATTTCCCTTGGACCCCTTCGGACCTTGGATGTGTTTGTGGGAGGGGGGCAGGAAATGATCGAAGACATTTGAAATGAAAGGGCTGAACCGTAAAAATGATCTGGCACCAGTTTTCACCTCGGTCCCCAAGGCTTCTCTGGTTGCTTGTAGTGTTATAACAGCCTGTGCTTTTTTGTTTTTTTTTTGTTTCTTTCTTATGCAGCGCATGGGACCGTAGGGATATTTCTGTACTTTTCCCTCTAGACCAAACTCCTGCACAGAATGTCTGGAGAAAGAGATTCAACCTCTCACAGACATTCCCGCATCAAACTTTCCTGCCGAAAAGCCAGCCGCAGTACTGCAGGACACAGTTCAGTGGCAGAAAATGAGAAACCCAGAATTTATCCATATGTTGACCGGGCTTATCCAGGGGTATCTCGGCTCCCCCAGGCCTCTGCTTAGATAGTTGATAACTGTTTTCTGGGAATCAAAGCATTTTACAGTATGAAATACATTTTTCATTCCAGCGTCTTGGGGCACATTTTCTTGGACAAGAAATGCTGTGGGAAATTTAGGGTCTCTGTTGAAACAAACAACTCTTTTTTCCAGATTGTGGAAACTACTCCCTTAAAAATGATCAGTCTTGTAAAAATATATGTTCCATTTTAGCCATGTTGGAAGCCAAGTCTGAAGGGAACTGTGCCATTATGAAATCTGGAGGTGGAAAGATAATTCCAATAGTTTCCAAACTAAGGGGGGAGATTAACACCTACCTAAATTGAATAGCCGTACAAAGGTGCACCACTTTGAGTATTTGCTGTAGCTGTTCTTCATTCTGAACCCAGGATGGAGGGCCGGGGGAGGATGGAAGCAGGTTTAAGAGGGGTTGGGCTTTCACTGGTAGTTTGTTGACTTTAGTAGTTCCCAAATGGTGATGGGATCAATAAGGAAATCTTTTCAGGACAGAGAGTGACAGCAACATTTAACAAAACAATACACATAATAGAGAAAAGTGGGAAGGATAGGTTTTTACTCTCAAGAATTTGAAATCTGTGGTGAAATAAGTGTTATCAATCAATGGTATTTCTTGAGTGTTCACTGTGCAGAGCATTGTACTATGTGCTTGGGATGGTTCAGTATAATAGAGTTGGTGGACATGGATTCTTTCCTCCAAGAGTTTACAATCTAGTGAGTTATTTGTAGCAGAATGAGGTTGTCCTTTGGATGGCATTTACACCACAGTTAGAAGCAACTCCAAAAATATTTAAATGAACGTATCACAGATTTTTTTAAAAAAACTTCACTGATAACTTGGTTATTATCAATTTAGCCACTTATCTAATTAACATTTTGATTGCCTTGGAATGGTTTCTCTCCATTGACTTTATTGAATATTGAATTACCACCAATTAATTTCCCACACCATATGTCACATCAGCCCGTTAGTCACCTGTGGCACTTACATATTTATTTAGGCCCATCCTCAGCACTTGTGTGTACATCAGTCAAGCAATCAATGGTGTTTATTGAGTTCGTACTATGTGCAGAGCACTCCCCTACGCGCTTGGGAGAGAATATATCAAAGTTAGTAGACACATAATGTGCCCATAACAAGCTTACAACTAAGCAATAGTATTGAGTGCTTACTATGTTCAGAGCACTCATTTTTTCCTGTGTCTTTTGACTTTGCAGATTTGATTGGCAGTTTAGAGGAGGCAGACCATAGTTTCCTGAGTCACCTGTCACCTGAGGTAGATCTGCCACGTGGAAAATAAACTCTCAGTAGTGCCCAAGGCGGTCTGAATTGTTAAGGCAGATTTTTCATTAGTCTGCGAGATGTTCCGTAAGATGTTACTCCAGCAAATTTCCAGGGAAGGATCATTAAATCCTGAACCTTGAGTGATATCATATTATGTCATGCTTATAGTCCTCTGTTCCAGCATTATTGTGTTCACAGGCCCAAATCTCTTCCAAAAAACTTTAATAGATCATTGTGATCAGCCAAGGCAGAGTGCGATGGCCAGATCTCCGTTTAGAGAACACGGGGCACGGAATGTGTTTGCAGTGTGGCTTCACATCCCTCCGCTTCTGTGGAGAGGTGGGACTTAGGTCATTTGGATGCGGGACAGGTGCGTGTTCCCTTCTGACATGCAGTTGCCTCTCTGGGAAAGTGGGATAGGACAGTGGAGCAGAAGACACCCCCATTCATGTGGATTGTCTGGCCACCTAAAATGGAGCCCTAAGAATAATGCCTCAGTTTCCCCCATGGTTCAAAACTGTTTAATAAAGGCTTTTCTATTTCCTGGAAGGTGGCACACTACACGGGTGTCTTTGACAACTGCAAATTATTCAATTTGGAATTAGATGAAAAACATCTTTGGCTTGACCATGCAGCCCTAAATTGCACAATTGGCAAGTGGACTCTGGTAGGAACAAAGATTGCTTGAGATTCAAATGCTTCCATTTTTGCTTGTAAACCTGTTTGGACTCTGGAAGCATTGTGTGGCAAGAAAAATGTTGGCTTCTCTAACTATTTATTGGTAAACTGAATCTGAGTCTATGCTGTACAATTTGAAACAGTTTTTCTGATTTGCTTTGGCTGTATTATAACGTCCTGCAATAGCCTAGCTTTCCTTATAAATTTCAATAGGCAGGGTGAAATATGTTCTTGCAGAGCTATACAATAGCTATCAACTAAAATGGTAAACTACTGATGACATATCTGATACTTCAATTACTATTTACTGAACACTTTGTGCAGAGTACTAAGCGCTGGGGAATGTACAATACACCAATAAAAAGACATATTCCCTATCCACAACAAGCTTACAGTCTAGAGAGGGAGACTGACATTAATATAAATAAATAAAAATAAATAGTTTATAGCTAAAATAAATTACAGATTGAAGTCTGCTTTCAAAATTGACATTTTAACGCTTGAATATTAGATTTACTTAAATTATTCCCCATTTGCTTTCTAAATCCTAATGAGGTAAAATATGGAGTATTTTGCCCTCTGTGATGAATTCCATGTACCTTCTTTCTGTAATCTCTAAGGATGAATTTGTGGGTAATTTGAACAAAATCAGGTCACCTAATGATGTTTTACCAACCAAGAGTTTTCAAATGGAATGAATTTTTCTAATGTGCCTCTTGGTGCTTTGCAGTTTCAGACACCCGGCTAAGTATCCAGCTTCTGAGTTGCCCTCTGGGGCTTGGTCCTACCCTGACACAGTTTTCTGGAGCCTCGCCCTTCTCCCTTCCTTCCAAGACCAAAGAGTATGTAGAGCCTTTGTGAATTTGGGGATTTGTCTAGCTTTTGCTTTTGACAGAAACACTGTATTGTTGTCTGCCTGTTTGAGAGCTAGAAATTACAATGAGAAATCAGTGTTGGGATTATATGGTTGGCCCGCATTTTGGACTCCCGGCCTTTCTTTGCCTTTCTCCTCACCCCTTTTATCCAGGCCTGTCCAGATATTGGCGTGGAAATTGGGGCAGCAATGGTCAGAGTTCTGGTGCAGAATAATTCTTGTGCATTCTTCCATGCTGTGTGCCTCAGTGGGTGTTCTTGCAGTCTGCTCCCCTTTCGGGGGCCTGGGTTTTTTGGGGTTTTTTGCGTGTGTGTGTATGGGGTTGGACACAGAGAGGTAGTTGTGATATTCATTCAATAGTATTTATTGAGCGCTTACTGTGTGCAGAGCACTATATTAAGTGATATGAATGTGGATACTGACAGTTAACACTTCTCTGTGGGAGTGCAATGCCTATTCCCTGAGAGTGATTACCAGGGAGGATTTAGCTGTCTTGTGAAAGTTCATCTCCACCCCAGCCCTGAGCAGAGACCCTCTCTGATCCCACCCTAAAGACCACCTAACTTTGGCAGGGTTTTCCTCCCCCATCTCATCCAGCCATTTATACCACAAAGCTCAAGACTTTTCAATTCTCACTGCTTTGGTGATCTGTGTAGTGAAGCCAAGTAAAACATTTTAAAAGAATACCATATTTATGTTGAAAGTGTCTCACTAATCCCAGAAAAAATAAGAGTGTTAATAGATATCTGCGCAGAGCCTATTAGTCATCCGAGGGCTGGAGTACTTTCCAAAAAAGATTATTCGCTAAGATATTATCAGACCTTGCAGGAGTTACCCTCAAAGTCACAGGCCTTTCAGAGGAAACTTTTGGCTTCTCTAATGTCTAGTGAACGCTTACTCTGGATGGAATCCTATTCTGAGCACTTGATGGCATACAATTGAATAAATAGATATGATCCCTGCCCTCAAGGAGTTTACAGTCTAATCAGGGAGAGAGACACTAGAATAAATTACAGGTTGGGGGAAGTAGCAGAATTTACAGAGCCTACAGAAGGGCACTCGGGGAGAATACCTCACAGGCAGGTGACCTGAAACTATTGAAGTGGCAAGTAGTGTGGGTGGAAATGAGAGTTAATTAGGGAAGGCTTCTTGGAGGAAATGTGATTTTAGAAGAGCTTTTGAAGCTAGGGAGAGTTAGGGCTCTGTTGAATATAAAGGAGGAGGGAGGGAGTTCCCGGCAGGAGGAGGTTGTGAGCAAGAGGTTATTGATGAGAGGATTGAGAATATGGCACCAGCCTATTTTTTATTTGGTTGTTAAGAGAAGAGTCTGGAAATCCTTCGTAGGTATTCTGGGATAGGATTGGGTAGATCATCAGATTTACTACTAAAAACTCTTGATTTATCAAGCTTGGGCAGAACTGACTTGCCTACTATGTGATAATGTAATAGTCTGTGGCTATGTAATAATAATTACTGTGGGGGAGGAAAGGAGAAGGAGCCTGGAGACAGTTTTTACTCTGGAACCAATTCATGCATCCAACTACCGTTTGGCAAATCTAAAAAGCATTTCAAAAGTTCCTAAGCCCCTGGTATATTTTTTAAGATTCTAACATGTTTCTCTGACTTCTGAGAGACCCTTTGGCAAGAGTGGCTTAGAGGAAAGAGCAAGGGGTTGGGAATCCAAGATCATGGGTTGTAATCCCAGTTCTGCCACTTATCAGCTGGGTGGCTCTGAGAAACTCGCTTAACTTCTCGTGCCTTTTACCTCATCTCTGAAATGGAGAGTAAGACTGTGAGCCTCACGTGGGACAACCTCATTACCTTGTATCTATCCCAGCGCTTAGAACAGTGCTTGGCACACAGTAAGCACTTAATGAATACCATCATTATAAGCGTAGCCAGGTGCTAGAAGATATTTTTGCTCACTTTCCAATTTAATGTTTTTGGGAGCCCCATTCTCCATCACCTTTATTTTTTCTTCATTCAAACTGATGTAGCTTGCGCTTGTCAGAGAAGCAGCGTGGCTCAGTGGAAAGAGCACGGGCTTTGGAGTCAGAGGTCATGGGTTTGAATTCCGGCTCCACCACGTCTGCTGTGTGACCTTGGGCAAGTCACTTAACTTCTCTGAGCCTCAGTTCCCTCATCTGTAAAATGGGGATTGACTGTGAGCCCCACGTGGGACAACCTGATCACCTTGTATCCCCCCAGCGCTTAGAACAGTGCTTTGCACATAGTAAGCGCTTAACAAATGCCATTATTATTATTATTATTGTCATGTTAATATGATCCTTCCCCACAACTCTGTGTTTGAACCACAAGGAGAAGAATGGGATTTTAGCAGGTTTTTAGTTTGTCTTAGAGCCTCTCTGTGCTTTGAATAACGAACTGGGTTCCTTAATCACAATCCCAGAATCTCATTTCTTTAACTGTCCTGTTTCAGAGTTTGGGAGCACTTGAAGACCCTCATAGTACTTGTCTTTATTGAGGGCTGCAGGGCACAGTACTAATGTTTTCTGTAATTGGGCTGAGCGTTTCTAAGCAGGATAAATCAATCACACCGCTGTTTTCCTGAGAGAAAATTGTTTTGTCCTTGTTGAAGTTAGAATCACCCCGGTGAAAACTTGTGATTTTTTTTGTTTGTTTTTCAGGTTGTCCTGCACCTTCTCTCGGCCCTCTCTTCCCTGCCCCTAGAAATACAAATTATAGCGGACAATTTATCTTTCACTTCCCTCTGGCATAAAGCTTTTATTCATCTGTTTCTTATTGACTGGTGCATGGCTAAGTCTCGTTTTCCTGAAAGCTTTCGAGGGAGAGATGTTTACTTTTACTGTGCTCCCATTTTTAACTGTTGGGGAAGATTTACTGATGGGATTTGAATTGGATATCATGCCTCTTGGTTTGAACCCACAAAAACTTTCATCCTCAAACTCTCTTCCATTGCCACAGAATATAATTCTAAATAAGAAGAGGCTTTGTCAGATTTATAGTTATGACACAGCCTTCAGTATTTGTATAATTAAATATGGATTTTCTTTGTCAACAGATTCTTTTCAGCTGTTAAGGTATTCATTAAAGATCCCAACTGAAGAGCACCCCCCAGCACGTTTTTTTCTGAATGAACAAAGTATACAGATGAACAAGAATAGAATAAACCAGATGTTTTCTTTGTCAAGTTAATAGTCATATCGATTCACTTGTTAAACCAAACTCCTTGAGATCAGTTGCCCTTTAGTAATCAAAGAACATAAACCTTTGGCTTATAATTTTGCAGTTAGAGCCCTCTGTATCCTTCAGACATTTTACACACATCTCTCCACTCCTTCAAATGCCACAACGCGCAAATCAAACTTTCTGAACTGAGTTTTCCTCTCAGTTTTTCAATTCTGAAACTTCAAAGATTCCCGTCCATTCTTTCCTCTTGTGTCCCACTGTTAGCTCAGACACCACACATGTTGACGAATGAACAATCTCTGCCTTTCCTTGGGCCCTCCCGTCCCTTAGCCCTGTTGGCAGTGGGCCCAACTTTTTCTCATCTCAAAAATCGCAGCCTTGAGGTAATATCCTTTCTTTGTACAATAAATGTACCTAGAGGAGGATCTGGCCTATACTCTCTGATGCTCATCTGTGGGCACATAAATCTCGGAGATTTCTCCATGGAAAATCCAGGAGCAAATTAAATTGTTTCACATTAGTGTCAGGAGAACTCCTTAAAAATGGCATGTTCAGACATATGGATCAGTTGCTTTGGCACTCCTGTTTCGTGTGAGAGTTACTGCACATTTGGAGTTTGTATTAGTTTTAATAGGCATTAGCCAGTGTAATACCCACATTTAAAAACTCGTTCATTTCTGCAGATTTCATTTTGTAATATCACGCAGACACATACTGTGGTCATGAGTCTTCTTCAGTCTAGAATTTTAGCAGAAATGAACTGAGGGGCATGATTGTTACGAACATTTTCTTTTGGGCAGGAATTTGACCAAGATTTCAGGTTAAGACTTTTGTATCATCCGAAGCAAGACTTAGTAGCTTTATCTTTTTTCTCCAAGCAGTCCTTGAAACTGTATTTATCTCTGCAACTCACACGAGCAAGGTAGCTTATTATGGAGTCCAGTGGTTTTCAACTTTTGTGTATTATGGACCACATATGTTAGTGGAGTCCATTTTATTCTTTCCCACATTGTATAATCTCCAGATCCTCATTATTTGCTAATTGGCTGAAACTCTATGCCCACAGAGTAGAAAAATAAAAATTTGAAAAGAGGGTGTTGCAGTTATGGGACTGGTAAAAAAAAAAAAGATGTTGTGAAATGCACTTTACTGCTATTAAATATGTTTTAATTGCCCCCCCAAACTTTTACAGGTAGCAATTATTATGGCATTTATTAAGCACCTCATAGGTGCCAAGCACTGCTCTGTCTTGGGCTAGATACAAAGTCATCAGATCCAGACACAGTCTGATGAATCCCATGAGCTCACCTAAATGGATTAAAGGGCAGTTAGGTGAATCGGGGGTCAGACAGGGAGATCAATTGTATCTGAGTGCCTAATGTGTGCAAGACACTGTGCGAAGAACTGAAAAGAGTGAAGTAGAATTAGTAGACCCACTCCCTGCCCTTGAGGAGTTTACAATCTAGCTTAATTTTGAACCCGGTGAAACCAGCCGGACTAGAGCTGCACATGAAGTTTTGAGACTTTAGATTTGGCTCAGATCACGGCCAACTCAGTTTATGTAGATGAACTCATTTGTGGGGGCTGAGTGTGTGATTCTTGCCAAGAATGACCATGTACATAAAATTAAGTACAGAACTTTAATTGTCTTAAAATGTGTATGTGTGCAAAAATATTGCTATAGCAGATGTCTAGTATTTGTCAGTTAATTGGTCTGCTTTAAGTCAGAAAAGAGGTAACAGAGGAGTCTTAGCCTTATTTTTATTCGATGTTTAAGTCATCAACAGCTTTGTCCCAGATGGGCTCAGCCACTCAAGTCTCACCTCTCCGTTTCTGCCTTTGAGTTTGGGCGTGCAGATGATCGTCTTTGTCTGATGAAATCATTCAACCTCAGTGCCTTACTACCCCTGGGACTGGTCAAAGGCATGGGCACATCTGCTCCATGCTGGAGGTAGGAACCAGTTCTCTGGGAAATGGCTCAGGTTGCTCTACACCATCAATCAATCAATCAGTCATATTTAATGTGTGCTTACTGTCTGCAGAGCACTAGCCTAAGCATTTGGTAGAGTAGAATATATCAGACACATTCCCTTCCCACAATGAGCTTGCAGTCTAGAGGGGAAGACAGACATTAATATAAATAAGTTATGGCTACACACATAAGTAGTATGGGGCTGGGACGGGGGATGAATAAAGGGACTAAGTCAGGGCATTGCTGAAGGTAGTGGAAGAAGAGGAAATGAGGGCTTAGGGAAGGCCTCTT
Source organism: Tachyglossus aculeatus (assembly GCF_015852505.1). Lineage (NCBI taxonomy): Eukaryota > Metazoa > Chordata > Mammalia > Monotremata > Tachyglossidae > Tachyglossus > Tachyglossus aculeatus. Next base: position 6,648,611 of record NC_052085.1, read on the forward strand.
GGGGTGTTTGTGTCTTCAGTAAGACTTTAAAGAGGGGAAGAGTAATCCTCTGTCAGATATGAGGAGAGAGGGTGTTCTGGGCCAGAAGCAGGACATGGATGAGAAATTGGCGGCGAGATAGATGACATAGAGGTATAGTGAGTAAGTTATCATGAGAGGAGTGAAGAGTGCAGGCTGGGTTGTAGTAGGAGAGTAGCGAGGTGCTTTAAAGTAAGCTTCTGTTCGATGCAGAGGTGGATGGGCAACCACTGGAGGTTCTTGAGGAGTGGAGAAATGTGGCCTGAATGTTTTTGTAGCAAGATGATGTGGGCAGCAGAGTGAAGTAGGGACAGGAGTGGGGAGGGACAGGAGGCAGGGAGGTCAGCAAGTAGGCTGCTGCCATAATCTAGGCAGGATAGGATGAGTGATTGTATTAATGTGGTAGCAGTTTGGATGGAGAAGAAAGGGCGGATTTTAGTGATGTTGTGAAGGTGGGACTGACAGGATGTAGCGATGGATTGAATATGTGGGTTTTGTGTGAGAGATGAGTCAAGGATAATGCCAGGGTTACAGGCTTGTGAGGCAGGAATGATAGTGATGTCATCTACAGTGATGGGAAAGTCAGGGGGAGAACAGGGTTTAGGTGGGAAGGTATGGAGTTCTGTTTTGGACGTGTTAAACTTGAGGTGACGAGGACATCCAAGTAGAGGTGTCTTGAAGGCAGGAGGAAATACAAGACAACACAGAGGGAGAGAGATCAGTGCTGGAGATGTAGATTTGGGAATTGTCTGCTTAGAGGTGGTAGTTGAAGCCATGTGAGCAAATGAGTTCTCCAAAGGAGTGGGTGTAGAAAGAGAATAGAAGGAGACCCAAAAGTGAACGTTGAGGGACACCCGCAGTAGGGGGTGGGAGGCCGTGTCCTGAAAGGTGATTGTCAAGGGTGTAGCCCAACTGTAGCTACTGGTGATCACTAGTTGTCAGGACCACCCCCACCATCAGGATACGGCCTGTGGTGTTTCTTGCCTTACATCTGTGGAGATGCAGTAGAAGGTGCTATCTGCAGTTACCTTGGAAGGTGAATAATGTGACCGTGTGTCTGTCATTAGGTGAGATGGGCCTGACTTTGTGTTCTGCTTTGCCATCTGAAAAAGATTCAGTGGCACATAGGTTCAGTGACTATAAACTGATGCTGTTCAGAAGTTGATGTGGGGGTGTATTTTCTGAACTGCCACTGCCAGGTGGTATTTTTTGTCCCAGTTTCACATTGTATTTTAGAATGACTGTACTATGACTGGGTAAGAAAAATCGAGTCACCCTCTCTCGAGAATAGAAGAAAGAATTTTTAGCAGATGGAAAGAAACAGATCAGATTTTACAAATGCATCTCATCAACCAAAGTTCACATTAATAGAAAGTTGGAAATTCATTTTAAAAAAGATAATTGCTTTCATGCCCATAACTGTATCTTGTATAACTCTGTTAGTACTTTTAAATTTCAGTGCAATTTTCGTTAGTTTTTAGCTTTTCTCTACAGAACAGTTATCCTTTTGCTTTGAATGTGGGTAAACCGAGTTTAAAAGAAAATACCTAGAAGAGAAGAAGAGTGGTGATTTTTCTGGGCTTAAGGGGAGGGAATATTTCAAGGGGTGAGGTTCCTAGTTTACCAGATTGTAGACTAAGAATTGTCACTGTCACATCCAAATTCATTGATGAGGTAGCAGGACAGGGAAACTACATCAAATTGTGGTCATCACAAAGGATATTTGATCAGGGACTTTGTGTGGTTACTACTGTTTAGAATGGTGTGATTAATTGATTGTTTTGCCACTTGCTGTCTCAAATTTCCAATTCAGATGTCCACAAAATAAGGGGAATTGAAAGCCTAAGAAAAAGTCCCATACCCTCTTAAGACAGAAAGAACCCTGTGTGTTGGAGTTGTTTTAAGCAGGAATACACTCAAGTAATTGAATATTTCTAGACTGGGACATTAATGCAGAACTTTACGGCTGGGACAATTCTTGTCGTGGGGCCAAATTTTGAATCTGGAAGATGTCTTACAACTGCACACCTGCAACTCTTGGATAAATTATTTTGGATCAGAAGACCAAAGTTGTTGTACATTTCAACAAGGATTCCCATTGTTATCAGATAGCTCTTTCAACAATCAGAGGAATTTGGTGTCTATTTTCGGATGGTCCCTGTAGATGTGACTAAATGTTGGGTGGCACGAGAAGGACTTAAGCGCTTAGTACAGTGCTCTGCACACAGTAAGCGCTCAATAAATACGATTGATGATGATGAAGGACTAGATAATGAACAATTTCCTACTGAAGAAAGAATATGGGGATTTGTGATTGGGGGCTATGTTGCCTGTGCTAAGTACAGTGTTCTTCATACAGGAAGCGCTCAGTAAATACCACTGATTGTCTGTGGACACCTCCCCCTGCAACCAGCTGACTGCTCTGCTCTCCTATCAGCCTTCAAATCGTATTTTTCCAGTTAGCACCACACTCCCATGGTTCGCTCAGTTTGCAAGAACTTGTGCACTTGAGTCTCATGAAGTTTTCTCTATCAATGGTCTTTACCCTGTAGAAAGTAAGCTCTCTGTGGGCAGGGATCGTGTCTACCAACTCTAACACACTGAACTTTGCCAAGTCCTTCATACAGTGCTGTGCCCACAGTAAGTGCTCAATAAATACTGTTGATCTATTGAGTGCTCACTGGGTGTGGAGGACTGTACGAAGCACTTGGGAGAGTACGAGAGAACCGGTAGACATAATCCCTGCCCTTAAAGACTTCTCATATTAATACAGAGATCGGCACATGGTAGATGCTCAATAAATGCTACAGACTTACATCGTCATTTTTTTCCAGTCCCTCTTGCTTCTGCCCTGTGCAGTTCTCATCTCCACAGAAATAGTCCACTATTTGAAGTTGAGCTCCACTTTAACTTTACATGGGAGCTTTGCTGGGTAGGCCTGGGGAAGATCATGGGTGACAGCTGGCTCCTCCAAACAGCTGCAGAATGGCGAACCACACACTAATAATTACAGATGTGGGAGAGTCTCAAAAACAAGCAGAACTGAGACCTTGAGACTGGGTGTCTAACAGGTAGGCAAGCCATGATCCCAAGAGCCTTGGTTGTTTTTTACTTTATATATTCCCTTTTGAAAACAGCGTACTCCAAAACCTGAACTCAGAACTTGGGCACAGCATGGAGTTTTGCCACAGAAAACCTTTACATCCCATTCCACAGCTCCTAAGAGGCAATTTGCCTCTAAGACGTAGCCTCGAGGGTAAAAAAAAGAAATGAAAGATAGAGAATTAGGGCTGGAAGGGACACCTACTTTGTCCATTGTCCAGGCAGGACTATATTGAAGTCGTCTGTTAGCCGCAGTCAAGGAAATCATTCTCCAAATGTTGCTGAAGAGGAAAACCTGGTTCATATTTAGTTCTGTGGAAGTTGACGTAATTGAGCAGACCCTTAATCAGATGAAACATAAACAAGGAATGTTTTATTAAGCTCTAGCCTGTTTTGTCCCAAATCTCCAAACCAGATCAGTTCACCCCAAATCCAAACCTTCACCTTTCTATCCTGAGCCAGCCTGTCACCCTTTGGTTCTCCACCATGCCCTGAGCCAACACTGCTGGTACCAGGTTCAAGTCTCTCCTCCAGTCTTCTCAGATCTAGTTAGGTTTTCTGTTGCTGTGGTAACTGAAGGTAGAAACCTAAACTCCCTTGTCTCTCTGATTGACTACTGCTTACTTGAGCTCTACCCCATCTCTAAGTGGCGGGTAACCATTGCCTGGAAGGAAATCCTAAGAAATTTTGGCTAACCAGAAGGAGAGGAGTAGAAGCCTATAAGCCATGGGGCTTGGGTTCCCTAGAGTACCCCAATTGTGAAAGGACTGAATTGATATTTACCTCCTTTCTTCGACAGCGAAGGTTGCAGTTGGGGACCCGAGTTCTAACCTAAATTATCTGTGCCTCTGTTTCCTCAGCTGTAAAATGGGGATTAAATAGCCGTTCTCCCTCCCCTTTAGGTTGTGAGCCCCAGGTGGGATAAGGACTGTGTTCCTGATTCGGTTATGCAAAAAGTTTAGTACAGTGCTTGGCGCATAGTAAGCACTTAACAAATATTACAATTATTATTTTCCAGTCTCATTTCTTTGCTCTCCAAACTGGTCAGAATTGCATATTCTGCCTGATTCCTGCTCCAACTCTAGAGCTTTGTTTGGAAGAATCTCAATTGATTTTTAAACAGTTACTAGAATGGTTAAACCTTTTTAAATTTTTGAAAATAGTTTTACCCAGTAACAGGAAAAGTATTCAAAACCAAAGTCTTTTTTATCATGCTTCAGCTACGAATGCAACTTTCCAATTGAATTCAAATTGTGAAATGTCTCCATTTGCTTTTCAGCTAATTGTAGGTATTTTGTTTATTAAAACTGTGTATTTATCTCCCAGTACAATACCCTGGATTCTTATTCACATGAGTGATTACATTGATTATAGCGAGGGCTGAGAAGCAGAGTGAGTGCTATTTTGGCCTATGGAAAATTTGATAAAATATTTACTTCAGACTTCAAATAAGTAAGAATCAGAGAAATGTGTTTTTAGAGAAACGTCTAATAGAGACTTTACCTGAAGTGCCTTTTATCCAACATCCAAAAATGTCCCTTAACTCACACATTTCAGAGTAGCTAGTCTAGACTACGTTTAAATGTTTCATGCAGAGCATTTCCATCACTTCCTTTGGGAGAGTATCCCTTTTTTTGCAGTCCATATTAAAAAAACAACATTCAAAATTTGAAATAAGAACGCAAATCTTCTCCTCTTTAAAATGGTCCCTTGTTTTCCCATTGTGCATATTTATCTGGTCTTAAACAGTAGCCCAGGAACAGAAGAAAGTCAATGCAGGCTTTCTTTCCATTTTCTAATGCACCTTTGATAAACTCATTAAGTTGCTGGAAAGACGCTTTTCCACCGAACCGCAGGCTAGGAGTGCAATCTGTCTCTAGTGAGCATTGCCATGTATATGTTGGATGTGGAGTGTGTTTGTGAATCTTTCGAGAGAATGTTAATCTGCTGAAAACGAACAGAAGGTTAATCCATCCCCTTCCAAGTGTGCTGCAGTCAAGGTGTCTTGAAATGGACATGACCAGAAACAGAACGCCATGTTCTGGGAATGTTGGGCCATACAGAAAGGAAGATTCCAGCGTAAAATATATGAAATAAGACTTATCAACATCATGTTGACAAACATCTTTGGATTGATGATCTGGCATTTGTCAGTAAACAATGAAATGAAGGGGTAGATGAAAAAAGAAGGTGGCAGCCTTTCCCTCTCCTGTCCTGACATTCCTTGGGCATTATATATTATATATTCCGAACTACTCATTTAATTCCTATTAATGTCTGTCGCCCCCTCTAGACTGTAAGTTCATGGTCATATTTATTACTCTATTTATTTATTTATTTATTTTACTTGTACATATCTATCCCATTTATTTTATTTTGTTAGTATGTTTGGTTTTGTTCTCTGTCTCCCCCTTTTAGACTGTGAGCCCACTGTTGGGTAGGGACTGTCTCTATATGTTGCCAATTTGTACTTCCCAAACGATTAGTACAGTGCTCTGCACATAGTAAGCGCTCAATAAATATGATTGATGATGATGATGATGGTCAGAGAATGCTTCTGTTGTACTCTCCCAAGTGCTTAGTAAAGTGCTCTGCATATAGTAAATGCTCAGTAAATACCATTGATTGATGACCTTTTCCCAGTTGGCCATCATGAATTCTTCTCGGATACAGTGTCAAAAGGAACCCATTTGAATCCTGTGCTCTGGTAGAGTGGGCCGAATCATTTCTCTCCCCTGAGGACAACCTTAGTATTCCCCCCCGACATAGCCTGATCTTCCATGAGAAGAGAGGATGACTGAACATGTATTTTCCGGTTCTTGACTTTGTTAATCATCAATCGTATTTATTGAGCGCTTACTATGTGCAGAGCACTGTAGTAAGCGCTTGGGAAGTACAAATTGGCAACATATAGAGACAGTCCCTACCCAGCAGTGGGCTCACAGTCTAAAAGAATCCCCATTCCATTTGTTCATTGTCTCTTCTCCAGGGTCAATTCACTCCGTCTAGGGTGACCACACAGCCTAGCCAACATATTCTTCAAACATTCTTTAAGCATTCTCATCACTTTTTAAACTTAAATTCCTAAAAGATTATTTTGTGAAAACATACGTTTAGTGTAGTACAGTGCTCTGCACACAAATACGATTGAATGACTGAGCTTTTAAAAAGTTTTTATTTTTTATTTTTTAAAAGCCAGATTCTCTTAAAGGCCATGCTATTTCCTTTGAGAACTTAAGATGTCTTTGGAAACTACACTAACACTTTTGGCCACTCAGGTTCTAGTCAACAAATGGTATTTAGTCAACTAAAGGCACATCTTCTCCATCATCTTCAATTGTATTTATTGAGCTCTTACTGTGTGCAAAGCACTCTCCAAGAGGCCATTCCCAAATAAGCCCTGATTTCCTTTTCTCCTACTCTTCTTGGTCACCCTGATTTGCTCCCTTTATTGCCCACCTCCAGCCCCATAGCACTTCTGTACATATCCGTAATTCATTTATGAAAATGTCTGTCTCCCCCTCTATACTGTAAGGTCATATTGGGCAGGGAACGGGTGTACCAACTGTCATATTGTATTCTGCCAAGCGCATAGTACAGTGCTTTGCACACAGTAAATGCTCAATAAATATTATTGATTGATTAACTAAATAGTATTCGATGTCTGAGAAAGTTAACCCAGCTTCCAAAGGTTGCTGGTGATGCAACCGTGACAGCTTCGATCCATATTACCCGAGGCGAAATGTAGAATCATGAAGTTAAGCTTAGTAGCAATCAATCAGTGTTGCTTATTGAACACTTACTATGCACGAAGCACTGTACTAAGCATTTGGTAAAGTACAATTCAGCAGAGCTGGCAGACATGTTTCCTACACTCACGGAGCTTAAAATTTGGAGGGGGAGGCAGCCGTTAAAATTAATTATGGATCTGTACATTCGTACTGCTGGGCTGAGGTTGGGGGTGAATATCGTGTGCTTAAAGGGCAACGGCTTCATACAGTGCTGTGCACACAGTAAGTGCTCAATAAATACCATTAGTTTGCAGATTCAATTGCATAGGTGACTCAGAAGGGAGAAGAAGTAGAGGAAATGAGGGCTTAGGGGAAGCTTCTTATACGAGATGTGGTTTTTAATAAGGCTTTGATGATGGGGAGAGTGCTGGTCCGTCATATGTGAATGGGAAGGGAGTTTCAGTCCAGAAAGAGGGCATGGACAAGGGTCGGTGGCGAGATAGAAGAATTCAGGGTACATTGAGTAGGTTGGCTTTGGAGGAGTGAAATATGTGGGCTGAGTTGTAGTAAGAAATAAGTGATTGGGGGCTTTAAAGCTTATGATAGGGAGCTTCTGTCTGATGCTGAGGTGGATGGGCAACCATTGGAGGTTTTTGAAGAGTGGAGATGTAGCATGACTTTGCTAAAATTATTTCTTTTTTAGAGCATTTTACAGATCTTCCAAAGCACTTTCATACTCATTTTATCCTTGTCATCCAAGTGAGATGAGTACCAAATTTGTCGTCTTCAGGGTTTTTGGTTTTTACTGTCAATAAGAAACCACATTTTTCCACCGTTCTACTTTCAAAAGTGTGACTAAATCCCTATAGAGAGATTTATTTTGTTTTTGAAACTGGAAGCATTTTCAAATTGTTTCTTGTGTCTACAGGACACTAAATAGAGCAAGATTATTGCCCAAATTAGTATCTACAGAATGTCTGTGTATTTTAACACATGTGAAAGTTGCTTTGCCATTTTTTGAGATCAAGAAATTAGCTAACCCAATCCAGGAATCACTCAACCCGACTGAACAGATCTAGCAGATGAAAAAATTTATCGGACTAGTCCAAATAAACAAGCAGAGATTTAATAATGGAGATTCATTTTTCTGACTGCTAAAATTTCTTGGCGAGTATCCTAGGGTCTAAAACCTCCATTTGAGAACATGCGATTCTACTGTTTCGGTACATTTGCAAATGGATTTTTAAATGGAAACTCTTAAACTTCCATTGCCTGGGAGCCTCTGCATCCAAGGAGACCGTATTTACCGTTCAGTCCTTTGAGCTCTCTCGGGGACATCTGTAGAATGATATTACAAGGCTCCAAACACTATCTTACTTTCGTAGCACTAAAGAATCATTTCTGTGCAGAGTTAGGAAAATGTTGAGTAACCACCCAGTAGCAGACTGACCCTCTGTTTACTCTTGTGACTGGCAGGAAATGACCAGACTAAACATTTATTAAGGTTGACACTTACAAGTTGGAAATTTATTTTGAAAGGAGGAGGGTGAGAAGTTCTTCACCTAAATCGTGACTGCCTGGGCATAGGGTCAGCTGTGGACCCATCCTACCAGCCGGGGTCTCCAAGGGGCAGGGTGGTCCTCCCTACTACAGTGCTTTGCACATAGTAAGTGCTTAATAAATGCCATTATTATTATTATTATTATTATTATTATTATTACTAAAAAGGGGTGGCAAAACTTCCCATGATACTGGGTCCCCGGGGGAAGTTATCCTCCTCCGCTCCCACGGAGTTGGTGCCTAGTCTCCCTGAAGTAGCGTGGTCTTGTGGAAGCAGCTCAAGACTGGGAATCCGAGGATCTGGATTCTAATCCCGTCTCCACCACTGAGCTGCTGGGTGTCCTTGAGCAAGTTGTTTAACTTTTCTGTGCCTTGGTTTCCTCATCAGTAAAATGGGGATCAAATGTCCATTCTCCCCCTTCCCCTCCCTTAGACTGTGACAGGGCCTTTGCCCTACCTGATTATATCATATCTACCTCCATGCTCAGCACATCAGAGAAGCAGCATGGCTCAGTGGGAAAGAGCCCAGGCTTTGGAGTCAGAGATCATGGGTTCAAATTCCAGTTCTGCCAATTGTCAGCTGTGTGACTTTGGGCAAGCCACTTAACTTCTCTGTGCCTCAGTTACCTCATCTGTAAAATGGGGATTAAGACTGTGAGTGACTGTGAGCCCCCCGTGGGACAACCTGATCACCTTGTAACCTCCCCAGCGCTTAGAACAGTGCTTTGCACATAGTAAGTGCTTAATAAATGCCATCATCATTATTATTATGATAAGCACTTAACAAATACCACTATTGCTGTTCTGCTATTTAAATTTGCCAGATGCTGTATTATTGGCTTCTGTTTACTCAAATCCCCCATTTCTTCTGAAAATACTATTTCTGTCAAACTTTGACCCACTGAGTTCCATTTCCTAGTATGATCCGATCCGATCAGCCTTGTGTTCCATTAACATCCCACATCATTGTGAAACACGAGTCACTTCCAGCCACTGTGAACTTCTTTACTATTGCAGTACGCTTGATGGAAGTGGGATTCCAAACCAAAACAAATTAAACCTATTAAGGGGCAACACACGCTTTTCTCTGGCAACATCGCTTTCTTAATCTGCCTCATTTTAATTGGAATGGGACTGACCCAGATTTTCTCCCTATGACATTCTAATTTAATGCCACAGCTTAGAAATCAGAAAGGGAAAGGCAAACCATTAAGAGCCACTGGAGAGTTCCCTTTGCGTTTGAATATGCCTTGAGTTTCTAATTGGCATATCTCCTAAGAATAAAATCATCTGCATGTTTCCAACATTAGGCTGACCTTTTCAGGGAGTCTACTTTTCTGCATATTAGGTCAGGCGTGCACGACTCTGATCTTTTTGATTAATCTGGCCTTGTTTGTTTTACTCAACCGAGACTGTAGCTATTTCAGCCAAGAATCTTCAACCCCGGGCTAGTTCCGCTCTCCCTGAGGCAATTCACGTTTTCCTCTACACCTAATCACAGAATTCAGTCAATTCTGCTCAGCGAGCTGATTTTAGTGTCTGTAAGGAAACACTCCTTGGAAGCAAGGATGAAGAAATTAATATAAACCTCTTACTTGAAATGGAATTGGGGTTCAACAGGGGACAGGAATGAGCTGAGGCCCACTATGTGCAGAGAACTATGGGGAGCATCAAAGTGACAGGCCATGGTAGAGAGAGACAATCTTATGTGGTGTAGTAGAAGAGACTACAGACAGAAATGTATAGCAATAAACACGATAGAAAATAGAATACATATATGTTTAACCATAATCTCTTAGTAGTAGTATTAGTTGAGTACCCTCTTGGTGAGGTTCACTGTGTAAAGCGCTTGGAATCAATCAATTGTACATACTGAGCACTTACTACATAAAGAGCACTGTACTAAAGGCTTGGAAGAGTACAATATAATAGTTGATAGACTTGTTCTCTGCCCACAAGGAGCGTGCAGTCTAGAGAAAAATACAGAGTAACAGAATGACATGTTCTCTGACAAACAAGGATCTTACACTCTTTGTTTGTCAGTGCCGTGAGGGACAGATATCTATCCCAGCATTTAATACATAAATACCATAATTATTAATATCTGATACAATAACAGTCAAAGACATCCTAACTAGATCTGTACAGAGTTGCTCCAAGGGTTTTAGGGTAATATCAGGGAACTACAAAATTCCTTCCCAGTAATAATTCACAACAAATGTGTTCCTACTAATATTTGTTAAGCACTTAGTATGTGCCAATTACTGGGAGACAGGCAAGGTGATGAAATAGGTCCCATCCGTATCCCACAGGGGACTTACATTTTTTTTCCCTTCTTACAAATGAGGAAACTGAGGCCCAGAAAGATTAAGTGACTTGCCCAGATCACCCGTGTTGGAATTTGCCCTGCCTCCAGTGTTTGACTATCCAGAATTGTATCTACTTTTATAACTCCTATATTTTGGGGGAGGGGAAATGAGGTGATGCAGAGAATGTTGTGAAAAATCAAGTAAGAGAGATGTGCATAACCCATCTTGGCTTTGGGAAAAAGGCTCAAAGCCCCACTGGTCTGTTTCCCCAGCCTCTCCTTTTTTAAAGCGTATCGCATATAAAGTTGCCCCACTCGCCTTTCTAAAATATCCACCTTACTCCCTTTCAATAGCTTACCATTGCGCTTTTCAATGACTTTTGTTTCCAAGCCTACATCTGGAAAGCTTAAAGTAGTAGAATTTTGGTAGTCAGTCTGCTGGAGCAAAAGCACCCACTGCTCAGAGTGTTGATACCATTGTTGATAATGCTAAATATCGGATGGCATTTGGGCACCTTGGGGTAACAGATGCTATTCATGATCCACTGAGTGTGGGCAGCTAGCAGTGATATCAGGGTAACTCACTGAGGGGGCAGATACTAGAATTTTGTCAGAAAAGCTCTGTTAGAAAATGTGAACACCCAGTTGGGTTTAATAATGAGCAGGGGCAGTGTTATTTTTCTTAACCACCACCTTCAGTGGCACAGTGTTAAACTTAAACTATCACTAAGGAAAGCAGCAAGGCCTAGTGGAGAGAGCCCGGGCTTTGGAGTCAGAGGTCATGGGTTCAAATCCCAGCTCCGCCAATTGTCAGCTGTGTGACTTTGGGCAAGTCACTTCACTTCTCTGTGCCTCAGTTACCTCATCTGTAAAATGGGGATTAAGACTGTGAGCCCCACGTGGGACAACCTGATCACCTTGTATCCCCCCAGTGCATAGAACAGTGCTTTGCACATAGTAAGTGCTTAACAAATACCATTATTATTATTGTTATTACTTCTCTGGGCCTCAGTTCCCTCATCTGTAAAATGGGGATTAAGACAGTGAGCCCTGTGTGGGACAGGGACTGTGTCTACCCCAGCACTTAGAATAGTGCCTGCCACATAGTAAGTGCTTAATAAATACCATTATTATTATTAGTAGTAGTAATAATAAACTCTGCTCTTTGAGGTAGATATAGAAGGGAGACTTGCTTCCCAGAGATTTGGGTGGAAGAGACATGCTTTGAGAGCCAAGGCATAGTTAGATGGAAGCAAACTGAAATTTCAGGCCCCATCCACAGGTGAGGCCACTTGTGATTAGTGATAGATTAATTGAGGAGCTGCAGCTGTGGGCAGTCAAGGCAACCACAGAGACGGTCGCTGTTCCAATTTCCCATCATTTCCACCCTCCAACTCTCACGTAACGGTTGGGGAGAGGGAGAAGCGGGGCGTATAGAAACACTGCCAGTAGGAAGAGATGAAGGAAGGTGAAGAATTCAACTACTTTTCAACGAGCGGATTCAATCCCAAAGTAAGTTTTTGTCTTACTGTTGTTGAGGGAGTCTGGCTAAAATGACTCTATAAATGAGTAGACTGCCTGGGCACTTCATTTAAGAGTACTTTCATTTGAGGCTCTGGGCACATCTCCTGTTACTGCTTGAAGGGAATCTTTCTTGATGCTTAATGATTGACGCTTATTGCATGTCCGTGTCCAGCTGGAATGAAAGCTTGAGTCTTCTGCTGTCTGGAGAGAGCATGTTAAAGTTTGCAGGCCTTTTGCATTCATTTCCAAGATGACAGAAGATGTGGAAATAATTATCTCTTTGTTACATTAAGCGCCACGGTTCAAAGTACATGCATATTTGAAAGGTTCTTGATAGCTGGAACAGGAAAGGACATTATAAGTAGGGAAGTCTCAGTTTTATAAATGAAAGCTGTGTCTGAGTTCTTAGGGACTTAGGTCACTGGTTTTTATCTCATTGACTCTGTAGCTCTCTGTCCCTTTCGGTACGAGTGTACCCCCATGAAAGGTTTATATGTTGTTTTCCTATATGTGTACCTCTATGCTTCCCTTTCTGTATCTGTCAAGCGCTTGGTACAGTGCTTTACACACAGTAAGTGTTCATTAAATACAAGTGAATGAATATCTGTCCTGTTTCTGTGTATATTCTTAGATGTGCTTTTCTGTGTGAGACTGCCACTTGATTCCCTTTTTCTTCTTGTATGTCCAGACATGTGTGGTGATGTGTTTGCGTGTTTGTGTATCCTTAGCAGGATTTCAGCCTGTGTGTGTGTTTCCCTCTCTGTGCATATTTGTGCATCAGGGGACGTTTCCAAACTCAAGGGGTTCACAGTCCAAGCAGGAGGGATAAAGAGTATTGAGTCCCCATTTTCCAGATGAGGAGACTGAGGCAAGAGAAGTTTAAGTGACTTGCCCAAAGTCACACAGCAGAAAAGTTGCAGGCCAGGAATAGAACCCAGGCCCTCTGACTCCCGGGCTCATGCTCTAGCCTCTAGGCCATGCTGCTTCGACTCCAATCAAGATTTTTGGATTAAAAGTAAAGCTCCGCAGAATTAAAAATGAAAAAATTAGCCCACTCTTGCTCATCAGACAAAGCTCCTTTCAGTCCAGCTAATGAAAGAACACCCCTTACGTATTTAAAGTGTTCAAATGTACTGTATTGTAGCTGAAAACTAAATTATCTTCCTCCAACTATATCTTGGTCACATACTAACATCTAGTCAATACCCAGGAGAACCTTAACCAGACCCTCCTTGCTGTGAGCTCCAGGCTACATGTTTGTTTACCCAATAACTCACATGGTCCTACTTGAGCATTTTGCTAACTTCATTTCCGGATCTCTGTTTGGGTTCAGAATGTCTTGCCCTCTCTCTGATAATCTCACACTCTTTCCTTTCCCCGTGGAACTCATCACTGACAGTTACCACATTCCCAATCCTGAGTCTCTGAAAAACAAAAACGACCTCGTCATTTCCTCCTTGCAATATTCAGAGCCAGGGTATAGGCTGCCTGATGAGTCCCTCAGGGGACATTGTGGGGCCAGGGGCAGAAAATACTCTGGTTGGGAAGTGTCCAAGTTACCTTTACCTTTCCGGGTCTGAAGACCCAGAATACTTGGGAAAGGCTTCGTCACTTATTGGGAGGAGTCAGGGCTCATGCCCAATTGTTTTATTTCTCGTTTTTATACACATAGGGTTCCAAATTGATTGCCTCAAGGCTCCTGGTGGTGGGCTGATGGTATCGAGTAGCTGAACAGAAGTTGCCAAGCGTCTGTTGCTTTTCATGTGAGCCTAATCATGTGTTTCCAGACATGGATACAAAGGCTCGAACAGCAGTCGTTCAGGAATCGCGACTCAGTGCCTTCGCATAGAGTTCCTCCAAACTAGCTTCGGTTTAAGCCTTGCCCCCATGGGTAATGTCAGGAGCTGGAGGGGGGCCGTACTGGGAGGGCAAGAGTGTGGGAGGTTGGGGCTCTTGAGTATCTCTTTTCTCTACTTTCCCCCACTGGCTAGGGGATCTAGCAAGAGAAGAACTCAGTTTAGCCGAAGAACCAGAAATGCCCTGGCCCAGAAGATTACGTACTTGAATCCTGCAGGGATGAGAAATTGTCTTAGTCCGGGACTTATGTGTGACTCACATAAACCTAAACTCGGCTAGAAGACTAGGGAAGCAATCAGTAATTTATCAAGCACTCTACTAAGCACTTGGGAGAGTACAATATAATATAATTAGTAGAAACATTCCCCACCCGCAACGAGCTTGCAGTCTAAAGGGGGAAGACAGTCATTAATATAAATGAATTACAGATATGTACATGAGGGTTGACGGGGGTGGTTAATAAAGGGTACAAATCCAAGTGCAACAGTGACACAGAAGAGAGTGGGAGAAGAGGAAATGAGGGCCTAGTTGAAGACCTCTTGGAGGAGATGTGCCTTCAATAAGATTAATTAAGAAATTAAGGTTGAGGGCAGAAGGGAAGTATACCACACCTCATTTCCTTCTCCTGTCCTCTCCCATCCTCTTGTGAAGCCACTTTGCAGTGAGAAAGGAAAGCAGTCAAGCTTCTCTGTGATTTGGCAGGTTAGAGGCCCTGCCAAAGCTGATGTTACATGGCCCTGGACATTGGCCAAACAAACTGTTCAGACCTGGGTGGTCTGAGAGAAAGGAATCCAGTCACTCTATAGAATCATTGTAGGCTCTTGGAGGTTTGTACTGTAGGTGCTTAGTGCAGTGATCATTGTGAAAACTCTTGGAAGGCAATGATCATGTGTCTTGCTTCTGCTGCCCTAGTACAGCACTTCACCCTCAGAAAATGCCATTGATATGAAGTGATGGCTAGAAATCGTATAATCTAGCCTTTTCTCTCCAATCACAACTGTCCTAAACCCATCCCAGGGAGATGGTGGTAAATAACAATAATAATGATGGAATTTATTAAGCGCTTACTATGTGCAAAAAAATCCCAATCTAAAGATTTCCAAGGGTGATGATGACATTCCACCAACTCTTTTGTACTGTACTCTTCATAGCACTTGGTACAGTGTTCTTCACGTAGTAAGTGTTCCCATGAATATCATTTGATCGATTGACATTCTCTTATGCGATTGCCTGTTCTGGGCTCTAATAAGCAGAATTGAAAATTCTCTCGTACCTAAATCTCTACTCTTTTCCGTTCCAAGTGCAGATGGAAAACAGATGATGGGCGGGGAACAGCTGGTAACTGTCCATTTTAAATCTTTGAATCCCCAAATGGGAGAGCCCGTTGATTCTTTTATTTGGTTATTTCCCAGGGAATGGTATATATTTAACACAATGGTATGAAATAATAAGGAACTGTATGGGAAAATATACAGTTGTTTTGAGGCAAAAGATAGATGATGGTTGTGACTGTGTTTAAAAAAATTAATGAGATTCATACTTTGCGCATGTTAAAGGCCCTTGAGGGATGTGATGCTATTGATGCTTTGCAGTATTTTTGCCCATTGAATGACAGAAATAGGGATGAGTCACTAATGCATGTATCAGAAAACCTTATTCAGATATGACTGCTTTAGCTTTTTCACAGAGGTATGGCTCCCTGATATACTACATTTACCCAAGTCCCTGGTCTACTTAAACATAAATGTTTTCTCTAATTCAAACACACTCTAAGCTGTATATTAATTGTGGTACTTGTCAACTGCTTGCTTTTGTGCCAAACACTGCACTAACCCCTGGGTTAGGTACAAGACAGGTCAGACCCTGTCTCGCGTGGGCCTCATAGTCTAGGGGGCAGAGAGAACAAGTATTGAATCCCCATTTTACAGATGATTAAACTGAGGAAATAGAGATGAAGTTCAGTCACTCGCCAAAGACCACACAGTAGGTCAGTGGCAAAGCTGGGATTCCAAAGAGGTCAACGAGGAGGTGAGACAGTAACACAAACTCCCCTTCTCCCACCCTCCCCCCCAAAAAATAAAATTGAGGAATAATGATTTTGGGGGCCTGAAGGATCCAGAATAACATCTAAATCGGTTGCACTTATTGAACTGCCCCTTCCAAAGACATATAGGAGTTGACGCTATTCTTGGTTTCTCTGTTAGACTGAAAAGTAGTTTACACTTTTTTTTATTAGCATGAAAACTGCATCTTTCTGCCCAGCATGGAACTTCCCTGTCTACTTGGAGTCCTATCTCTTAAATGCCAGGGCTAGACTACCGAGTGCAGTATTCCTAGGTATTTCTGAGAAGTCTTCTGGACCATTTCAGCTCACCCAGGAATGGAATTTGCTCACTTTCTGGAGGTCGGGAACCAAAGCTCTTCTTTTTTGGACAACTTGATAGTGGTCAAGTCTCATCGATCATTTAAGCAGTGGTATTTGTGGAGCACTTACTATGTGCAGAGCTCTGTAGTAAGTGCTTGGGAAAGTGCACTACAATAGAATTGGCAGATTTGCCTACCCACAATGAGCTTTCAGTCTAGAGCGGGAGACTCAGTGCAGCGGAGCAAGGACCTGGGAGAGACAACTGGTGCCTAGGATGGTACCTAATTTTTTGGCAGCTCCCCCCCAACTAATGGTATATGGCATCCATCTGGCTAGGCTGATGCCCTTTCCTTTTGGCAGCAACATGTGTGCTCTAGGGGACTGGTGTCAAGGAGTATATTCTTAGTTAAGAGATGAGGTAAAATAGGAGAGAGCTGATTCTTTTAGGTTTCTGGCTGCTGAATTTACCGTCCTGAGGAGCCCATCTGAGATCTGGTATAACCCTATCCAGGCTTTTTTGTGTTTTTTGTTTTTTTAATAGTATTTGTTAAGCACTTACTATGTGCCAAGTGCTGTGCTAAGCACTGGGGTAAATACAAGGTAATCAGGTTGAACCGAGTTCAAGTCCAATGTGGCGCTCCCAGTCTTAAATACCCATTTTTATAGAGTAGGCAACTGAGGCACAGATAAGTTAGGTGATTTGCCCAAGGTCACACAGCATACTTGTGCAGAGCTGGGATTAGAACCTGGGCCCTCTAACTCCCAGGCAGTCTCCACTAGACTATGCTGATTCTCGAAAAAGACCCAACTCTTTGACGAGAAGGTCCCATAACTCTCAAATAGCCTAGAGATCAGGTAGGAGGTACGAGCGTGTGACTCTTTTTCAGCGGATCTATGACCAGGAGCAAATTGAACCTGCTTAGGAAGCCACGAAGCTCATAATTTTACTGGCAATGAGAGCAAGAAAGAGGAGCCAGGATGGCTAAAGGAGACGTAAGAGTGTTTCCAGTTGCTGGCGACTGTTTTTAATCCTTCCAGGCAGGATTATGGTCAAAAACAGGACTTGAGAGAGGGCCGGATGCCAGAGTAGTTTCTATGACCTTTCCTAGAAAAACCCTGGGCATCCATTTGCCAGGGCTCCTGTTTCTCTGGGATGTGAGCCCGTTGTTGGGTAGGGACCGTCTCTATATGTTGCCGACTTGTACTTTCCCAAGCGCGTAGTACAGTGCTCTGCACACAGTAAGCGCTCAATAAATACGATTGAATGAATTAATATTGTTTCTTGAAAGGATGGAGAAAATGCCCCCCTCTCCTCAGGGTTGGGATGTAGGTTTTGAACCTGTCTTATCACCTCTTGGCCAACAAAGGGACTCTTGGGATTCATTATTAAAAAAAGATTATCACTAGATTCCCCCATCTGAATGCCGCACAGTGACCCACTCTTCAAATTGGCATTGCTCAAAGTAAACAGACCCCTGGATTTGTTGTGCCAACTGAAATTGGAAAAGTGGCTCAAAGACGTTTTTTTAACCAGTATCGAAGAATATTTTTTTTAACTTGATCACTTGAATTTACCATTAAGAAGCTGTAACATTGTTTAAGGAACATTTTCTTCTGGAAAACTAGAATGTAAGCCATTTAAGGCCAGGGATTGTGTCCATTGCTGTATTTATTCAGCCCCCACTATGGGACTTTGCCCACACACCAAAGTCAGTGAGCAGTCAGTAAATATGTGTGGAGCACCTACTTTATTATTGATTATGGTATTTACTGAGCACTCGGTGCTAAACATTGATTGGGGTTGACCAGGGTGGTCAGATCGGACACAGTCCTTATCTTGCAGAGCTCTGAACTAAATGTATGGGAAAAGTACAATTCACGAAAACTTCCCTCAAGGACCTTACAGTCTAGAGGGTTAAATAGACATTTAAGTCAAGCCCTGATAGAAGGGAGTAACAGAGTAAATGACTAAGGCAAATGAATGTTATTCCCTTGAGTTGGGAATAGCCTACTTTGGCCTGTAACTTATAACACTGAAGTTTAGAAACGGGTTTTCTAGCATACAGTGCATTTGTTTTTCATTGATCTTTTCATCCTCCTAGCGATTTTCCCTGAAGCACATACAAATGTATTCCTTTCTGCCATCCTCAGTCAGCAACTAGTTCTCAGACTCTTGACATGCTTGGGAAGGGCGCAGAAGGAGAGAGCCCAAGACTTGGACAAAAAGAGACCATTTTAGGAGACTCTTGGATCCTCCCTGGAGAGCAAAAATAGAGTCTGGGAGCTCTCCAAACACCTGCACTTCTCTAGAAGTCATAACTGAGATCACTCGCTGACTCCTCCAAAACAAACCCTGTAGTATTCTGACTCCACTTTTACATGGAAATTAGTTGGGTTCTGCATTGGGGCCAGTTACACATTTCCACCTGTAATAAGTTTTCCATCTGTGGACTGGTGAATGAAGGCCCAGAGCAGAGTAAGACCATGGGGATTCTCCATGGAGCACAAGATGTTGAAGATTGGGATCCGAAGAAGTAAGTTTGTTCCGTAGATGTCCTCTTGAATAGGACCATCCCAGGGATCTAACGAGACCTGAGAGTTTCCAGACAGGGACGATAGGAATTAAATGACCACTTTCTGGCCTCATTTCTCCTTTGAAGCCTATTGTCTTTGCAGTTCTCATTCCTTCCCCCTTACGCCCCTGCACTCAAAATGAAAACTCGTCAGTCTCAGTTTGTTCCTGAGTCGCAGCCAAGCGAAAGGATAGTAATTGGAGAGGGGGAAGAGTTGGTAACAAAACTCAATTGCAGTGGCCACTGGCAGAGAACGGTCATGTCTGACTATGATATTTTCCTTCTTCCTTCGTCCAGTGAGGAGAATGAAGATACTGAGGAAGAGAGTGGAAGCCAAGTTGACAATTTATGTCCACCTTCTTTGTGGTAGATTGTTTTTTTTTTTTTAAGGGCAGGGACCAACACTTCCTGATCTGAAAAATAATTACATGAATTTGCTCAATATCAGGTACTGATGATTGTATGATGGTGGCCCAAACTACTGGGCATTGTTTTGGTAGTGGACCGTCCTCGTTCTTGATGGATTTCAAAGCTTTAGGCATCCTACTTTTTTTTTTTAAATGCGCATATATATCTTGCCCCTTTTTCTTCTTAAAGGAATGATTTTGGATATCTGCCACCCTTAATAGAGGTAACTTCTTTGGGGATAGGAATTTTGTCTTCTACAGTACTTGCTCAGGTGCTTAGCGTAGTGTTGTGGCATTCATTTGGCACGGGATGGCTGTTGATGGCTGATTCAAATGGAGACTTTTTCTGAGGCGAATTCTCCTATGAGCAGAGTGGGAGGTACTAGCACTTGATATTTTGAGTGCTAGTAGTGCAGGCAGAATATGGAATACATAGGATCCCTCCCCAGGAATCTTAGAAGACAGGACCAGCCTCCAGCTTGCTCCGCTCTCTCTTCCATTCCCCGGGGCCGGATACCAGCCTGTGTATGGAATGACGAGTCCTTCTCGGGCTGCTCATTCCCAGATACCACCAGTTGCAGATGCATGTCAGCACCTGGGGGCCTGGACTACATTACGTGGCCCGAGTCGAATTTTCCATTGGGTGTTTGATTTGGCAGATCCTTGCTATTCCTTACCAAACCTGCAAGTCTCCCGTCAGTATTCACTCACCCCAAGGTGGGAACGAGTCCTAATCCCATCTCAAAATGATTCCGATCTTTCACTGACAAGCCTGCCGTACCACGAGTCTGGCCGGGGCTCCCTTCGAGGAGCCAGACTTTCCCATACGAAGGAGGCATGAGCCCAACTATTGAAACACTGAAAGCTGTTGGATTAAGCTGTCCGATTCATGGAAAAATTAGAGAAACTCCTAATCCCAAGTGGGGGAAACTCCTACTCTTGCGGCTGTGGTCGGTTGGGGCACAGTGACAGAAGACATAATCGGCCTGGGTAACGACAAGGAGAAACGGGATGATTGTCTCTTAGAGCAGAGGCTGGGGAAGACAGCCACTGCGGAGAGGCAGAGACAGCAGTAGTGCCAGCACTGAGTGTAGCGACTAAAGGTAGCCTGGACACTCATATGGTATCCTCAATTGAGAGTATTTATTGAGTGCCAACTTGGTGCAGGGCACGGCAAAAAGCACCGGGGAGAGTAAATTAACCATGATATGGGAAGCGCTGCCTGTCTTGGTTTTTCCCAGTCACACTTGCACAAACTGGAACACCCTCCCTCCTCATATCTGACAGACAGTTACTCTTTATCCCCTTCAAAGCTTTATCTGAAGGCACTTCTTTCATTCATTCATTGTCGTATTTATTGAGCACTTTCTGTGTGCAGAGCACTGTAATAAGCACTTGGAAGAGTACAATACAACATAGACACATTCCCTGCCCACAGTGAGTTTAGTCTAGAGGGGGGCAGACTGACATTAATATAAATACATAAATTGCAGATATGTACATTCATTCAGTCGTATTTATTGAGCGCTTACTGTGTGCAGAGCACTGTACTAAGAGCTTGGGAAGTACAAGTCGGCAACATATAGATACAGTCCCTACCCAACAATGGGCTCACAGTCTAGAAGTACCTAAGTGCTGTGGGGCTGGCTTGCGGCGGGGGATGAACAGAGGGATTAAGTCAGAGTTATGAAGAAGGGAGTGGGAGAAGAGGAAAATGGGGTCTTAGGGAAGGCCTCTTGGAGATGTGCCCTCAGTAAGGCTTTGAAGTGGGGGAGAGTAATTGTCTGCCCTCTCCTCTGAGAGGCCTGCCCTGCCTAAGCCCTCTTTTCCTTTACTTAAACTCCCTTCCGCTTTGCCCTGACTTTCTCCCTTTATTTATCCCCCTCTCTGAGCCCCACAACACTTATGTATGATATGTAACATTTCTTTATATTAATGTCTGTCTCTCCACTAGGCTGAAAGCTCGTTGTGGGCAGGGAATGTGTCTGTTATATTGTACTCTCCTAAGCGCTTAGAACAGTGCTGTGCACACAGTAAGCGTTCAATAAATAGTACTGACTGACTATTTCTCCATCAGTAGTGTCCTTTTCAAATTCTGGCGACCAGCTGTATTTACACCAGGGATTGTGCCACCCAACTCGGTTGCATTGGACTCTCCCAAGCGCTTACTACAGGGCTCTCTATGATAGTAAGTGATCAGTAAATACAACTGATTGATTAATAAAGGCTCTGTTGGAGGATTCCAGGCAAGGCTACTCACTAGCATCATGAGTACAACTCCAGGCTAACTGCAGTGGAAATGCTGGCATAGCCCTGATTTCACAGCCAGGTTGCTTTGGTAGAGGAGAGAAAAGTGGATTATGTCCACTAGACTGTAAACTCCCTGAGGGCCACAAGCATATCTACCAACTTGATTGGATGCTCCCAAGCGCTTAGTATATTGCTCGGCACAGAGAAAGAGCTCAGTAAATGCTATTGAATGGAAGGGGGAAGATTTCCCAACTCTCTGTCTCCCCTTTCTCCCACTAATCTGTTGCTATTTCACAGTAGGTAGATATTGTGTATGTACCAGTATATGTTTCTCCTTGTCGCTCTTTCTCCTTTCACTTGCTGATTCTTTGGCGTTGTCTCACTCCCCATTAGACTGTGAGCTCCATGTGGGACAGGAACTATGTCTGCTGGAATTATCTTCTATCTGTCCCAATGCTTAGTACAGTGCTTGGCATATTCATCCATTCATTCAATCAATCCTATTGAGTGCTTACTATGTGCAGAGCACTGTATTAAGCGCTTGGGAAAGTACAGTACAACAGTAAACAGTGACATTCCCTGCCTACAACAAACTCACAGTTTAGAGTCGGGAAGACAGACATCAATACAAGTAAATAAAACTACAGCTTTCTACATAAGTGCTTTGAGGCTGGGATGGCGGAAGGGCAAAGGGAACAAGTCAGGGTGATGCAGAAGGGAGTGGGAGATGAGGAAAAGTGGGGCTTAATCTAGGAAGGCCTCTTGGAGGAGATGTGCCTTCAATAAGGCTTTGAAGCAGGGGAGAGTGGTTGTCAGTTGGATTAGAGGAGGGAAGGCATTTCAGGCCAGAAGCATATAGTATGCGCTGTTTGAAATATAACGATCAATTATTGCAAGTCTCTTTGAGCAGAAACTCAAAGAAAGTCACCCTTTAATCTGCTTTTTGCTGACTCCTGCTGTGGATTTAAAACTGTCTGTAGCTCTACCATAAAGGGATAGTCAGTTTTTGGAATTCTAATTGGGATGTGGATGGAGTCTGGTAAAGTACGTGTTAGGTAAGGAGGAGGAAAAAGCTCTATGGTAAGACAGAGAAATATACACCAACACATGTACTTTCCCACACACATGCAATGTTCACTCAAGACAGGAAGTGTAATAGGAGATGAGGGAAGAGAGGGAAAACTCAATAGTCTACAAGCCAAATTCTTCGACAAGTTGAAGTGTCTCATTGAGAGTGACTAGTCTGTATGAATGTCCTAATAAAAATAATGATAATTGTGGTATTTAAGTGATTACCCCATGCCAAGGACTGTACTGAATGTTGGGGTAGGTACAAGATAATCAGGTTGGATATAGTCCTTAGCCTACAGAGAGCTTGTAAACTGAAGAGGAGGGAGAACACCAGGTATTTAATCCCTAATTTTACAAATGAGAAACCTAAAGCACGGAGACATTAAGTGACTCTGACATGCTCTCTGTCTTCCACCGGGCATCTGGCAAAGCTGAGATTAGAACTCAGGTCTTCTCACTCCCAGGCCAGGTCACGCAGGTTGTTTGTCACACACCTCCACCGTCAATAACCGAGTCTGATCAGGGACACAAGAGACTTAGATTTTCAAGCCATGTTCTTTTTAATTCAAGTGACACTTTAAATATAGGCCATGGACACAGAAGGATCACTTCTCCTCAAAGAGTCAGCTCTTGTGGAATTTTTTTTAAATGGAAGGAAATTTTGTTGAAAGGCTGGCTGGTTGAATTCCTTCCATGTTATATGGCAAGAAGGGTTTTGGCTGTTACCCCTAGTGAAATTTACGGACTTTGTCCCCAGCATTTGAAAGTTCTTAAAATAATGAGAAACGGCACACATTTTAGTTGAGAAACCTATTCGTGTATTTTTCCATGGTGCGTTGGGA
The DNA here is from genome assembly GCF_015852505.1 of Tachyglossus aculeatus. NCBI lineage: Eukaryota > Metazoa > Chordata > Mammalia > Monotremata > Tachyglossidae > Tachyglossus > Tachyglossus aculeatus. Next base: position 6,672,219 of record NC_052085.1, read on the forward strand.
GACAAGTTCAAGAATTTTTGGACAGTGGCGTGGTGGGGAAAGGGCATGGATGTAATTTAAAAGCAACCAGCCACCAACATTCATCAAGAATATCTTTAAACGTTTAAAAAATAATCTCATACATTCTATTTGGGAAAAAGACTTTTCTTGCTAGAAATGACAGCTGCCTTTTCCTTTGTTACTCTACAGTTGGAAATCGTAGGTTCTTTTGCAAGAGATGTTTAATGATTGATAGTCTTTCTTGGATGCATTGGGAATAATTTTCAGGGCCGAAATATTTTCAGCTTATAAATGATTTGGGTGCTACGTTCAGGACACCACCTTCCGTGAGACTCTCTATTAAAAGTTCTTTGTATTCTTTGCTTTTTCAAGTCACCCCTATGATTACTGCGGCGTAGTGCCCTTACTGTCTTCTATTTCCAAGAATTCCCCGTGAACTTTAAGTCACTTAAGGGCAAAGTCCCTACTATGAGACCCAGGGGATTAGTGCTGTTGACTGTGGGCTGTATCAAATATTTGTGGACTGACTGACTAACTTGGTGAATAATTGAGAAGGGTTTTCCCTGGATGGAAATGTTTCCGTACGGGGAAAATTAGGTCCCCAAATCATTCCTCCCGTTGTCTGTAGAAACCCTTAATGCCATATTGGGTGCTGAGGTTCTGAACTGGCTAAACAACTGCATTATTCTTAGAGGTGATGCGTCTCTAAACCTAGTGGGGAGGAGCCTCAGGTGTATACGGAGACCAAATTCAAGGGCACTTGCATTTTTAGGCCTACTATTGAGCACTAGAGGATCAGCGATCAGGGTGGTCTAGTGGAAAGAGCACGGGGCTGGAGATAAGGTGATTTAGGTTCTAATCCTGGCTCTGCCACTTGCCTGCTTTGTGAACATGTGCAAGTCACTTAATTTCTCTCTGCCTCGGCTTCCTCACTTGTAATATGGAGAGTCAGTACGTGTTCACTAGAAGCAGTGTGGCCTAGTGGGACGAGCACGGGCCTGACAGTCAGAGGACCTGGGTTCTAATCCCAGTTCCGCCACTTGTCTTCTCTGTGACCTTGGACAAGTCATTTAACTTCTCGCTGCCTCAGTTCTCTCAACTGTAATATGGAGATTGACTGTGAGCCATATATGGGGTAGGGACTGTCTAACCTGATTATCTCGAAGCTACCCCAGTGCTTAATACTATGCTTGGCATGCGATAAGTGCTTAACACAACTATTATTACTATCATTGTAGTTATTATTAGGAACTTCTATACGTTCACTCCCATCCTATTGGAGTTTTTTCCTCCACTTCTTCTGCCTTACAAATCCTTTGCTTCCCCCAAATGCCCCCACTGCACCATGGTCTCACTCCTGCTCTCCTCATCCTCCCCTCCACCTCATCCCTGCCTTGACCTTTGATTTTCAGCTGGAGCTGGAGAGCTAAGACACCCACTCACAGGGAATTCAAATGCAAAGAACAGAGATCGCCAAGATGGTTGACTAAGGAAAAAAACAACTCTTTCACATTTAAGTGACCCTGCCAGACCAAGCAGAGACCTTATAGATTCCTGGAAAAAACCTCCTTGATCTCTGCCCAGATGCCTCCTTGCACTTGGAGTCCGGGGAAAGAGGAAGAGGGGCTGATAACTCCTTCAAGACCGTGATAGTAGGGGCCGAGGTGGGGCAGCGGGGGGAAAGAAGCCCAATTCTGAAGCACCCGACTCCACTTCCAAAGCACCCCTTGAAAATACAGAGTCAAAACACAGACATTGCACAGCGCAACCCGTACCTGTCTTAGGCACAATTCATAATGCAGTGCAAAATAGGCATCAAGTTAGAACTACGTTGCTGTAAAATAAGCCTCCCCCCGGGACATCTGCTTTGTCTTTAAGACTGTCATTTGACTGCGCTCATAAATCCGGGGTCTAATGGAAAATAGATGCAAACTTCTGCTGTGCCAGTTTATTATGGATCTATTCTGGGGTTTTGTGGAAAAAATATAAAGCCAAGCAGTTTTCTGCAGATCCAGCAGAAATCTGCTGTGTGACAATCGCATGGGCAGAAAAATTAATGGAGAGTGTAAAGCCACTGTAGACTCATTGGATTACCAGCAGATGAGAAAAGAACAAGTACTTGTATGTAGTTTTGGAGTTGCTGTGGCTTTTCTGGACACTTTGCATAATTTGGCATGGTGAATCAGAAATGTGACGTGCCCTTTGGAAAACCATAATTTGCCAGTATCTGGTTTTACAAGCTAAATTTTTCTATGGAAGGCCTCTAGAGTTTTTTTTTTCCTAGATCAGTCATAACTGAGATCACAATGGGATACCCCTCTGTTAAAACTCTTTTAGGAGGATCAACTAAATAATTTAACGCCAAGCACCTGCCCTGGCAGAGTGTGGAGAACATCAGGTAATAACTCTGACTGACCACAGAAGCTGGTTTAGGTATATGCTGCCTAACTAATTTGGCTCTTTCCTTCCGTTGATGTTGCAGTTTCTCCACCTCCTCCAGGGACTCTGGCTCCTCTTCCTCCCGTGGTATGACAACCAAGCTTCCCATGAGTCGTAGCTTTTCTCCCACGGTGCTCTAGGCCTGGGTTCTTGGCCCTATAGTTGACATACGTAGCAGCCTGATGCAAAAATAACCCACTAAGGCAGATGCCTTGTGTCTGTTTTTATGGGTCTCCCCCATTAGAGTGTAAGCTCCTTGTGCTGCTGCTGCATTTTCCCCAGTGCTTTGCCCTCAGTAGATGCTCAATAAGCACTTTTACTACTACTAGAGATAATGTGTGTGGTTGAGAGGACACTAATAATAATTGTGCCATTTAAGTGCTTACTCTGGGCCACGCACTAAGCGCTTGGGTAGATTTAATACAACCGTATCAGACAAGTCCCTGTCCCTCATGGGGCTCACAGTCTAACGGGGAGGAAGAACCGGTACTTCGTTTTCATTTTACAGATAGGGAAGCAGAGGCCAAGAGAAGTTGTGACTTGCCCATGGTCACAGAGCAAGCAGTGGCGGAATAAGGATTAAAACCTGGGTCTCCTGACTCCTAGGCAAGGCTGCTTAGGCTAGGCTGCTTCTGGTAGGACTGGGAAGGGAGAGAATTAATCAGAGAATGCCCCTCCAAAGGAGGTGACCTTGCAGGAGGGCTTTAAAGGGAGCGAAGGACATGCTTTGGTATCACTAAGTGACAGTGGGGGAGCGTTCCAGGAAAGGAGAGAAGTGGGGGACAATGGGTCAAGCGGTGAGGGGGAAGAGCCGAGAGCGAGGAGTGATGTTATCGTTAGGACTGGATATGAGAGCTGTGTCCGGCAGTCCCAGATTGGGCACCCCTCAGGCCTCTCATCATCATCATCATCAATCATATTTATTGAGCACTTACTATGTGCAGAGCACTGTACTAAGCGCTTGGGAAGTACAAGTTGGCAACATGTAGAGACAGTCCCTACCCAACAGTGGGCTCACAGTCTAAAAGGGGGAGACAGAGAACAAAACCAAACATACTAACAAAATAAAATAAATAGAATAGATATGGACAAGTACATTAAATAAATAAGAAGAGTAATAAATATGTACAAACACATATACAAATATACAGGTGCTGTGGGGAAGGGAAGGAGGTAAGATGGGGGGATGGAGGGGGGACGAGGGGGAGAGGAAGGAAGGGGCTCAGTCTGGGAAGGCCTCCTGGAGGAGGTGAGCTCTCAGTAGGACCTTGAAGGGAGGAAGAGAGCTAGCTTGGCGGATGGGCAAAGGGAGGGCATTCCAGGCCAGGGGGATGACGTGGGCCGGGGATCGATGGCGGGACAGGCGAGAACGAGGTACGGTGAGGAGATTAGCAGCAGAGGAGCAGAGGGTGCGGGGTGGGCTGTAGAAGGAGAGAAGGGAGGTGAGGTAGGAGGGGGCGAGGGGATGGACAGCCTTGAAGCCCAGGGTGAGGAGTTTCTGCCTGATGCGCAGATTGATTGGTAGCCACTGGAGATTTTTGAGGTGGGGAGTGCCCAGATATGCCCAGAGCGTTTCTGGACAAAGATAATCCGGGAAGCAGCATGAAGTATGGTATGAAGTACTCCACCTCTGGGAAGGAGTTCTGCCTCCGTGCAGAGACCACCCCTCCCACCGCTGGCGGGGCTCGCTCCCGGGAGAAGAAGAGCCGCTGCTCCTTAAGCCTCACCCTGTTCTCTCCTCCCCCAGCCCGGCCCCTCCCAGCAAGTCCCAAATTCATTCATTTTCTGCAGCACGTGCCTGGAGTCCCAGCTGACGGGGAGACTCGGCCGCACAAGCCGGCACCGGGCTGGCCACGGGCCACATGACTTCATTAGCGGTGGGACCTCGGGCGGGAGGCTTGCTTGGGAGCAGAGAGAGGATCGTGAGGCGGAGCGGGCAGATGGGTAAAGGGAGCCGGCTAGCCCTCGGAGGGCCACAAAGCCCTGGTTCAGATGTTGCTGTTTTTTCTTAAGCAGTGGGGAATAGCCAAGATGCTCAATCACAGGAGCAGTCTCCTGTGATGGATGTTTCCAATGGCTCTACCTCTCCCCGGCCCAGGCCTGTGTCTGCTCTCTGCGATCGCTACCCGTGAGAGGCTCTTGGCCGCCTCTTTACTCCGGGTTCTACGATCGGTCCGACTCGAGGTGCCGTCTGTCTCTGGGTGTCTAAGTTTCTTGCCCGCTGGCTCAGAGCAAAAAGCTGACCCTTATGCTGGAGGAAAGCTGAGATCATGGTAAATTTGGTTCCGATGTTATGTGGCTCCCCAAGCCCCACTGTTGAGTTTTATAGAACTATTATTCCCATAAAAAGATGTCTAGATTCCCCTGATTTTGAACCAATATTTTTCCAGAGGGCCGACACCCACCGTGCCAGGTGGTCTGGGAAGTAATCCCAGTCCATGGGAATCTTTTCATTTCCCTCTTGATGAGGACTTGAATCTGATCCCTTTTTCAGTTTAACAGTTTGGAGGGTCTCCAAAATGATATATCACCATGAAATTCAAGACATATGGAAGAGTGATCTCACTGAATTCTGTGCAAGCCCAGCTCCAAAGTGAAGCCATCTGCTCTGAAGTCTGTATGTACACTTCTCCGTATTGGCTACTGATCCATAAAGCAGACCGTAGAGGTAAAACCCAACAGCTTGGTGAGGGATCTCTGGTTTGTGGTTTCAGAGCTTAGTACAGTGCTTTGCACACAGTAAGCGCTCAGTAAATATGAAGGAATGAAATACGATTGAATGAACAGACTCGAGTCAGATCTTTTTGTGTGTGGGCATACATGCACGCATGCACTGGGAACAGTGAAACCACAGCCCTTAGATACCAGTATATCCTTTACAAGGGAGTGGGCTGAAATGGAGGAGCTGAGGCAAACTGGTAACTGAAGAGACTTTCCAGAGGCATTATATAGCTATAATCATTTTTCCGCTCGTGTGCTGAAGTTGCCAGTAAGAAAGTAAGAGGCTTCATTTCCCGAATGCACCACACCAGGCCGTTCCCGTCTCAGCGCTTGGAGACAAACACTTCCAAAATTTGGGGTGGAACCCAAGGTGGTGAAGTTTCTGTCCAGTTTTTGAAGATATTCACTCCTTGAGGGAAGTGATCTTGTCTACCAAGTCTATTGTGGTATTCTCTAAACTGTAAGCTCCTGTGGGTAGGGAATGTGTCTACCAACCCTGATGTATTGTACTCACCCAAGCGCTTAGTACAGTGGTCAGTACTAAATATGATTGTCTCCCAAGCACTTAGTAGAGTACCCTGCATACAGTAAACAATCAGGAAAATACCACTGACTGATTGGAAAAAGTTTGCAGTGAGAAAGGAGGAGAATTGATTGAAATGACCAGGTAGGTGGCATTTGCCCTCTAGATGATTTTTTAATGCCCTCTACCTCAAGGACTTTCCTTCATGAAAGGGTAGAAAGAAGCAGGGCACTTTGTCCTTCTACCTTTAAATCCTGTGTCCATCTCCCCTGGTAGATTGTAAGTAAACTCCTTGTGGGGAGGAATTGTCTTCTCTGTTGTACTTTCCCCAGTGTTTAGTATATTGCTCAGCACTCCCATGCTCAGTAAATACTACTGACTGATGGGAGATTCAATCATCTGCACTTTGGTTCCAATGGCTACCGATCAATCTGCGCATCAGGCAGAAACTCCTCACCCTGGGCTTCAAGGCTCTCCATCACCTCGCCCCCTCCTACCTCACCTCCCTTCTCTCCTTCTGCTGCCCAGCCCGCACCCTCCGCTCCTCCACCACTAATCTCCTCACTGTACCTCGCTCTCGCCTGTCCCGCCATCGACCCCCGGCCCACGTCATCCCCCGGGCCTGGAATGCCCTCCCTCTGCCCCTCCGCCAAGCTAGCTCTCTTCCTCCCTTCAAGGCCCTGCTGAGAGCTCACCTCCTCCAGGAGGCCTTCCCAGACTGAGCCCCTTCTTTCCTCTCCCCCTCGTCCCCCTCTCCATCCCCCCGTCTTACCTCCTTCCCTTCCCCACAGCACCTGTATATATGTATATATGGTTGTACATATTTATTACTCTATTTATTTATTTATTTATTTTACTTGTACATTTCTATCCTACTTATTTTATTTTGTTGGTATGTTTGGTTCTGTTCTCTGTCTCCCCCTTTTAGACTGTGAGCCCACTGTTGGGTAGGGACTGTCTCTATGTGATGCCAATTTGTACTTCCCAAGCGCTTAGTACAGTGCTCTGCACATAGTAAGTGCTCAATAAATACGATTGATTGATTGATTGATTGATTGGTTCATACGTAAGGGGCCTCGTGAGATGTACAGATGTGTTTTAGAGGGTGAAAGGATGAACTGGTGGTCACAGTACATGTGGTTCCATTGATACTGGGAAATGGATAGAACAGATCTTGGAGTCCAGCTAGAAATATTTGTTAAATGCTTACTCTGTCTCGGGCACTATACTTAGTCTCATAACCATAAATTATGAGCTAGGATTCTCTGATAGTTTTTCACACGGCTTCCAGTTGCCAAACTAGTATTGGCAGTAATAATTTTCCTTACCCCCACACAGATTGGCTAAAATTGGGTCAAAATAGAGGTAAGATGGTCTGTACCTACAAATGTTAGAACCCTCAAGGAAAGATGCTGCATTTTAATCCTGGATCTGAACTTGTCGAAGACTGGGATCTGCTCTCTATCCCAAGTGCTCAGTGCAGCGCTCTGCACAAGTAGGCACTCCATAGATAGTACTGATTGATTGGGGATATGGTGTAGAAAGAATCACACTGATTAAATTGAACATTCTTGTTAAGGTGGGAAGGCTCAACATGCTCCAGAAGCTGTAGGTTAAAAAAAAATCAGTTATAAGAAGCCGAGAGCCTGTTTATAAATGTTTTGCCCCAGAAGTAAACAGAAACGTTAAGGGAGTTGCCCAAGGTCACACAGCAGGTGAGTGGCAGTGTTAGGCCTGGAATCATGGTCTCTTTTCCCCTAGGCCGTGCTGCCCTCTCAGACACTTTCCTCCTTTGGCACAGTCTCCCCAAGGCCCATGGCATCTTCCAGGTTGAGATGGGGCAGGTTGAGGAGCTCCCTAAATCTGGGTGGAGAAAGAAAAGCAAGAGGAGGTGAGCTAACTTGCGCTAGGCCAGAAGTGATGACAGGAGAAGGCAGAACTCCAGCCAGCCTCGCACGTTGCTCATAAATGAGCAAGTGGCTCTCAAAATGCTGACTGCTCACCATTTCACTCAGCCAGGAGAACAGGCCCCACAGGCCATTAATGTACTCACGTGATGTACCCTCAGACGCACCGGGAAATCCCGGCACAGAAGGAATAGAGACACAGGAGAGGAGGCTAGACACCACACAGTATAGTAAGTTTCGTTCCACCCTGACTGTTGAGCTTGGGTGTAATTATTTTCTTGGATGCAGTGGGCGGGGATGACCACTTCCCTGTGTGCTTTTAGGAAGGAGACAAAAAGTCTTCCAATAGCTGGGGTCAAACCCATTTGTGTGTGTGTGTGTGTGTGTGTGTGTGTGTGTGAGAGAAGTTTCTGCCCACCTTCACCCTTTTTGAATAATTTAACTCTGTGTATGAGAGAAACATTGTTGAAGTGATTACCTCCCAGAAATTGCAGTCTGATATAGGAAGTGGATAATTGTCCATTTTCTTTCTCCTCCACTACGAGAAAAGATACTTCTGTTATTTTGTATGCCATCAGGGGAGGAAAAAGACCCTCTTCCATTTTCTGTCGCTGCTTCCTTCCTGCTGGGTAGTTTCAGTAGGGTTGGCTGATAAAATATCCTTTTGCTGTTTTCTACGTATGCTTTGGGAGTGAGCTTCGCTACTAGTTGTAAACTCCACAAGGGCAGGGATCATGTCTTCTAACTCTCCCAAACGGTTATTATAGTGTTTGGCATGGAGTAAGTATTAAATAAATACTGCTGATTGATTGAGGGACCTCAAGCCTAGCTCTGTCCCATTCAGCCCCCACTGAACCTCCCAGCCTTTTGTGCAGTGAGGAAGAAAGGGCCTTGTATTCACATTCTGGCACACTGCCTTACCCCTAAAGGGATGATCCTCTCAGAGTTTGGAATATTTAATGCTCGTGCTGCGATAGGAATATGACGATCAGCTTGAACACAGTTGCTGTTCCACATGGGACTCACAGCCCAAGTGGTAGGGCTGGCAGATACTTTATTCCATCTTTACCGTAAGGAAATCAAGATCCAGAGATATCAAGTGACTTGGTCAAGGTCATATAGCAGTCCAGTGGCAGACTGGAATTCAAACTCAAACCAGACATTTGAACCCAGGTCTCCCGACTCCCAAATTTGTGATCTTTCCACTAGCTCAAGTTACCTCTCCCAATACAATCCTCTGAATCCATTTCCCCCTTACATCTGGTCACAGGAAACTGACAGAATAGAGAGAAAGCCTTTCTGAGCCAGGTAGTTGTTAAAATCAAGGGAAAGTTCTGCACAGTTCCATTCCAGTCAAAACTATATACCGTCCTTTCTTCCCGAAAAAGATTTAATATCTTGGAAAGACCACCACTCCAATTCCCTCCAAGAGGAGAGGTGAGATCCCTGGTCCAAAGAGTTCAATTCCCTGGAATATGCACATTTCCCACTGGCTCGGTCCAGGTTTCCTCCACTTCCGTATCAATCAGTCAGTCAGCAGTATTTATTGAGCACTTGCCATGTGCAGAGCGCTGTACTAAGTGCTTGGGAGAATGTGACAGAGTTGGTAGCCCCATTCCCTGCCCACGAGGAGCTTACAGTCTAGAGGGGGAGACATTTTAGATATGTACATAAGTGTCGAGGGGCTGAATATCAAGTACTTAGAGGGTACAGATCCCCGTGTATAGGTAAAAGAGAAGTGCAAACGAGTAAAGGAAATGTGGGTTAGTCGGGGAAGTGGCCGGCTCAGCATAGAAGCATTTTTCTGGCTGGAGAGAAAAGGGCAGATTTTAGAAATGTTGCCTAGGTAGAACCGACAGGCTTTGGTGACAGAATGAATGAAAGGGGATGAGATTCTTTGCAGAAGTAGGCAGTCTTTCCTCACTTCTTGGTCTACCCCACTAAATCTCCCCTTGCTGTCGTTGTTATCCATATTTGTCAATTCAACCAGTGCCTCCTGTGAGGTACACTATCAAACTGGCCCAAGCCTCATGCCTATGGTTTTACGTCATATGTAGGTAGGGCCTAGCTATCAAAAAGCAATAGAAAACCCAGTGTTTTGTGTTACAGATCCATTATGACAGCTTTTTTTTTCCTGTTTCAATTCCTAGTATGTTGCATCTGGGTAAAATAAGCAGAATGTCATACATACCCCATAAATTCTTTGTAAAAAGTGTTGGTTAAATATCCATGTTGTAATGAGATTCTTGTGCAACATTTTCCTAGAAGGGGCAACATTTGCTTATTAGGCTGTCTCCATACCTTCATTTTTTTTTAAACAGTCTATTCTTCTTTTCTCTTTCAGTAGGTTGGCCAAAGTTTATGTGGTAAAACAGCTATGTCATTAAAATATTCAATGTCTTGATGTTTCAGAATTTTTCTTAGGCATCCCCCTTCTGATTTTAAATAGTGGGGAGGGGTCTATTTTGCATTGTCTTCCCACGGATTTCCTGCCAGAAATATATTTTTTTTTTAATTCAAAAAAAGCCTAATCCCAGTTTGGAGGGGAAAAAAGTAAAAATGTTTTATGATGTGATTTGGATATTTTTTTTCTCAATTGATCCAAACAGAAAACATCAGGATGGATTCCTATCATCTGGAGGTTATAAATTTCCCTCCCTCTATTTCTAAAAGGAAACCTGGGTACTCAATGGGACTATTTTAAGACTTCCCAGCTCCTGCCATGTGTTGAGGGAAGAAGAAAAAATGCTTTGCCCCAGATGCTCAATTAATGGTATCTGAATGCCTACTGTGTGCAGAGTATACTACTTAGAGGACACGATTCCTGCCCTCCAGGAACTTACAGTCTCTCGAAAAAGACAAGAACTCTAAAAAAAAATTACAAGCGGGTGAAAACAGAGTCTAGAATATGAAGATCTGTATATTAGTGCTGAGGGGATGGGCTTGGATTACCCAGGTATTTAGGAGACATGAAAGTGCTGAGAGATATCCAGTTAATTCTCTAACCTCATACCTGCCAACATTTGCAACTTCCTTGGAAACACGTCTTTGTAAAAATGCTACTACTATATTTTACCTCTGCTTCTACCTCCTCTTTGTGGCTTCTTTGAAACAGAAGTCCAAACAAATCAGGGATCAGAGCTCCTGAATATTCCTGGGATTAGAAGCAATTGAGAGGGTTTTGCCAGAGTTTCGAATGCCTCCCATCTTAAAAATAAAAATGAAAAAAAAAGAGTGTTTTATTGGAGGGAATTCTCTCTTCTTCAGATAAATCCTTTAGGTTTTTAAAGATCCAAGCTGGAACACAGACCAATGAAGAGTCTTACTGTATTTGTTAAATTTAGCAGACTCTCAGCATATTAATAGCCACCCTTCTGATGTAGTCTAATAGAGACTATATTGATTGAGATATCACGTAAATTTAGCAGACTCTTAACATATCAATAGCCACCCTCCTGATGTAGTCTAATAGAGTCTATATTGATTGAGATATCAACAGATGTAAATTCCTTGTGGGCAGGGGACATAACTACCAACTCTGCTGTATTATAATCTCCTAAACTCTTAATCCAGTGCCCTGCAAAGAGTAAGTGCTTAAATAAAGTTGATTGATACCATGCAAATTCTACATAAGGGGACAGCGTGGCCTAATGGAAAGACCACAGGCTGGGACTTAGAGGACCTGGGTCCTAATACCAGCTCTCCTGATTGCTTGCTGTGTGACATCACTTAACGTCTCTGTACCTCAGTTTCCTCAACTGTAACATGGGAATTAAATACTTGTTGTCCGTTCTATTTAGACTGCTAGCCTTGTGTGGGACAGGGACTGTGTCTGACCTAAGTAACCTGTATCTGCCCCAGCGATCAGTGTTTGACTCATAGTAAGTGCTTAACAAATACTGTAAAAAAACACGTGCTTCACACCTAGTACTTAAAACCATGTGTAATCATATTGAGGAGAGAAAGACATGCCCAAAGAGGCTTTGGGAGCACTTGAGACAATTAAAAAAACAAAACAAAATAAAAAAAGCCCATGGTCTCTTATGCTCCAATTGGCTAAAAATCTAGTTATGGCTGCAAGTCATCAAGGAATCCTGGGAATTGTAGTTCCTAGCCAGGATTTGACTTTGGCAGGCAGAAGAGATGACTGAAATAATTATCCTCTGTCCTAGTCCCTTTTTGGGAAATGATCCGGGCACATTTATGATTGACTAGTACATAATCAGCCTACTAAAAGACACTTCTTCTGTGGCTGAAATGTTAATGAACAGTGAAAGTAGCAGGAGGGCAAAGGAGCCGTTAAACTAGATATGTAATCCCTGAGTAATTAAGAACTGGCTAGACTTTTCAGCAGGTAATAAAGCAAATACCAAAATGTAATTACTGGAATTAGGCTAGATAATGGAAATGAATGAATTAAAAGTGGTTCATTGGCAAATATCTCCTTCTTTTTAGGCTCTCCTGGAAGGCACAAAAATAGCACAAAGCACAGGTTGCTTCCTGCTGGCCAGAGTGCTCTTTGGGTTATTAGAAAATTGCCTTTGTTATTAAATGCCTGCCTCAGGCTTGATTAAAATGAGATTTTGCTAACCTGTTGTGAATTAAAATTGTTCTTTGAAAATTAAATCTGCACACCCAAGTGTGAGAAAATGTGTTCTGGCTTTTAGAAGAATGCTATGCTGAGAAACATACAATGACTTTCCTTAGAAGGAGTCCTTATAGGAAGCCCCTGTCTTGGGGAGTTTCGGGGTGCAGACAGAGTAGCGTTGTAATTTGAGGATGTTTTCTGCGTGGTTGTGCAGCTCAGGTAATAATAATAATTATGATATTTGTTAAGCACTTACTAAGTGCCAGCACTGTTCTAAGCAATGGGGTAGGTACAGGGTAATCAGGTTGTCCCAAGTGGGACTCACAGTTTTAATCCCCATTTTACAGATGAGGTAATTGAGGCACAGAGAAGTTAAGAGGCTTACCCAAGGTCACACAGCAGACAAGTGGCAAAGCTGGGATTGGAGCCCACGTCCTCTGACTCCCAAGCCCACGGGTCTGTGCACTAAGCCGTGCTGCTTCTCTGAGTACACACATACGTGAGAATGTCCATGATACATAAGTCTGTAGAAAACACATACTCGTGTGCACCTATAGCTGTCGGGATGGCCACTTCTAAACCCAGTGGACTTGGTGATCGTCAGTGGCTTGGTCCATTTTATGCAGTCAGGTTGAAAGAGGATTGTGTAGCAAATCCAACCTCCCCAGCCCCGCTATGGCACAGTCCACTCCATCATGCCAGACTAGTTCACCAGAACAGTACCAGCTTAACTGAATCCCAGGTATCCTGTCATCTGGTTGGTGGGGAAGAAGGGAAGGTGAAGTACTGGGATGACCGGGATCTAAGAGGCCAGTCAACACCGTCGTGGTAGTCCTCCTGGAAAAGTATATGCTCATTATGAGCAGGGATTGTATTCACTAAATCTATTGTATCATCCTTTCCTAAGTGCTTAGTACAGTGCTCTGCACACAGTAAGCCCTCAGTAAATATCACTGATTGATGGGTCGGATGAATAGATGGGCAGAATATTGGATGGAAAGAAAAAAGATACGTTCTTGGGTCACCATCTGAAATGGAATCTGCTTTATGATCATTTTTATCGACTTCTTTACAGCAGTTCTTTGAGGTAGAAGGTGATGATCATCATCACCACTGTTCTTGTTTACATGCGTTCCTCTCAGGAGTGTCTCTGCCTTCATCACTTCCATCCAGATGACTCCCACACCCACCTCACTCATCCTCGACTTAGAATAATAATAATAATAAAAATTGTGGTATTTGTGGTATTTGTTAAGCCCTTACTATGTGCCAAGCTCTGGGGATGATATGATTTAAAGAGATTCCCCTGCAATCTCACATCTTTGCCTGCCTCTAGGTGACACCTAATCAGTGCTCTCTCCATTTCACCCCTGCTACCCTTGGTCTTGTAATAATGGCAATACTAATGACTGTGGCATTTGTTTAACTTTTACTATCTGTCAAGCATCATACTAAGCACTGGAGTAGATACAAGACAACCAGAGTGGGCACATCCCCGTCTCTTACAGTTTTGTTGAATTCCCATTTTGCAGATTAGGAAACTGAAGCACAGAGGGGTTATGTGAGTTGCCCAAGTTCACAGAGGAGGCAAGTAGCAGAGTCAGGACTAGAACCCAGGTCCTCGGACTCACAGGCCCATGCTCTTTCCTCTAGGCCAGGCTGCTTCTCTTGTTCGTTTTCTCCCTTCTGCCTAGAACAAGCCCCTGGGCACGGAACTCCTACTCTTTCCCTTCATCTCCCTCCTATTTAGGCTGTGAGCCCCATGTGGGACAGGGATCCTGTCTGAGCTGATTGGCTTGTATCTAACCCAGTGTTTAATAATAATAATAATGATGGCATTTATTAAGCGCTTACTATGTGCAAAGCACTGTTCTAAGCACTGGGGAGGTTGCAAGGTGACCAGGTTGTCCCACGGGGGGCTCACAGTCTTAATCCCCATTTTACAGATGAGGTAACTGATGCCAAGAGAAGTGAAGTGACTTGCCCAGAGTCACCCAGCTGACAGTTGGCGGAGCTGGGATTTGAACCCCTGACCTCTGACTCCAAAGCCCTTGCTCTTATCCATTGAGCCACACTGCTTCTCAATCAGAGAAACTAGATCACTTGACACAAGTGTTGCACTGAACAAATATCACCATTAACCACAGACTCTACCTTTGCTCTACCTGCAATTTATTTTAGTGGTCTGTATCCCTTCCTAGATTGTGGGCAGCGATAAGTGCTCAGTTAACACTATTAATTGATTGTTAAAGGCATTTAAGTTCTTGTTTACGGGTGGCACTGTACTGCACCCACTATAAAACAGTTAAGCACAGCCCCTGCGCTTTTAGGAACCTCACATCTGAGACCGCATTGAGACATCTGGACAAACGCTGGACACGTACTTAAGTATTACGTGGTCTCTAGAGATGGTGGGGTGGGGAGGTGGTTTTCACACCAGACCCTTGTCCAAGAGACCTCCCCCCCACCCATTTCCTTCCCCTTAGGGATATCAGGTCCTTTCAAATCATTTTGACTGTGGCCAATTTTTTTTAATGAGTCAAGTATTGGACTCTTTACCAAAAGGATTATTGTGTTTCTTGGATAATTTCCCCTGTGTTACCAAGTGTGTTAATTTAACTGGTATCTATATATTAAAACATCAGACTACATCTCTTCTTGTGCATAAATTGGACTTGAGCTCAATTCTGAACCTATTTTTCTCATATAATAAGTACAGATTAACAACTGGTGACATGTTTTAGTCAGTAGAACCTAATGATATCTGAATAATATTTTGGTTTAGTTGAGTGTTTGTAAATAAAATGCCTGAGCACCAAGATTTTGCTATTTCATCCTTCCACTACCACTAAATAGCCTGCTTTGCCCCAAGCACAGATTTTTAGAATGAAGTTGCTTTTTTAAATTTTTCATCTTGGCAGAAAACACTTTGGTCAGTAAAAGTAATTGAAGCTTCACCATCTCCGACATTAGTAGTCACAGCATTTATTGAGCATCCACTTGGTGCTGTGTGCTGTACTAGGTGCTCAGGAAGTACAGAATAAAGAAATGACACATTCCCTCACCCCCCAAATTTCCATTCAAATGGGGGTGACAAAAGTTTTACAATTGAAATGGTCAAAATAAATAGTGCTTAGCTGCTTCCAAACCGCCGCATCTTATTATCATGATAAAAATGAATATTGGAGCTCTAGTTCATTCATTCATTCAATCGTATTTATTGAGTGCTTACTGTTTGCAGAGCACTGTACTAAGCGCTTGGGAAGTATAAGTCGGCAACATAGTTCATGCATACACTAGCACAGAATATGCTTCTGGGGTAGAGTGGGGTACAGCGTGTATCACAGCATAAGGTGTGAGTGGGTGGCACTTAAGACTCAGCAGGAGCTTAATAAATGTTCAGTGGCAATGAGGGGGGAGGTGAAGCAGTAAAGAATGGCTATTTTGACCAAGAAAAATGTCGCAATGCTGCCTTGGGAGTTTCAATGCCTCAGTTTTTAGTTTTAAAAAAGTGTAGTTGGAAAGCATAACTGTTCTCACCAGGGGAAATCAGTGATGCGTGTTATGTATTAGAGCTGTCCACAAAGCCTGCATATTTGAGAACTTGGAATATCGGGTTTGGCCTGTAGAGCTGTTGATTTAGTATGGAAGGATTTTCCTTGGCCTGGCATTGCTTACTGCTATTAACCATCTGCAGTTCTCCGAATAAGACCGTTAAACCATATAGGGCAGTTCAAAGAAAATAATTAGAGAAGCAAACAAACAGAACTTTTCCTCCACTCATCCAGACTTTTTACCAGTTGCCAGTATGTTTATATGTGGGTTGTGTTTCAGGTTTGGAGCCCCATGACTGAATAATAGGGGACTGCTTTACTTCAAGAAATCACCCATTTGGAGCTCCTTTCTGGTAGCCAATCTCCTATTTTAACCATCAATTCTTGGGTTGCTGTACAGTATTTCCCTCAAATACAATGAAAAGAGTTTCACTGAGTTGAGCTGGGTCTGGAGGACAGCTGATGGACAGAGTGCTTAGAGAGCGGTGGATGAAGTAGACGTTCTAATTAGGCCCACGCTTGGAAATGAGTAGCCACGGAAGCGGCGTAGTGGAAAGAGCATGGGCATAGGAGTCAGAGGATCTGGGTTCTAATGCCGGCTCCGCTGCTTGTATACTGTGTGACCTTGGGCAAATAACAGCTTCTCTGTGCCTCAGTTCCCTCATGGGGATTCAACGCCTGTTCGCCCTCCTACTTAGACTCTGAGCCGCAGGTGGGACCTGATGATCTTGTGTCCATGCCAGTGCTTGGCACACAGCACTTAACAAATGCAATTATTATTATTATTATTATTATTATTATTATTGTTATTATTATTATCTGAGTCCTCAGCACTTCTGGCATGATGAACTGGGTGCCATGGTGAGGGTGTTGGAAGGCCCACAGTCCAGCAACAGCCTGCCTGGGCCCCAGCAGCTGTGGCGGTCTCTGCCATCCGAGCTGTGACCGTGGCACCTAAATCAGGGGCACGCGCTGACTTTGATCAGTAGACAAGCACTTATGTCCATATCCGTAACCTACTTATATAATGCCTGTCTCCCCCTCTAGACGGTAAGCTCCTTGTGGGCAGGGAGCTTGCCTACCAACTCCAGTAAATCGTAGTCTCCGAAGCACTAGTACAGTGCTCTGCACACAGTAGGCATTCAATAAATACCACTGACTGATTGATAAGCAGTGCACTGCATCTCATCAATGTTCTTCTCAGCCCAGTTTTCCGCCTCCAGTAACATCAAAGGATTTTCAGGAAAAGAGTGTCATGCTGGGGCCTTGTTCCCTTGATCCTCCTGGTTATAATGTATGTGTTCCACCCTCCCTACCTCTCCCTGTGATGACTCTCTTTGCCCCTATTGTCCATCAGTCAAGCCGAAACTTTCTGGAGTCTAACTTCTCCCTCCGATACTCTAAGCTCATTCTTTTTTAGTTAACGTTTTGTCCATGAATTGGTCTCTTCAGCCTCCAAAACTTTCTGAGGTGCAGAATTCCCTGTACATCCTAGGGGGAAATTGAGCCCTGGAATTTGTTTGGGTGGTAACTTATTAGCAGTCCTTTTTAAGGGACATTTTCCTGTAGGGCTGTATAAACTACAACCCTAACTGTAAACCGAGGAGGGCTTGGCAGCGATGGAAATGACCCTGATGTCGTCTTCTGCCAAATTTCCACGACTTGATGCTAATGAAGTCTCAGAGAACAGTGTGATTTCTGTAGATCCCCGTCACTTTCCACAGAGTTAACATATATTTTCCTAGGGAACATTTGAAGATGATTCATAATTCCTCCAAGTGCTAATGGAAAACCTCTGCTAACTCAAATACAATGTACAGACAGAGCTATTTAGAGTAGATAATTAAATTAGGGAATTTACTTGTCTCCTTTTACAAGTTAAATCATTAAACTAAAATTCAGTTGGCATAGAAAATGAGCCTATTGGAAACTGAAGTACATCATTCTTCGAACTGAAAGTGTTTCCAAGTATGAAGCCCCGTGAAGAATTTCTTTCTTCCCTTTGTATGTAAAGGAAGATTCTGCTTAAAGTAACATTTACCCAATTTTATATTTACCTCGGGTCTGAATCGGAGGAAAGCCAAAATGATGATTGTAAACTCCGTGGGGGCAGGCATCACAGCTACTAGCTCTACTGTACTCTCCTGAGCATTTAGAATAGGGCTGTGCGCACAGGAACTGCTCAATAAATGGTTGAAAGGCGGTATAGAGAACCATTTAGGAGCAGGAGTCTGAAAGTGAGAGTACATGCAGAGAGGAGGGGGAGAGAGAGGAGGAAATGGGAGGGGGAAAATAATCTTTCAAAATAGGCAGGATTCATTCACTCAAGACTGTTAACCCTGTATGGGGCTGGGATCGTGTCCGAGCCGCTCATCTACCTCAGCACTCAGCACAGTGATTTGGTGTAAAGTGCTGGCTAGATACCAAGATTATTAATGGTAACTTTTCCATGTCATTCTTTGAACTATTTAGAAGGAAATGGGAGGGCCTTGAGGGATTTTGGGAGACACCAGGGAGAACCCTGCTGCTAGGCATTGGAGTAAGTTTCCAGGGAAAAGTATTGTATGTCTCTCCCTATCTTTCAAGGAGGAATACATTTCTGTTTGCCTAGAAGAATTGAGTGGATTTTGCTTGAAGGCAGGTGGATGGACTAAATGGATGATCAAAGTCTATAATGCACAGGCTCCAATTCTTATCTGCTGTGTGACCCTAGGCAGGTGACTTAATTTATCTGTACCTGTTTCCTTATCTGTCAAGAGATAATACCTGTTTTCCCTCTTACTTAGACTGTGAGCCCTTGTGGGAGGAGGACTGTGCCTAACCTGATTTCTTGGTTTCTACTGCAGTGCTTAGTGCAATGGCTTGCACACAGTAAACACTTAACAAATACCACAGTTATTATTTTATCATTCTCAGTTGCCTCATCTTTAAAATGGGGAGATAATAGTTCTCCCTTCTCTATTGACCCTGAGCTTCAGGTGGCCCAGAGGCTGTGTCTAATCCGATTGTCTGGGTTTTTTTTTTAATAGTATTTGTTAAGTGTTTACTATGTGCCAGGTACTGTTCTAAGATAGACCACCTAATCAGGTTGAACACAGTCCATGTCCCACTTGGGGTTCACAGTTCATCCCCATTTTACAGTTAAGGTAACTGAGGCCCAGAGAAGTGAAGTGATTTCCCCAAGTCACAAGATAAGTGGCAGAGCTTGGATTAGAACCCAGTTTTATCTACCCCATCTTTCGCATCTTGTGTCTACCCCATGCTTCTCACGGTGTATGGCATAGTAACGTCTTTATAAGCACCATAATTATTTTTTGGGGAGAGAGTACTGAAGTATTCTCAGCGGCTAGAGCACAGGCTCTATCAGAAGGTCATGGATTCTAGTCCTGGCTCTGCTACTTGTCTGCTGTGTGACCTTGGACAAGTCATTTCTCTTCTCTGTGCCTTAGTTACCTCATCTGGAAAAGGGGGATTAAGACTGTGAGCCCCACGTGGGACAGGGACTGCTTCCAACCCGATTTGCTTGTACCCAGCGCTTAGTACAGTGCCTGGCCCATAGTACGCGCTTAATAAATACCATAAGTATTATTATTATTAGGAGTGGCAGGGGGTTGTCGGGAGCCTGTGGTGAGACTGGGTCCCCTGAGGGCCTCTCCCAGTTCCAGCCATGGCCAATGCAATCATGGTCGCCTCCCTGCGGGTCCCCCTCCCATTCTTCGACGAGACCCCAGGGCTGGAATCCATCAGACAGACTGGGCAGTAAAAAGGAAAGGCTTTGGCTCTTGAGGAATGCTGTAACTAGATGTTTTCACTAGAAGAAAGAGCTCTTTCTTCAGGTGCTCCCTGAAACACCGGTCCCTGAAATTCCTGATTGGGAACGGGACAAAAGGAGAGCTGGAAAACGACATCTGGTAACTGAGAATGGGAATCAGCCCGGGCTGGTGAGGGGAACAAAACGCAGAGCCAGATGCTCAGAACATCTGGAAAATTGAGGAAGCTTTCTGTGTGATTTAGCCAATGTCTACACGCACGTGATTGAACAAAATGTGCTGCAACTTTACGGTAATTGGTCCGACTCGAGACCCTACCTCTCCTCCTCTTCCTCCCCTCCCCGTTTCCCTCCACTTGGTCTGGTCGGGTACGTGATTGAGCTGAGTGGGGGAAAATTTAAGGGTACACTGTAGACGCTGGAAATTACGACCCAGGGTACCAGGACAGTCAGATGAATTCTGTTTGGGAAGACATAGCTGGAAACTCCATCTCTCGAAGCGCCTTGCAAACTGGCAGGATTTTCAGGTGTCTAGCCCTCTGAGTGTCCATCAGAATTTTCAAAACGTACTTTGTAGATGAGGAGGAGAAGAAGGAAGCAGCACAATCTAGCGGAAAGAGTACGGGCTTGCTAGTCAAAGGACACTGGGTTCTAATCCAAGCTCTGCCACTTGCCTGCTGGGTGACCTGGGGCAAGTCACTTAACTTCTCTGAGCCTCAGTTACCTCACCTTTAAAATGGGGATTAAATCCTCCTCCCTTCTCAGGAGCTGTGTCCAACGCGATTATTTTCTATCTACCCCAGCACATTTTACTGTGTCTGGCACGCAGTAGGCACTTAAGTACCATTTGGAAAAAAAAAAAAGAATTCTAGATGAAAGATGGGTATTTTGGGCCGAAAAATACGTCAAACATGAAAAGGGCCGAAACGCACGTCAAAAATCCCAGGAGAACATCTGTTGACATTTCAGACATTCATGAAAAGCAGGATGAATGGAAGTTTCTGGAAAGGCATGAGAACCCAGAGAGAATGGAAAGCTCTCAATTCATCTGTGAGAGGGCACTGTGGCTTCTGTGACATGCATCTTCTGCCCAGTAATTCTGGCACGCAACTCCCTGACCTAGAAAGGGTCTTTGGAAATTGGTCCGAAGATGCTCAGAAAACTCTGTTATGTAGCAAGCTGATCAGGCAGGAGTAAAGATGGGCAGTTTGTGGAGAGGGTTGAGTTCTATGAGGTGTCCTGGGGGAGTTACAAACACTGGTACCCTTCACGGTGACTAATGTGGCAAACATAAATGAGGCTACAAGTGTCACCTGCCAACAAATGAAATATGTTTAGCAATAGAAACACAAATGTGCTGCGAAAAATGATGTCGTCTTTCTGCTTCTCGAGTAGATGTTATTCTTGGGGTGAACTAGTTTGCTTTAGAAGGTGTCATGCGACATCACTCGCCTATATTATAGTATTATTATTATTATTATTATTATGGTATATTTTAGGTGCCTCTTATTGATATGGTATAAATTGTGGCATGATATGGTATAATTGTGGTATTGTTAAGCGCTTACTATTTGCCAAGCACTGTACTAAGCGCTAGGTAGATTCAAGATAAACAGATTGGACTCAGTACCTGTCCCTTATGGGACTCACAGTGTAAGGGGGAGGAAAAACATATTGAATCTCCATTTTTTAGAGGAGGAAACTGAGGCCCAGCTAAGTTGAGTGACTTGCCCAAGGCCTCTATAACAGGCAAATGACTGAACTAGGATTAGAATTTAGGCCCTGTGAGGCCCATGCTCTTTCTGCTGAGTCTTGCTGCTTCCTGCATGTTACAAAGTGACTGTCATCTTTTCAGCTCCTTGTCTTATTGATTAAACCCCCCCACCCAAAAACCCAGAGGTTGACGGTGAGTTTAATATAATCATCTTTATGATTACCGTGTGGTGTTTTTTTGGAGAAGTTTTTGACCACAACTCACTGTAGAACAGTATGCAGCTGTGTCTGGGAGTCCATGTGTTTTCATGCAGTTGTGCTATAGAAGTGCGATTATAAGGGAAGACTGGAATTGTTGAATTATTATAATGGCAATTTTCAAGCTCTGTTCTTGGTGTCAGAGTGAGAATCAAAGGTATCGCTTTCCTTAAAGAGGGTGGAGACTGGATAGTGTAAATTCCAGACTGTGATATATGTGAAATTTGTGGCATATGATGGTCATGAACACTTCCTTCCTAAATTTTCTGAAAAATATTTTTTCTTAGCCGGTCTTTAATAATTCAGGACAGGGCACAGCAAGGTTAAGTGACTTGCCTGAGATCACACAGTAAAGCAGTGGCAGAGGCAGAACTATAACCCAGGACTTTTGACTACTAGTTTTCTGCTTTGTCCATTAACTCGTGCTGCTCTAATGCCTGGAATCTGTTCTCTCCACAAATTAAGCCATTTAATTGCATTCGACTACAATTCCCAATCCTCCGTATTCATCAGCTCTACAAAAAGATGAGATGAAATTTCAAATATATTTTAGAGAAACAATGACTCCTAATTACTTTCTGCATGTGAGAGGTACACTAAGGCTAGCTCTTTTCTAATTCAATTATAATTAGAAAAACAAACCACTCAACACATAGCGGATCGAACACAGGAATAGTGCTTGTTCTCTTGAGTGTGGCCAGCCAATTCAATGGTATCCAAATGAATTTAGGTAAATAAACCTTATCATAGATGAGGCATGGGACATTTTAGCAATCAGCTGTTCAGTGGAGAAAGCGGTATGAAGAAAAACACAGAACTAATGAAAAAATACTTAGGTCCATAAGCAATTTGAGAAAATTCAGTTAACTTTCCAAGTTACACAGAGATGGCCCACTTTAATTCAATACTGGGTCTGATGTTATCCATTTCTTTTACGATCTATCCAACAACTGTTCTGCTTCCTTGACCTTCCAAATGTGCCTGACTTCTTCTTTACTTTGGCTTCAGTTAAGATGGGGGCCTGGGTCTTCAAAAGGAAAGGTTTGTCTGGAAACAGATTTTGATGTCGGGCTTCCAAACAGTTAACCTAAATACTGGTCTAGGCTTTGCTTTTTTTTTTAAAAAAAAAAGGTCTAAAAATAGCCAAAGCCATTTCCCCTCCATTTTTATAAAACCCATATTTTCACTGAAAAATAAGATGTGGGGGTGGTCTAGAAATATAGAGAAGTAGCGTGGCTCAGTGGCACGAGCACGGGCTTGGGAGTCAGAGGTCATGGGTTCTAATCCCGACTCTGCCACATGCCAACTTTTACTTCCCAAGCGCTTAGTACAGTGCTCTGCACACAGTAAGCGCTCAATAAATACGATTGATATATAGTCATTCATTCATATATAGTCATATATAGTCATTCATTGGGAATTCATTCATTCCTATGACTATATATCAATCGTATTTATTGAGCGCTTACTGTGTGCAGAGCACTGTACTAAGCGCTTGGGAAGTACAAGTTGGCAACATATAGAGACAGTCCCTACCCAACAGTGGGCTCACAGTCTAGAAGAATGAATGAATGTCTGCTGTGTGACCTTGGGCAAGTCACCTCACTTCTCTGTGCCTGTTACCTCATCTGTAAAATGGGGATTAAGACTGTGGACCCCATGTGGGGCAACCGGATCACCTTGTATCCCCCCCCCCACCGCTTAGAACAGTGCTTTGCACCTAGTAAGCGCTTAACAAATGCCATCATCATCATCATTATTATTATTATTTATGAGAACCAGCTTGTCACTTCTCTTCCTCTTGTCTGCTGCGTGACCTTGCTCAAGTCACTTAACTTCTCTGTGCCTCAGTTCCCTCATCTCTCAAACGGGGATTAAACCGTGAGCCCCGTGTGGGACATGGACTGCGTCCAACCTGATTAGCTTGAATCTACCCCAGTGCTCAGTACAGTGCCCGGCATAAAGTGCTTAACAAATACCGTATAAAAACTGAAAGTAAACAAACAAACCACCCAGAAACCAGCCTCATAGGAGGGAGGGTGCTGCTGCTGATTTAAATTTTAAGGAGAGACGGAGGGATTGGCAGGAAGTCCATGATGGCAGCCTCAGTCGAGGTAGCCGGGGAGAGAAAAGGAGACGAGAGGGGGACGGTGCGAAGAGCGCCGGCTAAGTGGAAGGCAGGGGTGGACCTGATGGATGCGATAGTCCAGATGGACCCCCCCCACTAGCCAGTTGGCGACCCTGGGACCAACAGTTGAGCTGGCCATTAGCGTAACTGAGGCAGAGCTCATGTGAAACTGGGACTGTCTCTATATGTTGCCAATTTGTACTTCCCAAGCGCTTAGTACAGTGCTCTGCACATAGTAAGCGCTCAATAAATACGATTGATGATGATGATCTGGCTAGAGGAAAAGGGCTGAATAATAGTTGCAGGATTCGTTAAGCGTTTTCTATGGGCCAAGCAACGTACTAAAGGCTGGGGTAGATATAAGGCAGCTGGGTCCCAGGTGGGGTTTCCGGTAACAGTCGGAGAGAGAACGGGTATTGAATCCCCATTTTGCAGAGGAGGGCACTGAGGCACAGAGAAGTGAAGTGAGGCCTGTGGTGGCTCAGAGGGAAAGTAACAGCCTTGAAAGGCTGGAGGCCTGGGTTCTAATCCCCTCTCTGCTATGAGAGTTTAAAAAAAGATTGTAAATACCTAGGAGGGTCTAGAATAGATCACCTAAGAGTGCTGAGATAAAAGTTTAAGCACTTAGTACAGTGCTCTGCACATAGTAAGCGCTCAATAAATACGATTGATGATGATGATGAAGCGACTTGTCCATGGTACATGAATAGCAGATGTAGCGGAGTCAGGGTTAGAACCCAGGTCCATGCTCTTTCCACTTAGGGCATGCTGCTGAACCAGGATTCCTGTTTTTCCTAGCCTCAGGCCTTCTGATTGCTTACTGAATCCTATGTGACTTTTGTCCTCAATTGAGATGGCTGTGTGAAAAATCTTTTGATGTAGTCAAGAGCATTTTGCAATGTAGTCCAAGGGGCGGCCTAACTTTTCCAAGGTGTTTAAAGAAGTCTATTACCGCTCAGGAATGATTTGAACATGATGCTTCTTTGATCATTTAGATTGTTTAGATCATCTAGGGCCCCAGCTCTGACTCTCCAAAATATGAGCCGCATCCTGCATAGCGCAACAGGTCCAGTTAAACCAGGGGGTGAAATCAGGAATCTAGTTTGTTTACACATTTTTATAAATACAATCACTGTTTTACCCTCCTAGAAGCTACAAAAATTTGATTTATTTTCCCCTACCAATCTTTACTGTATTCCCACCATTTGACTCTCTCGTGAATTGAAAAGGGTCAGTCTTTTACTGGTATGAATAACACAATTTACTGGGGCAATCATTCAGCGGTATTTGTTGAGCACTTATGTGCAGAGCACTATACTAAGAGTTTGGGAGATAGTACAATACGATAGAGTAGGTAGACACAGTCCCTCCCCTCAAGTAGCTGACAATTTAGTGGGGAAGACAGACATTTAAAAAAAAAAATTACGGCCTGGGGAAGCGGCAGAGTATAATCAGTAAATTACTTGATTAACTTCAGACATTGAAAAAAATTACGGCTTGGGGAAGCGGCAGAGTATAATCAGTAAATTACTTGATTAACTTCCAATCCTTTTCAGCACAACAAGGGACAGACAGCCTTTATGTGTGCCAAAGGGGGAAAACGGTGGGTCCTGCTTTGGCTTTCACAGCCCCTCCCTCGCCCCCACAACACACACACACAAGTGAATTTTACCAACAGTGGGTTCTTTGACAACTACATGTAGGCCATTATTATAATTCTTATTATTGTTGTTATCATTATTGCCACTTCTACTAATATTTAAGTGCTTAATATGTGCCAAGTACTGTACTAAGCACTAGGGTAGATACATGATAATCGGGGTTGACAAAGTCCCTGTCATATATGGGACTCAATCGGTGGTATTTATTGAAACTTTTCAATTGAATGTCCTTGGCTGAGCATCCCACAATACTGTGCCATAGAAAGAATAGCTCTGCCACTTGTCTGCTATGTGACCTTGGGCAAGTCACTTCACTTCTCTGCCTCAGTTCTCTCATCTGTAAAATGGGGGTTGTGACTGAGAGCCCTGTGCAGGCCTTTGCAGGCCTTCCCACCTCGTAGAACGCTTCTGACTCTTGGTTTCTTTCCCAAAGGCCTGTTTTACCAAGCCGTGGGCAGTTTTGATTTATACAGCAGCTTTGTATCCTCGCAGGATTTTCTATTTTGTGTAGAATCGGTTTAGCGGTCCCTAATGTCTGTTTGGAATTTGTAGGGTTTCCCCAGAAGTTCACATCATGCAAATGACATCTCTGGATTGGGAAACAGCAGCTTGTATTTCTCTGCAAATCTTATGTGCACCTCAGGCTTCTGGAAGTTTACAAAACAGTATCATTTGTTTAACTCTTTATGAGGTGTCTGGTCGTCAGTCACGTCCTCCCGGTCACCGAAGCCTTATCTTAAGGAGGGAACGATTTTGTTCTGAAATGGCTCTGTTTCTGTGGTTGACGACTCTACGATGGTTCCTCTCCTGCCGTGCCCATAAAGATTTTCCCTCATGCACCTCCCAGTCGCTCAGCAAGGGCCCATCCAGCCATGTGGGCATTGGGGGAGGGCGTGTAGATTCAGCACTGGTTTTTGCAGCCCCATTTGCATGCGTGGATAGAGTCTCCGATCAGGAATGACGGATGGATCGAGATCCTGGAACGATGGATCAAGATCCTGGAACCTGGGGAACAAGAGTCTGCCCGAAAAAATGGTTTTTAGAGTTGGTGGTTGGCACAGTGGCACTCACTCCTCCCTGCCTGGCGTGTTCCTGCAGGGGCTCGGAGGGCAAAGAGTGAGTCGGGGACAAGGCTGCAGCATATTATGAAATACAGAGAAGTATCATGGCCTAGTAGATAGAGCATGAGACTGGGAGTCAGAGGTCCTGGATTCTAATCCCGGCTCCCCCACTTTGTCATGTGACCTTGGGCGAGTCACTTGACTTCTCTGGGCCTCAGTTATCTCCTCCATAAAATGGGGATTAAGACTGGGGGGCCCATATGGGATATGGACTGTGTCCAACCTGATTACTTTATTAGCACCCCAGTGCTTAGAACAGAACCTGGCACATAGGAAGCATTTAACAAGTACCATAAAAAAATGCAAGTCTTTTCCCGGATTACCTCACGCCAGGCAGACAAGGACTAGAACCCAGTTATTCTGAATCTTTGCAGTAGACCGACAAGAAGTCTGGATGCGTGGATGTAACCTCACAGTCAGTAGCGGCATCTTGAAATAGATCATCAGGCTATGTCTATCTAAACGCACCCAGACATATGGATTTATAGGTAAATACATAGCATGATTACTTGGCTGTCTTCCATTGTTTTGGCTTGACATAAATTTCATGTATCTTCTGCCCAGCTGCTTTGCTTAAACTCCCTGTTTCCTTTCAAACTGTTAGTTAAATATCTGTGTCATCTTTGTTTTCCACATTTCAAAGCCAACTGATAGTTTCCTCGCCCAGCGTAGTAGTATAGGGATGGATGGGAGAACGTCTTGCCAGTTTTAGAACTCAGTCGAACCACAGAAATTTAAACTTTGAATTGAACCCAGGCCTATGGGACGGGCATTCAGTTTGCAGCTAGCAAAACACAGTCACCAGGTGAAAGATAAAAAGAAGCCAAAACAACAGCTTCCTGAGCTGGAGAAAAAATCATGATGATCTCATGATGTCTTCAGTCGGGTAAGCTGACTTCTGGAAGGAAGGAGTTCAAGACAAAGGGAAAGGTGAAAAAAAATATGGCTGGGAGAAAGGCAAGAACTATTCAAAGAGCCTTTAAGGTGTAAAGATATCCATAGGGACAAAAACCAATCTTAGAGTGATCAGTGGCCAGTGGGTGATCCTACCGTTGACTGAGAATTGAGGTCATGATGTGCAAATATATTTTTTTCCGCAATCTCCATTCATTGCCAAACAGCTGAGGAGGGCAACTTACCAAGTAGAGAAGCAGCGTGACTCAGTGGAAAGAGCCCGGGCTTTGGAGTCAGAGGTCAGGGGTTCGAATCCCGGCTCCACCACAAGCCTGCTGTGTGATCTTGGGCAAGTCACTTAACTTCTCTGAGCTTCAGTTACCTCATCTGTAAAAAGGGGGATTAAGACTGTGAGCCCCACGTGGGACAACTTGATCACATTGTATCCCCCCCCAGCACTTAGAACAGTGCTTTGCACATAGTAAGCGCTTAACAAATGTCATCATTATTATTACTGTTAAGTAGGTGCGGTGCTCACTAAATGTTACTACTGCTGTAGACGATGCTTCCCGGCTTTGGCCAGCTTTACCATCTTTCTTCACATTTTAGAATATGAGGTTGGATGGTAAATCCAGAAATAGAGAGGAGGATCATTGCTCCATAAAGCATCAATCAATCAGGGTGTTTGAGTGCTTACTGTGTACAGAGCACTGTACTGAGTGCTTGGGAGTGTACAATACAGCCGAATTAGCAGGCATGTTCCCTGCCCATGACAAGCTTGCAGGCCAGAGGAAGCAGCCAGGGAGAGGGTGGGAGGACCAGTCAATCACAACCTTGGCATGGAGGGGGTGATAGGATGTCACTGCTGGGCAGGGTCTCCGCAGGAGCTGGGAACGATAACTTCACCACCATGTGTACGCACACAACATTTCTTCATACACCGTGGATTGTATTCTACCTGGGAAAGACTCCCAGTGAGGGAAGAATATTCCCTAATCTCTCCATCCTCTTATGTACTAATTGTGTAATGAGCATGTGTTACGGCAAAAATTACATTTACAGTTGTGGTTTCTAAACTTTCTCTGCGTCCACTAATTCTGTTGTAATAATAATAATAATGATGGCATTTGTTAAGCGCTTACTATGTGCAAAGCACTGTTCTAAGCGCTGGGGGGATACAGGGTGATCAGGTTGTCCCACGTGGGGTTCACAGGCTTAATCCTCATTTTACAGATGAGGGAACTGAGGCCCAGGGAAGTTAAGTGACTTGCCCAAAGTCACACAGCTGACAATTGGCAGAGCCGGGATTCGAACCCATGACCTCTGACTCCAAAGCCCGTGCTCTTTCCACTGAGCCACGTTGCTTCTCCTGTACTCTCCCAAGTGCTAAGTACAGTGCTCTGCACAGAGTAACTGCTCCATCAATACCACTGATTGATTGTGGATGACTAGAAAGGCCTGTACAAGTTTCACTGTTGACAAACAAAGCTTACGTCAGGTTCCCCTACAATTCTTTGTTAGATGACGGGCATCTGATTTTTTTTTTTTTTTTTACAAGAAGGTATTTATTTTCCTGATGGCATTATGAAGCTCTTAGTAAATTTTTTCATGGTTTGGATTCCTTTGGCCCTTAAAAGTACACCAGTGTAATTACAGCTGAGCAAATTAAATTGAATTAGCTCTGATTAGGCTTGTTTCTATGTGTCTTTCACTGCAGTCCGTAAAAATCTTCCCAAAAGTTCCATTGTTTTTTTCTGAAAATATTTCTGTCTTTTCCCTTGACTCTGTCATTTACCTTTGAACAGTTGACAAACTGTGTTTTATATAATTTACAAACAAAATAGTCAAGTCGGTATTTTTTTTTTTCCTGGAAAAGAAGTTGGACCGACCCTTACAACAATATCTACTTTATTGGGCACAACTTGTAGTTTTAAGGCTTTGTAAACCCCTGGGAGCTTCAAAGGTATTTCCCAGGGTCTTTGATACCATTATTCTCATTCTGCAAAGGTATTTACTTTGTAATATGAGAAAGGGAGCTGAGCACCATGAGGTTTTTGAATCTCACACTCTCCCAAATCTGGATCTGTCTGGCTACAAATAAGAGTGCAGCATCCTTTCCTCTCAAAGGCTTGAAGGTTTGTTGTTACGGTATTCGGCAAGTGCTTACTATGTGCCAGACACTGTATTAAGCCCTGGGGGTAGTTGCAAGATAATTAAGTTGGTCACAGCCCATATCCCATGTGGGGCCCACAGTCTTAATCCCCGTTTTACAGGTGAGGTAAATGAAGCGCAGAGAAGTGCAGTGACTTGCTCAAGGTCACACAGCAGACAAAGTCGTGGAGTGGGGATTAGAACCCAGGTACTTCTGCCTCGCAGGTCTGTGCTGTATCCACTGAGCCATGCTGCTTAGACAAGCAGGGTCTAACTCACCAAAGCTGCCTCGATTCCTCTGTCAGGATCCATCGGGATCGACTGAGTGTGTCTTTTAACGTGTGCTTCCTTGTTTCTTTTCTTGCTACCCGCTCCCAATGCTGTGTTCTTGTCACGTGATTCAGAGTCCGAATTCCTAATTTAATAGGTTTCCATTTTAAACTAACTCAACTGGAATCTTTTTTGACAAAGTCTGTAACGGCCTCGTGTTGATCCTAATACACTCGATTCTCTTATGGTGGACTGAAGTAACTGTCCTGACAAACCTCATTTTTAAGGGAAACATGCACGTGGATTTTCTCCCGTTTTCACCCCTCCCTTAACCCCACAGTACTTAGTGATCAGGGCATGGACAGTGGGGAAGGGGAAGTGGGGAACCTGGTGCTGGGGAAGATCAAAGCATGAATTGTACTTTCCAAGCGCTTAATACAGTGCTGTGCACATAATAAGTGCTCAGTAAATTTGATTGAATAAATGAAAGACTGCCCTCAAAGAGCTTACAATCTAGGGGGAAGATACACATGAAAATAAACTACCCATAGAGGAAACACAGAATACGGTCCACCACACCAAATGGAAGCTCACATGTTGCACTTACTACTACTATTGATCCCCTAATATTCGCTTCAAAATAGGAAGTGAAATCATGTGTTTTCAGAGAACCGAGTGTGCTTTGAGCATTTTGTTATCGTTGGCTGGTCAAGTCACTGTTGTTTCTCTCTCCAGTTGTGGCATGACATTAGCCAGAACTTCCTTGACATTTACTGGCATTACTGCTTATGAACTTAATTAAAGGTTTCCAAGTTAAAGTGAGTTATGAAAGTCACCAGCTAAACCTAATTAGACATTCTCATTTGGCAAAGAAGGCTGGTACTAAGTAGGTAGAGCAGAGAACATGAAAATCATTAGCAATGACTGTTTGTGAAGGCATACTAGATTCAGGTCACCGTTCAGATACATCAGGCGTTTTCACCTAACAAGGAAATGATGCAAACTCGCTTGGGCTTTTGAAGAGTTTTAATCCCAGAGAAGAGAAAGACATGGAAAAAATGACAAAAAGTGTCAGGCCTTTAGTATGTTAGGGACAGATCTATCTTTGAGGTTCAAATTCATTTACATAGCCCTTCTAAAAATCACATCTCATCCTGGAAGTCTTCTCCGATTCATTTCTAATATCCCACTTTGTCTCTCCCAACTGCCAGACCAGCACTTTTGTGCCACCTAATAATGATAACGGTATTTATTAAGTACCTAATTTGTGCCAAGCACTGTACTAAGCACTAGGTTAGATAGACGATACTCACTTAAGTTCTTACAACCCTTCGTAACACTTACGCGCATCCTTTTATATTCTCCTGCTGCTTTCTATCTGTAATTTACTTTAGTGTGTTCCTCCTCCTCTAGACTGTACACCCCTTGAGGCCAGGGGTCAAATATAATATTATTGCTCCCTTCCAAAAGCCTAGCACAGTACTCTGCACATAGTAGGCGCTGAGTAAATGGCATTGGTTGGGTGAAGTTCACCAACGCTAAAAGTGAGTCTTATTAGAAACAAGACTTGCCTCCTTTTGCTCCAAACAATCCTGTCCCTTGTCAGTTTTTGTCTTTCTAGTCTGGAACCCTAATCATCTTCCACTGCTATCATGTTCTTTCTAAAATGCAGGGACCAGAATGAAATCCAGTGTCCCGGGTGTGACACGCAGTATTTCCAGCTTGTCCTTGCATATAAATATATTTTTTAAAAGGCATTCTTAAAGAGAGGATGGATCGGTTATAGATTTTTGATTGACCTTCTGGCTTTTCCTGACTACATACTGTAAAAGGAATACCTTAATTAACCCGTTATTAAATTTTATGCTATCGCTTAGGTCAGTGATTTTACTGTGCAGTTTGACAGGAAAACAAAAAGCAACATAAGTATTTTAGAATGAAGGAACCGCTTACTTGCTTTGTCCTTCTCAAACCCTTTGGATTTTAAGAAATCACTTCCATCATCTGGAAGTAGTAAGTATCCCGATTCCTAGAAATGCTTTAGGCTTAGACTATATCGTAGCAAAGCAGAGGGACTAGAAGAAGACAGTCATGTGAATAGAGTGAAGGGTAATGCTCATGGGGGAGGAGGGCACGTTTCGAACCAAGTGATGTCATAACAATCAAATCACCACAGGGTAAAGGATGGATTATTACCACCAGATCATGACATTTACCGGGTTTTAGTTATGTAGAAGGGTCACAAAATATTCTTCTGGAGCCCCTCGGTCACTAGGCTCAATATTCTGGTGAGCACTGAGACCCACCCACCAGAGTCTTCCCAAATCTCGCTTCCCCCGGCAGTTTAAAATAACTCAGAGAAACCCAGGAAACCTGAGCCATTCACACCCTCTAGACTGTCAGATGTCTACCAACTCTGTTATATTGCCCTCCTCGCAAGTGCTTAGTACAGAGCCCCGAGCATGGTAAGCGCTCAGGATTTACACTTCACATGCTACTCCCCCAGGTCACGCTCTTTGCTCGTCCTAAGTTGACCACCTAATTGTGCCTCCATCAATCAATCAGTCAATCAGTGGTATTTATTGAGTGCTTAGCGTGTGCAGAGCGCAGTACTAAGTTCTTGGGTGAGTTGGTAGAAACAACCTTCAGGGAGTTGACTGTCCAGAGGGAAGACAGACATGAAACTAAATTACAGATAGGAAAAATGAGAGAGAATAAGGATACCTTTCAGTGGTTTTTATCGAGCTATTACTATGTGCAGAGCACTGTTCTGTGCCCTTGGGAGAGTTCACACTACAACAGAATGAGCAGAAATATTCCCTTCCCATAGTGAGCTTACAGTCTAGAGATCCATTCAAATCGATAGATACATTCCCTGCTCACGAGGAATGTAGAGTTCTCTCCCAGAGAAGAGAAAGACATGGAAAAAATGACAAAAAGTGTCAGGCCTTTAGTATGTTAGGGACAGATCTATCTTTGAGGTTCAAATTCATTTTCATAGCCCTTCTAAAAATCACATCTCATCCTGGAAGTCCTGGAATTTAAAATAAATTATGGATCTGTACCTAAGTGTCGTGGGGCTGGGGTGACTATCAAGTGCTTAAAGGTAGATCCAATTGCGTAGCTGTCACAGAAGGGAGAGCAAATGGGGGGAGGAGGGCTGAAGGAAGGCTTCTTGGAGGAGATGCGATTTTAGGAGGGCTTTGAAGTTTGCCTGAGAGGGGGCCGGGGAGGTCTGACAAATATAAAGGGGGAGGGAGGTCCAGGTTGTGGGCAGAGGGTCAGGCATTTTAAAGATGAGATGAAGTTACAGTGAGTAGGTTGGCTTTCGAGGAGTGAAGCGTGTGGGTTGGGTTGTATTAGATCAATGGGGAAAGGTAGTAGGGGGAAGAGCTTATCGAAGAATCCCCCAGAGTCATAGAAGGCTAAGTCTGCACACTCCAAGCAAAGCAGACGATGTACAATTATCCATTCATTCAGTCATATTTATTGAGCGCTTGTTGTTTGTTCAGCACTGAACTAAGCACTTGAGAGAGTACCCTACAGCAATAAACAGACACGTTCCCTTCCCACAATGAGCTTTCCATTGAACGTGGTACAATCCGGCCATAATTTAGAGGAAAGTCTGCTACAAGGATCGATTATGTGTCAGTCATATGTATTGAGCACTTACTATGTGCAGAGCACTGTATTAAGCAGCACTTGGGAGAGTTGACTGCAAGATAATTAGCAGTCAAGTTCTCTGTTCATAATCCTAAATCTGAGGAAGGATGGTATGTGGGCCGAAAGCTGGATTTTCAATTTTTCATTAAAATTCCACCACAGTCCAGTCACTTTTCTGCCTAGCATAATTGCTTTCAGACCCTAAGCCTGAGGGCCCATGCTAATAGGTTTATCTGAATAAATCCATATTAACACGGCAGTTGTTTCAGGAAGAATCTTTCTAAATTGCCCAAGTGATTCAGTGAATGAGATTCCCTATGAGAATTTCTGACCCGTCCCAGACAGCACACCTATTGTCCTCATCACCAAGGTCACTGAATGATTGATGGCAGAAGAGGCAGCACACTAATCTGGAACAATGCTTCGCTCTATGAAAATGTCACATATAGTCATACCAAATGATGATGAGTTAGGAGTCGGGAGTAGTGAGCTGCTTTTGAACTATCCACCACACTGCAATTATTGCTAAAGCTTGAAATGAGAGATGAAAGTACGCGGCCTTCACCCTTACAACCACCTTGGCGTGTGAGCGGATTTTAGGCACGGGATTGGAGAAATATCTAAAGGTGCTGAGTTCCCTATCTAATTAGAAATTGAAAGGCATGGTTTAGAAGTTTGGCTTCAATGTGTCATCAGCTCATTTTGAGAATGAGCCTAAAAATATTTCTGCTAGCATTTGTCATCTGCAGCTAAGTGGTATACAATTATAAGCAGTTCTTACGTTACAAAAGTTGAGCTATTTCTTCTTTTTTTAAGAGGCTACTACTAGGAGAAGCAAGAACTGGGAACTCCAAGTCCTAGCTCTGCCACAGGCCTACTGTGACCTTGGGCAAGTCACTTAAACTCTCTGCATCTCAGTTTCTTCCTCTATAAAATGGAGATTTATTCATTCAGTCAGTCAATCGTATTTATTGAGCGCCTACTGTGTGCCGAGCACTGTACTAAGTGCTTGGGAAGTACAAGTTGGCCACATATAGAGATGGTCCCTACCCAACAGCGGGCTCGCAGTCTAGAAGATATGATAGATTGTGAGCCCCATGTGGGACATGGACTGTGTCCAGCGTGGCTTAGTGGAAAAGAGCATGGGCTTTGGAGCCAGAGGTCATGAGTTCAAATCCCGGCTCTGACAATTGTTAGCTGTGTGACTTTGGTCAAGTCACTTAACTTCACTGTGCCTGTTACCTCATCTGAAAAATGGGGATTAAGACTGTGAGCCCCCCGTGGGACAACCTGCTCACCTTGTAACCTCCCCAGTGCTTAGAACAGTGCTTTGCACATAGTAAGTGCTTAATAAATGCCATCATCATTATTATTATTATATACCCCAGTGCTTAGAACTGTGCTTGGCACATGACATGGTTATTATTATTAATGTGTGGGCCAGGGACTGTATAACTTTAAATCTACCCCTGTGCTAAGTAATCATTTAATAAATGCTGCATGTAAGTGCAGTGGCATCACGCTTTAAATTGAGCCTGCCCTTTTTTTTAAAAAAAAACCCTCAATTGTGTTATTGAGCATGCATTTTGTAATGAGAACTTTGTTAAATAATAATCATGGTATTATGTGCCCAGCACTGTCCTAAGCACTGGGGTAGGAACAAGATAATCAGGTCAGGCACAGTCCCCGTCCCTCCTGGGGCTCAAAGTCTATGGAGGAGGGAGAA
This sequence comes from Tachyglossus aculeatus, assembly GCF_015852505.1. NCBI lineage: Eukaryota > Metazoa > Chordata > Mammalia > Monotremata > Tachyglossidae > Tachyglossus > Tachyglossus aculeatus. The sequence goes on from NC_052085.1 coordinate 6,707,305, forward strand.
CAAGCACTGAATCTTCATTTTACAGATGAAGAAACTGAGACACCAGGAAGTAAAGTGACTTTCCCCAGGTCACACAGTATTCAAAATAATAATAATTGTATTTGCTAAATGCTTACTATGTGCCAGGCACTGTTCTGAGTGCTTAGGTAGATACAAGGTAATTGGGTTGGACAGAGTCCCTGTCCCACATAGGGCCCGCAGTCTTAATCCCCATTTTAGAGATGAGATAACTGAGGCACAGAGAAGTGAAGTGACTTGCCCCAGGCCACAAAGCAGACAAGTGGTGGAGCTGGGATTGGACCATGCTTTATCCAGTAGGCCACACTGCTTCTGTAGCAGGTTAGGGTAGATCCAGGATTAGAACCCAGGTCTTCTGACTCCGAGGCCCTTGCTCTTTCTATTAGGCCATGCTAGTAAAATAAGTCTGGGTAAAATAAGTCAGAAGCCAGATATATGTTCCCTGCCTTGAAAGAGTTTATAATCCAGTGCTGGAGACAGGCAGACATAATTCACTCACCAATAGTGAGAGCAGGACAAAACTAAGGATAAATTTAGTAATGGTAGCAAGGGAAAGGAGAAATGAAATTGATGAATAAAGTAGCACATAAAGTATTCCCTAGCTGAAAAATATTTGGGATTATAGACAATGAACAATTTCATGAATGCAGTCTACTCCAGTCCAACCCAAAGTTTAGCTTGCAGTTATCTGGTTAAATTGCTCTAACAAAGCGTAAATTTCTCTTTTCTCCATAATTACTCACCGGAACACAGTAAGAGCAGAAATTTTAAGCTGCATGAATTTTCAGATTCCCTGGAAAACTTTGTTTCATCAGAAGTACCTTTTAACCTGAAAAACTATTCCTTGAGGGGAGTCCTTTGTTTTGAATTCGGAAGAAATGTACCCTGTGTGTTCGAAGGGAACATCCCAGGAGAGCTGATGGAAGGCGTTGGAAAACTGCAGCGATTAGGAAAATGTGCCAAACATCTGGAGAAATGAATCAGGCTACTCAGTTCTTCTTCTTAACGAGTGATGACCTAAGCTTATCGTGTCTCTCACTTCAGTAATGGGGATCGAGGGTATCTAAGTTGTTTCTGCTGCCTTCGGGAAGAACCACATCCATCTGGTCTCAGACAGATGAGACTCTAGAACACCACTAGACATTCATATCCCAGGGGAAACAGGCTCAAAGAACGAGACCTAATAGTCTTAATGGACCTAACGGCTTTCAGACCACCCCAGCAGACAGACAAGTCTGTCAGGTGGAAATCAGGAGAGGGTTGGCTCGGGTTGCTTTTCTGAAGGAGGCAGAGGAAAAATAGAATAATGGCATTCAAGTCCTTTCTATGGGATAAGCCCTGGAGTAGATACCTGGAGCTCACAGTGAGGGAGGAAGGACACATTGCTATTTTACAGAGGAGGAAACCGGTGCAGAGAAGTTGTGACTTGCCCAAGGTCAGACAGCAGATGAGGAGCAGAGCTGGGACTAGAACCCGGGACTTTGGCTTCCCTTAACCATGCTCTTTCTACTATCAATCAATCAATCAATCGCATTTATCGAGCACTTATTATGTGCAGAGCACTGTACTAAGCACTTGGGAAGTACAAACTGGCAACATATAGAGACAGTCCCTACCCAACAGTGGGCTCACAGTCTAAAAGGTGGAGTAGATCCACTACCTCTGGACTGTAAGCTCGTTATGGATGGGGAACATGTCTGCTGATTCTCTTTTAGAGTCCAGCTGCCAACGCTGTGAAGAAAGGCCATGGGACGATGGCAGCCATGTCCTCCTTAGAGTTGGCTCCTGTACTTTGCTAGTCCTACCTGTAATTCATTGAAGTGTCCGTCTCCCAGGTTGGATTGTAAGGTCCTGAGGGCAGGAGCCAAGGATGCTAAAATTATTGTCTACTCCCAAGCACTTAGTACGCAGTTCTGACCACAGTAGGTGCTCAATAAATGCTCTCGATTGACTGATTGCACCTGTCGAGGTGTAATCGTGTATCACGAGCGAGCTGCGGTTTTCTTTATCCTGCACAAATCTGTTACCAAGGCCCAAGCTATAATGAAGTAGAAATTCCATGTAGATTACTGCAGATGAGTTGCTTTTCCTATAACTCCGGCAGTCTGCCTTTGGCCTTTTCATTCCCAAGAACTATAATATCAGATTAATATACTTAGGTAATTCAGTGTCATCTTTCCTTCAAATATACTCTTTTCAGGACAGTTCTCTCTCCAAATGAATACGTTCCCAAACCCAGATTGGGATCCCTTGCCTTTCATATGTGTGTATTATATCTGTGTCTAGAGAGATAGATGGAGATTTTTCTTCAGCTTCTCTTTCTCTCTGCCTTTCAGGTTTTGAGACAATTGTATTACACTGCGAGACTTGAACCTGTAAGTGAGTGTGGCTGGGAGGAAAAAACAACAACAAAAAAAACCCTCTTCCATAAGTTGTTCATCAAAGTTTATTTCCTCTTTTTATATTTGCTTTCTAAGGCCTGGTTCCATTTGTAATTCTTCTTGTCTCTGTTCACGTTCATCCACTAATCAAGGCAATTCAGGGCACTGCAAAATGAATGATAATATGAGCATTCTTCTATACTCATGTTCAAGCAGTGAGGTAGTCATCTTGGAATTCTAGGGGCCTCCAAGATGTCTTTTTCTCAGTCTGTGAGTGGACTAGTGTACTGATGTTTAGAAGGCATTTACCACACCCTATTTTTTTGTCCACCACTGGCTAATGTAACAGAGCACTAGACTTCTCTTCCTCCAAGAAGTGGAAGATTGAATTTGGAACCATTAACTAAGTAACATGACTGAGACACAGTTCAGAAAAGACAATGTAGAACAATAGAAGTTAATTGGCTGAGAAATGACCAGAAAGCAACTCAGTACTATCTTCATATTCTCAATGAATTGGGCTTTATTACTTATGGAGCTATGTGGACTTGAAATCCACTGAAAACAATCATCTTGGGACTCCAGAAGGAAAAACAAAGCAGATAAATATGAGCCATCCTACTAATCTGTGTTTCCCAAACCTGCGCAGATGGAGGCCTTGGATTCAAGAGCTTTGAAACTGATCTGTTGGGTGTTTTTTTTTAATTTCCCCCCCTATCTTTAATGAGGTGCCATTTTCTGAGGGATAGTAAATCTCTGGGATAAGGATCCCATGGCCAGATCCGTCCAATTTCCTGCCCAGCTAATAACTCATCCAGGAGGCAATAAAATTACTGGGATGTGAAACTGGAAAGATGCTCTGGCTTCTTTTAAGAGCTTTGAAGAGGAAGAGAGAGTCCCAGCAGGGGCTTAACTGGAATACAGCTCCTACTGTTTTGTTGAGAAGTGGCTTTTTAAAAAATGGTATTTGAGTGCTTACTATGTGCCAGGCATTGTACTTAGCGCTGGGCTATATACAAGATAAAAAAGTTGGATACAGTCCCTGGCCCACATCGGGCTCACAAGTCTTATTGCTGTTACTCAAGCACTGAGAGGTGAAGTGACTTGGCCAAGGTCACACAGTAGATAAGTGGCAGAGCCGGGATTAGAATCCAGGCCCTTCTGACCCCCGGGCCCATGTTCTATCCACTAGGTCACACTGCTTCTCTCTGGCTCTCCCCACGCAACCATTAACTCAAAATTGAAGACCCTCCAGCCTCTTTTTGGTTGGGAATTGTGTCTGTGCGAGCAAATCGTGCTTTTGTGTCCATGAGGACCCTAACCACAAAACAAAAATTAAAAGAGGTTGAATTTGGTGGAATTAGGGTCAAAGGAGAAGAGGGGGAAAGTCCTGGTGGGTGAGGATTTGCAATGGATTATTCTGGATCAGTCTGGACTGTGTCCAGATGGCTTAATTGCTAAGAGCACCAAGCAAGAAAGGAGCCAGCAGGGAAAGTTTAGGAGTATGGCAGAAGGGAGCTCGGTCACCTAGTGGAAAAAAAGCACAGGCCTAAGAGTCAGGACACCTGTGTTCTAATCCTGGCTTCACCACTTGTCCACTGAGTGACCTTGGGCAAGTCACATAATTTCTCTGTGCCCGTTTCCTCAGCCGTAAAATGGAGATGGTGGATACCCGTTATCTCTCCCACTTAGATTGTGAGCCACCTGTGGGTAAGGAATGGGGTCCGACCTGATTATCTTACATCTGCCCCAGTGCCTCGTTGAGTGCTCGGTATAAGGTAAGCGCTTAACAAATTCCACAGTCATCATAATCACCAAGTTGGGCAGCTTTTATTTGAAGTACCCTCATCCTTGCTCTTGCCCAGCTCTCAAGAATTCTTACTGGGATTTCCCAGTAATGAAATACATGCCAGTCTGAACCTTATTCTTCGTGGAAACTGAGAAAGTCTTGGCCAAGAAATGAGAAAAAGGATACTAAGCAGTTTTTTATAGCGCTGAGCAGTTATTTTCTTATTTCGCTTAAGGAAAACCTCCGGTGTTGAGGGTTCTGATATAACCAGGCCCCACGCTTGGATCTGTGAATTTGGGGGATTTGATATTTGCCCCCCTCTCAGCCCCACGGCATTTACTTATATATCTATAAATGATTGATTTCTATTAATGTCTGTCTCCCCCACAATCAATCAATCAATCAATCATATTTATTGAGCGCTTACTATGTGTAGAGCACTGTACTAAGCGCTTGGGAAGTACAAATTGGCAACATATAGAGACAGTCCCTACCCAACAGTGGGCTCACAGTCTAAAAGGGGGAGACAGAGAACAAAACCAAACATACTAACAAAGTAAAATAAATAGAATAGATATGTACAAGTAAAATAAATAAATAAATAGAGTAATAAATATGTACAAACATATATACAGGTGCTGTGGGGAAGGGAAGGAGGTAAGATGGGGGGGATGGAGAGGGGGAGGTAAGCTCGTTGTGAGGAGGGACCATGTCTACCAACTCTGGTATCACACTCTCCCAAGTGCTTTGTTCAGTTCTCTGCACACAGTAAGCACTCAATAAATATCATCTGTGATGATAATTTGTTCTACACAGAGGCAAATGGCCAGGCCATTGATTTATGGGTGAGCTGTTCTTTCGGATGAGCTCAGTGTTTGATTTCTGGGTGCCACGTTAGTACATTCTGAATCACCGGAGCTTTTTGGAGATGGCCAGCTGTGGGATATTGTTTAGCTATCTGACTTGGCTCTTCCTTTCACCCCACCACTCCACACTTCACTGTCACGGGCCATTCGTTTGCTTGGAAGGTTTAGACTGTCCATAGATCGAGTCTGCAGGAGACCAAGAAGGCGGAGAGTAAGGGAGCTGAGAATCCTCTCATCTAGATACTCTTCTAGCTGACTGAAAAATTGGCTCGAAAATAAGAAAGTTAAGTTTCTTTCTGAGTTCAGAACATTTTCCCTAAAAAATGAGATGAGTTCACCAGTTGCTCTTCATCCAGCTGATGCAAGCAAACTGTCCTTGCGCAATGGCTGGAATGCAAGCAGAACTCCCAACAGAAGGGTACATTCTTTGCTCTGATGAGTTTTAATTAAATTGCCCATAGTTCAGTTTTTCCCCCCCCTTTTGGAGACTGAACTCTTTTACAACTGTTTCTCGAGATCAAGTCAAGTCACCAGGAAAGGGACAGAGGTCACATTCTCCAGCATATAGCTAGCACCCACATTCCAGAGATGTGAAGGCATGAGGTTTCTGCCCTTACATACACATCTTTTCAAAAAAATGATTTTTCCATTGGTTACTAACCATTCCCCCGTAGCAGCATTATTTTACCCTAAAGCTGTAAAGATTTAGAAATTAACCGTGCCTACTGGGGCAAGCGAACATTTGATCTGGACCCAGATGTGATTCTGGAGTCCTTTAACATCCCTGAACTGGAAAGATTTTTTAAGGGGATGAATCTTATCGACTCTTATGGGAATATAGCTCCTACTCGTTTGTTGAGAAATGGCTTTCTTTTAATGGTATTTAAGTGCATACTATGTGCCAGGCATTGTGTGTATGGTGTAGGTATTAGTATCACCTGCTTCCTACTTTGTGGGAATGGTAGAAATGGCTGAGTTGGAAATGATGTCAATGTGAAAAAATAGATCTCTACCCGGTCCCCACTGATAGCATCGCAGATAAGGTCTACAATCAGTCAATCAATTAATGGCACTTATTGAATGCTTACTGTGTTCAGAGCACTGTATTAAGCGCTTGGGAGCATACAACAGAGTTGGTAGACACATTCCTTGCCCACAGCGAGCTTACAGTCTAGAGGGGGAGACAGACAGATATATAAATAAATTACAGATATGGAGAAGCAGCGTGGCTTAGTGGCAAGAACCCGGGCTTGGGAGTCGGAGGTCGTGGGTTCTAATCCCGGCTCCGTCACTTGTCTGCTGTGTGACCTTGGGCAAGCTGCTTAACTTCTCTGTGCCTCAGTTACCTCATCTGTAAAATGGGGATTACGACTGTGAGCCCCACGTGGAACAACCTGATTACCTTGCATCTACCCCAGTGCTTAGAACAGTTCTTGGCACGTAGTAAGCGCTTAACAAATATCAAAATTATTATTAATTATTATATGGACAGAAGTGCTTTGGGGTTTATGGGGGTTGAGTGAATATCAAATGCCCAAAGAGGGCAGACTCAAGTGTATAGACAACCCAGAAGGAAAAGAGGATGTAATTGGGGATGACCTGTAAGATGAGATGTAACAATACTACTACTACTAATAATAATAGTAATAATGTGACAGGAGAGATGCCACTATTTTGTTGCTTCTCATTTGTATAAAAGGGCTGGAAAGCCTCTCAGCCCTTGCTGTGTCAAGTACCCATGGAGCCACTTATCTTATGGAGTGCTTGTCATGTCTAGATCCATGGCTATTCTTACTTCATTGACCGTATGACTTTTGTCCATATGGAATCAAGCAATCATATTTATTGAGTACTTACTGTGAGCAGAGCACTGTACTAAATGCTTGGGAGAGTACAATATACTGGCACATCCTGTTTGGGATTTCTCATGCCCACTTTGGAACCACCAGTGGTAAGCTTAGGATGGTGTGGCTTCCTGGGAGCTAGTCCCCACAGTCTCAGGGTGGGTGGCAATAAGAAGAAGAAGAATGGTATTTGCTAAACTCTTACTATGTGCACTGGAGTGGATAGAAGCAAATTAGGTTGGACACACTCCCTGTCCCACGTGGGGCTCACAGCCTCAATCCCCATTTTACAGATGAGGTAACTGAGGCCCAGTGAAGTGACTTGCCCAAGGTCACCCAGCAGACAAGTGGCAGAGCTGGGATTAGGATCCATGAGCTGGCTCCCAGTCCCATGCTCTAGCCACTACTCCATGCTGAAATCTGGTCCTGGGGCAGTGGTAGCAGTTTAGCTAGAATCTCAAGTCTCTTGTTCTTCGGGATTGGGATGGGATCGGATGAGGGTGAGTGAGGTAGATGCTTGGAGTTGAGAAGCATGGCTTAGTGGAAAGAGCATGGCGCTGGCGATCAGGAGACGGGTTCTAGTCCTGAATCCTCCACTTGCCTGCTTTGTGATCTCGGGCAAGTCTCTTAACTTCCCTGTACCTCTGTTTTCTCACCTGTAAAATGAGGATAAAATACATGTTCTACCTCCCCTGTAGACTGCTAGCCCTTTGTGAGACAGGGACTGTGTTGGTTCTGATTATTTTGTTTGTGCCCCAGCTCTCAGCAACGTGCTTGCCACATAGCTAATAAACAATATTACTATTATGATGATGATGATGATTATAATTATTGTTATTATGGCTGGTGGGATGGTGATTCAGCTGGAAAAAAACAACAACTGCCTCCTTGCTTTCTCCAGTCACAGAAAGCCAGGAAGGCCAGCAATGTGATCCAGGCAATAGCTGCTGCTTTAGGGATAATAATAATAATAATAATAATAATGGCATTTATTAAGCGCTTACTATGTGCAAAGCACTGTTCTAAGTGCTGGGGAGGTTACAAGGTGATCAGGTTGTCCCACAGGGGGCTTACAGTCTTAATCTCCATTTTACAGAGATCTGACATGGAACACGGCGACAGATACCTTCTGACCATGAGGTTAGTCTGCCATCTCTCTTAGAGCTTGCAATTGTGCTGTGGTTTGTCCCGCTTTGTATTTCTCATGCCCACTTTGTTTCAAGCCCCATTTCATCTCACCACTAAAATTCAGCCTTGAGTTCTTGAGAACACGTAGGTGCACTGAAACTGGGGAGAAAGAGAGTATATGTCAGCAGACAGGCTATAATTACATGCCTTCAGTGAGCATGCCCATTAGATGGGAAGCCCCTTGAGGGTTTTACTTCTGTTGTTTGTTTCCAGGCACCTCGTACAGTGAGAGCTCATTAAGGTCTCTTGATGAGGATGATGAAGAGGCTGTTGTGTAATTCAGAAGCAGATGAGTGACGTGTCATCGTGAGGAAATAGCACTATAATCATTTTGTGTTTGAAAATATTTCTAGGGAAATAATGTTGGCAATCTGTGAAGAGTAGAATTGTAAGACGGCATCATTTATACCCTACCCTAGTGGACCTATTCTGAGGAAGGGTGGTGAAACTTCTGAACTTTAAATTTGGCACGGTTTATGAAAAATCTTGTTGCGATGCTATGCAATATGGAAAATATGTATTGTTTCAAGATAGGTCAACATGTGTGCCTGATTATGCATACTGCCATCATACACACACTTTGAGGGAAGAATTTTTTTTTTCTTTTGCTGGAGGCCCTGGGATGTTTTACATCGGGGTGGATTTATTTTTGAAGTTGCCTTTTCACTCCGTATCCAGTTAGGATAAGAGCTAGCGGAATAATCTAGCTTTCTCTAATCTACCCTCCAGCGAGATTGCCCCTTCAAAGTCCTAATGGACAGGTAGGAACCTTTCCAACAGAAAGAACAGTAGAGATTATTTTCAAAAGGAGAAAAAGAAGAGAGAAGAATATAAACCATGCAGAAGAACGTGGGAAATGTCCATCATTCTGGGTTTGAAAATGGTTCACGTGCATAGACTGCAGCCTAGATGTTAAGGATTAATTGGGATCAACTTCTTAAACTTGGAAGCGATTTCACATCATCACTGTGCTCATCACCACTTATCTAATGGGCATTCATTGTTCTTCTGTATTAGCTGCTGGGGAGAAGGGCTTGATCCTGTTTCAGTGCAAATTATCTGCTCTGCTTTCTCTGCTGCCTTGAGCTAAATGAAGTGAAAGGCTAGTGGGTTTGACCCATCTGAAAACCAAAGGGTATACAATCATTTCAGAGCTCCTCTTCTGTTTCCCAGTATTTCTTCACCACGTCCTGTACTAGGAAACTGCAAACCCAGGAGACCCATATTTATAGCGAGGAGTCTGATGGAACCTTAAGCAATATTAGATTCAGAGAAGGAACACACGGCCCATTTCTGAGAAACACTGTAAAGCCAAGGGACTGTGATGGTGAATCTACGGTGAATTGAAAATCAAAAACTTTCAATTTGTCTCAATGTGTTTTTTGGACCTGTGCTGTCTCAGTGTTCTGCCCAGTATGAGTTATTGTTATCCCGAAAAAACAAAAAAACAAAGGCTTTTGCCTTAAGGTAGTGTTGGAAGAGAGTGTTTTGAGCTGTACAGTAAACCTGAGGTCAGAATTGCATAGCGTGGCTGTTTGGCTAATGAGTTACAGCCGTAATCATCTAGTGAACTGGAATACATGTAAGCAGCCAGTTTGGGTGATGCAGGGGAAAAATCTTTCTTTGCTTGAATTATCCAGGTCATTTGTCTAGACCTGACTCTGGCAACCTGTCTATGTTGCTGGGCTGATTGTCCTTTGGCCGGGGGCCAGAGGGAATGGGATAGAGGTCATATTGGGTCTTAAAAGGAGTTTTACCACAGTGCAGTTGCTGCTCCCAGTTATTAGGACTGGACTGCTAATAACTGCTCCAGAATACTTTACCACCTCTTACAAACCTAACTACTACTGAGTAATTGATAGAGAGTTAACACCATACTCTAGAGGTTTCACTTTAATGAATACTGTAACAGATTGAGTTGGAATACCAGCAAATTAAAGATAAATCTTGGATGCTCTCTGAAAACAGTACTAATTTCTCTCTGGAATAATGCCGGCTTTTCAACTCCACAGTGATCGTTACTTCAGATTGGCCTTAGAACTGGTCTCCTTGTTTGAGGGTTAGAAGCTGGGTAAACCAGATTCGTTCTGTTTTGATTGGGAGTTGTAGCAGGAAATGATAAGCAGTTGAAAAAATTAATCCGAAACTCCTCGGATTTCAGTGGCTTAGACATTTAGGAGGAGGAAATTCGTATCGCAACTGCCTACTTTTCTGTGGGCAGCTGCGATGACCCAGTTAATTCTAAATTCAGATTCTCGATTCGAATTGGGCCCTGAAGGTTTGGCAGACCCAGTAGCAATCCCATGGGACATTACTTCATGTCTCATTGATGAAGAAACTGTCTTCTGTCATCTCTGGGGGATATGGTTTTGGATTCCGACATAGTTTCCTGCATTTCCTGTATACCCAAACAGATCATAAGTACGGAGAGTCCACTCTGGTAAATACAGGAGACATCATGACGGCATTCCCTGGATGTGAAATCTGGGAAGGCTTTGTACTCAATCCGTCACTACCTGTGGTAGTCTAGGTGGTTTCCTGCAAAATGTTGCACATCAATCAACTGCTTTTATTGAGCACTCACTGTATCGAGAAGGAGGGTGTTTCAGGCCAGAGGCAGGCAAGAGATCGGAGGCAACGTAGATGAGAGAGAGAGGTACAGTGAGCAGGTTGGCAGTAGAGGAACAAAATGTGCAGACTGGGTTGAAATAGGAGGGAGCAAGGTAACTGAGTGCTTTAAAGCTGATGCTAAGGAGACTCATGCTAGTTCAGTGCTATAGATTCAGCATGTTCCTGTGACTTTAAAAATCACCTTCCATTCTCCTCACTCCTTCTTGGATGCTCAGTCACCCGCAGCTCTTATGTACAAATCCTTATACTCGTCATTCTCCCCCATCTGTAATTTGTTTCAATGTCTGCCTCCCCCTGTAAACGGTAAGATCCTTGTGGGCAAGTATTGTGCCTATCAGCAGTAAGATATTGTAATCTCCCAAGCATCAGTACAGCACTCTGCACACAATAATAATAATAATTACGGTACTTGTTAAGCCCTAAGTGCCAAGCACTGTTCTAAACGCTGAAGTAGATAGAAATCCATCAGATCGGACACAGTCCCTATCCCACATGGGGCTCACACTCTTCAACCTCATTTTTACAGATAAGTAACTGAGCCCCAGAGAAGCTGTGTGACATGTCACACAGCAGACATGTGGCAGAGCTGGGATTAGAACCCCGGTCCTTTGGATTCCCAGGCCAGTGGTTTATCCACCAAGCCGCCCTGCCTCTTCATAAGTGCTCAATAAATCCCATGGATTGGTTGTCAGAGATTTTCAGTGATACCTATAACCTCATGAATGGGCTATTTCTTACCAGTTTCTTGGTTCGTACTTCTGATACAGCTGGCCACACTGTCATGGACTAGCCTTAGGATTTTGGCGAAAGTCTCAGGGCAGCCCAATGTGTATACTGATTTCCAGAACCCAGGGGCTTGTGTCAAATCAGTCAGTGGCAGTTATCGAGCACTTACTGTATGTTGAACACCCTATATGAGGATCTGCCTGGCCTATATGTATGCAGAAGAAATGCTTTTGTGCTGCTACATCTCTTCTACATTTCTTATGTGGTCAGGGCCATGTTGGTTATTCTGTATTTTGGTCCAAATAATAATAATGATGGTGATGATTATGATGTTTAAAGCTACGTGCCAGGCAGTGTATTAGTTAGCAGGGAGGGGGGCCGGGGGCCGGGGGCTTACAGCCTGTTTAGAGCAGGCACAATGCCTGTCCCATATAGGGGTCACCGTGTAATGGGGAGAGAGAACAGGTATTTAAACCCATTTTAAAAGACAAGTGGAAACTGAGGCAAACAGAAGTTAGGTGACTTGGCCAAGGTCAGACAGCAGGTAAGGGGTGATTGGAGCAGAGTTTAGAACAACTAAATATAGAGAGAGACTTTTCTGTAGTTTGTGTAGAGGTTGTTATGAGGGACAGGATCTACGACAAAGGTGAAAAAGGTCTAAGATTTTCTGGTTCACAAAATTCAGCCGTTCTAGAGACTAGCTCTGAAACATTTTGAATCAAATGAAGAACATTCTCCTTTTATTGTTATTTTTTTTTGTTGGAATCAGTGGCATAAAATGGCTGAATTATGCTGACTCCTCCAACTTCTGCATGTCACACAGTTCAATAAATTGCCTGTAATAACAGCTTCAGTGTTTTTGATTTTAGGGCAGAACTACAGCTTGGAAGCTTTCTTTCCAAACAGTCACTTTTTTTACATGTACAATTACAGCTGCCAAAAAATCTAATCATTTCTCCCAATGTCCTCAAAATGCCTGAAAGATGTAGAAATTTAAAATGAAACAGATGTCAACAACTAGCGCTTCCAGATAGGAACAAAGATTGACCCAATCTTGGGATGTACAAACTGACACAGACTTGGTTGAGAGCAGGCAGACACCTCGACTTGAGAGTCTAAATCACGTTGCGTTATGTTACTTCTGAGTGTTTGGCATTTAATTGATGGCCTGGTTCATCCTTCAGAAAGAATCAAGCCTGATGAATGTTTCCCTGAAGCCTTTTTACAGTGGAAAGAGTGTGGGTCTGAAACCTTTTTCATCGGCTTTAGAAACTGAACTTGTTTCGAAAGGAAAACAGACTGAGCCCCTTCCTTCCTCTCCCCCTCGTCCCCCTCTCCATCCCCCCATCTTACCTCCTTCCCTTCCCCACAGCACCTGTATATATGTATATATGTTTGTACATATTTATTACTCTATTTATTTATTTTACTTGTACATATCTATTCTATTTATTTTATTTTGTTAGTATGTTTGGTTTTGTTCTCTGTCTCCCCCTTTTAGACTGTGAGCCCACTAATGGGTAGGGACTGGCTCTATATGTTGCCAACTTGTACTTCCCAAGCGCTTAGTACAGTGCTGTGCACACAGTAAGTGCTCAATAAATACAATTGATGATGATGATGAAAACAGCAAGGCCTGGAGTCAGAGGACCTGGGTCCTAATCCCGGCTCTGCCACTTGTTTGCTGAGTGATCTGGGGCAGGTCACTTCAGTTCTCTGGGCCTCACATACCTCATCTGTAAAATGGGGATTAAGACTCTGAAACCCCACCTAGGACATGGGCTGTGTCCAACCTGATTAGTTTGTATCTACCCAAGCCAGTAGTACAGTGCCTGGCACCTAGTAAGTGCTTAACAAATGCCATTAAAAAAAGCATCATTATCATCATTATATTTATTGAGTGGTTACTCTGTGCAGGGCCCTGTATTAATGGTTGATAGTACAACAGAGTTGGCAGACATGTTCCCTGCCCACGATGAGCTTACAGTCTGGAGGGAGAGATAGGTATAATTAACTATCGAGCGAATTCCCCTAAGCCTGGTATATGGGGTAGGAATGGACATATGATGATTGTGGAGGGGATGGTGATGTTGATAAAGGAGAAAAATGTGGAAGCAGATTAGTAGGAAAGTAAGGAGTTTTGGAAGGGGAGGAATCCAGCCAGTTAGTGTTGAGGCTCTGTCCCATGGTGACTTCTCTGATGTCTACCAACTCTGTTTTACTGTACTGTCCTAAGTGCCTAGCACACAGCAAGAGCTCAATAAATAAGATTAATTGATAGATTGATTCAGGAGTGTATGTCCATCACAGCTCCCTTTGGAGTGTGGCCATTATAACTCGTGCCACCTTTGAGAACTTGGGATGCCACTGTTCTAGATCGGTAGCCCGGGGACCCAGCCCAAGATGCACCAATCAATCAATCAGTCGTATTTATGGAGCGCTTACTGTGTGTATAGCAATGTAGTAAGTGCTTGGGAGGGTACGATATAACAGAATTGGTGGGCAAGTTCCCTATCAAGTTCCCTAGAGAAGCAGCGTGGCTCAGTGGAAAGAGCACGGGCTTTGGAGTCAGAGGTCGTGGGTTCAAATCCCGGCTCCGCCAATTGTCAGCTGTGTGACTTTGGGCAAGTCACTTAACTTCTCTGTGCCTCAGTTCCCTCATCTGTGAAATGGGGATTAAAACTGTGAGCCCCCATGGGACAACCTGATAACCTTATAACCCCCCAGCGCTTAGAACAGTGCTTTGCACATAGTAAGCACTTAATAAATGCCATTATTATTATTATTATCCACATCGAGCTTACAGTCTAGAAGGATCCATGGGAGCAGTCATCAAACTCAGGAGCAGGAAACAGAGACTCTGTGATTGCATCTGCATCTTGTAATTTTTTTATGGTATTTGTTAAGGGCTTACTATGTGCCAGGCACTGTACTAATTGCTGGGTAGATGCAAGGTAATCAGGTGGGGCGTAATCCCTGTCCCACGTGGGGCTCACAGTCAAACAGTCATATTTATTGAGCACTTGCTGTTTACAGTGTACCGTACTAAGCACTTGGGAGAGTACAATATAACAGACGTATTCTTAATCCCCTTTTTACAAATGGGGTAACTAAGGCACAGAACAGTGAAGTGACTAGCCCAGTGTCACACAACGGTCAAACAGTGGAGCCCGGGATTAGAACCCAAGTCCTTCTGACTCTCTGGCCTGGACCATTAGGCCACACTGCTTCTCACAGTTTAAATTATGGAGCTTGTATTTGAAGCTGCAATTCAGTTTTGCCTAGCATTTATCTGATTGTTGCCTTTGAATCTGCCTGTGGCACTCCATTCCCCATCAGGAAACTGGTGAGCAGGGGCAGGGGAGAAGGTCCTAGATTCTGATCCCAGCTCTGGCACTTGTCTGCTGCGTGACCTTGGTCAAGTCACTTCACTCTTCTGGGCCTCAGTTCCCTCACATGCAAAATGGGGATTGAGACTGTGAGCCCGACAAGGGATTGTGTCCAACCCGATTTGCTTGTATCCAACCTCATTTGCTTGTATCCATCCCAGCGCTTAGTACAGTTCTTGGCACATAGTAAGTGCTCAACAAATACCATAATTATTATTATTATTAATAATAAGAGAGATCCTGAGGAATCGTATATGGCCCATACCCCAAAACTAGAGCCTTGCTGGTGAAAGTCACCCGTGTTCGTGTCAGGGCTGAAAAGGCCAATGTGGAAATTCAGGACGGATTTGCAGCGGACAAGGGGGAAAATGGCTCTGAGCACCTTGTAGGCGGGGAACGTATCTGCCAGCTCTGTCGCATTGTACTCTCCTAAGTATGCAGTTCAGTGCTTTGCACCTGGCGAGTGTTCAATAAATAGCACCGACTGAAGACTGATATCCCAGAATCAATGTCATGGAAGATTGAAGTATATGAAGGGATTATTGGCGAGAATTGACATTATGGTAGTGCCAGTGAATGCACTTGTATGAATGAAACTCTGCTGCTTCCAAAATCACATTTAGGGATTATTTAAATGTATCTTTATTAGGAACGATAGTTGCTGTTCCTGTCTATTATGTGGGTTTTCCACTGAGGCATACTGTCTCCCTCATCTTATCCATGGGTTCTTTCTCCCCTTCTTCTCTTTCTGTCTCCCCCTTTCTACCCTTACCTCTTTGCCCGTCCTCCCCCCTCTTCCCACCTCTCTTTCTGGTTCTCTCTGTCGCTTTGTCTCTCTCAATTATCGATCAATCAATAGTATTTATTGAGCACTTACTGCGTGCAGAGTATTGTACTAAACACTGGGAAGAGTACAGTCCATCAGAGTTGTTAGATACTCTCCTTGTCCACAATGAGCTTACATTTGAGAGGGGAAAGCAGATGTTAATATAAATAAATTATGAATATGTCGTTAGTACCAATTCACTCATTGTTTTCACAAATCTTTTTACTCTCTGCTTCTTTAAGCACACTTCCACCCACCCCTCAAGCTCTCTTACACCCAGTTATTTGTTCTGTTTCCTATTCACCCATGTCCAAACACACCTCCAGTCACCATGTCCCGCTACCTGACCCACCTCCCTCCTCTCTGACGTTAGCGAAAATTACCGCTCATCAGGAGCTCTTGTTATCAGCAATTTAAATGATCAGAAAACCTTTTAAAAAATATTAGATACTGTGTAAGTGCAAAATGCCAAATAGAGAGAGATTAATCTGGGAGATTTTCTAATCAGAACACAAAGAACTAGGAAAACCCGTGCCTAAATGAGTTTTGAGAAAATTACTCGGGTTTTGAGAAGTGTTTTCATTTAATTGTAGAACTTATAGGACACTTTGTAGGTTGTCTGCTTTGTGCCAAGCAGTGTCCTAAGCGCTGGGATTGGTAATTAACAGGTATTATAGTTATGGTATTTGTTAAGCGCTTATGGTGTGTCAAGAATTGTTCTAAGCTCTGGTGTAGTTACAAGTTAGAGCAGGGGCTTGGGAGTCAGAGGATGTGGGTTCTAATCCTGCTTTCGCCACTTGTCAGCTGTGTGACTTTGGGCAAGTCACTTCACTTCTCTGGGCTTCAGTTATCTCATCTGTAAAATGGGGATGAAGACTGTGAGCCCCACGTGGGACAACCTGATAACCTTGTATCTACCCCAGCGTATAGAACAGTGCTTGGCATTCATTCATTGTCGTATTTATTGAGCGCTTATTGTGTGCACAGCACTGTACTAAGCACTTGGGAAGTACAAGTTGGCAACATATAGAGACAGTCCCTACCCAACTGCAGGCTCATAGTCTGGAAGGGGGAGACAAACAACAAAACAAAACATATTAACAAAATAAAATAAATAGAATAGTAAATATGTGCAAGTAAAATAGAGTAATAAATCTGTACAAACATATATACAGGTGATGTGGGGAGGGGAAGGAGGTAGGGCGGGGGGGATGGCTACTCGCTGCTCCTCCTGCACGTATATCTTTATTTTTTGAAGGGTGCTAAGCGTCTACTACGTGTCCATGGCACATAGTAAGCGCTTAACAAATACTATTATTATTATTATTTAATGAGTTAATGAGGTTAGATGCTGTACCTGTCCCACAGGGGGTTCACCGTCTAAATAGGAGGGAGAACTGGGATGAGGAAATCAGGAGAAGAAGAAGAGAGAGAGCAGGACAGGGCAAAGGAGTATTAGCATGTATTGAGCTTCCACATAGTGTAGCACACTGTATTGAGCACTTGGGAAGTTCAAACCAAAGAAATGACATGTTCCCTCCCCACAAAAAGCTTGTACTCTAACGATGGCTAGGATGATGGGTTAGGTTTTCCACTTTGATCATGATCTGCAGACCATCCTATTCTGCCAGCTGAAGCCACCATTCAGCAGGAGTAGGTTTGAATGCTATGAAACAAACTCATCGTCCGTGCCTAAGGGAGGTAGAGCCTCACGTATTGAAATTAGTGGTTTATAACTGTGTTTAAAAAAAAAAAAAAAACTCTGCTTAAGACTCGACCGTGACTTTGGTTCAATCCAAATATCGAGCAAAGTAACCAGACACCGAGCCCAGCGATACTCTCAGCCTACGTGA
Organism: Tachyglossus aculeatus; assembly: GCF_015852505.1. Lineage (NCBI taxonomy): Eukaryota > Metazoa > Chordata > Mammalia > Monotremata > Tachyglossidae > Tachyglossus > Tachyglossus aculeatus. Next base: position 6,724,816 of record NC_052085.1, read on the forward strand.
TAGCAGTTCTTCTGAAATAGGAAGGGGCTGTTAGTACAAGTAGTTCAATGTAAAGACTGTTCCCTGTGGGTTTGACACATTTCAAGAAATCATTGCTTTCCATCTCTGGACTATATCCAAACACATCCTACAATTCAGCATAATTGAGGTTTGGACTGTGACAGTAAAATATCACAGGAAAGCTGGGAATATAATCCTTCCCCCATTTCATCAAGCTTTATTCAAACCCTATTCCTAAGAATATGTGCTGCATTAATCAGAGTTTTCTTAGGACTTTAAAAATAGAAGTCCAGTTAAGAGTTGAATCTGAGAAATCGCCATGCAGAAACAATAGCTCGCTCAGAGCATGTTTCGTACACTAGTTAGCAGCACGCTTTCTGAAGTGAGAAATGGAATAGCTTGTTTGTTGAAGAATGAGTTTGGTCACTAACTAAGTTTGCCCATAACATGGGGGCTTGTTTTCTTGCCAAAGCCCATGTTGAGGAAAAGCCACTCTTTAGTACGTGCCAGTTCTTCTGCCACCCCCACAAACCTCAGGCAATCGGTGGTATTTATTGAGCATTTACTGGGTGCAGAGATACTGAAGGGGCTTGCAATCTGGTGGGGGATTTTTCCGCTCTTGCCCAAACGGTTCCTTCCAAAACAGCTTCCCGCTGTATTCACCCATACACGCGTTCTCTGATGGCTATCCCCTAACAACACTTGAACCAAAACACAGAATGAAAACCCACACCGTGGCAGAATCAAGTGTGCATAGATTTTCTTACACTTCCCTTTCTGGCACACCCAACCTCTGGCCATCTGTGTCCTCGCCTGGAGCCATGGCCACAAAGGTGATGGAATCCTGCGGCTGTTTGTGAACATTACTTTTCCTCATTTTCACCTGGAAGGAAGCCTGGTGGAGAGGCGGAATCCCCAGGCGGGGAGACGAGGAGCCTCCTTTCTCCGTACCAACTAGTGAATTTGGCTCACTGTGTTTATTCAAAAGCATCATTTTGTTGCATAATTATACGGTGTCTTCCCTTTCAATGACATGTAGCGAAGAATTGCCCTAGCATATTGGAAAAAGAAAAATCAAAACCCTTATAACTCCTTTTTTCCAGTGAGGACATATGCCGCAATTATTATTCAAAGGCATCTGATAAGTCATAGCAGACAATTGGAAGTGTTTATAGCCATATAAGCAGTCAACAAAACTAATTAGATTAAGCCTACCAACCAGCCTTGTGGGTTTGGGAAAACACATATTCTGACTACTTATTTCCAACCAAAGGGGCCTACGAATCATATTTCAGAAACCAGGAAGACCAGTGTTGGGAAAATCATTTATGGTAGATGAAGAACTCAGATTTCCTTGGTGTGGGTTTGCCCAGAGGCAATGTGGAGGCCTCGCTAACTTCTAGCCTTCCAATCTTCTGGTGCCTAATTATTATCTGAAGCAAACATGACTTATGCCAGTGTCTCTGATTTTTCCATTTTTCCTTTCAGAACAATTGCAGTAAACATAATTTCTGGCCACAATTCCCCTTTGTTCTGCCTCACTTAGATTATCCCTCACTTGGTCGTTTGGCCACAGACAGAGAGCTTTTATAACTCCTGTTTTTGAGGATAATGACTCTCATGTGACTTTAGTTGCCGGTCCCGTAGGACCAGGGGAAGTCCTGAAGTGGGTTAGTTTCACATATTCCAGGAGGAGGCGATTTACTTTTTTTTTTTTAATGGTATTTATTAAGCACTGACTATGTGCCAGGCACTGTATTAAGCACTGGAGTAGATCCAAGCTAATCAGGTTGGATCCAGTTCCTGTCCCACATGGGGATCTCAGTTTCAATCCCCGTTTGACAGATGAGGTAACAGGCACAGAGAAGTGAAGTGACTTGCTCAAGTTCACCCAGCAGACACGTGACAGATCCGGGATTAGAACCCAGGTCCTTCTGACGCCCAAGCCCCTGCTCTATCCATTAGACCACGCTTTTCTGTACGTCTTACTTGACGTGATGATAGACTCTCATCAGGAATGGTGGATGAGCCTTGATGGACTGGAGATTTCAGAATGTTGACGATTTGTACTTCCCGAGTGCTTAGTACAGTGCTCTGCACACAGTAAGCGCTCAATAAATACAATTGAATGAATGAATGAACCCAAAATCTTGTGCTTGGATTCTGAGGCTAACTGGCTGGTTTTAAAACTGATATTTAAGCCGTGCTGATTTAAAGAGCTGTCATTTGACCTATATGGCAACTTACAAAGTGAACAGTATTTCATCTGGGCTAACGGGAAGGCATAGAAACTGACAACTGAATTGATTTTCAGTGGAAGCCTCTTCGTCTTTAGAAGATGTTTTAAAGCGTCTTTAAAGTTGATTAATAAGGAGCATCTTGTTTCTCGAACTCCTTTCCCGTCGTTTGCACATTCCGCATTTTTAGTTAAATGCAATTCAGTTTCAGACTTTGGGCAGACTAGAAAATGAGCGATCATCATTTAAAATAGGAAACAGCTTCATGGCTCTTTTCTGACCCTGGCACGGGCTCAGCGTCTGGCCGTCAGTTATAATAGTAAAGCCCCAGTTGGCCAATAATGCCGTGGAAAAAGGCACGGTGGCTAAAGCTTGGTATTTGGCGAACAGTTTTACGAGCACACGATTGCCAGAGGGTGGGGCTTTACCAATTCTGAGATTGTTCAAGGTGTAATGGGTAAGAAGGGGTGAAAGGGATATTTGCTTGGGAACTTTCTCCTTTTCACCTGGGGAAGGACTTCTTCAATGATTATAAGGTTCTCCGGACCCTGTCACGATCTGGCACTGAGGCGAATTTGTGAGGTGGGATCGAGTCCGAAGAGATGGTTTCGAGTGCATAAAGGTTAAGGATAGGGCAGAGTAAGGGTAATCCTGTTGGGTTATAAAAAAAAAAAAAATATTGACTCCTGTCAGACTTTCCAGTGCAATGGATCCTTTCTGCTTTTTCTTCTCCTCCTCCCCAACACCTTTCGTATTTCCTCTGTTATTCATTCATTCAGTTGTATTTATTGAGCGCTTACTATGTGCAGAGCACTGTACTACACACCTGGGAGAGTACAATATACCTCCAACTCTCAGGCCCATTCTCTTTCAATGAGGCCGTGCTGCTTCCCTCGCAGAAATAAACAGTTCACTGAAAATGAATGTGCTGTTTTCCACCGGAGCGGGTCGGCAGGATTGTGGGAGCAGAACCCCATTGAGAACTTCCAGTAGAGTTGGCAATTAAAACACTGGAAATATTTATTCAGTTAGAAAGTCTTTCTAATAATAATATCCATCATCTGAAAATTTTGAACGTAGCAAGGCAGAGGTTTCCTCTTCACTTTAATGGGTTCAGTAAGAACAGCACTTTTAGCTTTCCCCAGTACAGTTTTCCATTCCTCAAACAAAGGAGCTTTGGGGGTTTTCTCTCACACAAGTATGAGTTTAGGGCTTTGGGTGAGGGGCTCGGTCAACTTTTTTCCAGTTCTCTGCAAAAGTAACAGCATCATCGAATATAAATTCTGAGCACAGCTTTCCTTTTACAAACAGAGAGGCTGAATCATGTAAACATTCTGGCTTTGTACTTGGGAGAGCTGCCTGTTCCAGCCAATGTACATTTCACTGGAAAATTCAGTATTAGTTTTCAATAGATCAGTAACACGCTGTTTCCACAATTACAGCCTAAGCGAGCGGAATGTCTTTGGGCTTGCCGAGTGGCAACTAGCCCATAGCCCTTTTGGGTGTTTTGGTGGGGAGGCAGTGCAAGACCTCTCTTTGTGATCTCCTCCACAGCCTCTTTTTCCATTTCTTCCTTCCTTCCTTTGTTACTTTCTCTACAGCACTTTTGTCCATTTCTATAATTAATTTATATTAATGCCTCCTCTGACACCCCCGGACCGTAAGTTCCTTGTGGTCAGGGAACGTGTCTGCCAACTGTGCTGTATAGTACCCTCCCAATCAATCATATTTATTGAGCACCTACTGGGTCTGGAGCAAGCACTTTGTACGGTGCTTTGCACGCAGTATGCACTTAATCAACCATTGATGGATTGACTAGTTTAAAGTTTTCTCGATCTACCAGTCCCTGAAAACAAAGGAGATTGTATAACGAGATTGGAAGCTCCTTGAGGACTAGGAAAATCTGCATTCCTACTGTTGTAGTCTTCCCCAAACCTTTGTCCAATAATTCACATTCAGCAGGAGATCGATAATGTGATTGACAGATCGATCAATCAATGACATTTACTGTGTGCTTACTTTATTCAGAGCACTGTACTAAGTGCTTGGGGGAGTACACTGTAGTAAACACTATCCCTACCATCAAGGATCTTGCAGTCTGTTGTTGCGGGGGGTCAAGGGAGTATTTCCATTTCTACTTATTGAACAGAAGTGTTTGTGCTATGCCCAGACGGTACTGTAATTGAGGGCACAACTTGGTTGTGAGAGTGGAGGATTTTCTTTCTTCACAGAAGATAGCCCAAATAGTGTTTTCTGGAGGTAATCTGTGAAAAAGCTAAAACTGGGAATCTTCTACTGCAAAGAATTACCACCACGATACAATCGGAAGAAGAACCTCTAGACTATAAGCTCATGTGGGCAGGGAATGTGTCTGTTACATTATTATATTGTCCTCTCCCAAGTGCTTAGCTCAGTGCTCTGTTCGCAGTAACAGCTCAATTAATACGATTAATAGGTAGCGAGATATGCTATAGAGTTCTGCGACCCATCCTTTTAAGCTACCATGTTACTCATGCTAAATCTGGGTGGGTGAAATGTGGCATAATATAGTAGCACTTAGTCAAATGTTTGCCCCAATACCACTTTAAAAGGGGTGAAAGCATCATTAAGGGGCTAATCATGGTACTACAGCAAGCACTGGTTATTGGATTCCTTTTCCCTGCAGATAATTTATTCACATCCTTCCATCTCCTGATCGTAGGAACTGAACTTCCATTTTGAAAATTCCTCAGGGCATTTGCTGTGAGGAGGGAGACAAAGATGCCTGTGGCAGTAAGATGAAGTTCTCCAGGGGGGGGATGGACTTTTTTGATTCAGTGGTGAAGAAGGCGAAAGGGAGATTATAGGAGTCCAGTTCCATATTTCTCAAGTCCTAGGTGTTGGGTAGCAGCCTCCGAAAATCACACCCGCCTTATACACTGAGGGGCCACTTCCACAGTGAAACCGAAGGCCCGTTTGTCCACGAATCACCAACAGGCAATTCGTACCTGGTAAAAGGTAGGTGCTCTTCAAAACAGCAAGGCCTTGGTGTTTTAGTGGTAAAGCACATGCCTTTCCATTTGTTTTCAAACCATAATATCCAAGCAATGGTGGTTTGTAGGAGAACAAAGATCCACTATAAAATTGAGTGTGGAATTTTCATCTGCAAAAACAAAGATGATTTGTAGGATTAGCAGAGTCCTAAGTGATGCAACTGCAAATCCTTCCACCTGTCTTCCTGTTGCTTAAATAGTAACAATCCCAGTGGAAACTGAATATAATAATAATGATGGTATTCGTTAAGTGCTTACTATGTACCAAGCACTGTTCTAAGCACTGGGGTAGATACAAGGTAAGCGGGTTGGCCCACATGGGGCTGACAGTCTTCATCCCCATTTTACAGATGAGGTAAATGAGGCACAGAAAAGTGAAGTGACTTGCCCAAATTCACAGAGCAGACAATTGGCGGAGGTGGGATTAGAACTCCCAAGCCCCATGCTCTTTCCACTAATCCCCAACTCTTCAGAGAATAACCATTATCAGGGATTTTGCTCTACAGAAGATAAATCAGGGAAAGGCATAAGGTAATTTTTTTACTGCTCCTTTATTAGGGTTGAAAATATCCATTCTAATTGAATGGTCTTCACATGAACATTTTGATAATGAAAGGCTAATTGTTGTGGTAATCTTCAGACCTCTGTAATAGGTGGAACTGAAATCAAAGGGCCTGAAGCGGAAATAGGAAACATTCTCTAGGGAGCAACTTTTCCTTGAGTCCAGAAGAGCTGCGTTTCCAGAATCCTCTGGGAGAGTGGTGTCTTCGGGGAGAGTAGGTTGGCCAATCAGCAAATTTGAAGAGATCTTAAATTTAGGTGAGGAGTGGTTTTTTTTTTTTTTTATCCTTTCCATTCCTGACTCATCTAATATCACGATTTAGTGAATCGCAAGTATCTGTGCTTAGGCCCAAGAAAGTTAGAGTGTGGTCTAGGTGTTTGAGTTTTCATAGATGTTTGGTTGGGAGTTTATGAGAGTTTGTGTTTCAATTGACACTTGTTTAATTAGTAAAGTATAAACATTTGAATCGGGCCTGTCATTCCGTTTCTCATTGTATCATTGTATCCCTTTTAGACTGTGAGCCCCCTTTTAGCCTGTGAGCCCCCTTTTAGACTGTGAGCCCACTGTTGGGTAGGGACTGTCTCTATATGTTGCCAGCTTGTACTTCCCAAGCGCTTAGTACAGTGCTCTGCACACAGTAAGCGCTCAATAAATACAATTGATTGTATCGAAATTGACCTCTAGTATCGAAGATTACCGACATGGTTTGAAAATGGCAGTGGCAACAATGAACTCCTCTCCCTGTTCCTCTTTCATTCCTTCGTCTAGAACAGCTCTCACAGGAGGATATGTAGCCTGGATCCATGCCATGTTATAGAGTTCCACATCCTAAATATTTTCCCTCTGCCGGTTTACTAATTGACCAAAATTACCAATATCAATTCTAGGAACACCTTTGTCATTTCAGCCCTTGAAAACAAAGTGTTTTATAGAATCGAAAGGCCTCTTTTAGGATCTGCAAATGAAGAGCCAACAGTTCTTCCTCCCAAGAAGCAGGGCGCCTTTTCAGATTGAAGTTGCAATTATGCTTTAGGAAAGTAATAGTTTTTGTGGGGCCGAGGGGGATTCTTGAATAAACCAAACTGGAACGTTGTTTCCCTGAATGAGGGATTTCCCCCTCCTGATGGGGCTGCAGGGGAGAATTTGAGGGGACAGACAGATTTAGGGTTTTTTTTTTCTTTTGAGGCTAGTGTATACGCAATACCAGCAGACATTCCAGAGACCCAGGAGAATTGGGCAGATTGATTCATAAACATCACCAGCTAACATGAATTAAGTTCCTAGGGTGTTCCTGGCACTGTACTGGATACTACAGCAACTAAAGTTTGCCATTGCTACTTTTACGGCCTTGCTGCTTTTTATAATTTCAAAGCGAACCATTTTTACAGGTCACTGAAAAGCAAAATTTCAAAAGACCCATTTGCTGCATCTTGGCGGCATAGTCATCGTGCTCTCGGGAGCCTGTCGCGTTTCTGGCAGCTGATGCGGGGGGGCTGATTGAAGGTCTGTGAGCAGCAATGAGACGTCGGGAAGGGAAATATGCAGAAAGCAAGGAAAGAATCCCGCAAATGAAAGAGTGGGCAGAGAGCTGAGCCAGTTCAATCAGGGAATCCCTCTTGAATTTTCACATTTTTTTCCATGCAGCCTGATGAGCTGAACCTCTGAGCTATCTGTTTCCCCCAGATCGTGTACTCTCCTCCTCTCCTGAACAAAATGATCTTTTTTGCACTGCACTCTCCCAAGTGCTCCTGACAGCATTCTGCACCGAATAGGTGTTCAATAGATTGTATCTGTTGAGCTCCCAATGGGAGCTGTGCACTGTACTAAGAACTTGAATGAGAAAAAATCATCAGTTAAGGCTACCAGTATGAGTTGGAGACTTTGGCCTTTTTCAGAGTTCAGCTAAGTCCCTGAGGGGAAAGAAGCTGAAATACCTGAATTGCCTTCCTCTCATCCCTTCTCCTGACCTGCAGGGCTTGACATACTCAATTACTTAAACACTTACTCATCTACACCATCTATTTTTTCTTTCTTTTCTTCTGCATGTTTGTTATTGTAGTGTCTCCCCACTAGACTGTAAACTCCTTGATTGGAGTAGGGATTGTAGCTAGCAATTTTTTTTATACTCTCCCAAGTGCTCAGGACAGTTTCTTGCACCCAAGAAGTGGTCAGTTAAATAAAAATAATAATAATTATGGCATTTATTAAGTGCTTAATATGTGCTAGGCACTATACTAAATGCAGGAGTGCCTACAAGCAAACTGGGTTGGACACAGTCCCTGTCCCATGAGGGGCTCACAGTCTCAATCCCCATTTTACTTATGAGGTAACTGAGGCACAGAGAAGTGACTTGCCGAAGGTCACGCAGCAGATGAGTGGCGGGGCCAGGATTAGAACCCATGGCCTTCTGACTGCAGGCTTCACACTATCTACTATGCCATGCTGCTTGTCATACTGAAGCAAAGAGAAGCAGCGTGGCTCAGTGGAAGGAGCCCAGGCTTTGGAGTCAGAGGTCATGGGTTCAAATCCCGGCTCTGCCAATTGTCAGCTGTGTGACTTTGGGCACGTCACTTCACTTCTCTGGGCCTCAGTTACCTCAACTGTAAAATGGGGATTAATACTGTGAGCCCCCCTGTGGGACAACCTGATCACCTTGTAACCTCCCCAGCGCTTAGAACAGTGCTTTGCACATAGTACGTGCTTAATTAAATGCCATCATTATACCACTGATTGACTGTTAACCATGAGGAAGCCTGCTTTTCATGCTCCTGGGCTCAGGAAAAGAAAGAAAGTAGGTTAAAGAGTGGAATTACTTTTGGTTAGAGTTGTTCTGCTCTTTAAACTGGAAACTCACAGTGGGCAGGGGGCATGCCCACCAACTCTGTTGCGTCGTCCCACAGCACTTAGAAGCATATCTCTAAATTATCCATTAAAAATGATTTGTTCATATTAATGTCAGTCTCCCCCTCTAGACTGTCACGCTTGTTCCAGGCAGGGAATATGTCTGCTAATTCTGTTGCATTGTACTCTCCCAAGTGCTTAGTACAGTGTCCTGCACACAGTAAGCGCCCAGTAAATACCATTGATTGACTGAAACACCCCTCCCCAGTAAGCTCAGAGCATTGCGGGACTTGAAATTACTTTCTCCGGGTTTACTCTGAGAAAGTGGGAGTTCAAGGAATAGAGCCATTGCCATTGAAAGGAGTTCCACTCTCGAATCCCCCGGATCACAAAAGGCTGGCTCATCCAGGACCGGTAAATTCCTGCGCCGACCCTGAACACAGATGATTTTGCTAAGGTTTTTAGAATCATTTTCCTTTCAGAGTGACAGAAGGGAATTGCTTCTCATGATTGAAATGAAAAGAATCGACCTTGCCCTCTCTATTCTGTGCCCTAGTCATTTGAGGCGAAGCGCAATTCACTTAGTGCAGATTACCGATGATGTCTCCTGGCTCTTCCCATTGGCAGTTTATTTTCACTCTAGCAAGACCCAAAGTGAGCAATGGCACAGAATCCCAAAGGAAGAAAGGGTCTTGGAAGGCATGTGGACTGCTTTCAGACACCAAAGGTCAGATAAGCAGGTCTGGGTTTGTCTCCAAGGAAGACCGTCTTTTGGTAACCCATTTGGAGCTTGACTCTATCTCACCCACGTTCCAACTGCTGAAATTCCAGCCATTTCCTCCCATTCTCCAAGTAGTGGAGTTAAATTGGAGTGGGAGATTAGCTACTTAATTGATAGAAATCTTTCCCATTTGAGTCTTCGCTGAAATTTTATCTGATCTACCATCTGATATTGCAGAAAACTTGGTCAAAAATCGGTCATCCACACTACAAGGGCAGAGAACATCTTATACCGGAGATGGAAATAAATGGTTTGAAAAGGAATGGTACTAAATCAGCCGGCCAGATCTAATCTTCCCCGAGAATCTGCCACTTTTTGAAACATCCCCATATAAAGAATTATTACTTTCGCTAATCATCTGTTTCCAGCAGGTCGCTGGGGCAGTAATTTGATGATGCCATCGAATGTGGGAAACAGCTTAACCAATGTGACTTGGGCGACTTCCATCTGTTTTCGAACATTGGATCCTCTTTCCCCCTTTCAGGAGTTCCTGTGGTCGATGGTGGGATTAGTGGCTTTTGCTGAACCGGGATCTCTTAGTGCACTAAATTACGGTTTACTCACCAGGGTTTCCATTCCGGCCTGTCTCCATGAGGCAGAAGACAAGCCCTCCTCAGCTGGTGTGAAAAGAACATCTTGTACTAGGTATTCCAAAAGAATGGTGAGAAAGCAACTGAATATTGTAGCCAGTCTTCTAATGAGGAAGCAAGACTAAGAGGACTGCAGACTTGAGTAATAGTACTTATTGAGCACTCACTGGGTGCGTTGGCTGGACTAAGTACTTGGGAACACCAATTATCATTATTGTCATTATTATCATTATTAATATTTGTTAAGCGCTTGCTACGTGCCAAGCACTATTTTAAGAGCTGGAGTGAATGAGGTTGGACACATGCCTTGTCCCCCATGGGAAACACAATCGAGTAGGATTCATTTATATCAGTATCTATATCTCCCTATAGACTGTAATCTTGTCGTGGGCAGGGAACATGTCTACCCACTCTTGTATTGTACTCTCCCAAGCACTTAGTACAGTGCTCTGCACACAGTAAGTGCTCAACAAATATGATTGATTGGAAGGGACGAGAGTGAGAGGGTAAGACAGACTTGGTGTTACCCATTTGAAAACAGACATCAAGTAGCCTCCTAGCCAGACTGTGTCATCATTCATTATTGGCACAATCAGCATTTTGGTACTTTAAAATACATGGGCTGAGCCCTCTAATTGTTATGTTCTGTCCTCTGAGAAATAGCTGTGTTTTCCTTGGTCACTTCTCTAACTCCCTTTTCTGCTCTGATGATAGAAACAGACCAAATGTGGAGTGTGCACACATGGGTGAGTATAGAGGGCTGGTAATAGGATGTGAACATTTATTTCCTGATCCCACAGAGTCACGTGCCTCTTGGGATTAGTTTAGGGGACTCATCAATTTTTTTTTCCCATTCACTGCTTGTTAGGCTCTCAGGTTGTGTGTGTGTGTGTGTTTTTTGTGTGTGTGGGGTGGTTACTGCAGCTGTGTCCCAGCTCTGATTCAGAGGTTTGGAGTGGTTTGACAGTGCCTGCTGGTCTTCATCTCCTCCCCTTTGCTGTGGTTTTTCCTTAGGGCCTTCTGATACTGATGGAGGCTGTATATGTTGCCAATTTGTACTTCCCAAGCGCTTAGTACAGTGCTCTGCACATAGTAAGCGCTCAATAAATACGAGTGATGATGATGATGATGATGGGAGGCTGGATATGCTGGGACTTTTGTGTTGGGGCAGGAGAACAGACAGGAGAAAACACCCACCCACACATGCCCACACACATTACCTTATGGTTCTCCTCAGTGCCATCTTGCCTCCAAGGGAGGAAAGAGTTCGTTGTGGGCAGGGAATGTGTCTACCATCTGTTGTATTCTCTCAAGTGCTCTCCACACAGTAAACAATAAATATGATTGAGGAGCACTATAGCCCTTGCTAAAGAAATGCCGTTCGGAGTTCCGTGGAAGAATAGCCCATGTGACTGGGGCTTGGGATCAAAGGAGAGAGAGACCTGGATGGAGATGGGAACAGGGTGACAGAGAGGAGTGAAAGGGGAAAAGCGACAAAAGAAAGTTTTGGGGGGTTTTTGTTGTTGGGTTTTTTTTGTTTTTTTGTTTGTTTTTTCAAAAAAAGCTGCTGATACCCAGCCATCAATGACCAACTGTTCACTGGCCCCCAGCTCTGATATTTAAACCCAATATTATTATTGTAAAATCTTCTCTTCCTCTGCATCTTCACTTTCCCTCCCTCTGCATCCAGTCTCCTCTCCCCCATCTCCTCAGGAGTCAGTACGGTGGCATAGTATTTACTGAGTGCCTCCCAGCCTTCAGTCGGGACAAGTATGCACTGCAGTGATCGAAGCGGTCTTTATGGTTGCGCTGAGCTATTCCTAGGAGTCAGTCGCGAGGAGTACTCTATCTGTAAATGCTTTATTTTATCCTCTGTACTTGAGAGAGAGAGATTGTGTATACATGTGTGTGTATCCTCGTCCCTCCCTTTTCAGTTCCATTAGCAACAGCTGCTTAGATAGCCTGCTTGCCTCCTTTCTCTTTTCACACCCAACCCTGCAGCTGGGGAGCCTATTTCAGTTGAATTCTCACCCCCACAACCCACATCCCCGACACCCACAGCATTGCTTCCCCTTCCTCCAATTTACTTCAATCAATCAATGGTTTTTATGGAGCGCTTTCTACGTGCAGAGCACTTTACTAAATGCTCAGGAGAGAACACTATTATAGAGTTAGTAGACATGGTTCCTGCCTGCAGTGAGCTTACAGTCTTTGTCTCTCCAGCTAGAGAGTAAGCTCACTGTGGGCAAGGTTCATGTCAATTTTAATGTACTCTCTCAAGAGCTTTGTGCAGTGCTCGGCACAGATAAAGCACTGGAATACCGTTTAAATAAATAAATAAAAGGATCTTCTACTAAGATTACTAAAGTAGCCCTAAACACAAACCCCCAAATCTACCAGCATTGTATATATCCATTGGTGGGTTTATTCTCAGGTCCTAATCAACAATTCCCTTAAGCATAATAAACTAGCCACCAATGGAGATGTTGTTTGGGGTTTATTCACACTTCGAACATCTTCTAGTGACTTCAGGGGCCCAGAAAGATATATTGATGAAATATGGATGCAGTCAGAGAGAACGACCATGGTGAGACAGTTTGCCCCATGGAGTTCCAGGGCAGTGATCCCATGAGCCAAGAACAATCAATCCAGTGTCAAGGGAATCCCCAACTGCCGTTTATGGGATCCGTCCCCTGGTTCTTGGCACTGCACTAGGAATGATCACCTTTTGGAGGATGCAGCAGGGCATGTAACTGCTCTTTGGGGTGACCAAAGTGAAGTTATCATAATAGCGATAATAATTTTGGTGTTTTAAATGCTTACTATGTGCCAAGCACTGTACCAAGTGCCGGGGTAGTTGCAACTTAGGTTGGATACAGTTCCCTGTCCCACATAGGGCTCACAGTCTTGGAGAGGGATTAGGTATTTATTCCATACTTGACAGATGAGGAAAGTGAGGTACAGAGCAGTTAATTAGCTTGCCCAAGTATATACTGCAGGCAAGTGGTAGGGCTAGGATTAGAACCCAGGCCCTCTGACTCCATGCTGCTTCCCAAGAAGTATCCAGTGGGCTTGCTGATCTAGAAATGGTGAGGTCAAAATGGACTGTGGTTTCAGTCACTCCCTGGGTGTAAATTGGGCACATGAGAGGGATTAGTCTTTCCCACAGTTGGGTATCCATGTAAGGGCATTGTGGCCTCCCCAAGGGGCTCGCTAATTACCAGGGAGTGACTTTGGCCCTGTTTTCTTCAAGATTCTGCTTCAACAGGGTGGATTTTTTTTTTAATTTTTGGCAAGCCAAAACATCTTTCATCTTTTTGGATGACTCAGATCCTTGGGGAGCCATGGAGCAATTCCTCCTCAAAAGCCCAGTGTGTCAAAGAATTTTCTTGCCCTCAGCAATCACTGACTGCTGTTTGCTTTGGGAGCAGGAAACAGCCCTTCTGTGAAGGACTGTTAGACCGAGGTCTTTTATGTGTAACCACAGGGTGTTTGTTTCCTGCCAGTACCCCTGGATCTCATCCCTGTTAGGGTGGTTGTTGGGGGCTTTGGCTCGGAGCCCAAGTCCCCATTATCAGTCTCCTGGCTGCATCGGGGTTTCTCATCAGAGCCTCTTTTTCAAAGACCTCTCGCCCACACCCTGCCTTTGGCCTGGAACGCCTGCCCTCTTCATACCCGACAGACAATTATTCTCCCCACCTTTAAAGCCTTACTAAAGGCACATCTCCTTTATGAAGCTGTCCATAAGCCCTTATTTCCTTTTCTTCCACTCCCTTCTGTGCCTCCTTGATTTGCTCCCTATATTCATCTCCTGGCTCAGCCCCGCAGCACTTATGTACATATCTGTAGTTCATTGTACTTGTACTTCCCAAGTGCTTAGTACAGTGTCCTGCACACAGTAAGCGCTCAATAAATACAATTGATTGATTGATTGATTCATATTAATGTCCATCTCCCCCGCTAGACTATAAGCTTGTTGTAAGCAGAGAATGTCTACCAACTCTATTGTGTTCTACTTTACCAAGTGCTTAGTCAGCGCTCTAGGCACAGCAAATGCTCAATAAAAACGATTCAGAAGTTGGGGACCGATTTAAATATAATATTGCACTACGCACTAGAAGAAAAAAGGCACCGGTGAAAATTAGACACAGTCCCTGACTCTCAAGGGGCTCATGGTTTAAGACTCAGGGAGGAGAGGGGAACGGAAAGAGGACACATGAGGAAGGATGAAACATTGAAGATACAAAAGCAGTGGTATTTACAAGAGTGGTAAAGCACTGTGGCTAGGGGAGGAGAGATTTGGGCTCCTTATGGCTGAGTCAAGTAGAGGTTTTAAAGCATTCATTCATTCAGTCGTATTTATTGAGCGCTTACTGTGTGCAGAGCACTGTACTAAGCATGAATGTCAGGGTCTAGCCCTAGCCAACCAGAAATGTACATTTTTGTTATCTCCATTATTTAGGCACCACTTGAAAAATACCGAATGCTAATTGTTGTTAGTAGTTATGATATTAATTAATTAGACCTTAATAAATACTATTGTTCTCATGAATCCATGATAACATGATATCACGTTCTCATTGTTATCAGCAGCACCGTGGCCTAGTGGATAAAACACAGGTCTGGGAACCAGAGGACCTGGGTTCTAGTCCCAGATCCACCACTTGCCTGCTGAGTGACCTTGGGCAAGTCACTTAACTTCTCTTTGCCTCAGTTTCCTCAACTGCAAAATGGGGATCCAATAGCTGTTCTCCCTCCTACTTAAACTGTTAGCCCCATGTGGGACAGGGACTCTATCTGGCCTGATTAACTTGGATCTTCCCAAGCATTTAGAACAGAAACGGGTGCATATAGTAAGCGTTTAACCAATACCATAAAAAAACCCTAAATGATGGTGTTTGGTGTTTATAAAATCTGTTTAGTTTCAGGTTTGAAAGAAGCATTTTGTTCCCAATTCATTTTTGCAACAGTGTGGACCCTTGCTGTCCTTGAAAGGAAATCCTTTATTTTGCCTACTTAAATGGCACATAATTGTTTAATGGAATGAATGGGGGCTAGAATGGACTTGAGTCAGCAGGCCCCATTCTCGAGTTCTCGTCGTTTTTTCCATCCTTTGATCTGGTGATTTAATGGGCCACACGTTCACGTGCCGTGGCAGAGGGCCCAGGGGCAGAAGCTGCCAAGCCTTCCCTGGTCCTTTGTCGTCTCCTCTGCCATCTTGCCCCCAGGCGCGGCGGTCAAGGGAAACTGGACAAGGAGGATCTGCAGAGAAGAGTGAGATTGCGGGAGGCAATCAAAATCGGGCATCCGATGTTCAGGAACTGAGCTGATGGGTTTCATTCTTAAAGCTTCCACGGTCTACGAAAATGGGATGACCATAGTGAATGACATGAAATCAAACGGAGTCTCAGAAAGGGCTAATTATCTGAGAAGCAGCATGGCTCAGTGGAAAGAGTCAGGCTTTGGAGTCAGCGGTCATGGGTGCAAATTCCAGCTCCGCCAGTTGTCAGCTGTGTGACTTTGGGCAAATCACTTCACTTCTCTATGCCTCAGTTACCTCATCTGTAAAATGGGGATAGACTGTGAGCCCCCTGTGGAACAACCTGATCACCTTGTAACCTCCCCAGTGCTTAGAACAGTGCTTTGTAAATAGCAAGCACTTAATAAATGCCATTATTATTATTATTATTATTATCTTTTGAACAAGGCACGATCACAGAGCAGAAAGGGCCCTCGATAGGTCATTCGATCTAGTTCCCTTCAGTCAAATAAATGCCCAAGTCAGGCAAAATGGGTGGTTTTACCCCGTCTAAATAGAAGTGGAATGGTTACTTTTAAAAGGCAGTTCAAAAGAGCATTTTAATGATGCCATACTTAAAGTTTATAAGGACCAAAATGGTTGGATGTTTGGAAATGACTTCCCTAACTTTCATTAAAGCCAGCGAGATTAGATTAGGATCTTCTGGGGCCCTTATGAAGTTTTCTGAAAGTATAATTTCATGTTTTCCCAGATGGAGCAGGGCTGCAGTTGCTTGGTGCACTTTTTCGTTTTTTTTTCCCCTGTAGGAACACACTAGAAGACTTCTTTTTAATCGGGGGTGGGGGTGGGGTTGATAAGTACACCCTAGCCAAATCTGGGCTCAGAAAAATGAAGAAAGTGCCCCCCCAAATATTCTGAAATCATATGGCTCTTATTGATCAAAATATTCACCTTTACTTTCACTTCATTTTCAATGCAATGACGAGGAGATTTGCGATGGCAGTTTTTGTTAGAGGTACCGTGGATTCACTGAACATTCATTCATTCAATCGTATTTGAGTGCTTATTGTGTGCAGAGCACTGTACTAAGCGCTTGGTTAATACAAGTTGACAACATTATAGAGACGGTCCCTACCGAACAATGGGCTCCCAGTCTAGAAACATAATTGGAGTTCTTCAAAGCCAACTTTTGTTGAACTCTTCCAAGCACTTAGTACAGTGGTATTCACAGACTAAACGTTTAGTAAATATTTCATTGTTTAATGGGAGATTGCAGCCTCCAGATGTCACTGCTGATTGAACTGGGGAGATTGATTGACGGACACTGCCTATAGTATCTTCCTTATAATAATTATGGTATTTGTTAAGCGCTTACTGTGGGTCACGCACTTGCTATTATGATTAGACTCTTTATCTGTTCATATTTGTTCCCCATCTTCTGCTTCCAGTCTAGGACAGATGAGTTTGTTTTTGCAAAAGGAAAATCAGTTCTTTTTTCCATTAAGCACTGTTTCTTTTCCTGTGGTTTAGTCATTTCATTCAACCCCTTGAATGGCAATGAGTGGCAGGCGTAGCCTCTTTTTGGAAAGAAAAAAGCTCTCCCTGTCACCTGCCCTTCCTTTAATTAAAGCATTAATCAATTTGACAGGGCCTTGCTTCCATAGCACTTTACAGGGTGGCAAGGCGGGAATCGACGGGGCTGAGCTGCAATGAGAAGTCGGAAATACAAAATGCCAATTAGGCATCCCATGGATGCTCTGAGATGGCACTAGACATGTGGCTCATAAAACATTTCAGCCAAGCAATCGTTGGTATTTATTGAGTACCCTGTCCTAGGCATTTGGGAGACTAGACTACAGCCGAGTTAGTCGGTAGACACCATCCCTGCCCTCAAGGAGCAAGGTCTTTTTTGGCCTTTTGTCAGTAACTCTGGGTGACTTCCACTGTGCTCTGCGCACAGTAAGCGCTCAATAAATATGATTGAATGAATGAATGAATTGCTAACGCTGGGGCAGGGGATCTTTTCCAGGCAGGTTCAGAAGCAGAAGCCTGTTTCTGAATTCCCAATCAATGCTATTTTCAATCAGTGGCATTTATTGAGCCCCTACTATGTGCAGAGCACTGTACTAAGTGCTTGAAAGAGTACAGTACAACAGAATTAGCAGACGCATTTCCTGCCCATAACAAACTTGCTGTCTAGCTGGTTACAAACATTTTCTACATGCAACATATGCACTCATTTCCTATGGTGTTATTATTATTAATCATATTCATTGAGCGCTCACTGTGTGCAAAGCACTGTACTATGTCTATGTCTAGCTGCTATGCATAGGGAGAGTTTTATTGGTGTGAACAGGGTGTGACTGAAAAATAATCCATTTGGGAATGGATTTTCTCTTCCAATGTTAGGTGCTGAAAAGAGGGTTCCTTGCTTCCCTCAGCTCATTAAGGGCAGGGAACATATCTACTACCTCTGTTGTATTGTACTCTCTCAAGCGCTTAGAACTGTGCTCTGCACATAACAAGCGCTCAGTGAATACCATTGATTGACGGGTTCCCTTTGACATTCATTTGCCTCAGAATATAAGAACTGGTAAAGCTAAGTATGTAGACAAAAAGTTTGCAGTTAAAAAGAGCGAGTCTATAATGTAATCATCATCATCATCATCAATCGTATTTATTGAGCGCTTACTGTGTGCAGAGCACTGTACTAAGCGCTTGGGAAGTACAAGTTGGCAACATATGGACACAGTCCCTACCCAACAGTGGGCTCACAGTCTAAAAGGGAGAGACAAAGAACAAAACCAAACGTACTAACAAAATAAAATAAATAGATATGTACAAGTAAAATAAATAAACAAATAGAGTAATAAATATGTACAAACATATATACAGGTGCTGTGGAGAAGGGAAGGAGGTAAGATGGGGGGGATGGAGAGGGGGACGAGGGGTAGAGGAAGGAAGGGGCCCAGTCTGGGAAGGCTGAGCAGGGAATCCCCAGAAACTGAGCATAGGATTTATGTGAGCCAACTGCATCCTGAGAATGCATGCCCTTGCCTCTATTCAGCTTTTCCCTGAAGAAATGCAAACCAAAAATTACATCTACTGCTTATTGTAAATGCTGCAAATGGATCATTGCATCAGCTGAAAAGGCAGAATATGTTGCTCCCAAACACTGTATTTTAAACTTTATACCATCAGTCAAACGACTGACATGTGACTTGTTGCCCTTTAAAAAAAACTGACCTCTATCAGTTACTCTCTTCTGTCTGAGCATTCCTTGATGAGAGCACAGCTGAAGCATCCTTCAAAATGTAGAAGCTCTTGATCTGTGCATGTGTAAGAGAAGTGAAGAAGTGCATACCAGAGAAACAGACACAGTGAGAGAAGGGAGAGCACACGAGAGCTCTGTAGGTGGTCAGATACACACTCTTGCAAGCCAGTGGTTGCCCGAGACCGTCTCTGAGCTAATCTGCCTCCGAGTTAATTCGAAATGGCAATCCCTGGGAGTTTATATCCGCATGAGACGTATGTTCCCTTTATATGGAATTTAGAAATTCATTGACCATTTTATTGGAAAACTTTGCTGCGGGGGTGGGTTGGGGAACAACCAGTAATTTTAAATTAAAGAAAGGACTTCATAGTGGAAGAGAGGAGCTGATGAAACTCAGTAAAAATGGAGGGGACAAGGCCTGACGCACTAGACCATTGTAGATTCTAGTAATGGGGTGTTTTAAATGGGGAGTTGTGTGGATCACAGTGTATTTTTCAATCAGGAAACTCAAAAATAGGTGAACAGAAAGAGCTGTTCATGATTCAGTTAGGATCCTGACCCAAACGTCATGGATGATCTGAAAATTGAAGTGATTAATCAACACAACTGCTTAAGAAGTACAAAATAAAAAAGTGACACATTCCCTGCCCAAAGAGAACTTATACTCTAACAGAGGAGGCAGAAGAATATTTATAAACAGAATAATAAAAATAGATGAATGTTCAATTAAATGAACCTGTATGTGTATACAGATATGTATATGCGTGTATATATAAATACATAGTGAAAATGGATATAAAAGCAGTATAGCCTAGTGGAAAGAGCACAGGCCTGGGTGTCACTGGACCTGGGTTAAAATCCTGATTCTACCACTTGCTTGCTGTGTGGCCTTGGACAAGTCACTTAAGTTCTCTCTGCCTCAGTTTCCTCAACTGTAAAATGGAGATTCTGTACCTGTTCTCCCTTCTACTTAGACCGCAAGCTCCGTGTGAGCTGATTAACAGTGCTTGAGACATAGTAAGCGCTTAACAAATGCTATTATTATTAGTATTAATACTATTAATATCATAAATAAAGACACCAGGGCTAGAAGTGGCTGATGGTTTTATCTAACTGGGGTGCTGGGAATTAATCAGGGAAGACGGTGGAAAAATTGCATTTTCACTTAGAATTTGAGAAGGGGTACAGTCTGTTGGGTCTGGGGAGGGGAGTTGAAAGTTTGGGTGGACATCGTGAGAGAGGGAATGGAGACGGGGGATTTGACAGTGAGGTGAAGGAAGAAGTTGAGCTCAGGGAGGAACAAAGAACCAGTCGAAGTGTGGCAGGGAAAGAGAGGACATGCGTCATGAGGGGTGAGTTGATGAAGAGCCTTGAGGTAGATTGGGAGGAGTTTTCCCGCAGTGAGGAGGGATGGGGAAAACCCATGGAGGTTTTGAAGAGTGGAGGGGTGCAGTCTGGGCAAAACTTCAAGAAGGTGAGTTTTGCAGGTGGGAGCAGGGAGAGGCTGGAGACAGGGAGGCAAGGAGTCTGATACACTGAAGTGAAATAAGCACACTTTTCTGAAAGGTTGCATTAGAAGGACGAAAGAACTAGGAGGGAAACAACATCTGTTTTCCGTTATGCATATTACCAAGCAGCTACTTGGTAAATAATGCTGTTTTATGTGCTTTTCAAATAACCCAAACTTAAGGCTTTCCCCTCCTGATTGTTGTGCTGTGTAAACAGATTCAGTAGCATCTTCATCTACAAAACTATATCTCTTTCCACTTGTATACCAGTGTGGTCTAAGGTTGCTTACTTGTGCAGTTATACAACTTATGATTTTATGCTATCACTTTATTATTTGTTCATCTTTACTGGCCACTAATTGAGGAAGGAAACCAGTAGCCTCCTTGATTAAAGCATTTGACTGATGATGACAAAAGTGGTTGTTGGAAGTTTACTTGAGTTGGGAAAAACAAGATAGAACATTTGTAAAGTTCTCATTACTGACTTTATTTCTTGTTTTAATATGTCTTTATTAATAAACAGTATCATTTTCCAACACCTGTAAATTGTTCAATATATTTAATGTGGATTTATTGCTCAGCTCCCCGCTGGTTTCCCGTACCTCTTCATTTCTGATTCTTGACGCTTAGGTCCCCTTGGGCATAAGATGCCATTTCCCTTCAGCTCCTTTTAAAGGCCCTGGCGAAAGGCCCTGAAGTTGGCTTATTTTGCAGAGTACTGGAGGCAGTTCTTAAGCTTGGTTCTATTTCCCATTTTCAATGTAAGGTGAAGCTCGTCGGCACATTTTTCATCCACCCTGGAATGCCTGGCCTTATCCAAAGCAAACATCGCCTTAGGGATAAATAGCAGATGCACCCAGTTCCCTAGAAAGACTAAAGCGAGCTAGTCTGCCTTCTTCCATGTTCGAATCGAGTTTCGGTCCCGTTTCTGGCTCTCCCTTCCACCGCTCAGCTAGTGAAACGGGGTTCAAGGGAAGGAATGGCAGTGGGCTCTTTTAACACTCCGTCTTTAAAAGTCCTGCTAAGCCAATTGGTCCAGTAACTGATCCTTTAAGCATCCCATCGAAGAGGGGTCTTGTGTCAATCAATCGTATTTATTGAGCGCTTACTATGTGCAGAGCACCATACTTATTTTTTTTAAACGATATTTAAGTGTTTACTATGTGGCAGGCATTGTTCTGGGCGCTGGAGTAGTTACAGTCTCACCAGGTTGGACACAGTCCGTGTCCCACATGAGGCTTCCAGTCTTGACCCCCATTTTATAGATGAGGGAACTGAGGCACAGAGAAATGAAGTGACTTGCCCCAAGGTTGCCCAGCAGGTAAGTGGTGGAGCCGGGTTTAGAACCCAGGTCCTTCTTACTCCCCGGCCCGTTCTCTGTCCACTAGGCCACCCTGCTTCATGGCCATGAGTCCATTTTACATAAAGTTGAAATCTTTAGTCCTGCTTTTTACGATTTGTTTTTGAGTGTGGTGTTACTTTGCAGATGAAGTTTTGTTTATCTAAGGTGTCTGTAGATCCAGCTTGAAAGTGCATATACAGCTCTTGGATTAAAACCTCATAAAATTAATAGCTTGGAGTCTGAGTAGTTTTATCCCCAAGAATAAATATACTGGGGTTGACTTTCAACCCAGCATTTGCGAATAATATTTATCCAGAAGCAATTAATTTCTTCATAGGCAGCTGTAGCTGGAAAGCAAATGTTCTGCAACTGTAAGTTTTGGGAGGTTAAAAAGATTTCTGTCATGAATAATTGAATAAATGTTTTTATTTCCTAGTGGAAATATCTTTCATCAGTTCAGGGGACTATTAAAGTTAGATAAAAGTTATATATGCTCAACTGCCAGCCTGTATTTTTGGAAAGAACGGTCCAATTTTTGAAACAAAGGTTTGTTGTTTTTTTTTAACAGAAAAGCTTTCATTCTCAGCATGCTTGCTGTGCCAGAAGTAACCACACTTAAAAGGTCCATAAAATAATTGTATTTATTTATACTATTTTAGCTTGAAAAGAATAAATCCTGTTTGCAAGACACTGAGCGTCTTTGAGTCATCGGGATTATCACCAAGTTGAACTTCTCTATATATCAAGGACATATTTGGCCCATCGTAAACTGTTTTCGAGTAGCAGTAAAGGAAGTAAGAATCAATGGATAATCCTCTGCACGTGGCTTTGGTTCCTCCAAACAGGGCCTCACCCAACTGATTTGTATTCTGTCAAGTGCCTTGTAAGTAACCCTTACTGGCTTGCCAACAGGAAGGGATGCTGATTTAATTCAATTTTAAATCTGTTTGAGAAGGTTGGTGATGAAGCGGCCTTGTGAATTTTTCACAAGTTGGATAAGCGACCATTTACCAAAATCACTAGATAAACCTGTTGCCTTGAGAGGGATTTTCTGCAGTGTGCTTTGCTTGGCATTGTTGAATCCCACAGCTAAGTTGCAGGTAGAGCCGGGCGGGTAAAATATATTTAGAAAGTGAGGAGTGGGTATAGGTAATGAATTAGTCCCCATGCAGGACTGTAGCTAATTGTCCGTCTGTGCATTTCCCCAACTGTGTGACTCTTAATTGGAAACCAAGGAATTGTTGTGAAAAGTCTAAAACACAACTTTTTCATGGAAACGTTGAAGTGTCAGCAGCCTTTGTTTGTACATATTTCTTACTCTATTTATTTATTTATTTATTTTACTTGTACATATCTATTCTATTTATTTTATTTTGTTAGTATGTTTGGTTTTGTTCTCTGTCTCCCCCTTTTAGACTGTGAACCCACTGTTGGGTAGGGACTGTCTCTATATGTTGCCAATTTGTACTTCCCAAGCGCTTAGTACAGTGCTCTGCACATAGTAAGCGCTCAATAAATACGATTGATGATGAAGATGATTTGTTAAGACATTGGGACGGCCCTTGGCGTTCCCTATTTCTCAGACATCATCAGAGTGAATTTATAGAATCGTGATCATCCAAGGACTTTTAAAATATGGCGGTCAGGGTGAGCGATGGCTGACTGAAAGTTCTCACCCAGAAGCAGCGGAGCCTAGTGGAAAGAGCCTGGACCTGGGTTCTAATCCTGGCTCTGCCGCTTTTCTACTGTGTGTCCTTGGGCAAGTCACTTAATAACTTTTCTGTGCCTCGGTTTCCTCATCTGTGAAATGGGGATCCAATACCTGTCCTCCTTCCTACTTAGACTGTGAGCGCCCTGTGGGACAGGAGCTAAATCCGACATGATCAACTTGTATCCTACCCCAACACTTAGACCGGTGCTTGACACGTAGTAAGTGCTGAACAAATGCCATGATTGTCTTATTATTATAAAAGTTTATGCTTGTGATTTTGCAAATTCTAACTCAGTGTGCTAACATCCTCCGGTTGTATCTGTGCCTCAGTTACCTCACCTGTAAAATGGGGATTAAGACTGTGAGCCCAACGTGGGGCAACCTGATTATCTTGTATCTACCCCAGCGCTTAGAACAGTACTTGGCACATAGTAAGTGCATAACAAATACCATTATTATTACTATTGTTATTATTATTATTATTGTCTACTGGAAAAGACAGAGATAATCCGAATCACAGATAGACCGAGAAAAACAGTAGCTCAGAGGCAGAGGTATCAGCATTACATCCTTGTCATTTATTGTTATTTTACTGTACTCTGTATCGCAACTTTGGAAAATTTCAAAGTAGTAGTATTTTTCAAGCATCCATTGGATGTAATGCATTGTGCTAAGCACTCGTGAAGTACAAAACAAGCTAATGACAGAATCCCTGCCCACAAGAAACTTACACTCCAATGGGGGAGACAGACATAGAAGTAGTTATAGAGTAATCACAATAACAGTTTGAATGTATTAGTCGATAAACATACATATATATTAAATTCATATCCGTGATTATTTTAATGTCTGCCACGCTTTCTAGACTGTAAGCTCCTTGTGGGCAGTGATCGTGCCTATCCACTCTGTTGTACTGTAGGGTTGCATGAATGCTTTCAGCTTCGATCACAGTGAGCCCTGAAGCACAAATTTGCCTCCACGTGGGGTTTTGCAAGAACCCAAACCCCCCTATTAAAGGAGAACTAGGTGAACCAAATTTTCCTTCCTTGTTGCGTGAACTAAAAGAACACAGATCACTCCTTTTCCCTATGACAACCCCCCAAACTGACCTCACACAACAAATTAGCAGTCGCTTGCTCATAACAGTCATCAGGAACATTGAAGAACATGATTCCCTGGGAGATCCAGGCCAGACCCTCGGGAAGCTATGTTTGTACATATTTATTACTCTTTATTTATTTATTTTACTTGTACATATCTATTCTATTTATTTTATTTTGTTAGTATGTTTGGTTTGGTTCTCTGTCTCCCCCTTTTAGACTGTGAGCCCACTGTTGGGTACGGACTGTCTCTATATGTTGCCAATTTGTACTTCCCAAGCACTTAGTACAGTGCTCTGCATATAGTAAGTGCTCAATAAATATGATTGATGATGATGATGATGATGATGGTGCGTCTGGCCCTGCTCTGGAGAACAGGGAGTTCTCCTGACTCGGCAGTCTGGCTTAAGGAATATGCCATAAATGCTGCAATGGTTGGCAGTTTTAGAATAATCCTAGCCAGCCTGGGCCCCCGCAATGTACTGGATGATTTTGGAACCATTTTCCCTAGATGCTTATCCTCTTCAGTAGCTATGAAAACTCTTTTTCTTTAATAATGGCAATAATAATAGTGGTGGGATTTGGTGATGGTGATAATAATAATAGTAATTATGCTATTGAAGTACTTACTATATGCCAGACACCATACTAAGCGTTGGCGTACATACGAGGCAATTGGGCTGGGGACAGCCTCCGTCCCACAAGGAGCTGACGGTCTTAATCCCCGTTTTACAGATGAGGTAACTGAGTTACAGAGAAGTGAAGTAACTCGCCCAAGGTCACACAGCAGACAAGTAGTGGAGCTGGGATTAGAACCCAGGTTCTTCAGAATCCCAGGCCTGTGCTAAGTGCTTACTTTGGGTCGAGCACTCTACTGACTGGGGTAGAAACAAGATAATTAGGTCAGACACAGTCCCCGTCCCACAGTGCACTCACAGTTGAAGGGGTAGGAGAACAGGGATTCAATCTCCATTTTACAGATAGTAAACTGA
Source organism: Tachyglossus aculeatus (assembly GCF_015852505.1). Classification (NCBI taxonomy): domain Eukaryota; kingdom Metazoa; phylum Chordata; class Mammalia; order Monotremata; family Tachyglossidae; genus Tachyglossus; species Tachyglossus aculeatus. Next base: position 6,750,046 of record NC_052085.1, read on the forward strand.
GGCACAGAGAAGTTGTGACTGGCCTAAGGTCACACAGCAGGGAAGTGGCAGAGCCAGGATTAGAACCCAGTTCCTCTGACTACTAGTCCCGAGCTCTTTCCACTAGGCCACATTGCTTATGTAGGAATGCACTTGGGGGAAGTGGAAAAATATTGTGGTTTAGTGGAGAGAATGGGACCGGGAGTCAAGCAACCTGAGTTTTATTGCTGCCTGTGTGACTTGCCTGCTTCATGACCTTAGGCAAATCATAACTTCTCTATGCTCAGTTTCCTCATCTATAAAATGGTCTCCTAGTGTCTTTCTTGCGAGCCCTGTCCTGGATAGGAGCTTTGTCTTAAGGTGATTAACTACTACCCATCCCTACCATTTAGCAGTGTTTTGCACTTACTAAATATTTAGTTTAAACCAGTATTAAAGAGCTGTCCACCCCAACCAAACATACACTCAGAGCCCTCAACCTTAGACTCTGAAGTCAATACAGTGGTAACAACTATCTCCAACCAATCCATTAGTCATTCCCCAATCTCCCAGTCTGGTTTGGAACTGGAAAGTTGACTTTTCCAGGATCTTTTTCACAGAAAAAGGAGGTTCAGAAATTGGTCCTGCTGAGAGCTCACCTCCTCCAGGAGGCCTTCCCAGACTGAGCCCCTTCCTTCCTCTCCCCCTCGTCCCCCTCTCCATCCCCCCATCTTACCTCCTTCCCTTCCCCACAGCACCTGTATATATGTATATATGGTTGTACATATTTATTACTCTATTTATTTATTTTACTTGTACATTTCTATCCTATTTATTTTATTTTGTTGGTATGTTTGGTTCTGTTCTCTGTCTCCCCCTTTTAGACTGTGAGCCCACTGTTGGGTAGGGACTGTCTCTATGTGTTGCCAATTTGTACTTCCCAAGCGCTTAGTACAGTACTCTGCACATAGTAAGCGCTCAATAAATACGATTGATTGATTGATTGATTGATTGATTGGTCCATAGTCTCTACTTCTATCTAGAGCTGTAGTTCCCTGAAGCCAGGGGAGATCGAAAAACACAGAGGCTTTCCAGTCTTGACTGCACAGAGGAGGCAGAGGCAGAATCATAAGAGAAGAAAAAAGAAAGAGTGAAAATGAAATGTTGGCATGAGCATGAAGATGTATGGTAGGGGCCTTTTCAAACCTAAATGTTTAATCCTTAATAATATGCATTTGTTTAAAATAGCAAATGACTATTTTGTAGAGGTTACCGCAGGGCCTAGCCAAAATAATCACCAGGTCCTATTGGAAATAGAAGATTCTTTTGGGATAAGTTTCCATAATATCAAGATGCTCATGTGTTTCCAATTATGGAGAGCATTTCTCATTAGGACAGGATGCTGTGAAGGTTTTTGTTCAAGTAAAAAGGTAAAGCTCAGATTAAACAAGCATCCCGTAATTTTAGGTTTTCAAGGTTCCCTCTTGTGCCAGCCAGCTGAACCATTAGGTGAATATGGATGGCCTGTTAAGGTCATTTATTCCCCAATTCTATTTGTTTCCCGTTTCAGCCACGTCGGCTTTGCTCCCTTCACGGCTCTGTTTGCCGGGATGCTAATCGGATCCTGGATAAATAGTATAGAAGGTCAAATTCTGCTGTCAGTTTGTCTCATGCACCATTTCAATTCCATGGAAATGGCCCAGGCTATCCAGCCGATTCCTTTTCCATGATCCACTTCCTCTTCCTACCTTCTCCTTAGCTGGTCCCTTGTTCATTCATTCAGTGGTATTTATTGAGGGCCTAGTGTGTGCACAGCACTGTGCTGAGTCCTTGGGAGAGTACAACAGAGCAGAGTTGGTAGACACTTTCCCTGCCCACAGCAAGCTTACCTTTTAGACTGTGAGCCCACTGTTGGGTAGGGACCGTCTCTATATGTTGCCAACTTGTACTTCCCAAGCGCTTAGTACAGTGCTCTGCACACAGTAAGCGCTCAATAAATACGATTGATGATGATGATGATGATGATGTTGCCAACTTGTACTTCCCAAGCGCTTAGTACAGTGCTCTGCATACAGTAAGCGCTCAATAAATACGATTGATTGATTGATTGATTCTGGGGAGACCACTGAATTGCACTTGACCCTGGGGAGGTAGTATTTCTTTTCAAGGGCCATTTTCTTTATTTTAATTTCTAGATTGTAAGCTGCTTGAAAGCAGGGATCGTGTCTAACAACTCTATTATATTGGACTCTCCTAAGCTCTTAGTAGTGTTCACAACACAGCAAAAGCTCAATAAATACAGTGGATCGATTATCGAGGGAATCATCGAAACTAAGCACTTTTTGTCCGAACAACTCATTCTGTTTTCTCTGCTGGTCTGTGGTCTTTACTCCTTTAACCCTTCCTAGGCCGCCCTGAATATCATACGCAAACCTGACCGACGACATTAGAACAGTGCTCTGCACATCGTGAGCACTCAGACACCGTCGATGATGATGATGACGACGTGGGTGGGGACACAGAGGTGTCTGCCGCTGTCGAGATAGAGAGAGTCTGGAGTCTGTTTTGTGACCAGGGGCTTACTACCATCTGCCTTCCCTGCCAGCTGGGTAGCAATCTATGCTATTGGGCTTAGGGGAACTGTGTGAGAGAGTGTGGATGGCTCAGTGCAAACAAACGCTACTCTAATTTTAGTAGAAGTTGATAGCTGGCTGCTGAGCTTCTGTCTTCACCCCACCACACACAATGTTTAACAAGGGAAATCAAAGGCAAAGGACGAAGCTGCACAATCAGAGCCGGGCCAGGAGCAGGAGAGAGAAAGCTGTATTTTCTCACAGCCACAGTTCAGAGCCTTCAATTGGTGTCCTCATGCTGCTGATACCCATCTTATGAGTGCTTATTCTTTTTATGAGTTTTGCCCCGAAAAGTAAACTGCCCCCTACCCCATTTTCACTTTTTAGAAATTAGCCTTTTTCATGAAGGCTGACTGGATTTTCCCTCAAACAGTATAAGAATTCTCATTAAATTTGGAAATGACTATTTCCAAACTAAACCGGTTTTTCCATTTTTGTCTTCTGCACACGCAGAGAAAGCTTCATTTCTCTTTATTTCTAATAGTGCCCTTCCATTTGTTGTTTAGCCATGAAATGTTCACATAGAGCAAGTCTGCATCATCATGCAGACAACAGTGGTTGAGTAAATCCAGTGTTTCAGACAGGAAATGAGTGGTGAATCCCCTTACTGGCAGCTGGATTTTCTGCACATCATATCAAGAGGTGAACGTGGTCTTAATGTCCATGCCCATATCACAGATTTATCCAACACATCAAACTACCTTATATTTTTTCATGTGGGGAGTAGGGATCAATATACCCTTGAATGTTTTCTCATTATTTCAGTACTGAAAGGCCGGGGCAGATGGTGTTGCCAAAGGAATTTGGGGAGTCAAGGTCAAAGAAATTAAGAAAGCTGTAACATCCATTTTTTTTTATTTTTTGGTAAGGACAAGGAGATGTAATGTCTGAATCATATCCTTTGACGGGACATGTTTTCTTACCAAAGTGGAAATGATAAATAGTTTAAAGTTGATCTTTCAAATGTGGGTAGTCAAGGATTTAGCTGTCAGTGATACGTTGCAGCTGGTCTGGTTTTAATAATTTCTTTGAGTACTTATTGAAAAAGGATGCGATATTTAACCTCTCTTGTGCTCTCATTATAAATTCTGTTTCTAGTATTGAAGCGTTTAGTAAACAGTGAAACTCAGAAATCAGTCTTCTGAACACCTAGTCAAGTATTTAGTGGTCCCTTAATTCCCCCTCTTTTTCTCCTGCAGTATTTATTAATCAGATTGTGCCTGAGCTGATCGTTCTGTATCTACCTCAATGCTTAGTGCATAGTAAGTGCTTGATAAATGCCAGATTTAACATCTATTTAATAATAATAATGATGGAATTTATTAAGTGCTTACTATGTGCAAAACACTGTTCTAAGCGCTGGGGAGGTTACAGGGTGATCAGGTTGTCCCACGGGGGCTCACAGTCTTAATCCCCATTTTACATATGAGGTAACTGTTAATCAGTCAATCAATCGTATTTATTGAGCGCTTACTGTGTGCAGAGCACTGTACTAAGCGCTTGGGAAGTACGGTTAAGATAAGTTAAGTGACTTGTCCAAAGTCACACAGCTAACAGAACATGATGTTCGAAAGCACATCCCTCGCAAGGAGAGTTGGTGTCAGAAGGACAAAGCCCCACGAGGGTTCCTCCAGGCATCCTTTGGTGCCACTGTGGAACGAAGACTATGCTTCTGGAGGGATCATTCAATTTATTTTCAATTTTGGATTCAATTTAGCCACCCTTATATTCACATGTTCTTACGTAAAGTCGAGAATATTTTGCAAAGGCTTGAAATTCGTCTCCTCAATAAGAAGGAATAACTGCCTCCTGTGACTCCTTGGTGCTTCAAAGTAAAATAAACTCACCAGGAAAACTGGAGTAAAGGATTTTAATTAAGATTCGCTGGACACCTTCCCCCTCTAGTCCGATGGGCCTGGCAGTAGGAAGGAGCACTAGGTATTACGGTTAATGGAAGCAAGGTACTGCTGCAGTGGACACCCAGGCAGAAGTCTGGGAAATTTGAAAGCCTGCGGTCCCAGAAGATAAGATAAGGAGATAGAAATAAACATCGAACCCTACATTTAGGGAATGAACCAAGGAGCATTTTGGTAAGGCTAAAAATAGGAGACATTGAGCAGACGCTTACAATAGGGCCAGGGTTGAATCAGTGGTATTCTATTTATTTTATTTTGTTAGTATGTTTGGTTTTGTTCTGTGTCTCCCCCTTTTAGACTGTGAGCCCACTGTTGGGTAGGGACTGTCTCTATATGTTGCCAATTTGTACTTCCCAAGTGCTTTGTACAGTGCTCTGCACATAGTAAGCGCTCAATAAATACGATTGATGATGATGATGATGATGGTATTCATTCTCCCCCTTTTAGACTGTGAGCCCACTGTTGAGTAGGGACTGTCTCTATATGTTGCCAACTTGTACTTCCCAAGCGCTTAGTACAGTGCTCTGCACACAGTAAGCACTCAATAAATATGATTGACTGATTGATTGAGCATTGACTGTGCGCAGAGCACTGTACCAAGCGCTTGAGAGAGAATAATAAAGTATTAGACATGATCCCTTTCATATTCGATGACATGCAGCAATCAGTCTCAGGTCCAGGACTTAGCAAAGGAAGTGACTTTTATGTCGGTCTTTTAAAAAAATATCTTATATTGCCAGAATTTTTTCTTCCTAACGACATACTTTGAAATAGCTCATGACAATTGCTTGACACTTGCTCTTCCACTTTGCCCTTTTCTGATTCTTACTGCAATGTATTTTCCTTCTTTGGGTGCAGAAGCAATGCTCCGGCTTAGTAAAACAAGTAATTTCCCAAATTAGAAGGATGAAATGCCTTTGGAATAAGTCAGTTCATCCTGGATTTTGCAAGCAGGTTGAGCTCAATTCCGAGAACCATTTTCTCAAAATAAAATCTTCATGATTGCAAAATAAAAGACAAGACAGTAAAATCCTCACACCTGTAAGAACTAAAGTGCCCATCTCCTCCCCTGCTTTCTCTTCTCATTCTTTCCCCTTTTTCTCCTCTTCTTCACCTCTCCTTCTCTTCTCTCTCCATTTCTTCAAACTGCTGCTTTCCTTCTCTGACACATTTTGAACTCTAGTGCAGAGCAGAGTGTGAAGCTAATTATTGTGTAAAACACAACTCATACTTAGACCACTGCCAAAGCTTACCACTTATTTTCCAAAATCCAACCGCTTCTTACCCCAACAATAACAAGCCTCATTTCTGGTTATTCGTTTCTCAACTTTTTTTCTTCCCAACACGGGAGATATTTGATCATTTTTCATTAATGTACCTAGTATCTTTTCTCTGAAAGGCTTAAGGTGCTTTCAAAAATCTGACAATAGCATTCACAGCACAGTGTATCCTTGAGGGCAAGACATTACAAATAATGAATGAGTAAAAAGTCGTTCTCTGAATTGTCACTTTATTTCTCGTAGATAGAGCCTTTATTCAACAGAGAAGACTCCATTATAGTTTTACTTAAATGTAGCGGTAGTTCAGCGTGGCTTAGTGGAAAAGGCCCGGACTTGGGAGTCAGAGGTCATGGGTTCCGATCCCAGCTCTGCCACTTGTCTGCTGTGTGACCTTGGGCAAGTCACTTACCTTCTCTGTGCCTCAGTTACCTAATCTGTAAAATGGGGATGAAGATTGTGAGCCCCATGTGGGACAACCTGATTACCTTGTATCTACCCCAGCGCTTAGGACAGTGCTTGGCACATAGCGCTTAACAAATACCATTATTATTATTATTATTAAAGAACAAAAGAAAAAAGAGGCACGTTTGCCACTGACAAGGAACTGAGTGGCAAATAAAAAGTTTCTTAAACTTTGTACAGAGTCAAGTTGGGGGGACGGGGGAGGACAAAACAAATTTATATGAATAAATGGTTGTGTAAGCTAATAAGTAGACAATAGAGAATGTCACTGTCAGCATATTGAGAAGGTTTTCTCTGGGCTTTAATTCCGCATGCGGCGTTGTTATTTTTGCTAAGAGGAAAGTTTATAAAATAGGAGGTTGATTTGATATTCTGACAGATGAGTCTTGTAGTTTTTAAATGGGGAAAAACCAGACCACATTCCATTCTGCCCTAACATATGTTTGCAGTCTGTGTTTTGGATGGACCGCTGTTGAGCAACTAGGGAACAGTCTCCCGACAAAGCCTGTCTGTTCGGATAGAGCGCGATGCCACGGTGAGAGAAACAGTACAGTGCTGTGCACATAGTAAGTGCTCAATCAGCGTGATGGACCTGAATTAAATTGGTCAAGGCAGAAGTTCTTCAGGAAGATACCCTTTCGGTGGGCTTTTCGGCCGTGGAGCTTGATAGCTTGAGAACAAGTCTGGGAGCCCTACCTAGTAAGGAGCAGTTCAACAGGTCAGAACTCTTCAAAGTTTGAATGAGTTGCCGTCAGAGGGCCATTGGCCATTCTGGAAGAATTTGGCCTGTTCACAGTGGAAGACGCTGTGACTAAGACATTCCTTCTTTCCCACTGGCCTTCCTCCACACATCCTTTCTTCTCATATGCCTTCCTATAGCCAATTCTCTTCTCATCCCAGGGTGTGGAGAAATCCTTACAGTAGGAAATCTTTGATGTTATGAGCAAACCCACACAGAATTCAATTTTCCTCTCTGACTTACACCCAAATGGCCCTTATAGGAAAATGTAGACAATATGCAGCATGGCCTAGTGGATAGAGCACAGGTCTAGGGGTCAGAAGGATGTGGGTTTTAATCCTGGCTCCTCCACTTGTCTGCTGTGTGACCTTGGGCAAGTCACAACTTCTCTGTGCTTCAGTCACTTCGTCAGTGAAATGGGGATTAATACTGTGAGCCCTATGTGAGACAGGGACTGTGTCCAACCTGATCAAATTGTGGCTATCCCAGTGCTTAATACAGTGCCTTGCACTTAGCACTTAACAAACACCATAAAAAAGTCAAGAATAAAATGTTATCAACAAGAGACTCATGAATGGCCTGAACTGAGAAAGGAGACCAAAACAGTTTCTCTTCAGATGGTTGGTAAATATAGAATTCTGCCATGAGATTTGGGTGCTGCATTACGAGTTAAAATCCCCAATAATTTTATTGCAACTCCTGGGAGCAGGGGCAAGCAGTTTTTTTTGTGGTTTTTTGTTTTTGTTTTTTTTTTGTGTGTGGGGGGGGTCTTAAGTGCTTACCATGTGCCAGGCATTGGGGGGGTGGGTAGATACAACCTCATTAGGTTGGGCAAAATCCCTATCCCATATGGGGCTCCCCGTCTTAATCTGCATTTTACAGATGAGGTAACTGAGACCCAGAGAAGTTAAATGACTTGCCCAAGGTCACACAGCAGACAAGTGCTTCAAACACTTAATACAGTGCATTGCATCTAGGGGATGCTCAGTAAACACTGTTACTATGATTACTACAACTGGTACAGCGGCCTGTCATTCGTTCTGGTTCATAGCAGAGCCAAGATTTCTCATCCAGTCAGTGGCTCCAATGTACACAGGGGGTTTCCTTGGCGAATGCATACCCTGAAAGGAGATTGTCATGGAAGTTCTTCTGATCTCTTAAAACAGTTAGTGGAATTTATTGAACATTTACTGTGTGCAGAGCACTGTTCAAATTGCTGAGGAGAGTACAATCCAAGAGTTGCTAGGCATGTTCCCTGCCCACAACGATCTTACAGTCTAGAGGGAAGTGGGCCAAAATGACAAATTCTGAATACAATCCCTATTACCCTTGAAATGAGTTTTTCGGGGTGAGGAAACTATCTGCCTTAAAAAGGAAAAGAGAAAGTGTGACCTGATTTAACCCTGCAATAAGAATAGGATAGAACCAAAGCCCATCCTTAACTTAGACTTGCAGACAGAGGAGACACTGGATTGTGTTTAAACAAAATATGTCTCCTAATTTCGTATGTCATTTTGCCGCTGGGGTGGCGGGGAGGGACTGGGAGCTGGAGTCCATCCATTCCAAAAAAACACTGAGATGTTTAACCAGTAAACTCTGGGTTGGAACAAATGAAGATGCAAAACTTGAAAGGCTTCAAAGGCTGCACATGTCCATCTGGGCCCCATTGATTGATTTATGCCTGGTGGGAATGTTACCAGTTGTTGGGTGATACCTTTCAAGGTTCAAACTGGCTTTGACTGGGTCTCCCTTAAACATCTGTTCAAGGTCAGTCTTGCCCTCTCCCTGGAATTGTACAGTCATTCATTCAATCATATTTATCGAGTATTTACTGTGTGCAGAGCACTGCACTTGGGAGAGTACCATACAACGATAAACAGACATATTCCCTGCCCACAACGTGCAACTGGAAGCCCACTGTGGGAAGGGAACTTGTCTACCAACTCTGTTATCTTGGACTCTCCCAAGTGCTTAGTTCAGTGCTCCGCATACAGTAAGCGCTCCATAAATACCATTGATTGATTAGCACGACTTGCACTGACGATCACTCCACACATGGGCAAACTTTTAAAAACTGAAGGGTGTAGATCTCAACTTCAACTCCAGCATTGTCTTCTGAGTATTTTCTTTAAATGGAAGTTTTTATTCCTTCCAGGAGTCTTACAGCACATTTAGGTTCTGTAGCTTTGGCATCCAGTTGCCTCAGAATCTCGAGAGAGCTTGATTCTCAAGTTTCTGAGCTCAAGGGGTGTATTTATTTGGTCACATGCATATCTTTTATTTTTTATTTCCCTGACTCTGGTTTGGCACCCTTCCTGTGTGATTAGTGTGGGAAGTGGAATCACATTTCCATTCAACTCTGGAGAGTTATGTTCATTTTTCTAAAGGAAGTGCAGCGAATCAGAATGGTGCTGTTTGAAAATTCACAACTTTTTACTTATATGACTTGATTCGTGGAATGCTGCATTTCTAGACTTGGATTGTTTTTACGAAGGATCCAAATTTCCTGACCCCCACATGTGTGTGAAATCAGTCCCCAGACAAGTTTCTGAAACTCGCTAGGTTTTCAGAAAAAAAAGTTATACAGCAGCAGAAAGCTGCAGATAATTATGACATTTTGGAGAGAACCAAATGGCCACGTTATTCTTTTTCCCAACCACCCACTAAGGCTTTATTGCCATTGTGATGAATGTACTTTTAAAATATAATTGAATCAGAAGGTACTGTAAACACTAATTATGACTAGCCAAGAACTTCTTATACATGAAAAAATTGACAGTTCCATCAGTGGGAACTTATGTAGCTGTACCTGCAAGTGCTTCAAACAGGAGATGTGACAGGAGATGAACTTTGGTTCATCATTGACTCAGTATGGTGATCAGGTCAGCTCTGGGCCTTCAAATGTCTCTCCTTTCAATTCTCCCACAATGTGGAGTCGTCTTCTACATTCAGTGCATCCAATCGATGTTAAAAGAAACACTATTAAATAATTCATATCCCTGGGTGGCGTGGATCCTGAAATGGGGGGAGAAGGAGCAGATATATTTATATTTTGTTCTAGTCCGGAGTGCAGGACTAAAGGAGACTGCATGACCTACTGGAATGAGCAGGGAACTGGCATTAAGGAGACCCAAATTCTAATCCCAGTTCTCCCACTGTCCTGCAAGGTGACTTTGAGCAAGTTACCAGGAGAGCCAGAATTAGAACCTAGATCCTCTGGGTTGTGTGATCTGATTCTCTTCTATCTATCCCAGCACTTAAGCACAGTCCTTGGTACATAGCAAACACTTAATACATTATAATATCTATATAATATAAAATTATTGTATTATATGTTATGTATAATTGTGGTATTTAAGTGCTTACTACGTGCCAGGCACTGTACTAAGTGCTGGGATGCATACAAGCAAATCGGGTTGGACAGAGTCCAACTCAATACCGTAGCTAACCAGAAAAATGTCTGAATTGGTAGCAGGAGTAAGGCCATCCCAAGAGATGGATGAATGATTTCTCAAACTGAATAAGAAAATACATTTATTATGTACATGCTCTCTGCTTCTGTAACACGTGTGCTGTGAAATCTATGTGAAAAAAGCAATCATTTATTGAGCACTTCCTGTGTGCAGAGCACTGTACTAAGTGCTTGGGAGAGTACAGTATAATAGAGTTGGTAGACACGTTCCCTGACCATAAGGACAGTATCGACCAACTTTGTTCTATTTGTACATATGTTATTTATTTGTTCATATTAATGTCTGTCTCTCCTCCTAGACTTTAAGCTCATTGTGGGCTTGGAATGTGCCTATTTACTATTATATTCTTCTAGACTGTGAGCCCACTGTTGGGTAGGGACTGTATATGTTGCCAACTTGTACTTCCCAAGGGCTTAGTCCAGTGTTCTGCACACAGTAAGCACTCAATAAATATGATTGATTGATATTTTCCTCTCCTAAGCGCTTAGTACCGTGCTTTGCACACAGAGTGCTCAATAAACATGATTGAATGAATGAATATATGAACGAAAGGAGCTGTCAGTCCTAGAGGGAAATGATCATAGATTTGTAAGCTTCTTGAGGTTAAGAACCTTGTCTATTATTGTGTTCTCCCAAGTGCTTTGTGCAGTGTTCTGGACCCAGGAAGCACTCAATAATTTCTGTTCGTTGACTGATTGAAACAAATAGCTACTGTGCAGGTCTTATACAAGTTCTGCCTGCTTGCTTTTTCCCTTCCTACGCTCGCGAACTGTATATGAGCCAATACGAATCGCTCTGATGTTTTTGAACCTCCTTGTCCTATTTGTTGTACAAGATCAGCATTTATATTTTATTTCTCTGTCATAGCTGATGAATTCTACCTATTTACTGGTTTGATGGTCACCGCACTATACACTATAAAGAACTAGTTTGAGATTCCCCCACCTCTCTGGTCTTTGATAAGAAAACTGGAAAGAAAATACACTCAGACTAAGATCATTAACTCATAATTGGAGCACTTCCTGAAAGACTGGCTTGAACAACCACAATCCAGTCTGGGGACCATTCACTAGACTGTTTCTACTTGTAATCAACCTCAGTTGGCCTGTTCCTAAGCCAGCTTAACAGTGGGATTGTCACATGTACAGAGACATACTGATAAAAGTCTTCCTAAAAGAGTTTGGTCCAAGCAGCCTTACATTCTGGAAGCCAGTTTTTGGCAGAAGGGCAGTTTAACCAGGTAATTCCTCTGGTCTGAACTCCTCTTAACCCCATATTAGCAGAGCACTTCTTCTTGCAAAGATTGAAACCCCACGGATTCCATAAAAACTCATCAATCACGTGAAATCCGAGCTGACAGTGGGATAGCACTGAAGGGAATAAGAGGGGGAACTGTAGCTAATTTTTCACATGTAAATGAGACTGAAAGAGTAAACAAAGAAAGCAAACAGAGGAAACTATGAATGGTTGGCCAGAGGCTAAGTGAAGCAAATGGACCTTTTTTCATGCTCTTATGATGATCAAATTCAGACTGTGATGAAATGCCAAAGGCAGCTGCCCCTAACCTCTCGGGAGCGGAAAGACCAAGCGGGGGGATGAGTGAAGAATCATTGACTAAATGTGTTTATGGCAAGAAGGCTCCTGAGAGGACTTGTCCAGTTGGAAATAGTAGTTATTGTGACCTTTATCTCTCCCAACTCCTATTCCAGCACTTTTGCAGAGGGCGGTCAACCTCCTCCCCCAACCTCCTGCCTCAACCCAACATCATTTATGAACAGGTCTTTATAGTGGTATATCTTATCAGTTATGTAGTGTCTGTAGCTCATTAGGGCCAGGAGCATATCTACTGATTGCATTTTCCAAGCAGCTAGTATAGGAGGTGTTCAGTAAATACTGTTGATTGATTTGTATTTTGAACACTGCATCAGATCCTGGGGTGATTACCCAGTAAACACCCCGGACAGTCCCTGCCCAACATGGCCTCCAATCAAGTTGGGGAGGACAGATATTTAGAAAAGATCTAGTCTATCTCACTGCCAACTCCTTGCCCACATCCTCTCTCTGGCCTGGAACTCTCCCCCCCTTCGATGTATGTCAGACCACAACCCTACCCACATCTCTTCCAAGAAGTCTTTCCAGATGAAGCCCTCTTTCCTCCCAACTCCATCTCCCTCCTGTGTCATCTGGGCACTTGGGATCCCTTGGTATTCACCCCACCCTTGGCCCCACAGGATTTACGTCCTTATCCGTGAATTATTTATTTATATTAATGCCTGTCTCCCCGCCGCTAGACTGTAAACCCATTACCGTCAGGGACTGTATCTACCTAATCTGGTGTATCTCCCAAGCGCTTAGTACTGTGCTCTGCACACAGTAAGCACTCAGTAAATACCATCAACTGAAAAGAGCAACAAGTGCGAGAAAACAAACTTGGACAGTTTCATTTGTTTCCTTTCCTTTTGCCCCTTCCCCCGCCTTCAACCCTCGTCACTACCATTGCTGGGTGGGCTGGGAAAAACTCTTTATAAATAGGTGATGGGATAAGAAAGGTACAATCTTAGGGTTGTTTGAGATATTAGCGTTGATTTTTCTCCTGGCATCTCTCGACAGGGTCCTTCCTGGTTTCCATCCCTTCAACAGTATCAATCATTTGACTTCACAGACTGCCCCTTTGGGGTAATTTCAGATCATATTTTCTCATTGTTTCCCATTGTCCCCCACCCCCCGCGCCACTCCCTCCTTGCTGCCTTTCTCTTGCTGCTAAAGAATCATTATTCTATTTTAGTGACTGTTTCAGAAGGGAGTTGTTGAAAAGCCCTAGGATCTGAGGCTTGGGTGGGGGAAGCTGTTGCCAGCTTTTACTTGCTGGTGGCATTTTTCAGAACAAAGAAATGAATTGGAAGAGCCATATGTCTGCCTTCAGACAAGTACACATGGCCCTCATTACCCTCAGAGGGAAGGGCCTATGCGAACATTCAGAGATATAATTTGAACATTCAGAGATATAATTCGGCTTGCAAAAGTGTCAATAGAAGCCTCGGGCCATTTTGCGTGCAGTTTTTTAAAAACCCCTGAGAGATTCTGTGGCTGACATTTGAATCCCTGCAAAATGACCAGGTTTTGGAAGCTCCAAATGTAATAGGAGTATGGTAACTGTTAGCCCCTTCCCCTCTTTCCCACCCTAACTGCCATCTTCAATTGCCTTTCCCCCTTCTAGACTGTGAGCCCATTGTTGGATAGGGACCATCTCTATGTGTTGCCGATTTGTACTTCCCAAGCGCTTAGTTCAGTGCTGTACACACAGTAAGCTCTCAATAAATACGATTGAATGGATTACTGCATCAGCCTTCCCAGACTGAGCCCCTTCCTTCCTCTCCCCCTCGTCCCCCTCTCCATCCCCCCCATCTTACCTCCTTCCCTTCCCCACAGCACCTGTATATATGTATGTATGTTTGTACTTATTTTTTACTCTATTTATTTATTTATTTATTTTATTTGTACATATCTATTCTATTTATTTTATTTTGTTAGTATGTTTGGTTTTGTTCTCTGTCTCCCCCTTTTAGACTGTGAGCCCACTGTTAGGTAGGGACTGTCTCTATATGTTGCCAGTTTGTACTTCCCAAGCACTTAGTACAGTGCTCTGCACATAGTAAGCGCTCAATAAATACGATTGATGATGATGATGATCAGCCTCCTTGCTGTTTCAGTCCATACTTCGCTCTGCTGCCCTGATCGTGTTTCTTAAAAAACACCCAGTTCACATCCCCCCATTCCTCAAAAATCCCCAGTGGTTGCCTTTCTATCTCCACATCAAGCAGCAATTCGTGACCATTGGCTTTAAGGCACTGGCATCACTTCTCTCCCTTCTCCCTCACTTTGTTGATCTCCTACTTCCACTCGGGCTTGCTCACTTCATTCTCCTAATGCCAGTCTGCTCACTGTACCCAAATCCCTTCCATCTCACTTCCAACCCCCCCCCCCCCCGCCCCCCCCCCCGGCCTACGTCCTCCCTCAGGCCTGGAGCTCCTTTTCGCTTCACATAATAATAATAATAATAATAATAATAATAATAATAATAATGATGATGATGGCATTCTTTAAGTGCTTACTATGTGCCAAGCACTGTCCTAAGCGCTGGAGCACTGTTCATATCTGCCAAACCAGCAGCCTCTCCAACCTCAAAGGCCTACTAAGATCACAGCTCCCGCAATAGGTCCTTGTCGCTGTGGCCCACACGCAATCAGGGAGCCAAAGAGTGTCGTCACAGCTGATGATTTTAAAAAAATTTTAAAGCTCTAATGCAGTTATTTTCACAGTTATATCGTTTGATTTCTCCCTCGAGCTGTGATGTGCCAGTTTTATTTAACACAAAGAGCACATCAAAACATTGAATACTTTATTTTCCTTGGAGAAAGCTATAGATTGTCTTCTCATAAGCCCACTGCCAAAGTTGAAAGAAAAATCGTCTCCATTAGTGTTTGGTTTTGTTTTTCTTTTGATCATAACTAAAGTTCGAGTAGTGCAGATTACTTGGGAATTAACTAGGTCATTTTGATTGTGCCAAAATATTACATCTAGTTTTTACATCATACACTGTGCAAGCGAGGTTTTTTTAATTATTTACTTCATCTCACGAACAGAACATATGCTATACAATAGAATTCTGTTCAGCAAAAATCGTATGACAGTTCATTGACATTTGAATTTTGTGCAAGTGTTTATGCTCGTCCTCTAATTATATTATCTTCCAAGTAATATACTTATCCTTTGTGTACATGTTAGGTGCTTCATGTCCTGAACTTGAATGTATATGATTACTGTTTTGGTTTTTGATGATTAATAGTAGCTCTGCTAAGTATTATTTATCAGTGTTCAAGATGAAGCAGAAAAGGGAATTACAATCTTAAAATACTTCCCCAGACAAATCTGGTCATCTGTTGGTATGTTTGGTTTTGTTCTCTGTCTCCCCCTTTTAGACTGTGAGCCCACTGTTGGGTAGGGACTGTCTCTATGTGTTGCCAATTTGTACTTCCCAAGCGCTTAGTACAGTGCTCTGCACATAGTAAGCGCTCAATAAATATGATTGATTGATTGATTGATTGACAGAGATCATGCCTACCAACTCTGTCTTACTCTTCCATGCATTTAGTAAGGCTCTGCATTCAGTAAATGCTCAATAAATACCACTGGTTGATTGATTGACTTAAATGATTTTTTGCTTAAGGCTGAAACCATTGTCGCTAAGCAAAATGACTTTGTGATAAGTACTGGGGTGAATATTAGACAGATTGGATACAATCTCTCCACCACACAGCCTCACAATCTAATAGGGAAAGTATTCCCAGTTTATCCCAGCTCTGCCACTTGCCTGCTGTCTGACCGTGGCCTAGTGGAAAGAGCTTGGTCCTGGGTTCTAATCGCCACTCCACCACATGCCCTTTGTGTGATCTTGGGCAAGTCACTTAACTTCTCTGTTTCTTAGTTACCTCATCTAAAAGATAGGGATTCAATACTTGTTCTCCCTCCTACTTAGATTGTGAGCCCTGTGCGGGCCAAGGGACTGTGTCTGACCTGACTATCTTGTATCTTCCCTAGCGCTTAGGTAAATGCTTGACACACAAGCACTGAACAGATATCACAATTATTCTTATTATTCCTGTTATTATAACAATAAGAGGCGATTAACCAATGCCATTATAATTATAGATGAAGAAATCAGAGCACAGAGGGCTAAAAGTGGCTCGTCTAAGGTCTCCCAGCTGGTCAGCAGCAGATCTGGGATATATGTTTGTATTAATGGGGCTGGAAAAGTTGGGGGATCCTCCAATTCTGGTTGCATTATTTGCTCTCTCTTTCAAGGTCTGCATGCAGCCTTTCAGCTTTACAGTCTGAAGAGCATTTTTTTCTCATGCTGAACCATCCCATTTGTGATTGCTTCCTGCCACTAAGACCAGCTGTACGAAGCCTTCCCAGAAAGCCCCCTATTCATTGCTTCTGGTCATGGGAAGGCACTTTTCTCTCCACCTTCCGTATTAGGCCCTGGAGTCAGTGTCGGGAAGGGAAGCTGCAGAGAGGATCGCTTGCCCGAGAAGAGGAGCGACAAAAGCTTAGAAAGTTTGTTGTTCATCTTGTCAGCATCTGGTGGTGGTTTTTAGTCACCAGAAATGGTACAGAGGTTCTCAATCCGATTTGAGCTCTTCTCCAGAATGGGATTAGCCCCTTGGTTATTTAGACGGCCCTTGAGAGACTGTAATCTCCTCCTCATCCTAGAGAGTTCTGGGGGACCAGTGAATGATGAGTGGGATTAAGACAGGTGTGTTGTGAGTGCCAGCATTCATTTGACGACAGAAGTGGCGGCTGAACTGTCATGCTTTTTCGACTCCCCTTTGAGGGAGAAGACAATCGTCTCTTGATTTCTCATACCTGATTTTTCGGATTCCAAAATATTGTGCAATCGCTACCAGCATCGCGTATGTGGCCTGGGATGGGTCAGTTAATAATAATAATAATAATAATAATAATAATAATAATAATAATAATGTTGGCATTTGTTAAGCGCTTACTATGTGCAAAGCACTGTTCTAAGCGCTGGGGGGGCTACAAAGTGATCAGGTTGTCCCACGTGGGGCTCACAGTCTTAATCCCCATTTTACTGATGAGGTAACTGGGGCTCAGAGAAGTTAAGTGACTTGCCCAAGGTCACATAGCAGACATGTGGTGGAGCCGGGATTCGAACCCATGATGACTAACTTCAAAGCCCGGGCTCTTTCCACTGAGGCACGCTGCTTCTCTGTTCAATCTTCTAAGTCAATCGTATTGAGCGCGTAGTGCTTGTGGAGCACGGCGCTAAGCACTTGGGAGAAGCCAGTATAACAATATAACAGACACATTCCCTGCCCACGCTGAGGTATCGGTGCATTGTTTCCAAGGGAATCACTTTTGGCCAAAGCTCACCGTTCCAAGGATTAAACAGAAAAGATGGTGACTACGATCAGATCTGTTCAGCATCACTGCTGTCATGGGTTGGTAGCCCTGTGAGAAGGCATCAATTATGGAATTCCTGTAGCGAATAGAAAGGTAACAGCTGGGATGGAAAATCTGGTGGCTGCATCTGTTTTGGAAGCATATTTTTAGAAAGCATATTTAGATTTAGAAAGCATATTTGGGCTGATGCATTTCTAACCAGAGGGAAGAAATTATCGAGCCAAACCAAAAACTGGGCAAGAAACCCAAGACTACAGAAAACTCATCTGCTTTGGGCCTCACATGAAAACACCCGATGCTTGAGCTCATCTCTTGAGGGTCTGGGATGGAAACCGGAGGTGGAGCTGTAAACTCTGAAACAAATCTAAAACTTTTAATAGGCTTGAGAGGACTCTCTCCTTGAATAAGCTGAATCTCCAGTAAATTAAGTTGCAGTGTTGTGTTGATTTTTTTTTTTTTGTAATGGTATCTAAGTGCTTACTGTGTTCCAGGCACTGTACTAAGTGCTGGGGCAGATACCAGATCATCAGATTGAACCCAGTCCGTATCGCACACTGACCTCACAGTCTTAATCCCCGTTTTACAGATGAGGTAACTGAGGCAGAGAGAAGTGGTTTTGCCCAAGGTCACACAGCAAAGTGGAGAAGGCAGGATTAGAACTCAGATCTTCTACTCCCAGGCCCGTGCTGTTTCCAGTAGGATAAACTGGTTTTCATTGTCCACTGAAAATGCTAAAATGGAAAGGAGTTATTTAATGGAATGTGTCTTAGGAGCAGGTAGGGAGAGATTCTGGCCCAGGCTGCTAATTCAGAGCTTTGGGCAGAGTTTCTGGAATTAAAAAAAAAAAAAAAATCCAGGTAGGAGACAACTTGAAATAACTTCAGAAAGAATTTCTTTGTATTTGTTGCCAACTGATAATGCCAGTCACCAACTCCTCCAGCAAAATCCCACAACCTTCATGTGTATACAAGCCCAGTTGCACCCATTTTGAGAATTCCCTCTAGACTCTGTTGTCTTTTCTCCCTAGCATTTAGACAGTTCTCTGCACACAGTAAGTGCTCAATAAATGCCATTGATCAATTGATTGTCCATTTTGGGGGGCAGTTCCAAAATCCAGATTGGTTAGGCCTGTTTCAATCCCTATCAAAGTAATGGATTTTATCTAGAATTTTTAACAAATAATTTCGTGGGGCTTTTTATTGCTCTTGCTGTTACTGTCCCCCCATGTTTACGGTTCTCCGCTGATTTCTTTTCTGATTCGCTCTAATTATCAATACCAAATGCTGAGGTCATTTCAGGGATTTCTGAAGATCTTGATCACATTTGCTTATACCTAAGTGTCTGCCCTTTCCCTAATGGACCATAATTCTGCTTCAGTGGCCCCCTACCTCAACAGCCTGAAGTGTCCATCATCTGGGCCTCCTCGTGGACAAATATTTTGGTTTTCTAAGGACAGTTGCTAGAATTCAAGTCCTGGCACTACATTATTATTATTATGGTCCTTGTTAAGCGCTAACAATGTGCCAAGCACCGGCGTAATCAGATCGGATACAGTCCGTGCCCCGCAGGGTGTTCAAAGTAAGAGGGAGGTTTACAGATGTGGAAACTGAGGTACAGAGAAGTTGTGATTTGCCCAAAGTCACACAGCAGATAAGTGGCGGAGTCAGAATTAGAACCCAGGTCCTCTGACTCGTAGGCTCGTGCTTTTTCCACTAGGCCACACGGCATCCCTAGATGACACCAGACTTCAGATTAGTAGCACATGTCTATGTGTATTGAGCAGCCTCTTACTGGGCATTGCAGGTTAGAGGCAGCTCTGCACACAGTAAGCGCTCAATAAATGCGATTGATGATGATGATGGAAGAGAATGGGGCCAAAAATCAGGACACCCAAGTTCTAATCCTGGCTTTGACCTTGGGCAAGTCACTCAAGAGCTTTGTGCCCCACTTGCCTCCTCTATGAAATGGGGATGGCCGACTACTCTTCCTCCCTCTTAGATTGTGAGCTCCGGGTGGGATACGATCTGTGGCCCGTCTGGTGATCTTGTAGCTTCCAGCTCTTAGCCCAGTGCTGGCACGTAGTAGTGCATAATAAATATCATTATCATCCTCTTCAAATGTTTAGCACTTCTCTAAGCACTAGGGGCTGACATATCCCCAGCTCCCCTTGAAGGATTTGGGAAGAAACGTGGGCGCGAGAGGTAGAGGGATAGGCCATCTCAAGAAAAATCTCAAACCAGTGAAGGTCAACTCCTTTGCTTGCTTTCTCAAGACTGCTATGATTTAGACTTGCGGAATTTCAATTCTGCTTAGGATTTTGCCCTTGGATTTTCTTGGCGGAGGGAATCGTAAATGGGTTTCCTTGTACAGCGGGACCCAGCTCAAAGCGGGTCTTTGAACTCGCACATGTTCCTTTCTACGTACTGATCTCAGTGTGTGGGGTGGGGGCAGCTGTGTATTCACCAACCGAATCATGGTTCTGTTCCTGGCTCAGCTAAGGAAATATTTAGACCCAGAGACGTCCTGAGTCTGGTAAACTTATTCCTCAAGCGCTTAGTACTCTGCACACAGTAAGCGCTCAATAAATACATTTGAATGAATGAATGAACTCCTCCTTCAGACTTTGCTTCTTGGGATCAGTTGACCACGTTCAAAAGTCCTCATATAATCCCATCTCCTTCAGCAAGGCTTCCCTGATTTATTCCTACCAGCTGAGATGCAAGAGCCTGGCAGACACCGCTAGCACTTACCTATCTATTTTGGTTTCTTTTCTATGTGGGGAGGGTGGCGGGAAGGGGAGGAGGGAATGTATCCACACTAAATAATTGAATGTGCATGTATATGCTTCTACTATCAATTATTTATTCTGGTTATTCTTGTAGTCTTCCCCGGTCAAACATATATTCCTTATGGGCAGGGTACTAGCCTTATGTTTCTCTTGCACTTTCCCAAGTGCTTCGTACTGTGCACGCACCAAATGGAGACTCAGTAGAAGCTGTTACTGTTACTAATACTCAACCCTTCTAGACTGTGAGCCTGTTGTTGGGTAGGGACCATCTCTATATGTTGCCAGCTTGTACTTCCCAAGCGCTTAGTACAGTGCTCTGCACACAGTAAGCGCTTAATAAATACGATTGAATTGAATGAATGAACCCAAGGCTAAGCTCTGAAGCCCTGGGGTAACTAGATCAGTAACCCAAGCCAGGGAGAGGAATGAGCTGTAAATCTCACAAGTTCAGGGATATCAATCAATCAATCATTCAGTCGTATCCATATCAATGCACGTGGCCACCTTGACTGTGAGTTGTAGGCGTGTATTAGATTGAGACATGGGAGGGTGACTACGGGAGGGAACCAAATCGAGGAGAAAGAAAGGGAAAGGGATTTCACAGGAGCCCAGAGAAGGAGCTGCTTCTGGAAGCGGAGAAGGATTGGCTGTCCACAGCTGGCAAAAATGAAATCTCCAGGCACACACTATTAAAATAAGCTTGGTCTTTGAGATCTGGGAACCTTTCCTCAGTTTCCCAGAAGGCAAGCCTGCATTGTACAAAATGTCCTAGGGTGTCATTCTTACAAGACTTTTGTCTTTTTTTTTTCCCATTAACTGATGGATAAATACAAAGAACACAAAATTCAGCCAATTCCCTTTAATGAATATCTGTTTCAAAACAGAAGTATAAGACATGTCCCCAAACCACCTATTCGCTTAAACCTCATGTCTTCAGAACGAAGGCACTTTGAAGCTACCCTTTCCGTATTCCACGAAGGGTTGTATTGCAACATTTGAGATATTTTAAAAAAAAAAAAATTGCAAGAAGCAAGTGACCAACATTTCATGAGTACAAAATCCGAGGTCTAAAAATGACATAATTTACAAACAAACCCTCATTAGTACCAGAAATGAGCAAAGCATTATTTTTTTTTTAATAGAAAAGCTTTAATACCGAGCACCCATTTTGGTAACTTTTATCTTCCATGCAGAGATAACTGCTTGCATGCATTTTAGGTATCCCTTGGGTATAATCCAAGGCTCCAACTTCCCAGAAAGGAGCACCCATCTGGGTTGTGAGATTTATCTATGGTTTAGAAGCTACATGTCAACTGGCACTGTGACTGAAGTCTGAAATCATTTCAAGATCACTGGTGAACTTGAGGAAAATCTCTTGCTGGGGTTAACTAGGTTCTGTAGTGTCAGAAACCGAGAGAGCAAGGTGATGGCACTCTACTGAAGAATTTACACAGCATAATGGAAATGGCATGGAATTATGATAAGGCCTTGAGGAAAAGGCCGTGGTTGAATCAGAAGCGCCAAGTGTTTCTACAGCTCATTTTCTCCTGTCACTATCCATCCCAACATCAGCTTGTCCATCTACTTCTTAAAAAAAAATCTAATTTCATTTATATTTCTCATTTACAAGGAATA
This sequence comes from Tachyglossus aculeatus, assembly GCF_015852505.1. Classification (NCBI taxonomy): domain Eukaryota; kingdom Metazoa; phylum Chordata; class Mammalia; order Monotremata; family Tachyglossidae; genus Tachyglossus; species Tachyglossus aculeatus. Next base: position 6,771,917 of record NC_052085.1, read on the forward strand.
ATAAAATTTACATTCTGAATGATTCCCTGCTTATTGTTTGTGGGCTCATGGTTCAGTTTATAATAGGTTCCAAAAGCACAGCTGCTTTTGCAACTTCTTTTCCTCTCGATGATTGATTAGGCTGTCGATTTATAGCTGAGTGAGGTCCGTCTTGTGGTGCACCCTTAGTGGCGGACTAGCCTTGTTCTTCTCCTTGAACCTGCTGGAAAGGAATAGAGAGTGGCTTGCTCATACCCCACAGCCGGTCTAAAGATCGATAGATCACCCCATGAATTTGCTGCGTTATTCCAAGGAGATAAAATGCCTTTGGCGAAGTCGACACCACACTGAAGTGACTGTAAGAGGACTTTGCTCACCATCGGCAAGTAGCGTGGTGTAGTGGGAAGAGCCTGAGAGTCGGCAGACGTGAGTTCTGATCCCGGATCTGCTACATGTAATAACTGTGGTATTTGTTAAGTGCTTACTATACGCCAGGCACTGTACTAAGCGCAGGGTGGGGGAATACAAGCAAATCAGGTCGGACGCAATTCCTGGCCCACCTCGGGCTTTCGGTCTTCTGTGTGACCCTGGGCAAGTCACTTCTCAGTGCCTCCATTCCTTCGTCTGTGAAATGGGGGTTAAGACTGTGAGCCCCTTGTGAGATGGGGACTGTATCCAACCTGATCACCTTGTATCTACCCCAGTGCTAAGAACAGTGCTTGGCACCTAGTAAGCACTTAACAAATACCAGAGTTACCATTATTACTATTCGGCATAAGCCCCAGGGCTCTCAGACTTGAGGATCTCGAATCGTTGTGGAGGAATTGGTGGGATTGCTAGTGGCTCCCACTGCACCATGTGCACTTTCTCGTCCCCACCCAGCATGGTCCCACTGGGCCACGGACTGCCACACGTGAGGAGGCGGGCGAGATGCCGCGCCAAGTCCTCGGGTGGCCTTTGTCCGTGTTAGCTGGCTACCGGCAGAACCGAGGTTAAACCCACGTCTCCTGATTCCCACCACGCTCTTCCCACCGAATCAACAGTAGGGCATTTAATAGTGCAGTGCGTTGGTCATTGGTCTCACTTAAAACGAACCAAAATCAAATTCTCTAAAAATGGAAATTCTGAAAGAGGCCATAAATGGAAGTCAGATCAATTAAAACGTCAGTAGTGTGGAAAAGTCAACAACCAGTGGCTAAGGAACATTCTCAGGAATATCGGCCAAGTAGTCCATTTGATTTGTGGGGGATGATTAATTTTAGATGCTTTATTTTCAGTGGGGTATCAAAATCTACATGTTTTGTGTCGTGTTCAATCACAGGCATGTTGGGTATAAAACTTTGCATTTTCTGAGGACTTCAAGTGAGCAGATTTCACAGGGATCTCAAATCCTGTTCCCTTTTGAAAGATTAGCGCCTGCCCTGTCAGGTCTGAAGAGGAACTGGAAAATACGCATTTGCCAATTTTTATCAGGGCTAGCTGGAGGAATTGCAGAGACTGGAGTCAGATAGGGTTAATCTAGGAAGGTTTCACCTATTGCTTGTATATTTTAACACTCAAACAATTTCTGATTAGTGATAGCAACAGTCTTAATTACATGGTCATCTGGCAGTGTGGCTATTCATATGAGAATCCCACAGGCGTTTGAGTCCTAGAATCATCGTCATTTAAGACGCTCAAATTACTTGTGATAATATGACCAACGAAGCAATTTTTATTCGAGCCAAATAATGTTCCTGAAAGATTTCAGCAGAGCTGTTTCAAGAGTCTACTTTGCCTGCTGTCATTGTGTTAAATCAAGCTCAGAAGGGCTGTTTTTTTTCTGATTCCAATTGCCCGTGAAATGCAGATTAAACCAAAGATTGAACGTGGCCACCAGTTTATTGCTGTCTTGGTGCTTTTCCCCCCCCAGAAATTTGTTTCTCAGATAATGCAGAACATACTTCTCTTTTCAAATAGAATCTGAAGAAACTCCACCTTGAAAAAATATTTTCTGCATGACGGTAACATGACAATCCTAAAGATATCATGGTTGTACGTGTACTCTTTGAGGACAGGGATCATGCCTCCTAACTTCATTATACCCTCTGTAGTGTTTAACACAGCGTTCTGCCTTTAGAGGGACTCAACAAATGATCTCAGTATATTCAGGGAATTGTACCTGGTATCCTTTTGTTGGCTTGTACTTTCTTTACCGGTTGGTCTGAAACGAATATGTTACAATTAGAGAACATGATAAAGAACTGCAATCAAATTAGTTGTCACCAGTATGGAAATGGACATCGCTATTATTTTACAATCTCATTATTTAAAAATCCCAATACTTCCATTCATTCAAGTAGTGAGTCTGGTCAAACAGGAACAGAACATATGATTTTCATTGTTCAGTGCATGATAATTAAAACCCAAACAGTAGTCTGAAAACCGAATTTTCTGCAAGTGTAGTTTAGAGTGCTAGACAAAAGTGGAAGATTTCTGTAATGCAGACATCATCCCAGTCATTCATTGGCAATATTAGTAGCTAATTCCATTCACATTTATTTTTGGTTTTATGGACCAAACCTTTCCTCTTGACAGTTCTTATATACAATGGATGCCAACAGACAACATAAAAACCTGCCTGAGATCACTGCTTCAGTGAAGGTGACCTCAGAGCTAATACGCATAGGCAAGCGAACTAACCTTCCAGAAGGATTTTCTTGATTTCTCTCTCGACAATCTGTGGTTCTCCCTCAATTACTTTAGTAACCTTGGTGTACTCAGTTCCAGCTAAGATAAGCATTAAAAACAGATGAGGACAGTTGTACCATTTATCATCGAGGGAAAGGAGGGCATCTTCTTTAGGTTTGGGAATCGGGGACGTGTCATTCCATCCCCCAAAGGCTTGGGTCGGGTTTGGATAGTTTTGTGGGACCAGGGTATACAAGGTATACAGTCCATGTCCCACAGGGAGCTCCCAGTCTTAATCCCCATTTTACAGATAAGGTAACTGAGTCACAGAGAAGTGAAATGACTTGCCCAGTGTCACACAGCAGGCTATTGAGGGAAGTGGGATTAGAACTCTTTTTTCTGTCATGCTTTCCCAGGTGCATTACACCTTGTGGGCACTCAGGACTGTTTTTATCTGCCAATCAGACTTAGATGCTCAAATCAGGGCACTCAGGGTGGGCTCTGAGGTGGGACTAGTGGGATATTTCTCTGGAAATAACTGTGCCGATGAAGCGCCTCCCCTCTCCCTTAAAAGAAAGGGAAGAAGAAAAATTAGAAGCAGCTAGAAGAGGAGGAAATTCACTCTTAAGGAATCCCTCTCTTTTTGGGATGGGGGGCTGGGTGTCTGAGAATTCCCGGAGTGTCACACACCCAACGCCTCAAGTGTAAAAACATTTTTTTTATTGCAGGTTGCTGCCCCTTTAAATGTCCTCCAAGCCTCTGGCTCCCAGCACAGTCTCTGGTCCTGCTGGGCTCTGGCAGCAACAGAGAAGCTCATTGAAACTTCTTGGGTTTTTGTCTCCCACTGAGTCCTGAGGAATTAAATGTATTTTTAACTCCCTCCCTCCCCCTGTGCGGCCATAAAGAAATCCTTTCCAAAACACATCCTTCCCCTTGTGGACTTGGCCACTGCATGCATTTGAGGAGGTATGGGCAGGTCAGTGACTTTCTCTTAAAAAAATAAAAGTCAGGGGGAATGGAGTCTTCATGGGCCTCCAAACCATGGAGGGGCAGGGAAAAAAGGAGCAAAGGGGTAAGCTGTCCACCATGGAAGTAGTAATTCATGGAGCAAGGCGAATGTTTCCTCTTCTTTTAAAGGCCTGGGTGAGTGCCAAGGGAGTGGGAGACCTGGAGGTGAAGACTGAATTAAGCAATACACGAAGCTGCAGCTACTCATCCGGCCCATTGTCTAAAGCACGACTATTCTACGAAACACCCTATTATGGCAAGGAGAAAAAGAAATGCAACCGTTGAGGTTGTACAACGTAGTGGCTGCTCTTCTCCCCCATGCCCTTGGTCTCCACCCGCCAATAAAATAGGTGCTGAGGGAGATGCCCTTTTTTCAGGCCACAAAAGGACCATTTGGCACAGAGCTTGGCAACTGCTGGGAAACTCATGGGGCAGTGGTAAGCCGAGCCTTTCGCACAAGCCCGCCGGGCTGTGGATGTTCTTGTTTCCAAAGTGGTGGTCCCTATGCCTCTTCTGGCTGGGGGGCATCTTTCCAGACACCGTTTTCCCTGCCACTCTCTTCTCCTGATTGCCTTGGCCTCCACAGGGCAGCCAGGCAGTGAGGGGCATGGGAGAGGTGCTTTTCAGATTTGCAGCCGTGGCACTATGAGACCCAAAGTGGCAGTGTTAATGGTTTCCTCTGGTAGCCTGGCACACAGAGGAAACCCACCACATACTGTGTCATCTCTGTGCTTCCTCTCGTAGCTCAGCATGACAATGTTTTCTAGTTGCTGAACTCTTGGTTTTTTGCATTTCTGAGGCACTGCAATTCCAGCAGCAGGAGTGAAGCATTAAACGATCCTCACGGGGCTTAAGAGAATGAATGAGGCCTGCTCAGCACCTAATTTACTGGTAGGGAAAGATTTAGTCATGGGGGAGAACATCTTAAACATGCTGTAGGTCTATTGAGGTGCACAAGAGACCTTATACTATTTTGAAGGTCATAAAGAGGAAAAAAAATCCAGTGTCAGAGACAGAAAAGAAAAGGGAAGGCCAAAGCAATTTTTCAGAGATGATTTTGGAAGAGCAAATATTTCCATTGTCAATTGATTTTAACAACTTATTAATACGATTCCAAATTTCAAATGCCTAATCATCTTTTGTGTTACCTTGAATTTTTCATTTGAAGAACAATCTGTTTTACTGGCAGAGATTTACTTGAGATAATCAAGTTTAAAAAAACACAGAAAAATTGCTTCTTCCTATTCCGATGTGTGCACCTAATAATTTCCATTTAAATATTTGTTTTCTGGGTCTGAAACTTTTTTCTCCATTGCTATGATAGGTAGTTTTATTTAATGCACAAGCAGAAAACATTCCTTATTTTTGATAACGATTAATTTCATACGCAAACTAGCTACATCTACAGCTACAGATCCTCATCAGTTAGAAGAAACAGATGATCCATTCTGAAGACTATTGCTTCGGAAGGGAAAACTACCAATGCTTTTATTTTGCTACTCGAAAGCATTTAAAGAGCGTTCGGAAACATGCCTTTAATTGTTAGCTCGGGAGCAGTGAATACTTATTTCTTGTAATCTGCAGACTGAAACCTTTGGGCACTCGCACTGCGTCTCAGTTTGTAATTGGTTCTCACTCTAGTTTACGGTGCTTCGACAGGAATTTGCAACAGAGGAAACAAATATTCATTGCTCTCTAGCTTTGTATGAGGAAATTTTTTAAAGACTGGTTAAAGCGAAACCAACGTGGGATCATCATTTTTTTTTTTTCCATTACCGGTTATAGTCTTAAACTGAGCCAATTGCATCTCCCTGAAGTCCCAGCGGAACCCACATCGCAGGCTGTGAGCATTTTCAAAGGGAACGGAAGATTCCTCCGCATGGCCGGGCCAGTCTTTAAAAAGTTTGAGCCCGCTCGGTCACTAGAATCTGCTATTCCCAGGTTAGTTTTCTCCCCATCACTAACCTCCCTGCAGGAATCTTTTGATTTCTTCATCTTCAAACACATGAGTATCACCACCTTCAATGAATTTGGTGACCTTGGTGACCTCTGATAGAATACATGTTCACAGCAGAAATGGGGTTTAAAGAAGGCAATGATAAATTCAGAGGCACATCAATCGATGCGCTCGATAAATCACACTTGCTGAGTGGTAAATTCCAGACCAACAGGCGGTCTCCTTCCCCTGTGCCAGACAGTGGCGACTGACCGAAATTTCTCTCCCAATAAAATCCGTTAGCTTTAAAACAGATCAAATGAAGGATGAGGAGGGACAGGAGCATCCCAGTTTGCTTAGGTTGGTATGGAACTTAAACCAAGGAAAGTGAGGCAGAGTGATGGATCTTTAGCTCTTTCACGATTCTTTGACAAAGCGCCTGGCTACCCACCTTCTTCCAGCAACTTTTGAATGGCTTCTTCGGTTTCTGCTGTTCCAGCAGCAGTAATTCTGGTGTACTTTATTTCGGGACCTAAAGAAAAGAAAGAAAAATAGGGCAAGTAAGTGTGCGTGTGTTCTGGAAGGAAGCAGCGTGGCTCAGTGGAAAGAGCACGGGCTTGGGCGTCAGAGGTCATGGGTTCGAGTCCTGACTCCGCCACTTGTCAGCTGTGTGACCTTGGGCAAGCTGCTTAACTTCTCTGTGCCTCAGTTACCTCAGCTGTAAAATGGGGATTAAGACTGTGAGCCCCACGCAGGAGAACCTGATCACCTTGTACCCCCCACCCCCGCCAGCACTTTGAACAGTACTTTGCACATAGTAAGTGCTTAACAAATGCCATCATTATTATTATTATTAAGAATGAATCTTGATTTTCAGACCAAGGCATTTTATTAAGAACTCTGATATGCAAGGCTGTAAATGTCCAATGTCGTTACCGATTTTATGTAAATAAATTTCAGCAAATACGGACAATGATCAGAGGATGCATGCAAAGCTGAATAAAGCCCATGAGATTAATACTAAAAGTGAATCCAAATAATTTCAGTTCAGAGACAACTGGACAAAGTTAAACTCTGTCACCTCTGTTACACTCCTCCGACTACGTTTCAAGAATAATAATGCCTGAATGTTCACAGTACTTTCTTCTTTTTCCAAAGTACTTGCCCATCGATTACCTTATTTTATCCTCTCAACATCTCTGTGAGGTTGGGAGAGGCAGGTATTAGTAGCCCCATTTTCTAGGTGAAAAAGTTAAGTGACTTGCAAGAAGAGGTTATAAGTAGGCCCGTGCCAGAGCTGGGCTTAGAATCCAGGTCCCCAGGGCCCCAGACTATTAGACCCATGCATTTTCCCGTTGAATCTCAATGCAGCTTCAGTCTAAAGATGCTCATTTTTGTGCTTTATCATGGAGTTGCATGTCTCCTTTTTTTTTAAAAAAAAAAATCCTATCGGAAGTGTAGAAGTAGTCTTTTCAAAGAAAGGTAATTTACCTTTAATGATTCTCTCTTCTGTCACTTCTGTTTCAGTTATTCCCACGGGTCGTCCACCGATTATTTTAGTGTATTTTTTTACAATTGGCTCTGGTGGAAAGGATGGAACATTGTAAGCGCTTACGGTAGCAATGTGCTGGTCTGCACCACCTGTCACTTCAGTTCACAAATTTTCACATTTCAGTCACTGCTCTGGGGGGAGAGGGGTGAATTCCCTGTTTTGTAACTGCATTTTCAACTGCAGGTAGATGATGTGAATCAGAATCCAGGTAATAGATGGTACTGCAGTGAGGTACAAATTGGAAAAATTAAATCAAATTCTAGGTCGGATCAGAAAATGGGGGCAGTTCTGTTCTCACCACCAGTTAGGAAAAATCAATTATTCTCCATACCCTGTGAGTATTTTGCTGTCGGCTGATTAGATCTTGCCAGCTGATGCTGATTCTTCCCTCCCTTTTGATCATCCTGTTCCTTCTAAATAATAATAATAATGATGGTGGTATTTGTTAAGCACTTACTATGTGCTAAGCACTGTTCTAAGTGCTGGGGTAGATAGAAGGTAATCAGGTTAGTACCACGCGAGGCTCACAGTCTTCATCCCCATTGTACAGATGAAGGAACTGAGGCACGGAAAAGTGAAGTGACTTGCCCAAAGAAACACAGCTAACAACTGGCAGAGCCGGAATTAGAACCCACGACCTCTGACTCTCAAGCCTGGACTCTTTCCACTAAGCCACGCTGCTTCTCTAAGAGACTAACCCTGAAGATCTTTGTTACAACATGGAATTTCACTCCGTGAGCCGCCGAAGTGGCATTCACATCAGAGAAAATAATTTCTCGGGGTGTAATTCAAATTTGTGAAAAGAGGACCCGTGAAATGCAGTGTTTTCTGAATAACTTGAAAGGATATTCAGTAGCCCCTATTGTTTCTCAAAACGCTACATTTCCCCGGCTGATGAAGGGCTGTAAAGTCTGGCACGTAGAATTTTGTGGGGCAGAGATGTTGCCCACTGAGAAGGAGTGAAGTGTTTCTAGGACCTTTTTCCTTTGTGATCTTCAAAATTCCCCAATGTACACATTCTCCAAAATAGAGGAGATTAAATATCCAGGCTGCAACCAAATTGGGTCATGACATAATAATAATAATAATAATAATAATAATAATAATAATAATAATAATAATAATAATAATATTTATTAAGCGCTGGACATTCAGCCAGTAGTAGAGACTAGGCATTTCTCAGTAAAAAAGGACTTACCTCCATGAATCACTTGAGTTATCCTCTCACCTTCGTTAACCAAACTGAATTCTGGCTCCCCTTCAACGACAGTGACCTTAGTAAGCGCAGGCCCTGAAAAAACATTTGTGGAACTAAAAATCATCCTGTTCTAAACATTGGTTTCTATGTCTTCAGCCGTACCTGAGAACACACCTAACAGCCTAATTTGAAAAAGAAATTCAATAAAGAGCCAAGTTTCAATAGTGAATCCTTATAAAAACATCCTCTCCCTTATGATAAAATGCTTTAAGAATTTCCCATCACCTGGAAGCTGGGAGGCGGCTGTATAAATGACTCACAATTTAATTGTTTTGCTGAAACTGTTTTAATCTGTTGTTGTCTCATGTGCTTCCGCTGATCTAGTGGCAAGTTAATAAATCTTATGCAAAGCAGAGTCATTGAGGGCCAGAACATTACCATTCTGGTCTTAAATGTTTTGGGTTTTCAATCTACAGCTTGCTGCATTAATCCACTTTTCTTGCTCCATTCCACCTGTAAATTATTTCAGTGGCTGTCTACCCCCACTAGTTGTTAAACTCCCGGGATCACATTTGCTAATTCTGTTGTACTCTTTCAAGGTTTAGTACAGTGCTCTGCACACAGTAGACCCTCAAAACAGCCTATTAACTGATTGAATTACATTTTAACAGAAAATGTTCAGCAAACCTATCTTCATCCTACAGATCAACTTGTTTCCTCATCCATAAAAAGGGTAAAACAATACTTACCAACTTAATCCGAGTGGTGCATAGATGAACGAATGAACAATTTTGAAGTTTGTTACAATTACATAAGAAGCCCTCCAAGCATTATATATTATCTCCTTGGAAAATGTTTTGCTTTCAGAACAAAACATTTTAAATGTTAGAAAATAGATTATAATATTGATCGAATTAGAACTCCCCCAGAGAAAAGATAGAGAGAATTTTCAGTACATTTAACTCATACTGTCATATCTGGCAACAGTTAAATAAAATTGACAGAAGATAGGGTAAAATATCTTTTGAATTTTAATTTAGTTTTTTCCAGAAATCATTGTAAACCATTGCCCAGAACTTTGAGTCTGGAACTCTATGAAGGCCCAAATAGTGAAAAGCAAAAATGCCACCAAAGCATGTCATGAAAATTTGGGAACTAATGAAGAAGTCTAGTGGTAATAGCATAGATCTGGAAATCTAGAGACCTGGGTTCCAGTCCCAACTCTGTCACCTAGCTTGCTGTGTGACCTTGGGCAAGTCACTTAACTTCTCTGTACCTCAGTTGCCTTGTCTGTTAAATGGGAATAAGATGTTTGCTCTCCCTCCATGTTAGGCTATGAGACTGTCTGGTAAGATTAGCTTATATCTGTGCCAGGGCTTAGCACTTAGTAGGTGTTCAATGAATTTCATGACTGAATCATCTAGCCCACCTTCCTACATTTAGAATAAATGGAATTGCTAGTAAATGAAAGATTATGCATGTATGATTTTTTAAGACCCCGAAGAAGGACATTCTTCCTTTATCACAGGACGCCCTTATGTCCAGTAAACTTGGTGTTTGGAAAGAGTTGCCTTGTGCCTTTTCTCTCTAAGCCTAAAGCAATTTGGAAATGTTGGAAGATTCTGAGAACTGTTCTGTTGGAAATCTCTAGTACCACTAGATCACCAAGAAGTAACTTTTCCCCCCATTAAACCAGCCATGGAACTGTGAGAGTTCAGAGAGCTGCAAAGTGAAGGGAAAGGGCGGGGAACAATATTTGCTGCTACCGAAAGCCATGAAAACATTTTGCTCTTTCCGTCTTAGTGTTAGGAACTGTGGCAGTTAAGATCAAAGGGCCTAATTTGGCAAGAGATACAGGGAGGTATTGGACTTCCTGATCATTTTCCTTCCTAGGGTGGGTCCACACATAGTTGGGGGAGAAGGGGACTCCCCATATTTGAGACTTAAGAGACAATCATGAGGTTAAAGAGAGAGAGGTCAGGACTTTAAGGCAGCAAATGTGATTCTTGGAGATAAAACTGTAAATGAATGACTCAGAATCTAGAAAACATATTAAACAGTAGAAAACCTGATTTCTTTACACTATTAGAAGTAACAAATGCCCAGAAATCAAGTTTTGCTTGAGTCATTTTTCACCAAAATTCAAAGTATTTCATCAATATCGCCTAGAGGTTTCTGAGGATGAACCTTTGCAACAAAGCTTCTCATCTCTCTGATTTTTCCAAAGACAGAATCACCACAAGTATCAGTCTTGTAAAACTAACCAGCTATTTTTTTTCTTTCTTCCAAGAATTAAATGTAGATCGTTTTAAGCATCAAGAGAAACAGAAAGGACTGAGAGTTGGGAGGGAGAGGAGGAAAGTGGCAGCTTCCTATACAGTTAGCAAGATGAATTGTAGAAATGCAGGAGGTGGCGGGGGAGAGGAGGAAGGCTGAGAGGGGATGTTGAACCAGAGATCAAAGAGCAGTCTGTAGCTCTTTCAGTGGTAGTGGCTCCAGTCCTAGCTAGCGGTGACTTTGTCATTCTAAGTTGTGACCTTGAGAATTTAAAGTCAACTGAAGCCCAAGAGCATCTGGCATACTCTTCCTTCTCTCATTCCTATGGGAGCTTAGTGCTCCCCGTAAAGAAGCCGGTGATTCTGGAAGTAGTCCTCCCAAACAGAGAGCGGAGACCCGGGGGTTGTGGGGTGGTCAAGAAACTGCATCCAAGGCATTTTGTGCATCAGTGGTTGCTGACAATTGAGGAAATCTCAATGATTACAAAGCAAAGGGTTGCGTGATTTACCGAATGGCTTTGATAGCAGTGCTGAGACAATGGTCACTCTGTATCACCGAACCAAGGAAATAAGCATAAGCAAATGTACTGAAGAAATAAGGGATAGTTGATCTACGAAACTACGTAGTACGTGTTTGATTTTTTTTTTTTTTTGCAGTCGCAAAAACATGCCATGGCATTCAAGAATTCAGCTTGTTAGTGTCTTAGAATGTAGTCACATTCACATAAATCAGTCCATTATATGGATTTTTTTCCAAATGAAAAGGACCCATTTATAGTGGATTGATTTTTACCTTCATTTTTGATAATAGGCTGAAGACTGCCTTCAATCACTTTAATTTTTGGTTCCACAACTTTGGCAATAATTTTAGTGGCTGAAAGTACAGAAAGTGGAACATGAAAGATATTTACATTAAAAAGAACACAGATGTCCTTTAGGAAAGGTCCTTAGAGGAGATTGAAGGACTGCTGAGTGTGTTTGGGGACCAGGGAATCTGATTCAAATCATAACAACAAGGTGATATGTATGATCCTCCGAAATCCAGGAGTGAAGTCCGTAAGTTCCCGTGTCTTAAGGGGCAGAGTTAAATTTCCCATTCGTTCAACAATGGAAGTTAAGTCGGTAACCGTGATTTAAAACTGCACAGCTAAACTCTTTACCTTCATTTGTACTTCTTGAAAATAAGGGCTGCATAGCAACAGAAGATAAACATAGTTAGACTTATGCAATAGAATGATTTAAATTGCATTTTAGATCTTTTCCCTGCTTTGAGGAAAACAGTGTAATAAATATTTCCCTCTACAGTGATAAGGGAGGAAAAAAGAGAAAAGGGAAAGAATAATTAAGGTTCAACCCACCACTTTTGGGCTTGCTAAGTAGCAGATTGCTAAAATCAATACTTCCAACTCCAGGCTCACATGCCTTTCATTTTTCAGTTGCATTACAATCTAATTTCAGTTTCAGTGCTCCTTCTTACCTTGGTAATAGAATTAAAATGACTTCTTTCAAAAAAATCTAATGGCACAGCGACTAAGCAGCCTCCATTTTCCATTTTCTACCCTACTCTGATGATGAGCTGATCACTGACAATTCTCTGGTAACCATCTCGGGTCTTCTCCAAAGGCAGCTGAGAAGGGAAATGGGAGTTCCAATCTCCGTCCTCTACTCATACCCATCAAATTAAACTCTCCTGAGGGGGCCAGATCATCTGTGCTTGTATCCACATTTGTGTCAAACGTTGGGTGGCCATCAACGATATCCCGGTCTCCTTTGAAAATGTAAAACTATGAGATGCCGAGGCATCTGGTCAGGGGGCGTTACGGAGGTCAACCAGATTGGTATAAAACCGGACAAATGGCCACTGTGGTGTTATAATGTCATGCGGGAAAGGAAACGCCTCCAGTAAAAGACCAAGTCTTTAAAACCATCAACTCATTATCATTAGGAGCTAATTGACTTAGGGCAGCTCATAATTTTGGTGTGTGGAAAGTCTTGAGGAGGGAGTGAGCCTTTAGAACTCAATCTACCTTGTTTTGTGCTTATATTGGAAGATCTGTTTTCCCCCGAAGAATCTTACGATTCTGACATTGATCACTTAACCCATCAAGAGCACTCCACCCTATTGCCAATTCATGGTTCAGCAATGATTACCTACACTAAGCCCAGTGGAAAGTTTGTTTTCTCAAGAGTTGCCATGACAGGAAAAGACAGCGAAGGTAAAATGAGTCTCATTTACAGGAAAAAAAAAACCCTGCTCCAGTCCATCTATGAAATACTTTTTCTAGCAAAAAGAAAAAGAAAACTTTAGATCTTGATGAAGAGCCAGTTACATTTGAAAATATGTATAAAGCACTTACTGTAAACAGTCAGGGGAATTTCTTTGAAGTTGCTGCCTTGCACAAACTGAAAATGAACAACGTTCAAATTTTACCAAGAAGCAGAGCATCTTTTCCTAGCCATATTAATGTTTAAGCTCAGGTCAGCATGGGGAAACCCTTTCCCTCATTTTTTTAAATCACCCAACCACAAGGTTGGGAAGCATCCTGTGTCTTCCAGGCCACAACGGGCCTAAATATCATTATGGTGGCATCTCCTATCGAGAGCATCCATCAGATGAATTTTAGTCCTGCGACTTCATCCAGATCCTGTGTGGGGGAATTGATTGTGGGAAAGTTCTTTCTCAGTGCCATTCATGCTATCTTGTCCTTGTCATCATGAGGGGGTGGGGAGCGCGCTGAGCAAGACGCTGAACTCAAAAGTTATAATCCGGTCTCAAAGGCTTCACTCTGCTTTTGGAATACAGCATTTTGAGGTGAAATGTCCAGCTACATCAATCATTTTTCCACCTACTGTTGTAGTAGTATTGACATGGTACTCTTTTAAGTGCTTAGTACAGTGCTCCACACACTGCAGGCACTCAATAAGTACGATTGAATGAATGATTGATTGGTTATTGAGCGCCTAATAAGTGCAGTGCACTGTGCCAAGAGCTTGGAACGTACAACAGAGTTGTTTTCTCTCTAGATCCAGGATTAGAAAACTTCCTTCCCAACAGTAGACACTTCCTTCTCATTGGCTTGAAGAGGCATATAGCCTTCATTTGCCCAAATTCATTCCTCCTCTGTGTGGTTTTGTGCAGCACTGGAGTGCCCCAATCCTGAGACTGCCTCAGTCACCCAAATTTGAGCCAGGTCCCATCTGGAAAATGGGAATTAAGACGGTGAACCCCATATGGGTCAGGGACTGTGTTCAGCCTGATTATCTTGTACCTACCCCTGTGGTTAGTATAGAGCCTGGCACATAGTGAACACTTCACAAATCCCATTAAAAAAAAAATCAGCCATTGTGTCAGGCTTCTGAGTGGGACTTGAACATTCCTGTTCTGTTGGTTTTCCTCAAAAGAATCAAGCATGGCCCTCTTCATTCAATCAATCAATGGTATTTCTTGAGCACTTATTGTGTGCAGAGCACTGGAATAGGCAAGCATTTGGGAGAGTTCAGTAGAGTTGGTAGCATAATCCCTGCCCACAAGGAGTTGACCATCTTCGGCGGGAGATGGCTTTTCAAATCAATTACAGATGGGGGAAATGGGAAGGTACAGGGATCATCATCATCAGTCATATTTATTGAGCGCTTACTGTGTGCAGAGCACTGTACTGAGCGCTTGGGAAGTACAAGTTGGCAACATATAGAGACAGTCCCTACCTAACAGTGGGCTCACAGTCTAAAAATGTGTGAATAATTGCTGTGGAGCAGGATGAATATCAAGTGCTTAAATCATGTCTTTAGCATCTCTTCCTCCCAGTGCTTATAGGATGATTCTGCTAGGAAAAAAAGGGCCAGGGCTGATGGCTGCGTGTAAGACGTTGATGCTCCTGAATCCCCTGAGAAACTTTACAATTCTCCCAGAGGGCCAGGGCTTTTATTCACCAATGACAGAAGCTCTGGAGCCGAGCTAAGCTCTGTTTCCTCCAGAGGTCCGAAGAGTGTGTTCTTGGCTCAGTGGAGATAGATTTTGGGGGACGTTGTTTGGCTTTTCCAGCTGGAGTGGGGTTACCAAGCTACTTACAAGAGAGTCCGGGGAGAAAAAAAAAATAAACCGTCCCCTTCCACCCTGAAAAGTGGATGGAGAATGGGGTAGCCAGAAGTGTGAACAGGGGCTTCCGGGAAATTCAGTCTCCCAGGCACTGTGGTCTAAAGGGAAAGAGTGCCAAATTAGCTGCCCTCTCAAATTTCTCACCCTATCCCATTGCCCCTTTGATCTCTGCATAAATTTGCCACAGTTTGTCAGAACGGGAACTTGTGCAAAGGAGTTTAATCGAGAAAAGATATTTTGGGCACATATTCATGCCTAGAATTTTAAGGCATCAGACAGTGCAGTGTAATTCTATAAATATTTGGTGACTCACCTTCAACTACCGTTTGTTTTCCCCCAAGTGACTCAGGTACGGTCATGTCAGTATGAACCTAATTGAGAGGGAGATAATTTTGGAAACAAGGAGCCTACCTTAATTTGAATGTATTTGATCAGTTTATTGAGGATTTCAAGCAGCCGATTATTTCCGACAGGGGTGTCTGTGAAGAATAGAATTCGTAGGAACCTCATTAGCAGAAAATTTGAAAGTTAATCTCTATATTTGGACTAGAATGGGCTTACCTTAGGAGCAAATAAGCATTCAACTTTAACATTTTGGAAAGAAGATTGATGCTTAGTTTTTGTGTATAACTTTTTGAGTCATAAGATCATAAATGTTCAAAGGAAAGTTGTTGATTACATCTTCTAATACACACACACACACATATATATTATAAATTTCCTTCAATCACACACCCATTTTTAGGGAATTCAGAAAATCTCAGAATTTCCTACACTTTGAATAGTTTCACCATGGATAAAAGTATTTGTTATATTTGCAGCATAACCTTCTATTGAGAAAGAGCTGCTCTAAAAATGAATTTTGAAAGGGAATATATTCTAAGAGAATAAATTTGTGGTTTTCTGATAACAGAAATTTCCACTCACATTTGTGTCAGTTTTTTAGTCAGTCAGCCAAGTTATTAATCGGTGCAATGAATACTGACCTGCCGGGTATAGAAGTTTATCTACAACATGAATGACACCATTTGTGGTCATGATGTCCGATTCCTTAGTTTTCAATTCATTTATCAGAAGGGTGTCATTAACCTAAGGGAAAGAAAAACAAAAGAGCAAATGAAGCTTTGGAGAAATGTAGGTAATAATGACCACATTTTTCAAGCATTACTGTCAGCTAAGCACTGTGTTAAGTGCTGGGGTAGATACAAGGCAGATGTAATCGTCCTGCCTGAGTTCACAGTCTGAGAGAGGGTCGACAGGTATTTAATCCCCAATTTGACGTTTAGGAAACTGAGGCGCAGAGAGGATAAGTGACTAGAATCCTGGCCTCCTGACTGTCGATCCTGGGCTCTTTCCATTAGGCCACTTATTTAGAATTCTGAAAAGTTGGTGAGCAAGGAAAGAGGAGTGTAGTGTCACCAAGACCCCAGGTTGGCAGCTCACAATTGGGTTGATTTATGGGCCGGTTAATTTGAATATATCGGATCAGTTTACTGAGGATTTCGAGCAGCTAGTTATTTCCAACAGCAGTGTCTGTGAAGAAGAATAGAATTCATGGGAACTTTGTTAGCAGAAAATTAGAAAATTAACCTTAATTTATTATTTGTTAATATTTGAACTAGAATGGGCTTCTCTCAAGAAGCGAATAAACATCCGAATGTAACATTTTGGAAAAAAAAATTATGTTTAGTATTTATGTATGACATACTTGAGGATTCAGTCTCCTGTTGAAGCTATTTGTTCTTAATGAATGTAACCTGACATTCTCCAAGTCTTCCATGCAGAATGGCATTGAATAGCAATTCCAAATCCCCCTGCTGTTGGTTGACTCACGAGTGTGGCCAGCAACAGAAAGGAACTGGGGACTTATTCTTCAACCTGTCATCAGATTGCCTTGGGCAGAGTGAGTGAGCCTCCATACTTGACCCAATTTGATCATATTCCAAGCGCACTCATATAGGTGACTCCCGAGTACTTACACCTTTGACATAGATTTTGCTGCCTTGGGTGGTCTTGAGGACGTTGGTGACACCAGGCTCAAAACCCTTCCCAATGAATACTCCTGGAGTCAGATGATAAAGGATGATGTTCTGGAGAGCAATTTTGTCCCCTGAAACAATGTGAAATAAAAGTTAATGGAATGGCATTCCCTAGCCTTTCTTCCCAAACTGTCAACATTGCAAGGATTACTGTCAAAACAAGATGGATGCTCGATCTTGAAATTCAACAGATTCATTTTCTTCTTCATATGGTTACTATTATCATCATTCCTTCACTGAAATTGGATGTCCAACAAAAATGTGAGACCCTCACTGAACGTACTGTATCTACTGACACTTTCGTACTAGTTTGATAGTGAGCCAATGTCCAGTCCCCAGATTGTAATAATATGTTCATAATAATAACTGTAGTATTTGTTAAGCACTTACTACAGGCCAAGCACTGTACTAAGTGCTGCGGTAGATACAAGATAATTGGGTCCCACAAGGTAATCTAAGGTAATCAGGTTGGACGTACTCCATGTCCCAGGTGGGGCTCACAGTCTTAATCCCCATTTTACAGATGAGGTAACTGAGAAGTGATGTGACTTGTTCAAAGTCACACAACAGACATGTAGCAGAGCTGGGATTAGAATCCCTGTAAACCTGGCATGGGCAGGGATTGTCTCTCTTTATTGCTGAATTGTACTTTCCAAGCACTTAGTACAATGCTCTGCACACAGTAAGTGCTCAATAAATACGATTGAATGAATAAATGAAAGATCCTCTGACTCTCAGGCCGGTCCTCTTTCCATTCGGCCTTGCTGCTACTGGGACCATAAAATAACATTTAGGCAAGCAAAGAGCTATCATTTCAGGAGTATTTGTTCATCAGTGGAGCCCAGAGAGGAAAGAGGCAGCAGTTCTGGGCCAGAGGTCAAAGCGTGCGTTTCTGCTGCCGAGCGACCATTGGTTCAGCTTGGACTCACTGATGAGGATCTCCTTCTCTTCGTTTGTCAGCCCCTTAAAGGCTTCGTTAGTGGGCACAAACAACGTCCAGTCTCCAGGCTGGCTCAGGAGATCTTTCAGGTCCGCAGCTTCAAGTAGGCTGAGGAAGATGCTAAAGAAAGGCAGACAACTGGTTACGGATCGGCCGATTGAGCTCAAAGAGTTGTCATTAACGCGCATTTGATTCCAAGCTCCCCCGTCATAGAGCATGTGAGAGGTTTCCTGATGCTGCCTGTGGTCTTTTCATCCACACCCCCTGGGATTCAGAAAGGCCTAGGTCGAATCCTGGCTTTACCACTTGTCTGCTGTGTGACCTTGGGTGAGTCACTTCACTTCTCTGAGCCTCAGTTACCTTGCCTGTAAAAAGGGGATTAAGAGTGTGAGCCCCATGTGGGGCATGGGCTTGTCCAACCTGATTAGCTTATATCTACTCCAGTGCTTTATAGAGCTCTATTACCTGAGCTCCTACATTGGGAAATGCACAGAACTAGGCACCTGGGAATAACATAAAATGTCCAACAAACAGTCCCTGCTCCCAAGGAATTTATGCTTTTCATATCCTGTAAACTCCTTGTGTGCAGGGATGGTGTCTTCTTTTGTGCTCTCCCAAGCGCTTAGTACAGTGCTCCGCACACAGTAGGTGTTCAATAAATATGATTGATTGACTGACAGATGTCCTAAGGGGGTCCAGTGAATCCAGAATGAAAGGTCAACCAATGAAAGTCTTCACATGCCCTAACACTGAAGATGTAAAATCTCTAACCCTTTCGAATGTTCATGTGGAAGCACATTTGGAGTTATTACATTGACAGAAATGCTGGTTGATTCAAGCCAGTCCGAATGATCGAATTGCCCTTAATTTTGAATTCAAGTCAGTCTCCTTGTCTAGGTAATTTTGTGAAGTGATTTTTATATTTGTTGTATTAGAATATTCCCTAACTGACGAGTGACTTTTGGTTTCCAGAATTTTTGCCTTTACTGGATGAAGTATAAAAATGTCAGTGAAATTTTTTTGGCTTGTTCCTCATTCTTGGCTCCTAAATATAATTTTGCTTTTAGAGGTAAATGTGTCCCCCTGGAAAGCTCATTTCACTTTCCAAATAATTTTCCTAGAGTTCGCCCTTCAAATTTCAGTCTTAATTAAATGAGATTCATTGGGTTTTCAAAGTGATTTGGATGTTAGGGCCCTAATGCAAATTCCTCTTTGAAATATCTCCCCCTTCTAGACTGTGAGCCCACTGTTGGGTAGGTACCATCTCTATGTGTTGCAAACTTGTACTTCCCAAGACCTTAGTACAGTGCTCTGCACACAGTAAGCGCTCAATAAATACGATTGAATGAATGAATGAACAACTGCAAAACTTTTCGGCTGTGGCACAGATATCAGAACCAAATCCTTCTCACCTGAAACGCTTATCCAGTTTCAGTGTTTCATGCAAAGATTTCTCTGCTGGTTTGATGATTTCCCTGAAGATGTGAATAGCACCATTTCGTCCCTGTTTACTCCCTCTCACCATGCATGAATTTTCAATGCAAACAGCCTGATGAGAAAAGGAAAAATTTCATTATTGCTGCTCAACGCTTTCCTCACAGCACCTGTGAAAAACTCACCTTGTTTCGGCCTGGACCTTCCAAGGAGCATTGTTCAGTGAAGCTAAGATAGTCCTAGATTTTTATAGGTTGTTTCAGGAAATGTTAGGAAAAAATATAAATGTTTTGTATAGATTTGGAATTTTCTCAGCTAAAGTGGGTGGTCTACTTAATATAATATATAATATAATATAATAATATATAACAATTATAGATTATATATACTTTTATTTATCATATAATATAATACATTAAAATATTATATATGTAATAACATATAACAATAAAATAACATATAATATAATATAGTATAATATATAATAATATTTATATATAATATGGTATAAATGATATATAATATATATTATATGTTATTATATCATTATATTATAATATATTATAATATATTATTATATATCATTATTACTACATATACATTATTATAATATATGTCATATATGATATATAGTAATATATAATATTAATATAATATAATAATATATAATATGATTATATATTATATATAGTATATAATACGATAATATAATATATAATATATAATATAATAATTATTATATGGTATTAAGTGCTAAATGCTGAGGTAGATACAAGATCAAATAGATACTAAGCATTAGCTCTTCCTCTTCATGCTCAATAATAATAATGGTGGCATTTGTTAAGCGCTTACTATGTGCAAAGCACTGTTCTAAGCACTGGGGAGGTTACAAGGTGATTAGATTGTCCCACGGAGGGCTCATAGTTTTAATCCCCATTTGACAGATGAGGTAACTGAGGCACAGTGAAGTGGTGACTTGCCCACAGTCATACAGCTGACAATTGGTGGAGCTGGGATTTGAACCCATGCCTCTGACTCCAAAGCCCGGGCTCTTTCCACTGAGCCACGCTGCTTCTCTAAAAGCCCAGTTTAGCATTTTGGAATTCGTGGCATCGACATGTCAGAATGCTAGGGGATTCTAACTCCACTCCCCCTCCTCTGCTTATCGTGAAGAGGCAAAAGCCAGAGATGGTGCCCCAATCTCCCAGTTGTCAACAAATCTAGTGGTTGGGTGGTTTTCATCAAACATGATATGGTCCGTCCGGCCACAAAGCAAAATCATCTTTGAGCATTAGCATCATAGACAAGCCTTCATTGAGACCTGGGGGACTGCTTGGCACCATTCCAATCGATTGGCTTTAGAATGGTTCAATAAGAATAGTAACTGTGGTCTTTGTTAAGCACTATGAGCCAAGCACTAAACACTGGGGGTATTACAGTACAATCAGATCAGGTATAGTTCCTGTCCCAAATGGGACTCACAGTTCAAAGTGGGGGAGGAGAATAGGTATTTATTCTATCCCCATTGTACAGATGAGGAACTAGAGGTACATAGAAGCAGTATGGCCTACTGGATAGAGCAGGCTTGGGAGTTAGAAGGACCTGGGTTCTAATCCTGGCTCCATCACTTGTCTGCTGTGGTAACTTGAGCAAGTCACTTCTCTTTGTGCCTCAGTTATCTCATCTGTACAATGGGGACAGGGACTGTGTCCAAACTGATTGGCTTGTATCTACCACGGTGCTTAGTACAGTGCTTGGCACATAGTAAGTGCTTAACAAATACCATTAAAACAAAAGTGACTTGCCCAAAGTCACACAGAAGGCAAGCCCTCTGACTGTCAGTCCCATGTTCTTTCCACTGAGTGCGTCGCCTCGGCAAAGTCAGGGGCTCCTGGAAGTCGGTCTACCCTGGAGCTGCAGGATACAGAGGGGAATTTGGTGCCCAAGGCAAGTCCACGAAGAAGCAACACTTGTCTTTTCAGAGTAAATAGCCAGTACTGATGTCACCCAACATAGTAATCTCTGCCTAAACATAAGGGACAATGAAATGCAAAGTTGCTCTTCAGACAGTCATCCCGAGTGACCACGAAATGAAATCAATTCAGTTCTCGGGATGGGTCCCAGGAGTCCCACCACTCAGGACCCCCAAAACCCAGAGGCTCTAAAAACAGAATTGTAATTCACAATTCTTTTCTCATTTTCACTCCAGCGTTCCTCTTCTCTGGAGATCATACAGCCCGAGCCAAGCTTTTCAGTGGCAAGGACCCAAAGCATAAGCTTTTGAATGATTTGCTTTCGATGTGGACGGGCAGAAAATCTGTTATAATGCTGAAAACTGAAAGGTCTGGGTGGGACATCCTTGACCAACGGGTGGATACTCTCCCAAGTTTATGCGACTTCTCGTTCACTTACCGTACGGTAGACGAAGACTCTGAGCGTTTTGCCTCCCAGGGTCTCTAAGTGCTGCCCATTGTAAAGCTCATTGAGACCAACTTTCACCTTCAGGATGTGGTTCTGCAGAATCAATTTAAGCAGGCGTTCATCCATTCTCAGGGTGTCTTCTGCAAATGCATTCAATGGGGAAATAGTTATGATATCTATTAAGTGCTTACTATGTGCCAAGCACTGTAGTGAGCCTCTGGGCAGATGTAAGGTAAGCAAGTCGGACACAGTCCCTGGCCTCCAAAGTGTCATGGTCTAAGAGGGAGAACAGATAGTTTATCCCCATTGTTCAGGTGAGGAAACTGAGGCACCGAGAAATGACTTGTCCAACATCAGATGGCAGGCGAGCAAAGTTAGAATCGAGACTTATGACATTCAGAGCTGTTTCATTTCCACTAACCAGTAAATAACCAAGTCAGAATGCAATTTACTCCTTTAAGCACTCTTCAAATTTTTAGCCCATGTAACCTCAATATAATTGTACCGGTCAATTTGGCAGGTGAATTTGAAAATTTACCAAGCCCTAATTTCCTCCAAGGCTGATGGGGAAATGTGTTTTGTGTGTGAAGTATTAAGGCTATCATCTGTAATTATCATACAAATAATGCTAGTGGGATCTGTTACGCACTTACTCTGTGTGAAATACTCTGCTGAGTGCTGGGGTAGACACAATACAATTAGATCACATGCAGTCTCTGTGGCATGGGATATTTAACCCCCATTTTAGGGAGGAGGAAACTGAGGCACGGAGAAGTGAAACGATCTGCCCAAAGTCTCACGCCGAGGAGGGGCTCGGGCAGACCGCCCCAGGTGCTCCTGCAAAGTGCTCCCAGTGTAGCTCCTTATGGCACACGGCAGAGGTGCCCAGTGAAAAGAGACCTCAAAATCCATGATGGCCCAGGGATCCTCCCACCCCTTGCCAGCTTGGGGGTATCCACCCCAGACCACTCTCTGCCTGAGCCAAAGCCCTCTGGGAATGCCGGCCAGGGCCCAGGGAGTCTGGCCCAGCCAGAGCTCTGCACTCCAGCAAGGTGGCAGGCAGGCGGAAAAGTTTAGGTGTGTCCTCAGCTCTGTCTTCACTATGTGTCTTTTCTAGACGTTTGGATAGACTGCATATCAGAATCAGAGAACGTCTGGATATGGCGTTACCCGGTATTGGAAGAAATGACTGTGCGTACTCTCTTGGTTCTGGGCTCTGGTTAAATATGAGAGTGGGAGTTTTCCTTTACATGGGATTCTGCCCAAAACCCAACTCCCTCCTCATAGGGAAATGATGTTCCCTGCGGAGAAGTGACATAAGAGATTTGGCTAACTTGGGACTTTTTTCACTGTAAGATATCATTGTGAGATCGTACAGGTGACAAATGTGAACCGGGGTTGCTGTACGTACCAGTAAAAGCGTTATTCACGGGAGCAAGCAGAGTGTATTCTCCCTCTGGCTTTAGAGAAGAAGCCAAGCCGAGCTGAGCTACCAAATCCGTGAAGGTGGTTTGTTGGTTCCCAGCCAGCTCAATGACTTGTTTGGCTGAAATTAATAACAAGCATCATCAGCATCATGTCAACACCATATCAAACCTCCATCCCTTAATTAGTTGGCCCTATTTCTTACATTTTTAGAGATTGATGTCAGTAGCCTTGCAGTGCTTATAAAAATTCTTGCCCCAAGATTTTGCATGCAAAGGCCAAACCACTAGAATTGGATATGGGTGATTCTCACTCTGCACTCAACATTCCCCAGTATCGTGGTCACTTTATTTTTTGGTGGTGCTTTTATTTCTGTCCACATCCTAAACAAATCGTCCAGTAGCATCCTATATCACCAGCCGCAGCCAAGAGATGGATAGATTTCACTTGCCAATATTTACCTATATGAGGGCCAGCAAAGCCTAGGTGAGGTGGATGGATTAGATCACAACTAATTCATTTGTGGGACTTGGTTAGATAATAAAAACAGCAGGTAGCTTGGTTGGGGTCTGAATGTCACATATTCACCTAATCATAACAGCATAAAAATTATTCATTATTCTTAAGTATTCATTAATTTACCCAGCTGTAAAGTCTCATGCCAGTTGCACTTGAAATAATCAAGTTAACTAATGTTTGGGCTCGTGTTATTCACATTTCGATTCTCTTTCATCCCTTTCCTGCCACATCCTGCCCTCTCGGGCATGTTTCCAAAACTAGAACCCAGAGGATCAGATTGCAAATCAGTTAAAGTTTGTGAGGTTTTTTTTCTTTGCCCTTTGTAGTGCACTTCACTAAGACATTTTAAAATATTACAATACTCACAGAGCCTCATTACATCGAACACATATCAAATGTAGGCTAGAATGAGACCCTCATTAGGGGCCATATTGGTTATGTCTAAGTTTGACTTGAATTTGAAATATATAGACAGAAATATAGTGATGTCAGAAAATGTGCTTTTAACTTAATGGGGCTGAAACATGGCAGTCACTTGTTCGAAGCTGAACACTAAAACAACATATGAAACTGTAGTTGACACTCACCAGAATCGGGAACCAACACCTGGTCTATCAAGTGGATGACACCATTGTTGGTGACAATATCCTTGCGATTTACCATTTTCACCCCGTTGACAGTCAAGCTGTCCCCATCACAGCCTAACTCAACAGTTGTCCCTTCCAGAGTCTCAAAGACGGCACCACCCATAATGGCCTCGGAGCACTGGAGCGTGTTCAAAATGTGATATTTCATGAGAGCTGAAGGGAAAACCAGAAAAGTGTTAACATGTAGCTACGAGGGCGCGCCATTCATTCTTCCAAGAAGCTTCCCTAGGAGATGCACTCTCAAAGTAATCTCACAGTTTTCCAGTTTACCAGGCACCATACAATGGTATGAAATCCACAGATTTCAGACATCCATGGGTGATGTTATTTTACAACACATCTCATGCAGTATTCTTTTGCTCACGGACACTTTATTTCCAGAAATTGTGGAATGGAAAATAAAACTAGCCCCCAAAATATAATTATTTTGGGTAGGAACTTAATTTCCAATATCTCGGAGGTGTAAGGAAATAATCAGTCTTTGAAAGGCTCATCTTTAGATGAGCCCAGGAAGGATGGGGTTTGGAAAATTGTGCTCCTGACTTCGGAGTGTCCACTTATTGTATTTTAGTAGAGCCTCCTTACTAAACATCTGCATGGGAATATGTGAGGAGGTTGAATCTGCGAACAGAGCATTTGTTATCTGGGAAAACTAACAGCTCTTCACAGTAATGAGTTATTGCCATTGGAATGTGACATGGGATTCCTGTCAAAGGAGGAAGTGTTCTTATGTGACATCTGGCTGGTTTGACCAATTTACAGTTTTACATTTTGAGCATCAGCAGACTCTTTGAGCTGAAGTTCAATGGCTGTGGTTCAGCAGTCACAGACTGTAAAAGTCAGGGAAACTTGTGGTATCTCATCTGTAGCTGATATTATTCTCTCATAGTTCCCAAATGTACAGCTTGGAAAGGGGCAAGAGAGCCAAATAGTCACAATATGAAATGTCTGAAGTGAACAAAAGGTGGTGCAAATTCATAATACGATATAAGTGAAAACTGCAAATATCACTGGCTAAAATGGTGGCAACGTGCACACCTGCTACTTCTGAACCTCAGATACTGATAGGTTGGAGGGTGAAATGTAGGGAGAGAAATCCTTTTCCTTTTTCTGCTGGGAGGAAAATATCTAAAGATGCCTTTATCAGAGACTTCACAGTGGTCCTTGATTCAGATGGCCTTCTTCCACATGGAAGAGAATCTAGCTTTCCATTATTAGAAGTAAATGTTTATATATGTTTGTAAGGGTCTAGAAAAAAAATCATACTGTCCTCTTCATTTATTATTCAGTTACTGTAAACAATAGTGAAACTGAGATCAATGCCATTTCACCTAAAGCTTGTATGTAATATAGAAAAATAACCCCCAAGAATCTAGAGTATTTTTGAAAGTTTAAAATTAGGTGATTAAAAGTCACTGATCCTCTCAATTTCTATAAAGAACATTGTTTTTGTTAAAATTAATTGAGAGGAAGGAAGGAAAATAGAAAACTGATTCCTAGGGCTTTTTTCCCCCTCATCATTTCAGTCCCTTTAATGTTTTCTTCTGAATATCTTTTTCTTAGTCTTCCCTCACTCACATCAAAGCTCCTACTGGGGGCAGAAATTAATTTCTATTCCCCTCCCTCCTGGCCTGGGAGAAAGCTGTAGGAAAGATGATTACCTTCAGAAGCCACCTTGTCACCCATGATTCTTTCGAGCACTCCACGGGGAAGCTTTTCAAAGGCTTCATTTGTCGGTGCAAACAGTGTGAAATGCCCATCTCTTCCAAGGGCTTCCAAGGTGTCAGATGTGATGGCAGCAGCCTGGAAAATAAGTCCGCATCTTAGACTGGGTCACAGTGTAAATTTTACCAAAACCGGTCCCTTTGTGTCTGTGAGCCCCCGCAACCCCTATCGTGTTCGAGTGTACGTGCCTTGTGGGCAGGGATCTTGTCTGGGTATCTGGTGATCTGTCCCAGGCATTTAGTAGAGTGCTTTGCACTCAGTGAGGACTCAAAATATCATTATTACCATCACAGAGAGGTCTCTGCATTTTGGACAGGTGGGGTTGATGGCAAAGATGCTTTTTGTTAGTTCCTTCAAGTGGGAATTGAGAGTCTGAGCCAATCCAAACTTTTCATGAAGTTAGCTTGCGAAAATAGAGACCATGTCAAAACATCAAATTGAACCTGGCAGGAAAGAACTCAGGAGGTGTGCTGGACCATATTTGGCTAATGCAGATTAACCAGTACGGTTCAATTCTACCTCCCATGTAAACAGACATGTAGAAGGAGGGCTTGAGTCCACTGTGTCTAGAGGATCCTCTCAAAATTCACTTTCTGTGGACAGAGATTGTGTCTTCAGTCTCTACTGTACTCTCTCAAGTGCTCAATACAGTGTTCTGCATACAGGTGCCAACAGTACTATTGATTGATCTTACAAATATCCATATTTATTGCAGTTGGGGACACTTATGCCTGAGCGAAAGGAGGGGGCACAAAGTAGTTAACTTTCTGCAAGAGTGGAATTAGGAGCCTGCAAATAAATACTCCACCTTTGATATAACTTCTCATGTTGTTATTCATTTCAAATTTAGGCTACATGAAGTGTTAATTTCAAAAACCTGGACAAAAGTCCAAACTGTGCTACTTAGTTTTGGGTTTTTTTTACTATTATGTCTACTCACCGGTTGAAATGAATTGGATTCCCAAATAAAACAAATTCAAAGATGCTCAATAATAGTAACAATAATATGTGTATGTATATATCATATTATAATATATTATTATTGAATTTATTTAAAATGCTTACTGTGTGCTAGGTACCATAGGGTAGATACAAGATAATCAGGTTGGATACAGTCCCTCTTCCACATGGGGCTTATAGGAGAAGTAGGAGGGAGAATAATCCCCTGCTTGAATCACCATTTTACAGATGAGGAAATTGAGACACAGAAAAGTTAAGTGAAGGTCACCCAAAAGGCAAGTGGTGTAACTGAGATGTAGGACTCAGAGGCTCTAACTCCTAATTATGATTGAAGCAGTCTAAATATTTGACACGGCAAAAATACAATACAATATATAAGCTATTCATAAAATATTTATGTGTTGAACATAAGGTCAGAAAGAAAACATAATTTTCAGTTTTTCATATGACTTTATCTCACTGGATTATAGCTCAATTGCTGAATTCACAACGTGGCATCTACACCCTTTTTTCAATTGGAATTCTATTTTACGTTGGAGGAAGTGTGAGCATTAGTGAGAAAAATATATTTTTAGAGAATTGGAGGGCAAATATAAATTTCCTCAAAATCCTCATTAGAAATTAAGACTCAAAGAGAACCCACAAAATATCTTTAGATACTGCTCAACCAAATATGCTCTGTGGTTATAACTCTAGTATTGTAATTGAAGAAACGTGTTTTCTCACTCAGATGATTTCTAAAAAATCCTTTATGATGACACCAGATTTATCTCTCGTTCTGTTATTAAAGCCTTTGAGAAGTAGGATGCATTTATTAATTCTGTTTCCTTTTTTCCAGTTACCCGAAAAGATGACAGGTCATCCTCCGCCTCCAGAAAATCTTGAATTGAGGTGCCAATTTGCGTCAGGACCCGATCGATCACATGAACGACCCCATTGGTTGCAATCTGGTTACCATGGATCACACGGGCACAGTTAACAGTAACCACCTATAATTTGTGGAAGAAACCATTGAAAGGTAAGGTTCTGAACCATCACAAACTCAATCATGTCCATCCTCAGCTCCTTGTATTTATGCCATTCACTTGCAATTTTTCATTTTCAATACATTGCTCTATTTGTAAATACATTTCTAGCTGTCTCCCCAGTTAGGGTGTAAGATGCTTGTGGGCAAAAGGCATGTCCCTTTTCTGTTTTATTGTTTTAGAACAGTGTATTTTATCCAATGGGTGCTTAATGAATACTGTTACTTCTACAGTTATTACATTTGGCATCCCAAGGCTGTGACATTAAGCAAAAATAACCTTAAATACGATCAGAGCCTAGGCTCAGAATTAGTCTTCACCAGCAGAGTCACTTGCCTGGAAATTTAAATTCTAAGAAGCACATTAAAGTTAAACCATGTTTTTCTGTAATATAATATTTATCAATTTCCTCTTACCCTTGGGGATAAACCAAAAGAGCCTACCCAAAGGAGTGGATTCGGTGAATTGTCTGAAATAATTATAGTAAGCTTACTCCATTGGGATAGTGGTTGATAAACAGTCCCAGGTTGTTGTACATAGATGGAACGATCATGCCATTTTTCAGATCCTTGGTCAGCATCCGCTTGTTGACCATATGGCTGTGCAGCGCATTTAACAGTTCAACATTCACGTTGCTTTCCAAACCCTTTCGAATGTCCTAGGAAAGAGCAGTGGGATAGACAGTCGCTTTATTACAGTGTGAGCTTCATCCTCTTTGAAATATAAGCCACATGAGTGGAAGTAAGTTTCCAGGTACTTAAAGTGAAACAGACAAAACCATGTTCTGAACTCACTGGGGAAATAGATGTTTCAGGTATATGATTAGGAAATTGATATATTCAATTCGTTTTCTAATTTTGGGGGTACAGCTTAGTGGGGGGAAAAACTTTATTCCTGGGAGAACAATATGTTCTATGGGAAGAGGACATGCTGACTTTTCCATTCTCTTTTTCCCTCCTTTTTGGAATTTTTTTAGCATTTGTCTCCTCCACGAGATTGTAAGGTTCTTGAGGTTAGGGATCAGGTCTTCTAACTCTTTTTTTTCTTAATGGCATTTGTTATGCAATTATGATGTGCCCGGCACTGTACTAAGCACTGGGGTAGATTGAAGCTAGTCATGTTGGACACAACTTGCTGATCTCCGCTCATCTTCCTACCTATTAGCATTTCTTTCTCCCGCTCCCAACAACTCTAGGCTAAACCAGTAAGAGCATTGTCAACAGGGGGAGATTTCATGAAAATGAAATCAAAAGAGAGAGAACCAAAAAAGTGGCAGGGTAAATTGAATTTGGTTTAGACCCACTGCCTGATATTCATCAAGTAACACTTGATTCATTTGGGGCTCTGAGAACATGGAACAATTCTTATTTTCATGGTTACTTTAAAAGCTGTGGAGCACACAGACATACTCTAGGCTGTGCCAGAGCATACTCACAAGTAAAACAGTTTCTTTCAAAGAAGAAGAAACTCGTTACGGCCAAGTATTGGTCTAAAAATCATATGGAAGAAAGTGAGATAGTGGGGTGACGATCAAGCAGCAACATTGAAAATGAAAAATTATTATTTACCGAATCCAAGTTGTCCCAAGCTTCATTGCTTGGGGCAAAGTAAGTGTAGGAACCCTTTCCTTCAATCTCTTCTCTCAGCTTGGAAACATCAGAATATCCTTGTGTTGTGGTGGCTCCCACAATGCCCAGAGTCCCATAAACGTGGTCAATTGGAGCAACTGAAAATTTTCAAGAAAAATAAGAGTAAAGAAGAGGTGTCAATTCCAGTTGTTTAAATCTGATAATCACTATATGCGTTTAAGTATATTGTGCTTATAAAGAATCACGCAGTTCATATTCAGTATCATGCAGAAGTGGTTACATTTAAACTGAAACCACTTTTTATGGTATTCGTTAAGCGCATACTCTGTGTCAGCACTGTTCTAAGCACTGGAATAGATTCAAATCAATCAGGTCAGATAGCATCCTTGTCCCACATGGTGCTCACAGTCTCAGTAGGAGCGAGAACAGGTATTGAATGCCCATTTTGCACTTGAGGAAACTGAGGCCCAGAGAAGTTAGCTGACTTGCCAAAGGTCACACCACAGGTAAGTGGCGGAGTTGGGATTCGAACACAGGACTTCCGACTCCCAGGCATGTGCTCTTTCCGATAGGCCATGATGTTTCCATGAAAACTGTGTTGAGGAAATGCTTGCTAGATTCACATCCTAAGTGAAAGCCCTGCTTTCCTCAGCTCTTTGTCCTCAAATTTGAATGGAGCTCTTTTAATAATAATGTTAATTAAGGTATTTATTAAGTGCTTTCTATGTGCTGGGGTAAGTGTAGCCAGATAGGATGCCATCCCTGCCCCCTACGGGGCTCACAATCTAAGATGGAGGGAGAGTATTTTGTTTTACGAGGAGGTGAGTCACAGAGAAGGTGACTTGGCCCAGGTCACATAGGAAACAAATGGGTGAACTCTCTGATCTGATTTTAATGTAGCTATCTCAGCACTTGATCAATCAATCAATCAGTCAATTATATTGAGCACTTACTGTGTGCAGAGCACTGTACTAAGCGCTTGGGAAGTCCAAGTTGGCAACATATAGAGACAGTCCCTACCCAACAGTGGGCTCACAGTCTAAAAGGAGGAGACAGAGAACAAAACCAAACATACTAACAAAATAAAATAAATAGAATAGATATGTACAAGTAAAATAAATAAATAAATAGAGTAATAAATATGTACAAACATATATACATATATACAGGTGTGGGGAAGGGAAGGAGGTAAGATGGGGGATGGAGAGGGATGAGGGGGAGAGGTAAGTGCATAAGTGCATAACAATTATCACTGTTATTATTATTAGAGAAGCAGCGTGGCTCAGTGGAAAGAGCATGAGCTTTGGAGTCAGAGGTCATGGGTTCAAATCCCTGCTCCCCCACTTGTCAGCTGTGTGACTTTGGGCAAGTCACTTAACTTCTCTGTGCCTCAGTTACCTCATCTGTAAAATGGGGATTAAGACTGTGAGCCCCCCGTGGGACAACCTGATCACCTTGTAACCTCCTCAGCGCTTAGAACAGTGCTTTGCACATAGTAAGTGCTTAATAAATGTCATTATCATTATTATTATTGTTATTAGTCAGTTCTATTCAGTGAGCACTCACTGTGTGCAGAGCACTATACTAAGCACTTGGGAGAGTACCCTACAATAATATAACAGACACATTCCCTGCCCTTATTATTAGTATTATTATTACACTTTTACCTGCTGGGCAGCCTTTCATTCCTTCCATCCTCATGTAACCTGGGCAGCATTCATATAACACAGTCCTGTACAGCAAAAACAAGAAATTGCATCAAATATTCTGTCTGTTCCATAGTAGCAGCATTAGCATTATTGTGATCCTCCAAACATTTTGGAACACGTACTGTGACCAGAGGCTCTTTGGAAGGCTCTAGAGGCAGCATAAATCATAACCCTGCCCTTGAGGAGCTTACATTCAAATGGATTTGTGCCCATTTTTTTTAGTGGTATCCGATAAACTCTTACTATGTACCAGGCACTTTACTAAACATTGGGGTACACTAATCAGGTTGGACACAGTCCATGTCCCACAGGTGGCTCACAGAACATATTTAAACCCCCTTTTACAGATGAGGCAACTGAGGCACAGAGGAGTTAAATGTCTTCTCCAATGTCACCCAGCAGATGAGTGGTGGAACTGGGATTAGAACCCAGGTCCTTATGACTTTACATTGTTTCTCCTCTGTGTATGTCTTTGTTTAAATAGTGGAGGATCTAATCCCGGCTCTGCCACTTGTCTGCTGTGTGACCTTGGGCAAGTCACTTCACTCCCCTGAGCCTCAGTTCCCTCATCTGTATAATGGGGATTGAGACAGTGAGCCCCACGTGGAACAGGGACTGTTTCCAATGTGATCTGCTTGTATCCACCCGAGTGCTTAGTACAGCATAGTAAGTGCTTAAATGCCACAATTATTATTATTAATAGAGCATTTTCTTGAAACCCCATGCCTTCTTGTAAAGCAGGACTGTCACGATTCTCCCTGAAGCTTGCCCTTTCTTAGTCCTAAGTGAAACAGGCTAGGAAGGCAAAGTTAACCTTTTCAGACAACTAAAAGACATTCTATGGCTTGGAAAGAGATTGTCGTTAAGCCATCTGCTATAAAGTAGTATAAATTATTTCTCCAGAAACAATGGCTCTGGCAAAAATCTTATCTCCACTAGAGGAGGTAACACAAGAGGAGGTGAGGATTTGGTGTAAACTGATTAGCACAGGCGCTCTTGGAAACTGTTCCTTTTGTCCTGAGATGCAGCAGTCATTAGTGAGTCACAAAGTTTCAAGTAGCTCCCTGGCCACAGCAAGTCAGTCCGTGCCAAGTGAGGTAAGAATTTCCAGCCTTACTGTATTATTTGGCTCAAAATGTGTTGGATTTTTTTCCCCCCTCCGAGTTGCCTGTTTGTACATTTTGCAGTGGAAGAGGCTTAAGATAAAGCAACTTTAAAGATAAGTCCTGATGATTCATATCCCCAGTGTTTTTCCCACAACTACCACCCCAGCTCTTGATCAGTCAAGCACTGGTATTTCTTTATGCAGACCACTGTACTGTTAGTGCTTGGGAGAGTATAATACGATTGACAGACACCATCCTTGTCCTCAAGGAGCTTGCCGTCTTGCAGGGGAAGCTCACACTTTGATTGCTTGCAAATATCTGAAGCCCTTTTTTACATACCTGACTACTGAAGCACTCAATTATGTATCCACATTGATATCTGCCAAATATTCCAGTGTCTGTCTCCCCGACTAGATTGGAACCTCCCCCAGGGTAGGAGTCGTGTCTCTTCCACTCTTCCAAGTGCCTAGTATCATGTTAGGACTAAGTACATGCTCAGTGTGCAGCGGTCCTCGACTTTCCACTCTTTTCATTATTTTGGTGAAAACAAAAGCTGCTTTTCAGGACTCTCCTCCCAAAACTATAACCCTGGGAGATCTCCATGAGAAAATCCCAGAGAAACAGCTTGGCCCTTATAAGAAACCAACAAATAAGGGAAACCTTTCCCGTCCCCAATACCCCGGACCCTTCCTTGCCCCCTTGAACACGTGGCTGAATACAAGGCCCTGCTTCCTCAGGCGACTGATTGCTTGGCCTCTTCTACTTTTGGTTGAACAGTGTGGGTGAATTGGTGCTTCCATCCATTAGTTCCTCCTGGATTGAAGTTCATTGCCAGAGACAGTAGCATTGTCAGGTGATGGGTCTGTATTTCCATGTAATCGTGCCCTCAAGAAAGACCACTTTAGTTCCTCTAGAGACAAAGACCCCAGACAAAAATGAAAGGCTCAAACTGGCAAAAGGGGAAAAAACCCAGGGTCACTGGACTCGTTTTCTATGGTTGGGGATTCATGTGTGTTTTCTCCACAGCATCCCAAACCGTATTTATCAGTGATCCAAAGAACTTGGATTCTTAATAATTATGGTATTTGTTAAGCACTTACTATGTGCCAGGCACTGTACTAAGCGCTGGGGTGGATACAAGCAAATCAGGTTGGACACAGTCCCAGTCCCACATGGGGCTCACAGTCTTGATCCCCATTTTTACAGATGAGGTAATTTGATTTTTTACACGGTGAGCCCACTGTTGGGTAGGGACTGTCTCTATATGTTGCCAACTGTACTTTCCAAGCGCTTAGTACAGTGCTCTGCACACAGTAAGCGCTCAATAAATACGATTGATTGATTTGCCCAAGGTCACACAGCACATAGTGGTGGAGCCGAGATTAGAACTCCTAGGCCCTTGTGCCATGCTGCTTCCCACTGCCCCATGCTGCTTTCCAATTCTTTTACAGGGTGAGTCACGCTGATGAGTTGAGTGGCATCTTAGACCTTTGGAAAGATTGCCAGTTCTGTAATGATGAAAAAAATCTTGAGCCAGCTCTATTAGGAAAGAAAACCAGGGGCTCAGGCAAGGGAGTCGATGTTGTGTGGCAACTCGTGACCTAGAAATTCTTTTGCAAGCCTGAAACCAGCAGGGAGATGGTAAAGTTGAACTTACTCTCACCTCCAAACACTGCACTCTTGCTAGATTGTAAGCTCCTTGAAGTCAGGGGTCATCAAAATAATGGTAATGGTATTTATTAAGCCCATTATCATAGAAACATTATCATTATCGTAGCCCATTAAGCCCATTATCATAGAAACATTATCATTATCATAGCCCATTAAGCCCACTATCATAGAAACACGATGATAAAGCTCACACAGTCCATGTCCCACAGAGATCTAACAGTCTTAAGAGGTGGGGGGGAAAAGGTATTTTATTCCTATTTTACTATAGGGGAAACTGAGACAGGTTGTCACCCACCAAGTTCACACAGCGGGCAAGTGACAGCCGGGATTAGAACCCGGGTTTTCTGACTGTCTTCCCAGGTGTTTAGTATGGGGCTGCGCATGTAGTAGGTGTTCAGTAGATGCTTTTGGTTGATTAACTGCTGTCATTTATAATTTCTGTTAAGCTCCCTGTGGGCAGGGAACACGTCTGCCAACTCTGTTGTATTCTCCCAAGTGCTTAGTACCGTGCTCTGCACACATTAAGCACTCCATAAATGCCATCGATTGATTCTGTTCTTCGAAACTGGCCCCAATTTCCAGTTTCTGAATTATTATTCCAGAAATAATAATTATTATTAATTAATTAAGGGGAATTAATTAGTTAATTAATTAATTAAGGGGAATTATTATTGTGAAAATGTTGCTTCTTATCTGCACATATTGGGAGTCTTTCCAGAAAGAAGGCAAACTGAATTTTTAACAAAGTAGGCTTTGTCATTACCCTGGAAAAAAGCCTGACTTCTAAGCTGCCTTTTAATGGAAAGCCAGAATGAATCCTGGCAGGTGACTTCATTCACGTCTTGGCATCTTTTCTTGATTTATGGGTTGGGCAAGATTTCACCAGGTTTCCATCCCTCACAGGCAGGGTGCTAGGAAGGTTTTCCTATCAAGGGCTGGAGACTGCATCTCCTTTTGTCTAGTCGGTGTGCATGCCAAGTGTGCCTCATCCCTTCCAAGAAAATGCACACCAAATCCAAACAACTGCCAATATTCGCGGCTGTGGCCCACACCAACAGCAACAAAGCACGGAAAGTGTCTCCTATTGCACGCTGCTTTGGATGAGAAGCTGCGTTGCCTAGTGGGTAGAGCACAGACTTAGGAGTCAGAAGGACCTGGGTTCTAATCCCGGCTTTGCCACGTGCCTGCTGTGTGACCTTGGGCAAGCCCCTTCACTTTTCTGTGCCTCAGTTTCCTCATTTGCAAAATGAGGATGTAGGCTGAGTGCCCCATATGGAACAAGGACTGTGTCCAACCTGATTAGCTTGGATCTACCCCAGTGCTTAGGACAGTGTTTGGCACATAGTAAGCACTTAAGGAATATCATTGGAAAAAAAAATCTTCTTCCCAGCCACAGATTAGCACCCTTTTCCACCTGCCTTTAAGTGTTCCTAAAAATCTGATTTTATGGCGAAAGCACCGAGTAAAAGTTAAAATCCTCCCCGAGGCAATCCTTTCCTCAGCCAAGACAGGGAGTGTTAAAAAAAAAAAAAAGCCATCTGCTTGATTTTATTACTGCAGACTGGAGCTAAATTGCAAGGTCCTCTCTCAATTGTAAACTCCTTGAGGGCAGGGATCATGTCTACCTCCTCTAATGTATTGTGCTCTTCCTAGTGCTTAATACAGTGTTGCGCACACAGTAAGAAGAAAAAGCTTCTGGATAAGGCTAATTCTTCTGGAGCCAGGGGAGAGTAGTCGCTGTTTTTGACCCACTGAGTTTCCCAAGATAGGGGAGGGTCAGCTCTCTCCCTTTTACTTGGACAGGAGTCATTTGGACAATTTTCCTGCCACATTTGCAAATTACCGAAAGGCAAAAGCTGTTGAAACCCGCTCAGCAGTCTCAGCGCCGGCCAGCTATAGAGTGGAGATTTCTGAGGGACAGGTGCCAGGTGAGGCCTTGAAGGTGAAATCTCTTTTTGGTGTTCAGGAAATCACAGAGCCGATACTGTTCTGCACTCAAAGGGAACAGAAACACTGACTAATTTCAAAGTCAAAACAGCCTGCCCTAGTCGAAAAAGCGTGAGCCCGGGAGTCAGAGGACCTGGGTTCTAATCCTGGCTCTGCCACGTGCCTGTTTTGTGACCTTGGGCAAGTCACTTAACTTCTCTGTGCTTCAGTTTCCTCGTCTGTAAAATGGGGATTAAATCCTACTCCCTCCTACTTAGACTATGAGCCCTATATGTGGGACAGGGACTGTGTCCAACCTAATTATCTTCTAATTACCCCAGTACTAACTACTTGGTACATAGTAAGTGCTTAATAAATACCATTTAAAAAAAACAACTGAATTTTCTCCATCAAAATTTGGTCCAGGTGTTCTGTGGCATATAAGGGAGGGCTTATAGCTGACTCGGTAAGTGATTTGACATTTTATAGGCTGAGGAGTGGCCAGGTGATCTGGTAGCATAATAAATAAGACTTTAAAGAAGCTAGGATTTTCTGCAGTCGGCCAGATGGTAAACTCCACGTGGACAGCTTAGAACAGTGCTTTGCACATAGTAAGCGCTTAACAAATACCATCATTATTATATCTACCGAACCTATTGTATTCTCCCAAACGTTTAGTATAGTGTTCCACATAGAGTAAGTGCTCAGTCAGTTGTTTTTATTGGGTGAGTGCAAAGCACTATACTGAGTGCTTAGGAGAATACAGTAGATTAAGTAGACAGGAATCCCTACCCTCAAATTGCTTGCAATTAGCTGGAGTTGATTGGCATTCCCACCTTACAGATGGAGAATTCCATCACCTGAGAGGGAGGATCTGCCATCAGTTTCACCTGATGAATTGCAATCAGCCCCCGCTCCATTTTGAAGCCAGGCCCTACCTCATATCAAGGGTGCTTGGAACTCAGCACGGGCGAGTTTGAAGGGAACAGTTCCCACTTTAAGTAACAAGGGGCAATAGGGAAAAGATTCCCTGTTCTGGGAACTGGACTTGGAATTGCCTTTTGCCAATGTAGTAATAGGATCCAGCTGATTGCAGGCAGCGTTACAGTGTTTGCTGGTGGTGGGAGGAGGGGGAGAAGACTTTTTTCCAAAGTAGATGGTAATTTTGAGAGCTCCCATTGGAGCATCAGTTGGAAAGGGAAAATAATGATTTGTCATGGAACAAAGAGCAAAATGAAACACTGTGAAGAAATTAAGTGGAAGCACATTTCAGACGAATACGAGGGGGAAGAAGTCTTCTGTTTCAAAGAAAATGGAAGGGTTGAATGGCAGCGAGATAGGTACCCGTGTTCAGTGTGGTGGTAACACTTTCAGACCACTGGCTCCCAGTTAGTGCACTGGAGAGGGAATCTACTAAATGCCCAGTGACTTGAAAGAGTTAACGTGCCTCCAGTGTGCGCTATGTTCATGGGTAGAAACAGACCCTCCATATTCTGATTTTTTTGGCTCGGTTTCAAGAATGTGAAAGGCGCCACTGAAAGCATAGATACTGAACCAGCTCAAGAAAAGGGGCAAGAGCACCAAACTTCAAGGCAAGTTTGGGAAATTTGCTCTCGAAGATATGCTCGAAAATACAATTGTTTGTTGAATTTAACTTAAAATCCTCCTCATGTTCTCTGGGGAAGTACTGGCTAGCCAAGGATTTCCAGAACCCGAATCTCCATATAATTCTAGCACATTCAGAATATTGTCTTTATTAAAGTCTCTGACTCAGCATATCGTGGCTGGGTTTTCCTTTCCCTGGCAGATTAGAAATGGAAAGTTCAAAAGAGTTTGAAAAGCCACTTTTCTGGGTAAGGGAGGCAGCGTTCCACAGTAGGAAGACCAGGGGTCTGAGCCCTGCCAGATGACCTTGGACAAGTCACTTACCCTCTCTGAGCCTCGGTTTCCTAATCTGGAAAAGGGGATAAAATACATTGGGAGTGTTGTGTGAGGTGGGAACTCCGTCTGATCTCGTAGCCTTGTAATCTACCCCAGTCTTTAGCATGGCGTGAGCACTTAACAAATATAATATAATTGGTAATATATTAATTATTATTAGTTATATCATCATTATTATTTTCATTAGACTTCAGGTAATCACTCCTCATAGCCGCCAGACTTGCTTTGCACTCTCTGTGATCCTTTAAAAGAAGTATAGGTGCATTAATGGTATTTGAGTGTTTACTGTGTGCAGTATCTCTCTGTAGGAAGCTTGGTGGGTAGGTGAGGGTGCTCTCGCCTCTTTCTCTGGCGGCCTTCGGGGTAGATTTGCTGGTTTCCCCAGTCCCAGGGCCAGCGTGGGTTCCTGAGTGTACTGTGTGCCCATTTCCCGAGGTGGCATGAACCATCTTGTTGGTGCTAGGCAGATTTGGCTCATCCCGAACCATTGCCCCTCTTCCTGGGAATCAGCCTTCACCTGACTCTGGGCCCTCCAGTCCTCTAAGGATAGTGCTAAACTTTGTGGCGATGACGGGAGCTGTACAGAAGGATCAATGGAAAGAGCCCGGGCTTTGAAGTCAGAGGTCATGGCTTCAAATCTCTGCTCTGCCAGTTGTCATTCATTCAGTCGTATTTATTGAGCACTTACTGTGTGCAGAGCACTGTACTAAGCGCTTGGGAAGTACAAGTTGGCAACATCTAGAGACGGTCCTTACCCAACAGCGGGCTCACAGTCTAGAAGGGGGAGACAGACAACAGAACAAAATATGTTAACAAAATAAATAGAATAAATATGTACAAATAAAATAAATAAATAGAGTGATAAATACGTACAAACATATATACAGGTGCTGTGGGGAGGGGAAGGAGGTAAGGCGGGGGGATTGGGAGGAGGGGGAGAGGAAGGAGGGGTGTGACTTTGGGCAAGTCACTTAACTTCTCTGTGCCTCAGTTACCTCATCTGTAAAATGGGGATTAAGACCGTGAGCCCCCCGTGGGACAACCTGATCACCTTGTAACCTCCCCAGTGCTTAGAACAGTGCCTTGCACATAGTAAGCGCTTAATAAATGCCATCATTATTATTATATTATTACAGATGGCTGTACATGTGCCCTGCCTGAAGTCTACTCTTTTCTTTCTTTTTTTCTTTTTTACAGTATTTTAGTGCTTTATATGTGCCAGGCACGGGACCAAAGCTCTGGAGTAGATCCAAGCTAATCAGTTGGACACCGTCCCTGTGATACTAACAGCCTTAATCCCCATTTTTGCAGATGAGAGAACTGAAGCACAGAGAAGTGAAGTGACTGGCCCAAGGTCACCCAGCAGTCAAGTGGCAGAGCTGAGATTAGAACCCAAGTCCTGCCAATTCCCAGGCCTGTGCTCTGCCTTCTTTTGGGAGCCTGAGGCATTATCCCCATTGGTGGCAAATTGGGGTTCTTCATGTGTGCACAGCTGAATCCAGTTAATCCTAATTCCACCACCACCTCGCCTCTGCCAGGGCTGAGATGAAGTACTCAGCCCTTAGAGAAGCAGCGTGTCTCAGTGGGAAAGAGCACGGGCTTTGGAGTCAGAGGTCATGGGTTCAAACCCCGGCTCCACCAATTGTCAGCTGTGTGACTTTGGGCAAGTCACTTCACTTCTCTGGGCCTCAGTTCCCTCATCTGGAAAATGGGGATTAAAGACTGTGAGCCCCACGTGGGACAACCTGACCACCTTGTAACCTCCCCAGCGCTTAGAACAGTGCTTTGCACATAGTAAGCGCTTAATAAATACCATTATTAAATACCATTATTAAGTACGCCACGCTGGTCTCCTCTCTCAACCGCAGCCCCTGGCCATTCCCAGGCCTCTGAGCCACCACGGTGGCCCGGGGAATGACCGGGTTCCTTTCTCTCCTGGCCCACACCGTGCACTTTTCTTCCCAGGAAATAGCGTCGGGGCTGGACTTTCCTCCCCTGGGCAGTCTGGACACTGGTGGGGACGGGCAGCGGGGGAAGATGGCCCTACGGTGACTGGCTACTGGGACCTCCCTTGGGGGCCATTTGGCTTCACTGGTTGTAGCCAAGAAGGTCTTCGGGGTCCAGAGGAGAGGTGCAGGGTTCTGCTCTTATGGACATATATCCCCATTCCCCCGGACACTCGTTTTCTATTAACACCAGCCTGGAATTAGGAAGAGCTCTGACTTTCTTAGTAAAGACTTTTCAGCTGTTTCTGCTCCGCAACTGCAGGAGAAACCACTTCCTATCCATTGACGGGAGCCTTGTCCTCTGTTAATGCCACCTGAGTGTTCTGAGCGCCCCGTCCTGTGGGTGGAAGGAGCTGAGTCTAGACCCTCGAGGAAGGGAGTTTCCTATAAGCGTTCCTTTGGCACTGACTCACAAAAGAGGCGAGACTTACGTTTTCTTCCCACAGATGGCTCCTTGATACCAGTTTCTGCAAGTACTGAAGTATTTCTTTTTGGTCCCCAGAATCTGTTGCAGGGCACAGACGTTGGGACTGTGGGATGAAAGATGAGGAAGAAAAGTTAGTCAGAGCGAGGGGCAGTTTGCCCCGTTCTTCGTGGCGGAGGTTGAAGCAATAAAGCTGGCACGTGGCTTTGATTTTCAGAGCAGATGTAATTCCAGCCAAACACAAGGCTGCCTCCAGGCACAACCCTGCTGGAGCTGAGAAAGAGCTACCTTCTCCAGAGGGGAATTCTGTTTCTGGGCCAGGACATCTTTAGAGTATCACCACAAAGGTTGCCAAATTAGAAAGAGTCAAGCTGTATCACGTATTAGTTTTGGGGGGTCCTTTCACCCAGTTAACCAAGAGGGTTTAGGTGGGAAATACCATTCTGATGTTTTTCAAGACCACACTTGTGCTTAGTTCTGGTGGGGGGGGCATAAGTAGGGGGAATGAGACTGCTGACATGGTGCCTTTTCCTTCCATTCTTCCCAGGTGGATCAATAAATATTTTGTGGGGTTTTTTAATAGAAAGCACTTTCTACATGCCACTGTTATTTATTATATCTCTTTAATGAGCGCTTACTGTGTGCACAGCACTGTACCACACAGTTGGAAGAGTACAGTATGATAGCATTGGCAGGTACGATCCCTACCCGCAAAGAGCAAAGATATCATTCCCTGTGATGAGATAAGTTTGGAATGACAAGCACACTTCAGTAGAAATTTTCTTCTATTCAGGAAGGACCCAAGGGGACATGACTCTAAAATTGATCTCAGAAAATTTTAAATGGAAAGTCCTCTAAGAAAATTGCTGAAAACAGACTTTTGGAAGATGAGATCCATAAAACATAAACGACGTGGTCACTAATTTCTAACCCAAATGCAGTCTTCCCATCTGGAAGATGTAGTGTTCATTGTTTCCAGCTAAAAGTAACTATAAGCATTTAAGGGTGATTAAAAAAGGAACCTCTTGGCAACACGGGAAAGAATGCCAAACACACACTTCTAATCTAGAAGTAATGTATAGTTCTGTGCCTCACCACATTCAATTAGTTAATTTGAGTAACTTTAAAAATTCAAAATTCCTTAGAAATGTGTAAGAAACAGCTTATTTGTATTATTTTGCTTATGTCTGGATTGTCTAATTACCTGTGGTAAAAATGCAAGATAAGCAGGGGACTGCTTTTAGTTGATTCTCTTCAACCACAAAGTTAAGTGAAAAATTGTGCAACAAGCTGCTCATAAAAAAACAGCCTTTAATGAGAGATTTCTAACATTTGAAATCCTGTCCCAGATTTCTAGAGGTCATTTTTTGGAACTTGGGTATAATTCCTACAGGACAGGAATTCTTTAACTTAGATTCTGTGTTTTAATTCAGAGTAATCCAAGAGTCATAGTAAAACATCACCTATCTTTAAAATAATTGGATGATGAGTTTTAAAAACTGTTTACCCATTGTAATTTTTTATTTGGGTTTCAATGTGGGGCGAATTTTGCTCCCTATTATACCCTAGTTGAAACAAACTAAAAAGATCAAAAATAGTAATAATAATCCCCAGATATTTACTTACCCCTGTTCCCGTCCCCTTATGCGACTGTGAGACAAGATCTTGTCATAATGAGCAGTAGCGTCTGCAAGCTCAAAAGCAGACAGCAAAAACGTGGCAAATAAGGATAAAACAAGGATCTTCATCTTTAGTCCCCCTTGGTGCTCTGGTTAGTTAGAAGAGAGAACTGGCAAAAGGTTTTGGAGAGCTCAGAGTTTATATACATGTGACAGAGCTGTGGGAGGAGACCACTCTATCAACCTGAAACACTGAAACACCCACCAAAACACACTAGCAACCTCAGGCTCCCTGTTTCAATCAGCTGCATGCTTGTTCCACTCAGTCAGCATATACAGCTGGTTTTTTTCCTTCATTGGGAAGTTTACATCTCTCACTATACATGTCACTGATTTCCTGTTTTTCAGTTCAGTGTGCTACAGTGTGATTCATTCAATTATATTTATTGAGCGCCTACTGTGTGCAGAGCACTGTACGAAGCACAAGTTGGCAACATATAGAGACGGTCCTTACCCAACAACGGGCTCACAGTCTAGAAGATGGAGACAGACAGACAAAACAAAACACGTGGACAGGCGTCAAGTCGCCAGAACAAACTTTGCTTTCAAGTGTTTCTAGGAATCCATTTTTAAGCTCTTTGGTCTGTGGGTGTGTGAGTGACTGAGTATTTGGCAAGAAATCCTCAGTGGAACCCAGGGTAAGGTGACTTGCTAGTCAAGTCGATCACTCCACCTTAAAATGTTATTACTATTGTTATTGTCATGGTATTTCTTAAGTGTGTACTATGCGTTCAGCACTGTTCAATGCATCGGGGTACCTGCATGGTGGATCACAGATATCTCCCACCAGCCGCTGCATGGTGAACTGAAGGAGGATATATACAATCAGGAAGGCTAGACAGTCATTTAGCGAAGCTCAGATCAATCAATCAATCAATCAATCGTATTTATTGAGCACTTACTGCGTGCAAAGATTAGACAACGTGATATGACCAAAGTCACTCATTTGTTCATTCAGTTGTATTGAGTGCTTACTGTGTGCAGAGCACTTTACTAAACTCCTGGTAAAGTACAATACGACAATAAACAGACATATTCCCTGCCCACAATGAGCTTAGATTTTAGAGGGATGAGCTTACAGTTTTCATGGACTCTCAAGAATCTGTCAGTCAATCAGTGATAAGCGCTTAGTACAGTGCTCTGCACACAGTAAGCGCTCAATAAATACGATTGAATGAATGAATGGTATTTACTGAGTGCAGAGCACCTTACTAAGTGCTTGGAAGAGGACAGTACAATAGATGTGGGAGAAAATATTCCTGCCCACAGGAGCTTACAGTCTAGTACAGACGGAAATAAAAAGTTCCCAGATAATAGACAGAGCACACACTGAGAGAATACTTATTTAAATGAAATATTTATCCCAAGGATAGTAACTACCCGATGGATAAGGAGATAAATGTTTTCTCTGTTAATCAAATCATCTTCACATAGTAAGTGTTCAATGAATACCATTAATTGATTGATTTCCACCTTCAAAGCCCTCTTGAAACCGCCCCCTCTTCGAGGAAACATACCTGATTAAGTAGTAGTAATAGCATTTATTAAGTGCTTTTACTGTGTGCAGAGCCCTGAATTAAACACTGGGAAAGAATACACAGTTGGGAAGTAGGCAGAATCCTTGTTCCTCACAGGAGAGCTCACAATCTTAAGCTCCACTTTCCCATCTTCCATCATTCCAA
The DNA here is from genome assembly GCF_015852505.1 of Tachyglossus aculeatus. NCBI lineage: Eukaryota > Metazoa > Chordata > Mammalia > Monotremata > Tachyglossidae > Tachyglossus > Tachyglossus aculeatus. The sequence continues at coordinate 6,815,500 of NC_052085.1, forward strand.
TAGCTCCCACTCCCACTTACATTTACACATCCCACACTTACGGATATTCTTCACTTAGGTTAATTTACAGATATTCAACTATTTATCCTCTTATACTCTTCCTATCAGCAGCCATCGTGTGACTTTCTTCAGTCACCCCCGTTAGACTGCAAGCTCCCTGAGGGCGGGCACCCGGGCTGCTACCGAACTGTACCCTCCCAAGCCCTTCGTACAGTGCTGTGCACACAGTAGATGCTCAATCCAGATCACCGGTGGATCGATTGAAGGGTCAGAGGTGGAAAGCACCTCACTCTGGCCACGAGCCATCTGCCGACGACGCTGGTTTACCGTATTCTGGCAGAACAGTTACTGTGAGGCCTGAGGGATTGCTCTGAAGATGTCAAGGTGGCCGGTCTCACTCTCAGAGAGGGTCAGGGGGAAGAGGATGATTTATGGGGAGGACGTCAGTGGCCCCTTCAAAATCGGAAGAAAGACCTCAAGCTCAACATTCCTGTTAGCCAGGGACGATCACCTCTGAACCCTAGGAGAGGAGCAAGCACTGAGCTCTCTCACTGAATCTTTTAGACTGTGAGCCCACTGTTGGGTGGGGACTGTCTCTATATGTTGCCAACTTGTACTTCCCAAGCGCTTAGTACAGTGCTCTGCACACAGTAAGCGCTCAATAAATACGATTGATGATGATGATGAATCAGTCCAAATGCAATTCAAGAGCAGCGCAAGCCCTGCTTTGCGCAATGCAGACTGAAGAAGAGCGTGAGAATGCTGCTAGGGTCAGGCGGTTGAGTTTGCTAGTCTGGGTGCCACAAATCCCAAAATGAAGGGTTTTTTTGTTTGTATTTTAACCCAAATGATTTCGACTGGATGACGCCACAGCCCAAATGCACCAGTCAGCCAACCTGTTGACCCTTTTCGGTGTTGTCACTGATGCCGGCAGGGCACTTTGGGTTAGAGCCGGCTGCCGTGGCTCGGGTTCTGTTCCTTATCGTATCTGTTGTGGATTGTTTTTCCTTCATTTCCCTGCATTTTGATAGTGGGGATAATCCACTGTGTCCGATTCTTTGGCACGCTGTCCAGCCTCTTTGGACAAAGCCCTTTCAGAGACTTTGAGCCTCTTTAGCTATCCTGGGCATTCTGGGTCAGTGACCTCCATTTAGTTTTTACTCTTTGCTTTCCCATTCCGGGATGCTTTGGTGTGAAAATTATTGGGAAAATTGTATGAACTGAACAAAGTAATCCCCCGGATTCCACTAGAGCCTCACCCATGCATTCTGCTAGTTTTGTATATTCTAAAATAAAGTAATGGATCGATCATGCAGTCGACAAAGAGACAGTACACAGAGGATGTTGTGGACTGGTTGCCTTCTAGCTAAGAGTTGAAAAGGAATCACTTTTTGGATTTTGGATGCTTGCTGCAGGTTAACTTTAATGCAGGTATCCCAGAAAATCAAAGCTCCCGACAGATCCAACAGCTCATTCTTTTTCCAATTAAAATAGCTATTTGAACCTAATTTGAAGAATTTTATGCATATGGACAATCCCATTACTTGTATTTCTTTGGAGACATCTAGTGGTAATATAGTAAAAATGTTCTCCAAAAGTTCTGCGTAGCCCTCCTTAAGTATTCCACTTTTTGATTAAAGGTGGGTGGAATGAAAGCACATTTGTTTAATTACTGCCGCGGCTGTTTGATTCAAAAACATTAAGCAAACGCTTCATGTTTAATCAGTTATTTTCCACAGGCTAGCCTTGGAAATAAAAAGTAACTGTGTTGTTTCAGTGGAGACTCAATCAACAGTAGCAAAATACCCTCTGCTCCCATAAACACCCACCTGCAACTAATTCTGCCTGGGGTCTCCTCTGAGATGTAGTTTAGTGTGAAAGCAGGGAGTAATCATTGAATGTAGCGTTCGCTAGTTTTGCCCTTTAAAGGACACAATGAGCTCAGTTCTTTCTTCTGTTCAGATAGGCCTGAATTCCCTGGATTCGCCCCCTGAAAGAAGGTGTACGTAGCTAGAGCCGTATATACAAGAGTTATATATGTGGGTGTTGACTATGTCTCTTCAGCCCACGCCCGGATACAATCTTTCAGCAAGACCCTCTCCAGTTTGGAATAGTAAGATACAAATTGAGCGAAGCTCGATTTGCTAGGTTACTTTTTAGGGAAGCTGCATGGAGTCGTGGATAGAGCACAGGCCTGGAACTCAGAAGGTCATGGTTCTAATCCCGGTTCCGTCACTTGTCTGCTGTGTGACCTCGGGCAAATCACTTCTCTGTGCCTCAGTTACCTCATCTGTAAAAGGGGGGTTAAGATTGTGAGCCCCATGTGGGACAGGGACTGAGCCCACTGTTGGGTAGGGACTGTCTCTATATGTTGCCAACTTGTACTTCCCAAGCGCTTAGTACAGTGCCCTGCACACAATAAGCGCTCAATAAATATGATTGATTGATTGATTGTATTCAACCCAATTTGCTTATATCCACCCCAGCTCTTAGTACAGTGCCTGGCACATAGTAAGTGCTTAACAAATACTGTCCCGATCCCTACCTGATTTATGATCTTCACCTTCAATCACTAAGAATGAGCCCTTAAGAAGAACAGACAACTCGACCCACATGAGAAGTGGCTTTGCTTTAATATTTGGTGGAGTCACCGCTGCAGATAGAACAGTTTCTGAATCTGATGGTATAATGATGAGATTTTTAATCAATCAGTGGTATTTATTGAGCACTTATGGTGTGACAGTACAGCTGGTGGACACGTTCCCTGCCCACAAGCTACCGACAGTCTAGAGGTTCTTTGTACTAACCCGTATAAAAAACTCTGTCTCCCAGATAGGAGCTGCTACCTCTGGGACAAGTGGAGGAGACAGCTATCCGGTGCCAGCTGTGGGGAATTCAGCAGCAGACTTGGACTTCACTGTGATGGAAGGCTCTTTGGACTAACCACTGCCTGCTGGGCTAGCAGCACAGTTCCCCAGGCCTCTTCAACCCTGTGTCCAGTTCACCTCTGCATTGCCTCAAGGACCGTTGAAGATCAGCTCTCGAAATGGCAGGAGGTAAGGCTGCGGTTCTTGAGTTAACACTGACGGTTGTCCCTCCGCCTCAGGTGTGGTGATGGATCGACTGTCAAGGGCAGAGGGGATTGCTAGGAAATGGCTGAAGATCTCTTGCTGGCAGTGGTATAAGCAGAGGTCACCGATGTGGAATGCTTTGTAACGCCAAATCCTTATCCTTACGGGGACAATGGGATGGATTTCTGGACCTGCCGTCCTCATGCGCCGTGGGACTCTGGGGTGGTTCTTTAGTGGAGCTCAGTTTCTCAGCGCTATGAAAAGGCAGCAATGCGTTACTTCCATCAGCGCCACTGTCGTTGGAGTTATTTTCATCAGTGTTGATGGGGCTCCGACAGTGTTCTGGGCACCCTATTAATGAGGCATGGTAGTTTTCTTCTCTCACAAGAATGAGCAAGTCATGTTGGATGGGTACTCAGAGCTCCTTGATAAAAACTGCAAGCCAAGGTCAGAAATAATTTTCAAATGGTTTCTCCCGTTGAAACTCCGCCCCATCTCCTCTCAGGTTCCGAGGAAAGGAGAGACTATCCCCTCCCCACCTCACTCCGGACCACCACCCTTTAGAGGTTATGTTGTGTTTTTTCCTTCCACCTGTGGACCCAGAATGGGAGAGAGGGAAAATCAAGCTCCACGTTTCTCTCCTGAGACTTGCTAAGCAGTCTTTGCATCTTTTCGTATATAAACCAACAAAGTTAGTCACTGCTTTCTAAAATACAAAGCCCTGTTTAATTCTGGTGAGAATTATGTGATTAGGTCCTGGGACAAGGCACAGTACACCACTTGCCTTTAAAATCCAAATAGTGGAATTGCGGGATTAACTCCCTTTGGCAGTGGCAGATCTAGGATCAATCCCAGCATCCACTGATACTAAAAATGTTTGACTCAATATTACATTAAATATCCTTGCAGCGATTCATGAAGGTTTGCCTACCAAGTCCCAGATGTTGTTTAATTTTAGAGCAGGAATGGGGGCTGGGCGGGGGGGGGGGGGGGGGGGGGGGGGAGGCTCAATATAAAAGGGAAAACATTGAGGGATACCTAGGCCAGAATATTTTTCCCCTGTTGTTCACATTATCATTTTGTGGTCTTAAAAGAGTTCCACTAAGTTAAAGTGTAGACTGTGAGCCCACTGTTGGGTAGGGACCATCTCTATGTGATGCCGACTTGTACTTCCCAAGTGCTTAGTACAGTGCTCTGCACACAGTAAGCACTCAATAAATACGATTGATTGATTGTAGCTTTTCTTCCCCACCGCAGATGTTTCCGCCATAATCTTATTCTTCCTCCTGCTTTCATTATTTGGAGCTACTCTTCGTCCATCTCTTCCATTAGGTTGTGAGCTCTCCGAGGCAGGGAGCCTATTTCTTGCTACTCATGTTCTCTCCAAAGTGCTTGGTAGAGTACTTAGGTCTCAGTAGGTGCTCAATAAATGCCATTGATTTGTGTTCATTAAGTCTACTGAGCTTTTTCCTTCATTGTTCTTTTTAAGGTAGGACAACGCTGTTCACGAAGGCAGGAAGAGAATAATAATAATAGTAATAATTATAATAATGGCATTTGCTTAGCGCTTACTATGTGCAAAGCACTGTTCTAAGCGCTGGGGAGGATACAAGGTGATCAGGTTGTACAGAAGGCAGCTCTGTCCTCAGTAAACGCTAATGGTGCTTTCTGGTTCCCCAGGAGGTGATGCTTTTGCAAAAGGCCTTCTGCCCTCCTCAGAGATGCCTGTTTACACACAGGAGCTGAAAACAGAGCTCACTGAGGGCTAAAGAAGTCTGGGATCCGTAAGCAGTCTTGGGAGGGAAAAGTGCGGAACTAGTTAACCCAGAAGCATTTATCAATCAGTGGTATTTATTAAGCACCTACTGTGAGTGGAGCCCTGTTCTAAGCACTTGGGAGAGGACAGTACAGCAAAGTGGGTAGATATGATCCCTGCCCCCAAGGCTGTTTAGTTTAATGTTTGTCTGTTTATAGTATCTGTTAAACGTTTACTATATTACCAGGCATTGTACTAAATGCTGGGGTAGATACAAGGTTGTCAGGTTGGACACAGTCCATGTCTTACATGGGACTCACAGTCTTAATCCTCTTCTTATAGGTGAGGAAACTGAGGCCCAGAGAAGTTAAGTGACTCGCCTAAGATCACCCAGCGGACAAGTGGCAGAACAGGGATCAGTAACCAGGTCCTTGTGCTAATAATAACAATAATTGTGCTATTTGTTAAGCGCTTACTTAGGTGCCAAGCACCGTTTTAAGTGCTGGGGAAGATATAAGGTATCCACTAGGCCACGCTGATTTTCAGCTTTAATGGCTATTTGGTAGTTGTAGTGGTATTTATTGAGCCCTTACTGAATGCAATGCCCTCTGCAAGCACAAGCTATTGGGTTGAGATGCACACCAGAGTGTTTCACTAGAGTTATTCATTCATTAAATCAGATTTATTGAGCGCTTACTGTGTGCAAAACACTGTTTTGTAACTGGACTGGAAGAAACATTTGCTTTCCACAGGCTTAATGGTGTGAATGGGGCCCAAACACAGAAGATTAATTTTTTCATCATGTAAGGACACTTTGCATTAACATACCGAGACAGTTTTTTTCCCCTGGAGGAGGAAGTGAAGAAACTTGTCAGCGGGAAGCAACCTGATCAAGTGGAAAGAGCATGGGCCGGGAGTTAGGAGATCTGGGTTCTAATCCCAGCTCTGCCACATGCCTGCTCAGTGACCTTGAGCTAATAATTTAACTTCTCAGTGCCTCAATTTCCTCATCTGAAAAGGGGGATAATAATAATAATAATAATAATAATAATAATGGCATTTATTAAGCGCTTACTATGGGCAAAGCACTGTTCTAAGCACTGGGGAGGTTACAAGGTGATCAGGTTGTCCCACGAGGGGCTCACAGTCTTAATCCCCATTTTACAGATGACGTAACTGAGGCACAGAGAAGTTAAGTGACTTGCCCAAAGTCACACAGCTGACAGCTGGCAGAGCCGGGGTTTGAACCCGTGACCTCTGACTCCAAAGCCTGTGCTCTTTCCACTGAGCCACACTGCTTCTTGCTCTCCCTCCCCTTCAGGCTGTGAGGCCCCATGAAGTAGCGAGATGGTGTCCCATCCTAATAGCCGGTATCTACCCTAGGGCTTAACACAGTGCTTGGCATACAATAATAATTGCGGGCTTTTTTAAGCGCTCGCTATGTGCCAAGCACTGTACTGAGTGCCCGGGTAGATTCAAGGTTATCAGGTGGGATGCAGCCCCTTGCCCAAATGGGGCAGAGTCTAGTAACTATGTAGAAAGTGATTAACAAATTCCACAATTAGTATTCTTATTAAGAAAAGAACCCGATTTGTTCATTTTCCTCCTTTCATTTCCATCAGATGTAATTAAGGTTAATTCAGCCCAAGATGGCTGGCGCTGAAAATATGGTTGCTAGTGGAAAGTGGAGAAAAGGCCCTGGAGTTTATAATCTAATGCATACAAATGAAAACAGTCAATGCTATTTATTGAGTGCTGTGTACAAAGTAACTGTACTGAGGGCTTGAGGGAGTATAATTCAGTAGAGTTGGTAGACGTGATTCCTTTCTTTAAGGAGTTTGCAGTCCAGATGGGGAGACAGACATTAAAATAAATTACAGACAGGGGAAATGGCAGAGTAAAGAGCCGTGCACCTAAGTGTTATGAGGCTGAGAGTAGGGGGGGAATGTCAATAATTTAAGGGGAATAGATCCAAGTTCATAGGCAAGCTAAATTCCTGAAAAAAAAAGCATACACAGAATATATAAGGAGAAAACGGAGGTGGGATTATTTGTGAAGCCCATCATACCTCAAAACCTGTGCAGGCAACCTGAGGAAGAAACTGAAAAAGGAAAACTATAGAAAACAATATATCTGTAAATAGACAACTGATCCCTAGGGATGATCTTACTTTTTTTATTTTTCAAAGCAATCCCATCTTCTATCACATGCGTTTGGACTTAATATTCTTCACAAATACCATCAAAAACCGAGCTGTCGTAAGGGAAGCATGAAGGGTAGAAGTGTGTGAAAATGATCAAAGTTATTGATCCATGCAGTTTCTTTCTCCTCTGTCTTTTCACTGACCTGCCAATAGAGATCTCTGCCTGTAGATGTTGGAATTAAACTTAAGATACCAAAGAACACACTGTGCATGTTTCGACATAGACCCTTTTCTATTTTTATGAACCCTTCTGCATTCAGTGGAATTCTCACATACACTCTCACTCTAAATATTTATGTATCACTTCAAAAGAATTAAAACAAATTCTTCAAAGGGTTTTTCCCTTAGGATGTGTGTGGGAGAGTTTATGAGACGGAAAGGCTACATTATCCTCCGAGTAGCCAGGGAAAACTTGACTTGCAGTCACAGGTCATTTCAGAGAGTGAGAAGCACTAAACAAAATCACTTCTTCATCTTAAATCTTCTCTTTCTGGTCATCCTTTATTCTGTTTATTTTATTTTGTTAGTATGTTTGGTTTTGTTCTCTGTCTCCCCCCTTTAGACTGTGAGCCCACTGTTGGGTAGGGACTGTCTCTATATGTTGCCAACTTGTACTTCCCAAGCGCTCAGTACAGTGCTCTGCACACAGTAAGCGCTCAATAAATACGATTGATTGATCCTTTTAGATCCTAAAAGGAAAGGATTTCACAGCAATTGATAAACTATCGACATATTAGCATACTAGTCAACCTCAGCAGCGTGGCTCAGTGGAAAGAGCACCGGCTTGGGAGTCAGAGGTCATGGGTTCTAATCCCGGCTCCGCCGCTTGTCAGCTTTGTGACTTTGGGCAAGTCACTTAACTTCTCTGTGCCTCAGTTCCCTCATCCGTAAAGTGGGGATTAAGACTGTGAGCCCCACGGGGGCAATCTGATCACCTTGTATGCCCCTCAGCGCTTAGAACAGTGCTTCGCACATAGGAAGCACTTAACAAATACCATCATTATTATTTCCAGCCACCGGGAACTATGTTATCCGTTGTGTGTAAAGCACTGTACTGAACGATTGAGGAATGTACACATGTAAGTTCGCTACGGGCAGGGAACGTGTCTGCTGATTTTGTTGTAGTGTACTCTCCCAAGCGCTTAGTACAGTGCTCTGCACATAGTAAGTGTTCAATAAATGTCATTGATTGATATAATATGGATTACCTACCTTCAAGGTGCTTATAGTCCAATGGGGAAGCCAAGAAAGCTGTAATGGACGAACAATAAAAAGGCAGTGTGTCCTGATGGAAAAAGAGCCGGCCTGGAAGTTAGGAATCTTGGGCTCTACTCTTACCTCTACTACCAATATGCTGAATTAGTTAACCTCCCTGGCCTCAGTTTTTCTATCTATACAATGGGGATAAAATATCTGCCATCTTGGCTTCTTAGATTATGAGCCCTGGAAAGGCAGGGACTTTGAACTAATTATCTTGGACCTGTCCCAGCATTTAGTACAGAATCAATGCTTAGCCAATACCCTAATAAAAATGCATTAGGGTTACGGATGAGAGAATATCTATGAACAATGAATACAAATGGATAAGTATAGCAGTAAACACAGAAAACTTGAGTAGGGTGAAGTAGCTGAGGAAGTGGCATTAATCAGCGATTAATTTGCTACTAATCAGAGCTAAAATTTGATTAGGTCTGTTTTCTGTCTGTTGACATGGGTGAGGTAGATGAAGTCCCTTTTAGAATAAAATCCAACGTATTCAGCAAACGAGGTACATGTTGAGATGGTGTTTTAAGTCGTAGCAACGACTACTCTGTCAAGGGCTGAAAGTTTCGTGCCTTCACTGTAGCTCAATATCTTCATCATCAATCGTATTTATTGAGCGCTTACTGTGTGCAGAGCACTGTATTAAGCGCTTGGGAAGTACAAGTTGGCAACATATAGAGATGGTCCCTACCCAACAGTGGGCTCACAGTCTAAAAGCTCAATATCTTAGGTGCCTTTGAGTTTCAGTGTGATTTCTTGAGGGCAGTTACCCATGTGCTAATTTTCAAATCTGTACAAGCAGTGCAAGGTGGGGAACTTTAAAATGTAGTGTATCCCTGGATATACTCCTAGTGTCTAGAGAGAGAAATTTAGTCCAAATCTCGGACAGTTAGGGCATTGGTCAAAGTACCTTTTCTCAGCCCTGCATCGGTTGTCTCCGTGGCTTGCAGAAAATGGGAGGAGGAAACTAAGGAGCTCTTATGGGAACAGAACCTCTTAAAATATGTCCATAACATACCTATTCCTTGGGAGAGAAAACTCTCTCAGCTGGTGAAGCTAAACTTTCACTCATCATTTCACATTTCTGGAAGGACCTGAGAAGTTTCCAATCACTTCCTCAGTTTCCTCATCTGTGAAATGGGAATTGAACACTCACTCTCCCCCATACTTAGACTGCTTAGTCCAGTGTTCTCCCCTCAGTAAGCGCTCAATAAATACGATCGAATGAATCTGACTCTATTTATTGAGCACCACCGTAAGTGCCTGACAGAGGAGCGCTTAGGAGGCCTTCCTAGACTGAGCCCCCTCCTCCCCATCCCCCCCGCCTTACCTCCTTCCCCTCCCCACAGCACCTGTATATATGTTTGTCCGTATTTATTATTCTATTTATTTATTTTATTTGTACATATTTATTCTATTTATTTTATTTGGTTAATATGTTTTGTTTTGTTGCTTGTCTCCCCCTTCTAGACTGTGAGCCCGCTGTTTGGTAGGGACCGTCTCTATATGTTTCTAACTTGTACTTCCCAAGCGCTTAGTACAGTGCTCTGCACACAGTAAGCGCTCAATAAATACACATGAATGAATGAATGAATGAATGAATGAATGTGAGCCCCACGAGGGACCGGCACTGCGTCTGACCTGATTATCTCATCTCTAAACCAGTGCTTGGCACACAGTAAACACTTAATAAATGCCACAGTTTTTATTGTTAAGGACAAAAAAAAAATCCCAAACAGTGGCTTTCTACTCTTTTGTCTGATTGAAGTCTAGCCCGGCCCCCTTCGGGAGCCAAGGACCCATGGAAATCTCTAGTTCTTCCAGTTGGGGCAGGGGGTTTGTGGTGGTTTCTTAATGAAGCTTGTGTTCCTGGAGCAACAGTCATGATCATCATCATCAATCGTATTTATTGAGCGCTTACTATGTGCAGAGCACTGTACTAAGCGCTTGGGAAGTACAAATTGGCAACATATAGAGACAGTCCCTACCCAACAGTGGGCTCACAGCCTAAAAGGGGGAGACAGAAAACAAAACCAAACATACTAACAAAATAAAATAAATAGAATAGATATGTACAAATAAAATAAATAAATAGAGTAATAAATGCTTACAAACATATATACATATATACAGGTGCTGTGGGGAAGGGAAGGAGGTAAGAAGGGGGGGATGGAGAGGGGGACGAGGGGGAGAGGAAGGAAGGGGCTCAGTCTGGGAAGGCCTCCTGGAGGAGGTGAGCTCTCAGCAGGGCCTTGAAGGGAGGAAGAGTGCTGGCTTGGCGGATGGGCAGAGGGAGGGCATTCCAGGCCCGGGGGATGACGTGGGCCGGGGGTCGATGGCGGGACAGGCGAGAGCGAGGTACGGTGAGGAGATTAGCAGCGGAGGAGCGGAGTAGTCCTTTATTCGCATAATCCATTATTAACAGTTCAACTTCAACCTTTCACACTTTCTTCCTGTCCTTCTGGGGCAAAGGCCATGTGGCAATTCATCATTATCCCCACACTCAGGACAGCAATGTACACGTTGTCAGGGCTCAGTAGAGGCTAGCACTGTCCGACTTCCTTCTGCTTGTATCTGTGCTCTGTACTCGGCACCTGGAATTGCTCCCAACCCTCTGAAGAGAACCTGTCCTAATGGAACCGTGTCAGCTCAGTGATGTTCCCCTGGGACACCAGCAAATCAATCAATCAATCCATCAATCGTATTTATTGAGCTCTTACTGTGTGCAGAGCACTGTACTAAGTGCTTGGGAAGTACAAGTTGGCAACATATAGAGACAGTCCCTACCCAACAGTGGGCTCGCAGTCTAGTAGGGGGGAGACAGAGAACAAAATAATAATAATAATAATAATGTTGGCATTTGTTAAGCGCTTACTATGTGCAAAGCACTGTTCTAAGCGCTTGGGGGGATACAAAGTGATCAGGTTGCCCCACATGGGGCTCACAGTCTTAATCCCCATTTTACAGATGAGGTAACTGAGGCTCAGAGAAGTTAAGTGACTTGCCCAAGTCAACAAAACCAAACATACTAACAAAATAAAATAAATAGAATAGATATGTACAAGTAAAATAAATAAATAAATAGAGTAATAAATATGTACAAACATATATACATATATACAGGTACAGGCAAAGGGTAGGAGGGGGCAATAATGGCCCTGTACCAGGACCATTGAGACACTGGGTAAAGACAAGGAGATGAAGGGAAATCAGTAGTATTTATTGAGTGCTTAGTAGGTGCAGAGCACTGTACTAAGCGCTTGGGAGATTACTATGAAACAGAGTTAGCAGAAACGTTCCCAGACCACCACAAGCTTACAGTCTAGAGGGGAAGACGGACATCAACACAAATAAATATTTCATAATATGTAATTTAAAGGTCTGTATATAAGTATTGTGGAAGGAAGACACATTTGGACTTTAGGCTGTTTGTTTTTCATTTTTGGTCAGAAATCCCATTCAGGGTACAAGAGGTCAGTCTCTTTATGAAGGTGTCTCACTCTTCCCTTCCCGTACTGTGGGTTCACATGGTAAAAGCTCACAGTTCCCAGTGGGGCCATACAATCATATAGTCCTTTTGAATGAGCAAGAGAAACTTGTCAGAATGCCAGGGAGCTCTCCCTGAGGCCCTGTGACATCTCACAACCCTTATTTCCCCAGTTCCCACAAGATAGCCGGCAGGGCAGGGAAAACGTGTGAATCCATTTAATGTCTAGTTTCCCCTCAACTAGATGGACCATTTAAACTTATAAAATGACAGTGAGAGCTGAGCACAGATGCTATTTGAATCCCTTATTCCTGGAAAAGTTCAATGGGCTAAAAGCCTGTAGGATGTCAAAAGTCACGTTTCAGTTGGAGGAGCAAAAAAAAAAACCCAAGATTATTTTGGTGCTTCCTATGAAGCAGCCATTTCCGGTGTTCTTTAGTCATGTCTTTCTCTTATCACGCTAAAAAAAAAAAAAAAAGATTGCCAAAGCTGTAAGATATCCCTGTCGCTATTGAATGCCAATGGGATTCCTTGGCAAATCAGGACCTTCACCTGTCCTGTGAGGGAAGCCTAGGGAAAAGAGCATGAGCCTGGGAGCCGGAGGACCTGAGTTCTAATCTCATCTCTGCTACTGGTCTACTGTGTCACCCTGAACAAGTCACTTCTCTGTGCCTCAGTTTCTTTATCTGTAAAATAATACCTGTTCTCCCTCCCAAGACTGTGAGCACCATGTGGAAGGGGATGTGTCAAACTTGACTCACTTGTATCTTCCTCAGCACTTAGTATAGTGTTTGGCACATAGTAGGCACTTGACAAATGTCACAGTTATTTTTATTATAATGGAAGTGGTCCTATCCATGGGCAAGCCAGCAAGCCAAGATATTGGCTCTCATAGAGCGGTTTCTCTGGAAGTTTTTCTGTGGCATAATGGTTCTTGACTCTGTGACTCAGACGGGTCCTACCTGAGGCACGAACGTCCAGATGATTGAGGTGGAGGAGATTATGGGAATGGAGTCCAAGGCATTGTATTTACCTATTTACATTGGGGTCAGTCAGAGAGGAATTGTTCAGTTCTCTCCTTCACCTGTTTACGGTTTTAGCTTCTCTTGCTGTAAACAGGAGTAAACCAACAAAATTCAGCTAGTTTTTCTTTTATGGTACTTAAGTGCTTACTATGTGCCAGGCATTTAGCGCTGGGGTACATACAGGTCAACCAGGCTGGACACAGTTCATGTCTTCCTGGGGCTCACAGTTTTAATCCCCACTTTCCATATGAGGCACAGAGAAGTGAAGTGATTTGCTCAGGGTCACACAGCAGACAAGTGGTGGAGTCAGGATTAGAACCCAGGCCCGTGCTTTATCCACTAGGCCACGCCCTTTCTTGTGAATAAAATTAATCTTGAGAAGGCACCACAGCCACTTGAATGAAGGGCTTATAGGACCGTGATGATGCCTTCGGTGGGCTAGTCTGAACAAAATAACCGGGACCGTATCATGGGAAGCTGGTGATGAAGTCTTAAGGGCAACATTCCTTCCTGACTGATTTCTAGCCTACCCAATTTATATCTCACCTCTAGCTGCCATTTCAAAGGAGGCTCTGAGCCAGTCAAAGGCAGGAATCGAGCAGTTCCTTTGGGGACTCTCTCCTGTTGGCAGCGTCCGTCACGGTTCTCCTCTGGTCAGAGGATCCACCGATCCAAAGACACCTGGGCGTCTGAATTAGCTCCTGATCCTCGGCACAGGGTATCGGGTCACTGTGTGATGAAGTTGAGGTGGTTTGCCACTCAGATCGCTCCCCCACTGTAGCCTCAGCCCTTCTGCACCCCCTAATCACTTCACATACCCCCAGAGCCCATAGGGGAATCTGCTTCTTCCCTAGCTGAAGGCTATTTAAGACTTTTTATCTTCAGAGGACTATAAGCTCTCTGAGGCAATGGTCATCATGTCTTCTGACTCTGACACTGTCGCAGGTCTGGGATTCAGAAGGACCTGGATTTTAATCCCTGCTCTGCCGCTTGTCTGCTGTTTGACCTTGAGCAAGTCGCTTCACTTCTCTGCGCCTCCGTTCCCTCATCTGCAAAATGGGGATTTAATGCCTGTCCTCCCTGTTAGGCTGTGAGCCCCATGTGGGACCTGATGATCTTGCATCTTCCCCAGCGCTTAGTACAGTGGTTAGCACATAATAAACACTTACCACCACTATTATTACAAAAGGTGGGGCCAGAAGACTTTCAGCCCAGGAATCCTCTGAATCACTGTAGCCAAGAAGGAGAGGTTGGTGATTTCTTGTGAATTTCCTGAGTTCAGACTCAAAATTGAGAAGTTGGACTTAAGAAGGAAAGTGTGTAAAAGAAGATAATTTTTGTTACCGCCCTGTGTCAGGGGCCCAGGAGAATAAATAACTGAGAAAAATGGTTATAGAGCCCACATTAATGAACCTATATTTCCTTCAGCTAGTCAGTAGCCAATTCAGGCAAACAGCTGAATTACATTTTAAGTGCTCATCAGTGCAACTTGCAAAGAATCATATAACATGCTCTAACATGAATTTATGTATTGCTGTCACCACTCTAGTTGTAAATATTTTTATTTTTCTTTCATTTGGAGTGTTAGTTCCTTGTGGGTAGGGAATGTGTTACTTCTCTCTTTATTTTTAAACGTTCCTAGCCCTGAGTATAATGCACTATCCCAGTTGGGCACTCAGTAAATGCTATTCTAACATATTATCTTTTGCCAGGTAGAAATAGATTAAGTACCTAACGGGGATTTTTTGAAGCGTTTAAATGCGTAATCTTGAAAGTAATATTTTACTTTCATTTTACCAACCAAATGAAAGATGACATTTACAGATTTCACCTCAAGGTTAAAACACATCCTTGGTTTAAAATACCATGTCTCAGTTAGAAATGTCAGGGTGAATATTCGACCTGCTGTAATTATTCCTTATTAGCCCAGCAAACAGAGTTGGTTTTTGCCTCTCTCAGTTTCTGAGATTTCATCTACTCCTCCTGAATGCATCACTGACAAAATGATCAGATAACATAGCACCGCTATCAAATTCAACAAATGGGCAGTGTTAGCGAACGCGGGTATGGGTATCTGGCAGATGTCAGCGTGAGTGCTCAGCGGAACAGCGAGCTGATGAGGGAAATCAGTAGAAAAACAGCATGTTTCCTCGTCACAAATACCTGTATGATTAGAAACGCTCAACTACGTAATGAGGACAGGACTGTCTTTCATCTCAAGCCACACCCCGTGAAGTCATTCTTCCTTTGGAACGGTTTTTGAGGGCATGGTAGGGATTCATGGAGAAAGAAACAGCTGATACATAAAGCTTTGATTTATTTAACTTGCCTCTGCCAGGGACTCAAAAACTGTTTTGTTTGTTTTTAAGACATATTTATGATGGCAGCTGTACTCTTTATGTAACACACATTTGCTACCTATCATGGTTTTATTATGATAAATTATAATGCAGTTATAAGTTATTTTTAAACTTTCCTAGCCCTGAGTATAATGCACTATGCCAGTAGGGCCCTCAGTAAATGCTATTCTAACATATTATCTTTTGCCGGGTAGAAATAGATTAAGTACCTAACGGGGATTTTTTGAAGAGTTTAAATGCGTAATCTTGAAAGTAATATTTTACTTTCATTTTACCCACCAAATGAAAGATGACATTTACAGATTTCACCTCAAGATTAAAACACATCCTTGGTTTAAAATACCGTGTCTCAGTTAGAAATGCCAGGATGAATATTCGAGCCAATTATAATGCAGTTTTAGTATGTTTGGAAAATATTCCTGGTGACTTTTTTTATGGTATTTGTGAAGCGTTTATTATGTGCCAGGTACTGTATAAAGTGCAGAGATAGATACAAACTAATCAGGTTGGTCACAGTTAATGGTCCCACATCTGAATCTCCATTTAACAGATGAAGGAACTGAAGCCCAGAGAAGTTAAGTGACTTGCCCAGAGTCACACAGCAAACAAGCGGCAGAGCCGGGATTAGCGTGAAGTGTGGAGGAGGTAGTTATTGGAGACAAGAGAAATTAATCTGGAAATGATGTGATTTCAGGCTGGCTTTGAAGATGGTCCGGAGCTAGGGTCTAGTAGATAAGAAGGGGGAAGAGTTTCCACTTGAGCAATAGGTTTAAAGTGGGGAGAGACAGAGAGCAAGGTACAGTGAGCAGGCTAGCTTGCAGGAGTGAGCTGAATATTAACTGCTCATCTATTTCTGCAAATTTTATGTAATGGACATCTTGAGGGTAAGGATAAAAGCATCCTACGTTCTCATAACATGTAGAACCATGCACTTGGGAGATTGTGCGGTAAGCAGACAAAAATAATGGAGAGTTTGAATTTGCCTGCCTCTTAATTGATGGTAAAGTTACACTAAAGAGTGCTAAAAGGAGGCTTCAGAAGTAATTCATTTGTCCAACCGTGACGACTCAGATACCTAGAAAATATAAAAATTCTAAAGCTATTTATAACATAATTCCATCTTAAAAGTTCTTAATTCCTAGGAACCATGAAGGCTCTAATGTTCAAATTATAGCACCTAGGAGCTGATGGGGTGGTTAACCATTGACCTAAACATATCACTGATGCACATATTGCCACAATAGTCCAACCCAACATTGCTTAGAGCTAGTGCACCTGCCAATTAAAATGACAGAGAGATAGAAATCTGCGACAGACTCAAAATGCTTTCGAAATGGAATCCCTAAACGTAATTTTTGGGGTTCATTTTTGGCTTTTCAATTTCACCAACTCAAAAATGAGCAGCACAATTAATTGGTTTTATCATTTCAAGATTTCTAGAATCTCTGAATCCGCATCAAGGCAACACACGTATCCGCTGGAGGAAGGTAAAGAGTCCATCCCCTCGTTCAGTTTCGAAGTCATTTCACTGCTGCAGCACTGAAACTATTTAAGGAAATGATTACCATCAACAACCTGCTGGATCTGTTAAAAAGGAAATTAGACAAAATGCCTGACAAAGGGCCTAATACGAACTCATAAATTAATATGTAATCATCCCAAGTAATTTACTTTAGATGCCTTGGGCCAGTTCCTGTTCAGACTGGACAGAAGACAGTGTAGTCTATCCAGAAAGGAAGGGATGTTCGTTCTGGTAGTTCTGGTGTCCAACCTGATTAGCTTGTATCTACCGCGGCGCTTAGTACAGTGCCTGGCACATAGTAAGTGCTTAATGAATACCACTTAAAAAAACAAAAGCAATCAGATTGGACATGGGGCTCACAGTTCAAGTGAAAGGAAGGGATAAAGGTAGGGTTTGAGGTACACACACACACACACACACACACACACACACACACACACACACACACTGCTATTTACTCCTTCTCTCCTTAATTCTCTATCGGAGTTTAAAAGAACTAGAAAGCATGCTCAGTGAACACTTGATGGAATTAGTCATGATAATGAAGCTAAGGGGCTGATTGGACTCCCTGGTAATTTTCCCCAAAGGCTGATGAAAACACATTTTCAATAGAGAAGCAGTTTGACCCTGTGGAAAGAGCAAGGGCCAGAGGGTCAGGGGTCCTGCGGTCTAATCCCGGTTCTACCACTTGCTGCTGTGTGCCCCAGGAAGTTGAATTGGCAATATCAGGTCCCCCTTCATATCAGGCAGAAACAACAGAGGGAGAATTTGGCCCAGCTAGAAAAGACTCTGGTGGTGTTTGGATTTTCCTGACAGGTTCCTCTCTGGGGAAACTGAAGTACAGTGCATGGCATTCTGTCCCTCTAATAGCAGAGAGAGTTCAAAATACTCCTGTGACAGGAGCAGTTTGCCCAGAATGGGAATGACTCCAAAGGCCTGGATTTGATTTTCCAGCTGACTCTCTGCTCCCATAAACCAGGTAGGAAAAAATGGACCATTTGCTATTTCCATCAAATCAAGCTTTCAGCTGGATTTTCGTGCTACTTATGCATTTAATAAGAGGAAATATGACCAGAGCTTTGGAGTTGGGGCTTCCAGTTCCACAGCGGGTTTCCATGTTTGGCACGCACACAGATTTGCAATGCTTCCAAAAGGTCCAGACTCTTTGGGGAATTTGGAGAGGAAGGTGAGATTTGGATCCAGAGAAGACTTTGCCTTCTTCAGCCCCGGGTACAAATCCACTTACGATATTCGGATCAGTTTCCCGCCAAAGGAAATATGCAAGTGAAAAATCCAGATGTGGCATGTGGTTATGACAAAATAATTTGGAGGACAGCTTAGCTCTGAAGGTACATGGGTACAAAATGTACCTCAAACCTGACCACTGGCGTCTCTCAGCCCTCAGAACGCACAAATACTTTCCTTGAGAAAGCGAGATGTGGGAGAGTCCATGAAACATGCAGTTGACATATCATAGTATGCTAATCAGTCCATCAATCAGTGGTATTTATTGAGCATGTATGGTGGGCAGAACACTGTACTAAATGCTTGTACAGTACGACAGAGTTGGTAGACATGTTTCCTGCCCAGAAAGAATTTGCAGTCTAGATGTGGAGACAGACATTAAAATGCATTACGGATATGTACATAAGTGCTGCGGGGCTGAAGGTGGGATAAATATCAAGTGCTTAATGTGTACAGATACAAGTGACAAAGAAGAGAGAGGGAATAGGGGAAATGAGTTTGAATGGAGAGGAAAGGGAGGATTTTAGCAGTGTTGTGAAGGTAGGACTAACAGGATTTAGCGACGGGTTGAATGAGAGAGATGAGTGGAGGTTAATGCTGAGGTTATATACAGCCTTGTGAGACAGGGAGAGAGTGGTGTTGTCTACAGTGATAGGAAAGGCAGCTGGGAAGACAGAGTTCGGGTGGGAAGAAGAGTTCTGTTTTAATAATAACTATGGTATTTGTTAAGCACTTACTATGTGCAAGGCTCTGTACTAAGCACTGAGGCGGATATAAGCAAATCGGATTGGACGTAATCCTGGCCCATGGGGAGCTCACAGTCTGAATCCCCATTTCACAGATGAGGCCCAGAGAAGTGAAGTGATTTGCCCGAGGTCACCCAGCAGACAAGTGGTAGAATTGGGATTAGAACCCATGACCTTCTGACTCCCAGGACCTTGCTCTATCCACTAGACCATGTTGCTTCCCTTTTAGACCTGTTCAGTTTGAGGTGCTGCAAGACAGGAGTAAGTGTGAAACTACAGATAATTCATTCAGTTGGATTTACTGAGCACTTACTGTGTCAGGGCTGTAGTGCTCTCAGGTCCAAGTGAGTTCACCCATGTATTTAAAATAAACCTGTGTTCCCCCCACCCCCGGCCCCCGCAGTCTGTTCTGAATCTCTGCTTGGCTGAGAGATAAAAGGGAAAACCACCTAAAATAGAAACAAAATTCAAATCCATTTCCATCTCAAAATTCAGGCGAGAGTCCCGTCTTGATTGGACTTTATGTAGTAATTGACCCCCAAGTGCTCAGAAGCAGAGAAGCAGTGGCGGCTAAAGGGTGGAATGGATTAATGGTCACATTTGCCCGGAATAGCAGAAAACTTGTGGTGACTAGAAAAGCTTTTCCATTAAGTAAGCTAACAAGATAGTGGGCTTGTCTGAAATTCAGATTAATTTTGTGCTCGATGTTAATGGTAAAATGAAGAATTTTATAGCAAGCTCGCTAATCTACACGATTTACAGTAGGGAGTGGGAACAACTTTCCGTCAGTCATTTCTTTGTTTTTTATATCTTTGTATTATGCATATTACTCCCACTTGAATGCTTCTTACCATTTCCTAAAGAATCTGTTATTTTGGTTTGTTCATTTTGGGATTTTTTTTTTGCCATGAAAGTTGCCGAATGTGGTTTAGGAAGTGTTAGGGCTAAGGACCTGCCTAATTCAAGGGATGGAGAATGTTATTTCTGAATTGCTAAGGGTTTTGTGATACGAGGTCAGAGATGATATAAAGCAACTGGCACATGTTATTAGAGATTCAGATTGGAAAGGGACTGCATACGAATCTACCTCAAATTGCTCGTGGTTAAGCTCAGAGTAGAAACACATGGTTAGATAATTAACCGTAACCATGGCGTTGTCACCCTTGTGCCTCTCCAAAACCGCACAGAAATCTCATGAGAACTGGCTCTCTTGTGAGATTTTTGGATATACTCAGCTTTCAGGCTCAGGACAGTGATGACTTTTTTATTTTTCAATCTTCTAGTGCTGCTCGTTATGATCCAGGCTGATGTGAAGCAATTTGCAGCTGTTTCCTTCAGTGAGGAGCAGGGGTTGTTCAGTAGCATATTTCAGGTGACAGTCAGCCAGGAGCAGGACAGAATGGTGAATGCCAGAAATAATTTTGTAATTTCTTTGCCAGCACAGGATCAATGAATAGTATTTATTAAGCACTTATTTCATGCAGAGCACTGTATTACATTCTTGGCAGAGTGAAGTATATACCTGTATATATGTATATATGTTTGTACATATTTATTACCCTATTTATTTGTTTATTTTACTTGTACATATCTATTCTATTTATTTTATTTTGTTAGTATGTTTGGTTTTGTTCTCTGTCTCCCCCCTTTTAGACTGTGAGCCCACTGTTGGGTAGGGACTGTCTCTATATGTTGCCAATTTGTACTTCCCAAGCGCTTAGTACAGTGCTCTGCACATAGTAAGCACTCAATAAATACGATTGATGATGATGATGATGAAATAGAGTTAATAGACACAATCCCTGCTCTTGAGGAGCTTTATTTTTTTAATTGTATTTGTTCAGCACTTACTATGTGCCAGGCACTGTATTAAGTGCTGAGGTAGATATGAGAAAATTGGACGGGACACAGTCCCTGCCACACAAAGTGCTCACCCTCTTAATCACCATTTTAGAGATGAGGTAACTGAGGTACAGTGAAGGTAAATGACTTGGTCAAGGCCACACGGCCGATGGTAGAGCTGGGATTAGAACTCAGGTCCTCCGGCCTTCAGACCCGTGCTCTTTCCATTAGGCCACACTCTGAGACTCAGCCACCCAGCCATCACTTCGGGCAGCCAAAGTGACCTGTGGGTAATTGGGGACCCTCAGGGGGAACCAGCTTTAGGACCTAAACCCCTTGCAAGGACTTAGTACAGTGCTCTGCACATAGTAAGCGCTCAATAAATACGATTGATGATGACCCAGCCTGGGCAGTTAATCAACCCACAGCAACTCCATGAACACATTTTTCCTCTCCTCCTCCCCTTCTAGACTGTGAGCCCACTGTTGGGTAGGGACCGTCTCTATATGTTGCCAACTTGTACTTCCCAAGCACTTAGTACAGTGCTCTGCACACAGCGAGCGCTCAATAAATACAAATGAATGAATGAATGAACCAGTGAGATTTACTGAGCACTTTGTGTGCAGAGCACTGTACTAAGCGCTTGGGTGAGTACAATGCAATAGAGTTAGTAGACATGGTTCCTGCCCACGAGGGGCTTCCAGTCTTCACGGGGACATTAAAAATTACAGATGAGGGAAATGAGTATAAGGATACATACGTAATCTCCCCGGTGCTTTGCACATAATAAGCACTTAATAAATGCTATCATTATTATTATTATACATGAGGGCTGTATCAAAGTGTTTAAGAGATAAAACAGCCAAATGGCTGTCTTTCAGCTAATCTTTGTATTTCCCATCTCTTCCAGTGGGTTGTAAGCACCTTCAGGGCAGGAAGGGCTGTTTCCCGTTTGTATAGTCCCCAAGCACCTTAGCCCACAGTAACACTGTGGACATTTAGGTGCTGCTGTCACTGCAGAGTCAGCGGCATTTGAGCCCCTACCATGTCACCCATACGTCCAATCTGGGGAGCACCCAGCAGGTGAAGGTGGTGGGGAGGGCCAGAGCTGCTCAGAGGCCTTCCGGAGTTCTCATGAGCTTCCGATAAGTTCAAGCTTTCCATTCTCCCCTCCTTGTCAAGCTTTCGCTACGTTCTCCCCGCACCAAACCCCTCTTCCCAACCAGGGCACCTGGGATAGACCAGCTGGCCCGTAATGCATCAAGGAGACCACCTGCCTGCCAACCGAGGGGCAGGATGTAGGCTAGGAGCGGGCCGCTGCCGACAAAACTGGGGATGATTTAGGAAATTGTACATTCCACCCCAGTCCGATTGAACCGTTCAGGTCTGAGGATGGAGAAGCATCTTCTCTGACCACGCCGCCTTTGATTTTCCACAGACATTTATCCGGCTGCCTCTAAATGAGTTTTTATTGCTGGATACGAGTCATTATGTGGTTGAAGGCTAGGATCTTCGAGTTAACTAAAAGGGCATGGCTATAAATAACACATTAGCGAAAAACAAATTCCAGTTGAAAGCGAACAGGTTCAGGCGCTGGTTTTCTCCCAGCAGATGATGGATATGCTGGATAAACAGACACTGCAGCAAAACCCCAGAACCTTTCCTTACTCACTTTCTACTCTTTTCCTTTTGCAGCTTCTTTTTCCTTGTTTCCCCCCTCCTTTTTTTCCTTCCCTTCTGTCTGCCCACTGTCCAAAACACAATCCCAACCATGTTCTATCCGAATGCAAGTGCAGTCTTTTTCAGCGGGATGAGGAAAACCAGTTTAATGGAGGCTAGATTTGTTGTCTTAGGATAGGGTCGAAGCATTGGTCGCTGTGAAACATGTTCAGAAAGAGCGCTGTGGTCTAGTGGAAAGAGCACAGGACTGGAAGTGCGGAGTCCTGGGTTCTCACCCCTGTGTCATGACTTACCTGCTTTGTGACAGCAGTGTAAGTCATCTCCTTTGAGGTTCAACCTCCTCATCTGAAAATAGGGATTAAATAACTTTCCCCTCTCCTGTTTGGACTGTGAACTGTGTATGTGACGGGGACTGTGATTTGATTGCATTATGCCTATCTCAGAAGTTAGTATAGTGGTTGACACGTAGGTAACGGCAAGTACCACTGTTATTTTAATTTAAAATGTGCAGATA
The DNA here is from genome assembly GCF_015852505.1 of Tachyglossus aculeatus. Classification (NCBI taxonomy): domain Eukaryota; kingdom Metazoa; phylum Chordata; class Mammalia; order Monotremata; family Tachyglossidae; genus Tachyglossus; species Tachyglossus aculeatus. The sequence goes on from NC_052085.1 coordinate 6,838,214, forward strand.
AGCATTTTCCCTGGCAAACTGCCAGAGCTTGGAAGACTGCCACCATCCAGTTTTCATCTCCTTAGGCACAGCCGACCAGGGGGTTAGAAAGAGGGGGAAGCGGTGAAGACTTGAGAGCCCTGCGTGCTGAACTCTCCCCGCCTTAATCCCCCTGGGTAATCTAGGTTTGGGTACTGATACTGAAGTTCGGCGGTCCCTCGTGGTACAAAGCAAAGTCCCTCAGACCAGCCAGTAACCCAAAGAGGCACATCTCCTTTTCAGACGCCCTCTCGATTTTCACAGCTAATTCTCAACTTTTCCATAAGTTTTTCTCCAAATAACGAGTCCTTATTAGAATGGCAGGCTTTGGTATGGGTCAGGCCTAAGGTGTCAGGGATCCGATGGGATGATTTAGATCATGATATTTGTGGAATTTGGTTTACTATGGTTTACTATAGTTTTACTATACTTTGGTTTACTATTACAAGATTTACTATGTGCCAAGCACTGTACTAAGCGCTGGGAAAGATGTAAGATGATCAGGTGGGTACTTATTGGGAGGATCCTCATCAGCCTTGCAGGCATTTTGTTTATTTTTATTTTATGGTATTTGTTAACCTTACCCAGTCTCTTCTGTATCCCAGCTAACCAGTTTAGTCAAGCATATCTGCTTCCCATCCTCTCCCCCAAAGCCTTTTCTGATTAAATCTATCTGGCTATAGGCACCCGTAAGTCTTCCCTGCCTTTTGACCTTTCCGTTTCTTCAGATCCTTAGCTAACTGTTTATAATGTATTTTTTGATTCTACCCCAAGGTTTCCATATACACTTAGCTGGGTCTGTCCTGTTTTCCCCAGCCAGATTGAAGGCTTCTCAAGGGCAGGGAATGTGACTTTTACTTCTTTTTTAGGGTGACCATGTTAAGCTGGCCAGCCTGTTCCTTTAAGAAGTCTACCCACCTCTTCCTTTGTAGAGGGCTTGGGACACAGTGGTTGTCAAAAAGCAGTCGCTGACTGTGGGTCTTGCAATGCGAAGTTAGCAAGAGAATGAGTTGGGAAAGAAAACAATCACTTAATTGAGTTCCTCTGTATCGCTGTGCTTTTGTCAATTTGACGGCTCTTGGCTATACCATTTAAGTTTTAACATACCAGACACAAATCACCCATTAAAAAGGAACCTAATGCTTATTTTTTTAATATTTATTTCAAATTGAAAAAATAACTCTTTGTTCTTTAAAAACAGCATGTGTGTTTTAAATGGAAAGGCCTAAATTAGTTGCATAAAATCATATTTGTGTCTGGGACTTCTGAGCAGGCCATTATCTGCTTTTCCTTTGAAGCCAATGTGAACTTCTGCGGTTAAATTAAATAGTGGATTTATATTCAGTATGCCTACCCAGAAGCACTAGAGAAACCATCACATTTGAAACAAGGAAAATTATCTGTACAACGTGGTCCCGTTCTTTCCGGTAAGGATCAGAGAATTTGGCCTAAGGTGCTTAAACTATTCCTAGAGGACGGACATCCTTTTCTAGCATTTAGGGATAATATGTTTACTAAACTACAGCTATCTGGTAAAGGCTCCCAGTAGCAAGCATTTGAGTAGTCCATAAAGAATCCTCTTTCCTCATAAGGGATGCTGACAGTTGCAACACCGTTTTGGATTGCAAAGATGTGGGGGGAAAGTAGCTATCAGTCTTTTTGCAAGCTAGAGATATTTTTTCATTCCGTTTGCACAAAGAATCAGACAAATGAAACTTTCTCAGCCAAAGGTGGAGTTGAACTGCAAGGGCCGGTGGGGATTTAAAAGAACCTGGTGAGGAAGGATTGATGACTATAGATTCCGTCATTATAAGATTTGTTTATGTTTCAACTTTGCTTCTCAAACGAACCTCAGACGTTTTGGACAGTTGGGATGGAAGAAACTGTCCAAAAATGACTAGCGGGGAGGTAATTATTTATGGTCCAGGATGTGAACAAGCAGTAATACACTGTCTTCCGCTCACCTTACGTAGAAAAATATTTATCATAGGAATCAACTACCATCATGAGAGAAATTGCATTTGTTTTAATTGAAAAAGATAGCTAAAAAGTTTCTTCTGTGGGTTATTGCAACAGTACAAGAATACAAGATGCTTCAGTTTATTAAAAAAATCTCAAATTGTGAAAGCAAAATCAGGCTACAAAACACAAGGTTCCTCTATAGCCTTTCCCTTATTTAATCATGTTACAAGTTGGTGAGCCACAGTTGTTAAATGCTAGAAAGTATAACTCAGCATGGGCTTATATCATTTTAAACATCCCCCCCCCCCCACCCCGCCCAAGCACTATGCAAAATATATATATTTGTATATTTGTATATCCTGTCTTCAAGTATCACAATCTGGTTGTCACATAATCTTCGTGAACGACCGTCTCCGAGATCTTCAGGTCAGCCTCTTTGTTACTGTCTCCTTCCTGGTCCAGATTCTCCTTAACTGTGTCCGGCTCTGAGGATTTAACCATCAGCGCCTCCGGCTCCAATGTACAAGGAGCCTCGCCCACCTGTAAATCCACGGTCTCTGGGTTATCTCGCTTAGCGTCCGTGGGCACGCTCTGCTCCCCGAGTCCGGCGAGGCGTAATTCACATTTCACGGCCAAGCCTTCCGCTTCCAGTTGAGTGTTTTTCTCACGTTGTTGGTTGGCCTGTTGGCGGGAGACTTCTTCTGAAACGGAGTAGATTTTGTTCGCCTGTACCTCTCCAGAGTTGAGTTTAGAGCGTCTGTGAAACAACCCAAAGTGCTTGATGTCCGTTACAAAGTTCACTTTCTTTTGTTTCTCCTTTGCGGTCTCGGGACCCAGCAGCGCGGATCCGTTGCTTATGGGGTGTCTCTCCGAGGCGATGGCAGCTGACCGTGGGTGAATCAGGCTAGTTATGTCAAAAAGGCTGAAATTCTTTTTATTGGCTGCCTTACTGCCACCACCGCCGTCACTTCTGTCTTCAGGAGCCAGGGGACTCAGAGGTTCCTTAACGACCTTGGAGGGTTGGAGAGTGGCCAGTTTGTTGCCTTTTAATAATCCGAGGACTTCAAAACGAAAGCTAGAAATGTCTTGTTTTAACTCCTAAAATCGGGAAGGGGCGTGGGGAGAAATCACAGTTAAGGGCTTTAAATAATATGTAGTCATGTGAAAAAACACGACTTGCGATTTTAATGAACAGGTGTGTATCATCGACTGAACCCACTCAACTGCATATGTACACTCTATTTTACTTGTACATATTTATTCTATTTATTTTATTACTATGGTTTTGTTCTCTGTCTCCCCCTTCTAGACTGTGAGCCCACTGTTGGGTGGGGACCGTCTCTATATGTTGCCAACTTGTACTTCCCAAGTGCTTAGTACAGTGCTCTGCACACAGTAAGCGCTCAATAAATACGATTGAATGAATACACATCACATTTTAAGCCGAGGCCTGCTGTAAGAGGCAGAGTTGGGATCGGAAGAATATTCCATTTCCAATGCTGTCAGTATTCTGTCCCCATCAGGGCCACCAAAGGGTGCTTGGTAGGGCCATATGATGGCTGTCGCTCTTGAGATCCACCTCCTGTCCCCAACTTTTCACTGAATTAATGTATCAGGGACCTATAATGCATGTCTGATGTGGCTTCTTGACCCCTGAAACATTCCCTAGCCTTTCTCCCCCGACAACCTATTTATCTAAACCCTTGTTGAACCTATTGATATTTTTTTTTTCTTTCCCTACACAACATCCAGTTACCTTAAAGTTTTCTTCTGTCAGGCCTTCTTCAGTTTTGGCATCTCGAATCATTGCGGCAACATATCTCTTCACAAGGTTCCTCATAACTTCCTAAGAGGTTCAAAAACAAACATTTGTTCTGGACTGAGGTACCCAGACATTGCTTCTGTTCAAGTAGCTATTAAATATGACTGTAAGTTCGTTGGGGGCAGGGAATGTGTCTACGCTCTTTGGAACTCTCCCTGGCATTCAGTACAGTGCCCTGACAATGCTTGAGTCCACAAACAGCAGGTAGAAAAAACTATCACCCCCTCACCTGGTATTGGTGATGTCTCCTCAAATTGTCAGCCGCTCGCCTCTGAAAAGGAAACAACATTTTTTTCTTTAATTTGAATAACCTCTTTCCTTGGAAGAGTTCATTATGATTAAAGCCAGAGAATGTGCTATCACATCAAAAAAAAAAAAATCACATAGCCAAGGAAGACTCCAGACCTGTAGCAAAAAGGCTATCTGTCAGGGTACAAAGAGCTTAAAATGCAAAGTTGGAAACCTGACACTGCCATGTTTAAGGTGGAGAAATCCTTTCAAATCTGTTTTAAATGAGAGCTAAAGGGGTGTTGCTCCTCTAATAGGGAGGGAAAACTGAGTGGAACATGCACTTTTGGCCTCTACCAACTACAAGTGGAAAGTAAACTGGGCACTGGGACACCAAGTTGGAACAGGAAAAGCGTTCTAGACTTCCAGACTATATATGTTGCCGACTGGTACTTCCCAAGCGCTTAGTACAGTGCTCTGCACACAGTAAGTTCTCCATAAATACGATTGATGATGATGATAAATACGACTGAATGAATGAACAGGAAAAGTGCTGATGGCCCCAGGACCTTCTGGGTACTAAAGTACTCTTGTTCACGAGAAGGGTGACTTTTTTTTTTTCCAGCAAGGCTTTCAAATCTAACCCACTCCATGCCTGGGAAAATACAGTCTAGATGATGCCAGGAGGAAGCTTGTCTTATTGGAAGGTATACTGCAAAGGGTCAAAGACATCATCCTTTGAAGGACTTGGTAGGTTAGACTTTCTCCCGATGGTCAAAAAAGCATCGGGGCTTTAGATTAGCAGCTGTGAGTAATCCACAGGGCCCAGCTCCTAACAGCAGCACGATCTATTCACAGGGTTTGACGTTCATTTTTCTCATCGGATTTTGATCATATATTCGCTCACTGTATTTGACCTTTGTCAGTTTCATTGACTCGCTTGTGGGTTCACGCCCTGAGCTTCAGTATTTGAGAGCAGGAACCCTAGAACAATCATATATATATAAATCAGCACCACGAGCACGCGTAATCATGGATTCTTTTAAACCGAGCCACCAGATGGAGGCATCTGACTTTCGGCAAACTCCGAACAACCAGTAACTTTTACTTTTCGAGATTTACAGGGGTATTTGCGTAAGCCCAAACACAGCAGCTAATCCAAACGTCATGCCACTTTTCTTGGGATTATTTCAGCAGATGAACAGGCTCTTATCCTCGACTATAAATGTAAACTTCGTGCAGAAAAAAATGATGTATCTCCTCTCTCAGCCTTTACGATTATGGGGCTTTAAAATGGATTTCACTCAGACATACAGACCGACTTGGCTTTTTCAATCTGCAGCAGGGAAAAGGATATGCTAAGCACAGAGGAGTTGAAGGGCCGTGATTTGATTTAAAAAAAAACTATAAAGTAAAAAGCTAACAGAATCTGAGATGATAAATGAATATACGAATCATCCTGGCCAAGCACTTCAATCTTTTTATGGTCAGAGGTTTGCCCTCTCCCATACAGATGCTCTACTCACAGGGCTTCTGTTTTTAGTCTGATTTTTTTTTTCCTAACAAGAAAAATGTGACCAATTTCAGGACCAGCTTAATTTTTCCAGGGGGAAAAAGAAATTAGAATTCAAAATAACTTGACCCAGAGAGCCTAACTTTAATCACTTTCTTTTGGTCTAGTTTTTGCAGACAAAAGCTGTTGACAGTCCAGGAGAGTGATACTACAAACTATTTTCAGGCACACTGCTCTGTGGGTCCATAGGATTTCAGGGAAGAATCCGATGATAAACATCTGAGTATCGACCACAGGCATAAGACATCGGCACATCTTACAAAGTCCCTCTGCCAAAAGGTCTTCCCCTTTATACCCATCCCCAATCAATCAATCAATCAATCGTATTTATTGAGCGCTTACTGTGTGCAGAGCACTGTACTAAGCACTTGGGAAGTCCAAGTTGGCAACATATAGAGACAGTCCCTACCCAACAGTGGGCTCACAGTCCCCAGCACTTGTGTGGATCTGTATCTTCAATTGTACGTTCAATTATTTTAATTTCTCTGTTTTGTCAATATTTTTATGTCTACTGTAGTTTCCCAACTGCTAAGAAGAGTGCAGCACACTGGATGGGAGGCCAGTAATAATAATAATAATAATAATAATAATAATAATAATAATGTGTGGCATTTGTTAAGCACTATGAGCCAGGCACTGTACTAAGCACTGGAGTGGATATAATAATAATAATAATAATAATAATAATAATAATAATAACAATAATGGCATTTGTTAAGCGCTTACTATGTGCAAAGCACTGTTCTAAGCACTGGGGGGATACAATGTGATCAAGTTGTCCCACGGGGGGCTCACAGTCTTAATCCCCATTCTTACAGCTGAGGTCACTGAGGCTCAGAGAAGTTAAGGGACTTGCCCAAGGTCACACAGCAGACTTGTGGCGGAGCTGGGATTCGAACCCACGACCTCTGACTCCAAAGCCCGGGCTCTTTCCACTGAGACACGCTGGGGCTCATATAAGCAAACTGGGTTGGACACAATCCCTGTCCCATACGGGGCTTACAGTCTCAATCCCCATTTTATAGATGAGGTAACTGAGACCCGGAGAAATGAAGTGACTTACCCAAGGCCACACAGCAGAGCAGTGGCTGAGCCAGGATTAGAACCTATGACCTCCTGACTCTAGCCATGCTTATCACTCCTCTCATCTGACCTTAACTTCATCGAGTGTCTCCTAAAGAGACTCATCACTTTCCCTCCCGTCCCCAAAGCCAGAGTTCCTCACTGCTTTGGTCACCTTACCGAAGATTTTCTGCTGGCCTGCCTAATGTTTTCATTTCTCAACATTTACCACCTTTAGCTGGCTTTGTCTTTTTGGGCTTCTCTCTCTCTCTCCAACTCCCAGCTAGGCAAAGCAGGATATGGCCTGGTGTCCTCCAGTTGAAAGCAAGCCGATAGAAGCCTGAAATAAATGGATTGAGCCCTGGGTTTTTCTGCAGGGTGAGAGGTCAGCTATCTTAAGAGTTTTAGTGGAGGAATACAAGACTGTCTTTCTGCAGGGAAACGTTTTTAGTCTTTTATCAGACAGTCAGCTGGAACGTGACCTGTGTATTGGAAGAGAAGGGGGAAAGCACTGGGGATTTAAGGACAGGAGTTGCGGAATGTGTTTGTGCATTGGAAGATTTTTGTGGCCATCACGGTGAGGCTGAATTACTCTGATTCTCACCTCCCTCCCTGCTTAGTGGTTCGTCTGCCTACCTTGCGATTTACAGAGTGCAGGGAGCTGTCCTTACTAAAGGCAGGACTCTCTTGGTCAGAGAGCCACTTTCTAGATTGGAAGCTCGGGGGTGCCCGTGTAGGGTGGGGAAAAAGGAGGGGGTTGAAAGGTGGAATTGACTTCATTTCTGCCCCTTTGGGCTCCTGCCTGAGTCGGCAACCCCTGCTTCTCTTCTGCTCCTGTCACTAGATTGGTTCCCTGGGCCCGGCTGAGAGGATTGTGTCAGAGCGGGGTTCCCTCAGCCCTTCTGAAGGCTGAAATAGCCCCCAGAGGACTGTCAGGGGGCTCGGACACCCAGAAACATCTGTGGGATTCCCAAGGCCCTCTCTAGGAGCAGACGAGAATTGGGGACCTGCACAAAGAAAACCCCCAAAGCTCCACCCCTCAGGCCGAGGACCACTGCCCCCTTAACTTTAAGAAACACATCCCAAACTGCAAGAAGTTTACAGGAGTCCTCCCTCCCTCTCTCTTTCCCTCCCAGGCCACCAGAAGCCTTGGAAGTTAGGGCTGTACTGATTTTTAATCAAAAAAGAATTATATTCATTAAGATTATATCTAAGCCACAAAATAAATCCAAACCCCCTACCACTTTGACTCCATCCCTTTCCTCCCTGCAGGTCCCTTTCCTTCTCATTTTCCACTGGCAGCCCTGGTTGCTGTCAGTCTTTCTCGGGGAACCCCTAAGTTGATCTCTTGCAGATTCTCTCCCCAGGATTTTTGGATTCCAGGGTGAAACTACATTTCCTCCACTCTGGACCCTAAAGTAGAGCTGCCTTCTCCAGCATCCTGGACCAAGGTTTGCGCCGTCCCAACTAACTGAAAATGGCCGAGGGGCTTCTTCCCCGGTCCCTCCCTGTGTTTGGTTGTGTGAGGCACTGAGCCTCCAGCTAGGGACTTAAGGAGATTAGATTTCCCCTGGAGGGAGCCCCTCAGAGTGGGGTTTTGGGTTCGTTTTTGTTTTTTTACCTGTTTTAGCTACTTCTAAGGTATCTCCCCTGCCCACCCCCACACAACCCCACATCTGGGGGGGCTAGCATAAGTGACCATCACACTGACCAAAGGGATTGGCAGGCCTAATCCAGTCCAAGGACTCTCTTGTGCTCACCTCCTGGCAATCACTTGTCAACTTGACAAGTTTTGATATAAACAAGTTTTCTCCAGTCTGTTGTACTCTCCAAGTGCTTAGTACAGTGCTCTGCACAGAGTAAGTTCCCTGTACATATGGCCGATTGATTTTCCTTCTTTCTCTGGCTACATCCAGATTCAAGACTTATGGCTGCCCTAGATAGCAATAGATAACTCCCTCCACAGGCCCAGGTCCTCTGTCTTCCAAAAGAAAGACAATGCCTCGCACCAAGCAAATAAAATCCAATACTTTACAGTCAGTAATGCTAGCTGATGAAAAGCAGTGCCACATGACTCACTACTACAGCACCAGAACTGATGTAGGAATGTTTACCCATACAGGTAGAATGAGCTTCGTATTATACATCTATCTCTTGGGAGCTGGGTATGCCTTTCTGACCTTCCAGCCATCGCTCTTTCTGGGAAAATTAAAAACGTGATCCTATTTCCTTGGGAGAAACAACAGTATAGTTGTTCTCTGGAAAACGAATGTTCACACTGCTTTTCCTATAAGTCATATTTTCTAGACAATTTAAGCAATCTGTCTCCTGCTGACTGACTGATCAGGGTAGAGCAGGAGAGAAAAAATGACCCTGGGTGGCAAGAAGAAAGGCGTCTCTTCAATCTGCAGCTGTGAGGCTAGTATTGGGTAGACTGCTGACAGAGTCTGAGGAGCCTTTCTGGGATGGAGGGGATGACGCATTCACGTAACTTTGTCCAGAAGATGGGGGTTCAATTGCCCACCTGCAGGAACTGTCGCCCTGCTCAGCGTGACTAAAAGAAATGATTTGCTAGCTGCCAGGAAGGGTACAGCCCCAGCCCCAGCAATAACCCTAGGTGAGCGAAACCCCGAAAGGGAATAAAATGTGGCAGTGTGAAGGGTTACCTGCCAAGAAGAGAGCAGAGCTACGCCAATCAGCGAAACCGCGGTCTAGCCTCACTCACCCCTATGGTTCCAAAGCTTTCGGGTTTCCGCCTAATGTTTTTCTTGCACAGATGCCTCCACGTCCACCTGAGAAAGTACCACAGCGACTTGGGGCTCGGGATGACGTTGAAGGGAGTGGGCAGGGTCCCTCCTTCCTCAAAGTAACTCATCCACAGCTTGGTTCGGGCAAACTTCCATTCGATGTCTGCGTGATCCTAGACCCAAGAAGAAGATGACGTCATTCATTCATTCAATTATATTTATTGAGCGCTTACTGTGTGCAGAGCACTGTACTGAGCGCTTGGGAAATACAAGTCGGCAACATATAGAGACGGTCCCTACCCAACAACGGGTTTACAGTCTAGAAGAATAATAACGATGCCATTTGTTAAGTGCTTACTATGTGCTAAGCACGGTTCTAAGCCCTGAGGTAGATACCAGGTAGGGCTCTCAGTCTTAATCCCTATTTTACAGATGAGGTAACTGAGGCACAGAGAAGTGAAGTGACCTGCCTAAAGGCACACAGCCGACGAGTGGCAGAGGTGGGATTAGAACCCATGACCTCTGACTCCCATCCTGGGCTCTTGCCACTAAGCCAGGCTGCGTCAGCTGACCGGTAGCCCACCGAACCAGGTGAGACCAGCCCGGCACAGCTTCTCGGGACCCCCGACTCGGCCCGGGTCTGAGACCACTAGTGAAGGGGAGGGGGGAAAGGAAGCCCAGCTGTCTCCGCGCGATAGCAGTCTAAACATTTCAGATTATGGCTTTACGCCCGCGGGAAGGCCGAGCGCTCTTGTCCCTTTTCATCCTCCTTCAGCGTGGTAGAGAACTAAAATAATTGAATATCAAAAGAGTGTCGGGGATTTGTTATCAACACCAGAAACGGCAGCATCGGAGGAATCTTCCGGCAGCCTTGGCTCACTCCCTTTGGGGCCTGACCCCACAAATCCCCTGAGGCCAGAGACGCCAACCCCTCCGGTCCCAGCGTGATGCAGTCATCTTCTCCTACAGGGCTCCAGCTGTTGTCTCAGACCCACCAGGGCCTGGAGGGGTAAATGGCAAGATGCAATAAGACCGCAGATTGGTATGGAGAGAACCCAATCCCTAATGCCAGACAATGGCAAGATGCAATAAGACCGCAGATTGGTATGGAGAGAACCCAATCCCTAATGCCAGCCCCTTTTCAACCAACTGTAATCCATGCAATTTACCAAAATTCGGTTCCTAATTTGTGCCGTAGCACTAAGCAAAAATTGCTCTCCTCTCCTCTTCTCCGTCTGAAAACAGACAAATTTGTGCCTCGAAAAGAACTGCCCCGTACAATCCATTACTTGGTTGCTGACTGAACCTCGCCTTCATTCAAGAAATAAAGGGCTTTATTAGTAGAGACGGGGGCTCAATGGAGTGGCATCCCAAATGGTCAGGGCCAGTTGGGCTAACTGGGCTTTATCTAATCCAATGCTTAGTACAGTGCTTGGCACCTTATAGGTGCTTAACAAATATTTTATTTTTTTTACTAGGTGCCAGGCACTGTACTAAACAAGCTAATCGGGTTGGATACAGTCCATGTACATTCTGAGCCACAGCATGGCTCAGTGGAAAGAACCCGGGCTGGGGAGCCAGAGGTCATGGGTTCTAATCCCGGTTCCGCCACTTAGCTGCGTGACCTTGGGCAAGTCACTTCACTTCTCTGGGCCTCAGTTCCCTCATCTGTAAAATGGGGATGAAGACTGTGAGCCCCAGGTGGGACAACCTGATTACCTTGTATCTACCTCAGTGCTTAGAACAGTGCTTGGCACATAGTAAGTGCTTAACAAATACCAACATTGTTATCATTATTATTTTCTTAAGTAATCAGCTGGTTGAAGTCCAAAAGCAGCGTCGCGTAGTGGAAAGAGCATGGGTCTGGGATTCAGAAGACCTGGGTTCTAATCCCGGTTCTGCTGTGTGACCTTGGGCAAGTCACTTTACTTCGCTGGGCCTGTTTCCTCAGCTGTAAAATGGGGATTCAATACCTGTTCCCCTTTCTACTTCAGACTGTGAGCCCCATGTGGGACAGGCACTGTGTCCGACCTAGTTGACCTGTACCTAGCCCAGCGCGTAGAACAGTGTTTGACACATAGTAAGCACTTAACAAGTACCATAAAACAAAAAAAGGAAGAATTTTGACAGACCCTTACACTGCTTTTATCTGCCTATGTACAACTTCCCTCATCTGACAACTTGCACTTCCCGAGCGCTTAGTACAGTGCTCTGCACACAGTAAGCTCTCAATAAATACGACTGAATGAAAATTAATGACAAACTGACATATATCTATGAAAATCCTACCCACGCCCTGTGGAATTGTGACATTCTGGGAGACTTCGGGTAGGGGTATCGCGGACTCAATTTCATTTACGAACTATATGTTAAGCAGATTTTTCGCCAGAGACAGGCCCAAATCAGAAAACTAGTCCGGCTTCAGTGTAATTGAGGATGCTAGTGTACATCTGAACGCTTCCCATTTAAATAATTCTTAGAATATTATGGGAGTACAACAGTGAATTCAACTACACCATAACTGTAATTCCATATGGAGAAAATTATGCAAACGTATGGGTTAAACTCCCTCAGTGAAATATATTGTGCCAAGAGGCGTAAATCTGCCCAACAACAGAACATGCTCTAACCCCTTCCTTTGTCTCTTTTTTCGTTCACACCTGTTCGAAGTTCATCCTTTACCAACAACACAGGTATCGGTGGTCACCAGTGGTCTTAATTTCCAACCCTCCTCTGGTTTCTTTGAGATCCTAATGGCTCTGGTTCTGCTGCTGCTTCCAATCTTTCTAGGCCACATTCTGTTTTCAGCCAAACTGGCGCGGGCTCTCTCACATTAAGACAGTAGACTCAGTCGAGATACACACTTTAAGCAAAACCCCAAGGCTCCCTGCTTGATAAAGTTAACTGCAAATAACCGTCATCTCTGGCTCCTGCTGTGCCCAAGCCCACCTGTCCTCATTTTCTGGCATAATTTTAACTTGATTCAGTACAAGAAAGTCACAGTGCTCCTCTCTGGTCTGTCTCTTTACAGCTGCCGTGTTCCAATCGTTAATTGCGGAGATGCACAGAGTTCACTTTGGTTTCTCCCAGAAGCCTCTGGGTTTCTGTTACCAAAAGACCACTGAGATTCCTCAAAGAGGTTCAACTGAAAAGGCCTATGAAACCATTAGTCATTTTTGTGCCTCTTTTCCTCACACAGGACATAATTGCATTCGTATTTTCTCTGCCAGCGTAACTTCGCTCATCTTTCAAAAGCATCATTTAAACATCACAGAAAGCACAGAAAGGATAGGCTTTTTATTTTCTCGTACGGCCCTGAAAGAGGTGATGGGGGGCGGGGGGGGGGGGGGAATGATATAGAAAGTAATAAAAGTAAGGAAAGACTCACCGCAATCAGCTGGTAGGAGTTATTCATCATGGCAATGAGCATGTTGAGCAGAACAACCAGCGAGATGACGTTATACGTCCCAAACATGGTAGCGCCGACGAACTCGGTGAATTCGTGCTGGGCTTTGACATTGGTCACATACAGGTTGATGAGCCCAAATATAGACCAAAAGAGGGACTGCAGTGTTTCGAATAACCTGGAAGAAAAGGCAAAAACATCCCCTTGACAACAATCAGTGCAACATTCAGAACCATTCCTAAAGCCTTACGCTGGGATTTAGTTGAGATCATTGTCAAAACATTGATGCACTGTGTCCCCCGGACCCCCCGGGAAGAAAAACAGTTTTCTAGTTTGAGCTATTTATTAATCACACTTTGAATCTAATGTATTAAAATTCCCGGCTGGACAGAGAATGTAGATACAGACTTTCTTCGCATGGATGATTTTAAATTATTTCAATATCGAGACCAGTGTGCTCGTACAATCTGTGATGGAAAAATAACTTATTTCCAAATCAATCATCCTGTTTCAGTCCTTCAGTCCAGCAGAAAGACTCTACTGACTTCCTTCGCTTGGTACATCACTTTCGAGCCTTTGCTAGGGGTTAGCCTAGCCTCCTTATGCCCCCAAGGCAGCAGATGAACCCCATATGGAAACCAAATAACTCCCTCTTACAGAGCAATGATCGAAAACCCATTTGAGGAGTAATGCCTCCCCGTCCGCCCAGATGTTCTCCTTTCCAAGCAACTAAGGGTACGGTCATACTCTCTCCAGTTTTTGCAAGGGAGAGCAAGTTCTGTTTGCCCATCCCTTGCAGTAGTGGGCATATCTGATATAAAAACACTATGTGGCCACCAGTTTTCCAAAGCATTCCTTTTTTTCCACCTTCCCCCATCTAACCCCATCCCTTACTGTGTCCTCCTTTAAGCATTTAAATCTCAGTCCTCCCAGACTCGGTTATAAAGGACTCATAAGCACGGAAGGGGAATCAGAACTATTGAGTCAGTGCCAGTGCCTATTCTGTGGAAAACAGCTCTTAAAGGAGCTTCCCAAGCGCCTAGTACAGTGCTCTGAGTACAGCAAGTGCTCAACGCAGTTGACTGACTTACTACACTTCCATTTGGTGATATCTGGTTCAATGAGCAATCACTATGTGATACTAAACAGCCAGTGATAGCTTCAGGAATACATCTTACTCTGTGTCCCTTGAGACTGAAAGGGGAAGGGGTGGGGGCATGAAATATCTGATTTTGAAAGTGACACCCCAGGTATACAAATCACAAGTTCTATTAAAAGAAAGGTGAATGGCCTGAAGTCCTTTGGCATTTGATTCTCAAAGTATCTTTTAGACTGTGAGCCCACTGTTGGGTAGGGACTGTCTCTATATGTTGCCAACTTGTACTTCCCAAGCGCTTAGTACAGTGCTCTGCACACAGTAAGCGCTCAATAAATACGATTGATGATGAAGTAAACCAGCACTTCAGGAATTCACCCAGGACTATTCTGACCAAATTCTTTTGTGCTCAGCCACTGGTTATTAGCCAAAAAATACTCAAGCCCATTATAGCCTTTCCAATTAAATGCGGGCATCCGCCTAAGAGGGGAGTTTCAGCTTTGCAGCACCTCTAGAAAGCGTGGCACCACAAAGCACCAGGTAGAGAAAATAAAAATCACAAAAGTCGAAAATCTATGAGAGTTTTTAAAGATTCATTTTGGGACTGCCAGGCACACAAGGCCTGTGACAGATGGAACCAAATTGCTTTTCTTTCATCAATACCCAAGTAACCTTGCACTGTGATTTATCAACCGTGCCAAGGTTTTCTTAAGGTTTCAAAGCTTCGGCATCATTCCTTACTAATCTTTATGAGGTCAAGCTAGAGAAATAGCTTCCTCCAGTTGTCTCCGAAACCAATATTGACACAGATATGAAAGTTTTTAAAGTCAAGAGGACCCTTATACAGCCCAACTGATGGTGGGGTTTTTTTTTTAACCTTATTTACTACTGTATGCATAGATCGGTTTTACCAATAACCACCTCTGCTCCGTTCTCGATACGCGTCTGGCGACTGCAGGAACCGATACTCGCGATAGATTCTCCAAAGGTAAACGGAAAGAAAGGGCCAACTTACGTGGAAAAGGCATTATTCTGCTTTTCGCACCGAATTCCTTTGCAGTTATTTAGGCCACCTGTTTCATAATAGAAGTACAACTGGTTGAGGCCATTGGCAAAAGCTAGCAACACGAGACAGTATATGAATAGAAACTTCAAAATGTCCAGTAACATTCGTCCTAGAGAGATCTGCAGAGGTCCCAGGTGAGAATTTGCAGTGAACAATGAGATCAGGCGCAGGGAACTGAAGATGTTTGCAATAGCAAATAAAGCCTCAGCTACCAGGGTGGGGTGCCACATGTCCCACTCATCCCGTTTGAGCCTCTGACTATACTGGAGAAAACACAAAATCAGAAAAGAGAAAGTTAAATTTTTTTAGGGGGGGTGGTTCCACATAAAGCACAGCACTTCATCTTCCTAATATAACGGATCTGGTTAAGTTCCCAAAGCACCACCCTCTGGCTTTATTTCTTCTCTTAGAGACCCCGATAGATTAGAAGGCCCTTGAGAACAGGGATTGTGTCTACTTACTCTTTTGTCCTCCCTCGAGCGCTTCGTTGCTGGGCTCTGCACAGAGCAAGCGCTCAACAAATACTGTTGGTCTCCCCTTCACCTTATCAAAAATGGCAGATAGCTCGAAGGAACTTGGGCTCAATGGGAATTGACCGGGACTGAAAACGGTTTATGTCACCCCATTCCCACCCTCAGTGGGTCAGAACCATCAACTCTATTTACCCTTCTCGTTTTTGTTGTTCTAGTCCCAAATTCAATTTTCCTAATTCTCTAATGAACATCCAATTGGGTCTGTTTTCCTTAACTACGACACTAGGGAAGCAGTGTGGCCTAGTGGAAAGAGCACAAGCCTGGGAGTCAAAGGACCTGGGTTCTAATACCCGGTTCTGCCACGCGTCTGCTGTGGGACCTTGGGCAAGTCGCTTCAGTTCTCTGTGTCTTAATTTCCTCATTTGTAGAAGGAGCATTCAATCCTACTATTTCCTACCTAGACTCTGAGCCCCATATGGAACAGGGACTAAGTTCCAACTGATTATCTTGTATCTAAGTGTTTAATAATAATAATAATAATGGCATTTATTAAGCGCTTACTATGTGCAACGCACTGTTCTAAGTGCTGGGGAGGTTACAAGGTGATCAGGTTGTCCCACATGGGGCTCACAGTCTTTATCCCCATTTTACAGATGAGGGAACTGAGGCACAAAGAAGTGAAGTGACTTGCCCAAAGTCACACAACTGACAATTGGCAGAGCCGGGATTTGAATCCATGACCTCTGACTCCAAAGCCTGGGCTCTTTCCACTGAGCCACGCTGCTTCTCTATTATTTAACAAATGCCATAATCATTATTATTATTATTTGCTTGTCTCTACCCCAGCGCTTAGAACAGTGCTCGGCACATAGTAAGCACTTAACTAATACCATAATAACAACAACAATAATAATGGTATTAAGTGCTTAGTATGTGCCAGGCACTGTACTAAGCACGGGGGTGGATACAAGCAAATCGGTTTAGACACAATCTCAATGGGGCTCACAGTCTCAATCCCCTGATTACAGATGAGGTAACTGAGGCCCAGAGAAGTAAAGTGACTTGCCCCAGGTCACACAATAGACAAGTGGTAGAGCCGGGATTAGAACTCATGACACTGACACTCCCAGGCCCACGCTCTATCCACTATACTCTGCTGCTTCCCCAATTCATTATTAACTATTAATTATTAGGATTATTGTCTGCTTGTATCCAGCCCAGTTCTTAGACGGTATCTGGCACACAGTAAGCACATAACAAATACCATAATTATTATTTGCTTGTACCCACCCCAGCACTTAGAGCAGTGCTCGGCACATAGTAAGCGCTTAACAAATATGATAATTATTATTATCTACCCCAGTGCTTAATACAGTGCTTGGCACAAAGTAAGCACTTAATAAATCCACTGATAATAATAATAATAATAACAACAACAACAGTGACACAGGCATGCTCCAAGTTAGATGGAGCTCATGGTTCAGACCCCACAGAGGGGAGTCAATATTAGATTACAATTGTAGAGAAGCAGCGTGGCCTGGAAAACAGAGCCCGGGCCTGGGTGGCAGAAGGACCTGGGTTCTAAACCCGGCTCTGCCATGTACCTGCTGTGTAACCTTGGACAAGTCACTTAACTTCTCTGTGCCTCAGTTCCCTCATCTGTAAAACAGGGATGAAGACTGTGAGCCCCATGTGGGACAGGGACAGTGTCCAACCTCATTAGCTTGTATCTACCCCAGCGCTTAGAACAGGACTTGACACACAGTAAGTGCTTAACAAATACCATCATCGTCATCTACCCCAGTGCTTAGTATAGTGCCTGGCATATAGTAAAATAACAATAATAATAATAATAATTATGGTATTTGTTGGACTGGTATTTGGTCTTTTAGACTGTGAGCCCAATGTTGGGTAGGGACTGTCTCTATATGTTGCCAATTTGTACTTCCCAAGCGCTTAGTACAGTGCTCTGCACATAGTAAGCGCTCAATAAATTTGATTGATTGATTGATTGTTAAGCGCTTACTATGTGCCAGGCATAGTAATCACTATGTAAATGTCATTAAAAAATAGACTACTAAACCACAAGTACAGTCGATATTAGAAAATTCATATAACCGGTGCTAATTTTTACAACTTCCAGGCTAAACTTGGCCATGAGACCAGTGACCTCAGTGACCCCACTTGATTGTAAGCTAACTGTGGGCAGCAACCCACATTTGCCAACAACATTTTCCCAACTGCACTGTACTTTACCAAGCAGTTATGACAGTGCTCTGCAGGCTGTAAGTCCTCAATAAATACCATGGGTTGATTGAACACTTAGCGTTCTGAACGCTAACCCATTAATTCTTGCCTAAGCATCCTGAGATGGGTTAGTAGAAGAGGTTTTCATTTCCTCGTAATAAATGGGGAAGCTATGCATTCGAACACAAGGGTGTTCGTGACCTGCCTGGGGTAGAAAAAGCTAGAAAGTGGCTTAGGTCAAGATTTCCAACTTTGACTTCTATCTTCGATTCAAGATGCAAGACTGGCAGTTTAGAAAATCAAGTTTGTACCAGAGGGCGATCATTTCCCTTAGTTTCGATCCGCTGATAACTAGGTTTGAAATTTCTCATACACAGTCTCAGCCCGGAGGTGGTAACGTTTGAGAAATCCACCTACTATTCAACCAAGGGAGGTGATGGTCATTTTCCGTCTTTTGTTTCGGAGTAGGTGAAAATGACAACTTGGATTTTTAGCTACAGGTCTTTTAGAAGTTCACTGGGGAAATAATTCCACCCGTACCTTACTAGATGCATTTATTTCATTTCCATACACACACCCAAATATCACCTTACACCTTTTCAATTAATGAAGGGTTAGTAAATGCAATTTGAAGGGATTAATACAGACTGTCAGTATAGCAGTTGTCTTTTTTACTTGTGAAGTATCCTGAACTTGCATAACTCACAGGGCGTATTTGGAGGTTTTGAATTCCTGGTTTACGCTTTTACATATTGCCCATCTAGAAAATCCTCATTCAAGAATTCAGAGCTGATTCGATTTGCAATGGTTTCATTTCTGGAAAATGAGCTAACAACATATAGGTGGCCATGGTCGATGAGAATACAATACTGGGGAACTGGGGTGAGTCATTACAGGTCAAAGCCTTGGCCAAGGTCAAATCAGTGGCCCTCCGGGCCAACCCAAGACTCCCATCTCACTTCATCAGGATTGACAGAAAGCTAGCAAGGGAAAAGATTTCTGTCAGAGGTAAAGGATTCGAGTTTGATTCCGGCTTTCTCCTGAGATAGGAGAGCCTAGCGGATACAGCCTAAGTGATAGACAACAGAAGGCCAAGGTAATGGAGTGCCACAGGCACTTGGGAAGAAAGGAAGAAAAGAATAGCAGAAGGATATTTTGGGTGTGCCAAGAATAGCAGAAGGATGTTTTGGGGGCGCCAATTTTTCCATCTGAAAAATGGGGACGACAGTAGTTGGGGTGACCTCGCTGACAGAAGAATAATGGGACTGATGCACAATTATTTCCTTTTTGAGAAGAAAGCTGAAGCACGAAAAATGAAATCCTATCTCTGAAGTTAATCTTTGGCCCGTTTGGTTTTCATTGCATTTTGAAGGGTCAGAAATATAGGCAACGTGCGTATATGGGTGATCCTTAAACTTCTGAACAATTGAAGACAAATGTAATAAATAAAATCTCCAGCAATGGCGCAAAGGGGCGAAAGATCAAAATAAAATCATCAGCCAGTGTATTGAGGCCAATGAAATATGCATGAGAAAGGTCCCAAGGCCACGACAAATCCACAGTTAACTAATGGCTCTACAGGATTTGGGGGAAATTGACCAAAATGATCAAATCCTCCTCTCCTAGATAGAAAAAAAATATCCCTAGGGCCAGGTTTTTCTTGAATCTGAGAATGCAAATGAATGAAGACACATCTGCAAACACCCGAGTCTGACCCGTTTACTGGCAGCAATTTACGAGTCTTCTAAAGCCTCGTTTCTATACCCTCAAACCTCTATCTGAAAAGTGGGCTGGACACTGAAACTGTGGCTCCACCAGCCTGTGGTAGTTTCCTTTGCGTTCTGCCCCGGAATGACCCTAAAGATGACTTCTTTGGCCTAACTTTACAATATTGAGACACAAACCTTGGGGAGAATAGCAGAATCCCTTCTTGCTTGGGAGCAGATACGCTCCTCGAATTATTCAGAAAGTGTTCCCTGATTCATCCTTCAGCCCAGGTTATGTCAGCACAACAGCCACCACAACACTGGAGCAAACATTTACAGTGCCATTTATATACTTTTTCATTTGCCTGTTCATCCTCTCATTAGAAGTAGTTGTAACTCTTTGGGGCGAACTGGAAATAATTGGGTGGTGGCCTGTTTCTCATTTAGACTGTAAGCTCTCTGGGGGCAGGAACCGTGTCTTTTACTCACATTGCATTCTCCCAGGCATCTCATACAGGGTTCCCCAAATGGTAGGAACTCTGCAAACGCTATTGCTTCATTGGCGGATTCATCTTACCTCCTTCCCTTCCCCACAGCACCTGTATGTATGCATATATGTTTGTACATATTTATTACTCTATTTATTTATTTTACTTGTACATATCTATTCTATTTATTTTATTTTGTTAGTATGTTTGGTTTTGTTCTCTGTCTCCCCCTTTTAGACTGTGAGCCCAATGTCGGGTAGGGACTGTCTCTAGATGTTGCTAATATGTACTTCCCAAGCGCTTAGTACAGTGCTCTGCACATAGTAAGCACTCAATAAATACGATTGATGATGAACAGATGTCCAAGCATTAGCTTGGGGAGAAAAGGAAAGGAAAAAGACAAGTAACTCGGGATAACGGTTTGGAAGTTTTCATAGGATTACAGACCAGGAGAGCAAATGTTCTTTCCTTTGGAATAATAAAAAAAAAGCAAAAAAAATACTTCCCCTACAGAGCACAATACCCGGTAAACTCCATCTTTGGGTAGGAAAAAAGAGATAGCGGAAGCCTGGCCCTTCAAGTAAAATAAAACGCTGAGCACCCAGATATATTTTTCCCCAAACTTAATATTCAACCGGGTTGTCTTTAACTTAGATATTTCATGCCTGAAGAAATAAAATCCAACTGTATATCACAGTAATAGTCCTAGGGGGTTCAAACAGCCCTACTTTGAGCTGTTTGTTCTTGAGTCCAGACACTAGCAGCTGTGTGTTCAGACTTCTGTTCTCACGTAAAATTGAAAGCATCCTAGGGTGTAATAAAACAAAGAGTGGCTTTATTTTTGAGATGGAGACCAAAATAGCCTGACACATGCTTTCTCATCTTTCAAAAAAAAAAGTCTACAAAGGGTTTTCATTTGCTTGCTTTTGTTACATTATATTCCATAACTGCAAATCTTCAGCCAAAACAGAGGCTGCCACTGAGATGTGAATCCTTCAAATTCAGTGTCCCTGGTTTCTGCTTTTTGGATTGCTTTAGCTACCCTGGATAGCTGGCGTTGCCAGCAACAGTTTCACTGGGCTCCATGTTGGACTTAGTGTTTGAGCCGAGAAGAATGCTCTAATTAGAAGTAGTTTAGAGCAAATCACTTCCAAAAGCTTTCCAAAGAGTCTAAAGAAAATTCCTTAGTCGGGAGACGGGCGTCAGAAAGCTACTCTCTTCATCATCTAGGATTGAATCATCTTTCCTGGGGGAAGGTGGGGTTTATATGTACATATCTTCCTCCACGTGTAGTGCACCCCGGGGGTCTTTACTTTAACTCGAGTAAAGCCAACTCACAACGGTAGTTCCATTTCCATCCTTCAGCTCTAACCTTCCTTCCGACAAAGCTGCTGCAACTGATCTTTTCCCTTCGTCCACGGAAGAAGGGACAGAGCTGCTCAGTACCTGTCAACAGTCCCAGCAGGAGGGCAAGCCTGAAAAAAGGGGCGTCAGAAAGCTACTCTCTTCATCATCTAGGATTGAATCATCTTTCCCGGAGGAAGGTGGGGTTTATATGTACATATCTTCCTCCACTTGTAGTGCACCCTGGGGGTCTTTACGTCAACTCGAGTAAAGCCAACTCACAACGGTAGTTCCATTTCCATCCTTCAACTCTAACCTTCCTTCCGACAAAGCTGCTGCAACTGATCTTTTCCCTTCGTCCACGGAAGAAGGGACAGAGCTGCTCAATACTTGTCAACAGTCCCAGCAGGAGGGCAAGCCTGAAAAAATGGGAGAGAGGGGCGATGTAGGAGACAGTGGGAAGAGAGCGATGTAGGAGACAGTGGGAAGAGAGAGATTTTTGGAAACCTCCAGGCCACTACTCCCCCGATCAAACAGGGCTGCAGGGCAGCTCTGCTGTCAGGATCCAAGTCTGTGAGGAGCCTGTCCCTATCTCCTTCCCTTCTCCAACCCACCCCGAGCCAGGCCCTGTTTTAGGTAGGAAACAAAGCCCTGATGAGAAGAATTCCCTACGAGGGCCTCTATCACGCCGGGTCATTCAGCAAAGACCAACGCAAGGCCTCTCGACTGCAGCTTGTCAGTTTTTTAGAATCGCCCTCTTCCTGTTGGGCGGTCCAGTGGCTGCCTTAAATCAGAGGCGCGACTCATATAGCTGGGGAAAGACATCTCCGTTAGGCTTATCGAACCTCTGATCGTTTCCAGGAAAAGGGAAACCTGGGAAGAAGGGAGGGGAGAAAGGCAGGAGTGTTTTGAAATGTCACCGCCAAGGCAAATTCATTTCAATACTGCAGAACAAAAACCGGTTGACGCAGTATGTGGTTTCGGGTAAGATTGATGCCGCGCAAAAGCCTGAGGAGTAATGGGAGTGTGTGATTTCCGACACTGTCAAGCTGAAGGGGATCAGGGGAATGAAGAGATGATAATTCAGGTGTAACAATATTATGCCATATTCATTTGATCTGGAAATATAATTTGAATGATTCGGGAAGGTAATATTTGAGCTGCAAATGAGGTTTATGTGTGCTTTCGGATAAAATTGGATATTTAGGTGGCGTACGTTAAACAGTGCCTGAGTGAGGGTGGAATTGTATTCATCTTGGGATAAGCTGCCGACTATATAGCATTTGTTCAAGGAATCTTGAAGCCCTGCTTTGATCTAGGTGCAGTGATGCAGAGGAACATGGGGTGGTGGTCTTTGGGGGGGTGAGGGGGGTCTTTTTGTCCTATGCTCTCAAAAGTCAGTCTTTGTAATGAAATCGATTCCTTTTAAGACACCTATTGAATAGTCCCTTTGGCACAGAAAGGAGAATGCATCTGTAGTCCACTGACCAGTCAATCATTTATTCTGCTATTTCATCCTAGCACTTCCATTCTATTCCTTAGCTGACCCTTATTCTTCCCAGTGCTTCTACTATTTGTAAACATTTGGTACTCCTTTTCTTTCCCATAAAAGCAAAAGCTCCTTGTGGGTAGGGAATGCATTTTTTTGCCTCTGTTTTAGTTTCCTAAGTGCTTGATGCATTGCTCTCAGGCACTCAAATGATAATAATAACAACCGTGATATTTGTTACTCTTACTCTGTTCTAAGCACTGTACTAAGCGCTGGGGTAGTAGATACAAGATCATCAAGTCCACATGGGGCTCACAGTCAAAGTAGGAGGGAGATTAGGTATTGAATCCCCATTTTCCAGACGAGGGAACTGAGGCCCAGAAAAGTTAAGTGACTTCCCTAAGGTCACACAGCAGGTAAGCAGGGGGGCCCGGATTATGATTTCTCTAAAGAACCGCTGAAGGCACACTTTAAGGAAAAACATGTGAAAGTATCAAAAGCATATCTCAGTAATAATAATCACTTACCCTCTTTGCTTTAACTAGTAGCATAATTAGTAGTTACCTTTAAAAGTGCAACAATTTTCAAAGAGATTGTTGCCAAGTATAAGGAGTTCATTACAAAATCCATCAGGTTCCACCAGTCGTGGATGTAATCCTGCAGTCCGCCATCCCACATCTGTTTAATTTCACCCCATATAAAACCTAGAATTAGAAGAAATATTGAAGCTATTTATTTTCAAAGCAGAACCATATCTTTCTCCATTCTTTAATTCTATGCCTCTAAAATCAGAGATATAAAAACGGTGTCATTTGTCTTCCCGGAAAGTACTTTGGGGGAGAGACTATTCCATATTCTGCTTTCGATCTCGCACTCTGGCTGGCAGGATACCACCGAAAGAATGCCAAAAAGGTCACCTTGAAACTCAGGATGAAATTTTTCCCTGAGTCTGAAGTACATGATTCCCCTTAACTGTGAATGAAATCAAGAGCAACAGACCCCAGAATACATCCGAGGAAGGATTCGAGCAGTTCAGGGAAATCATTTCATCGACTAAGCCCCACTGACTTCCTGGGAACACGGCGGACCATTCAGTACAAAGTCTTTCTCCAGCAGCAGTTGAAAGGATTGAGGCTATGTCGAAGGAAGTTTATTAAGCTATTATTCAATGGTGCACACACACACACTCACTCACGCTCAGAGAAAAAAAAACACCCAAATCTCAAAACAGTCATCATTCTAGATTTTTCACCATTATCAACACAGTTGAAGTTTTGTTTCTTCTTACCTGATTATTCCTATTAAGGCGATTGGGAAAGCCCTGTTATCAAAAGTTATCAACCAGGAGCTGAATTTGGGTAAAACCACCCTGACATCTCTCCTACCTCACACTGAAGCTGAAGAGGAGGATGTTGGAGAGAAGAATGTTCACTGCTAGAGTCCATGCTAACTGGAAAGTTGCCAATCTGGATGGTGCCTTGGGGGACCGACTAGCTAAGTACCAAATTGCAACCATTGATTTAGTTGACATGAACCACCACCGTGTTGGTAAATAATCCCCAAACCAGGAACCAACGTAAAAGTGTTGGTTAAATCAATCAATCCGTTAAAGCTCGGGTCTGAGTCTCAGAAGGGCCTGGGTTCTAATCCTGGCTCTGCTACTCATCTGCTGTGTGACCTCGGGCAAATCACTTAACTTCTCTGTGCCTCAGTTACCTCACCTGTAAAATGGGGACTAAGGCCGTGGGCCCCATGTGGAACACGGACTGTGTCCAACACAGATTACTGTATATCTACCCCAGCGCTTAGAACAGTGCCTGGCACCTTAAAAATACAGTATGTCTGCTGTGTGACCTTGGGCACATCACTTCACTGGGCCTCAGTTACCTCATCTGTAAAATGGGGATTGAGACTGTGAGCCCCAGGTGTCCAACCTGATTTGCTTGTATCCACCCCAGCGCCTGGAACTTAGTAAGCGCTCAGCAAATACCATCATTATCGTTATAATCACCAAGCACATCACTCGGGGCCCGAAAGTAAATTGCCCCAGTCAGGATGGAATGAAATCATTTTTCTCTGTAAAATCCCTTTAAAAAAGGTACGCTTGCTCCATGCACAGCTAACCAGGTTATCACACTCACCATCCTGTCTGCTCTCCTTCAAGGCTTCAGAAAAATGAGACTCAGAGTACACGGCCAGTCACAATGCTCGCTGACATCCAATCCCTACTCTACCCAAATTCAAACCAACCTGTAGTAACGGGGGAGGCAGAATAAAAGGAACCAAGATTCGGAAATCCAGACAGAAGCAGCTGGGGAGATGATCAGAGTCTCCACGATGGGAATATTTCAAAAACGTCTTTGTGTTGTTTATAAATACAGCCCGCGTGGCTCAGAACTTCGGTTTAAGAAGAACTGTAATTATTAATGTCAGGACTAGGGAAAACAAAAGACAAGTGTCTAGTACAGATGAGTAAAATGAGGTTTTTTTTACTTAAAATAAAAAGTCCTGTGGGTCTCAGGCTGATCTAATAGTTATTTCCCACCTTACCCACTACAAGCTGCTCTGTGAGGGTTATTTTTGTTTCCGGCGCATTGAATCCCGGGAACTAAGCTGAGAGAATACAATGTGCTTTGCAAGAAGGCATTGCAGCATCCCACCCTTCCCCCAATACACCAAGATCGAGAGTTGCTTTCATGTGGGAAAATCTGCAAACGCATCCTCGAGAGTGGCTCTTCACCTCACCGTTGCTGACGTACAGGTTGAAAAAAATCCCCCAAAAAGCCAATTGAAGGATGATGAACGACTTGTACGCAGAGAGATGGCATGGTCTAGTGGACAGATCACAGAGTGGGCAATCAGGAATCTCAGGGCCCAATTCCTGCTTTGCCACCAGGCCTCCAGCAAGTCACAACCCCTCTGGGTCTCAGTTTCCCCCTCTGTAAAACGGGGATAAGATCCTGTCCTCCCTACCTCTTAGATTACAAGCCTCAAGTTGGGCAGGGACTAGATCTGATGATTTTATATCTTTATTTTACTTGTACATTTCTATCCTACTTATTTTATTTTGTTGGTATGTTTGGTTCTGTTCTCTGTCTCCCCCTTTTAGACTGTGAGCCCACTGTTGGGTAGGGACTGTCTCTATATGTTGCCAATTTGTACTTCCCAAGCGCTTAGTACAGTGCTCTGCACATAGTAAGCGCTCAATAAATATGATTGATGACGATGATGATGATATCTACCCCTGAACTTAGAAAACTGTACAGTACCCAGGAAATATATGATCGTTATTATAGCCTACTGAGTAGTGTTCTGCACCTATTGATAATACATCAGGGAAGATATTCTACAGATCTCAGGGGAAGTCCGAGAACAGAAACAAGGAAGCAGCGTATGGCGTAGTGGGTAGAATATGGGCCTGGAAATCAGGAGGTCTTGAGTTCTAATCCCGGTTCCACCACCACTCTGCTGGGTGGCCTTGGGCAAGTCACTTCACCTCTCTGTGCCTCAGTTACCTCATCTGCAAAATGGGGAGCAAGACTATGAGCCCTATTTAGGACAGGGACTGTGTCCGACACGATTATCTTGTATCCACCCCAGTTCTTAGAACAGGGCTTGACCCATAAGAAGTGCTTAACAGATACCACGAGAAAAAAACATCGTTATACTGTACTCTCCCAAGTGCTCAGTACAGTGCTCTGCACACAATAAGCGCTCAATGAATACAACTGATTGATTGATTTCTGCTCCCGAGTCCCAATTGGCGCTAACTTCTTGAACAGATGCATTTTTACATCTGTAAATGTAGACGGGGGTCAGATGCCTGTTCTTCCCCTTTCGACCGTAAGCCCTAGGTGGGGCAGGGACCGGGTCCCATGCTGTATCTAGCCCAGCGCTCAGCAAAGTGCTTGGCACACAGTAAGCGCAAAACAAATACCACAATTATGATGATGAGTATTATTACCCAGGACCCACGGTAATATCATCCACTCGACGATGGTGGGCGGCGGTCCCTGCATGTTCAAGTCTGACCTGTCGATGTGCTGGGAGGCCAGCAAGAGGAGAAACAAAAAAGTCAAGTAGGACGCGGTGTGGCAGATAAACTTGATGAATGGCTTCTTGATGAAGAGTCCCAGGGGGCTTTTGGGGGCTATTAGGTAGCAGACGGAGAAGACGGGGAAAAGAAGTCCTATGACCACACACGTCAACATCTTCACCGCCCAGTGCCGTCTCCTCCAGCCCGGAAACTCGTCATACCAGCGAGAGGCGAGCAGCTGCTGGCAGTTCGGCTGGGCCACAAACTAAAGGAAAGGAAAAAAGAAAGAAATCCAGTTTACCTCAGAGAGCTTTAGAGGAACCAGTGCAGCCTAGGAAAGAAGACAGGTCTGGGAGACAAGAGATCTGGGTTCTACTTCCGACTTCGCCACCTACCCGCTGAGTCGCTGTGGGCAAGTGACTTCACTTCTCTGTGCCTCAGTCTCCCCATCTGTAAAAGGGAAACTAAACGCCTGCTCTCTCTCCTCCTTAGACTATGGGCTCCGTTTGGGACAGCAACTGGGTCCGATTGGATTGTACTGTATCTTCCACAGTGCTTGGCACATAGTAAGAGCTTACCAAATACAACATTATCTTCTTCCTATCATCATCATCATTATTATTATTATTGTTATTATTATTATTATCATCATTATTCCTATGATCAGGGACCAATCTCCAAAATTATCAGAGGTTTCTCCATCTTACCAGCAGTGGTAATTTCCAGCCTTCGTAGAACAAGGCGAAAATTACCATCCCAAACTGCACCCGATCTAGCCAAATCAAGTGACATTGTCCTCCACCACTTGGGTGAGGAATCTATTCCAGGGGGTGGTGAATCACTTTGTCCTAGTATATGCTTTGTGCTCTGCTCTGCCAATAAGGTACAGCAGAGTTGGTACAACAATCCCTGCTCACGTGGAGCTCACAATCTAGAGAGGGAGACAGATACTATGGTAAATAAATTACAGATATGCAAATCAGTGCTGCTGATTAATAAGGCATTGTTAAAACATACTTTAAAACTGTTTTGACCTGAAGGAAGTGCTATAACTTCTCCATCCTGAAGAATGCATGAAAATTCAGGCACAGGAAATCTTAACAGAAACAAGGGTTTAAAACGGACATTATAAAGCCATCTGAGCGGATGTGGGTAACATGTTAAGTCCAGCAAAGATTTAAGCCATAGATGCAGACCGTGATCTTATCTGAAAGGAACTGAAATAGCCTGTGAACAATTTCCTGCAACACTAATACATTCAAATCTTCACGACAATTCTTTCCTTTATGATAATAATAATAATACTGGCATTTATTAAGCGCTTACTATGTGCAAAGCACTGTTCTAAGCGCTGGGGAGGTTACAAGGTGATCTGGTTGTCCCACGGGGGGCTCACAGTCTTAATCCCCCATTTTACAGATGAGGGAACTGGGGCCCAGAGAAGTGAAGTGACTTGCCCAAAGTCACACAGCCGACAATTGGCGGAGCTGGGATTTGAACCCACAACCTCTGACTCCAAAGCCCGGGCTCTTGCCACTGAGCCACGCTGCTTCTCCCACTCTTCTATTCCTCAGGATTTGGGGTTCCAGGTTAACAAAAATACACTTAGTTGGACTTGAAGCATTCACCGAACTTGAAAATGAACCTAAGTCCCTTTAGGTTGTACACACCATATTTGTCCCCTGTATTATGATGACTTTGTACATTTCAGAGACATTGGCTTTGGCTTATTTTCACCCTCATGAATGATATAAATCACAGACTACTGAGACTGGCAGCCATATAGAATGGGGACTGTAAGCGCATTCATTCAATCGTATTTATTGAGCACATATAGTGTGCAAAGGACTGTATTAAGCACTTAGAATAATACCTATGTTTCTATGTGGTGTTTTTGTTTACCGAGACGAGATTGCTAGGGATTGGGCTCCGTACAGATTAGACATCTAGTATCTCCAAACCGGGGCAAATTCTCATTCAATCATTCATTCAGACTTCTGACGGGGTGGGAGAGAGAAGAGGGGACCGCTCCTGGTGTGTGGCCAGGGAAGTCTAAAAACCAGTGACTCAAACAGACATCATCAATCATCATCATCAATTGTATTTATTGAGCGCTTACTGTGTGCAGAGCACTGTACTAAGCGCTTGGGAAGTACAAGTTGGCAACATACAGAGATAGTCCCTACCCAACAGTGGGCTCACAGTCTAAAAGGGGGGGGCAGAGAACAAAACCAAACATACTAACAAAATAAAATAAATAGAATAGATATGTATAAGTAAAATAAAATAAATAAATGACATGAATTATCATGAATTCTCCCGCTCCTTCAGCAGCCTTAAAAGAACTCCTTTCCCTTGCCTTTCTACCAGAACAAACCCCCTATTCACTGTGGGAGGGAAACAGCATCTCTGTAATTAAAAAAATAAATATTTCTACTTTTAATTGCCAGAACAAAGCGAGTACAGACGATTCTTGAGAATTGGTTGGGGATAAGCGGTTGTCCTTATGCCAGCATATTTTCTTTGAAGTTTACTTCTTCCTAAAATGGGCTTGGAAACAGCATCTTCCCCATCGGTGGCATTATGTTTGCATGCTCTTTGGCTTAAGAGGGCTTCATCTGTTTTATTGGTCTCTTGGTTTCCAATGTTCACATGCTGTATGGTCCTGGTGGCTTTCAGGGACTGGGGGGAGTGGAGACGGCCTCTCAGGAACTGTCCTGGGCAGACTGTCTTTCTCCTACCATCAACATATGAAGGGAGAGATTCCAATGCTCAATTAGCAAACACCTTTCCCGTTCAAAGACACCTTTCTGAAAAGAGCAACAAAGGCAAAGCAGTCTTGTACACAGCCCTCTAGGCTGGAAGCTTGTCACGGGCAGAGAATATGTCTGCTATACTGTTATATCGTACTCTTCTAAGCACTTAGGACAGCGCTCTAAACACAGTAAGCGCTCAATAAGTATGACTGACTGCTGTGCCCTTAAAGCCCGCCCTTTGCTTGTGACATAGTTCAGGGCTAGGGAGACCAGCTGGGCCTGCCAGGAAGAGATGATGATAGTCACTGTGGTATTTGTTAAGGGCTATCGCTGTGCCAAGCACCGTACTAAGTGCTGGGGTAGCTACAAGGACAACCAGGACGGACACCGTCCCTTGCCCACATGGGGTTCACAGTCCAAACTGCTACCACGCTGCTCCAAGCAATTAAGTCCTGCCTTCACTACAACAGCCTCCTCACTGGCCTCCCTGCCTCCTGCCTTTCTCCTCTCTGTTGCCAAGATTATTTTTCAACACGACCATCCATTCCACGTCTTCCCATTCACCAAGACCCTCCAGGGGTTGCCCAGTTACACCTGTTTCAAACAGAAACTCCTTACCATTAGCTATAAGGCACTCGATCAACTCCTCCCCTCCTACCTTACCTCGGTGACCTCCTACTTCAACCCAGCTCACACACGTCACTCCACTAATTCCAACCTACTCACCGCATCTTGATTTTTTTCTGTCTCATTGCTGACCCTTTGCCCACGTTCTCCCTCGGGCCTCGAACTCCCTGCTCCTTCATACATGACAGACTGATAATTTGCCCAGATTTAAAGGCCTCCTGAAATCACATCTCCTCCAAAAGGCTTTCCCTGACTAAGCCCTCATTTCCTCTATCAGCCCTCCCCTCTGCATCGCCTATGCACTTGGGTCTACATCCCGCCCTCGGCGCTTACGTCCCCCTTCTAGACTGTGAGCCCACTGTTGGGTAGGGACTGTCTCTATATGTTGCCAACTTGTACTTCCCAAGCACTTAGTACAGTGCTCTGCACACAGTAAGTGCTCAATAAATACAATTG
Source organism: Tachyglossus aculeatus (assembly GCF_015852505.1). Taxonomy (NCBI): domain Eukaryota; kingdom Metazoa; phylum Chordata; class Mammalia; order Monotremata; family Tachyglossidae; genus Tachyglossus; species Tachyglossus aculeatus. Next base: position 6,868,816 of record NC_052085.1, read on the forward strand.
ATTGATTGATTAAGCGACTTGCTCAAGGCCACACGGCTGGCAAGTGGCAGAGCGGGACAAGAACCCAGGTCCTCAGATTCCCAGGCCCGGCCTCTTTCCACTAAGCCACGCTGCTTCCTAATCAGTTTCAGAGACATTTCCGCAAAGGATGCTCACAATCACGACTCAACCGGTTTCAAACTGGGAATTTAGTAGCCAGGTATTATAGCCTAGAAGCAGCGTGGCTGAGTGTATAGAGCAAAGGCCTGGGAATCAGAAGCCTGGGGGTCTAATCCCAAAGCAGTGTACTGAGCGCCTGGGGAAGTGCAACAGAAAGAAGAGACAAGTGGCCTGCACATAAGGAGCTTTCTCCTGCAAGGGATGCGGACATAAAATCCTTACAAATAGAGTCATCGGAAAAAGACGAAAACCCCATCGCCGCCTGCCTCTCAAAGATGTAGGGTGTGGATGATTAAGTCAGCCAGAAAAGTCAATTTGTTCAGTACTGGCACCTTTGGATACCTAGATCTGAAAGAGGTGGAGCTGAATTTGCCAAGCCTAACGCCGGGGAAGAGGGGGAGGCAGAGAATACTTTTCAAACTGCCCTACCTGTTGTTGTCCCGCCTATTCATTTGAACAGCAATAGAGATTTTGTTTTTTATGTATGTTTATTATAGATATAAAAACAAATGGCAGGCGATAAGCAGTTTTTCCTTTGTAAATATGTGCTTTTCGGGAAAGCATCCCAAGATAGGTTTGATCCCGCTTAATTTTGTCATAGCAATGAGTTCAAATTATGCAAAATGCTAAAGTAAAATTTTGGTCTAATAGCATTATCCTGATAGAAAGCGAAGTAAATATTTTAACTGCTGGGCTTTTGCATTTACACATGACACACCAGAAATTTCTGTACAGACATTTAAGGTGGTCAAAAAATTATCTGCTGTTGGCAAATAATGATGATACAAAGCAGACAGAACCTGTTTGCTCTCAAAAGGAGGACTCCAAAGATACCTTGGGGACATGTCGGTTCAAAAATAACATCAATCTATTTTCTTCTACAGATGCTAATAATAGCCTGTAGCTAGGACCCTTAATGAAGAATGATTCATAAAGAATTCAGCTAAGTATATATAATTATGACCATCACCATTCTCCTGATTATCATCACCCTCATGATAGATGGAACCCTGCTCCGTGTCGGTTGGAACGGCTGGGAATCAAAAGTCCCCATTCTGTGTCAGGAGGGACCTCATTAAAGTCTGAAGGGCTGCTTTCCCCTTCACTGATCGTGGCTCAGCGGAAAGAGCCTAGGCTTGGGACTCCGAAGTCGTGGGTTCTAATCCTGGCTCTGCCACTTGTCAGCTGTGTGACTTTGGACAAGTCACTCAACTCTGTACCTCAGTTACCTCATCTGTAGAATGGGGATTAAGACTGTGAGCCCCACGTGGGACAGCCTGATTATCTCGTTTCTACCTCAGCGCTTAGAACAGTGCTTGGCACATAGTAAGCGCTTAACAAATACCATTATTATTATCATTATTATTATCAGATGTTCCCAGATGTGCCAGCCCATCTGATGGAGTCCATATTAACCGCTTCTGCTACCTTTGCCACTTCTGGTTCCACAGAAGTTACAAGGGACATAAGTTGCTGGAGAAGGAAAGAGGCTGAGGTCTACTAATATTATTTCTCCCATTAGGGTTTGGGGTTGACGACAATACACACACACAATCTGATCACCTTGTAAACTCCCCAGCGCTTAGAACAGTGCTTTGCACATAGTAAGCGCTTAATAAATGCCATTATTATTATTATTATTATTATTAAAGCACTACTGTTGCCCACAATCCTGGTGGGTACCTCAATCAATCAATCAATTCTTCAGTCATATTTATGCAAACCACTGTAATAAGCACTTGGGAGACTACAGTTTAACAGAGTTGGTAGACATGTTCCCTACCCTCAAGGTAGTTTACAGTTCACCTCACCTCCCGGTGACTGGGTGTCTTCAAAGGAATCCCCAGGTAGATGCGAGCGTAGTAAAATGAGACAGTTTCTTGAGCGATTCTATTAAACGTGATGCCACTCTAAGCCAGCCACTCAGGGCATCCCAATCAATCAATCAATCACTGCCCATCGCTAAACTGTAAGCTCATCCTCTAGTCTATAACTTCTCTGTGCCCGTTCCCTCATCTGAAAAACGAGGATTAAATCCCTGCACTCGCTCTCCCTTTGGTGGAGGGATCAATTGTGCACTATCAAATCAGGTTCTGCATATTACAAAAGTACTAGTTATCCCTAGAATCAACAGGCTTTGCCAGGATTAAAATATTTCTGGTATTGTCCAGAGGAACCATTTCCCTTCTGAATGAGATTGATGATGCTTTTATAGGCTACATCCCAGTAAATAACAACTATTCTTCAAGGCTTAATTGTGCATTTAGGGATATTGTTCACTGAATTTTGAAAATTGTGTCTGCTGTTCTCAAAGCTGATGAATCACCTTTATCATTCCACTCGTGAATGTTGGCAAGTTTTTCATTGTCAAATTTGTTCACCAGCTACATTAAGTACGATTTTCTTGCTTTGCATGATAAAGGCATTTACTTTAATGAAAGATAACATGACACAAGCACGCCATTAAGAAAGACTATTTAATTTTGATTGTTTTTGATTTTTTTTTTCCAATCCAGCTGGTACTAATGATGTTATGTTTGGGGGGATTAAGTGAAACTCTTCTTCACTCCTTTCCCCCAGCCAATGCCCTGATACGATTTTCCGTCCCGAAAGCAATACTTAAATCCAAACTCCCTCGTGTCCACAGAAGAAGAAAAGTAAACAGGCATCTCTATTTAGTTAAGATCTGCTAGAATGAATATTTCTCAAAGTGTGTTTTCTTTTCCTCGGTTCACAAATGGGAAGTAAGAGAAATGAGAGAGAATACCTTGTGGATGAGGTGGCATTTCAGCAGTAGTGTGATTTAGTAGAAAGAGTGCGGAGCCTAGAGATATGATAATAAATGCCATTATTATTATTATTATTATTATATGAGCTCTCCTTCTAACCTTGCCCTTACTAATAGTAATTGTTGTAATTGTTAAGGGCTTACTATCTGCCAAGCAATGAGGCAGAGACAGTGGAATCAGATCAGACACTGTCCCTGCCCCACGTGGTCCTTGGTAGTCCAACCTTTCTCCGTTTTCTCAGCTGTCTTCTCATGTAATAATGGCATTTGTTAAGCGCTTACTATGTGCAAAGCACTGTTCTAAGCGCTGAGGGGGATACAATAATAATAATAATAATTATGGCATTTATTAAGCGCTTACTATGTGCAAAGCACTGTTCTAAGCGCTGGGGAGGTTACAAGGTGATCAGGTTGTCCTATGTGGGGCTCACAGTCTCAATCCCCATTTTACAGATGAGGTAACTGAGGCACAGAGAAGTGAAGTGACTTGCCCAAAGTCACACAGCTGACAATTGGCGGAGCCAGGGTTTGAACCCATGACCTCTGACTCCAAAGCCCGGGCTCTTCTCCACTGAGCCACGCTGCTTCTCAGGTTGTCCCACGTGGGGCTCACAAGCTTAATCCCCATTTTACAGATGAGGGAACTGAGGCTCAGAGAAGTTAAGTGACTTGCCCAAGGTCACACAGCAGACATGTGGCAGAGCCGGGATTCGAACCCTTGACCTCTGACTCCCAAGCCCGGGCTCTTTCCACTGAGCCACGCTGCTTCTCTATAATAGTAATAATGATTCATTCAATTGTATTTATTGAGCCCTTACTGTGTGCAGAGCACTGTGATGATAATGATGGTATTTGTTAAGCGCTTACTATGTGCGATGCACTGTTCTAAGCACTGGGGGGATACAGGGTGATCAGGTTGTCCCACGTGGGGCTCCCAGTCTTCATCCCCATTTTCCAGATGAGGTAACTGAGGCACAGAGCAGTTAAGTGGCTTGCCCAAGGTCACACAGCTGACAAGTGGTTCAGTGGAAAGAGCACGGGCTTTGGAGTCAGAGGTCCTGGGTTCGAACCCGACTCTGCCACATGTCTGCTGTGTGACCTTGGGCATGTCACTTCTCTGATAAGAAGAGGCTTCCCGCTTCCTTTCAAAATCTACTTCCTCTACCTAGTGGGACGTACCGGTCGATCAGAGGTACTTATTGAGCGCTTACTGCGTGCAGACTATCGTACTAAATGCTTGGGAGTGTACGCTAGACAGAGTTGGTAGACACAGTCCCTGCCCGCAACGAGCTACAATCCTGTACTTCATCCAGGGCCAGGCTCAATCTTAATCCTGACTTCTCTTGGTTACTCCCGCAGTCTTTAAGTGATTTCCAAACTCTGACTGCTGCCTTCCTTAAATACTTCAGGCATAGAATCTCAAGTAAATAGAATCTCGAATAAACACGATATCTCCATTTAAAGGCTATTTTTAATCCATACAAGTTTCAGCAAGCGTGGTATTTTTAAACCAGGAAGCTGGAAAAACATTTTATTTTTAAATTTCCCTTTGTGAGTCGGTGGGTAGATTTATTTTTCTAACAGCTGCTTCTGCTGAGCAGTTTGAAGTTCCTCTCAATAGAAAGGCTTCGGTAGAATGAAAAATTTGGAAAGCTCAGACCTTCAAAATATTGGATTTGCAAAAGACTTCGATTCCAGAGGCTTCGGAACCCTATGTTAAAACTCCACAATTATGTGAGCTAGAGGTCTACTAAAGAACAATACATTCAAAGAAACCCATTTTCCCTTTGGTAGTGGGAATGAGCTGTTTATAAACTCACAGCAACATCGCTGGTTGGGGTGGATGGGGGGGATAATGCCACGCTGACATTAGAGAAGCAGCGTGGTTTAGTGGAAAGAGCTTGGGCTTGGGAGTCATAGGTCGTGGGCTCTAATCCCAGCTCTGTGTGACTTTGGGCAAGTCACTTCACTTCTCTGGGCCTCAGTTCCCTCATCTGTAAAATGGGGATTAAGACTGTGAGCCCCATGTGAGACAACCTGTTACCTTGTATCTACCCCAGCGCTTAGAACAGTGCTTGGCACATAGTAAGCACTTTACTATTATTATTACTATTATTACGTCTCTCGGACAAGCTTTGGTATCTTTTCCCCCATCCCCATTTGAGTGAACTTGGGTTGGACGTTTGGTACTGTCCTGTTTATCCTATACCAATGCTACCTTGCTTCAGAATAATAATAATAATAATGGCATTTATTAAGCGCTTACTATGTGCAAAGCACTGTTCTAAGCGCTGGGGAGGTTACATGGTGATCAGGTTGTCCCACGTGGGGCTCACAGTCTTAGTCCCCATTTTACAGATGAGGTAACTGAGGCACAGAGAAGTTAAGTGACTTGCCCAAAGTCACACAGCTGACAATTGGTGGAGCCGGGGTTTGAACCCATGACCTCTGACTCCAAAGCCCGGGCTCTTTTCCACTGAGCCACGCTGCTTCAGAATGCAGTCACCCAACTGGAAACTAGAGTCAGGAAGGTCTCCCAATTCATTGGAAAACTCTTCTGGCTCAAGAAACTTGAGGAATCCTCAAAATAATAATAATAATAATAATGGCATTTATTAAGCGCTTACTATGTGCAAAGCACTGTTCTAAGCGCTGGGGAGGTTACAAGGTGATGAGGTTGTCCCATGGGGGGCTCACAGTCTTAATTCCCATTTTACAGATGAGGTAACTGAGGCCCAGAGAAGTGAAGTGACTTGCCCAAAGTCACACAGCTGGTAATTGGCAGAGCCGTGATTTGAACCCATGACCTCTGACTCCAAAGCCTGGGCTCTTTCCACTGAGCCACGCTGCTTCTCTCAAAAGACTTCTGAGTAATCCTTACCCCTCACGGGTATAATCTGTTTATTCCATTTATTCATGTTTTGCGTACTTCTGTTTTTAAACAGTTCTTTCTATATTTCTACTTTTTTTGTACTGCCTGGTATACAATTTGTGTCTTCTTGTTTCCTCCATTCGACTGTAAGCTCCTTGAAGGCAAGGACAGTGTCTTTTACTATAACTGTATGCTCTCAAGCTACTAATACAGTGTTATGAACACAACAGGCAGTCAGTGAATACTAAGGAAAGGGAGGAGTAATCAAAATTATGGATAGAGAAGTACGGAAAGGAAGGAGTAATCAAAATTATGGATAGAGAAGTACGGAAAGGAAGGAGTAATCAAAATTATGGATAGAGAAGTACGGAAAGGAAGGAGTAATCAAAATTATGGACAGAGAAGCACTTTACAGGAAAAGTTGGTTTGAAATATGTCCTGGAAGCAGGAAATCTGGACAATGCACTTGATTTGGAGATTTTCCTTCACAAAGTGGACATTTTGGGATAGTGAAAGGAGAACCACAACTCTCCAGAATTTGAATTCAGAAGGTAGTTTTAACTCTGCCTTTTGAAATTGGTACACATTTAGCTCTCCAGGAAAAATTCAATTCATTCTATGTATATATTGACTATGAAAAATGGTTTAAATATTACATGGCCTAAGGCTAGGTAAATATTTGCTGGGGCCAACTTTTTTTTTTAAACAGATAGGTATGGCTACATAGACATTAATCACTCTTTGAGGACAAAGCATTTTTTTTTTAGATCTGTGCCTACAGTGACAGAATGAAGTGGAATTTTCCTGGGTGATTTAAGCAAAAATGTTATTGGGGAGGATTAAGGGAACCATTCCTCTCCCCCACCCTCCCACCCCCAAAAATCACCCATAATAGTGGGTCTATATTCATCCAATCTACTGGAGATAAATCAATTCTCTTTGCCTGGGTAGACAATACCTTGTCTGAGTTCCATTCTAAGAGGGTATTTAAAAGATCCCCGAAGTTTTTCAGAAACCAGTCCTAGCTGGGTTCAAACGGGAAAGGTGACTGGGCTTCCCTTGGGCAGACTCCTGCTTGGACTTAGCAGATCAGTAATCGATAGTATTTACTGAGCGCTTACTCAGTGCAGAGCACTGTACTGTGCACTTGGGAGAGTGTGACAGGATTAGCCGACGTGTTCCCTGCCCATAATGAGCTTACAGTCTAGAGTTATGAAAGTAAAACAGAGTTTAGACAGCTAATCTTCTAAACCCCATAGAGTTTACTGTACTTTTAGGCTGCTCTTCCAAATAAACTGAATGTGCGGCAGTATTGGGAATTTTGGTAAAAACGGAGCATATTCAAATTCAGAGCACATTGAACATGCAAACTGACATAATTGCTTGAGTTTTGGCAACTCTTCCATTCCAAATTAAGCCCCGAGAGGAGGTTAACTCCTCTCGCCTCAATGCACGCTGTCCTGTTCTGTCCCAGCTAATCACTGGCAGTCTCTGGTCAGACCCCCCTTGGGGCCCTTCTGACATCCAATCATAAGGGCTCTGGGTGGCAGTTGCTGTTTTTCTCTGGAATTTTCCCCGAAATACAGCAGAACATACTGGTTTTAAAATAAACATGTTAATCAAATGTTTCCCAGGGAAAAACTGTTTCCCCTTGGTTCCCTCACTCAAACGCATCAGTTGATCATGTCCCCAAATGTTTGTTAGCTGTCAGATGGTCTAGACAGCCTCACAGACACAGATTTCCTTTAGGAAAACGCTCTCTAATTACTCTGCTCCGTACTGGAGGCTTTGCCAGTTCCCAGTTTGGGGAGCAGGCCCTGCTACTCATCCAGTTTGGGCCTGAGGGACAAGTGGCTCAGAAAGCTTTTGTTTCTCTTTTCCGCTCCCCTTCCAAATTGCTTCTGGGCTAGAAATGGTACCCTGGGCAAAGTTATTTACTGAGAGTGGATGCTGACATTTTCCTTTAATTGATTTTTGTCAATATAATTGGCCTTGGAAACCTCTCCCACTTGACCACGGGCTTGTAACTCCAAAAGAGTAAATAAGGGACGTCAAAATTCGGCTTTCTTGCAGCCTCAAGCTTTCTCTTCAGAAGTGATGTCCGTTAAAATTAAATAGGCACTAACACAATAGGGCTAACCCTTTTGACAGTTAATGGGGTAAACTTGCTTATATTTAAGAACCCATTTTCCTCTCCATTTGATTTTGAGGACAGAGCTTCCTTCATTTTTAATGGGATTTGTGTAGATCTGAATAGCAATCTATTTAGAGCTCTTTGGGCAGACATAAGCAGTTGCACCGAAGCAAGAAATGACACATGAAAGAGAGCTGTAACCGCCACAATTTAAGCTATTCAAATAACCCACAGAATCTAATCCGTAAACAGAAAAGATGGGCAAATATTTGCAAAGCAAACATATGGTCTGTTTTAAAGATGTTTGCCCCTGCTTGGCAAAGTGCTTACTTAAAGGGCTTAAAAAATATGTCTGAGATTGTGGAGAAACAGGAGCTAGGGTGGCAGATACCCAACCTTGAAAGTCATTCTTGCACCACCTAGACTAAACACACAGGTTTCAAAGAGTCAGAAGCTGAATAATCTGTTCTTTTTTTAAAAAAAAAAAGGAAGAAAGAAAGGTCTCCTCCTCCAATTATGGTCTGCACTTTTCCTTGCTTTAATGGCACCATACGGAGGAGACCACCATTCACTAGGTGACTCGATGGCTGTAGAAACTCGGTCAGATACCCACATGTCCTTTTGCTTTTCAATGTTTTCAGCGATTTTGAGTGTTAATTAGCCATCCATCAATTGATCGAGCAAGCTGATACGGTCTCACGAAATGCTGCCTCAATATACCATTCAGAATACTGATGTGAATACAAATTCAGTCTCTGGGGATTGCAAAAAAAAAAAGTGCCTTGGGCTTTTAGAATGAATGTATTATTACACTTGTCAAATAGCATAGAGCAGTTTGTTCTCAAAGTTATTTGCCCTACTGTGAATCCATGGGCATTCGAAAGCATTCGGGAACGATTAGCCGATCCTACTGGCCAAACCTTACAAACCCTGTAATTTCCTACCTCTAAATGGAACAAAATGTTCTCAAAATTTTTCCCCTTCTAGCTTTGAACTGTTCCATTGAAAGGTAGTGCGGGAGAGAACGTGTTTTCTAACAACTGGAATAAACTCATTTTTGCATTTCCCATTTCAGCAAATTAAAGTAGCAATGCTATTTGTTGAGTGCCCCCAAGGAGCAACACACTGTACTGGCTGCTTGAAACACAAGGCCATAAGATATGTTCACTTGGAACGATATGTTCACTTTGAGATTTTCAACAAAAAGACCTACTTGGCTGTCTTCAGTAACCCTAAACTAATTTGGAATTATACTGCAAACAACTCAGACATTACTATCAGGTTGGAAACAGAATTAGCGGGCTCCTCCTCATTCTTCTGTTATTCAGACACCAAACGCAGTGGATCTGGTTTTGCAAAGTTGAACTTGAACAGTAGCTGCTCAAAACCCCACACAGCTGAAATCCACAGTATGCAGTCTGGCAAAGAGATGGAATTGTGAATTCTCCCCTGGGCAAATTTCATCAATTTTTTTCCCTAAGATACTCTGCTTATGTTTACCTGTTGCCCACAGATAACTCACACTGGGGATCAGAGAACAGTAAAGGGATTATTCTAGGTTCCAGTGATAATATGGGGTCCATATTTCTACATCCACCAAACCCCCACATTCAGTCAAATGTTCGGTCCCCATTTTTTATATCAGTGCCTTTATATTCGAGAATCAGTCAAAAATTCCCTAAGACAGACAGATGTGCTTAAAGATCATCATCATCATGTCGTATTTATTGAGCGCTTACTATGTGCAGAGCACTGTACTAAGCGCTTGGGAAGTGCAAATTGGCAACATATAGAGACAGTCCCTACCCAACAGTGGGCTCACAGTCTAAAAGGGGGAGACAGAGATGTGATGTGAGATGTGATTAAAGATGTGATTAAAGATTAAAGATGTGAGAAACAGCATGGTGAAGTAGAGAGAGCATGGTCCTGGGAGCCAAAAGGTCCTAATCCCGGCTCTGCTGTGTGATCTTGGGCAAGTCACGTCACTTCTCTGGGCCTCAGTTACCTCATCTATAAAATATGGACTGAGGCCGTGAGCCCCATTGGGACAGGGACTGTATCCGACCCGATTATCTTGTCTCTCCACCGGCACATTGTACAGTGACTGGCACATAGTAAGCGCTTAACAGATACCATAATGATTAATATAGATTAATCTTTCACCCCGCTTAACAAATTCATCGTTATTTGGGCTGTCCCCGAGGAACCGTAGTGCATTCCCAATTTCATTCCACCAGGCTCTCTCGGACTCAGCCACCCTGGATCAATTCTACGTGGAGGCCTTGGGTTAGTTGGACTGAGACCAACTGTTTGAAAATTAACAAATGTCCTGGACGTAATGTATACTAAATATATTCTCGTTTAGCCCATATAAGTAAGGCTTTCACAGCGTGGAACAACCCCAGGTCATCCTAATCCTTTAAATACATTATTTTTTAAAATATTTACACTTCAGTCTTTCTATAAACTACAGAGTACTCTATATAAATACTAGTAATCTACTTGTAGCAGGATCATTTGGTATCGTTCTCTAGAAATTAAGTACAGCAAAGGCAGCTAGAGCAATGTGGTCTAGTGGCTAGAGCCCAAGCCTGGTAATCAGAAGGATCTGGGTTCGAATCCCAGCTCCACCACGTGTCTGCTGTATGACCTTGGGCGAGTCATTTAACTTCTCTGTGCCTCAGTGACCTCAACTGTAAAATGGGGATTAAGACTGTGAGTCCCATGTGGGACAGGGACTGTGTCCAACCAGAATTGCCTGTATCCACCCCAGTGCTTAGTACAGTGGCTGGCACACAGTAAGCGCTTAACAAATACCATGAGTATTACTATTATTATTATGTGTGGATTCACTTTTAAAGTGACTTTTTTGTATATCAACAAGTTGAAGACTCTTTGTGTGACAATAATTAATCAAGCTATCCATAAAAGAACATGAGTTTTTGCGATCTGATGTTGTCCAAAAATGTGGAACAAACTGATCTCCAATTAAGTTAGTGCAATTTTGGTGTATGTAAATACAGCAATTAAAATACCTTCTGCATTTAACAGTTTGTGGTGCACTTTACTGGATGATAGGATACAGTATAAAACTGATACTCCCAACTGGGTCCTTCAGTTCTTAATTTGGTGGAAAAGTAATCAAGCTGTATGGAAGGATTTGTTCTTTCCAAATGAATCTCATTTTCACTTCAGGTTCATCATTCTCTAGACATTGAACAACCTATACTTTCCATTTGTTCCTTCCATGATGAATTCCTGTAACCTGGTTGGCCATAATTTTTTTTTTTTATGGTATTTGTTAATCACTTACTATGCGCCACACACTGTACTAAGTGCTGGGGTAGAAACAAGCTAAGCAGGTTGGACACAGTCTATGTCCCACATGGGGACTACAGTCTTAATCCCCATTTTACAGATGAGGTAACAGGCACAGAGAAGTTAAGTGTCCTGCCCAAGCTCACACAGCAGACAATTGGTTAAGTTGGAATTAGGAAGACTCGCAAGGTACCGCATGCTGCTAGGTCAAACTTATCAGCTCTTTAGCCAGGGCAGACCCCGCATTTTGTAGGGGACTGTGGGTTATTTTAGGAAACTCTACAAATATCCTGGAATTGGGGCTTTTCTGGGATAAACCCATCAGCCTGTTTGGCACCAACCCCTATTCACTCTTGTTCATTTTCAATGCATTCCTTCAACAGATGTGATTTTAACTGCAATCCAGAAACAGTTCTCCATACTGTATCAATGAATCAATCCCATTTAATAATAATAATAATAATGATGGTATTTGTTAAGCACTTACTATATGCAGAGCACTGTGGTAAGCACTGGGGAGGTTACAAGGTGATCAGGTTGTCCCACGGGGGGCTCACAGTCTTAATCCCCATTTTACGGATGAGGTCACTGAGGCCCAGAGAAGTTAAGTGACTTGCCCAAAGTCACACAGCGGACAAGTGGCGGAGCCGGGATTTGAACCCATGACCTCTGACTCCAAAGCCCATGCTCTTTCCACTGAGCCACGCTGCTTTTTATTGCACCTTTACTGTATGCACTGTCCTAAGTGCTTGGGAGAGTACAAAAATAACAGCGTTGGTAGATACTGTCCTTGCCCCGGGGTTTACAGTCTAGAGGGGGAGACAGTCATTAAGATAAATAAATTAACAGATATGTAAATGAGTGCTGTGAGAGGGAAGGTTGGGAGAATAAAGGGGCAAATCCCAGTGCAGTAGTAATGCAGAAGGGAGTGGGAGAAAAAGAAATGAGGGATGTGGCTATCCTTAGAAGTGGGTAAGATCCAACCTGTGACAACTCAGTGGTACAGTCGGTTGTGTCAAAATTGCAAATGTGTTGGGTCGGTTCCTCCCCCCCGTCGTCACCATCTAAGTAACAGTTCCTACTTTATTCGGCATCAGGTCATGCTAAGGACATGACAAGGAACCTGGAAAAGGGGCCACCCCTGAATCTCTAGGAAACTCTTCCGAGTACTGAAATCTGTCACACAGAAGCAGCCATTTGCTGACACCTGTTTTCAGGAAGCCCAGTCCCCTGAAGAACGATGAAATGGTATGCCATTCCTTGGCAGAAACAGGAAAGCACATTGAACTCACGGTATATCTGCAAAAGGCTGAATCTTGAAATTCCTACACAACCACCAAATATTTTCATCAAAGATAAACCTCTGAGGGCTCTCATGGGATTTTTCTATCTAGGCAGCACACTGATGATGGCTAGATAGAGTAGCAAACTACATCACGCAGTTTTAGCCAAGAACATTAGAGATAAAGTCCGTAAGAAAATGGAGGTTTGGCTCAGAATTGATTTTTTTTAGTTTCCAAAGGCACTTGCCTCATCACGGTTATTTAAAAACATCCCTATTTATCTCCCAATCGCTTAAAACTCCTTTTCTTTTCTTGATATTGTTTACCTGAGTATTGTCTCACTCCTGGATCACTAGATGCAGGCTAGATTTCTGTTTTTCCATCAATTTCAGGTGCTGTCTTTGAGACAGGAGCATTTGGACATTTTGGGTTAACAGAAAAAAAAAGGTGGGAAAAACTAAACTTAATCTTCAGAGCGCAGCAATGGCAAGCAGCTGAGATAAGGCCGGATCAGTAGTCCGGGATGATGGATTGTGAAATGACCATACAACAAAAGAAATTGAGAGAACCAAACAAGCCCTTGGAGGATTAGAGCCAAGACGAGGTCTTACTGAGTGAACCTAAAAAGGGAAAAGCAGAGAAACAGAGGACGGGGAGATCCTGCAAGAGGGGAATAGGGAGAGACATAAAATGGAAAAAAAAACAAGGAAAAGACAAGGGGAAGAGGAAAGGGAAGAGTGGGGGGGAGACAGAACAAGATTGAAGAAAGGGAAAGAGAAGGGTAGATATGGGGAGAAGTGAGGGGAAGATGAGAGAGGGAAGATGTCAAAAAAAAGGAAAAGAGAAGGGGAAGAGGAAAGGGAAAAGGGAAGAGTGGGGGGAGAGAGAACAAGATTGAAGGAAGGGAAAGAGAAGGGTAGATATGGGGAGAAGTGAGGGGAAGATGAGAGGGGGAAGATGTCATGGGAAAATCTCCTCTTCCCCACAGCACATATGCATATATCTGTATATATCTGTAACTTATGTATCTATTCATTTGTTTATATTAATGTTTGTCTCCCCCTCTAGACTGCGAGCTCATTGTGGGCAGGGAATGTGTCTGATGCTATAGTGTACTCTCCCAAGCCCTTAGTACAGTGCTTTTAACCCAGTGAGCGCTCAATAAATATAACTGAATTGACTGAATGGAGTTTTCCTGAGCCACCATCTTCCTACCTCTGTTGCTCCTAATGACACTAGATTTACGATCTAGTAAATCCTTGGGGGCAAGGATGGGGTCTACCAACTCTATCATATTGTACTCTCCCAAGTGGCTCAGTTGTAATCCCCATTTTACAGATGAGGAAACTGAGGCCCAGAGAAGTTAAGTGACTTGCCCAAGTCATACAGAAAACAAGTGACAGAACCGTTTTTAGAACTCAGGTCCTTCTCAGGCCCGTGCTCTAACCACTAGTCTGTACTTGCCCAGGCGCTAAGTATAGTGCTCTGTACACAGTAAGTACTCAATAAATACGACTGAATGGATGAATGCCTCTCTATCGCCCTTTACTAGGTGAAAAAAAAAAAAGCAACATGTCCTAATGGACAGAGTACAGGCCTGGGTTCTAATCTCAGCTCCACCACCTGTCTGCTGGGTGACCTCGGGCAAGCCACTTAACTTCTCTGTGCCTCAGTTCCATCATCTCTAGAATATAGATTAAATATGTGGGCTCCTTCTCCCTTTTTTTTTTTTTATTAAGCGCTTACTATGTGCCAAGAACTGTTCTAAGTGCTGGGGGAGATACAAGGTTATCAGGTTGTCCCACGTGGGGCTCACAGTCTTAATCCCCATTTTACAGCTGAGGTAACTAAGGCACAGAGAAGTTAAGTGGCTTGCCCAAAGTCACACAGCTGCCAACTGGTGGAGTCGGGATTACACTTGTGGGACAGGGACTGTGTCCGACCTACTTATCTTGTGATTTCTCCAGTACTTAGTACAGTGCTTGATACATACTGGGCACTAAAGAAGTATCACCATTAAAATGCTTATTATTCCCTGCCCTTAAGGAGTTTACACTCTAGTGAGGAAAGAGAAATAGTTACAACTGCTGAGGAAGACATTACCACAGGGAGGACAATGAAAAAAGATAAAGCCTCTATGTATCTAAGGGCATATCGTACCAAGATCTGTAAGAATAAAAATGCCTCACTATTTAAATGCTCACCCAAGCTACTTTTTGATATACGTGGATCAGTGTTATCATAGGATCTCAAAGGTGCCATCTTTAAGAGACAAGGCGAAAGATCCCAGTGCAGTCAGTTTTTCTGTAACACAGGTTATCATTATGCATTTTGGACAGAACACTAGTCAAGAATCAGCAAAGAGTCTCCCCACAAGGCACACCTGTATGGATATAACACCACGGGATGTCGGACTTTGTAACGACTTTGCAGACATGTGAAGTGATGGGCCAAGGTGTGAGTTTTTGTGAATGGCATTTGTTGTTACATTTTTGAAGCCTCGAATAAAGGCTCTTTATTTTGAAAAGGGAAGAGGTGCTCAAATCCACTTTGATGTTTTTCAACTTTGGTAGTTTCCTCTATTGTTTTTTGATTTCCACTTTGTTTTCGATACGTTAAAGCAGCTTTGAACAAGACTTTTGTCGAAAGGGAGTCTGAATTTGAATTTGAGCCAGATGACTTATTTTGATGAGAACTTCCATCCGTGAAGGACAGGCTGAAATAATGGGGAATCTAGGTTGGCTGATGGCTGATTATGTTCTTTTTGTAGTTGTTTGTAAAAATGGGTAAGAGTTGCCCTTGGGATTCCAGGAGTATGAAATACCTTTTCGATCTTCCATTACTTATGTTCCGTAAGCCTTGAAATTCACAGCTTACCAAAAGAACAGTTAAAAACTCATCAAGTTACACCAGAGATCGTATACCCTTCAGGACTTGCTCAGTGAAATAACTGAACTAGTAGGTCAGAAATGAAGTAAAGGAATGATGTTACATATCATTCAATTAACTGTAAAGGAGCTCTAGAGTTTCGGGCATCCAATTCTATCAACGAAAAGATCACTTAAATGCGTAGTGACCTGACAAAGTCACACCAAGAACTGATGCCTGATTACAGTAAGACCTGGGGAAGACACAAGTTAATCAGGTTGGACACAGTCCCTGTCCCAAATCGGGCTCAAGGTCTTAATCCCCATTTTACAGATGGGGGAACTGAGGCCCAAAGAAGGGAAGTGACTTGTCCAAGGTCCCCCAGCAGATACGTGGCAGAGCTGGGATTAGAACCCAGGTCCTCCTGACAACCAGTCCCATGCTCTATCCACTAAGCCACACTGCTTCTCCAACAGGAAACTATAGTACTGTCCCTTTAAGATGTTTAGCCTGTCCTCCTGTGCCACTGAAGGAAGGTAAGTGGGGATCAGGGG
The DNA here is from genome assembly GCF_015852505.1 of Tachyglossus aculeatus. Classification (NCBI taxonomy): domain Eukaryota; kingdom Metazoa; phylum Chordata; class Mammalia; order Monotremata; family Tachyglossidae; genus Tachyglossus; species Tachyglossus aculeatus. The sequence goes on from NC_052085.1 coordinate 6,884,792, forward strand.
GAGAATTTAGGATGGTGAAGGGGAGCAGTAGAAGACCTGAAACCTCAAACACAGTGGAGGATGCAAAACCACGCAAGGAGGTAAACAGAGGCTGATGGAACTGAAACATTTCAGGGCTCCTTAGGGCTTTTTGCAGCGCGCCTGCTCGCTCTGGGAAGAGCCTGTTGGCTGGACTTTGGAGAGGAAAAAAACCCACCAAAAAAAAACAAGATTAACTTGCTGCAGGAAGGCAAGAAAGAATAGCCGGCGAGCGGCAGGGGCTTCTACAGAAAAAGATGCAATCTGTTTCTCTGCCACTCAGAGATTGAGGATTGAGCTGGGGATCGAGCAGGGAGAGAGGGGAATCTTCCACTAGTGTGTACTTCAATTAGGCTGTACTTGGAAAAAGAGTGAGGGGACAAAAGGGAGAAGCAAGGAGAAGGCTGGGAAAGAGACTGGGATACCAAGAGGTAATCTCAAAAAACAGACAGGACCTCCTCAAACTCAAATCCAATAGGCGCTAATCCTCAGTGACAGGTCTACACATTCAACTACCCCCATCCCCCTTCTCCCTGCAACACTGCAGAAATCAGTTGGCAGGACGGTTAATTCCACCATATTTTTAGGCATTGATAGAAGACAGGAAACCATCCCCATTTAGAATCAAACCCATTGAAGTGGGAATCTTTCAAATGTCTGCCCTCTGAGGAACTCTACGAAAGGTAATCAGCTGAAATAATGCAACTCAATTAGACAAAAAATTCTACAGGGACCTCACCCAAGAACCGACACTTTCAGCTACATGAAACTTGTTAAGACTAAAATTAGGAAAACTTAAATTAAGCAGCTAGGATGCAAGATGAATGTGCTAAATCAGAACTGCATTTAAAATGCAGGAGTTCACTAGAAAATACCAAATCAAATTTTTTTGCAGGCAGCTTCGGCTAAATGAATCTGAAAGTCTTACCTATAAAGCAAGATTGCCCGTTTCAAGGGATACAAATGAGGGCAACAGACTGAATTTAAAATGTGTCAACCTTCTTGGCATTATAGAACAGTCAACGATTAAGGAAACAGAATTGGGAAGAACCCACCTCTGCCTATGGGATAGTTTCTCCCTTGTAAAAATGTGGTTTGGTGAGATGGTGTCGCACAGTGGGGAGGCAGTGTGGCCTGATGGACAGAGCCCTGTGTTCTAATTCCTGCTCTGCCACTTACCTGCTGTGTGACCTTAGGCAAGTCACTACTTAAGTGCTTACTATGTGCCATCATCATCATCATCATCAATCGTATTTATTGAGCGCTTACTATGTGCAGAGCACTGTACTAGGCACTTGGGAAGTCCAAATTGGCAACATATAGAGACAGTCCCTACCCAACAGTGGGCTCACAGTCTAAAAGGGGAAGACAGACAACAAAACCAAACATACTAACAAAATAAAATAAATAGAATAGATATGTACAAGTAAAATAAATAAATAGAGTAATAAATATGTACAAACATATATACATATATACAGGTGCTGTGGGGAAGGGAAGGAGGTAAGATGGGGGGGATGGAGAGGGGGACGAGGGGGAAAGGAAGGAAGGGGCTCAGTCTGGGAAGGCCTCCTGGAGGAGGTGAGCTCTCAGCAGGGCCTTGAAGGGAGGAAGAGAGCTACCTTGGCGGATGGGCAGAGGGATTGGGGGCATTCCAGGCCCGGGGGATGACGGGCACTGTACTAAGCATTGGGCTGGATACAAGTAAATCGGGTTAGATAGAGTCCCCGTCCCGCAAGGGGCTCACCGTCTTGAGTGGCACATGGCAAGCAGTCAATAAATACGACAATGAGTGGGTACTTAAACTCCATCTTACAGATGAAGAAACTGAGGCCCAGAGAGGTGAAGTGACTTGCCCAAGATCATCATCATCATCATCATCAATCGTATTTATTGAGCGCTTACTGTGTGCAGAGCACTGTACTAAGCGCTTGGGAAGTCCAAGTTGGCAACATATAGAAACAGTCCCTACCCAACAGTGGGCTCACAGTCTAAAAGGGGGAGACAGAGAACAAAACCAAACATACTAACAAAATAAAATAAATAGAATAGATATGTACAAGTAAAATAAATAGAGTAATAAATAGGTACAAACATATATACGTATATACAGGTGCTGTGGGGAAGGGAAGGAGGTATGCAGCCAAGGCGCAATTCAAACGCGATCCACCCAGCTCTTAGCACATAGTAAGCGCTTAACGAACGCCATCATTATTATTATTATTATTATTATTATCCTCTTCCCCCACACCCCCCGTCCTAACCAACTGAAGCCTCCGAGGCCATTCAGCGAGGGGGACACTGACCTCTTTCTGCCGATACTTAATGGCCAGCTTCAGCCGGGCGAGATCGTTTCCGCTCTGGTCTTCGATCAGGCTGCTGTCGTCCCGGTAGTTCAGGATGATCTCCAGCTCCCTGGAGCTGCGGGTCTGGTCCAGCAGATCCTTGGCGAACTGCTTGCACTGCCGGGACAGCTCTTCGTACTCCGACTTGAACTCGTTCTCCACCTTGCTCAGCTCCTGCAGCTCCCAGCTCAGCTGAAAGGCGGTGAGGAAGGGGTCCTCGCTGGACAAGGCGATGAGCGACGGGCTGGCCAGGGCCTTGTAGATGTTGAGCCGGGAGCGCGAGTGGCGCAGGCTGTCCACGTCCGAGCTGGACACGCACTCCACGCAGTTGCAGCGGACCTCGTGGGGCCGGGGGACCGACACGCCCTTCTGCACGAGCAGCTTTATGATCTCGTAGTTGTTGGTGTGGGCCGCCAAGATGATGGGGGTGATGTCGGGGGTAAATTCCGAGAACTGCTTATCCAGGAGGATTGGAGGAACCTGAGGGAAAGAACGCAAGAGTGAGCCCTTCCAGGCTGTGAGCCCACTGTTGGGTAGGGACTGTCTCTATATGTTGCCAACTTGTACTTCCCAAGCGCTTAGTACAGTGCTCTGCACACAGTGAGCTCTCAATAAATACGATCGATTGATTGATTGAAGAGGGCGGTGACACCCGGGAGGCCACCTTCAGCATCAAACAGGCGGTCAGTCAATCAGCTGCATTTATTGAGCGCTTACCGTGAGCGGAGCACTGCACTAAGTACCCGGGAGAGTACGACATCCAATAAACTCACCCGTCTTGTACAGTAGAAGATCACTCTCTCCCCTCCAAAGCCTTATGAAAATCACATCTTCTCCAAGAGGCCTTCCCCCTCATTTCCCCTACTCCCTCTCCCTTCAGTGTCACCCTCACACTTGGATTTCCCTGGTTTCACCTTCTGCATTTCAGTGTAGACAGTTTTTCTTCTGTCTGAAGATAGGGAACCAGAGGATGCTTCTAGTTCCATCTGACTTCTGGGCTATCCACGTGCCAGGAGTTTTTAGAACAGTAATGTCATCACCGTTTCCATCACCAGAACGCTGAAGTGAGACTGACTTGTCTAGGAAGCCCATTAGAGCAAAGCTGATTGCTTTTCTCATGATTTATCCAAGGGTTTCATCTTGAAATGAGCTCCAGTCTGAGGCACACATTTTGGAATTTGTGCCATCTGAATTTATCCAAATATAGAAAAGTCTCTTTATTACCGGAACATTAGCTTCCAGAACATTACGCATATTAAGCTGTACTAGAGGGTGGCTTTCACTAGACCCTGCATGAGATGTTATTTCCTACCATTTCTCTGTTCACTATCAACTGGAAAATGTTGATAATCTTCAGGAACGTCACTTTCCCGGGTTCACAAAATAAACAAGTCAATATTTAAATCGAGAGATCTACCGAAGTCAGTACATCTTATAATTACACTTTTTCGGGAACACAATAGCAGATTTTCCCAGATACATAGTTAATTTCAAATTTGTCACACTTGTTAGTCTTTCACTCTATCCACGTTGGCTAATTTGGATAACAGTGCATTTCTCTGAAGCTTTTGCAACTCCAGATTTTAAATAATCTTCTATCCCTACTGAGGACAAGAGAGACTGGTATTTTACCTTATTCGTCGTCATCATCGTATATTTAGGCCTTAGGGAAATGGACCATTTTTAAATTAACCACTTATCTCTTCACTTGCCTTCACTGAACTAAAATGTAAATTGACTATTCCCTTCCGTGTTGGATTATCCCCAGAGTCTAAAAAATAACAGAAATGTCATTAAAACATTGCACCCCAGGGATGGGACCTCGATTTAAAAACTACAACCACAGATTTGAGGGTAGAAAGTACTTTCCTGCTTACGCGTAAAAGCTGTGGTGAGGAGTCGACAAATTTTTCATTTTTATCACTCTCTTCTCTCTCTCCTCTTATGGGGGTGAGGCATTTTATCTTTTTTCCTCTGGCCTGGAATGCCTTCCTTCTTCAAGTCCGACAGACAATGACTCTCCCCACCTTCAAAGCCTTATTGAAGGCCCATCTCCTCCAAGAGGCCTTCCCTGACTAAGCCCTCATTTCCTCTTCTCCCACTCCCTTCTGTGTCCCCCTGATTTTCTCCCCAGCCCCACAGAACTTATGTACATATCCATACCTTATTCATATAAATGCCTGTCTCACCCTCTAACCTGTAAGCTTACTGTGGTCAGGGAATGTTTCTACCAAATCTGTTACATAGTACTCTCCGAGGCACTTAGTACAGTGCCCTGCTCACACGAAGTGCTCAATATATGATTGATTGATCTTCCTTTTTTTCCACAGATGTCATTTGAAACAGAGACTGAAAAGATCAGTGAGAAAGAAATGCCTTTTTCTCTCTAATTGCCTTGCCATGGCAAATGTTTGAGTACCTCCGCTCCCTTAATATGTTTCTGGTTGGTAAAGTTGTCTCCTACAAAAGCCATGAGTCAAATCTTCCTGCAGTAAACTAAAAATTTTAAAAAGTCAGTCAAACTCCCTCCCCTTTACTTTCTGAATTTCTTCCATCTCTGACGTGGCAGCACAATAAGGTGTTTATACTGTGGAAAGTGAAACAAATGAGAAGTAGCGTGGCTCAGTGGAAAGAGCACAGGCTTTGGAGTCAGAGGTCATGGGGTCAAATCCTGGCTCCACCCATTGTCAGCTGTGTGACTTTGGGCAAGTCACTTCACTTCTCCGAGCCTCAGTTCTCTCATCTGTAAAATGGGGATTGAGGTTGTGAGCCCCTTGTGGGACAACCAAATCACCTTGTAACCTCCCCAGCGCTTAGAACAGTGCTTTGCACATAGTAAGCACTTAATAAGTGCCATCATCATCATCATTATTATTATTATTAATGAGGCTTAACGTTGAAAATTATAATAAAAATAACTGAAATCTTTCAATCAATTAAATCAAGCCATGGTATTTACTGAGTGCTTACTGCGGGCAGAGCACTTGGGAGAGTACATTACCACAAAGCTGGTAGACATGCTGTCTGCCCACCAGGAGCCAACAGTTTAGGCTCCTGTTGCCAACTTGTACTTCCCAAGCGCTTAGTACAGTGCTCTGCACACAGTAAGTGCTCAATAAGTACGATTGATTGATTGATTTAGGCAGGGAGGCCGACATTTTCATAAATTCCAGACGCAGACCTAAGCACTATGGAGCTTTGGGTGGCGAATATCAAGTTCTTCAAGTGCCTATAACCCCTTTCACCCAATTAAGATCTACTATTTACTTAACCTAGTCAGAAGTCCTGTGTCACTGTAAGTTTCTGATGAAATGCAATCAATTAGAATTAGACTGTGAGCCCACTGTCGGGTAGGGACTGTCTCTATATGTTGCCAATTTGTACTTCCCAAGTGCTTAGTACAGTGCTCTGCACATAGTAAGCGCTCAATAAATACGATTGATGATGATGATGAAGTGAAAGACCAAATTCCTTGTCCCAAAGACCTAAGATACTAATTCAGTAGCAGTATTAGATGGCATATTTGTTAGCCTGAGCTTAGTGCAACCCAAGCTTAGCCATGGTAGTCAACTGATCTCTCTTCCTGTCTTTATGTTGCTTTACTGTTTTATCTCTCCCCATATGCCTTGACAGCCCCTTTCCCCATTTTTAGGTTCTGAGACCCCCACAAAGGGGGAACTAGGTGTAATTCAATCAATCAATCAATCGATCGATCGTATTTATTGAGCGCTTACTGTGTGCAGAGCACTGTACTAAGCGCTTGGGAAGTACAAGTCGGCAACACATAGAGACAGTCCCTACCCAACAGCGGGCTCACAGTCTAGAAGGGGGAGACAGAGAACAAAACCAAACATACTAACAAAATAAAATAAATAGAATAGATATGTACAAGTAAGATCATTCCCACCTCTTTATTTCTCCCCAGTGCTCTGCACACAGTAAGTGCTTAATAAGTACTATTACCACGACTGCTGCTGCTGAAACAAACATAAAATGCATTTGAATTTAAATTTCTCCGTAAGTTTTAAGGACAGAGCCACTGAACAATTTATTGGCTTCTAAATAAACATCCTATCTACGACACTGTGCACCCATCAACTGAGAAGTTATGATTCCTATTAAAACATCCTTCCTTTCACGCACCGTTACTGATGATGTGTTGCTAACCTTCACAGACTTAGGACAACATGATTTCCTACAGTGTGAGTTTAAGTTGGTCTAATTCTGTTTATGAAGTCTCCCTTTAATGATTGCAAATAATGTTCGGTTGAATTGGAAGACCTGGACTTAATCTGGAGCGGGATGATTTGTAGGCATTTAAGACTCTGTGATCACCAAACTGTGTTATCTAAAATACTATGATTTTGGCTGAGATACCACAGGCATCACATTTCTTTTGATAATTACAGCCAAGCAGAAAGAGAGGGCCCTGCTCTGACAACTGCTTGCTGTGTGACCCTGGGCAAGCCACTGAACGTCTCTGTACCTCAGCTCCTTAACTGTAAAATGGGGATTAAATACCTGTTCTCCTTCCTCTTGTAGACCGTGACTCCCCCAAAGTGGGACATGGACTGTGTCCAACCTGATTAACTTGTATATATTCCAGGATTTAGAACGGTGCTTGACACATAGTAAACGCCTAAGGAGTACAATAGTAATAATCAATCATATTTATCGAGCACTTACTATGTGCAGCCCACTGTACTAAGCATTTGGGAGAGTACAACATAATTAGCAGACATGTTCCCTGTCCAAAACAAATAATAATCAAAAACTCTATTTTGCTTTACATTTTTATAAATGCCAGGGCAAATACCATAATCCTTGTTTCTAAATATTAACGTGATTACTGTTCCCGACCGTCTGCTAATATCATTATTCATCCTACTGAACTAAAAAGGATTAGTGGCCTCATGAATCTTCTTTTTTCTCCACTTTTTCCCTTTGCCCATATGAGAAGCAGCGTGGCTCTGTGGAAAGAGCACAGGCTTTGGAGTCAGAGGTCAGGGGTTCAAATCCCGGCTCCGCCAACTGTCAGCTGTGTGACTTTGGGCAAGTCACTTACCTTCTCTGTCTCTCAGTAAAATGGGGATGAAGACTGTGAGCCCCCCATGGGACAACCTGATCACCTTGTAACCTCCGCAACACTTAGAACAGTGCTTTGCACATAGTATGCGCTTAATAAATGCCATTATCATTATTATTATTATTATTATCCTTGCCCTTTGTCTGTCTTCTTGCCCCTCTGCCCCATTCTCTTTTTTTGGGGTACTTGTTAAGTGCTTACTGTGCGACAGGCACTATTCTAAGCGCTGGGGTAGACACAAGGCAGTCCTCTCCCCCTCGTCCCCCTCTCCATCCCCCTCATCTTACCTCCTTCCCTTCCCCACAGCACCTGTATATATGTTTGTACATATTTATTATTCTATTTATTTATTTTACTTATACATATCTATTCTATTTATTTTGTCAGTATGTTTGGTTTTGTTCTCTGTCTCCCCCTTTTAGACTGTGAGCCCACTGCTGGGTAGGGACTGTCTCTATATGTTGCCAACTTGGACTTCCCAAGCGCTTAGTACAGTGCTCTGCAGATAGTAAGCGCTCAATAAATACGATTGATTGATTGATTGGGTCGGACACAGTCCGTCTCACACGGGACTCACAGCCTTAATCCTCATTTTACAGATGAGGCAACTGAGGCCCAGAGAAGTGAAGCGACTTGCCCAAGGTCACACAGTATACAAGTGATGGAGCCAGTTTCAGGACTCAGGTCCTCCTGACTCTCGGGCCTGTGCTCTATCCACTAGTTCACACTGCTTGCCCTAGTTGGGAGTCACCTGTCTCCCCAGTCCCTCTTCACACTGCAAATACAGAACACATTTTCTCATTCCCTACAAAGCAGAATGGCTAGGGCTGCCCTCCCTGGCTTTATTGAGATCTGGGAGAATGCTTGGTGATGGTAAGGGCCGTTAGCTCGCAGTGGCTCTGGCAGCAATCGATCGATCGGATTTACTGATCACTTGGTGTGGCGCACTACTGAGTGAGGAGAGGGATCTAACGGCGGAGGGAGGCAGCAGAAAGATGGAACATGTTTGGTTCAGTGAATGTTCGGTCCGACGCAGTACCCAACCAAACGAGGCATGCTCAGTAGTGCAGGGACGGAGTGGTAAATGAATAAAGCTGTTGGCTTTGGACTGAGAAAATGTGCAAAGCCTCTTGGATCATCAATCGTATTTATTGAGCGCTTACTATGTGCAGAGCACTGTACTAAGCACTTGGGAATCAATCGTATTTATTGAGCGCTTACTATGTGCAGAGCACTGTACTAAGTGCTTGGGAAGTACAAATTGGCATCACATAGAGACAGTCCCTACCCAACAGTGGGCTCACAGTCTAAAAGGGGGAGACAGAGAACAGAACCAAACATACCAACAAAATAAAATAAGTAGGATAGAAATGTACAAGTAAAATAAATAAATAAATAAATAGAGTAATAAATATGTGCAACCGTATATACATATATACAGGTGCTGTGGGGAAGGGAAGGAGGTAAGACGGGGGGATGGAGAGGGGGACGAGGGGGAGAGGAAAGAAGGGGCTCAGTCTGGGAAGGCCTCCTGGAGGAGGTGAGCTCTCAGCAGGGCCTTGAAGGGAGGAAGAGAGCTAGCTTGGCGGATGGGCAGAGGGAGGGCATTCCAGGCCCGGGGGATGACGTGGGCCGGGGGTCGATGGCGGGACAGGCGAGAGCGAGGTACAGTGAGGAGATTAGTGGTGGAGGAGCGGAGGGTGCGGGCTGGGCTGGAGAAGGAGAGAAGGGAGGTGAGGTAGGAGGGGGCGAGGTGATGGATGGACAGCCTTGAAGCCCTGGGTGAGGAGTTTCTGCCTGATGCGCAGATTGATCGGTAGCCATTGGAGGTTTTTGAGGAGGGGAGTAATATGTCCAGAGCGTTTCTGGACAAAGATAATCCGGGCAGCAGCATGAAGTATGGATTGAAGTGGAGAGACACACGAGGATGGGAGATCAGAGAGAAGGCTAGTGCAGTAGTCCAGACGGGATAGGATGAGAGCTTGAATTAGCAGGGTAGCGGTTTGGATGGAGAGGAAAGGGCGGATCTTGGCAATGTTGCGGAGCTGAGACCGGCAGGTTTTGGTGACGGCTTGGGAAGTACAAATTGGCAACATATATCATCCCTACCCAACAGTGGGCTCACAGCCTGAATCTTGGATGCCTATGCACCAACTATTTTTTCATTTGACTTCATTAGAGAGACAATATTCTGCTTTGAGGAACATTATGACCTGCTAGAAACTCAGTGGAAATTATAGTCCAACCGGAGACTTTGGCTTTTCCTAGTGTCGTCTAGGCCCTCATTTTCCCTACTTCCTCTCCCTTCTGCGTCGCCGTTGTATTTGGATTTTAGTCAGCACCCCCTCAGCCTTCCGGCATTTATGTATATAGCTCTAATTTATTTTCATGGCCATCTCCCCCTCTGCTCCTTGTGGGCAGGGAATGTGCCTCCAACACATGTTATTTGTTAACTGCTTACTGTGTGCCAGGCACTGTACATAAGAGTGATGGAGTACATACGAGATCATCAGGTTGGACACAGTCCATGTCCCACATGGGGCTCACAGTCTTAATCCCAATTTTTTAGATGAGGTAACTGAGGCACGGAGAAGTGAAGTGACTTGCCCCGGGTCACCCAGCAGACAAGCGGCAGAGCCGAGATTAGAACCCGGTTCCTCTGGCTCCCAGGCATATGCTCTTTCCACTAGGCCACACTGCTTCTCTGCTACGTGGTACTCTCCCAAGCACTTAGCACAGTGCTCTCTGCACATAGTAAGCATCAATAAATATGACTGGTTTATTGACTGGTCAAAGCAGAAAGCAGTGCAGAGACACTTTCCCTTATGGGATAAGAGAGAGAGAGAAAGAGACAGAGAGATTTAACCTGGAATGCAGTTTCCCCTCACTATTTTTCATCTAACTTCAGTTTCTTCTAATGATAGCATTGACGATCGACAAAATGCCCTCTTCTCTTAACTCTCTCCTCTTTCCTCAGAGAACTGTCTTGAAGCAGAAATGTGCCCATTGCACGGATACCACTTTCTTAACACTTTGCAAAGCAGACAAACCCTCCCTTTGGTCAAGGCCCATGATTCCGTCAGGATTAAATTGGATTAGCGAAGCAGTGTGGCCTCCTGGATAGAGCACGGGCTTGGGAATCAGAAGGATCTGGTTTCTATTCCCAGCTCCACCATTTGTCTGCTCCGGGATCTTGGGCAACTCATTTCACTTCTCTGTGCCTCAGTTACCTCGTCTGTAAAATGGGGATTAAGGCTGAGTCCCATATGGGACGTGGACTGTGTCCAACCCAATTGCCTTGTATCCACCTCAGAGTTTAGTAAAGTGCCTGACACATAGTAAGCACTTAATACAAAAAAAAAAAAAAAAGTAACTGCATAGATGCAACTGCAAAAGGAATCTGCTGCTTGGGTTTCAACAAATTGGTTTTAAACTGTTATTAGGTGAATGTCTTTGCCCCTATGATGATCATCATCATCAATCGTATTTATTGAGCGCTTACTATGTGCAGAGCACTGTACTAAGCGCTTGGGAAGTACAAATTGGCAACATATAGAGACAGTCCCTACCCAACAGTGGGCTCACAGTCTAAAAGGGGGAGACAGAGAACAAAGCCAAACATACTAACAAAATAAAATAAATAGAATAATGATACAGAACCAATTTAAATCAGATTGGGAAGATGCTGGGCCTTGCCTCGTGCATTTAATCAGCAATGACAGGCTGTGAGAGATACTTTCAGTCAATCAGCACTGCCAAGCCTTGAGCGGAGGGATGGCTGGATGCAAAAACAAGTCGGTTACTGATGACACCAGAGAGAATAATTAGCTTCCTTTCGTGTCGGAACAAACTCGCCTGTCATACCATAACGTTCCCAAAATGGAAGTTCCGTAAGATTCCAGAGCTGCATTATTAAAAGGAAGAGAAAGATAGTGAAGTGTGAGATTTTCTGATCTGAGTAATTCTGTAGATAACTTGGGATTTAAACGGGACTGCGGCGGGTCCTCAAACTGGTAGTTTTCACAGTCCCCCGAGGCCAATCGGAAATGTGGCTAAAATGAAAAATCCTGTGTGAGATGCAAGCTGTTATAAAACTTATGAACCTCTTACACAGAAATCTTACCGCAGTTCCCAACTGTTGCTTTCTGAACAGGCTGGTACTAAAAAAATGCCCCGAAATGATAAATAACGAAAAGCCTAAATGTAAGGGAAACTGCGTGGGCTAGTGGAATGAGCACAAGCCTGGGGACCGGAGGACTTGGGTTCTGATTCTGAATCTGCCACTTGCCCGCTGTGTGAGACCATGGGCAAGTCATTTAACCGCTCTATGCCTCAGTTCCCCAACTGTAAAATGGGGATTCAATACCTATTCCCCTTCTACTTGGACTGTGATCTCCAGGTGGGACAGGGACTTTGTGCACCCTGATTAACCCGTATCTACCCCAGAACTTAAACCAGTGCTTGACGCATAATACCATGGCAGAGTAGCTACGGCCTGGCCCTGGCAGTCAGAAGGTCACGAGTTCTAATCCTGGCTCCGCCACTTGTCTGCTGGGTGACTGTGGGTAAGTCACTTCACTTCTCTGTGCCTCAGTTGCCTCATCTGTAAAATGGGGATTGAGACTGTGAGCCCCACGTGGGACAGGGGACTGTGTCCAACCCAATTTGCCTGTATCCATCCCAGCGCTTAGTACAGTGCTTGGCACACAGTAAGCGCTTAACAAATAGCATAATTATTATAGTCAATGTTTAGCAAATACCATGTTAAAAAAAAAAGGATCAGGAGGAAATCAGGTGCTGGGAAAATTGCCTTCTGATTTCCAAGGAAAATGGCATTTGTTCTGAGTTTCTGAGTTGGTGGGGGAAGGACGGAGAGAAAACAACCTTGCCCTCAGGTCCGGTCTCCCCCCACCCCCCGACCCCTGGCTTGCCACACGCTTGCTGTGTGACCTCGGGCATGTCACTTAACTTCTCTGTGCTTCAGTTTCTTCATCTGTCAAATGGGGATCTAATACCTATTCTCCCTCCCAGTCCCACGTGACCGTGTCAGCTCAGATGACCTTGAATCTACCTCAGTGCTTAGCAAAGTGCCCGACATACAGTTCATGCTTAATAAATACCGTTATTGTTATTACCTGATGCCCCAATAAGGCCAACAAAATCTATCGTCTTACGCCCTCACAAAGCAAATTTAGAAACAAAACTGACAAGTGGCTTTCACAAAGCACTCCTTGGACACCCAACTTAAGAGTCCAGCTTTCCATCTGTGAGATAATCCCCCAGATCTCACAATGGAGCTCGGAGGAGCAGCCAGAGGTGCTCATCTGATAAGAATGATTACAGTATGAAACAGGACACGGTGCCTCAGATTCTTTATCTCTGCTTTAGCCGCTCAAAATAGAATCGTTTAGCCTCCCTTCTATTTGTATTTTAAACAGAACAGAGCTCACACTAATCAGATGGCCCCAAGAAAACACTCCATCGCTTTCCTCCCATAAAATGGAAGACTTTTTCACATCTACCTTCCGTCTTAAGACCGTTCACTCAAAATGGCAGCAAAATGGTCACTGGAGAGAGGCATAGCTCACTTGGGGCCTCTGAAGACACACGTTTCCAAGGCAGACGTGATTCTCTAAAAAGTCGAACTCAAACGTTCGTGAGCTTTAAAATGGACCAATTGTTAAATGAGCCACTGAACCTTAATAGAAAATATGAGTGTGTTGCCTTGATCTGCTGGCATCACAGCCTTCAGGATAGAAACCAATCGCCAGCTGAAGTCAGGAAGGATTTTTTTTTCCTCCACTGAAATATAGCAAGCATTGTTTGAGGGTTTTTCATTTTAGGCTTCGTCTGAATACGCTAAGTAACAACTCGCCTTAATCCCTGTCAATATTATCGCTGATTTTGCATTTTACACCAGCTATTGTCCAACCAAGTCTTATGTGAAAGTGCACTATTTCATCATGCAATAACATTTGATCATTTTTAGATCTGGATAAGCTAGTGAGCAAATTCCTCAGTCTACCCCCCCATGGCACCTTTTGTGCATGCGTGCATACGTGTGTGTGTGTGTGTGTGTGTGTGAGTGTGTATGAGTTCCCCCACCCTATTCATTCATTCATTCGATCGTATTTATTTACCAAGTGCAGAGCACTTGGGAGAGTACGATATAATAATAGACACATTCCCTACCCACAGTGAGCTTACAGTCTAGAGGGGGAGGCCGACATTGATATAAATAAATTACGTAAATAAATTATCCCCACCACAGAAAATGTTCCTTTCACCATAAGGGGCCATAACCACAAGAAGGAGGAGAATGTGATATGAAGTCTCAGTCCTCAGATTACTCTGTTCTGCATGAAAAATCTGTTTCTGGAGGACTGACGGATGAAACCAAAACAAAAACGCTTTACCTAGCTGAATCTTTCATTCTTATCTTCAGATACAGAAACATGCTCCAACTACTTAAAATACGTAGAAACAAAAGACTGCAGAAACTTTTAGGAGCAATTTAGGAGAGGAAAAAAATTTCAGAGAAAAGATCACTTGCAGGGACAGAACATTCAAATCCCATTTTGGATTCTAACAGCATTTATTTACATTAAGAAAACCACTTTGGTTCAGATAAATTTGAAACGGATTGGCAACTCTCAATCATTTTTCAAGCAACATCATTTCTGGAGAAATGCAGTCAGCAGACGTGCTGATGAATGATGAATTTGTCATGATGTGTTTTTTCACTGGATAGTTTGATCATTTTAAATCTGAAAAAGGAAGGCTCACTTAACCATGCAAAAGAAACCAAACAACAAGAATTTTAGTTTGGTAGCAAACCACAAGACTAGTCCAGCGTGGACAAAGTACACACTGCCTTGCCTTAGCTCAACATTAATCCATAGTTTGTTCCAAGGATGAATGTTTTAAAATTCACACAACTTGCAGAAAGTAACCTCCTTCAAGTACATCTTTTCATATACATATATATGTATATGTATATGTATATATGTATATGTATATATATATATGAAAAGATGTACTTGAAGGAGGTTACTTTCTGCAAGTTGTGTGAATTTTAAAACATATATATAGTGTTTGTATAGTGCCTACTAAGTGTCAAGAGCTAGGGTAGAAACAAGTTAATCAGGTTGGAGCCAGTCCCTGTCCCATGTAGGGCTCACAGTCTTAATCCCCATTTTACAGATAAGTTGACTGAAGGCCAGAGAAGTGAAGTGACTTGACCAAGGTCACAAAGCAGAGAAGTGGAAGAGCCGTGAGTAGCATCCAGGGCCTTCTAACTCTCAGGCCTGTGCTCCGTCGACTAGACCGCACTGTGTTTCTTCTTATTGGACCAGAATTTCCTCATTTTCAAGAAACGGTACTTACTTTCCAATGTGGTTTCTGAGAAAAGACCCAGGAGGAAATTTTCCTAGAGGTGAAAAGATGGCACTAGGAGGCAGAGAGAGACCTTTTGAATTCAGTTCCCCTGCTCCCCCTGGACTTGAATAACCTTTGGATGGTGGGTCTGGAATGGATAATTAGAAAGTTAGGAATGTGAAAGGAGGAAATGTTAGGGGTGGTAGAAGTTTGAGAAGGAGTGAACAGATTCACGGGTGCTGGATCAAAACTTCCTCTAGAGAGTAAGCTCACTGTGGGCAGGAAATGTGTCTACCTAGCATTTAGTACAGTGCTTTGCACCCAGTAAGTGCTCAATAAATACAATCGATTGAAGGCTTGATAGAGGAAAATGCTACGTCCAAAAGCCTGAGGTTGATTTTAGGAGAGCATCTCTTGACTGTGTTTGACCTGATTATCTTGCATCTACCCCTGTACTTAGTACAGTGCTTGGTGCATAGTAAGCACTTGACAAATCAATCAAAGGTATTTATTAGGCACTTACTGTGTGCAGAGCACCTTACTAGGCACTTGGGAGAGTACAGTATAACAGAGTTGGTAGACCCATTCCCTGCCCACACTGAGCTTCGAGTCTAGAGGATATCACACTTCTTAGGGCTTCTATTATTGGAGACGGATTAATGAGCCAAATGCAGGACTAGTGTGAGAAACGGGGAATGTCTCGGGCTCTTCAAGTTCTGTTCCCGTCAAATGGGATGACCATTGCTCACTTGGATGGAGGTTGTTTCCAATTGTTGTATGAAAGGTGCAGAATAAATGCAAAATGGTGTCCACACCTGGGTTGCTAAGAGGGACTAACTGCTTTGGACTCTGACAGGTTCCTAACAGATGTAATATTAGGCTTTCAAAATAAAGAGCAATGAATGGCAAGGCAGTAGCAGGGAAAATGTTCGAGAAGGGGCTGTTCACGTGTGTTCGGGAAGCAGACAGAGTGACTACGGAGTTTCAGACATGACATGATTTTATGAGTCAGAATGCCTGTTCTTCCTAAACCACTGTAGCCAAATAAATTCCACAGCACCCTCCACCTTTTAAAATGTGACCTTTCAGTACAGGACTAGTTGCAGCCAAAGTGACTGTCGCTTTGTCAGATCGGTACGAAAAACCAAACATAGTAAACTGCCTTTAATTTCTACACTTTTCTATCATTTCGGTTCTCGAGGTTAATATCGATGGAACATTTTTATCGACTTCCTTTGTGCCTGACATATGCAGTTCCTGTTTGGAGCAGGTCACTGGAAGTTCATTCTTCAGTGATAAAGACTAGACTGTTTATGTTCAAGTAACAACCTATGCCAGGCATTTCTGATTAAGGGATAAATTATCTGGGATACAGGCAAACATAGATTTTTTTAAAAAAATATTTTTAGTCTCTCTTATGCTCTCTACAAACCTTATTCACCAGGTCCCGCCTTGGGAAATGGCAGTAAGAGAGGAGTAGTAAAGCTACTGGAGTAGGTAAAATTCAAGAACATAAAATTAGATCCTAAAGGCATAATCATTCAGAATACAAATGCCAGAAACATTCAGGCATGGTTGATAATAATAATAATGATGGCATTTATTAAGCGCTTACTATGTGCAAAGCACTGTTCTAAGCGCTGGGGAGGTTTCAAGGTGATCAGGTTGTCCCATGGGGGGCTCACAGTCTTCATCCCCATTTTTCAGATGAGGTAACTGAGGCCCAGAGAAGTCAAGCGACTTGCCCAAAGTCACACAGCTGACAATTGGGGGAGCCGGGATTTGAACCCATGACCTCTGACTCCGAAGCCTGTGCTCTTCCACTAAGCCACGCTGTTTCTCATAGGGGTACGTAGAAATCCACAAGTGGGTTAGTGGAAAAAGCACCTGCTTGGGAGTCAGAGGACTTGAGTTCTAATCCCTATTCCACCATTTGCCAGCTGTGTGACCTTGGGCAAATCACTTCACTTCTCTATGACTCAGTTTTCTTAACTGTTCTCCCTTCCTGTTAAGCTGTGAGCCCCACTCATTCATTCAATCATATTTATTGAGCGCTTACTGTGTGCAGAGTCCTGTACTAAGCGCTTGGAATGAATAATTCGGCAACAGTTAGAGAAATCTCTACCCAACAACAGGCTCACATACTAGAAGGGGGTGACAGACAACAAAACCAAACCAGATTCTTCTACATGTGTACATATTGGAAGAAACGGGCATCCACTCTTCAGAAAAAAGATATTTTGGTCACTGCTATCCTAATGAATGGGCACCTTGACATCTATATTAAGCTATGCCATTGGGTTAGGAAAATTTGGGCTCTTGGAAGCTGTTATACAGGTTTTTCAATATCTAGTCACCTCAGATTTGGCTAATTTATATTATAAAGTCTCCAGCAGCTGTTGCCTCTTAGGAAGTTTATAAATATAAGGAAAGTGACAAAAGTGACCTTTTCCAGAATAATGTGATCCTAGTGTTCCTTGCTTCTGACTTGGCCAAGTCAGCAGTCCCCAAAATGCAGAAGCTTAAAAAAATATGCACTCCATCTACAGCAACAGGTGGTTATCTGTTTATCCCCAATCAAACGATAACTTCCTCCATGCTGGACACTGTCAGTCAATCAATCAATCAATCAATCATATTTACTGAGCGCTTACTGTGTGCAGAGCACTGTACTAAGTGCTTGGGAAGTACAAGTTGGCGACATATAGAGACAGGCCCTACCCAACAGTGGGCTCACAGTCTAGAAGGGGGAGACAGAGAACAAAACCAAACATATTAACAAAATAAAATAGAATAGAATAGATATGTACAAGTGAAATAAATAAATAGAGTAAAAATAAATAGAGTAAAAATAAATAATTAGAGTAAAAATAAATAGAGTAAATAGACACTGTTGGTTAGCTAGCTGAGTCTCTTGCATAAGAATGCTACAGTTCTAGCTAATTATTTCAGAATCACTGATTTTCTGGCCATGGCACCATCAGTCTATTGTTAATGGCATCAATATATCTGAAGAGACAAAGGAAAAGTTTCCCTCAAATGGAACGTGAGAGTAAGGATAACTTGAATGGAATGCTTTTTCATCTCTCCTGATACGGCCCCTTCATTTTAGGTGAGTGCATTTTTCACTTCAAAAAGAAATTGTTTGCCTAGTAGAATACATTTTCCCCGACCAAATTATTTCTGTTGAATTTTACAAATTATCTTAATAGTAGCCTTTCCTATCTGAGTTCAAGTTTGGCTGTGGTATCAGGAAGAAGGGAAAGGACTTTATTTTCCAAAGCACTTTCTCATCCATTAACTCATTTTATCCTCACAACGTCCTTGAGGGTTAGGGAGAAGCGGTTATTTTTTGTCCTCATTTTACAGCTGGGGAGACTGAATCCCAGAGAGGTAAAATAACTTACTCGTCCAATTTGACCCAGCGGGGCAGTGTCAGAGCTAGGATTAGAACCCGGTCCCCAGACCTAGCTGTCTCCAAGAATCGAAATCATATCAAAGGTTATTTACTGAGTGCTTAGTATGTGCAGAGTGCTGTACTAAGGAGTTGGGAGAGTACAATGCAACATATTTAGCAGACATGTTTCCGTGGTCACTACAAGCTTACAGTCTAGACGGGGAGAACATTAATATAAATAGATAAATTACAGCTACTTAAGTGCCATGGGACTGAGCGTGGAGTGGATGTCAAGTGCTCAAAGGGTACAGATTCTGTATTACACTTGCTAAATTTACAGTTGCAATTACTTTGCTCTTGCTTTTATCTCCTTGCACTCCTCCTTTGGTGGTTAGCTGGTATCGTTTGTCGAGCTCTTACTGTGTACTTCTCAACTTTCCCCATTATCAGAGGTCTAGAACTCGGTGGCTGGGTTTTCTGAAGGAAATAAACCCTGTGCGATGTTATTTCTTCGTGGCTACAGAAAGAACAAAATTCAAGAATCAAAAGCAAAGAGCTCCCTTTAGTTTAAATGCACTATACAACTCACTAAAATACTCTCGTGCAAGTTTTCTCACTGGAGACAGGAGACCTACTTATCTGACTTCCGAACCCTGAGGAAAGCAATGACCAGCAGCTGGGCTTACAGGTCCTATAACTTTGTCCAACACCTTTTCTCCTCTCACGAAACCCTTTTCCTCAACCGAGACTTCTCTGCCAGACAGTGAGGTAAGAATTCTTCTCCGACAATTTTTCACTCTTAAGGAGAAAAATCCCAACCTCAGCCAAATTGATAAGCCTGTCTATCGATTTGTGAGTTTTCCCACTGCTGCTGGTTTGTTTGAGGACCCCAAGAAGCATGACAGTTGCTTAATAAAGACTTCAGATTATCCTGTTGTGCGGCAGCAAGGAGCTGGAATATTTGCGGTATTTACTGTTCATATATGGGCTCTTGGCTGGGCCCAATCCAAAGCTAGCTAAATCGATGAAGATCAATCAATCAAATCAATCGTATTTATTGAGCGCTTACTGTGTGCAGAGCACTGTACTAAGCGCTTGGGAAGTACAAGTTGGCAACATATAGAGACTGTCCCTACCCAACAGTGGGCTCACAGTCTAAAATGGGGAGACAGAGAACAAAACCAAACATACTAACAAAATAAAATAAATAGAATAGATATGTACAAGTAAAATAAATAGAGTAATAAATATGGACAAACATATATACATATATACACGTGCTGTGGGGAAGGGAAGGAGGTAAGATGTGGGGGATGGAGAGGGGGACGAGGGAGAGAGGAAGGAAGGGGCTCAGTCTGGGAAGGCCTCCTGGAGGAGGTGAGCTCTCAGTAGGGCTGAGATGAGGATGTATAAGTCGGATTCTCCGGCTGCCGCCTGCTATCACTTAGAAGTAGAGGAGTAAATTTCCGTTCACTGTCTCTCTGTGGGGTCTTTGGAAGATGTCGCTGAACAGTGTGCCATTCTGGCTTTCCCCTCTGCCGGGTCAGAGATCTGGACGCTTCTCCTGCTCTCTCCCTTGGGGAATCTGTCTCGTGTCTCCCATTCCTGGTGGGCAAAGGTCTGTGATTTCTGTTCTCCCAACCGACCGCTTAGCTCCCCCATTTCGCCTAAAGGGCAGGGGTTACTTCTTGCTGACGCTCCACCTGAAGGGAAACACATGCCCTGACCACGTAGTTGTATGAGCATTTCTTCCGACATTGCAGTCCACCAGCGGTAGAACCTTCCCTAATTCCCAAATAGCATTCGATCCATAGCATATGGCAAAAGCATGCGTTCTGGAAGAACTGAGTGTATGGTGCTCTGCTCTCAGGAGGTGCTCAATAAATATCCTTGAGGAAGGACGGCACCATGGTAGGTGGGGTGAGGGGCAGGAGGAGCAGAGTGGAGCAAGGGTGTGAGGAGGAGTTGGAAGGTAAAGAGGGAGGAATGCTTCCTGGCCATCAGAGAAGCTGCATTAGAGAAACAGCGTGGCTCAGTGGAAAGAGCCCGGGCTTGGGAGTCAGAGGTCATGGATTCGAATTCCGGCTCCACCACTTGTCAGTGGTGTGGCCTTAGGCAAGCCACTTAACTTCTCTGGGCCTGTTACCTCATCTGTAAAATGGGGATTAAGACTGTGAGCCCCACGTGGGACAACCTGATCACCTTGTTTCCCCCCCACCAGCACTTAGAATGGTGCTTCTCACATAGTAAGCGCTTAACAAATACCATCATTATTATCATTACTATCATTATCATTATTATTAAGCGCTTCGTACAGTGCTCTGCACACAGTAAGCACTCAATAAATACGATTGAATGAAAGAGGGCCATCAGAAAAGGATTGTTTTGCAGAGCCAGTGATAACAATAATAATTGTTTTGGTACTTGTTAAGCGCTTACTATGTACCAAGCACTGTTCTAAGCACTAGGGATGATACAAGTTAAGCAGGTTGGACACAGTCCCTGTCTCACATGGGGCTCAATAGTCTAAGGGGGAGGGAGAATGTTTTCCTTCCAATAATAAAGTAAAAGAATATTTCCCATGAGCTCTCACTTGCCAAAATACGACTGTTTATTGTTGTATCGTACTCTCCCAGCACTTAGTACAGTGCTTTGCACACAGAGCTCAATAAATACAGCTGAATTGAATGAATGAAAATTAAAAATCCTTTTGAATTACAGGGGACCACTATAGCCTAAATCACCAGCTATAAAAGTTAGCCCATAGAATTATTGAAGTTAAAATGAGTTTGACACCGTCTTTAAGAAAAGCAAGATAAGGACATATGGGAGATTTGGTAAAACAACTTCTAGGAGCTAGTCACTATGGATATCATCTTTCTTCCACAGAATTCAAACCCAATCCCCAACTGGACTGGAAAACAGTCATAATACTCTATCACTGGGGAAACTAAAGGCGTAACATATGTCTTCCAAGATAATATCCCAAACCCATGGCATCAGAAACAGGTTTCCTAACAACTGTTCAAACAAGTAATTCTTTTGCTATTTCAGTATCACGATAGCTGTTAGCACATAGTATAGACCTGTGGCCAACCTCTGATCAGACAAAACTAACTAACCCCCATTTCTGTTGCGGATGTATTGACAGTAGCTACAACTGAAACTGTACCTCCTCCAGGAGGCCTTCCCTGACTAACCCCACATTTCCCCACCCTATCTGCCCTCCTCTCTGTGCCGTCAATGGACTTGCATGTCTACTCCTTAGACTGATACTCAACCCACCTCCAGCCCCCCAAATTTATGTACATATCCTTAGACTCCACCGCTTCCCCTATCTGTAATTTTAATGTCTGTCTCCACCACTAGACTGTAAGGTCCTTGTGGGCAGGGATCATGTTTACCAACTCTACTGTACTACACTCTTCCAAATGTTTATACAGTGCTCTACACACAGTAAGCGCTCAATAAATGCCACTGACCGGATATTCATGAGATGTCATGAAAAGTCAGGCAACCCACTACTGCTGCAATTTTCAATATCCCCAATGAGGAAAAATAAAGCACTGTGTCTACACACTTAGATCCCAAAACAGTTACGGTCACGAATGCAAAACATGCTCCCCTTGTGCTATCTTACAGTGGCAGGCCCTACCAAACCTTGCAGCTATGCAAAAATATGAATCCATCACTGGGCAAAGGCACTCTAGAGACTCAATTAGCTGGTTCGTTATGAGCTCGTCAGTTTTCAAGTGCATCGTAATCTACTTACAAATGACTTAATCACCCCCCAAAATGTAAATCTTATTTGACTCTGGGTAGCTGAGAAGAATGGCATCTGCAGACAAATATTGAAGCCATTTAAAGAGAACATGCAAGAGGTCTTAGGTTCACTTGTAATTAAGGGATACGGTAAACTCTCATTTTAAAAACCCTCAGAGGATTTAACTTTGGGGCTAAATCTAGCACAGTTAAACTCCAACAGGTTCAGATTAATTCAGGAACACACAGGGACTGCACAAAGAGGATATGAATAAAACAAGAGAGCCCGATCAGTGAGATGGATGTAGGTTATAAAATATAGAAATACTCAAAAGGCACAGAAAAGAAATTCCAATAGAGCCAGTATCATCATCTGCTCATGTGACAGGGACTGCATCCAACTTAACTTGTACCTACTGCAGTGCTTAAAACAGATCTGACACACTGTAAGTGCTTTAATAAATACCATTAAAAATATGTGAATCAGAGCATCCTGTGTTAATGTGTCAAAAGATTAACAGGAGAAGCAGCAGAATAGCACCTTCTAGTAATAACTCTGGAATTGGTTAAATGCTAATTTAGTCCCCTTCTAGACAGTAAGTTTGCTGTGGGCAGGGAGTGTGTCTACCAACTACCTCCTTCCCTTCCCCACAACACCTGTATATATGTATATATGTTTGTACATATTTATTACTCTATTTATTCATTTTACTTGTATGTATCTATTCTATTTATTTTATTTTGTTGGTATGTTTGGTTTTGTTCTCTGTCTCCCCCTTTTAGACTGTGAGCCCACTATTGGGTAGGGACTGTCTCTATATGTTGCCAACTTGTACTTCCCAAGCGCTTAGTACAGTGCTCTGCACACAGTAAGCGCTCAATAAATACGATTGATGATGATGATATTGCTATAGCGTACTTTCCCAAGTGTTTAATTCAGTGCAGAAAGTCTCTGTCCCACATATCTGTAATTAATTTTAATGTCTGCCTCCCCCTTAGACTCCTTGAGGGCAGGGATCTTGTCTACCAACTCTATCGTATTGTGTCCTTCAAAGTGCACAGTAAGGTGCTCTGCACATAGCCAACGCTCAGTATATACAATGGATGGATAGTTTAGCCCTATTTCACAGATACGAGAACTGAGACACAGAGGCAATGTGACAAACCCAGGGTCACGCAGCCCCCCCACTGCTTCTCTAATCACTCCTGTGCTAACGGTTTGAATGCTCACTTATCCTTAGTGAAGGAATTCGAGGGGAAAGACGTGCTATACTTCCCAGCTCTATCATTTCACAGTTATGCAGGTTTTCTAAGAATGAGACCCTCCGCGAGACTTCTGAACAATGTTATTTATCTAGTTACAGTCAAGACGCCCTCCATCCATTTTCCTACTTGGCTGTTTCGGCTTTCGGTGTTTATCCGTGGCACCGAAAGCCCTCACAAAATCTGACAACGAGAGGAGGAATGACGGAGTCTCTCGGGGTGGCAGGGGGTAGCCTTGAACGCGGACTGTGGTTTGAGTTAAGAGAAAGAACAGGGTTATAAGGAATGGTTTAAATTCCTGGCTTCCCTGGGATACGGACTGAAGAGGGAAGATTGGGTTCTCGGGCAAAAGCAGCTGCATTCATACTGGGGAACTGTGGTCCAGAACTGAAAGAGGGAATGGCACTCTAAAAGATAACAGCACCGAGGGACGTGCTGGGTAAAAGCAACACACTGTGTTGGGTCCATGTTTAGGGGAGCAATTAACTCCACAGAGAAGTTGTGCTACGGCACAGTAAGGTTTGAATTTGCATCCTACTTGTGTGGAAGCAAATTTAAAGTGCAGAAGGAGGAGAAGCCATTGTTCTGAGCCACCAGGAACTGTGAGCTGCATGAATCAAGCCCAGGGGCGCTTACAGGTTCATAAAAAGGCTCCTCCCTTCACCCCCAACTTTCCCCGCAAGTGGAATAGAGAAACATTCAAACAGAAAAGGAATGCTAGCTCACCCACCGCCCTAGAAGAAATTTTCCAGAAACCTGCCCAGTCTGGGGTTTCTCAGCTTCCTGACACATCTCAAACCTTTAGTGCTGCTGATTAATAATATGGTCCAGACAAAGTGCCTCTAAGGAGTCAGCACCTACTTGGAAGAAGGGGACTTGGGCCTGGTGGCTGAACAGATTCCAAGGGAATCTTTCTAAGAGCAGAGATCCTCTCCAGACACCCAATTACCCTGGCAAATGGGAATGAAATTGGCCTGATTGAAGAGATGGGAGGCAATCAGAAGCATCATGGAAACCTAGAGACCAATACCTTCTGGCAAGAAACAGGAGATAAGCTACTTCAGGAACTAGGCAATCAAAAAAAAAAATCAGAGCACTTCAGCTAAGGGGAGGGAAGAAGTGCCTTGAACCCCAAACAAGGCAGACCAACGTAATTAAAACATTATTATCAGTAGTAGTAGTAGTAGTAGTAGTAGTAGTAGTAGTAGTAATAACAATGGTACTTGTTAAGTGCTTAGTATGTGCCAGACACTGTATTAAGCTCTTGGGTGGACACAAGCAAATCGGGTTGGACACAATCCCTGTCCCAAATGGGTCTCCCATTCTCAATCCCCATTTTACAGATGAGGCCCAAAGAAGTGAAGTGACTTGCCCCAGATCACACAGCAGACAGGTGGTGGTGCCAGGATTAGAACCTTTGGATTCCCGGGCCCTTGCTCTATCCATGCCATGCTGCTTCTCTTTGGGCCCAGAAAGTCATGGGTTCTAATCCCGGCTCTGCCACTTGTCTGCTGTGTGACTTTGGACAAGTCACTTAACTTCTCTGCGCCTCAGTTCCCTCATCTGTAAAATGGTGATTAAGAATGTGAGCTCCGTGTGGGACAGGGACTGTGTCCAACCCATTGATCTTGTATCTACCCCAGTGCTTAGAACAGTGGCTGGGACATAGTAAGCGCTTAAAAAATACCCTAATTGTTATTATTACTATTATTTAACCCTGGATACGCTCCTCTGGAGACCCAGTGACGAAGGCCATAATCCCTCCCGCTCCGCCCAGCACCGTACCTGCTTCTCTCCACTGGGCTTCTTGTGATTTAAGAGCAGTTCCACAGCACCTACTACTTCCTTCCTGATGGCATGTAACAGGGCATCTCCGACATACACGTTGAAGCTTAAGAGCAGTTCGATGAGTTCGAGGTTCTCGTTTTCAATGGCTATGAGGAGAGCCGTGCGTCCCAAGGGGTCGATGCAATTGATATTGATCTTGAAATAGATCTCGGCTTCCTCCAGGGATTTCTTCACGCTGGCGTAATCGCCTTTCTCCACGGCATTCAGGTAGGCCTTTTCCGAGGGCGAGAGCTCGGACTCGGCTCGGACTATGCGAAGGGGGATGCGGTCTCGATAGGGTGCGTTCACGTTTCTTTTGTAGTAGAACTGGGCCATGTTTCATTCCATGTTATTCCTCGGTCCCTGAAATTGCAAAAACAAACCACGCCCGAAGCACAGGGCATTAATAACTGCCCTCTGTAATTTACCTATTAAAAGGCTAATTTATAGAAATGCCAGCATTTAATCGCAAGCCGGTCTTTTAAAATTGCCGTACGCTGATTTATCCCCTCCAATTATGGTGAATTGTGAGTTGCACATTCTGAGTTTGAAATGGCAACCTGCTTGGCAAAACGGGAATGGAATAGCTACTAGCCTCTCAGTGGTATCTTTCATCTTAGAGCCTCATGTGTTTCCTAAATGAGGCAGTTACTGTCATGCCTGCAAAACATTCTAAAATTCTTTAGGGTCATAAAATTCCATTCGTCCCTCAAAGTTTTCATGGATCCCACCCACATTTAGCCACTCCACCTCATTAGGAACCTCAGGGAACATTCTCTCCTCATTCCTGTGACCGCGCGTGTGACCGAAAAGACGGAGAGGCGATCGACATTCCCCCTCCTGCCATGTTTAAAAATATGGACAAAGTCTTATTGTTCCTCTGGCTGGGATCCTGGGTTCTGCCTGGTGGAGTGACATTAAGTATTAAGCAACATGGCCTAATGGAAAGAGCCCGGGAGTGGGAGTCAGAGGACCTGGATTCTAACCCTCGCTCTGCCACTTACCTGCTGTGTGACCTTGGGCAAGTCACTTCACGTCTCAGTTCCCTCATCTGCAAAATGGGAATTCAATACCTACTTAGGATGTAAGCCCCAAGTGGTACCTAGTCATCTTCTATCTACCCCAGTGCTCAGTACAGTGCTTGGCACATAAGGAGCGCTTAACAAATACCACAATTATTATTATTATTATTAATGCCAAGGCCAACAGGGCAGTTAAATAGCCAACTGGAACCCACATCTCCTGTCTCCCAATTCCCATATTCTTCCCATTAGGCCCGTACACCTTTCACCCTATTTCAAGTAGATTCGCTATGCTCAAAACTAAGAGTTAATGCTCCGTTCACCATACCCAAGATTCTCTGAACTCACCAGTAAAATCGGCCAAAAAAATTGGGATAGAAAAGTGAATGATTAAGTATACCATGAGCAATTAATTAATACATACAGAGAGGTACCATCGCCCAACTTTCCCCCCTCATTTTAGATGACACAATTCATTTACGAGGAGCAGGAATGTGGGATGACTATTTATGACAGAACAAGTCCTAAGGCCACGAATAGAAACAAACAGGAGCAAAGCAAAGCAGATTCACAGGCTCCTATCAGTTTTTAATGAAAGCTACATACGACTTTCCCTGAACACATCAGATGGTTCCACACAGAATGTTTTCTGATTTCAGTCTATACTGTAGGATGGCTTTATTGCAAAAGATATTCCGGAGTGGAGGGAATCTGGTTGTTTGGATCATGCAAACCACCTTCCACGTCTCTCTTCAAAAGAGTAACAGCAGGATGAATTGCCGATGTTAAAAAGTCCCTGCACAATGGCTAAGGGGACACATAAGTGTTAATATCAGGAAGTGCCATGGGTAACTGTTGGATTGATCGGACTAGGGTGATGCGCCACAAACCTGCTCTTTCACCATGAGGAACAGCATGGCCTAGTGGAATGAATTTGGGCCTGAGAGTCAGAGGATCTGGGTTTGAATCCTGACTCTACCATTTGTCTGCTGTGTGACCATGGGCAAGTCATTTAACCTCTCTGTGCCTCAGTTCCCTCATCTGTAAAATGGGGATTCAATCTTACTCCTTCCTACTTAGTAAGCCCCATGTGGGAGAGGGACAGTGTCCAATCTGATCATCTTGCCTCTACAGCTGAGTACATATTAAGCGCTTAAAAAGGACCATAATAATAACCAGTGAGATAGCTTCCACACCTGAAACCAGAACCTCATATGGACAATGTGTCTCAGACACGGGTTATTCATCATCATCATCATCATCATCATCATCATCAATCGTATTTATTGAGCGCTTAGTGTATGCAGAGCACTGTACTAAGCGCTTGGGAAGTACAAGTTGGCAACATATAGAGACAGTCCCTACCCAACAGTGGGCTCACAGTCTATAAGGGGGAGACAGAGAACAAAACCAAACATACTAACAAAATAAAATAAATAGAATAGATATGTACAAGTAAAATAAATAAATAAATAGAGTAATAAATATGTAGTCAAAGACCTTGGGCCAGTGACTGGTAGACCAGAGAGGTACTGGAAACTTGCTTTACTGGAGAAAGAGGCAAAAATAGAAAGGAATAGTGCAATGTTGATTTCACTCCTGGAAGATGGATGAGGACATATCAAACAAAGAAATGCAATTACACCCATCTTAAATGCCTTCGCCAGTCAATATTTACATGGCTAATATGTCAGCTGGCTTTGTTTTCTTCTAGATAATAATAGCTTAGCATGTCTCATCTAAAATCAGCTTTAAGATCCATGATGTCTAATGGGTTCTGGTTAGCAGCCTGCTGACTGCTGAATGTGTCACATCTGTAGAGTGGGAATGGTGGTATTAATTTAAGTCAGTTTTCTCCTCGCTACCTGAAGGTTTGAGTTTCTTTTCAAATGGCAGTGCGATTTCCCAGCTCAAGATTTTTGCACTTCCCAGAGGCACGGTACAAAGTTAATGAGTCTAGCGATTCCCTGACACTTACTACAAGGAGGACTGGATGGTTTCTGAGGAGAGAAATGCTGACTGTTACAGCATGTTCTGGGTTTTCTTGCTGGTTATGAAAAAAATACTCTGATGCCACAAAACCTTCTGAAGATTCAGGAACTGCTATAAGCTTTTGAAAACCTGTCTCCAAAGGAAGCCTGCTCCTCCAGTATTATCCTCTTTTCTCCTTATACTTGATCCAAAATAGAGTAATGAATAATAATAATAATAATAATTATTATTATTATTATGGTATTTGTTAAGCTAGCAAATTAAGCAGAGACATTCAGTCAAGAATATTTATTGCGAGTCTACCATGTCCAGAGCACTGTATTTTGGACTTGGGAGACTCCCTCTAGACTGTAAGC
This sequence comes from Tachyglossus aculeatus, assembly GCF_015852505.1. NCBI lineage: Eukaryota > Metazoa > Chordata > Mammalia > Monotremata > Tachyglossidae > Tachyglossus > Tachyglossus aculeatus. The sequence goes on from NC_052085.1 coordinate 6,913,237, forward strand.
TCGTTGTGGGCAAAGAACTTGTCTACCAACTCTGTTAGGTTGCACTCTCCCTAGTGCTTCGTACAGTGCTCTGCACACAAATGCTCAATAAATACGATTGGTTGATTGATTACAATAAAATTAGTGGACATAATCCTTGCCCTCAGTAATTTACAACCTAGCAGAAACTATCATCCTTATCCCATAAGGAGGATGGTCAGTCATTCTTAACAAACTTGGGTTCATTCATTCATTCATTCATTCATTCATTCATATTAATTGAGCACTTACTGTGTGCGGAGCACTGTACTAAGCACTTGGGAAGTATAAGTCAGATTCAAGTATCTTGTATTCTATTCCACATTTATTAGGTGTCACATGACATCATGTGAAGCGGATCACATCATCTTGAAGTCCCTCTTGCTCTAGCTATAGAGAAGAAGTAGACTGAGCTCCCTCCTTCCTCTCCCCCTCCTTACCTCCTTCCCCTCCCCCCAGCACCTGTATATATGTATATATGTTTGAACATATTTATTACTCTATTTATTTATTTTACTTGTACATACTTATTCTATTTATTTTATTTTGTCAATATGTTTTGTTTTGTTGTCTGTCTCCCCCTTCTAGACTGTGAGCCCACTGGTGGGTAGGGACTGTCTCTATATGTTGCCATCTCTCTATGTTGCCAACTCATACTTCCCAAGCGCTTAGTACAGTGCTCTGCACACAGTAAGTGCTCAATAAATATGAGTGAATGAATGAATGAATGAATAGTATGGCCTGGTGGAGAGACTATGGTCTAGGAATCAGACAGTGTGGGTTCTAATCCAGGTTGTACCATTTGCCTATTATGTGACCTCAGGCAAGTCACTTAACTTCTCTGTGTCTCAGTCTCATCTGCAAAATGAGAAGCAGTGTGGCTCAGTGGAAAGAGCACGGGCTTTGGAGTCAGAGGTCATGGGTTCAAATCCCAATCCCACCACTTGCCAGCTGTGTGACTTTGGGCAAGTCACTTAACTTGCAGTAAGCGCTTTACAAAGACCATTAAAAAAAAAAAAAGGTAGACCATCCTGTCCAGAGAAGAAGAAACAAACAGCTTCCATGGCAGTAGTCACAATTCTGCATCTTGATGAGGAGGGAATCACAGCGAAGGCTGTTCTGTCTTTGGAAATTTAAAGCACTCTTGACATGCTGCCTCTGAAAGAATAATCTAGAAGTGGATTTACTGCTTCGTTGAAAGTCAACAAGATACCAGCAGTAGTCATTTGTAAAAGATATGGGGCGATGGGCACTTACGCTTTGAGGGCTGAAATGAGTCCTTGTCATTCTCCTTCCCATAGAGAAAGGAGAGGCTTTCAACCTCCAAGGGATGGGGGAAAAGTTAAAAGGGTCGCAATGTGAAAATAACCTTAAAAGACAGTGAATATTGTCCTGCGTGCCATAAATCCAGTTGACTGATGACCATGGTGGTCAAAGCACCCTTGTAATTACCAAGAATGAAAATGATAAAGCACTGCTCCCTAACTTAAAAAGGACTTTTTTTTTTGGCTCCGTCTATGAAAAGCTGACGAAAAAGTCCCTGCTAGTAATATGTATGGTTTCATATGGGATTAGAAGAGGAGGTTAAATTGAACGGTTATCTGCTTAGGCTCTGCCATCTATGTCTTGAGGGGGAAGATTTAATAGCCTTGTGAGGCTTTGTCACCTTGTATTCCTTTGCAACTCTTCTGCTTGACTTGCAAATACATGGGTTTGAAGTTGCTGTCACGCTTATGGAAAATAATGCCACAACTGGATTCCAATTAAAGGTTACACAAGAGATTAAGAGCCTGAAACCAGGTTTATAGCATTGAAATAGTGAACACGGTCAATGTAGGAGGAATAAAGGGAAAGTGTTGCCTAAGATATGACTATTTAAGAATTTTATAGGAGACAATAAGACTTTTTTTTTCTTTTTAGCAACAGTTTTTTCTTAGGTTAAATCATTTTTCACATCAAGGCATTCATCCACATAACATCCTGCTGAAAAGGGGTATCTTTTTTTATAGAATGGAAAATTGAGACTAGAGTAGTATCTGCACACAGTCAATCGGTGAATAACCTGAAAACTGAACTCGGACCTTATTACACATGTTGACTTGGTAAAACATAAACAAAGATTACATTTCTGCTTCATGGTGGTAGCAACGGCATTTATCGAGTGCTTGCTTTGTGGGAAGCAATACTAATGCTATTTATTGAGTACCCACTACTACTAACAATAATTGTGGTATTTGTTAAGTGCTTACTCTGTGCCAAGCACTGTACTAAGCGCTAGGTTAGATACAAACTAATAATGTTTGACACAGCCCATGTCCCACATAGGGCTCACAGACTATGTAGGGGGGAGAACAGGTATTGAATCCCCATATTAAAGATGAGGAACTTGATGCACAGAGAAGCTAAGTGACTTCCCCAAGGTCACTCAGCAGGCAAGCGGTGGAGCCAGGATTAGTACCCAAGTCACTCCCAGACCTGTTCTCTTCATCATCATCATCATCAATCGTATTTATTGAGCGCTTACTGTGTGCAGAGCACTGTACTAAGCGCTTGGGAAGTACAAGTTGGCAACATATAGAGACAGTCCCTACCAAACAGTGGGCTCACAGTATAAAAGGGGGAGACAGAGAACAAAGCCAAACATACTAACAAAATAAAATAAATAGAATAGATATGTACAAGTAAAATAGAGTAACACATATGTACAAACATATATACATATATATACGTATATCTCTTTCCATTAGGTCACAGTGCCTGAGTGCAACACACCAGACTAAGCACTTGGGAAAGTGGGACAGAAGAAGAAGGAACTTTCTGACAAGGATGAGAAGTTTAAACTGTACTAAGCACTGGGATGAATGCAAACTTAGCAAATTCAGACACAGCCTTCCTTCCAGCACCTGTTTCTTTAGAGCCCTATTCCGGGGTGGGCTGCACTTTTTCTAGCAAGGCAGTAGTAGCAATGGTATTTACTGAGCACGTAATAAATACAATGTAGTGTACTAAGTGCTTGGTTGGGAAGTTCAAAGGAAGTAAGGTTTCCGGCAGCAACCACTCAATCAATCAAAGATATATGAGTGTTTATTATGTGCAGAAGACTAAGCATTTGGGAAACTACAAAAGAGTTGAAAGATATCTTCCCTGCCCTGAAGGAGCTTACAGTCTAGTTGGGAGCCTTCAGTCTTAAAACTCTCAGCCTGACAGTTTATACCTTCTACAGTCACTTACTTTTTTCCCCGGGGGCCACATGAGCATATATCAAAGAGAGCAGGTCAGTGAGCTTTAATAGCTCTAAACCAGTTTCCTTTCCCTCACCGGCCTAAACCATTACCTAAAAATAGCAATCAATTCCAGGAGAGAAGCATTTATTGAAGCCCTCACTGAGGGGCTTGACACAATTGGTTTTTCCTGACTTGAGAAAAAGACTTGCAGTGCAGCTTATGAATGAACAACACACACACACACACACACACACACACACACACACCCCCTCTCCCCCCCCCGCCAAAAAAAACTGGCTAATCCATGAACTCATATTTTGCGGTTTTAAATCAACAAGGAATAAACCTGATATTTCTTCAAGTTCTCATTTCAGACCCCCACTAGTCTGATACTTTACATTACTGCCAAATATCATGAATTACATTTACTAAGCCCTTCCAGGCAACACTGCTCTGATGTGGCTAGTAGAGTCCACATTTAGGGCTAATAAATGCTGAGCCAACAATTGAGATTTAAGTGATTAGAATAAAAAGCATAAATGACCTGTTTAAGCAATCAGAGAGCTCTGTCCAGTAATTAATGCGGTACTCTGCACTCAGGAGATGCTCAGTAAATATTACTGGTGGACTAAGCAACTAAAGAATGCTACACTGGAGAAAATCCCAGAGGCTAATATTCATTCATTCAACCAAATTTATTGAGCGCTTACTGTGTGCAGAACAATGTACTGAGCTATCTTGGAGGGATGAAGCATCTTACACTAATACCACTACTTAAAGCAGACATGTGAAGCTCATTCCTGTGAGTGGGCCACAGATGTAGTTACGTATTCATTCACTTATCGTACTCTCAAAAGCTGCGCATTGCAAAGAAATTGTATCTTTACAATAATCAGAAATGAAATACACTAATAATACTGCTAAAGGAAATTTAATTAATAAAATGCATTTATAAATTAAAAAAAAATATTGCCAGTTTCTTGCAGAGTGGTTCATATAGCTCATTGTGGGCAGGGAATAGTGTTATATTGTTGTATTATACTCTCCTCAGTGCTTAGTGCAGTGCCCCCCACACAGTAAGCAGTTAATACGACTGATTGATAATATAAAACTGAAGAAAAGAAATGCCATTACTGAACCAGATTGCTTCAGCCTGATAGTCTGCCTCTGGCAGTGGCAAAGGAATAATTGGTAGAACTCTGTGATGGTGAACCTCCTTGACACCCCCTGCCAGGGTTTTCCATGGACCACCCAATCTATCACCTTTTCTTCTACGTCCCTAATTTTCCCTTTAGACACTCGTGACTTTATCAGGAGGAAAGTGCAGAGCTGTACGAGTCAAGGTTAATTTTGATTGAATTAAGACACAGACATTGATTTTAAAGAGGCTTTCATGGAAAGAGCAAGGGACTGGGAATTTGAAGACTGGTGGAATTCTGCTTTGGTCACCAGCTTCCTAGGCAACCTCGGGCAAGATATTTTACAAAAGAGGAAAGAGTCCCAGAAAGAATGAGCTATTTTCTCTCCCTTCATTGAGGGAGAGAAAGACACTACTTTTCCGTGAATATATCCAAACCCCTCTTGAACCCAACTACCTTTTCAACCTGCACAACTTCCTGGAGAAATGATTTCATGGCTTCCCACAGGTGTGGAAACGACCATTCTTCTCTAAAGCTTTGAACCTACAGGCCACGTGGAACAGAAGTTACATCAACCAGAACATAATTATTGAAACAGAAAGGCAGCATGGACACAAATATATACTTACATTCTGGGGATTGACCTTTAATGGTTGCATTGATTACTTTTCACCCCTAATTGTCTTTTAAAGCTCAGCTTACATTTCCCATTGTTCAATTATTAATATTTATTTACCTTCCCTCGCTAATGTCTGAATGAATGAACTTTATCATGGAGAAGTGTTTTACGTGCTTGGGTTTGTTCCTCTTCCAGCAATGATGAAAAGAACTGTTTCAGTCACATGAGCCTATTTCATCGACCTGAATTGAATTTCTGCACTGCACTGTTTGTCCTCAACTGTTGAAATCTTCTGTTTTGTTTCTTTCAAAGTAGATGGTTTCTACAAATTATTGCAGACATTACATTTGACTGAATGAAAGTCTACCAGCCTACATCTCCAATGAAAAATAAAATACCTTAAAATTGTCAACATTGCGGGGTTATTTCAGTACCTCCTGGGCACCAAGCACTATGCCCAAAGCTCCTTGTGGGAAGAGAACATGTCTACCAACTCTGTTACACTATACTCTCCCAGGTGCTTTGTACAGTGCTCTGCTCATTGAAAGTGCTCAATGAATACAGTTGATTGGTTCATTGATTGTTTCCTCAGTGCTAGGGCACATAGAAGATAATCAGATCAGACATTGTCCCTGGCCCATAGAGGCTCACGATCTCAGAAGAAGGGAGAGAAAATAGCTCAATCTTTCTGGGACTGTTTCCTCTTTTGTAAAACGTCTTGCCCGAGGTTGCCTAGGAAGCTAGTGACCAAAGGAGAATTACCACCAGTCTTCAAATTCCCAGTCCCTTGCTCCTTCCATGAAAGCCTCTTTAAAAGCAATGTCTGTGTCTTAATTCAATCAAAATAAACCTCGACTCAGACAGCTCTGCACTTTCCTCCTGATAAGTGGGGAGGGCCCAGACCTGGAGAGCAAATGAGTTCAGTGCTATTCACTGGAAGCAGCTGGGCGCAGTAATTAAACCCTTGGTCATAATTTGGTTTTCGCCAACCAGGATTTAAAATGGGAGCAGCAACAAATTTATCTGGACCCATAACCCGGAAGAAATATGTGCTCGGGACCCTATTTGACTCCTATTACTATTTACGATCTCGTTAGCTTCTTGCGAGCCGAATGTCGGGCAAAATCGGGAGAGGTTTTCCAAGCAGCTGCTCGGAGGCTGAGGGGAGTCACTCGTCTCTGTGAGGATGCTTAGGATTTCTGCCGCAGTCTTGGGCTAACCAGAACCCAACTGGCAACACAAGAAGCAATCACTGCGTGCAGAGCAAAACACCAGCTGAAGAGAGAGCTTCAAGACGGAACACATGAGCACACACCCCTTTAAAAAGACCCAGGCCATAATGGTAAGTCAGGGGCACGTCATTCTATTGAACACTCCTGCCACATTATAATTATGGTATTTGTGAAGCGCTTACTATGTGCCAAGCACTGTTCTAAACACTGGCTAGATACTAGGTCATCAGGTTGTCCCACGGGGGGCTCACAGTCTTAATCCTCATTTTACAGATGAGGTCACTGAGGCCCAGAGAAGTTAAGTGGCTTGCCCAAATTCACACAGCAGACAAGTGGGGGAGCCGGCATTAGAACCCGCGTCTTCTGACTCACAAGCCCGGGCCCTTTCCATTAAGCCATGCTGCATTAGTTCTTATGTGTCCCAAGAGCCTTATGTTTTTAAAGGTATTTATCAAGTGCTCACTACACACTAAGCACCGTGTTAAAGTGCTGAAACGGGGATGAGATCATCAGAGTGGATACAGTCTCGGCCCCACGTGGGGCTTTCAGTCAAAGAGGAAGGAAGGGCCAGTATCTTACCCTCGTTTTACAGATAAGGAAACTGAGGCCCAGAGAGGTTAAGTGACTTGCCCAAAGTCACTCAGCAGGCTGGTAGCCGAGCTGGGATTAAAATCTGGCTCTCTGAAACCCGGCCCCATGCTCTTTCCATTAATCAATCAATCAGTGGTATTCCTTGAGCACTTATGTGCGGAGCACTATACTGAGCACTTAGGAGAGTACAATACAACAGAATTAGCAGACACATTCCCTGCCCATAATGAGCTTACAGTCTAGAAGGGGAGACAGACATTAATGTAATTTATAATAACTATACAGGTGTAACATTGGGTCACATTGCCTCCTGTAATAAGCACTTGATAGTTTGCTTTCAACACTGAAGGTGTTGGATGGGGTCTCTACAGTGCAAGCTAATCGTGGGCATAGAATGTGTCTATTGTTTGGTGTTTTGTATTCTCCCAAGCACTGCACACAGTAAGCGCTCAATCATTACAACTGAATGAATGGGTCTCCCCATTGGCTGCATTATATTCAAAAAGCAAAGGTTTTACATATGTAGGCATGCCAAGCTGGCACCACACTCTGTTAGTCTCCTAACGGACATGCTAGCTTATTTCAATTGATTTTCTACATCTTAATCTGCTCTCAAATTGCAGCGCTTTAGGTAGCAAACTTCAATGATGACATTTAATTTTGTCTCCCTGATGGAGATCTTTGGCTTGAAAGCATTGCTTGGTGGGTTCAGGAGGTTCCATCTCCGCAGTGTTTTTTTTTTTTTTAAAGCCAGAACATTGCTGTTTCCACAGACCCAATGGTAACCATCTGAGGGTGGGCTTCTAGAATGCAATCTTCGTCACAAAACAGCTTCTAGATGATTGAGTCAAGGGTGTTAGGTGACCTTTTTAGTCCTCTTTAGGAGGACATAAATCCGATTCTTGCAAGACCAAGTCCTTTTAGCTCCCTCAACCACGGTTATGCAGAATCGGTCAGAAGACAAGGATGGACCTAATACATTACATAACCTAGATTTATTCTCTCTGTGATAGGGAACGGGTCATTTCTATCCTGACGACGGCCGCCCAGTTAATCAGCAAGGAGCCAAAACTTCGAGCAGTACATCTTGCAAAAGCCCACGAGGCTTTGAAATACGTTTTATGGGGGTCTCAAGTGGGTGGAAGACATCTTTATTTGGCCTACAAATGCAGTGCAGCGTCCCTCTAATAATTCCTTGCATTTCTCCTATACTTGACATGAAGCAAACATCAAGGTTTCCAGGGCCTGCTCTGTTTTAGCCTTAAATCTCGGGTTGCAGTACCAGGAAAACTCTGGCTAAGCATCTTGCCAGCAATGGTGGAGAACAGTGGGATCTCACGGCAATTTCCAGCTTCCTGGCTGTTGTTCTTTAACTGTCGTAAATTCAAATGATGACAGTAAAAACATAATGGGGAGGTGCTGTCAAAGAATAGAGAAGCAGCGTGGCTTAGTGGAAAGAGCACCGGCTTGGGAGTCAGAGGTCATGGGTTCTAAACCCAGCTCCGCCACTTGTCTGCTGTGTAAATCACTTAACTTCTCTGTGCCTCAGTCACCTCATCTGTAAAATGGGGATGAAGACTGCAAGCCCCACATGGGACAAGCTGATTACCTTGTATCTACCCCAGCGCTTACAACAGTTCTTGGCACATAGTAAGTGCTTAACAAATACAAACATTATTATTGTTATTAACGAAGAGTTAAGAATTGCATCCAAGGTCATGATAGTGGTGGGGCTGCAACAGAAACAATGTTTTCCCTTCTCCCGCTGCACCTAAGAAAGATAATTGAGATATTTGTTACATGCTTACTTGGTGCCAAGCTCTGCACTAAAATGCTCTGCGCTAAATGCTGGGGAAGATCCACAATAATCAAGGCCCAGTCTGGTTTACAGTCTAATTAGGAGGTAGAATGGGAATTTAATCCCCAATTTACAGTTGAGGAAACTAAGGCACAGAGAAGTCAAGTAACTTATCCAAGGTCACACAGCAGGCAAATGGCATAGCTGGGATGAGAACCCAGGTCTGCTGATACCCACTGTTGGGCTCCTTCCAGTAGGCCCCTGCTGTTTCTCTTCCCTCCCCTCTCTAACTCTTCCTATTCCTCCACTGTTGCTTTTTATGGTACTTGTAAAGCAGTTACTATGTGCTGGGATAGATACGTGATCACCAGATTGGGTACAGCCTCTGTCCCACATGTGGCTCACAGTCTAAATCGGAAAGAGGAGGATTTAATCCCCACTTTACAGATGAAGACACTGAGGCTCAGAGAAGTTAAGTGACTTGCCCAAGGTCACTGGTGACAAGCGGCCAAGCCATGATTAGAACCCATGTCGTCTGACTTCCAGGCCTGTGGTCTTTCCATCAAGCCACAAAGTTTCCTTAACGATCTGGTTTCTTATTCTTTTAGACTGTGAGCCCACTGTTGGGTAGGGACTGTCTCTATATGTTGCCAACTTGTACTTCCCAAGCACGTAGTACAGTGCTCTGCACGCAGTAAGCGCTCAATAAATACGATTGATTGATTATTCTCTGTCCCCACCTTCTCTAGTTCCCTTCTCTCTCTGTCCCCCACCCTCTTAGGTTCCACCCGCACCCCTCAAATTCTGGTTCTTTTATCCAAATGGAACCATCAACCATGCAGCAGCTGCTGGGTGTCAATTTTGCCATAGTTATGCTGCCAGCCCGGAGTTCTGCCCTGCAAGCCTGACAAGTTACACTGGTTCGATATACACCCATAAAGCAGCATTCCCCATGAACACAGGAAGCGTCATTTTCGAACACAGGAAGCATAATTTTCTCTCCTGCCCCCGAAAACTGACAAAAGACATCCTTATACCGCATCACAACACTCTACTCCCACATACGGGGAGAAAAATCAATGCTCATTATCAAGTGCAAATGCTGAAAGCCTTTCTTCTGGAGGAGGGAAGAGGGGGGAATATTTTTCTCAACTGTAACCAGCGATGTACTGGTAACCTAGGAAATGAGAAGAGAGTGGCTTTTTGGTTGGTTGGAATTTCAGAGTGATTGACAGTGACAGGCGCAGTTCTGAATGGCAGGTGGGTGAATAGTATCTGTGCAATTACCAACTACCTGACAATTTAGACCTTATTTATAATATAAAGGAAAGTACTTTGAATGGAAGGTAAATTGCATTTCTACCGTTTTTAAGGACATTTACAGCCTAACACACACCTCCTGTAGTCTTCCCAGAAGTGAAAATAAACACCTTATAGGGCATGTTTGATTGCAGTTATTTTATATTCATTTGTACTTTTCAAAGGTTGTGGGCATTTAGCAAATTACATCTATAGGAGTCGGGTGAGGTTTTCTTTAAAAGAGTATCATTTAGTGAACGCATTCTTATAGAAGGCCTGGCTTCAACAGAATTCAAAATGCTTTTTCTGGGAAGCATCAACTTAGTCTGTGTAGCTGTTAAACTACCTAGGGATTAACTGATTGTCAACTTTGCCCCTTTAACCTTTTGCAAAATGGGTAGTAGACCCTCAGTGAATCGGCCATAGGAGTTACTGAGAACTTGAAAGGGCCTACACCTCTTCGGAGCTTCTTGCAGCTCTAAACACTGAGGAGCTTGGCGACAGTGTTCCTTGATGGTTGAATAAAGCCATTTGGAAGGCATGTTGAATGTTCTTAAGATATATCAATCAATCCATCATATTTAATGAGCATTTACTGCGCACAGAGCAGAGCTTGGGAGAGCAACTCGATTTGCTTGCATCCAACCCAGTGCTCTAGTATACAGTGCCTGGCCCATACTAAGTGCTTAACAAATACCATAATTATTATTATTACAATGCAACAGAGTTGGTAGGCACATTCCCTGTCCACAATGAGCTTACAGTCTTGAGAGGGAGACAAGCATTACTACAAATACATAAATAAAATAAAAATATGTAGACATTCGATATAAAGGGACTGTTTTCAGTAGTTTCGTGAGATATGAGGAAGTGGAGAAGTTGCAGGAGAGATTTTTTTTTAAATGGTGCTTGTTAAGTGCCTACTGTGTGTCAGGCACTGTACTAAGTGCTGGGATAGATACAAATTAATCAGGTCCGATCCAATCTTTGTCCTTCATCAGGCTCAAAGTCTTAATCCCAGTTTTCCAGATCAAGTAACTGACGCACAGTGAAGTTAAGTGACTTGCCCAAGGTCACTCAGCAGACAACCAGCGGAGCCAGGATTAGAACCCAGGTGTTTCTGACTCCCAGGATTGTGCTCTATCCACTAGGCCACACTGCTTGTCTTGGAGACAACATTCCCCAACTTTAGACTGGAATGTCCCTCCACTTAGAACAGTGCTTTGCACATAGTATGTGCTTAATAAATGCCATTAGAAAAAAATATACGGCAGTAATCTTGGAAGCCAAGCTGATAGTTTAGCCAGGATGAGCTAAGTGCCAGGGAGATTACAAAGTGATCAGGTTGTCCCACGCGGCGGGGGGGGGGGGGGGGGGGGGGGGGGGTGGCGCAGTCTTAATCCCCATTTTACAGATGACGTCACTGAGGCCCAGAGAAGTGAAGTGACTTGCCCGAAGTCACACAGCTGACAACTGGAGGAGCCGGGATTTGAACCCATGACCTCTGACTCCAAAGCCCGTGCTCTTTCCACTGAGCCATGCTGCTTCTTATTGAACATCAGATACACGGTAGTGCACCTGGGAAAGGTAATGAACAGCACAAATACAAGACGGGAGAGGATTACCTACGTGTGAGTCATCAGAAAAGGATCTAGGGATCATAGAGGGTAACACTGTGATGAGGAGTAAGAACATTGCCCTGTAATTAAAAAAGAAAAAAAAAACCAAAACCAAAAACTAGGGTATAGATAGAAACGTGAAGTAATCTTCCCAGAATTCTAAGTAATGATTTGACCCTTCTTAGGTCACTATGTACAGTCCCGTAACACCACAAGGGTCATGGAGAACTCAAAAAGGATTCAGAAGACGGTCGTATAGAAATTTAAGAGGTGGAAAATAAAAGCTAAGAGAATAGGAACTGTTTCTATGGTAGCCACTAGATATTGCACTTCTGACCTCGAAAAACAATACACTTTCAAAGGGTCCAATTTATAACCACGGAACAAACAGGCGCTGGGGGAGAACAGAGCCCAGTGATAAGAAATGTTAAAAGGCTGCTTCCTTTCATTAAAGCCTATGAACAGCACCTTATATTTAAAGGTGATACCAAGTGGGACGGGGACTGTGTCCAACCTAATTAACTTGTATCTACCCCAGAGCTTAGAATTAACTTGTACCTATCTCAGCGCTTGAGACACAGTAAGCACTTAAATACCATAAAAAATATTTTTTAAAAAGCAAATGAAATGTTCCCTGCCCACAGGGATTTTATAATCTAAAGGAGATTACTCATTCACATTATTAATTCACAAAGCATTTCCATTTGGTCATGGGTAAAAAAAAATTAGCTGGTCTTATCCACAGTTAACCTATCTGAAATTAAATGTGTGTTTTAATTCAGACATCCAGGTGCAAACAACTTGTAAGCCAAGTACTCCTGCTTTATATGTCCTACCTTGCAAGTTGTTCGTATACTGAACAACTCATTATCATTCCCTTTGTAATATCCCTTAGTGACAATAACCTGTAGAATACGAATAGGTAGGCAAGACATTCTATAGATCTATTATCCCTTTATCATGAACTATGTGCCTCCTTACAAAGTAAATTAGGCATCTACAGTGGGCTGTCATGCACTGAATGAATGCATGAAATTTGGCAATTAGCAGGCTTGTCCACAATGTCATAGGCATTTTATTATATGAAAGGTGGATTGGTAGCCTGCTTAAGTCTTGTTAAAATGCATTTTTCCTTCTTTATGTTGCATTTCAGCAAAAATGTTATCAATCAATTAGTAATATTTATGGACTGCTTTCTGGGGTGCAGAGCACTTGGAAGAGCTCAGTATAATAGAGGGGAGGGAATGTGTCTAACATCTCTGTTACATTGTACTCTACCAAGTGGTTAGTACAGTGCTCGGCACGCGGTAAGCTCTCAATAAATACGATTGATTGATGGACTGATTGAATTGGTAGACACAGCCCCTGCCTTAAAGGAGATTACAATCTAGCTACCAGTGAAGATACTCACACACTGAATACCTTTGGCAACTGCAGGATGCAGGTGCCAGGTAAGAGAAGGCATTCTTCCACAGCATTTTCTGAGGTCCAACTTAACTAAGTTTGTAGCTGTTTGCCAGAGGTTTGCATCTGTGTTCTGGGCTTCTTTCTAGGCTCCAGCTTTTAACCCAGTAGCACAGGAATGAAACGCATCAGTGACATCCGCTCCTCTGTCATGGCTTCATCCGGAGTCTTTACGAGAGGAAAAGTCATCCAATCTAATATGCCATAGCTGAATAATCAAATTTAACGTTAACACATACCGGAGAAGATCAGGTGCTAGCTTCTTCTAAAGTATGGTCAGGTTTATTTGTAATTTTCAGATCGAAGCTATGGGAAGCATTGCGGCCTAGTGGAGAAGCACAGGCCTGAAAGTCAGAGGACCTGGGTTCTAATTCCCGGTCCCCCGCTTGCCTGCTGTGTGATCTTAGGCAAGTCACCTCACTTCTGTGTGCCTTGGTTTCTTCAACTGTAAAATCATCATCAATCGTATTTATTGAGCGCTTACTGTGTGCAGAGAAAATGGAGGTTCAATACTTGTTCTCCCTCCTACGTAGTCTGGGAGCCCCATGGGGGACAAGGAGCTGCGTCCAGCCTGATTAACTTGTATCTAATCCAGCATTTAGAACAGTGCTTGATCCATAGTAAGCACTTGACAAATACCATAATCAGGGCACTAGGGTATTATGCGATTTAATATTTTTATGTGAAAACCTCACTCTGGTTCCAGTCAGTGAAGATCTGTTCCTGAATAAAATCAATGTGAATCAGGGATATTGATTAAGAAGAAAGAAGAGAGATTGACTGTGGTTTATTTGAGGAAATTTGATGGCAAGATTGTGATAACTAATGACCTTAGTGATTCCAACTCCTTAATTAATAGGCATTAATCTTTGGGCAAAAGAAATCCTAAATATAACAGGGTCTAGAGAGGGTGTCAAACCACAGAGAACAGGCCAGTAGAAAATAAATGATGTGCACAATACCGGAGAGACATGGCATAAAAGCCAAAGAATGGCCATGTTTTTCCTTTGTAAAATTACCATTTAACAAAATGCACAATTGCGAGGTTTTCAAAATGCACAACTGCGATGCTTCCTCTGCCGAGTGCATTGTGTATATATGGCTAGTTCATCGCAGTATTTATTAAGTGCTTTCTATGTACTACACACTGCTACACGCAGGGGTAGATACAAACGTAACAGATCAGACAGAGCCCATGTCCCACATGGGGCTCACAATATAAGTGGGTGTAGACAGATATTGTGTGGGTATATATATCCATACTTCACTTATTAAAAACTTATTTCTGTGCAATGCATATAGCAGTCTCTCTCTCTATGTGTGTACTTATCTGTCCTTACTTAACTTTCAGATGATGCTACTGAATATAAGATGTTATCTATGGGTGTGAGTGTGGCAGAAATAGCCAACATGTCATCAGAACACCTTGTCTGCTCTTAAAGATAGTCACTGATTTTTCTCCTATATTAAGGTTCACCAGACAGAACCTCTGGCGAGGCAGACCCTTTATAGGATTCCTTTTCTAGCCCCTAAAACAGCCAGGGCTAAAGTGCCATTTTCCCTTTGGTGAGCAAGGCAAAGTATATCAATTCTTAGTCTGACGCTTAGCATAACACTAGACTGTAAGCTCCTTGTGGGCAGGGAACGTGTCTACCAACTCTGTTACATCATACTGTCCCAAAGCACTTAGTGCAGTGCTCTGCACACAGTAACTGCTCGATAAATATGACTGAATGAATTGAATGAATGAATAAATGAATACATATGAAGTAAACTTGCTTTGTGGCAGAATATAACACTGCCAATGGTGCTACTCCACTGAAAGGGTGAAAAATGTACATTCCATATTCCTCCAGCTGCACTGATTTTGGATCAGTTTCCAAATTAGTTGGACTGTACTTTACCTTTTTACTGAGATAATCCTAATAGTCCTTATAAAACATAATGGGATATGGATGGTCTACAAACCACTTGAGACTGCGATTGATAAACCCAAATACTACATCAGGTGGGATCATTTCTGAGATCATGGGCACGTATTTTCCCATCACATATTAATGAGTGAGTCCGCACTGAAGTTGTTATTCTTCTGATTGTGAAAAACAGAGAGTCCCAGAACAGGTACTGATGTGCAATTAATGGTATTTATTGAGCACTTACTATGCTAGAAATAATCTTTTAATCCCCCTCTACTCCAAATCCTGACCTCGCTGAATGCTTTTTCATTCTTTCTTAAAGCCATTTCCTGTTAGAAATCTCGCTCCCTGTTAATTTCTCATCTACCTCGTGGTTGCTTCATGGTGGTTTACTTAAAACTAGCTAGATAATTCTGAATTTAACTATAAGCAATAATCTTTTCAAGCATCCTTCATTACTAATGGGTCCATCTTCCTGGTTTAAATCCCTCATAGACTTTAAATAAACTTGACTGATATCCTGCCTTACAATATATAGTTAACTCCTCAATTTAGAGAACAACTCTCACATAGTAGAATGGTTTTCAGGGAAAATTTTCACGGTAATTGAGTAAAATATTTATAATAAAGACCTCAAACCACATGAACTCTTCGAGAAATATTTTAGCAACAAAGATCATTTTGAAAACCGCAGTTTACCAAAAGGCTGAAAAACCTAACAAGAAAAAGAGTAAACTGAGAAAAGCAAAGGAATAATAAAGAAAGAAGTAATTACCCAGTGAACATTTGTGAGCTCTCTGTGGCCATAATGAAAAGAAAATACGAGTGTGAAAATAAATCAACATAGCTTTTAAAAAAAATTGTGCGCTCTCCTAATTCATAATTTTAATCTACCATCTGTGTCCTGAAGATTTCCAAATCCCTCTTCTGCCATAATGCTTCTTCCACTGATGGTACTGCTCTCCATTTCAACACTTTTCTTTTAAAATACTGTCATTCGGACCTTTTTGCAACAATTCTTGTGAAATGAGAACAGGAATAGGCCTCACCAACAATATTATCTCTTTATCTCTAGACTCTCCTTTAGAAATTTGTTCTTCATAAGATTTCTCAATATCAGTGACCCAGTTTTTCAAAATTCGCTTCCCAACTTGCCTACCAACAAATGTCATCTTGGGAGTTGCGCATTTTTTGTGTGTTTGTCTTTCCAAATATGGGAACACAAGAAGGCATAAATTTGTAGGTGGAGACGGAAAAATGTATTTATCACCACTGATCATATTGTTAGATAACAACCCATTAATCCCTCCACATCTTGTTTACTTCCTCTGCCCCCAAAAGACGTTTCACCAGCAGGAAAATGCTATGCAGTCCATCAGAAAGTGGCTCCAAGGCATTTCTATGGGGAGGCTGGACTGCTGCCCTTTAATAGCACTGGTCCTGTCATTAGTGCAATTCCCAAATACAGATGGTTGTATTGACTAGGCAAGAGGAAGCCGTGACCTCAGCTTGGTCACAAACCCTATGGATTTTACTGTCACAATAAAGGTTGGGAAATGGGGAAGGGTTCTGCCTGGAGCTGGTTTGGTTCAGTATTCTCTGTTTTTGACATTTTGCATTTACCACTGTCAAATGCTCCTTTGCAGAATTCCCTCCATTGCTACTTTGGGAAAATGGTGGCCAATCTGGGCCTCTGAAGATTGTTGCTGACTCCCCTAGGAGTGAAACTGAATTAGGCCTTTCAGGACTAATGTATCTTCTTCCTCCAGGTTATATCTCCTCCAACTACCCTTCCAGAAATGATTCTTCATTTGTACATTTGCAGGCATATGTAGCAATGTAGCACTTCTGCCCATACCTTATTAGTAGTAATAGCATTTATTAAGCGCTTCGTGTATGCCGAACCCTTTACTATGCACTGGGAGAGACTGTATAACATATATCTATCTCCTTTTTCATCTTCCTCCTATCTGTAATTTAATACTTGTCTACCCCACTCCTTGACAGCTGGGGACATGTGTTCTAATTAGACTTCATCCTATCTTTTTATATTGTATCTACCAAAGGGCATAGTGCTTAAAATACTCCCAATTATCATTATTATTATATATTATTAATTTTATTGTAGTAGTCCAAGTGCTTAATACAGTGCTCTGCACACAATAAGTGCTTAATAAATACAACTGGTTGAATGATGCCAAGTTTCCAACTGCCAATACAGGGCTACAAATAAAAGTTGGTAAAGAGGCTAAAGATGGAAAATCAGCTTCTTTCGTTTTAATGGCTGTCAGTGCCAGAAGCTTCAGGGGAAAAAAAAAAAAGGATCTCTGAACAGGGCCTAATTTATTCTAGAAGAGGGCCCAGAGTTACCAAGCTGTGCCAGTAGCCCCAAATGTCCCACGAATGAGTTCTGGCAAACCCTGGTACAAATCAAACTCTGCCTCTAAATCTGCCAAGCTTACGGTCTTCTTCGGCGGGGCAGTGTTTCAGATGATCGGCTCAGTTAAGGAACGGCAAAGATTTCCTATTTCAGAAATGCTGCTGCAAAGTGCATTAGTTGGATGCACATATCAGCTTAACCAGAATGTGGTAGCTGAGAATGAGGGGTGGAATACAATGGCATTAATCAATTTCTCATATACATACCGTACAATTTTGAAGAAAGCGTGAGTTGTTTTAAAATGCATTTGTTTTCTTGTGAATGCACTAGTTCTAATCAGTTCTATCGATCAGCTCTGCTCCTCCTATCTAACGTCGCTCATGTCCCACGACAATTCAACCGGCTGTTTTTGTTCCTCCAACACCAACCCACTTGGGGTGCCTCAGCCTGAATTTCAGCCTGTCTCTGAAAGCAGTGTCCACAAAGAAAGATCAGAAAGATCACCAGTAAGAGCGGGGAAGGCGGGAGATCTGGAGAAGCAGTGTGGCCTGGAGAAATAGCATGGCCTAGGGGATAGAAAACGGGATGGGGAATCAGAAGGAGCGGGATTCTCATCCCGACTCCACCACTTGCCTGCTGTGTGACCTTGGGCAAGTCTTACCACTTCTCTGGGCCTCAGTTCCCTCCTCTGTAAATTGGGGATAAAGTTTATGAGCCCCACATGGGACAGGGACTGTATCCAACCCAATTTGCTTGTATGCACCCCAGCGCTCAGTACAGTGCCTGACACATACTAAACGCTTAACAAATACCACAATTATTACTATTATTATTATTACCTGGTCCTCAGTGAATTCTGCTGGCTGAC
This sequence comes from Tachyglossus aculeatus, assembly GCF_015852505.1. Lineage (NCBI taxonomy): Eukaryota > Metazoa > Chordata > Mammalia > Monotremata > Tachyglossidae > Tachyglossus > Tachyglossus aculeatus. Next base: position 6,931,404 of record NC_052085.1, read on the forward strand.
TGATGAGCAGGAAATGAGAGGGAGGAGACGGTATTTCTAGTAAAGCGGTGGTATCTGAACTTCCCTCTAATAGTTCCAGGAGAAGTGAAAGGTCGTCAGAGAGAGAAAGATGACTTCAGTATATTCCCTCATTGGACAAGGACCATTCACAGAACCATTTAAGAAATGATTCATCCTCAGTATGACATTCAAAGGAAAAGTCACATGGGCCTACATGGGAATTATACTGTGGGAACCTCGATTATTAAAATCCCAGGAGATCACTTGGAGAAATTTTTCTGCAGTGATTCAGAGACCCTGAATACGATGTACTTTGGAAGAACCATTGCGGGGGGGAAAAATGAGAGTGTTTGGCTCAATGGTATTGTCTTGTTAAGAATGGACGGATGAGAGAAGAGACTGTGGGGGTGGAAAATGAAAAAAGAATGGGGAAGGGGGGAATCCAGAATGGTAATAGGTGAGGGAGGAGAAAGCTGAAGGAGAAAGAGTGGAGGGAAAGAAGAGGAAGGGTGGATGGGGTAAGAGTGGCACTGCCCACAAAAAAGAAGCAATAAAGGATAAAACTGAACTAGTCAAAGGCACTGGGGTTCAGGCTACTGTCAAAGCCAAGGGGGCGGGGCAATCAATCAATCGTATTTATTGAGCGCTTACTGTGTGCAGAGCACTGTACTAAGCGCTTGGGAAGTACAAGTTGGCAACATATAGAGACAGTCCCTAAACCAACAGTGGGCTCACAGTCTAGAAGAGTGGGCTCACAAGGTCGGGCTTGTGGAAAGTCCTTAGAGACAGCTCAGAGCGGGCAGCAGCAGAGAGGGAAACATAAGGAGGCTCCATGAGGAAATATGAGGTTAAACTGAAAATTTCTTCAGGGCAGGGATCACGCCTCCTACAAAGATTGTTCTCTCTTTTAAGCACTTAGTACAGGGCACTCCATAGAGGCTCAATAAATACTATTGAGGAGGAATTCTTCACGTTATTCTTCAGTGGTCATTTAGCAGACGCCACAAGAATTACTGTGTGGCTCACCGGATTCCCACTCTCGGCACACGTTGGACAGCCACTCAAGACCTTCAACTGTGCTGTCCATTCCTTCGATTCCGGTTCCGCCACCCACTCACTGGGTCCGCTGGCCAGACTTCGGCTTCCAGGCCAATCCCCGGCCCGGTGTTTCTCTCCGGAGAAAAAGGTCTGAGAAGGGCTAAACACGTGGAGGGAAAACACGGGTATGTTCGAGGGCAGATCCCGATCCGAGAGGAATCAATGCCTCCAAGGAAAACCATCTGTGCTCCCAGCATCCCAGCATCCTTTGTCAAACAGCTCAGTGGGCTTGGTAGACCAACGGTCTGATCCAGGATGATATTTTTTATGTGCTTATATCTGGCTATAAGAAAGAATACCACAGAAAAACAGAAGACAGTTGTCTCCCCTCTGGGCCAAGGATCTAAGATGGTAGCAGGAAGGGAGAAGAAGGGAAGGTAGGGTAGAATAGTGCTAATTTCATCACACTTTAGTTGGCAATATGCTTGCCCCAAATCCAGCGGAGTTATTTTTCCAGCTGCAACTGCAATCTGTTGTATTTCATGCCACTGCAATTTTATTTAGGTCTGATAATTAACTTATTTACAATAGACCTTAATACTAGATGGTACGGCTTTCTCCCGAGGACAAGGGCATTGAGCTTTCCGCGTGGATAATTGTGCAGCCTAACAAAACTTCTACTGCCTGCAGGTTCTCCTCAATCTTTATGGGTGCTATTATTTGAATATTTAGTGGTGTTTTCATTTGTTTACAAAATCACTCCACAATGGGTATGCAGTTCATTATTTTCAAAAGCATTTTCAGCCCAAAAGCCTCTGTGTAAAAGGAAATTTGATTCATCTCCTGTAAAGATAGATAAACCACCTCTGCAGTTCATCCTGGCACCTTCACAGTAAGAAAATCCAAACAAATAGATGGTGCACTTGGATGTGTATTTTGTGTGGATTGATGTGACATTACAAAGCTTTCAAAATACTAATAGTGATCTTTAAAATGTAAATCACAAAGGCTTATTTCATGAATTCAGGGAGAAATGCTAAAGGGTTTCAAAAATTGAATGTTTCAACTGTGATTCACAACTTAAATGCGTGGAACGATTTTAGAGAGGGCATTTTAAATAAAATGGTATTGGAATAGTATTTGGAAAATTCCACATTTCAGGCCTTTCCAGGGTTTCTTCTGCCCTCCAGGTTGAAATACCTTGGCAAATCTCCTAAATTCAAATATCATTTCTCTACAGAATAAGGAACATTTATTGTCCCCACCTGTTCAAAATATCTGACCTCATTATGATTTTTATTCTTAATCACCTGGTAGTAGAAGTACTTGGTGGTATTTATGAAAAGCTCACTGAGTGCATCACACTGGACTAAGCGCTTGCCAAAGTTCAAGAGAAAATGAGACACATTCCCTGCCCCCGGAAAAGCTTACACTCGAATAAGGGAGAGGAATACAGTAATCAGAATAAATTAAGTGTGCAAATGAACATGCATATATACACTCATGACCAAAGATCCAATCTAATCAGTGGTATTTATTGAGCATTTACTATGTGCAGAGCACTGTCCTAAGCGCTTGGGAGAGTATAATAACACTCACCGCTTCTATGGCAACCAGTTACATATGAGATTCCGCCCTGTGCTCTTTCCACTAGGATATTCTCCTCCCAGAGTTAGGCTACACCACACTAATCAACTCTTTTTTAGTCCAAGAGTCAGGGCCCAAAGTAGCGGTCGTCCTGCCGGGAATATCCAGGATTAGCAAGGCCTTAGACTTCCATCATTGGACATCAAAACACTCTGAATGGGTTCGAACAGGGGGGCTTCCTGGAGGAAGTGGGTCCCAGATATGCAAGGGTCATTCAGTGAAGCTGGCACCCCAAAATCCCATCTCATCCCCAGCATGTAGCACCAGTACCAAGGAGGAGGTCAGAATTGACATTTTCCTGACCTCCTCCTAAGGGAGTCACCGTTTCAAACGGAACCATCATGTCAACTTTTCCAAACTTCTTCAACCGGCTGCATGAGCTAGTTCTCCAAAATAATAATTAATAATAATTATGGTACTGCTTAAGTGCTCTATGCCAAGCCCTATTACTCTATTTATTTATTTATTTTATTTGTACATATCTATTTTATTTATTTTATTTTGTTAGTATGTTTGGTTTTGTTCTCTGTCTCCTCCTTTTAGACTGTGAGCCCACTGTTGGGAAGGGACTGTCTCTATATGTTGCCAATTTGTACTTCCCAAGCGCTTAGTACAGTGCTCTGCACATAGTAAGCGCTCAATAAATACAATTGATGATGATGATGAAGCACTGGGGTATATACAAGTTGATCAGGTTGGGCACAGTCCCTGTACCACATGGGGCTTAGAGTCTTATCCCCATTTTACAGATGAGGTAACTGAGGCACAGAGAAGAGGAGTGATTTGCTCAAAGTCACACAGCAGACAAGTGGTGGAGTCACCATTAGAACCCAGGTCCAGGCCCATGCGCTATCCACTAAACCACACAGCTTCGCCAAAATAATTGCTATTGACCTGCAAAGATTTTTAAGAGGTGTATTTTAGTTTTTAGAAAGCTAGAGGTTAAAAATGTTAAATGCTTCTACTTTTCAAGGGGTCAAAAGCTAATAAGCTCTTTCACCCCATTTAATTGATTTCTTTTATCCTTCTCTCGTTCCAAATAAAATCTAATTAATAATGGAAATAAACCTGTCGACAAGGTCTTTTAGAAATCCCAAATTTAAGCTGAGACTATAATTAATCACTCAGTAGTATTTACTGAATGCTGACTGTGTTAAGAGCACAGTACTAAGCACTTGGGAGAGCACAATGAGAAGCAGAGTGGTCAAGTGGTTAGAGTACAAGCCTGGGAATCAGCAGGACCTGGGTTCTAGCCCCAACTCTGCCACTTGTCTGCGGTGTGACCTTAGGTAGTTCACTTTACTTCTCTGTGCCTCAGTTCCCTCATCGGTAAAATGGGGATTAAGACTGTGAGCCCCATGTGGGACATGAACTGTGTCCAACCTGACTACCTTGTATAGAGAAGCAGCGTGGCTCAACGGAAGGAGCCCGGGCTTGGGAGTCAGAGGTCATGGGTTCAAATCCTGGCTCCGCCACTTGTCAGCTGGGTGACTTTGGGCAAGTCACATCACTTCTCTGTGCCTCAGTTCCCTCATCTGCAAAATGGGGATTAAGACTGTGAGCCCCACGTGGGACCACCTCATCACCTTGTATCCTCCCCAGTGTTTAGAACAGTGCTTTGCACATAGTAAGCGCTTAACAAATGCCATCATCATTATTATTTTTATCTACCCCAGTATTTAGGACAGCAACTGGCACAAAGTAAGCCCTTAACAAATACCTAAAAAAAAAAAAAAATGAGTTGACGTGATCCCTGTCTTCAAGGAGCTTGCAATCTAGCAGATAATTAAATCCTAATCCGTGTAATAGTGCATCTTCTTCAAAGTAAAACAATGTACAAACTCTTAATACTTCATTTTAGTCAGGTAACATCACAAACCTTCCCTTATAATAAGGTATTTATTGATCAAGACAGCTTTTACTTATGGAAGAACAAAATCATTTGTTTATGCCAAGATACTAGGTTGGTTCCAAAAGAGAGAGAGGGAGAACTGATGGAAAGGAGATGGATGAAACGCTTGGCATACTGGATACCAAAACAGTTCTGTTAACTAAGGTTAAAACGAACAGAGCAAACAACTTTTCTTCCTCCGTGAACACTAAAGGCTGTACTTTTAAGTTGACCCCCCTCGTCGCTCCAGGGGCCATTTGGCAGTCACGGACTTGGAGGCGGAGAACCCAATTATGCAAGGGCGGCCAGCCAGGGAATACGGGGCGAACAGGGTTCCTCCCCCTGCAAGCTGACCCAATTTCAGCCTCGTCCAGGTGTGGGCCAGAACACACTGCCCGTCTGAGATTATCATTCATCCATTCAGTCAGATTTATTGGGCACTTACTGTGTGCAGAACACTGTGCTAGGCACTTGGGAGAGTACACTACGACAAAAAATGGACACATTCCCTGCCAACAACGAGCTTACAGTCTAGAGATTATGAGACTGCACGGACGTGGGAGTCGGAAGGTCATGGGATCTAATCTCGGCTCCGCCACTTGTCTGCTGTGTGACCTTGGGCAGGTGGCTTCACTTCTCTGTGCCTCAGTTACCTCATCTGTAAAATGGGGATTGAGACTGTGAGCCCCAGGTGGAATGCCCTCCCTCTGCCCATCTGCCAAGCTCGCTCTCTTCCTCCCTTCAAGGCCCTACTGAGAGCTCACCTCCTCCAGGAGGCCTTCCCAGACTGAGCCCCTTCCTTCCTCTCCTCTCCATCCCCCCCATCTTACCTCCTTCCCTTCCCCACAGCACCTGTATATATGTATATATGTTTGTACATATTTATTACTCTATTTATTTTACTTGTACATATCTCTTCTATTTATTTTATTTTGTTAGTATGTTTGGTTTTGTTCTCTGTCTCCCCCTTTTAGACTGTGAGCCCACTGTTGGGTAGGGACTGTATATGTTGCCAACTTGTACTTCCCAAGCGCTTAGTACAGTGCTCTGCACACAGTAAGTGCTCAACAAATACGATTGATTGATTGATTGAGACTGCACGGACGTGGGAGTCGGAAGGTCATGGGGTCTAATCTCGGCTCCGCCACTTGTCTGCTGTGTGACCTGGGGCAGGTGGCTTCACTTCTCTGTGCCTCAGTTCCCTCATCTGTAACATGGGGATTGAGACTGTGAGCCCCATGTGGGACAAAGGACTGTGTCCAACCCGATTTGCTTGTATCCACCCAGTACAGTGCCTGGCACATAGTAAGCGCTTAATGAATACCATAATTATTATTATTATTATTATTATCACCCTCATTTGGCTCATCCTCCTCCCTCAGGGAGCTATTCATCAGTGCCTCCAAGCTGTGTGGCATGACTTAGTGCCTAAGCATTGGCAGGAGGAGAGTCAGGATGTATGGGGTGAATATAACGTTGCAACTTTCATCGGAGACAGAGCTAAGTGAAAAACTAATGCTGGGGTTCTACTTTTCTCAGAAGCCAGGACGCTGGCTTTGGGTGGAGTAGGTGCTTATTAAGTGCTCAGGAGAGTACGATAGATTTGGTAGACAGGATCCCTACCTTCAAAGAGCTTACCATCTAGTGGGAGGAGAGACATCATCATCATCATCATCATCAATCGTATTTATTGAGCGCTTACTATGTGCAGAGCACTGTACTAAGCTCTTGGGAAGTACAAATTGGCAACATATAGAGACATCACCAAAGCAAACCACAGGTAAGCTCATCGTGGGCGGGAGGCATGCCTGCCAACTCTGCTATACTGAACTCTCCCAAGCGCTTAGTACAGTGCTCTATGCACAGTCAGTGCTTAATAAAACAAGACTGATTGATTGATCGAGAGGGGGATGCAATGAGAATGTAAAGATATGTACGTAAGAGTTGTGAGGGGGAGAGAGTGGGGCGTGGAAGGGTTTTGTGGGTTTAGTGCCATACCTCACAAACAGACAAAACTCTCCTTCAGAGCACTCTGTGAACCGAGGGAGAGGAGATGAGACACAGCTAGGAACATAAATATTCTATAGCCCACTTAGGATACTTGAATTACAAAAGGGAAAATGGCTTTAATTCACTGGGAAATAATGCCGTAATCCACAAGCCCCATGTTTGTAAAGAGGGTTAGGTAGAACTGCCTTCATTACAAAAACAAATATGCTCAAACATAAGTCCACTGGTTAGCAGAGAGCTGTGAAATGACATATTTATACCTAATTACTGGAACAAATGAATATATCCTACTTACACTGAAATACATTATCATTTCTCCTGTCGACAAGACCAAAGGAAGCATGCGTATGAACAAATAGGTTTGCAACTGCTTATGTAGTAATCTCCACACTGCCAGACACTTTCCTTTCCAGTTTGGTAATAATAATAATAATAATAGGGGTAATTGTTAATCACAGTACTAAGTGCTGGGGTAGAAACAAGCTAATCAGTGTGAACATAAACCCTGTCTGGCTTGGGGCTCACAGTCTTAATGTCCATTTTGCACATGAGGTAATTGAGGCACAGAGAAGTGAAGTGACTCACCCAAGGTCACACAACAGACTAGTGGCGGAGCCGGATTAGAACCTAGGACCTTCTGAGTCCCAGGCCCATGCTCTAGCCACCACATCATGCTGCTTCTCCTGATGTGCAAACAAACCCACATCTCATCTACAGTGAGGACAGGTCCACCCTGGAAAATTATCTAGTTTTTTTTAGGCCAAAATAAAATCCAAAGTATAGCCATCCCCCTCTTCTGTTGGTGCTCTTTCAAAACAACTTTAATGAGTTTTAATGCAGCTATCGGGGCTCTCCCATGCAAAGTTTACCTTGGCTTGAGTTTTTCTTCTCCGCCCTTTAGCGAGTTACAGCCCACTTTAGTTTAGCCTCCCTTTATGACACCTATTTAACCTAAATACTGCATGTTGTCGCAAGGTGCCTTTCCCGGAATAGGATGTGAAAGAGAATACTCCGAAAACTAGGAACAGCATTTACACACACACACATGCACCAAAATCCCCATTCAAAATCTTCGATTAGTGGCAACTATTTACATTGCTATTTGATCACATGACTATATTGACTGTGTTTAACAACATTGTTTTTTCATATTAGCTTGGACCATTTTTTGAACTTTAGGAAGGCAATGATGCGCACTACATTATTTCCTTTGGGAAGTCAAGACAGTGCTGAACACTTTCATTTGAAGGAACCACTTAAATGCACCAAATGAGATATTGCAGAATACGCATAAGTGAGGTCAGAGCACGGCTTTTGCCCCTGAATTGTCCGTTCTGCTGGTTCAACACAGTTGTTGGAGGAATGTTACACGGATTCAAAGGCTTCTAATATGAATCCTAAATGAAGTCCATCTACGATATTTATTGAGCACCTTCCATATGCAGAGGGCAGAAAGTAAGTGCTTGTCAGAGTACAGCTGAATTATTGTACTCTGACATGATCTCTGCCCTGAAGGAGCTGACAGACTAGTGGAGCCAAAGATTTAATACATGCTGGCTGGGATAATAAATACAATGAAGAACGTTTTTTAAGTGGATTTTGTCACATACTGGCTAGGTCTCCCCTTAAGTTCATTGTGGACAGCAAATGTGTCTATTTATTGTTATCCTGTTGTTGTTGTTATGCCGTATACTGCACATTGTATACTGTTCCACTGCATTGAAAGTTTCTTGAGGGGAGGGGAACACGTCTACTAACTCTGTCAAGCACTTAGTACAGTGCTGTGCACACAGAAAGAGCCCAGTAAATATCATTGACTGACTGTCTTAAGATATTTCAATTATCTGATCCATTTGGGGCTGAGTTTAAAAAATGGCGAGAACAAGAATCTGTTTTGCGACTACAGACCCACCGTTGTTTGCTATTTTTCACTTTAGTGCCATCTTCAGAAGACTTTGAAGTTCACAGTAAATCACTCACCCGAAGCATCTGCATCTCCATGGGGCATCTAAGCCTTAGTCCACTTGGTAAAATGAGTCACAGAAAACCCCAAAGAGAAGCAGTGAAATCTACCTTCCAGTCTGGTGCTCTAATGATATCTGACTTCCACAGAATCGAGCAGTGGCATTTATTCAGAGTTTACCATGTGCAGAGCACTGTAGTATGCACTTGGGAGAGTATAACAGAGTACAATATTACACAAGGAGCTTACTGTCTAAGGAGGGAGAGAGACATTGATTTAGATGAAGGATAGGGGAACTAGTAGAGTATAAGAAACTCCCCCACACAAATATTCCGTTTCAAGTTTAAAATTGAAAACTTATTTAGGAAAGGTTTCTCCAGAGAGGAACTTAAATCAAAATAATTTTCATATCCAAATGAGAATTTAGAGAAAGTGTTCGCTAAAATGCTCTTTCAAGGAGCCCATTATTCTCTTCATATGTGCCTCTGACTCCCATTACCTTCTCTGACTAGTGAAGAAAGACTAAATCATTAAGAGCTAAAATCTAGCCTTTAAGCAGAGAGGTCAGCTTTTACTGACTAAAGCCAGGAACAGGACTGAAAACACACGCAAGGCGAAGGACACTCATCCTGTCTAAAAAAGGGATTATATTGGAGGCTTGATACATTTCTCCGCACTTGGATCTGTACCCTTTGGGCATGTAGTAATCACCCCGCAACACTTACGTGCTAATCTATAAATGACTTATTTATATTACTGTCTGTCTTCACCTCACAACTGTCAGCTCATTATGGGCAGAGAACGTCCCTACCGACTCGCTTGTACTCTCCCAAGTGTTCTGTACAGTGTTCTGCACACAGTAAGTGCTCCATGAATACCACTAATTGATTTCTTAGCATGCATCAGATTATACAGGCAAAATAGCTATGTGGGACTAAATCCCCCTTCTCCTCAGCTCCCCTTCCCCTCCCCATCGCCCCGACTTGCTCCCTTTTCTCTACCCCACTCCCCACCCCACAGCACTTGTGTATGTGTACATATCTATAATTCCATTTATTTATATTAATACCTGTTTACCTGTTTTGATGTGTCCATATCTATAATTCTATTTATTTATATTGATGCTATCAATGCCTGTTTACTTGTTTTGATGTCTGCCTCCCCCCTTCTAGACTGTGAGCCAGTTGTTGGGTAGGTATTGTCTCTATTGCTGAATTGTACTTTCCAAGCGCTTAGTACAGTGCTCTGCACACAGTAAGCACTCATTAATTACGATTGAATGAATGAATTATCATAATAATAGTACTTAAGCACTTACTATAATAATAATAATGTTGGTATTTGTTAAGTGCTTACTATGTGCCAAGCACTGTTCTAAAATCTGGGGTAGACACCAGTTAATCAGGCTGGACACAGTCCCTTGTCCCACATGGGACTTACAGTCTAAGTAGGAGGGAGTAGGATTTAATCCCCACTTTACAGATGTGGTAACTGAGGCACAGAGAAGTGATTTGCCCAAGGTCACACAAAACCGGGATTAGAACCCAGGTCTTTAGTCTCCCAGGCCCGTGCTCTATCCACTAGGCCACACTGAAAAGGACAGCACTGCCCTGGGATAGTTCTGGCGCCAGAAAATTGCATGTTCACAATTACCAGTAATCTAAAATTTAACGGTGAGGTAACAACTTTAAAAAAAAAAAAATGACTCACTGGGATTGAACGCTATGAAAAACTCAACTTCTGTTCAACTGGCTCATCTCACTGCCATTAGTGTGAAGAGGTTCGGGATTGTACCAAAACTGTCCTCAGTGCCTTTCTAATGTTGAACCAATTTATGTCACCTGATTAAAACACAGGGAAGAGCAGGAATCGGAAGATAACGGGGGGGTATTTTTCATGAAAGCAACCTCCGCAGGGGATGGCGCTTTGGAGTAGGGGGGGGGAATTGTCATTGGAGGGTGACATATTAGGTATATAACCGGGTATTGGGTGGCGGGGGGACATGACCCACAGCACCTGTATATATGTATATATGTTTGTACATATTTCTTACTCTATTTATTTATTTTACTTGTACATATCTATTCTATTTATTTTATTTTGTTAGTATGTTTGGTTTTGTTCTCTGTCTCCCCCTTTTAGACTGTGAGTCCACTGTTGGGTAGGGACTGTCTCTATATGTTGCCAATTTGTACTTCCCAAGCGCTTAGTACAGTGCTCTGCACACAGTAAGCGCTCAATAAATACGATTGATGACGATGATGATGATGACCGGCAGTTAATGTCTCTCCTTCTTCCTCTAGAAAAGGGAGATGTGGGCTTTGGCCCCTGGCCCAATGCCAAAATCCTCCCCCATCCCAGCAGAGTCCAAGCCGGTCTACAGAGAAGGCTTTAAAAAGAAAGCAAATTACTGGAGTTCTGATAACTGGTATCAAGTGGGATATTTACTGGAGACCGTAAACCTGTCTTCTAGACTCTAAGCTCACTGTGGGCAGGGAATGTGTCTGGTTACTGCTGTATTGGACTTTCCCAAGTGCTTAGTACAGTGCTCGGCAACCAGTAAGCACTCAATAAATACAATGAATAAATGATTATACTTCACCTTTAGACGATTTCACAGAGTAACTCGAGATTAGTAGGGCACTGAGGGGCAGAACTTTGGCAGCATCATAATAATGGCATTTGTTAAGTGCTTACTATATGCCAAGCACTGTATTAACTGCTTGGGAAAGTACAGGACAATCCAGATGGAAACAGTCCCTGTCCCTCATGGGGCTTATGGACTAAGTAGCAAGGTAAAAAGGTATCAAATCCCCATGTACAGATGAGGAAACTGAGGCACAAAGAAGTTGTGACTTGTCCAAGGTCACAGCAGGCGAGTGACAGAGTCGGCATTATAATTTGCATTCTCTTACTTGAAATCCCTTCACACTGAAGCAGTGAGTTGATAGAGTGTGCTGGATATTCCTACTGGATATTAATAACACATCGCTAGAGCTTTTCTATATTGTTTGTCAGGTAAATACAATAAATATGTTGAATGTGGAAATAAATCTGCTAAGATAACGCAGCTAAGGAAAGGTTTTAATGTACTGTTGATTCTGTCTCATTTGAAATAATCTCTTCAACACAAAACAGAGTGGACTTATTGGAAGACAATATATAAAAAAGCATTTAATCTCTTCCCTGAAAAATAGATGCTTTTCTCCTTTTCTTTCTCCACCTCTCCCGTGTGCAGTAATATAAAAACGTTATAAAGGGAAAGTCTCATAAGAATGATCTGCAATGAAGTTTGGCTGAAATAATAATAATAATAATAATAATAATAATAATAATGGTATTTGTTAAGCACTTACTATGTGCGAAGCACTGGAGTTGATACAAGGTAATCAGGTTGTCCCACGTAGGGCTCACAGTCTTAATGTCTGCTGTGTGACTCTGGGCAAGCCACTTCACTTCTCTGTGCCTCAGTTACCTCATCTGTAAAATGGGGATTAAGACTGTGAGCCCCCTGTGGGACAACCTGATTACCTTGTAACCTCCCCTAGTGCTTATAACAGTGCTTTGCACATAAGAAGTGCTTAATAAATGCCATTATTATTATTATTATTAATCCTCATTTTACAGAAGAGGTAACTGAAGCCTAGAGAAGTTAAGTGGCTTGCCCAGAGTCACACAGCAGACAAGTGGCAGAGCTGGGATTAGGCTCATGTAGGTATGTACTTAGAAAGAGTGCAAGTCTGGGAGTAAGGAGGCCTGGGTTCTAATCTCTGACACTTGCCTGCTGTGTGACCTTGGGCAACTCACTTACCTACTCTGTTCCTCAGTCTCCTCTTCTGCAAAATGGGGATGCAATACCTGTTCTTCCTCTCCCTTAGCCTGTGAGTCCCAAATGGGTCAGGGACTGTGTTCAATCTGATTATCTTCTATGTGCCTCAGCATTTAGTACAGAGCATGGCACATAGTAAGTGCTTAACTCATGCTATTATTATTGTTAGTATTACCAGAAACTTGGGAGGCCCTCCTTTAAACCCTCACTGCTAATTCTGTTGTTCTGTACCCTCCCAAGTGCTTAGTACAGTGCTCTGCACATACTAAACGCTCAATACCATAGATTGATTAATTGATTGATTCCCTGTCTAAGCACTCCCTTTTTAAGAAGCAGCATGGTGTGGCTAGAGCCCAACTTGTACTTCCCAAGCGCTTAGTACAGTGCTCTGCACACAGTAAGCGCTCAATAAATACGATTGAATGAATGAATAGAGCCTGGGCCTGGGAGTGAGAGGGCCATGGGTTCTAATCCTAGCTCTGCCACTTGTCTGCTGTGTGACCTTGGGCAAGTCACTTCACTTCTCTGGGCCTCAGTTCCCCCATCTGTAAAGTGGGAATTACGACTGTGAGCCCCACAGGGGACAACCTGATTACCTGTATCTGCCCCGGCACTTAGAACAGTGCTTGGAACATAGTAAGCACTTAACAAATACCCTAATAATAATAATGATTATTATTATTATTCTGCATCTCCTATGCACTTGGGTCTGTTCCCCTTAAGCACGTTAATATACCAGCGCTGTGAGCCCACTGTTGGGTCGGGACTGTCTCTGTATGTTGCCAACTTGGACTTCCCAAGCGCTTAGTACAGTGCTCTGCACACAGTAAGCGCTCAATAAATACGATTGATTGATTGATTTATAAATACCATCATTATTAATAGTCACCCCCTCACCCAAAGCACCTATCTGTAATTCATTCTAATGTCTGTCTCCCCCGTCTAGTTTGTAAACTCCTCATGGGTAGGGATCAACTATACCTATTCTTTGTGTCATGCTCTCCTAACTACTGAGCACAGTTCCCTGTACAAAATGAGTGCTCAAAAAGTGCCATTAATTGGGAGAGTTGAATAGAGTTAGAAGACACGAACCCTGACCCCAAGGTAAGGCCTGCTCACTTCTGGAGGCCTTCCCAGACTGAGCCCCCTCCTTCCTCTCCCCCTCGTCCCCCTCTCCATCCCCCCGTCTTACCTCCTTCCCTTCCCCACAGCACCTGTATATATGTTTGTACATATTTATTACTCTATTTATTTTACTTGTACCTATCTATTCTATTTATTTCATTTTGTTAATATGTTTGCTTTTGTTCTCTGTCTCCCCCTTCTAGACTGTGAGCCCACTGTTGGGTCGGGACTGTCTCTATACGTTGCCAACTTGTACTTCCCAAGTGCTTAGTACAGTGCTCTGCACACAGTAAGCGCTCAATAGATACAATTAATTGATTGATTCTGTTCACGCTTTTCCACTAACCAACAGATTAAAGGAAGAGCACCCTTTGAGGATGTTGTTCCCGTTTATCGGACTTAGCATCCAGACAGGGCTTAATAAATACCATCGATCCATTTATTTCACAAATGTCAGCTCAGTGACTAGAAACCCTCCACCCCCAGCAGTCAAGAACCAGTTATTTTGTTAAGTAAGAATGCTAATCGCTTAAACTGGAGAGGCGGTGACGGTGGATGTCGCCCTATGCAAATCTTGAAACTTTATGTTTTTGTGCCTTATGTAAATTTCCTCTTCAGTGGTATCTGCGTAAGAACCACACTTCTGGTAGGGTGCTCAACTGACTTCACAACCGCAAAGGAAAATTGTCACCGGAATATAACAAACAAAAATTTGATTCATGTTACTGCCCTTGTCATTCTTCAAAGAAAGAAACTGTGTTGGATAAAGATATCTAGGCATGTTTTTGTTCATGTTTCAATTAACATTTCTATTGCGTCACTGAGAACATTCTGAGAACCCATTTCTGTATTGTGCAGCTGTACATCAAAGGCAACCAAAACAATGGGAGAAAACAGCCAATATTAATGGGAGATTATTCTCTTCAAGTAAGTTATCACAGGGGAACTGTCATCTTTCCTCTAGATACTAGTTAAGTGCAAATAATGGATGGTGATATAATATCTTGAGGGGCCATTTTACTTATGGACAGCTTCACATGAGTTCACCCTGTATTTTTGTACTTTGCAATCTCTTAAATGACCGGCTTTTCCTTATCACTGTCACAGTATTGCCCTCCGATTCCAGATCTTTATTAGTGAGGTGATGCGGTGTAATGTCCATTTTCTGGACAATTCAGTCTATGGATGAATTTTCCCTCCGCTCCGTGAACATTTCAGGCAAATTGTGCTTGAATTTTCCAGATCACTGGGTCCGTTTTCCAATTTTTTGAAGAAATACCACAGTGACTAACAGGGACCCCACAATTCTGCCTAGTACGTGGGTGCCTTAAATCTGATGTGGTTCAGTGCCAGGTGCACTGGGGGTAAACAATGGATTTCAGTCTCCCTTTTGCACCAAAAAACAGGTAGAGTCATCCCAGCTCCTTTTGGTCAGGGAATGTGTACAATTGTACTTTCCCAAGCGCTCAGGTACAGTGCTCTGCACACAGTAAGCACTCAAATTGGCCTAGGTTTACATCCGACAGAGGGGAAGACAGCCTATTTCCCTGCTGCTCTCCCTACCTCTTACACAGCAAAATCCGGGTGGGACAAGGACTGTGTCCAATCTGATTATCTCGCTTCTACCCTTGGACTTGGCCTGATGGTTGGCTCCGGTAAGTGCTTAATAAATGCCATAATTATAATTATTATGCCGGCTGTCTAAACTCTCTTGCAGAATGCAGGGAGGAGGGGCTGGGGGAGAATTGCCCGGCAGTTTGCTCCCCGAGAATGTGACCCTCCCGTTACAGTGCTTGGCACATAGTAAGCGCCTACTACCATAATTATTATATGATCATCATTATTACTTCCAGTCTGCCCCTCCCCGCAGGGCCTCAGTGACACGATACACACCAGGATAATACAAAGCCTGCTGCCTCACCCCTGAAGAGAGGGAAGAGCCATTCTTTCCTCCCTTTCCAGCCCCAGTGTGAAATCATCTTGGCAGTGCTCTCGAAGTTTACTACAGCTCACTACCCCCCGTGGAGGTGGGTGGATCAAGCAGACTAAATATGCACTGAATTGACTTAACATGTCCAAAAAATGTCTCACTTGGAAAATGAGGAGTATTTTCTTGAAATTCCATAAGTCAACAGTGAGAGCAAGCTTTAGTTCAGATTTCCTGAGTTGCTTCAAGCCCCTGAGCTGTGAGGACTAGAGAGTCTGGCTTTCCTTTCTCACTAGAACTGATCCAGTGAAGAAATATTTCCTGTTGACTTTTTATCACAGCCATGGCTACAGTGGCCTGAAACATGGCCACATGGTCTTTGTTTTTATTCCCCACTCCTGCCTCCACTTCAACTGAGAGATTGTGCGTGAATGATGATGATGATGGCATTTATTAAGCACTTACTATGTACAAAGCACTGTTCTAAGTGCTGGGAAGGTTACAAGGTGATCAGGTTGCCCCACATGGGGCTTACAGTCTTAATCCCCATTTTCCAGATGAGGTAACTGAGGCACAGAGAAGTGAAGTGACCTGCCCAAAGTCACACAGCTGACAATTGGCAGAGCCGGGATTTGAACCCATGACCTCTGACTCCAAAGCCCGGGCTCCTTCCACTGAGCCACGCTGCTGTGAATCACAGTGGGCAGTTTTCAACACTTTTCCGCATTTTCCACTCGGTGTAAATCTGGGCTAAGGTTTTGGGCCAGATCGAAATGTGCTGCTTTGGGATGCAGTAAAGACGACTATTGATAATCTGATGCCATAGATGGACATTTTACAGTCATCACATCAAATTTTCCAAATTCAGTTGGATAGCTGCAATTCTTGAGTTATTTTGGGGGCAAAACCAAGCTCTCCTCCAAGAGCTCTTCCCTGACTAAGCTCCAATTTCCTCTGTTTAAACTCCCTTCCGCGTCGCCCCTACTTGCTCCCTTTATTCACCCCCACCACCCAAAGCCTCACAGCACTTATGCACGTATCTTTAATTTATTTACATGAATGTCTATCTCCTCCTCTAGACTAAGCTCACTGTGGGCAGGGAATGTATCTGTTGTGGTGGTGTACTCTCCTAAGAGTTTAGTACAGTGTTCTACACACAGTAAGTGCTCAATAAATACAGTTAATTGGGATAGGTCTTCATCCCTTAAATGGGTTCCATTTCTCTATCAGTCCTAGACACTAATCCTGTGCCTCTCATAAATTCCTAACCACTCTCGGGCGCTCTGCTTCATTCCATTTTTCTCAATGGTTAGGGGTGATGAAACGGTCCCCAGGGTCAGTGAATAAATGTAATGAACAAAGAAGGGAAAGTGGCCAAGCAGGGCGGAATTCAAAGTCGGGGGAGGTGGAAAGGAGAGAAAATGTTTGTGAATGTGTATCCCGGGCAAATCATTACTTCACTGGGATCAGCAACAGAGGAAACCAAGAGACAGAATACCAGAATGATACAGAACTTTAGGTCTCTACCCACCATGCTCCAAAAAGTGCCGTTCTGAGTTTGTAACCACAAAGACACCCTAGAACCATGCTAATTAGCCTAATAAAATGAGCACAGGCCTGAGAGTCAGAGGAACTAGGTTCTAATCCTGGCTCTGCCACTTCCTTGCTGGATGACCTTGGAATATCTCTGTGCCTCCGGGTCTTCAGGGTGGTTCAATACCTGCTTCCCCTCCTACTTAGACTGTAGATTGTAGGAGAAGCAGCGTGGCTCAGTGGAAAGAGCATGGGCTTTGGAGTCAGAGTTCATGGGTTCAAATCCCAGCTCCGCCAACTGTCAGCTGTGTGACTTGGGGCAAGTCACTTCACTTCTCTGTGCCTCAGTTACCTCATCTGTAAAATGGGGCTTAAGACTGTGAGCCCCCCATGGGACAACCTGATCACCTTGTAACCTCCCCAGCACTCAGAACAGTGCTTTGCACATAGTAAACGCTTAATAAATGCCATTATTATTAATATATTATTGTGAGCCCCATGCGGGACAGGGACCGTGTCTAACCTAATTAACTTGTACCTACCCCAGTGCTTAGATCGGTGCCTGGCACATAATACCATGTAAAAAAAAAAATCAAGACTAAGAGAACAGACTTCTGTTCACAGTTCCACTGAATTCTGGTAGATTTCTCATCCTAAACGTTCAGGTTTTTGTGCAAGATATGTCTCAGCATTTGGCAAAAGCAATTAAAGAGAAACTGATTTTGGTTTATCCTTAATATTCTCTCCTTGTGGCCTTATTCAAAGATCTTTAAAATAACTTGATTTTAATATCTTTCTGGACAGGCTTGAGGAGTAGTAGAAAGATTAAAAAAATCCTCTAGAGGATAATCAAAGTTTTGAGGTTTTTTATGGTATTCATTAAGCACTTACTATGCGCCCGATACTGTACTAAGCACTGTGATAGATACAGACTAGAAATGTTGGACGTAGTCTACGTCCTACCTGGGGCTCACAGTCTTAATCCCCATTTTACAGACGAGGTAGCAGGCACTAATCAATCAATCAATCAATCGTATTTACTGAGCGCTTACTGTGTGCAGAGCACTGTACTAAGTTAACTGTACTAAGTTAAGTGACTTGCCCAAGGTCAAAGAGCAGACAAGTATTGCCACGCTCTTAGATGTCAAGTGAGATTCTGAGAACTTCACTCAGTAAAATCTGCCACACACAAGGTTTATCTGTCTCAACTATTCCCTTGGTGAGATCTTCTGGCCCAAGATGAATTTCCTCAGAATAATAATAATAATAATAATAATAATAATAATAATAATAATGGCATTTATTAGGCGCTTACTATGTGCAAAGCACTGTTCTAAGCGCTGGGGGGATACAAGGTGATGAGGTTGTCCCATGTGGGGCTTACAGTCTTTATCCCCATTTTATAGATGAGGGAACTGAGGCCCAGAGAAGTGAAGTGACTTACCCAAAGTCACCCAGCTGACAAGTGGCGGAGCCGGGATTTGAACCCATGACCTCTGACTCCAAAGCCCGGGCTCTTTCCCACTGAGTTTCACTCCACTTTCTTCCTGGAGCAACCTAGACAGCTAAGCCGGCCGTAGCATCATGAGAGGCATCAGAATTTGGTCACGGAGTAAACTGACATTTTGATATCAAGGATCATCAAAATAGTGAGTCAGTTCATTGAACTGCCACTTTTCCTAAGCCTACCACTGAAAAGACTTCTGGAAGAACTTGTGCTTGCTTAAGTTAGCAGTCTCTACTGAATTTCAAATAAGAGTTTTTGCACCTGCCCACTAGTAAGATTTAGCAATGTCTAGGTCTCAGTTTTCTCAAATGCAAAACTGGTAAACATCATCATCAATGGAATTTACTGAGCCCTTACTGTGTGTCGAGCACTGTACTAAGCACTTGGGAGAGTACAAGAGAGTTGGTAGACACGTTCTTACGTACATATCTGTAATTTATTTATTTACATTAATGTATGTCTCTCCCTCTAGACTTTAAGCTCGCTCTGGTCAGGGAATGTGTCTGTTGTACTGTTTCTCAAGCACTTAGTACAGTACTCTGTACTAAGACTGAGCCCCTTCCTTCCTCTCCCCCTCGTCCCCCTCTCCATCCCCCCATCTTACCTCCTTCCCTTCCCCACAGCACCTATATATGTGTATATATGTTTGTACATATTTATTACTCTATTTTACTTGTACTTATCTATTCTATTTATTTTATTTTGTTAGTATGTTTGGTTTTGTTCTCTGTCTCCCCCTTTTAGACTGTGAGCCCACTGTTGGGTAGGGACTGTCTCTATATGTTGCCAATTTGTACTTCCCAAGCGCTTAGTACAGTGCTCTGCACATAGTAAGCGCTCAATAAATACGATTGATGATGATGATACTCTGCCCACAGTAAGCGTAATAAATGCGACTGACTGACTGACTTGTTCCCAGCACACAGAGAGCTTGAGAAGCAGCATCGCTTAGTGGAAAGAGCACGGGCTTGGGAGTCAGAGGTCGTGGGTTCTAATTCCAGCTCTGCCACTTGTCAGCTGTGTGACTTTGGGCAAGACACTTAACTTCTCTGAGACTCAGTTACCTCATCTATAAAATGGGGATTAAGACGGTGAACCCCGCCGTGGGACGACCTGATAACCTTGTATCTACTCCAGTGCTTAGAACAGTGCTTGGCACATAGTAAGTGCTTAACAAATACCATCTTTATTATTATTACAGTCTAGAGGGACAGTCAGGATACCTGTGTCTCCCCATTCTCCTATTCACAGAGTTGCTGTTGGGACAAAATGAAATAGACTAGGTGAATAAACTTCACACAATAAAATGCATGAAATGCAAGAGATGATTATTAATAATACCAGTAGAAATTGTTAATATGTGCCAGACCCTGGGGTAGATACAAGATTAATCAGGTAGACACAGTCCCTGTCCCACACTGGGTTCACAATCTAAGTAGAAGGGAAAACCATGAAGAACCTGAGGCACGGAGGAGTTGTGATGGTCCAAGTTCACACAGTAGGCAAGTGGCCGTGCAAGGATTCGAACGCAGGTCCTCTGATTACTAGGACCGTGCTTACGCTTATTCTACCAGGCTATTGAGCAGGGCTCCAGAGCGTCTGTGCGGCTGCTGGCTCAGAACAGCACTGCATGGAGTGTGATGGGTAAGGACCTTAAATTCTGTATCAAACTGGTACCCTGGTCCTGCTGGGGCTTAGGGCAGCCTTGTGGGACGCCCACTTTTGCCCGCCGGGCTTCAGAAAGATCCAGGCCAGATAATGGTTCTTCGAAAAGGAACCTAGAGCTGTTTCTTCTCTGAGCCATCTTGACTCAAATCCATCCAGGGAAGACTGATGGAGTCAGAAATGACAGACGAGCCTGCATCTGGTCACACAGATGTCGGCCTGAGGAGCTGCCCGAAGGAAGTGATTCTGGTGCTAGTGGTTTGCACGCACCACGTGTCCTGTACTATCTTTGCCAGTCATATTCCTCCTGGGGCAGTGGGTGAAATAAGATGGGAGGGGGGCAAGTCCTGTAAGACCACCCTAACTGGTTTTGATTACCCCCAAGACTCACAGGGCTCAGCAACGTTAACCACTTTACTTCCTCGTGTTCATTCAATTGTATTTATTGAGCGCTTACTGTGTACCAAGCACTGTACTAAGCACCTAGCAGTCACAGCACTGGCTGTCTGACAAGCGAAGCTGCCACCCTTCCCCAATTATACTCTCGTCTCCCCTGCTCCCTCTCCCTTCTGGGTGGCCTGTGTATTTGGATCTGTGCCCTTTAGGCACTTGACATTCACCTCGCCCTCAGCCCCGCCACACTTATGAACATATTCCTACTTTATTTTAATGTCTGTCTCCCTTTCTAGACTGTAAGACCCTGGTGGGCAGGGAACGGTCGACTAATTCTACTGTATTGTACTCTCCAAGCGCAGTGTGTGGTAGGTGCTTAATGATAATAAAAATAATTATAGTATTTGTTAGGTGCTGACTATGTGCCAAGCACCGTTCTAGATACAGGGTAATCAGGTTGTCCCATAAGGGGCACTTTTAATCCCCATTTTCCAGATGAGGTAACTGAGGCACAGAGAAGTTATGTGATTTGCCCAAGGTCATACAGCAGACAGGTGGTGGAGCCGGGATTAGAACCCATTTCCTCTGACTCCCAAGCCTGTGCTCTTTCTAGTAAACAGTGCTTTGCACATAGTAAGCGCTTAACAAATGCCATCATTATTATTATTATTACTAAGCCACTAATACCACAGATTGATTGACTGGTTCTCCTCAAGCCGACATAAGGTTCTTTCAAAACCGAGAAATGGGCATCCGTATAACTTGGGGATGCTTTTTCCTCAGAAGACACCAGTAAGTAGCAGGTTCAGTTTTATTGAAGGGTGGGATGTACTGGCATTTTCTCTTGCTATAATGGCTTGCATGTTATTCTCCTCCTCCTTGTCTTTCATAAATGCACCGTAGATCTTTGAGTCTTTACAACACTGGCAGACTTTGTATTCTCTCCTAAGAAAGTTGTGCATGACTGCATCTGCCTTCATAAAGAAAATTACTTAACAGGTTTCTGGTGCAGAAGATGCCTTTCTGAAATGTAAACTTTCGTTCTGGATCTTACCAGTTTCAAACATGCCTGCCTAATCTTTAGCTCAGCTGCCCCAACTGTTACTATGTATTTGCAAGAGTAGTTTTTTATTCGATACCTTGTTAGCATCAACAACACTTAACAAGTCTTATTGCCAATTAGCAGAGTTTTAATACCGTATTTACTTTCACAGAATCACAGTAAATAATGGGAGATGTGACTATTGATTTCAGTGACAAAACAAAAATTGACAACTACAACCAAGTAACATCAGCAAAAATGCCATCTTTCCTCCCACTGTGCCAATATTTTTAGCCTAATTATTTAAATATCATTGCTTTAAATACCATCTGTTTCAGTAAATTGGAGCTGCACAGAGGACTTTAAAGACTTAAGTGGTCTGCACTATCAAGTGAAGTAAGATCCGGACAAATGGGTTGAGTACAAATTTGTCATTGCAAACTGAACTGAAAATTATGCCAAAGTAACAACTGTGCTATCTGGGCTAAAAATCCATGTTTTTCTAAGTATAAAAAATAAACAAAAAAAAAATACAGTCTTACATTGGGGTTACTTAGATGTTTTGTTCATTTGAAGAATGACTTTGTAGAATACCATTAGCTCTTGAATCTAGCTTTGGAATAGGTAGCCTTAGGTTAAAAAAAGAAAAGTCAGGGACTCCGTTCTTTCCGTCAGATTTCTCAGTATTGGGCTTTTGTCCCTCAGTGCTTAGCTAAAACAAGGCCCTCATAATCACTGGTGTATATTTGATGTCTACTTCTTACCCCATTCAACTTAGTTATTATTTATAACAAATAATTAATGTATAGTTATATAATAAATATATATTTATATATAATAAATAAATAATTATAAATAATTAGTTATTGGTTATTTATTATATTATAAATGATTATTTATTTTACTTTTACATATCTGTTCTATTTATTTTATTTTGTTAGTATGTTTGGTTTTGTTCTCTGTCTCCCCCTTAGAGACTGTGAGCCCACTGTTGGGTAGGGACTGTCTCTATATGTTGCCAACTTGTACTTCCCAAGCGCTTAGTACAGTGCTCTGCACACAGTAAGCGCTCAATAAATATGATTGATGATGATGATTAAGTTTAAAAGAGATGGGGAAAATAAAGGCCACGTATAATTAATTAGATGGTCAAAACTTGGTGAGACCTTGAAAATCACCTCTTCCTTATCTCCCAACCACCAAGTGGGAAAACCCTTCAACCAATTTGGGTGAGAACTCTCCTAATGTAATAATAATTGGGGTGTTTGTAAGCGCTCCCTCTGTGCCAGGTACTTGACTAAGCAATGGGGTAGATACAAGATAATCGAACAGGACACAATCCATGTTCCACATGGGGCTCACAGCTTAAGTGCGAGGGGGAAAGAGTGATGAATCCCCATTTCATAAATGAGGAAACAGGCACAGAGAAGTCCCATGACTTGCCTAAGGTCACAGGCAAGTGGTGAAGTCAGGTTTAGAATCCAGGTCCTCTGATTCCCAAACCCACACTCCTCCCACTAAGCCACACTATCTTTGTTCTTTTAATAGACTATTTAACTCCTGTTGCCTAGAAATTCTCAGAGGTAACCTAAACCCATCACACTGCTGTTTAAATAATACTAATAACGGTATTTGTTAAGTGCTTCCTATGTGCCAGGCACTGTACTAAGCGCTAGGATGGATACAAGCAAATCGAGTTGGACTCAATCTATTTACTCTTTCTGCAGGTTACAGCGGAGACCGATAACAGCTGGTCACTGTGCTCTATGTTAAAGCCTTCCATGATCATCTTTTGTCTAGGAAGAATTTGGAATTCCTTTATCCCTTCCTCACAGGTTTTGTTGTACATTTGTACTTCCCAAGCGCTTAGTACAGTGCTCTGCACACAGTAAGTGCCCAATAAATACGATTGAATGAATGCTGATAACTCTTCAGTTCCGGAGGTCACAGTGAGCACAGCATTCTAGCAAGTTTAGGTCTAAAACTACATATAAAGGGAGCTTATAGCAAAGAACCTAGACTTCTTTTTAAACATCCTGAGAGTCACATTTATTCTTTACTCAACTAATGCATTTACTGAATGCTTACTGCATGCCGAGGACTGTACTAAGTGCTTGGGAGAGTATAATAAAGCTGGGAGTCATAATCCCTGACCACCAGGATCTTAGAGTCTAATATAATATTATGAGGTAAAATACAGCCCACATCCCATATAAGGCTTATAGTTTAACCCCCACTTTACAGATGAGATAACTGAGGCACAGAGAAATTAAGTGAGTTGCCCACTCACACGGGTGAACCCCTCATCTCTAAGGATGACACTAATCCACATATTTCTATTCTCTGAGTGGGCCCCTCGAGTCAGTTGTGTTACACTTAGTAGTGTTACTTAAATTTTAAGTTTTAAAATTTTAAATTTTAAAAACGTTACTTTTAGACTGCGAGCCCACTGTTGGGTAGGGACTGTCTCTATTTGTTGCCAACTTGTACTTCCCAAGCGCTTAGTACAGTGCTCTGCACACAGTAAGCGCTCAATAAATACAATTGATTGATTAAATTAGTTTCTCCAGTGTTGATGAGCATGATGTGATTTGGAATCAAAAGTCTCCCTAAAGTCAAGGAAGAGTACATCTTTAGTTTCCCTAGAATTTTATAGCCTTGTAGTTCTGAAGGAGATTAAATTAATCCAACAGGTTTATACCAATGACAATAACTGTTACCTATTGCTCTGTTCTCATCAAGCACACTGCTGGCGAATTGATTTTTCCAGGACTGTTCTAGGTAAGATGTCAGGTCTATAGTTCTCAGTCATATTTAACTACTGCTACTGATATTCTCATAACCTCTGCACATAATAGGGTATATACAGAGGCCATAAATTCCCAAAATCTGTGCTTTAAAAAAAGTCTACAAAATGTCCCCAGTAAAGCTGCCTGTTCATAACATGAAATAGATTTTCAAACATCAAAGAGGTTCAAAATGTGCATTGTTTTTTGTATCCCCGATCACGTTTTCTTAGGAAAAGTCCTTCCTGAACAACTGCTTGATGCAGTCACTGTGACCTGTGATCACACGGCAGAGAGATGGAAGAAGTATTTATTAAGCACTTACTTTGTGCAGACCAATGAACTAAGCACTCGTGAGAGTCCGAAAAGACAAAACTAGCAGACATGTTCCCTGCCTATAACAAGTCTAGAGGAAAGAGAACCAGATTTGACTACCTGGATGAATCAGGTCTGCTTTCATGTTACCTCTATATCTCCACCCCCGTCCTGCATTTGACAGTAAGAGGACCTAGTTTGCATTAGAGCTGCAAGGCCATGGCAGGTAACATCAGTCACGTTTCCAGTTTAGTATTAACGCCTTTTTTCTGGTCAGTGGGAGGGCCCTACTAGTTGGGGATGGGTGAGGAAGGGGAGAGGAGGAAAGCAAAGATAAAGTTGGAGCCCCTCCCTCCTCCTTGCTGACTTAAGCAGAACTCTGTACCGATTTACTACTCTATTTATTTTACTTATACATATTTACTATTCTATTTATTTTATTCTGTTAATATGTTTTGTTTTGTTGTCTGTCTCCCCCGTCTAGACTGTGAGCCCGCTGTTGGGTAGGGACCGTCTCTATCTGTTGCCAACCTGTGCTTCCCAAGCGCTTAGTACAGTGCTCTGCACACAGTAAGCGCTCAATAAATACGATTGAATGAATGAATAGTTATGAAACTACCATGTTGACCCCCTGGATTCAAGTGAGGGAAGATGATATCATTACTTGTCATCCTTTTCTCATCATCTTGGTTCTCTAACCACAGATGTGTTCTTCGTGGCTGAGTTCGCAGCTGGACCTGCAGGTAACTTAATGAACTCCAACCACTTATTCAACTAGAAGCATCACGGGGCTCCCTTTGAATTTCAGTTGCCATGCTAACAGGGAATCCCTCCACTGAATCTGGTAACATGGGAGGAAGTGCCACCGATTCCTGACACGCGCAGGGTGGAAAGGTCAGAAGCCTCACGGATGGAGGGCACTGGCCACAACCTTCCTTCTCTAGCCTCCCTTCCCAGTTTGGGTCAGAGACAGGCCTCAAGAGAAGTAGCACTGCCTAGTGGGTATAGCATGGGCCCCGGAGTCAGGAGGACCCGGGTTCTAATCCCGGCTCTACCACCTGTTTGCTGTGTGACCTTGGGCAAGTCACTTCTCTGTGCCTCAGTTGCCTCATCTGTAAAATGAGGCTTAAGATTGTGAGCCTCATGTAGGACATGGACTGTGCCCACCCTGATCAACTTGCATATGTGTATCTATGTGTTTATCTACACATAGATATATGCATATCAGTCATTTTATTTATTTATATCAGTGGTTGTTTATTTGTATTGATGTCTGCCTCACCCCTTCTAAACTGTGAGCTTGTTGTGGGCAGGGATTGTCTTTATTGCTGTATTGTACTTTCCCAAGCGCTTAGTACAGTGCTCTGCACACAGTAAGCGCTCAATAAATGCAATCGAATGAATGAATGAATCTACTCCAATGCTTAGTTCAGTGCTCGGCACATAGCAAACACTTGACAAATACCACTAAAAAAAAAAAACATGACTCCTGTAGAATTCCTCGTGCACTGTAAATCCATCAATAGTATGTACTAAGCGCCTACTGCATGCAGGGCACTGTGCCAAGCGCTCAGGTGAGGGCTCTACAGTCAGAAGAGTCTGAAGCAGCGTGGCCTAGAGGATAGAGCCTGGGCCAGGGAATCCAAAGTTCCTGGGTTCTATTCCTGCCACTGCCACTTGTCTGTTGTATGACCTTGGGCAAGTCAATTCACTTCTCTTTGCCTCAGTTCCCTCATCCATAAAATGGGGATGAAGACTGTGAACCCCTTGTGGGACATGGATTGTGTCCAATCTGATTAATTTGTACCTACCCCAGAGCTTAGTACAGTGCCTGGCACATAAGTAAATACTTAACAAGTACCACTTTAAAAAAAAGGAGGGGGGGCATGGTTCATTCCCTCAAGGAGTTTACAGTCTCGTTGGAAAAACTGGAAAACCATCTTCCTGAGGCCCAGAGGGCTTCCTATTCCCAGAGGAGTCATAGCCAGGGCCTCCGTTTGCTGCCAACCTCTGCCCGGGGTTTTTCAGTTTAACCCCGGCCTCGAAGGGCTGCAGCAGCAGCATGGAAATTGTGGGTCCCTGGTGGAACAGGGACTGGATCCCACACCATTTGCTTGTATCCACCCCAGCGCTTAGTACAGTGCCTGGCACATAGTAATTGCTTAACCAACACCATCATCATTATTATTATCATTATTATTATTATTATTAGGAGGGTCTGGCCAGCACATCCCCTTCCTTCCTCTCCCCCTCCTTTCGCCCCATCTTACCTCCTTCCCCTCCCCACAGCACCTGTATATATGTATATATGTTTGTACATATTTATTACTCTATTTATTTATCGTACTTGTACATATCTATTCTATTTATTTTATTTTGTTAGTATGTTTGGTTTTTGTTCTCTGTCTCCCCCGTCTAGACTGTGAGCCCGCTGTTGGGTAGGGACTGTCTCTATGTGTTGCCGACTTGTACTTCCCAAGTGCTTAGTACAGTGCTCTGCACACAGTAAGCGCTCAATAAATACCATTGATTGATTGATTGATTCCCTCGAAGGGGCGTCTCCCTCCAGCCTGCCTGCTGGGGATGGGGGAGGGGCTTCAGAACCTCCGAGCGCCCCCCAGGTTTAACCCTTTAGGGTCTGGCTGCACCCCGAGAACTCCAGGGAGGAGGAAGGCGGATTCACATTCGGGAGGGAAAAGGGGGGACACGTCCCATTCTCAAGGCCACCGTCGCGGGGCCGAGGAGAAGCCTACAGAGCCCGTTGGCCGCCAAGACGCTGGGAATCCAGAATATCCCGGCGATCCCGATCCCGGAATTCCTTCCCCCCCGGCCCAACTGGCGGACTTTAGGCGAGCAGAGCAGTTTCCCCCCCGCAAACGATCCCAAACCTATTAAGACCCAAGGGGCGCGGGAAGCAAGGAGGAGAGGCGCAATCATCAGTCCGGATTGGAGTCTCAACCATCCGAAAAAATCCAGCGCTTAGAACAGTGCTTGGCACATACTATGCGCTTAACAAACGCCATCATCAGCACCATCATTTATTGAGGGCTTTACTGTGTGCAGAGCACCGGGCCGAGCGGATTAGGAGAGTAACAAAAAATCGGTAGATTCGACCCCTGTCCTTTGGTAGCTTACTGGGTGCGCAGCGCTGTGCTAAACGCTCAGCACAGCGCCTGGCGCCTAATATATGTATATAGGTTTGTACATATTTATTACTCTATTTATTTTACTTGTACATATCTATTCTATTTATTTTATTTTGTTAGTATGTTTGGTTTTGTTCTCTGTCTCCCCCTCTTAGACTGTGAGCCCACTATTGGGTAGGGACTGACCCTATCTGTTGCCAATTTGTACTTCCCAAGCGCTCAGTACAGTGCTCTGCACGTAGTAAGCGCTCAATAAATACGACTGATGAATAAACGCTTAACAAATACCACTTTAAAAAAAAAAATCGTTTGGAGGAGTCCCAAAGTATCGGCAGACACGATCCCTGCCCGCTAGGAGTTTACAGCCCACTGTGTGCAGAACACTGTGCTAAGCGCGTGGGAGAGTGCAAAAGAGTTGGTAGTCACGGTTCCTCCCCTCTGGGAGCAGGCAACTTACTGTGAGCCAAGCGCTGTGCTAAGCTGGTAGTTGGCGGTTCCGATTCCTGCCCTCGGAGAGCTTGCAACCTACTGTGAGATGAGCGCTGTGCTAAGCGCTTGGGCGAGTATGAAAGAGGCGACAGGACATGATCCCCGCTCTCTGGGAGCGTGCAGCCTGCTGTGAGCGGAACGCTGTGCTAAGCGCTTGGGCGAGTCTGAAACAGTGGACAGGACATGATCCCCGCTCTCTGGGAGCGTGCAGCCTGCTGTGAGCGGAACGCTGTGCTAAGCGCTGGGGCGAGTCTGAAACAGTCAACAGGACATGATCCCCGCTCTCTGGGAGCGTGCAACCTGCTGTGAGCGGGACGCTGTGCTAAGCGCTTGGGAGAGCACGATCCCCGTCCCCGAGGGCGGACTGTCAGCTCCCTGTGGGCAGGGAAGGCGTCTACCGGCTCCGTCCCTGCGTCCTAGCTTAGCACAGTGCTCCGCACGCAGGAAGCGCTCAGTAAGTAGCCCTGCTGGGTTGTGCTGCCGAGGGTGGGGGCAAAGCGAGAGGACCGACGGCCGGCTCGGGGTCTACGCCTCCCCCCCCCCCCCCCCGCCGCGTTATACCCAACGCCCTAGGCGCTAACCCGACAGGGAGCCTCCTCTCCCCGGCCGGCCTCGAGGTGTCAGCCTGGGCCGGGAAATGCCCGGGACCCGCGGGGCGCAAACAAGTCTGCGGATCGCTGTGATGGCATTTGTTAAGCGCTTACTATGTGCAGAGCACTGTTCTAAGCACTGGGGGTGGATACAAGGTGATCAAGTTGTCCCACATGGGGCTCACAGTCTTAATCCCCATTTTACAGATGAGGTAACTGAGGCTCAGAGAAGTTAAGTGACTTGCCCAAGGTCCCACAGCAGACATGTGGCGGAGCGGGGATTCGAACCCATGACCTCTGACTCCAAAGCCCGTGCTCTTCTCCACTGAGCCACGCTGCTCATCATGTGCTCGGGGTCTGGGGAAACTGAGGCCCGGGAAAGCCGGGAAAAACGCCCCGGCTGCAGCGCGGCTGGGCCGCAATAGCCCGGGCTTGGGAGTCACATCAATCATTCAATCAATCGTATTTATTGAGCAGTTACTGTGTGCAGAGCACTGTACTAAGCGCTTGGGAAGTCCAAGTTGGCAGCATATACAGCCCCTACACCCAACAGTGGGCTCACAGTCAAGAAGGGGGAGACAGACAACAAAACCAAACATATTAACAAAATAGAATGGACGTCGTGGGTTCTAATCCCGCCTCCCCCACTCATCAGCTGTGTGACCTTGGGCAAGTCGCTTCACTTCTCAGGGCCTCGGTGACCTCATCTGGAAAATGGGGATGAAGCCCGGGAGCCCCACGTGGGATCACCCGATTCCCTGGGGATCGCCCTCGGCGCTTACAACAGTGTTTAGCACATAATGATAATGATGGCATTTATTAAGCGCTTACTAGGTGCAAAGCACTGTTCTAAGCGCTGGGGAGGTTACAAGGTGATCAGGTTGTCCCCCGGGGGGCTCACAGTCTCAATCCCTGAACGAATACCAGCAGTATTAAGTTCTTAATAATTTCCCTTTTCCTCTGCTGCTCCTCCCCATCCTCCCCAGAAGCAGCGTGGCTCAATGGAAAGAGCCCGGGCTTTGGAGTCTAGAGGTCATGGGTTCAAATCCCGGCTCTGCCACTTTTCAGCTGTGTGATTTTGGGCAAGTCACTTAACTTCTCTGTGCCCCAATCAATCAATCATCAATCGTATTTATTGAGTGCTTACTGTGTGCAGAGCACTGTACTAAGCGCTTGGGAAGTACCAGCTGGCAACATATAGAGACGGTCCCTCCCCAACAGTGGGCTGTGAGCTTAAGACTGTGAGCCCCCCGTGGGACAACCTGATTATCTTGTAACCTCCCCAGCGCTTAGAACAGTGCTTTGCACATAGACAGCGCTTAATAAATGTCATCATTATTATTATTATCGCCCCTACTTCCCTCCCTCTGCTCTACCCCCTTCCCCTCCCCACAGCACTCGTGTCCATTTGTACATATTTGCCATTTTATTAATGATGGGCAAACGTCTATAATTCTATTCCTTGCATATCTTTAATTCTCTTTATTTTGATGCAACTGGCGCCTGCCTACTTGTTTTGTCGTCCGCCTCCCCCTTTGCGACTGTATGCCCGTCGTTGGGTAGGGCTTGTCCCCCCTCTCTGTTGCCGCCTTGTACTTTCCAAGCGCTTAGCGCAGTGCCCTGCCCGCAGGACGCGCTCGGTCCATACGACGGAATGAGGGAGCGCGTGAATAAGAAGTTGGCGAGAAACTCACCTGCTGCTGCTGCTGCTGGTAGTGGTGGTGGTGGTGGTGCCGGTGGTGGTGGCGGCGGCGGTGCCCCCTCTTCGCCCCGCTCAGTCGGTGGCCCGGGCCGGGCCGCCGGGGCGCTGCCCATCCCCTGCAGCTCCTCCGCAGCGGCCGGGCCTCCCGGGACAAGCCAGGCCGCCAAGGACCGGCTCCTTCCCATCCAACGCAGAGATGCAGGTGGTCTCCCCTCCCTCCCTGCCTCCCTCCCCCCCACAGGCCGGCGTTAAACGAAAGCCCTCCTACTGCGCCCAGGAAAACCGGGAAGGGGCCCCGGACCTC
Source organism: Tachyglossus aculeatus (assembly GCF_015852505.1). Classification (NCBI taxonomy): domain Eukaryota; kingdom Metazoa; phylum Chordata; class Mammalia; order Monotremata; family Tachyglossidae; genus Tachyglossus; species Tachyglossus aculeatus. The sequence goes on from NC_052085.1 coordinate 6,962,306, forward strand.
CCCTTCCCTGCCATCTCGACGCTTCTTCCTTCCCAATCCTTCCCTCTTCCCTAGCCTCTCGCGGCCACTGCTCAACTGCTTCCAGCGGAGGGGATTTGGGGGGAATTTTTCTCCCCACCCCTTCTTTTTCAATCCCTAAGAGCGCCACCTTCAGCGCATTCCCAAATCCCGAGCCTCTCCGACAGGGACCATTCCCTTTTCCCTCTTCCCTATAATAATAATGGCATTTATTAAGCGCTTACTATGTGCAAAGCACCGTTCTAAGCGCTGGGGAGGTTACAAGGTGATGAGGTTGTCCCACGGGGGGCTCACAGTCTTACAGATGAGGGAACTGGGGCACAGAGAAGTTAAGTGACTTGCCCAAAGTCACACAGCTGCCATTTGTCAGAGCCGGGGTTTGAACTCATGACCTCTGACTCCAAAGCCCGGGCTCTTTCCACTGAGCCACACTGCTTCTCTAACTCTACTCTAGAGTTCTCTAACTCTAACCTGACTCTATCTAGGATCTTCCTACATGTTGCTCAATCAATCAATCAATCAATCAATCGTATTTATTGAGCGCTTACTGTGTACTAAGCGCTTGGGAAGTACAATATAGAGACAGTCCCTACCCAACAGTGGGCTCACAGTCTAAAAGGTGGGTTGATCTGGCCTCCTCTTTCCTCCGTCGTGTGGGTTTGGGTTGTTTTTTTTTTTTTCTTTTCCTCCACCGACCCGATAAACTTCTGTAAACAACATCTGCCACTCTGAAGATTTCCAATCTCCAACTAAATCGAGTCATCTAAAAATAAATACATCCAGCTCGTTCCCAACCCGACTCTCTCCGACAGGGACCATTCCCTTTTCCGTCACCCGTGACCCTGAGTTTACCTAGGATCTTCCTACGTGTTGATTTGGCCTCCTCTTTCCTCTGTCGTGTGGGTTTGGGTGCTTTCTAATAACAATAAAAATAACTATGGTTAAGCGCTTACTATGTGCCAAGCACTGTTGTAAGCGCTCGGTTAGATACAAGGAAATCAGGTGGGACACAGTCCCCAACCCACATGAGGCTCACACTCTTAATCCCCATTTTACAGATGAGGTAACTGAGGCACAGAGAAGTGAAGTGACTTGCCCAAGGTTGCACAGCAGACAAGTGGTAGAGCCAGAATTTGAACCCACAACCTCTGAGTCCCAAACCCACTAGGCCGTTTTCTTTTCCTCCCTGGATCCTAAAAACCCCATAAGCAACCTCTGCCACTCTAGTTGGGGATTAGAAATCTTCCAACGAAGTCACTGGCAAATAAACGCATACTTTCAAGAAGAAATTTACCAAAAAAAAAAAAAAAAAAAAAAAGACAGGCACAGACTAAGGCTCGCCTTGGAGGAGATGGCAAGGCTTCATCCGCAACTTAAGTAGGCATTTTCCATATACAGTAAGTTGTTCTGCATCGGAATTGAAATATAAGCTTTGTTATATTGGTTTTTCCATTGCTGAGAAACTCAGAAGGCATTTCAAAGGCTGAGGCAGGTCTGACAGCTGAAAAGCTGAAGGAAGCATTACGTTAAAGAATTTTATCAAATACTTTTACCTTTCAATTCAGAATACAGCACTTCCTGATCTTGAAATATCTATCCCCTTTCGACCCTGAGCCCACATCTACTTCAGAAGCAAGTAGATTGAACTAATCGTGGACTTAGTGGAGTAATAATAATAATAATAATGGCATTTATTAAGTGCTTACTATGTGCAAAGCACTGTTCTAAGCGCTGGGGAGGTTACAAGGTGATAAAGTTGTCCCACAGGGGCCTCACAATCTTAATCCCCGTTTTACACATGAGGTAACTGAGGCACAGAGAAGTTAAGTGACTTGCCCAAAGTCACACAGCTGACAATTGGCGGGGGCAGGATTTGAACCCATGACCTCTGACTCCAAAGCCCGTGCTCTTTCCACTGAGCCATGCTGCTTATGAGGTCGGCTCAAAGAGGGAAGGTATTGGGAGATACTGAAATCAATGCAAATTTTGTAGGCCAAACAAAGTATAATAGCTATTGAATTTCAGCATTTTAATGGTATTTGTTAAGCACTTGATATGTGCCACACCCCGTACTAAGATCTGGGTTAACTACAGTAGATACCACATCATTTGGTTGGATACAATCCCTGTCCAATATGGGGCTCACAGTCTTAAACCTCATTTTACTGATGAGGTAACAGGCACAGAGAGATGAAATGACTTGGCCAAGGTCACCTCGAAGAAAAGTGGCACAGCCCAGGTTAGAACACAGGTCCTCTGACTCCCTGGGACTGAGCTCAATCTACTAGGTCACAGTGTTTCTCAATTATTTGCAAAGAGCTGGTGCGGAGGGCTTCCTGAAAACAAAGAAACGTCTAAATTATTTCTGCTGCTGTTTCCCAGCCTTATAATAATTAATAACAGTGGCAGTTGTGTACTACTTACTGAGTGCCGACCACTGAACTCGATACAGGTTGATCAGACTGCATCCAGTCCGTGTCCCACATGGAGCTCACAGTGAAAGAAAAAGATTAAGACACCACAGGTCCCCCAGACTGCACGGGACCATGTCCTTTTAGCTGTTCTATTATTTTTAGACAAAGGAAACCCCTCCAAAATTATCCTGAAGATCAAAGAGAAGTTTAAAAAAAAGTAAGAAGATCCTCAGCTGTCTCCGTTTCTATTTAAGTACCCCCTTTCTTTTTCATCCAGAGCTGGAGCACACAGGCTGTGTTACTGGGGCCCAGGAGGAATATTCCATAGATGTTTGCAGTTGTGTCATCTTTTCTTCCACAGGAACACAGCTGATTTTGAACATCCCCTAAGGATCAGCCTTCCTAATAAAACTTTTCCCACTCAAACAGTTCGGTAAACAGCCATACAACAGCCATTACATTCACCACTCAAGAATCAGAACTTCCAAATTTAAACATTCTCAAGAGCAGAGTGGTAATATAAAAAAGTGAATAAAGCCAGAACTAGCATCAGTGTGACACAGTAAGTGTTTAAAGCCTATATTAAAATTTAGTGAAAAGATCAATGTGTTAACATCTTCCCTGGGATTTTCTAGCAAAGTAAAAGGCCAAAGCAGGCATTTAAGAGATGCTGATAGACACGAGTTACATGAAGTGGCGGCTTAGCGGACAGGTTCTGCTGGATCACATATCCGCTACTAACAAAAACTGGTGTTAAAAATATGGTTCCCATTTTTCTTGGTTTTTATGAATAATATTACCTCCGGTCCCTTAGAGCACATAGCTAAACAACTGCTCTTTTACTTCTGGACTGATTTTTAATATAGTTTCCTTATTTGCTGCAGCTTTTTTTTTCTCCTTAGAGAACTTAACCCCCCAAAACATCAAATAACCTGAACGGCCTGACTGGCTACTAAGACTACCTGCAAGAATGACACATTCATATTTGCAGCCAACTAATGTATTACATTTTCTCTGGAAAAAGAAAAGGGACAACCAATGTGAAGCTCTGATGATCTCCCGTGCAATTCTGAGAATAGGCAAAATACTCTAAGCAGAGTAAGTTAAACTGAGTCGGAGAAGAAGCCTGAAATTCTGCTGCCGTTTTGATTTTGCGTAGTTGTCCGGGTTGTGTTTGGTTTCATCATTCCTGATGCGTCTCCCTACCTGTACTTTTTGAATGTGATCTCCACCCAGGATCAGGGACCCTATCTAGTTCTGGCCTTGTGTAGTCTCACTCAGTACCGTTTTGATTAAAAGCCACTCGTGCATTTGTTTTGTTAGCCTGAATACATCCCTTCGCATTTCCGGAAGGAGCCGACGCAGCCAGTTGGCAAACTCCATCTCTATGTACCCATCCGGTAGCCCATTCTCTAATAACATCACTCACCGCCAATCCTTGGAAACCTCGGGATCCTTGTCCTCTTCTACTTCCAGGCAGTCCCAACAAAACACCAGGAGCCTGGTGTCATGGGAATCTGCCGAGCTTCCAGGGAAAGAAATCTGTCTCCAGTCCTGTTCCCGTTTCAGGTTTTCATGATAGAGCAGGTCCACCTCCTCCATCATCTTGATGTTCACCTCAATCTTCATCTCTGGGTTCTGGGTGCAAATCCTCACTGCCGCAGCAGATGGCTGCAGGGCAATCCTCCGACAATAGCCCAACTGACAAAAGAGATAAGGAGGGGGTCACTAACAGGTGCAGTCCATTTTGCCCATCAAGCAGCAGGGTGTAACCACTGTGCCTTTTTCTTTTTCAACTGTTCGCTGGTGGGAGAAAAATATTCCAGTTTATTTTTGTATTTTTGAAGTGACCAAAGTCACTTCAGGAAACTCCATCGTCTCCTTAAAAGGAATGAGATTAAAAATGCAAATTCCACCTCCTGCCCTGCCCTAACCAGCACTCCTGTAAAGTGGAGAGATGGTCATTTTTCAGGGAATTTGGCAGGTGCAAATGCTGCTGCTTCTTATTCTGATTATTGTTATTTTAGCAGTAAATATTTTTTGTCCATCTCCTCCAGTGTGCAGCTCAGTGCGTTAAAAAAAATCATCTATTGTTTTTCCCTTTAGTTGGTTTAACCTTGCTTCAAGCCATAACTTAGTGATATTCATTTGTTTACTGAACTTCCCTAAATGGGCAAACACTAATAACTGATAACCCAGCGGACCTGCTGAATCTCTGCTTGCTTTGAGAGTGAGGGGATTTTTAAAATGGGTAAAGTCCCACAATCTGGTTTTAAAAGAGGGTGGAGTTGGTTTTCCTAATGAGTAAATTGCAAACACCTTGTTTCCTAGGGTGGATCTGGGTGGATTTCTTTTTAAGGTTTAATGCTAAATTTTGATATGGCATTTTGATAATGGCCTGTTCGATATCAGCAGCAGCACAGTTGAACTAACCTGCAAAACACAGTCGTAAATGAAAAATAAAAATGTTTCTGTTATGATGAAGTTACTTAGTAGGGACTTGGAAAAAAAAAAGCAGCCAGAGCCACGTTGCTAAGCAAGTTTTGCTGGCATTGCTGTAAGTACAACATTTGGTAAAATGTCAGTACTGCATTATCATCATCAACAATGGTATTTATTGAGCACTTACTTTTTTATTGCATTTGTTAAGTGCTAACTATGTGCCAGGTACTGTACTAAGCACTGGGGTAGATACAAGTTTATCCAGGTACATACACTCCCTGTCCCGCATAGGGCTCACAGTCTAAATCCTCATTTTACAACTGAGATGACTGAGTACAGAGAAGTTAAATGACTTGCCCAGGGTCACACAGAAGACAAGTGGTAGAGTCAGGATTAGAACCCAGGTCCTTCTGACTTCCAGGCTCATGCTTTATCCAGGAGGCCACGTTGCTTCTCACACGCATGTACGAGAAGCAGCGTGGCTCAGTGGAAAAGAGCATGGGCTTTGGAGTCAGAGGACATGGGTTCAAATCCCGGCTCTGCCAATTGTCAGCTGTGTGACTTCGGGCAAGTCACTTCGCTTCTCTGTGCCTCAGTTCCCTCGTCTGTAAAATGGGGATGAAGACTGTGAGCCCCACGTGGGACAACCTGATCACCTTGTAACCTCCCCAGAGCTTAGAACAGTGCTTTGCACATAGTAAGTGCTTAATAAATGTCATTATTATTATTACGCATGTACACATGCAGAGAGAACTTGAATGTACAATACAACAGGGTTTCAGACACTATGATTTTCTTTCAGATCAAAATATTTTTAAGAGCAATGGGTTTTGCCTTCTGAGTAGCTTGAATAGTGTGGTCAGTTGATGATTCTGTAGTGAAGCGTAAGAATAGTATGGATACAGCTGTACTAGAATCAGGGCAGGAACATAAAGGAAGTAGTTACCAACCTTACTTTATTTTATTGTCCCTCTCCCACTTGATTGAAAACTCACTGAGGGGAAGGGTAGAGTCTAAATCCCTTGCACTCTCCATGTTCTACCCAGAGCAGGCGCTCAATAAGTATTATTGATCAACTGATTTCTACTTAAATAATTACGTTAGGGGAGGATTTAGGACGTAATAATTTAGTGTCTTCCAATCGTGGAATAAAGCTGTCAACCCCCCAAAAGTAGAAAACATGCTTCTGAGGATATCTGTACTATGTTCTGTCCAGAGCAAGTGCTCAATAAGTATTATTGATCAATTGATTTCTACATAATTATGTTAGGGGAGGATTTAGGAGGTAACAATTTAGTGTCTTCATATCATAGGAATAAAGCTGTCAACACAAAAAGAAGAAAACATGCTTCTGAGGATATTTTCTTCAGTTGCTCATTTGGAAAATGCGTATCTGATTCTATTGGATATTGAGTTTTATGTATGTTCATGCTGTGTTCCATATGCTATACCGTTTTAGAAGGGAACTGGTCACTATTTTGAATTTGGACATCATGCTGTTTCGGAGTCAAAAGGCAAGTCCAATATGCCTTCACTAATCCAGCATCCTAAATCAGAAAAACTCATCAACCACCTCTGGAACTTGAATTTACTCATACTCTCTCTCAGCAGTTATGCAGAGGTGCTTTTTCGGCTATACATTTAATGAATTATTTTGACTACTCATCTGATTTTCCCATTAGCAGGCAAGGAAAGTGCTTTCCAAATAGTTAATTTAATGCACGGTAACAAGTGGACTCTCAATTAAATACTCCTGCTATTCCTACTGCTACTAGTACCTACCAGATCAGTGATCAAGCGCTTAGTACAGTGCCCAAGTGCTTAGTACAGTGCTTTGAACACAGTAAGAGCTCAATAAATATGACTGAATGAATGAATGAATGTCAGGGGCTGTACAAAATAAGTTCATTTAGACATTATTTTCCATTCTAACTTGGACCATGTCACAGACGAACACACACACAAACCAATGTACAATTTTATAGTATCCAGAGCAAAGGCAACATCAAGGGCCCAAGCTAATGCATATTTATATTGTGCTAGATTATCCCAATTATTCATCACATCCATCTGAGAGATTAATCTATTTTGTCTGAAGAGCCACAAACAGAAATACGCAATGTCTGAAATCCCAGTTAAAGTTCACCTAATAACTGTCTAATGAATTCCATTACTCTCTTGAATATCTGTAAAATGGAGAACGGATAGCAGAAGATGTCTTCTGGGATCTGAAAATGCTTATTGATCATAAGAATCAATATAGCACCCTGCATTTTAAGTGTCTGTTTTGAGGAAATGTACAACCACCATATGAATCAATAGTATTTACTTAACACTGATGGTGTGCAGAGCACTGTACTATATACATATGTACACTATGTACATTTAAGTAATATTTGGGTTACATAGAGTCATGATACCTTTGCTTTAAAACATGCAATATTCTTTTCTTTCTGTTGCAAGGCCATTTTACCATATGAGAATCATCCAAGAATTAGGGAAAACACATAATTGTGAATGTACTTTGACTTTTAGTTATCCCATGTCCTAACAGTTGGGTAAAGCAGGGAACCCTGACCCTAATCCTACTCCCACTAATTTGTAAATGGATTATTGTTGGGATACAAAGTGGCTAGGTACCTGGTTCTGAGCCCCAGTAGCGGAACTGGTTTTGGAATACAGAACACCGGTACTCCAGTTTTGCTAATCAGTCCACCTGGGTGCCTATCATTCTTTCTTCTTGCAAAATATGTCCGATTTTCCTAGTTATTCTTCATCACATGCATGTGAGTGAGAGACCACAGTGTTGCTTTCCTCCCTTATCTTTGAGAAAACTGTCCTCCTGTGTGCTGATGTGGCAAGTTCAGTTTATCCTAACCTCTTGTACCCAGGAAAAGTCAAGTACAGAAGTGAGGCTTCTGTGAAACATGATGCCAGATTTGTCTTTCGAGGCTAAGGAAGTCATCTAAGCAAGTCATTATTAACCTCTAAAGTCATTTATTCATGCAAATTAGGTTTATCAGGATTATCCAAAATCTTCAAGGAAATAAGCCATATGTCTTTGAATGCTCAAGTGTCTAGTACATAGCCAATCCACTGGAAAGCCAAGATCACCGATGCTGGTCAGTGAAAAATGAACTCTACTTCGGGTGTGTTATTTTCCTAAATTCTCCTTTGTTTAATATCATCTCCTCAGAACTTCTTTACAGGAATTCCAGAAGCCATAAACAAAAATGAAAAAAATGGAATATCCTTGAAAACTGGAATTTCAACTAAAAATCCCTCACCTTTCTTAGCTATTATGCAAAGGTTTTATCCTTCAGAAATTAAACATCAAAGGTCTAATTTGAAAGGGTCTCAGTACAAATTAATGAGACTCTAAGGGAGATTAGAATATGAAGCCAAGTCTCCAGACTATGAATCTTGTGTATTATTCTTTCCCAAGTGCTTAGCACAATGCTGTACATGCAGAAAGGTTTTCTACTTGTATGACAGGGCAAAAAAGTCTAGAGGCTTGATTTACTGTGGAGTAGTGTGGGAAGATGCCAACCAGATAGAGCGATGCAGATTTTGATAAAATGCTGAAAACGTAATGGACACTTAGTTACCATAAACATGGGTGAGTTTAAGTCGGCAACTGCAGTGCTATCGGTACATACATCTCTATGATAATTCAGTGGTTTTTTTTATCATCTTGAAGCATTTTATGAAACATAATATTAACGGCCTCGACGCAATAGGCCACGTGACTCATTTGGACTCATTTCATACGATGAGCATGAAAACAGAACAAAAAATAATTAAACTACTGTATTTCAAAGCTGAAAAGAAAGCCACTCTACGTGGATTCTGTGGGACAACCTGATCACCTTGTATCCCCCCCAGCGCTTAGAACAGTGCTTCGCCCATAGTAAGTGGTTAACAAATGTCATTATTATTATTGAGAAGCAGCATGGCCCAATGGAAAGAGCACGGGCTTGGGAGTCCGAGGCTATGGGTTCAAATTCTGGCTCCAATTGTCAGCTGTGTGACTTTGGGCAAGTCACTTAACTTCTCTGTGCCTCAGTTACCTCATCTGTAAAGTGGGGATTAAGACTGTGAGCCCCATGTGGGACAACCTGATCACCTTGTATCCTCCCTACCACTTAGAACAGTGCTTTGCAAATGCCATCATTATTATTAAATGCAGAGCACTAACCTTGAATAATTTCATTTTGCTAAATATAATACACTGGCACGAAAGAAAAATACTTACAGACCCAGATGAAATAATATAATACCCTTCTGAATATTTGCTTTGTCTTCCTTTTTGGGGTGGGTGGGCGGGGGGGGGGGGGGGGAATCTGTACTCTGAATACAAATACTTACAGAATATGAATAGCAAAGCGTGTAGTAAGAGTTCCAGTGATTTGCACATAGTAAGTGCTTAATCAATCAATCAATCGTATTTATTGAGCACTTACTGTGTGCGGAGCACTGTATTAAGTGCTTGGAAAGTACAAGTTGGCAACATATAGAGACAGTCCCTACCCAACAGTGGGCTCACAGTCTAAAAGGGGGAGACAGAGAACAAAACCAAACGTACTAACAAAATAAAATAAATAGAATAGATATGTACAAGTAAAATAGAGTAATAAATATGTACAAACTTATATACAGATATACAGGTGCTGTGGGGAAGGGAAGGAGGTAAGATGGGGGGGATGGAGAGGGGGACGAGGGGGAGAGGAAGGAAGAGGCTCAGTCTGGGAAGGCCTCCTGGAGGAGGACGTACAAGTAAAATAAATGGAGTAATAAATCTGTACAAACATATATACAGGTGCTGTGGGGAGGGGAAGGAATAAATGCCATCATTATAAGAGTTCAAAATAATAATCATCATTATTACCTTTCCTTCCTGTTTCTTTTTTTTTGCTTGAAAGGAAGCAGATCAAAAACCGGCTTGAGTTTTGCTAGGAAAAGTGAGTGTGGCATCTATTCTCCCAAGCATGGCAGTATGGGGTTTTCTACCAGCGCAGTACCTCACGCTTCTTTTCAGTCCTTCCCCTAAATGCAACAAGCACTCCAGAACAAGGCCACTCCAGGATGCTACTGAATCTGTTTCCTGTTGCTGTCGTATGCCTTTGCCCCAAGTCATTGCTGACGGTGTAGCTGATTAAGGGGACATGTAAATGGTGCTACACCAGGCTACCATAGAGGGCTTGGTGTTAGCCACGATTATACAGCAATCGATTAATCCACGGCATTTGGCGAGGACTTACCAGGTGCAGGGCACGGGACTAAACGCTCGCTCCCTATGAGCCGAGCCAGAAGACTACAGCCACAATTACAAGGCGGCACATGGAACCACCAAGCCTGTCCCAGAAACCATCATCAATCGTATTTATTGAGCGCTTACTATGTGCAGAGCACTGTACAAACCCTAAGTTGGCAGGGAGATCTGCCACTCCTCTTTGTCTACCGTTGCTGTCCGGGTGGCCTTGGAGAAGTCTCCAGTTTTCAGAGTGGCCTCAGGGGACTGGAGGAGAGGATAGACTACAGGACTGGGAGACAGAAGGATCTGGCTTCTCATCCCAGCTCCTCCACTTGTGTGCACTATGACCTAAGGCAAGTCACTTCACTTCTCCGTACCTCCATTACCTCATCCGTAAAATGGGGGTTAAGACTGTGAGCCCCATGTGGGACAGGGTCTGTGTCCAACCTGATTAACTTGTATCTACCCCAGTGCTTAGAACAGTGCTTGGCACACAGTAAGCGCTTAACAAGTACTATAATTATTATTAATATTGTCCCCTTCAATCACAGAGGCACACCAGAGGCAGCTATCAGAGAGACTACTTCATTGGCTCTGGGAGCCCAAGCTCTCACTGTTCTGAATTGTGGGGAAAAATACCAGTTCCCCATCCGCCTCGGTCCAACCGGTGATAATGCTGGAAACACTATGGTTGTTTAGCAACAGGCAGTATCTGTTCATTACTCTTTTTTATTTTTCTCAAGCTTCCGTGCCGTTTGCCTGATGAAGCACAACAGACTCCTGCCCATGGGCACTGACTCCGAGTTGACTCCTTTTAGACTGTGAGCACACTGTTGGGTAGGGACTGTCTCTATATGTTGCCAACTTGTACTTCCCAAGCGCTTAGTACAGTGCTCTGCACACAGTAAGCGCTCAATAAATACGATTGATTGATTGATTGACAACTGCCCCTAGGGCCTATGGGTCACCCTGATGACTACTAGTTTTGCCTCCATTTGCTCCCAGCGAGTACCAGGTAGGGTGGCTTCGATGCGTCGCCTAAGTTTCTACTATGCACTTTGATACTCACCTCACCCCCAGCCCTCCCTACTTACATACATTTCTTTATTCTGTGCCATTTCCCCCATCTGTAATGTATTTTATTATCTGTCTCCTCCGCTGGATTGTAAGCTTCCTTGATGGCAGAGAACATGTCTTCCAACTCTATTGTAAGTGTTTTTAGTACAGTGCTCTGCACACAGCAAGCTCTTATTAAGTGCCACTGATTGATGGGGACCATAATAGCACAGAGAAGGCAGTGTCTGGAGACCGGGGCAAGGAGACCCGAGAAAAGTCCTGACACTACCACCAATTCCCACCCCATTTAAGAGTGCTCACTCCCATGCCCTAAATGAAGCATTGGAACCCAGGATTCCACTTGTTCACTCATTTTGAAAATCCTGCACTGAATCTAGAGCCTGGGAAAGCCTTAGAGAAGCAAGAGACACATTCCCGCCCCACAACGAATTTACATTTTACCAGGCTTGAACGCACAGACAGTGCCTGAAGTACCTGGATACTTGCTCAAATACCGTTCAATGGAGTACTATTATACTCCATTGAATAAATATATATAATAATATATATAATAAGTATAAATGAACAGTTTGTTCATCAACAGTGGGTCAGATATTACTCTTATGACTCATATAGATACACTATTTGTAGACAGCTATTTGTATCTGATAATTAATCCACTGCTAATGCAAACATGTCTACCAATTCTGTTGTATTGTACTCTCCCAAGCACTCAGTACAGTGCTCTGCAAACACTAAATATCAATCAATTGTATTTATTGAGCGCTTACTGTGTGCAGAGCACTGTACTAAGCGCTTGGGATGTACAAGTTGGCAACATATAGAGACAGTCCCTACCCAACAGTGGGCTCACAGTCTAAATACGTAACAGATTCCATTGATTGATTAGTTCTTCCAAGTATTAAAAGTTGGGACCTTTGAAGAATTGAAAGCTGCCCATCTTTGGCCTAGATAATAAAAGTGGCAGAAAATAGAGCTTTGTTTCTTCCTCATCAAACAAGAGTAAACTATTCAGCCAGGAGTGGGGTAGACTATCTTACATAAGGGAGGAAGAAGTGGTTATTACTAACAAATTAGTATTTGTGGGGGAAATCACAGTCATTTACATTGAATTAAATCAAAATTCAAATTAGAGAAAATGACTGCAAACTAGGGAAAGCTCACTGCTGGATACGTAACAAAGGCATGAATTATGAGTTGAGCTCCCTGAGCTTCACGGAGCCAGACTGTGTCTACAGGACAAGTTCCAAGGTCAGTGTTTTACTTTCTTAGGAGCATGGTATACAAAGGAAACAATCAGTTGGAAGCATCAGATGCTTATTCTTCTTAAGCACTTTCCACATAACCGGTCTCACTTTGGACCAAAAGGCAGGTAGTGCTACCCGCTTTGTCAGATGAGGAAACTAAGGCTCAGAGAGGGTGACTTGAACAATGCCCAGCAGGCCAGTAGCAGAATCAGGCCTAGATTTCTGGTCCTGTGATTTCCCAGACCAGTGTTCTTTCCACTACACCACACTGCCTCCTTAACAGAATATGTGCTGTGGCTCTGAGCATAATGGCAGGGGTCCAAAGGGCCTCCCCCGCCCCCAAACTCCACCCCAAGAAGGGCAGAAAAAACTCTGAAAAGACTTGGGGAAGTATAGTATTATCTTACCCTGAACAACAATGGATTGGGGTGAGACCATAGCAGCTTGTAGGCCAACAGGTGGACAGAAATAGTAGTAAAAATGATCATAATAATCATAATTACTATTGTCTGAGAATCGTCTTACCCATACTATGGACTGCACAGCCAGGCGAGCACTGGTCTTTTCAGCCATGCCTACACAAGACTAGATCTCAACTTAATAACGGCATGTTCTGAAACAAAGGAGAGCCATCTGTGTGGGGGTGCAAACATACCTGAAATCTTTGTTTTCAAAAAATTAAGTTCCACAAAGAACGGGCACCTAAGCTTTTAGTCTGCCTCTCATAGATGAGCATATTTCAACTCGGAGCCATATACTGGAAACAGCAGAATTAAATCATTCTGTTGAAGAAAGTCACATTTTACAACATTCTGTGAATTGTGTGATAAAAGAAAATTTTTTAAAATGAAACGCATTTTCCACCGGGTCTCACTTTGAGTTCATTTGTATTCAAGCATTTCGGTTAAGGTGCCCAGGCTGACTACCTAATGATTGAAAGGCTGACCTTCTGAGTATTAAGAGACATACACTGTCTATTCATGCACAGCAAGATCTTTTGGTTTTATTTTCCACAAATTCAGAAGTCAATTCTGCCCAGAAAAAGCCAGCTGGTGGGAGAGCACTCTGAGTCCTGACAGGTAAATGCAAGGACTTTAACTTCAGATTGCCAATATTCTGCAAAGTCCAAACAAGTGGTTTGGGGCATGGGGGTTAGGCTTCGTCATTCTGGATGAATTAAACGACACAAACAGGGATGTCACCAATAGGTCCAACAGGGCTAGCTGAGATTAAAAAGGCACAGAGATTGAAAGAAATCTCAGCTTTGATGCATGCCATTTTGATTCCCTCTCAACTCAACTCTCCCACCACCCTCTTCTTGTTTCCCCTGTAAGCTGCTTCTCTTGTTAGAGAAGCAGCATGGCTCAGTGGAAAGAGCACGGGCTTTGGAGTCAGAGGTCATGGGTTCGTATCCCGACTCCGCTACATGTCTGCTGTGTGACCTTGGGCAAGTCACTTAACTTCTCTGAGCCTCAGTTACCTCGTCTGTAAAATGGGGATTAAGACTGTGAGCCCCACGTGGGACAACCTGATCACTTTGTATCCCCCCAAGCGCTTAGAACAGTGCTTTGCACATAGTAAGCGCTTAACAAATACCAACATTATTATTATTACATGCCAAGCACTGGTGAGCAGGTTGTCCCACGTGGGGCTCATTCATTCGGTCATTGATTCGTATTTATCCCCCCTTTTAGACTGTGAGCCCACTGTTGGGTAGGGACTGTCTCTATGTGATGCCAATTTGTACTTCCCAAGCGCTTAGTACAGTGCTCTGCACATAGTAAGCGCTCAATAAATACGATTGATTGATTGATTGATTGATTCCCCAGCTTGGAACTCCTTCCACCCCTCACCCCAGCCCAATGTTGGGTAGGGACCATCTTTATATGTTGCCGACTTGTACTTCCCAAGCGCTTAGTACAGTGCTGTGCACACAGTAAGCGCTCAATAAATACAATTGAATGAATGAATGAACATCGGACAGACCGAAGCTCTACCCAAATTGAAATCCCTCCTAAAACGCTCCTCCTCTTCCAACAAGCTTTCCCCAATTAATTGCCAATATCCTGAGCCACATAATCCCCTTCAGCCAACTCTACCATTTATGAGCTTAGGTAATACTCTCCTTAGCAATATATATATTTATAAATTGCAGATGAGGGGACATATGTATATATATATATATATATATATATATATATATATATATGCTTAATTTACTTATTTTTACTACTCTAATTGTAAATATGTTTGTTTGCCTCCCCTATTCTAGTGTAAGCTCCTTGTGGGCAGGGGACATATGTGTGTATATATATATATATAATATATATATAAGTAAATTAAGCATATATATATATATATATGCTTAATTTACTTATTTTTACTACTCTAATTGTAAATATGTTTGTTTGCCTCCCCTATTCTAGTTTAAGCTCCTTGTGGGCAGGGAACATTCTGTTTTGTTATTCTGTGCTTCCCAAACATCCAGTACAGTGCACCACTCCAAGTGGGTGCTCAATAAATATGACTATGCCAACTACTTCAACCAGACTTCTGATCTTTTCAGTTTGAACACTGCCAACAGATTTTCCAGGCCCCTCCTGTAAAGTCGACATGAGCCGCTAAGGAGAAATGGCAGAGCAGGAGAGCGGGATTCAGGGAATTTTCTCACTCTAAATGCAATTCTGGCAGCAGACAGGCTCTTTGTAAATTTAGCTTATCACACACGGGCTGGAGGAGATGATGATCTCTCACAATTGGAGACTCCATCACCTCCCATTTCTTTCTTCAGTCCCTGATTTCTTACCCCTGAGTTTCACTTAAATTGATGAGCAATAAAGAATCTTCTTTCAGGTTGTTAGAGAAACTTTCCTCAAAGACCTAGGTGACAAAAGTCTCCACACCTTAACAGAAATATGTAATAATTTCTTTTTTTCCTAGTCAGAGAATAAAGTGCCCTGAAATGTAAACTATATTAATTTTAATCTCTAACATCTCCTTCGAATTTGCAACCACTTCAGAAACCAAATTCGACCTTCAAGTAGTAAGTGGTTTTTTAGGAAAAGGAGAAGATCCTTTAACATCCTAGCTCTAGGAAAACACTTTAGTTTGGAATATTCTGAGATCAGATTTGTAATTTGCATTCATCGTCAAATAACCAAACCAAAACCATTTTTTAAGTGATATTGGTTAAACACTTACTACATGCCTGGCACTGTACCAAGCACTGGGGTACATGGACTCAGTCCGCGTTTCACATGGGGCTCAATCTTAACCCCCACATTTTACAGTAGAGGAAACTGAGGCACAGAGACGTTAAGTGGCTTGCCCATGATCACAAAGCTGGCAACTTAGAAGCCAGGTCCTCTGACTCCCAAATCCAGGCTCTTTTCACTAGACCAGGTTATATGTTGCCAACTTGTACTTCCCAAGCGCTTAGTACAGTGCTCTGCACACAGTAAGTGCTCAATAAATACGATTGATTGATTGTCTAATCTCATTGTTACACTTGAATCGGACCCACCAAGCAGTTCAATCTGGCATGCCACCTACCCATGTTAAGCCTCTACTCATTTAACGCTTTCTACTTCTGGCTCTGCCACTTGCCTGCTGTGTGGTCCTGGGTCAGTCTCTTCACTTAGTGTCACAGGACAACCTGATCACCTTGCATCCTCCCCAGCGCTTAGAACAGTGCTTTGCACATAGTAAGCGCTTAATATATGCCATTATCATCATCATCATCTGCAAAATGGAGATTCGATCCCTCTTCTTTCTTCCTCCAACTTGAACTCCATGTGGGAAAGGGATTGCGCCTGACCTGACTGTTTTATATGATAATGATGGTATTTGTTAAGTATGTACTATATGCTGAGCTCTGTTCTAAGCACCGGGATAGATACAAGGTTGGGATCATATATACCTGTCATCATCATCATCATCATCATCAATCGTATTTATTGAGCGCTTACTATGTGCAGAGCACTGTACTGAGCGCTTGGGAAGTACAAATTGGCAACATATAGAGACAGTCCCTACCCAACAGTGGGCTCACAGTCTAAAAGGGGGAGACAGAGAACAAAACCAAACATACTAACAAAATAAAATAAATAGAATAGATATGTACAAATTAAATAAATAAATAGAGTAATAAATATGTACAAACATATATACATATATACAGGTGCTGTGGGGAAGGGAAGGAAGTAAGATGGGGGGGATATGTATATATGTTTGTACATATCTATTCTATTTATTTTATTTTGTTAGTAAGTTTGGTTTTGTTCTCTGTCTCCCCCTTCTAGACTGTGAGCCCGCTGTTGGGTAGGGACTGTCTCTGTGTGTTGCCGACTTGTACTTCCCAAGTGCTTAGTACAGTGCTCTGCACACAGTAAGTGCTCAATATGATTGATTGATTGATCAGGTTGTCCCACGTGGGGCTCACAGTCTTAATCCCCACTTTCCAGAAGACGTAACTGAGGCAATTATTATGCAATTATTTGTTTTGACCACACTAGCTGTAGATATTTTTTATGCCTCCCCTGTTAGTGTAAATGAGAGTTCTTCGTGGGCAGGGAACATGTCACTTCTTGATTTTTTACATTCTCCAAGCGCTTATGACAGTGCTCTGTACTAAGTGGCTCTCAATAAATACTGCTATTACTGCTACTTGTAGTATCATGATTAATTATAATAATATTCACTGTGGTATTTAAGCTCTTAAAAGCACTGAACTAAGAACTGGGATAGATACAAGATAGAGAAGCAGCGTGGTTTAGTGGAAAGAGCACAGGCTTGGGAGCCAGAGGTCGTGGGTTCTAATCCCAGCTTTGCTACCTATTTACTTTGTGACCTTGGGCAAGTCATTTAACGTCTCTGGGCCTGTTTCCTCATATGCAAATAGAAATGTAATACTTGTTCCCTCTCCCACTTAACCTGTGAGCCCTGTGATTGTAGTAGATCTACCCCAGTGCTTAGCAGAACACACAGCACATGATTCCTAAAACTTACCATTATTATGATTATTAGATATATGCAAAGGCTGAGGATGAGTATAAATAAGTTCACAGTCTTCCACTCAAGAAGCACAATTACCTCTCCCTGTAGCTTCCTACTAGTTCATTCATTCATTCAATCATATTTATTGAGCACTTAAAGTGTGCAGAGCACTGTACTAAGCGCTTGGGAAGTACAAGTTGGCAAGATATAGAGACGGTCCCTACCCAACCGCGGGCTCACAGTCTAGAAGGGGGAGACAGACAACAAAACAAAACATATTAACAAAATAAACAGACAGTTCAGACTGTCTGCTGCAGGGGAGTGTCAATAGCCTACTCCTGTACCTCCTCGTTCAGAATTATCCTTTTTTTATGATAAATGTTTGTGAATATTTATGGATGCTTGGGTCTCCTATTAATTTGTTAGGACAGTGCCCAGCACTTAATACAGTGTATGGCACATAGTAAGTGCTTAACAAATACCATCATTATTATTAATAATAATTTTTCCACTCCCCAGGTTAATTCCAACTGGCCCAGTCATTAGCAGCAGTGGAGATGGGGGGGGGGGGGGGAGATTAATATTAATGATGATGATGTCCAATTACCAATCTTTAAATCAAAAACCACAAGTCTAAAATAATATGGCCAACTGGTTGTTGTGCAATCCTGAACTCTTAGTTGATTCAGTCAGTCGTATTTATTGAGCACTTACTGTATGCAGAGCACTGTACTAAGCAGCTCAGGGGGCCTCTACGTATCAGAGAAATGTAATAAGAAAGGGTACACTCAGAAATTGGATGGAAATGGATCCATGAATTTTATGTCAGAGAAAATCTGAAACCGGGTTTAGAAATACAAATGAAGATATATCTTCCGGCATTCAGAGACAGTACATTTGCTAGTCTTGAAGCAATAATCATAAATTGCAACAGATGTGGTCTCTCTTTTGCTAAAGGAATGCAATTGGGCTTTGGAGAAAGCCAAATTTAGCAGATGATGCCAACAGCCATCTTGAGGTCAGATTCCTAGCCTGCTCTGCACCACCCAGCACTGGGCTCACAATTAAAAAGAAAGCAGAGAAGCCAGAGAGGATTCAGAGGAAAAACAACAAAAGAGAGGACAGTTGAAGACACTGGATAATTGATATCCGTATAGGAACAATCCCTTTTTATATAAAACTATAAAACCGTACTATATTGTTTACCTCAGAGAAAAATGCACCCATACAAAATCAGCTACCTTGTCTGATTAACATTCTACTTGTAAATCTGTAGGGCTACATATTAAAAATTCCCAGTTAAATGGATCCTATAAACAATGTTGATGTCCAACCCAGCATTAATTATGATACATTTTTCCATTAATAGCAGTAATTTTCAGTTAGGGTCCTGGGAAAGCATTATAAATATTTTCAAATCACAAGCATTCCCAAAGACTAATTCCATTCATCCTTTAATAAACAATTCTTTTTTTCCCCTCTTATTCTTCCTTCCTCAAAAGATCTCAAAATGAAAATGAAGAGAAGATCAACGTGCACAGCCACTATCTGGTGGATTTGAAGTGGAAGGGAGTTCCAGGAGGAGGGGAGGGTTTGAGCAAGGGGCTGGAAGTTTCTAGACTATAATCAATCAATCGTATTTATTGAGCGCTTACTGTGTGCAGAGCACTGTACTAAGCACTTGGGAAGGACAAGTTGGCAACATATAGAGACAGTCCCTACCCAACTTGTTGTGGGCAGGGAATGTGTCTGTTTATTGCTATATTGTATTCTCCCAAGCGCTGAGTACAACGCTTTGCGTGCAGCAAGTGCTCAATAAATATGACTGACCGAATGAATGAGATCGGAGTGAGGCCTAGTAAAAATAAGATCAGTAAGCAGTAATTTGGACATAGTTGGTGGAGAGTCTTGAAACCAATGGTCAAAGATTTCTGCTTCATCAGAGGGAACTGGTACAAAGAGCCTAGTGGTGATGGGATCAGCTGGGAGTTTATTTTCTCTTCCAAGGACTGGGAGGACATGTTGGCTGCACACTGCTTGATGGAAAACGACCTCCCTGATTTTGGAAGAGCAAGAAGACTTCTGGCATAGGGAGGCTGTAAGTGGTGAGCGATGTTAGAGGAACCAAAAGAAAATAATCTGCTTTTAGGAGCATTGTGTAACTAAGGAATCTATATCAGGAATGTTGCATAATGAGATAAGTTTTGATTAAAGTTATAATGAAAAGACTAGGTTTCAACTACTGTTCAATACAGAAAATAACTCATTCTATTCCCTTTTTATGTGGGTTTACAACTCCCGGGAATTGTTTCTAACTTGTTATAAACTTGATCATCTACAACAAGTTTTAAGCGGCCAGATTTAAAGTGGGTGACAAACTGTAAACCTTATGTTCATTATCATCTTGTCTTCGGTATTATTAGGCTGGGATTGAAATAATTCCATTTGGAAATTCTACAGAGAGCTAGGATTCCTCGCTTTACTAGATCCTCTACTTATTTCAGAAGGTCACTGTTTTCCATTAATAATGACATGAAATTTCACATTTCCATCAGTCAGTACTATTTTTTGAGCACCTACCATGTACTATACTAGACACATGGGAGAAAACAATCAAGTCAATGGACATGACACGTAGCCATAGGGATGTTAAAGGTTAGAATTAGATTTTTTGCTGAACAAATAATGGTCGATTCATATGCTGGCATTTAAACACTAATTACTTCTCAATAAGCCAATTTCTTTATAAGATGGTATTCTTATGATTATTTTTATAGACTCCAGATAATACTGAATTCCTGAACAGGTTCCCCATTATGATTATATCATACTTTTTAAGATACTGATCAATTTTCTCCTTGGCAATATTACTATCTATGACATTTATTGAGCACCTATTGAGTGTGAAGTATTGTACTAAAGGACTTGGGAGAGTAAAATAGAAGCAAGGCCCATGGTCTTTCCTCCCTGTTTGTATTTTGCGCCCCGCCTTCAGTTAGCCAAAAAAACAATTTCTTGGGTAACAGTGGAAAATCATCACAGCCATCCATTTTGTGTATTTAACAGCTAATTTCTCTAGCAAGTCCGTGTGTAGCATATCAGCCCACTACTCAAGCAATATCGCCCATTTTCAATGCCTCTGGCCGGGCCTTAGGTTAGGTGTATTGTCTTAAAGTTGACTTAAAAGTTACCTAAGCCCTTCTTCCTGAGCAATAACCTCAAACCCTGTTAAATAAAATTATAAAATTGTGCATTCCCTGGGTTTAAACTCCGTTTAGGGCATCCAGTATTCCATCTAACCTATTCAACACAGATGAACTATCCATTACTTTTAAGAGGTTTTTTTTTTCACTGTTCATTTGCCACAGTTCTAGACAATGGGGAACTGGAATCATCACCACTCGGTTAAGAGGCGTTCACTGAGTATTAAGGGCCTAGAAAACATTCATAACTTGAAAAAAATAAGGTTTTTTAAAATCCATTAATTTCCACTTTTAAATACATCCAGTCATGAGCAAATGCAACATGAATCCTCCCCGCTAGACATTCATTTTAGGATAATTGAAAGAAACAAGACACCATTCATTTATGTTTCAATTATGTTTCACCATTTGGATGTCTGAGTAGACAGAGAAATAGTCAACCACAAAGTGCATCTGAAATAGTAGTCATCATTAGCGAAACAAACTCACACTTTAAGAATGGAGTCTCCGCATGTTGTGCTTGAAAGTTACTTCGGAATAGATGTATTAATATTTATAAGCCAACCACATTCATTATGCTAAGTAATGCTCTCTTCGTGTAAGGGATTCAAATGGTATAATCACATATTTCTTAATTCATTTTATATCCCGACTAGGAATCAATCAATAACATTTATCAAAGGCTTACTGTGTACAGAGTGTCGGAGGCTGGAAGAAGCACAAAGTGCTTCTCCTGCTAGCTTCTCCTCTCCTGTTTGAGCTTTTGCCCCATCGGGTTGAAAAAATCTTTTTTCATTTCCCACCTGTTTCTGTTTCTTTCTATTGATCTAGATGGCTTACTGTATTGATTATCTCATATAGAGGATCTGAACTCTCATGTTGACTGATGATTGCAATGAACTCTCCCACTCAATACAGTGCTCTGTACATAGTAAGTGCTCAATAAATACCACTGATTGATTCCTTGAGGAGCCTCTCGCTATTCCAAAGTAGGAGCCTCTCATTATTCTGTGCTGTAAATTCCCTCCCCTTTTTATGTCACCCTTGCACGTGTATTTGTACTTATTATTCATCCCACCCTCACCACTTGTGCATTTAACTATAATTTACTTTAATGTCTGTCTCCACATCTAGACTGTGAGCCCCTTATGATCAGCGAATGTATCATCCAATTCTGTTGTATTTTATCCCCAAGCACTTAGAACAGTGGTCTTGCACACCATAAGCGCTCAGTATGATTGTGCTATTTCAAATCCAAGCCCCAGATCACCCTCCTACTCCTAAAAAGTTTCCAAAGAAAGGAAAATTTGAGGCTATTTAGTGTGCCAACTTAATCTCCTTGTAGTGACTAAACCATTAGTTTAGGGAATGGTACTAAGTGCTGGAAGTATACAAGAGAAGCAAAATCCATGTTCCCTGTCCTCAGAGAGCTTATAATCTCTTGACATGGAAACTGTTATTGGTGAAATGCTCCCACTGGACAACCACCAAATTTTAGCTGGGTTTTTTTTTTTTTTGTAATTAGATAAATTCCACTACAAATCGAGAGATAAACAGAGGCTCTGGAATTATCTTTCCTATTTTCGATAATATCTCTTGACATGAAAACTGTTATTGGTGAAATGCTCCCACTGGACAACCACCAAATTTTAGCTGGGTTTTTTTTTTTTTTTGTAATTAGATAAATTCCACTACAAATCGAGAGATAAACAGAGGCTCTGGAATTATCTTTCCTATTTTCGATAATATCACTCAACATGGACACAATAAGCGGAGCAAAGACAACATTCATTAGATACGCCTCGAGAATCCTCGCATTTCTTAATGGCACAAAGAGAAACAAAGAGCTTTATTTTCTACCTAGCAGAAGGGGATTGTGTAGTAAGTGCTTTTTGTGGCCAAGTGAGCACAGAGAGGCTGAACTGCTCTTGGGCTAAGCCACACCGAGAGGGTCTTTGGGGTGGTTGTTTATCAGTCCTGTCTGCGAGCTGAGATCCCCAGGGTGGCTCCGGACTGGTCCCCGCGCCGGTCTCATCGGCAACATCTGCCTATACCAGTTCACTTCCTGTCATTCACCCTCTAACCTGACCTGAAAACATTTCCTATTTAGATAACTTTCCTATTGGTCTCTGCAGCTATTACTCTATTTATTTATTACTCTATTTTACTTGTACATATCTATTCTATTTATTTTATTTTGTTAATATGTTTGGTTTTGTTCTCTGTCTCCCCCTTCTAGACTGTGAGCCCACTGTTGGGTAGGGACTGTCTCTACATGTTGCCAACTTGTACTTCCCAAGCGCTTAGTACAGTGCTCTGCACACAGTAAGTGCTCAATAAATACGATTGATTGATTGATTGCAGCTAGCATCCAATCAGTAACAGGAGGATTCTTTAGCTGTTTTTTTCTCCCTAGAGACAATCTTCTATTTTTCTCCATAATTGAACCATTCAACTTTTCCATGCGAGTCACCATTAGGCAGCCCCCAATCTTACGACCTAAAAAACTAAACACTTCTTGCCATTTCTCCAATTTCTTCCCCTAAATGGAGAATTAGCAATTCAATGGGCCTTTATTTTCTCTCCTTAACATAAGTTTCATGTTTGCTAGATTAATTCTAGTGAACTTTCATTAAAAGTTAATTTTAATGCCTGCGTCCCCGGCTAGAAGGGAAACTTCTGGAGGGCAGGGATTGTGTCTACCAACTCCATTGTATTGTACTCACCCAGACACTTAGTGCATTGTTGCTCTGCAGGGAGCAGATGTTCAATAAGTACCACTGATGGACTGAGTTGATGCTATTAAATATTTAGACAGTGTCTGTTTCCTTTATGCCCAGAAAATTATTTTTTACCCTCTTGCTGCCGTGAAGGGGGCAATCCCTCACCTTCCTAGTTTCATTTTCTCCTTCCCTCACCCTGCTTCTCCAACCCCATTCCTTTCCCATCTGTCCTCCAGAATTCTAGGCAACTGCTCTACCATTACATCAAAAAGGGTCCAAAGAAAGTGGGTCAGAGAAAGAGAGAGCTGCCTCTCTCTAATGATTAAATCAATTAGATCGCATTCAGATATGCTGCTATATGCAGGAAGGAAATGGCAATTACAGATTAAATAGGAAATCTTTGGATAATGCAAGAAATATCCTGACCTTCATGTGTCTGACAGCAATCACTCCAAGCCCAAGTCAATAATCTTTGAAGAGTCACTCTATGGACCTGGGGTTTGATAAATTACGACATCTTTCATGAATCATTGATGACTGAGTACCCAGAAGAGAGCAAACACAGGAGCTGGTTCTCCTTGCCCTGATTTACTTTTGTTGATCTGGTTGATAAAAGTGTGGCTTAAAACAGAATACCCCATTTGCTATTAGAACATAAATTAGATCATGCACTTCCTCTGAATGACTGCATTTCAGCTACTTTCTCAATGAAGAATAAAATGTCTGAAAAATGCTCTTCAGTGAGATACAAAATGTACTCTCCCGACTTGTCAGTTCTTTCACTGAGATCTTTTCTAGGCGACTAGGAGAGGCCTTTCAGAATTACCTCGTAGCAGAATGTTAGTGACAAAGAGAAACGATGGATGGTGATTCTGGCTGCAAAGTATTCCTTTTTATAAAATGTCCTTTCCAAACCAGCCAGGTTTGGTTTCCAAAATTCACCCATCTGGAATAAGCACTGCCCACCCAACTATACATTCTGGGAATTTGAGGAACAGCTGCCTTTCTGTAACTTCATCCATGAGCCCCCACTTTGGGGAGGTGAGAAAGTGGTGGGGCTCTGTTCTCTACTATAGATATTGAGCTCCGCCAACTGAATGAAGTATAGACTGAATCCCACTTCAGTCAATACTTCACGCTGCTGCCCGGATCACCTTTGTGCAGAAACACTAGGGGCATGTTAATCCCCTCCTCAAAAATCTCCAGTGGCTGCCAGTCAACCTACACATCAAGCAAAAACTCCTCACTCTTGGCTTCAAGGCTGTCCATCACCTCGCCCCCTCCTACCTCACCTCCCTTCTCTCCTTCTCCAGCCCAGCCCGCACCCTCCGCTCCTCTGCCGCTAACCTCCTCACCGTGCCTCGTTCTCACCTGTCCCGCCGTCGACCCCTGGCCCACGTCCTCCCCCTGGCCTGGAATGCCCTCCCTCTGCCCATCCGCCAAGCTAGCTCTCTTCCTCCCTTCAAAGCCCTACTGCGAGCTCACTTCCTCCAAGAGGCCTTCCCAGACTGAGCCCCCTTTATCCTCTCCTCCTCCCCATCTCCCCCGCCCTACCTCCTTCCCCTCCCCACAGCACCTGGATATATGTTTGTACAGATTTATTACTCTATTTTACTTGTACATATTTAATATTCTATTTATTTTGTTAATGATGTGCTTAATTCTTAAATAGCTTTAATAGCTTTAATTCTATTTGTTCTGTCGACTTGACACTTGTCCACATATTTTGTTTTGTTGTCTGTCTCCCCTTTCTAGACTGTGAGCCCGTTGTTGGGGAGGGACCGTCTCTATATGTTGCCAATTTGTACTTCCCAAGCTCTTAGTACAGTGCTCTGCACGCAGTAAGTGCTCAATAAATACGATTGAATGAATGAAGGTAGGATGAAGATAGTTAAGCACTCTGGGAAGAGCTCTTAGCTTTTTACAAGTTCTAAGATTACAAATTCTTGTCCAGCCTTATAAAAAGACATGTACTCACTGAAAACTCACTTTTCTTCCCCATAAGAGCACTGAATTTCAAAAAGTGCTTTGCAGTACATGGAATACTTCAAATGAAAAAGTGCACGGTGGTTTCCCAGCCAAAATGAATGGCTTCTGATAAAGAGGAGTCCATCTTAATCCAGTCTTTCAGGCCTCTCATAAGTAGAGTGATTTTAGCTAAGACTCAATTTCCATTTGACTATCTGTAGGCTTTAAACGTGTTTGACATGGTAGAAGGTTCCTCAGTTTGGGATATACTCTGGAATAATCCAAAAATACGGGATTTTCTGGGGTAAAACAACCAAGTTTTAAATCGGAAACATCTTGTGTTGACAACAAGCATTGACAATCACCGGGACATGTGCCAGAGGATGATGAGCTGACCCATTTGGCCAGGCCTGCTGGACTCTGGCCACAGTTCCAGCATCAGTGGCCAGGCTGGGTCCTGGCCCATTTGTGCAGTCCTGATTACCACCTTGAGGCTTGGGAAAAGAATCAGTAAGAAGAGATCGATTCCTACTTCCAACAAGGGAATACTGAGGTGAGCAGTAAAGTCAAGATCCCGATCGATAAAACAGGCAGTTGGATGGCGTGTGAAAGACGGAAAAGCATGAGATCTCTGTCATGGGTAAACGGGCATGTTCACAAAGAGTTACATGACACATGGGCAGATCACATGGGGCAGGGGGAGTTTAAAAAAAAAAGAATAGTGGTATTTGTTCACCATGTCCCTTGTGCCTAGCACTGTGCTAAGCTTTGGGGTAGATAAAAGGTAATCAAGTCAGACACCGTGCCCGTCCCATATGGGCCTCAGTCTTGGAGACAGAACAGGTAATTTAATCTCCAATTTACAGAAGAAGAAACTGGGCCCAGAGAAGTTGTGACTTGCTTAAAGTTACAAAACGGACAAGTGGTTAAGCCATGGTTAAAACGATCTCTTCATCCTAATCCTGTGCACTTTTCACTAGGCTGCTTCACCTAGGTAGCCTGTTTGGTGGTGTAGAATCATCAGCATTTACAGAGACAGACTTCTCCTAAGCCACTGACTCCAAGCCTAGCAAATAGTTTCCCCAAATCCTTTCATTCGGATGCCAGGCTGCGGGTATACAGCATACTGGCATTGATGTTCATTTAAATATCCACAGGTAAAACAGGCTATTGCTTTGCCTTTCTAACTGATCTTTCACCTCAGTGCCTGCTGCTGTTATGCTTTTTGACCAGCCTGTGTCTGAGAAATACTCTGATTCTCTCTAACAGTGCCATCCTAGTCCCAATCTACCTTCTCTACATTTTTCCCAGTCTTGGAGAAGAGATTTTCACCAACCAGGACCAGTTTGGGAACATTCTCTGTCGGCTCAGAATGGCCGGCCTTTGATCAGTTGATCAATCAATAAAATTTATAGAGCACTTATTGTGTGCAGAGCACTGTACTAAGCACTTGGGAGCAGACAATATAACAGTTGGTAGACCCACTCTCTGTCCACAAAGAGCTTGAAATCTCATTTTAAATTTACATTTACTCGGAGTTAGCTTTGAAGGAAAGTCAATACATTCTGTATGCTGGAAGAAATTTAATTGAGAAAGAGAAGCTAGGGGTTTGAAAATATCCTGTTGATGAGGATATGATTAACTTGAGATATACAGCCACTGATCATTTGAGATAAACATCTGATATTTTTTTACACAGCATTATTTTTTGATCATTGAGCTACTCCATGATCTAATCTGGTTGTTGTCTTTGTTGCCTTCCAGGAGAAAGTTGCTCTATGCTTTTCTTCTTTCTAGAGCATATCCAGATTTTTTTAAAAAAATTATAGATTAATTATATTACTTTCAATTCCATAGCACCTTTTCCCCGCTATTTCAAGGGACCTATTGTTCAACATTAAGGAATTATGTTTATTCCTCTGAGAAGAAACGGTGCTGTATTCAGAAGTTTTGAGTCAGCCTCCGTATATTCATACCTTGTTTTATTTTAGAGCCCCGTTCACTTGCTAACATTAATTCCCCACAGAGGCACGTCAGCAAAAGGATCGCGGAACAATGCCTGTTTTCAGTGAACCACAATTATGAAACACCTGTGCTAAATAACTTTGTGCCGATCCACTGTTAAAAGCCGCCCCACGGGGTGACTTTTCAGGACTCGATACGTTGATTCCAAGCACGCAACTCCAGTTGAGAATAAGTAGAGTTAAGCAGCCCATATACTGTGAAAAGTGTCAAGTACATACTGTTCTTTTTCTTTCCTTTTTTTATATTTTTTATAGCCAATGTGATGTTTGTGAAAGGTGCCTGACTTGCAGCTTTAGTGGGTGAAGTTCTCTGTTCTTGGACCACTACGCCGTGACGTGGTTCAACGGCTCTCAAATCTGGTCTGGAAAAGGAGAAATGATTTCTCCCCTTGTGAGGAAAATACCGTGGATTTTATGGAGCACTTTCATTTTCAAAAGTGCTTTCACATGACTCGCCTCATTTTGGTTCAAGCTGGTAGGGAAAGATAAGTGCTGTTAGCCCTATTTTACATTCAATCATGTTCATTCATTCAGTCAATCGTATTTATTGAGCGCTTACTGTGTGCAGAGCACTGTACTTCATTCATTCATTCAATCGTATTTATCGAGCGCTTACTGTGTGCAGAGCACTGTACTAAGCGCTTGGGAAGTACAAGTTGGCAACATATAGAGACGGTCCCTACCCAACAGTGGGCTCACAGGTAACTGAGGTACAGAGACGTTATGAGACTTGCCTAAGGTCATGAAGCAGACCAGCGGAACAGCTGTGATTCCTACTCCTAGATCAGTGCTCCTTCTACAGGGATGGATTCTGAAAAGTCAACAGGTACAGATTCTAACTGCTGGGTTGATTTGCCAAATTCACTGGAAATTTTTCTGGAACAATCCATGCCTTCACCAGTTGGTCAACTCTCAGTGATCAATTCTGGTGGAGGGAAGAGATGGGGTGAATAAATGAAATCTCCAGATAATCCTAAACCTTTATTTTTACCCTTCATTTCATCCTCCTATCTCCCCAAACCTCTCCAAAAACTCTTTACAAGTATTAAAATGGCCTTACTGGAGTTTACCTTACTCTCCCTAGCTTTTCTAACTCTCCATTGGATGTGCCAACAGGTTTAAAATGGTCATGAGGCAGACAACAGGAGCTGAAAAAAAAAAAAAAATCAAACCACTTCTCTTCATCACTTAACTGCCTTCCCCTTTGGTTTATTTCTCACCTGCACCTCTTTCTCTGAAAAGACCTTACCTATTTGAATACAGTCTTAAATATTTAAGGATTCTAAATTTAGTGGCCATGAAGTCTTCTCATCCCTCCCTTCACAAGTCTCACTTCTGCTCCTTTACTTGAGAAGCATTGATTGGGTAACCTCAATGTTCTCAAATGATCTCAGGTTTGCTGATAAACACATTTTTCATTAGCACCCCCGAATGACCACAATTCAAATTTACCCAAAGAAATGCGGCATTTCAATTTGGTTCATGACGTAGCCAGCACTTCCCAGTATTCATTCATTCAATCATATTTATTGAGCGCTTACTGTGTTCAGAGTACTGATCAATACTTCCTATCTGCAATTGATCCCTGGATCACAATCCTATCTGACACATGACTTGGTTTTAATCAGTTATTTCAGAGGTTTTCTTTCTATCTCCGAGTTCTAAGATGAAGTTTAGAGAAAGGGCAGCATGGTTGAGAATTTATTTTAACAGGAATTGTTACCCACTTAATTGCATTCCACTGCTCCTCTTTTTTGGTTTCCTCCAACTGCCCTGGATGGTAGCTATTCGGGATTAAAGGCCCAGACTCTGAAAAGTTCCTTTCCTCATTGTGGAAGGTTCCTTATCTTCCTGGTCTGAGTGACTGGTTGTCGCTGCTTAATCATGCAAGGCACAATTTTACTTTGCTTTCTTGAGCAATGATCTATGCCAGGCCAAATTCATTTGGTCCTTCCACGGATACTATTTTTTCCAGGACATATGCCCTTCACGCTATGGACACAGAAAAATCTTTCGTTATGGCTTAAGTGCAGAGGAAATTCTCCAGTCTTGGGGTCATTGCTGAGATCATACCAGACACAAAGGAAAGAGGAAGAAATCTGGGGTAGAAGGGCTGAAGAGATGAGAGGCCTGGTGGAAGAAAATTAGGCCAGAAAAACAATATCCCTGAGGAAGGGAAACAGCATTTAAGCAGTAGAATTATTCAGCACCAATTGTGCACAGAGTGCTGAACTAGGTACTAAATAAGGCACATGGTCCCTGTCCACAATGAGTTTACAATCTAATGAAAACAGGAGACATACATGGTCCCTGTCCACAAGTAGTTTACAATCTAATGAAAACAGGAGAGATACAAAAAGACAGACAGACAGACAGACACAATGGTTGAAACTGCAAGGCCAGAGAAAGAAATGAAGATCCGTGGAGGGAGAGTGAATCAGAGGGAAAGGAAAATTTAAAGCCAGATTGGGAAGACATGGAGCAGGGAAATGAGAAAGAGAGAGGACTAAGCACTCAGGCCAGGTAAACAGAAAGGGCTGAACCAACAACGAAAGTGGTGAGTTGCTAAACAGAGGGAACAAAAGTAGAATGGAGCCATGTGAACTCACCTCTACAGACATCTGTTTGTATGACCATAATAATGGAAATCGAATTGGTAACAAGGCATGGAGTTTTACGATACTGTATAGAGGTCTTAAGCAGAAATATCTGTTTTCTACTGGGATTGATAAAGACCAAGGCTAACACTCCACCACACAGTTCAAAATACAAGGTGGCTGCAAGTATTTACATTTCAGATTTCTTCAGAACCGACGAATGATTCATGTTTATGCTTCGCTTGTTGGGCAAATCAATGACTCGGCCACTGGTTTGCTTGGGCCGGTCACTTAATATCCTCGTGCCTCAGTTTCCTCATCTTTAAAATGATGATAAGATACCTGCTGCCCCTATGTTTTAGACTGTGAATTCGGATTGCAACCAGGACTGTGACCAATCTGATTACTGTGTATCTACCCCAGCAATCAGCACAGTGTTTCGGTTCACAGTAAGCACTTAATACCATAATCAATTAATCAATCAACTGTATTTATTGAGTGCCTATTTTATGTGGAGCACTGTACTAAGCACTTGGGAGAGTACAATATACAGAGTTGGTAGATATGTTTCCCACCCACAAGGACCATACAGTCTAGAATAATAAAAATAACAATACTAATAATAATAAGGTTCTCAGAAGCATCGTGACCCCTCAGATCAATCAATCATATTTATTGAGTGCTTACTGTGTGCAGAGCACTGTACTAAGCACTTGGGAAGTACAAGTTGGCAACATATAGAGACAGTACCTACCCAACAGTGGGCTCACAGTCTAAAAGGGGGAGACAGAGAACAAAACCAAACATACTAACAAAATAAAATAAATAGAATAGATATGTACAAGTAAAATAAATAGAGTAATAAATATGTACAAACATATATACATATATACAGGTGCTGTGGGGAAGGGAAGGAGGTAAGATGGGGGGATGGAGAGGGGGACGAGGGGGGGAGGAAGGAAGGTCTTCTGGGCAATGGTATAAAGAAAACTGAGGTGAAAATGAAATGTTCATTTCTTCATCCTAAAACTATATTAAATCATACTTATCTTTCTTACATTTACATAATTTCAGTAAAAAGAAATAATAGGAAACAATTTCCTGAAGAACTGCCTAATTTGGAAACTACTATTTAATGAGAGTTTCGGAGCAATGATTCCTCCTGATAAATATTAATATTGCCGTTGCTTCCAGTGGGCGATTCAGCTTGGAAAGAGTGTACCGTGATGCCAGTGGCCCCTATTAAAATGGGATTTCTGAGGCAGCCAAGTGTGAAGCCAGGAGCCATTTTAGAATGAGCACAATTACATGAGTATTTTAACAGCTGGAGACAAGCAGTTCAGAGGGAGAACGGGCAAGAGTTGGATTCCTGTGCTGTACGCATTTTCATTAAAGCAAAGGCACAGCAAAGTGAATTCATTTGAGACCTCTCCTGGGCATCCTACCTGTGGACACCCATTAACTTGGACTGATTTGGAATGACTTCCTCAGAAATTGCCCACAACCGGGCATAGTG
Source organism: Tachyglossus aculeatus (assembly GCF_015852505.1). Taxonomy (NCBI): domain Eukaryota; kingdom Metazoa; phylum Chordata; class Mammalia; order Monotremata; family Tachyglossidae; genus Tachyglossus; species Tachyglossus aculeatus. The sequence goes on from NC_052085.1 coordinate 6,993,784, forward strand.
CTTAGTGATGGCAACTTCTCTGGGCATCAAATACAATGTGAGACTTCAAGGGTTTCCCTTCAGTGCTGCAAAGAGTTTCTCAGTGGGTCAGGGCCCCATGTAGCTTTTAATCCTCACATAATATGTGCCTTCTTATCTCCACCTCTTATTCATTCATTCATATTTATTGAGCGCTTACTGTGTGCAGAGCACTGTACTAAACACTTGGGAAGTACAAGTTGGCAACATATAGAGACAGTCCCTACCCAACAACGGGCTCACAGTTTACTTAGCTCATCTCACAAAAGTGAGGCAGCAGTTATTTGGCTGTTTTAAAACCACAATATCTGCATTAAATGCATGCACGTTGCCTGTCCAGCTCACTAAAAGAGGCAGAATTTCAGAACTGGCTAGGACTTGGATCTCATAAAGAAGATAAGCAATGCATCCCTACAGCATGCAAAGAATTAAGCTACTCCAAACTACAAGGGAAGGAAATGTTGAAATGGGTATGGAAGTCAAGTATTAGTGGCTTAATAAATGCCAGTATTATTATTATTATTATTAATGAAAAAAGCACGTGATTGAGAGTCAGGAGACTCTGTCACCTAGGCACTCACATCCTCCTATAGCAAGACCATGCCCGTCTCTCTCTCCCTCTCTAACCCAAGGGGAGAAGGAAGAAAAGGAGAAAGGCAAACCCATATCTGTCCCTGTAGACTGAATGGAGCTCATTCATTCTAAAAGAAAAAAAAATTATCAAGAAAAAGAAACTATGAAAAGCGTGAAAGCCTAAATCACATAAGACAATGTTCTAAGTCTAGTCATCAACAGCTTCTGTTGTATGCACTGAAAATTTCGGTGGCTCCCCCCACCCTTACAAGATATGCAAATTCTATGCTTTCTCTAAAATTATAATGGTAAAGCTTGCTATATGACTAGAGACATTAGAGAATCAATCATTGGCATTTATAGAGTGTCTACTCTGCAGAGCACTGTTATAAGCATTTGCGAGAGTACAATATAACAAATTGGGTCTAGAGGCAATGTGTCTGTTTATTGTTAATCTTGTACTCTCCCAAGCACTTACTTATAGTGCTTTGCACACTCTGAGTGCTCAATATGATCGGTTGACTGACTAATCACTTTCCCTGACCACAACAACCTTACAGTCCAGAATACAAGCTTACAGTCTAAAGTCCAGAACAGTTTCACCAACTTTCAGATAATTCTGTTGGCACACGCAGCTGAATTAGGATACAACTCAGTCAAATAGCTGTGGCTCATCCTTCACACATCAGTGGTGAGCCACGGGGTCAGTCTTCTGTTGAGCTATGAATCTCGTGTGTCCCTGTGTACAATTTTACTGCTTACTTTTGCACAAAATTAATCTGGTGACGCTTACCTTCCCAAAATATGAAACAACACCTATCAACAGAACATTTCCCTTGTATGGATTTCTTCTTGTTATCCTGTTTTTTTCTTATTCCCCAGGCAAACGAATAAGGGAAATGATCCCTGTATGATTTTATGGAGGTTTTGTCTGGAAGGACCTGAAGATACTATAAATACTAATTTCAGAATGGAGTGACAAATGGCAGTACCTCCTGCTGAGGTAGCATTTCAGGAAAAGTCGTGATAGGCTTGTGTGTGCTCTTTTACTGATGGTCTGAAAAAGAGATTCAATTAGACTTAGCTTGTGAGCCCCTTGTGGGATGGGCTGTGCCCGATCTGATTATTTTGTATCTACCTAGTGCTTAGCACAATGCTTGAAATATAGTAACCACTTAATAAATACCATTAGTAAAAAAAGGAGCAAAAGAAAACATTAGTGGAGTTGACAGGTGATTTGAGACCTAAAGACTTCCTTATCCCAACAGTGTGTAGAAGTATGTCATCCTACCTGGGTCTTTTTCAATAGCAAATCCATCAAAAGTCATTTTTGTGCATAATAGTAATGGTATCTGTTAAGCACTTATACACGCTAAGTGCTGGGGTTACCAGAGCGGGCTTCAGTATCTCCTGAGTTCTGTATTTAACCTCTTTTTTCTGTTCTGCATCAGGAAGAAAAATATTGCCCAAATACAAATGTTCAGAACCTAAATTAAGCAATAGATGGAATGTGGAAAGGCATTTCCTCAGTTCGATCTTGAAAACCGGAGATCATTAATCCCAGGACCCATCAAGCATATAGGAGTCTGTGATTAGAAATGAAAAGAAGTCAACTACCTTCCTCAGTGGGCTTTTTGCTTCAAGACTCCCAACAAGCCCAGCTCCAACTAAGGGAACCAAGTTGCACATTTCACAGACAAAGGCAGTGGTTTCCTTAGCAACCAGAGCCCCGTGTAATCTCACCAAACAACTCCTCCTACATTCAAATTTTCCTCGGGAGCAGGCTGCGTATATTTTACCCAGATAATGAGATAATGGGCCAATATTACCCTGTTCTGCTGATTGTGAAACGCATCAGTTAAGAAGTACCATTACGGTGACCATCCCACACATCGGTAAATCTGTGGAAACTGTTCATTATGAGGTGAGATTACTGTAGCTTGCACTTGCTCAACATTTCTCTCCCAAGCCCCAGCCGATTAGGCTTTCCATACGGTAAAAAGGAAAACACATTTCATCCAAGGGTTTTAGGCAAAGGTGAAAATTAGGAGATTACTCGGGGACGTTTTTGAAAGACGTCACACGACCCAGGAGGGGCTGCCTTCTGTGTCGTCTAATGCACTTGGATATGTGACCTTTGGACATTTGATAATCGCCCCATGCCCACCACTTACTTGCATATCCTTAAATTATAGATTATAAATTATTTATTCATGTCAATGTCTGTCTTCTCCTCTAGACACTAAGCTTGTTACAGGCAAGGAATGTATCTGCTAATTTTGGTGTACTGTATGCTCCCAAAAGTTTAATTCAGTGTTCTGCACATGGTAAGTGGCTCTACAGTTGTGACTGATTGCCATCAAAAGTGGCACCATAATGCTTGAAATGGTTTATAGAACATTCCATTATGGAAGAGCATCTTGGTAAAATAGGTTAAAAATTTCTGACTTAAGGCTCTAGCATATTCAAAGATGCAGCGTGGCTCAGTGGAAAGAGTCCGGGCTTTGGAGTTGGAGGTCACAGGTTCAAATCCCGGCTCTGCCAATTGTCAGCTGTGTGACTTTGGGCAAGTCACTTAACTTCTCTGTGCCTCAGTTCCCTCATCTGTAAAATGGGGATTAAGACTGCGAGCCCCACGTGGAACAACCTGATCACCCTGTAGCCCCCCAGTGCTTAGAACAGTGCTTTGCACATAGTAAGTGCTTAACAAATACCATCATTATTATTATTATGATGATGATGGAGATTAAGACTGTGAGCCCCCTGTGGGACAACCTGATCTCCTTGTAACCTCCCCAGCGCTTAGAACAGTGCTTTGCACATAGTAAGCGCTTAATGAATGCTATTATTATTATTATTATTATTTAATTTTATTAATGATATGCCTATAGCTATAATTCTATTTATTCTGACGGTTTTGACACCTGTCTACATGTTTTGTGTTGCTGTCAGTCTCTCCCCCTTCCAGACTGTGAGCCCGTTGTTGGGTAGGGACCGTCTCTGTTGCTGACTTGTACTTCCCAAGCGCTTAGTACAGTGCTCTGCACACAGTAAGCGCTCAATAAATACGACTGAATGATAGAGAATCGCTATCCATGTGAATAAGTGTATGTTAGCAACCATTCACGCTGTCACTTAAATTGTTCCTTTGATGGCCACTGCAATTGCCATTTGCAACCCTTGCTGCTGTCTTGATAAAACCATATCATCAATCCATCAATGGTGTTTATCGAGCACTTACTATGTGCACAGCACTGTACTAAGTGTTTGGGAGAGTACAATTCCACAGAATTAGTAGAAACGTTCCCTGCCCATAACAAGTAGGTGATTGCATCTACCAACTCTATTGTATTGCCTCCTTTACCTCTGAGTAAAACTCTACATGGAAAGAAAGACAAAGAGGCAAAGGAGAAAACAGCAAGTGAGGCACTACAAACATTAAGCTCAGCAACACAGCAGTGGATAACCTTTCTGGGTGCTCATTTCGGCTGGGGCATGGATCTCACTTGGCCTTTTCACCCATACACGGCCTCACAGGGGAACTTCACCATCAGTGGTGTCTTTGATCATGAAGGGCCCACCATACAGAAATCAATCAATGGTTATCTACTGAGCACTTACTATATGCAGAACACTGTCCTAAACATTTGGGAGAGTACAACACAGTAGAGTTGGTACATCTGATCCTTGTCCTCAAGGGAAGGAGCGTTGCCCTGTGAATAGAGCCGGGGCCAGGGCTTTAGAAGGACATGGGTTCTAATTCCAGCTCCACCACTTGTCAGCTGAGTGACCTCGGGCAAGTCACTTCACTTCTCTGGGCCTCATCTGCAAAATGGGGATTAAGACTGGGAGCCCCATATGGGCCATGTTTGCTTAAATACACCGTAAAAAGTACAAGACTCTCTATCCACTGGATTGAGACCAGATTCCCCTGAACGTGCCAAAGAATTAGGTCATTAGCATTAATTGCTGAAGAAATAAGCATCTGTGGGAATTGCGCTCTGAAGAACTCTAACCTCAGTGGGAGAAGTTAAAGAGCCCCAGAAAGCCCCCAATGGGAGGTAAGTCTTCGGCCGGGATACTGCTGTGTGCCTAGAAATTATCTAAACTTTAGTGTAGTTGTAAGCAAGAAAAATAATGGGTCACTTTGCCCCTGGTGGGTATAAGCAACTCTCTGATGAATTCAAAAGGTGTTGCATTATCATTTTTCCACTGAGGGCATGTTCTGTAGACCTATTTAATGTCCCTGCCTTGCATCTCCCAGAGACAAACGAAAATGAACACAAAAGTACATTAGTTTTGATTCAGTTAGCGCGTGTTTTAAAAGGAACTATTCCCCTCAGAAATTTCTCCCTCAGACACAATTTCTGGAAGTTATTCACTCATTTTTATTAAACTCACAACAATGTGAATCACAGGATCTTAGCGAGTCGGAAAGATTCTTCTGGGTTCTCTGCCAGAGCACTGAAGTAAGCCCTCGGAAGAGCGCAATACCAACACACTTGTTACCCTCTCCCTGCCCCCCTCCCAAACAATTAGCAAAGTGCTCTGCAGACGGGAGGGTCACAGGCATTCCTATCGATTGATAATCATCAGTCATCATCAGTCGTATTTATTGAGTGCTTACTGCGTGCAGAGCACTGTACTAAGCGCTTGGGAAGTACAAGTTGGCAACATATAGAGACAGTCCCTACCCAATAGTGGGCTCACAGTCTAAAAGGGGGAGACAGGGAGCAAAACCAAACATACCAAGAAAATAAAATAAATAGAATAGATATGTGCAAGTAAAATAAATAGAGAAATAAATATGTACAAACATATATACATATATAATCGGAAAACAAAAATCTTTGATCGTGCTGTGGGAGGTGGTTAAGGTCAGTGCTGCCTTGTGAAGAGATGGGAGACAGATCTAGGTTTGGTTTCAACTCAGTTGGGTGGTGATACAGCCCCACTGTTGGGTAGGGACTGTATATGTTGCCAATTTGTACTTCCCAAGCGCTTAGTACAGTGCTCTGCACATAGTAAGCGCTCAATAAATACGATTGATGATGATGATGATGATGATACCCAAGCCATTCTATTAAAATGAAGCACTCAATCACCTTGCCCTTTCCTACCTCTCCTTGCTGCTCTCCTATTATAACCCAGCCCGCACACTTCACTCCGCCAGTGCCAACCTACTCACTGTACCTCGGTCGCGTCCTTCTTGCCAACGACCTCTCGCCCACATCCTGCCTCTGGCCTGGAATGCCTTCCTTCTTCAAGTCTGACAGACAATGACTCTCCCCACCTTCAAAGCCTTATTCATCATCATCAATCGTATTTATTGAGCGCTTACTATGTGCAGAGCACTGTACTTATTGAAGGCACATCTCCTCCAAGAGGCCTTCCCTGACTAAGCCCTCATTTCCTCTTTTCCCACTCCCTTCTGCTCCCTTTATTCACCCCTCCCTCAGCCCCACAGCCCTTATGTAGCCATCCGTAATTTATTTATTCATTTTATGCCTGTCTTCCCCTCTAGACTGTAAGCTCACTGTGCGCAGGGAACATGTCTACCATCTCTATTTTATTGTACTCTCCCAAGCATTTAGTACAGTAGTACGAGCAGCAGCGTGGCTCAGTGGAAACAGCACAGGCTTTGGAGTCAGAAGTCATGCGTTCAAATCCCGGCTCCGCCAATTGTCAGCTGTGTGACTTTGGGCAAGTCACTTAACTTCTTTATGCCTCAGTTACCTCATCTGTAAAATGGGGATTAAAACTGTGAGCCCCCCGTGGGACAACCTGATCACCTTGTAACCTCTCCAGCGCTTAGAACAGTGCTTTGCACATAGTAAGCGCTTAATAAATGTCATTTAGCACAGTGTTCTGCACACTGTAAATGCTCAATCAATATGACTATTTTATACTTACTACTTCAAGTTACTTCCTTCATGTTTGTTTTGTCTTATGATTCATTCATTCATTCAATAGTATTGATCGAGCACATACTGTGTGCAGAGCACTGTACTAAGCGCTTGGGAAGTACAAATCGGCAACATACAGAGACGGTCCCTACCCAACAATGGGCTCACAGTCTAGAAGGGGGAGACAGACAACAAAACAAAACATGATGTCGAATCATCTCTGACCCATAGCGACACTATGGACATATGGACTATGGGAAGCAGCGTGGCTCAGTGGAAAGAGCCCGGGCTTTGGAGTCGGAGGTCATGGGTTCAAATCCCGGCTCTGCCACTTGTCAGCTGTGTGACTCTGGGCAAGTCACTTCACTTCTCTGGGCCTCAGTTCCCTCATCTGGAAAATGGGGATGAAGACTGTGAGCCCCTTGCAGGACAACCTGATTACCTTGTATCTCCCCCAGCGCTTAGAACAGTGCTTTGCACATAGTAAGCGCTTAATACCAACATTATTATTATTATTATTATTATATCTCTCCCAGAATGCCCCACCTCCATCTAGAATCGTTCTGGAAGTGTATCCGTAGAGTTTGCCATGTACCAAAGCTTCATTACTGCCCTGAAATGTCCCCCCACTTTACTACTGTTTCTTTTCCCTTAACCTAATTTTTATCTACCACCCATTTTTTAAACCCTTTCTCTGTCAAAATTCTAATAGTGTTTGTTCAAGTGTATCATCAACCCCCTTTTCTGCCACCGTGTTGACTTAACTTCAGCCTGTTCGGTACGCAGCTGCACAGTTATTGATGGAATGTTAAAACCAGGGAAGAGTTCATTTGAAAATCATAATAACTAGCATTCAGGTCAGTTTGGAACTTCATTTGTTTCCTTGGAAAAACAAGCTGGCAATACTCCATTCCTCGAATAAGCATCTGAGGCAGGCTTATTTATTTGCAGGTGGCGTGCTTAACATTTCAAGTGTTATCTAAGCTGTTTCCATTATTTACATTTGAGACGCAAAAGTATGGCTCTGTCTTCGGTGTCCCTTAGTAAAACGGGAGTTTGACTAAATTACACTCCATGGCATGGCTGTGTTCCAAAAGGAAGTGCTAGATGCAGGGGAATGGCTTTGGGGGTGGGTAAATGTGGATGAGGTCAATTCTCACTGGTCATTTGGAGTGGACATATGCCAATGTCGCAGCCCAGGGCACAGTTGAGCTATACAGGTCAACGTGCCAGTGGAGCGTAGAGTCAGGGAGGTCTCTCGGACATTCTAGTTTTGCCGAAAGAAGATGCCTATAGCCCCGAAGTTTCTGGACTGCGTAGAGATGATATCCCCAGAATGCCGTTAAAGGATTAATGGATGGATGGAGCTGGAAGATATCACCCACACATATCTATTCTATTTATTTTATTTTGTTAATATGTTTTGTTTTGTTCTCTGTCTCCCCCCTCTAGACTGTGAGCCCACTGTTGGGTAGGAACCGTCTCTATATGTTGCCAACTTGTACTTCCCAAGCGCTTAGTACAGTGCTCTGCACACAGTAAGCATCAATAAATACGACTGAATTATTGATTGATCTCAGAGAGGGTTGAATCAGCAGGGAAAGTGGGTGAATCCAAGCACCCATAGCACAGGTGCAGTTTCATTTTATTTACCCTTCCAGTTTTCTTGGGTTTTAGCCCTTGACTTTGTAGAACGAAAAGGCTACCACTGGCTATAAAGCTCTCAATCAGCTCGCCCCATTCTACCTCACCTCGCTAACCTCCTACTACTGCCCAGCCCACACATTTTGCTCCTCTTGTGCCAGCTTACTCGCTGTGCCCCGATCTCCTCTATCTCACTGCCGACCCCCTTCCCACGCTCTCCCTCTAGTCTGGAATTCCCTCCTTCTCCTCCATATACACCAGACCACCACTCTCTCCCACTTCAAAGCATTATTAAGGTCCCATCTCCTCCAAGAGGCCTTCCCCAATTAAGCCCTCTTTTCCCTGGCTTGCTCTCCCTTCTGCATCATCTATCCTTTTGGATCTGTGACCTTTGGACATTTGATATTCGACCTACCCCCAACCCCACGGGACTTATGTACGTATCTTTAAATTGTATATTATGATTTACTAATTTTTCATATTAATGCCTGTGTCCCACCTGGACTGTAACCTCATTATGTGCCGGGATGTGTCAATCAATCAATCGTATTTATTGAGCGCTTACTATGTGCAGAGCACTGTACGAAGCGCTTGAGCACTTAGTAGAATTAGTGTCTAATTCTACTGTTGTGTCCTCTCCCGAGAGTGTAGTACAGTGCTTGGTATATAGTAAGCACTCAATAAATACCACTGATAGATCGATTTCACATATACTGTTGCTGTTCCATATGAAAACATTTTGGAATTTTCAAAGTTGGAGAGAGCTCTCCAAAAGACGTTATAAAAGTAGCAGGAAAATATTACTTTGGTTATGAAAAGACTCCCATTGCCACACATATGGCTTTTCTGGGCACTGTTGTGTTCCACTAAGAAAGCAGAGAGTATATAAGCTTAGACAAGAACATAAGGGCTTAGACTGTGAGCCTCAGCCCTTAACCTGTGAGCCCCATGTGGGACAGGAACTGTGTCTGAGTGGCTTATATCTACCCCAGCCCTTAACGCAGTGTTTGACACATAATAAATATTTAAATAATTATCATTATTATTATTATCATATCTTTAAATTATATATTATCCCCTCCCCACAACACTTGTATAGAGAGAGAGAGAGAGAGAGAAAGAGAGAGAGAGAGAGAGAGAGAGAGTAATCTGTACATATATGTACAGATTATTTATTTTACTTGTACGTATTTAATATTCTATTTATTTTGTTAATGATGTGCATATAGCTTTAATTGTATCTGTTCATATGAAAAGTAGCGTGGCTCAGTGGAAAGAGCCTGGGCTTTGGAGTCAGAAGTCATGGGTTCAAATCCCAGCTCTGCCAATTGTCAGCTGTGTGACTTTGGGCAAGTCACTTAACTTCTCTGTGCCTCAGTTACCTCATCTGTAAAATGGGGACTGACTGTGAGCCCCCCCGTGGGACAACCTGATCACCTTGTAACCTCCCCAGCGCTTAGAACAGTGCTTTGCACATATCAATCAATCAATCGTATTTATTGAGCGCTTACTATGTGCAGAGCACTGTACTAAGCGCTTGGGAAGTACAAATTGGCATCACATAGAGACAGTCACATAGTAAGCGTTTAATAAATGCCATTATTATTATTATTATCTGGACCCTAGAAATCTGTCCAGTCTGAGAACCTGGCTCAAGAGGAGTTAACTGTACCTTGTGAAGTCAAGATTATCTCTACCACAGTGCTAAGTACAGTCAGTGCTTGGCACATAGTAAGTGCTTAAACATCACAATTTTTATCAGCATCTAGTGGGGAAAAAAAGAGTGGGGTTGGAGAGAGTGAAAGGAAGGGAGGAGATGAAACAGGAAAGTGATATCATTTTCAAAAATAAAGGAAGGTCCTATGATTACAACCCAAGGTTGTTTAAGGCAATGTTTCACGCAATATCAAGCAAAAACTCCTCACTCTCGGCTTCAAGGCTTTCCATCACCTCGCCCCCTCCTACCTCACCTCCCTTCTTTCCTTCTCCAGCCCAGCCCGCACCCTCCGCTCCTCTAACGCCAACCTCCTCACTGTATCTCGTTCTCGCCTGTCCTGCCATCGACCCCGGCCCACATCCTTCCCCTGGCCTGGAATGCCCTCCCTCCACACATCCACCAAGCTAGCTCTCTTCCTCCCTTCAAAGCCCTACTGAGAGCTCACCTCCTCCAGGCGGCCTTCCCAGACTGAACCCCCCTTTTCCCCTCCTCTCCCATCCCCCCTGCCCTACGTCCTTCCCCTCAACACTTGTACATATATATATATATATATATATGTACAGATTACTCTATTTTACTTGTACATATTTAATATTCCATTTATTTTGTTAATGATGTGCATATAGCTTTAATTCCATTTGTTCTGACAATTTTGACACCTGTCTACATGTTTTGTTTTGCTGTCTGTCTCCCCCTTCTAGACTGTGAGCCCGTTGTTGGGTAGGGACCGTCTCTATATATTGCCGACTTGTACTTCCCAAGCGCTCGGTTCCAGTGCTTTGCACACAGTAAGCGCTCTATAAATACGATTGAATGAATGAATGAATGAATGAATACTGGGTGATCTGGAGATACAGTGATAAGAAACATCGCAGAACAAAAATTAGACACAGCACTTACCCGCAAAGAATATATGATCTAAATGTCAATCGGTAGTATTTACCGAGCACTTACAGAATGCAGAGCATTATACGAAGCACGTGAGAGAGTGCAATCTAACAGAACTGGTAGACACATTTCCTGCCCACAAGGAATTTACAGTCTAGAGAAGGTTCACTGACTTTTATATGGGTGAGAGTTTGGGCTAATCACACTAGAGCCCAAAGCCCACTACACTCAGGGTGGGTCCACAAGCCCCATTGGTATCAAAGAGTCATTACGGCACTCCAAAAGTTCTCTCTGGTTCTTACCTTCACCATAGCTGCTTCTCCAAAACTATCAAAACTATTGGCCCTACTGAGAGCTCACCTCCTCCAGGAGGCCTTCCCAGACTGAGCCCCTTCCTTCCTCTCCCCCTCGTCCCCCTCTCCATCCCCCCCATCTTACCTCCTTCCCTTCCCCACAGCATCTGTAGATATGTATATATGTTTGTACATATTTGTTACTCTATTTTACTTGTACATATCTATTCTATTTATTTTATTTTGTTAGTATGTTTGGTTTTGTTCTCTGTCTCCCCCTTTTAGACTGTGAGCCCACTGTTGGGTAGGGACTGTCTCTATATCAATCAATCAATCAATCGTATTTATTGAGCGCTTACTATGTGCAGAGCACTGTACTAAGCGCTTGGGAAGTACAAATTGGCATCACATAGAGACAGTCCCTACCCGATAGTGGGCTCACAGTCTAAAAGGGGGAGACAGAGAACAGAACCAAACATACCAACAAAATAAAATAAGTAGGATAGAAATGTACAAGTAAAATAAATAAATAAATAAACAGAGTAATAAATATGTACAACCATATATACATATATACAGGTGCTGTGGGGAAGGGAAGGAGGTAAGACGGGGATGGAGAGGGGGACGAGGGGGAGAGGAAAGAAGGGGCTCAGTCTGGGAAGGCCTCCTGGAGGAGGTGAGCTCTCAGCAGGGCCTTGAAGGGAGGAAGAGAGCTAGCTTGGCGGATGGGCAGAGGGATTGGGGGCATTCCAGGCCCGGGGGATGACGTGGGCCAGGGGTCTATATGTTGCCAACTTGTACTTCCCAAGCGCTTAGTACAGTGCTCTGCACACAGTAAGCGCTCAATAAATACGATTGATGATGATGATGATGATATCAAGCCCACTCCTAGACTGTGAGCCCACTGTTGGGTAGGGACCGTCTCTATATGTTGCCAACTGGTACTTCCCAAGTACAGTGCTTAGTACAGTGCTCTGCACACAGTAAGCGCTCAATAAATACGACTGAATGAATGAATGAATCAAGAGTCTCAGGGTACTGGGAAACAGTTTGTTCCAAAGGGAACAGACAGTGAAGTTACCAAAATTTGCACCCCCAGGGACGGTGGGATAGGACAAACTTTGGCCCGCAGGCCTCACTGCCCCCATCTCACCAATGTGTGTACCTGAGGGTCCAATGTTGGGTAGGGACTGTCTCTATATGTTGCCAACTTGTACTTCCCAAGCGCTTAGTACAGTGCTCTGCACACAGTAAGTGCTCAATAAATACGATTGATTGATTGGGGGAGAAGGTATCGCTGACCACTTGTCCCATTCATTTCATCCACCCTTATCACTTCCAACCTAACTCATTATCCAGAATTGCTAACCAGAGAGCAAAACAGCCAGAGTTGAGTCCTATTCCCTCTCCCTGTCCACGCTTTAGAGGAGGTGCTAATGAGCGGAGAAATGGCCATGAGGCCGGGAACAAGGAGTGAGAAGGAGACTTGAGATGACAGGATAATTCAGAGCCTGAAAAATCCGCCCCTGAAAAACCGAGTTCACTGAGAAAACATAAAACGTTTCTAGATCTATATTGAGCCGACTTTTTCAGCTGCCGATTCACACTGGAAATGCCTGACTTAACCAGACGTGAGAGAAACCACTCTGATGAGTGAGAAAATAATTATGTGGAACCAACAAGATCTTTGTCTCTAATTGCAGCCTCCGAAAATTTGGGAAGAGACATCCATATCCTGTAGAATATAATTATGTGACAACTACCAAGTCTTTGCTTCAAACTGCAGCCACAGAAAAACTTGGAAAACAAATGTCAGTATATTTTGGAGCTGAAGCTACAAGAGATGAAACTGTGTGTTTCATCTTTCTGGCATATCCATATTTTTTTCTGGCAGTTGGACAGTAGCCACGCAATAAGTGTGAAGCCACAGTACATGGCCCATGGATGCCAGCTCCTGAGGGGTGATGGGGTCTTGGTTTTCATGGGATTCTAGCTACAATGGAGTGAAGCCAATATTTTCAACCCCACAGATGTGTGGACTATTCCCCCCGGAGCCATCATTCCAGGTCTCCGGCAAGAGCTCGGAAGCAGCGTGGGCTAGCAAATAGAGCACGGGCCCGGGAGTAGGAAAGATACGGGTTCTAAACCTGCTTCTGGTGCTTGCCCGCTGTGTGACCTTGGACAAGTCCCTTATCTGTGCCTCCGTTACTTCATCTGTAAAATGAGGATCAAGACTGTGAGCCCTATGTGGGACATGAACTCGGTCCAGCCTGATTAGCCTGTGTCTACAACAGCTCTTGAAACAGTCAGGGCTTGGCACATAGCACTTCATACCACAATCATTATTATTATTAATAACAACTCCCACAATCATTATAATTATTAGTAGAGGTAGTAATAATTGGCTCATTAAGCAGCTAAATGGAACACAATATGTTGATAGTATTTGGGTTACTGTTCAGCAAGGAAATACTGAAACAGGTTAGTTGAGATAATACAGCCATGATTTTTGGTTTGTTTTTTCTCCCCCGTCAAACAGTGACTTTGGAATAGCTCGTGAAATGTCTGGGAATCACCTTGAATGACAGCTTCACTTTGGGAATGCTGGGATGCTTCAAGTTGCTTCCAGCCGACCTATCCCTCTCTGGGAGAGGAAGTGCTGTTATTTTAATGACATACCCATCATTTATTTTAATGTCCATCTCCCCCTCTAGACTGTAAGCTCATTGTAGGCAGGGAATGTCTAACACCTCTGTTATACTCTCCCAAGTACTTAGTACAGTGCTCTGCACACAGTTAAGGCTCAATAAATGCCACTGAGTGCTTAGAACAGTGCTTGGCCCATAGTAAGCGCTTAACAAACACCATAATTATATGGTTTCCTGAGCAGATTTGGAAAACTAGTCTCTTGTGACTCCAAAATCATTAGCCTTGTCCCCACAGAGCAACTACTGTTATATTAGCATGAGGTTGGTCCCAAAGATTCAACTTGTCCCACGTTGATTCTGGCCAAAGAGGAATTTTTCCTTTTAAAAATCCCTGTCAAAAACACATCCGGTCTCCTGAAGACTTTTTTTATTGTATCTGTTAAGCACTTACTGTGTGTCAAACACTGTTCTAAGCGCTGAGATAAGTACAGGTTAATTAGGTCGGACACAAGTAGGAGGAAGAATAGGTTTTTGATGATGATGATGGCATTTGTTGAGCATTTACTATGTGCCAAGCACTGTTCTAAGCGCTGGGGAGGGGGGATACAAGGTTATCAGGTTGCCCCACGTGGGGGCTCACAGTCTTCATCCCCATTTTACAGATAAGGTAACTGAGGCTCAGAGAAGTTAAGTGACTTGCCCAAGGTCACACAGCACATATGTGGCGGAGTCGGGATTCGAACCCATGACCTCGGACTCCAAAGCCCGTGCTCTTTCCACTGAGCCATGCTGCTCCTCTAATTCCCATTTCACAGTTGAGGAAACCGAGATACAGAAGTTAAGTGCCCAAGGTAACACAGCAAGCAATTGGCAGAGCCGGAATTAGAACCCAGGTCCACGCTCTTTCCACTAGCCCGCAATGCTTCCCCCAAACACTTGATCTCTTTCTCCTAATGTTTACCCAAAGCCCTTCTCAGGCAAATGGGCTTTCTGAATTTTAAAAATCAAAGTTCTCCTTGATTGTGGAGAACTTATTCCCATCTCTTTCGTTCATTCTTTCACTAGTAAACACTTCAATGCAACCAAGCTACCTTGCTGCCTACCAATATCAGTACACCGCTGATGGACTTTGTCTACCTTATGAATTTAGAGCACAGTGCTGGGGTTTAGTGAATACTGAAAGGAAAAAGTAATTTTCAAGAGCCAGAGAGGTCAGTGAGGTCACTATTATATTACAGGAAGGCAAGTACAGCAATATGGGCTGGAATAGGATGCAACTCCTACAGAAACTAAATTTTAGGGGTTTTCACTGTCAGAACTTCTGTCAGAAGTTTCATTCTCCATTTTCTTCCCTTGCCTCTGCCTCTGGTTCATCCTTATAAAGGATCACTTCACTGGTTTATCCCAATTAAATGGTCGGAGATGAAGCAATTCTCCTCTGAAACGAAAGTACCTGAGCTGGCTGCAGAGAATGGCCAAAGTGACTGAAAAGGAAATTGCTTTATCAGTGAAATTTTTTCCCATGATTAGATGTTTGCTCCGATGCTAGAGTCTGTTTCCAGTACTGTCAAGCTCCTGGTTCATTGAGAAGCAGCATGGCATAGAGGGTAGAGCACTGGCCAAGAAGTAAGAAGGGCACAGGCCCTGCCACTAGCCTGCTATATGACCTTGGGCAAGTCACTTTACTTCTCTGTGCCTCAGTTACTTCATCTGTAAACTGGGGATTGAGACTGTGAGCTCCCAGTGGGACAGGTATCGCGTCCAACCCGATTTGCTTGGATCCACCCCAGCGCTTACAACAGTGTCTGGCACGTGGTAAGTGCTTAACAAATGCCACAATTATCATTATTCTCCCCTGTTAGAGTGTATATTGAGGGCAGGGATCATGATTACTTTATTGTACTCTTCCAAATACTATACTGCATATAGTAGCCATTCAATAAGTACCATTTCTTTTTTTTTTTTTAAAGGGTATTTCATAAGCTCTTATCTTGTGTCAAACACTGTTCTAAGTGCGGGGATAGATAGAAGTTGATTACGTTGGATATAATCCCTGTCCTGCATGGCGCTTACAGTGTGCCCACTGTTGGGTAGGGACTGTCTCTATATGTTGCCAACTTGTACTTCCCAAGCGCTTAGTACAGTGCTCTGCACACAGTAAGCGCTCAATAAATATGATTGATTGATTGATTATAAGGAGGAGGGAGAAGAACAGTGACTGATAACTGAAATATCACACAATGTCCTAGACACTAGAAACTTCCTGGGACAGGAGCCGGGGACAAAGAATCTAGCTGGACTTGGTATTTTCCCAACATGAAACAATCAATAGGTCTGAGTCTCTGGAGGAGTCTCCTATTTATCTGGAAAGTTTACAGCTTCTTGTTCTATAAAATAAGCATTTCATTTGGCCTGTGCCGACAGGCCTCACTGTATTTGTTCAATAGTGAATCCATTTCAGAGTGGATTAATCAAGTGAAATCTGTGATTTCAGAACACAGACATCCCAAGGATTTTTACTTTGACAAAAATAGTTTATCTGCCCAAACTAGGGAAAATATGGTACTTTTCAACCCCAACATGTTATTAGAGTTTTACCAAACCCTAATGAAATCTCACCTCAGAAGAATCCGATTTGTTGGGACAGAGTATGATATTGTGGATTATGAGAGAAACTATGAAAGATTCTCAGGCATTTTTACAAGCAACACATCATGTGGAAGTAGAAAGCACCATATTTTCGGGAGCTTTTAAAATTGTAAGGTTCTCTGTTCACCCAGATTAACGTCTAATAATAGCTCATAAGTCTTGAGGAAGTATGAATGATATCATTTTGTGTCTCAATTTTGAGTTATGAGAAGTTGAGATATGATCTGGACTGCAGAAGTCCAAATCCAAATCTCCTGCCTTTACATGCATCCCTGGTCGGCCATTCCTTCCAGGGTCAGGATAAGCATTGAGGATTGACTTCCACCTCCAGCTGCTTTAGGAATAGTTTATGTTCCTGGTTTTCCTCACGCTCCATTTTTTTTTTTACAGGGGTAAAGTTGCCCCCATGTGCTCTGTGGTAAACTCAGCTCCCAGGTTGCAAGATCCTTGAGGGCAGGAATCATGCCTAGCAACTCTTGCACCCTCCTAACAGTTGACAGCTTTACACAGAGAAGCACTTGATAAATACTACTGATGGACGGATTGCTTGGTAAGAGCTTTAACACACTGCTGATATGAAGCACTGTCTACATTTATGGGTCTCTGGAAAAAAAAGTTGCTGAAAAAAGAAATTATTTTCACAAAATGCCATTTCCAACTGCACTACATCTAGGTCTAGAGACACAGATTGGTTTCAATATATTATTATTTTTTAATTACAAATGGAAAGCCATCAACATAGTGGGAAGCAGGCCAAATCTACAATCAAATATGAAGAAAACTGAGAAAGTTTCCCATCAGTCAATCCTATTGAGTGGCTACTGTGTGCAGGGCACTGTACTAATAGACATATTCCCTGCCAAAACGAGCTTACAGTCTAGAGGGGGGAGACAGACATTAATAGGTGAGAGGAGGGGATGAATAAAGGGTGCAAGTCAGGGTTACGGTAGTTGAAGAAAATGAAAAGAGGCTTAGTCAGGAAAGGCCTCTTGGAGGAGATATGTCTTCAAAGAGGCTTTGAAGTGGGGGAGAGTAATTGTTTGTTTTTAGACTGTGAGCCCACTGTTGGGTAGGGACTGTATATGTTGCCAACTTGTACTTCCCAAGTGCTTAGTACAGTGCTCTGCACACAGTAAGCGCTCAATAAATACAATTGATTGATATGAGGAGGGAGGGCGTTCCAGGCCAGAGGCAGGATGTGGGCGAGAGGCCAGCAACGAGAGAGATGAAATAGAGGTAATTCAAAGAAGGCTGAACAACCCAATGATTCTGTAGGCCTGTACTCTGATAGGAACCTTGATGCAATATTGGGGTCAAACTGCCTGATTTTCTCCCAAACAACATAATGGCTGCATTCATTAAGTGCTTAATATAGGCCAAGTGCTGGGGTAGATTAGTTTGGACAAATAATCAGTTTGGCCACACAGAGAGCGGTGATATTACCTTCTTTTTATAGATGAGGAAACCCCAGCCCAGAGCAGTTAGGGGACTTGTCCAAGGCCATGCAGTGGATGAGAGGTGGAGGTGGGATTCAAACGCAGATCTCCTGGCCACCAGGATGCCTAGGTAACAGATTTCCTTAACACCCTTTAGTATCCCCAGCCTATCTTGTGCTGCCTATCATGCATTTTTTCATCTTCATCCTACTGCTGGATTTGAGGAAACAATATCACTGATCTACCGCTCCAACTTCTTCAGAAACCCAACCTAGACCTCGAAGGCAGGAGCAAGCTCAACTGTGCCAAACCGGGCCAAACTGATGCATCACAATCTGCAGCTGAAAAGGTTGAAACATGTTTGTGCTCAGTTTCCTTAGAGGAAGATTCACAGGCTGATCTGGAATATTTTCCCTACTTCATTTTTTCTCATTTTCTTTCAGAAAAACAATACTTTAAAAGCCCTGATCATTAGTAATTAATTATTCAGCTTCAAAACCAGCAAAGAGAGATGGTCCTAATCAGAAAGAAATAACCCAGGACAGGAAATGCAAAGAGCAGCAATGTGCAAATTAATGGAAAAAGTGTTTTTTCATTAGGAACTCATGACTGTTGAAATTGCTCCCTTTTAGTTTTCTGCCTAGTTTAGAGTAGCTTTGAATTATTAAAATGGTAGTTTATCTTTTTTAGGTTGTTCAAGACTGAAAACGAAATACTTCAGCCCATCAAGGCCCAGAGAGAAACCCCTGAAATGAATATCAAGTGTTAGTGAATGCATTGCCAAGTGCCTAGGCAATGCAGAAGACAGAGAGTGTAGAGGAAACAAGGGCTTAGTTGAGGAAACTTCCCCGCTTCCCTTGTCCATCATCATCCACGGTATTTATTGAGCACTTACCAAGTACAGAGGACTGTACTAAGTGCTTGGGAGAATACCACAGAGTTGGAAGGCACATTCCCTGCCCACAACGAGCTTACTCTCCAGGATAGTAGTAGTAATAATATTAAAAATACACTGGTGAGAATTAGGCACGGTCCCTGTCCCTTGAGAGTTTGCAAGAACCCCACGTTCAAAGAGTTTATAATCCTCAAGTGGCTTATACATAACTAGATTGGCATGCCAGCTCTCCAGTGGTTTTCAGAGCATCAACCAAGTTACACATTTCAGCTACCTCCCACATAATCATTCAGAAAAGTATTGTAAGAGGGGTTTTTTTTGTTTTTTTTTTCTAATAAAGTCGAACCCTGACCTTTCTTTGAGAAGCACTTCCAACCACACTGTACTATTTGGCCTAACATTATTTTTTAACCTTCTATACCGCTTGTCTACCCAGGAAAAATGGAAGCCACCACTCGTTCTTAGTATAGTGCTCGGTATATCGATTGGATTTATTGATTGCTTAGTGTGTGCAGAACACTGTACTAAGCGCTTGAGAGAGTATAACAGAGTTGGTAGACACATTCAAGGCATGCACTCAATATCTACTACCAATTAACAAACAGACTGAGCCACATAATATAAGATGACAACTCTTCAGAAGCTGGATCAAAACTGGCTCTAAAATCTGACACCCCCTGCCTCATCCTGGAAGTCCAAGAAATCAGATCTTCACATGGCCTGGGGACCGCTGCCTTTTCCTCAAGGAAAATAAATGAAAAAAAAAGTGTGTGGATGACTCAGGACAAACCACCTCTATCACCTTTGTACCTAACGATTTACAGTCTCCAATTTATGCATTTCCTTTACCACACATCTATTTTCAGTCTTTTCTTCAACCTATCTGTAAATTAAGTTGCATCTGCCTCTTCAGCCAGAGTACAAGTTCTTTGAGGACAAGGATTGAGTCTTCTACCTACCTTCATTGTATTCTCCCTCGGGCTTAGTACTGTGGTCTGAGGACAACTGGTATTCAATTAATATCACTGATTGATAGTCTACCTTACAGGCTCTCAAGCTAATTTCAGCCGATGTCTTGGGAGCTCAGAGTATGGAGAAAAATGGACCCCACTGGAGTATAAAAATGTCTTCAGTTTATATCAGTCCTAACATTTACAAGCATGGCAGGACCTTATTTTATAACCTAGGGCAGAAAAAAAGGCAAAAAATGATACAAATGAAACGCTTTACTGAATCCTGTTGGGAAAAAATAATAGGACAGTTGATGGTTCATGCAATTTCTCAAAACCTGGGAAAAATTCAGGAACTTTTGAGTTTCTAAACCTGTTTTCTTCTGCAGATTATTTTCTTCCTTCTATTAGGCAACTCTGCGAGAAAGCTAGGAAACTGCAGCCCTTTCACGGGACCACTCCTGCTTAATAAATTCTAAAGAAGGTGGAAGGGAAAAGGAGGGTTTCCTAGTTATGTTCAGACTATTAAAACCCCGTTGATTAAAGTTATGGATTTAGGGTTCATTTATTTTTCAATTACAAATTGTCCGGCTTCTAACACAATCATTCGGTCAAATTTCATCTGAGGGGCCAATTTTCAGATGACCTGTAATGTCCAAAAGAGGGTGATCATGGAAAATTGGCACCCTCTTGACCTAGAAATCTTCAAAAATCACCTAGCAAAACGAACCTGGGAGCCATGGGCCTGGGTTCTAATCCTGGCTCCACCACTTCCCTGCTGTGTGACAAAAGACAAGTCACTTAACTTCTCTGTACCTCAGTTTCCTCAACTGTAAAATGGGGATTCAATACTTGTTCTCCCTCCTGCTTAGACTGAGCGCCTCTTGTAGGAAAGGGCCTGTCTGACCTGATTACCTTGTATTCAACCCAGTGCTTAGTTTACCCATAGTAAACACATACACATTGAAGTTTTAAATTATCATTATTTTCAAGTATCACCATGGGCTAAGGATTTCCAGTTCAGATGGTAGCATGAAGGTCTATATATATGTATGTATCCCAAAGTGGAGTCTCATCATTTACCACATGGATTCACAGAGAGCCAGATCCAGCTGCCTCAAGTAATCTAGAAATGGCAGATGCAATTTATTTCCAACATTTGGAAGGAATGGGATTTTTTTCCTTGTAGCTTATCAAATCTAAACAGTAAAATGTCTGTCAAAAAGATATTTTCTGATAAAACTGCTCCCTCAGAAGCTATCTGATTACCAAAAGTATATTTAGTGTCAATGAAATAACATGGCATGAGTCAAAACATCTGGCTTAATTTATAAAATATACACTTTGAGGCCGCAGGATTTGCTTACACGAAGACTTGGCAAAGCAAAATTAAAATTCAACATATTTGTAAGTTGATTAGGGTATTTATTCAATTGTCAAATTTACATTTAGGCTGCATGATTCTTTTACATTGAGACCCAAGAAAGCAAAATGAAAATTCAGGTTTATGGGATTTAAAACAACTTGGTTTCCAAAAAAATGGGAGCAATGTTGATTTTTAGGAAAACCCTAATCTCCCATCCTGAACGCACAGTTTCTTAATGGGTCAAAGACAAGGAGGGGGAGACTTGCTGGGAATTTTAGTCCTAATTTTTCCCAGAATGTCTGGGAGTCATTCGCCTAAGCGTTGTCAGAAGACAAGGCACTTTTCCCCAAGTGATTGCATACTTGAGCGAGTCTCCTCATTAGCCTGGGAACCGCTTCGATTGATACTTCAGTGACACCTCATCTGATCCCCTCTTTAGAAGATATAACTGCTGCAGAGTTTGAAAGATACAATTTTGGGAACTAGACTCCGTATTCTCAGACCTGCACAATTAGACCAGTTAAAGATGATAATATTCAGTTTTTAAGGTAGACACTGTGGAGAGAAGCCTTGGGGGGGGGGGGGGGGGGGGCGGGTCTTATGAATTAGCAAAAGAGGGCTAATGTCTAATTAATAACTTCTCTACCCTGTAGTGTTTCACATTTCTCATCAATTCCTCCTTACTTCCCACCCATCTTGAATTACCCTTCTCAGTTCCACTTTCTTAAACCTCTTTAAATACTATGGTAATTTATCTAATGAACAAATATTGAATTATTTCACTGTAATCATTATATGAATCGTTAAATAGATTATTCTTGGAAGGAACATTCAAACTGGTATAAAGGAACTTTGCATTCTATTCTGAATGCATTCAAAACTGTAATTATCCTGAAAGCAACATGTTACATATCAACCTTTCTTGAAATTCCCTACACCACCAGAGAAATCACAGCTAATTAGAGGCACCAAAATGCCATCATAATCAATCATCTCTGCATGGGTTTGGATTATTTAGCATCAACTACTTCAGTCATGAACCACTCTGTCAAGATGTCTTGATTTCATGAGACTTTTTTTTTTACCTTACAGATGTCCTACTTGTTAATTTGCTGAAACTGTCAGCTGACATCCAATGCTATCATAATTTAGATAGTCGATATCTAATAGAAAAAACAATTCATGTTTGATAAGCTCTTCTGAATTTTATTTTTTTACAGAACAGCCACCATTTCTAAATAAGATTTTTGCCCTCTAAATAGACAGATTTTACTGCATCAGTAAAAGCCATCAGGGAATTATAATGAACACTAATAAAAGAGATCAAACAGAGCATATATTTAAAGTGGGTTTTCCAGAAATTCAGCTCTAAGGAAAAGTGAAACTCCGTAGAGATCACAGACGACTGGAGACAAACAAAATATAGGGGTGGCTGCATTTTCACATTTTAAAAAATTGGGCATGAGCTCTTTAAACCTATTAAAACCTCATATGTCCACACAAAATAAAAATCCATAAAATCTATCAGGATTCAAAAAGTGATTCCCGTTTCACATTATTGGGCCCAATTCCATAGCCTGCTCTCCTTGATCCCGAGGGAACATCATAATCTCCCCGAGGGCAAGGATCATATCTTACTTCTACTGTACGCTCCCAAGGGCTCAGTAGAGTGCTCTGCATAAAGTAGCTCAATTATCATTACTATTGTTATTTTGCTATTTGTTAAGCACTTACTACGTGTCAAGCACTAAGTGCTGGGGTAGATACAAGGTAATCAGGTTAGACACAACAGTCCCTATCCCACATGGAGCTCACAATCTAAATAGGGGGCAGAACGGGTTCTTGAATCCCTATTTGGCAGATGAGGAAACAGAGAAGTTAAGTGACTTGCCCAAGGTCACACAGCGGACAAATAGAAGAGTCGGGATTACCTTCTGACTCTCAAGGCTGTCTCTATCCACTAGTCCATACTGCTTCTCTACATATCTATTTATTTTATTTTGTTAGTATGTTTGGTTTTGTTCTCTGTCTCCCCGTTTTAGACTGTGAGCCCACTGTTGGGTAGGGACTGTCTCTATATGTTGCCAAACTGTACTTCCCAAGCACTTAGTACAGTGCTCTGCACACAGTAAGCACTCAATAAATACGATTGATGATGATGATATCAAATCCCAGAGTGAGGTCCAGCTCATCAGCATTAAGGCAATGCTGAAACCAACCCATCTTCATAAATCTAAGCAAGAGAGAAAAATGATAGCAGCTTCCCCAAGGGGTACCTACTCACTGTCATCCCCATTTTTCTTTTCACTTCTTTCACCTACCGGTTATTATTTTCTATCTGCTCTCCTGCTATAGTGTAAGTTCTCTGAGGGCAGGACGCATGTCCACTAACTCTATTAGACTGACTCAAACAGAGAAGCAGTGTGGCCTAGTGGAAAGAGATTGGACCTGGGTTCTAATCCTTGCTGTGCCTCACGTCTGCTGTGTGAACTTGGGCCAGTCACAACTTCTTTGTCCTGCAGTTGCTTCATCTGTAAAATGGGGATTAGGACTGTGAGCCCAAAGTGGGATAAGGATCGTGTCCAACCTGATTATCCTATATCCACCCCAGAGTTTAGTACAGTGCTTGGAACATAGTAAGTACTTAAATACCACTATAAAAAAGCTCAGAATATTGTTCTGCATAGACTAGGCACTCAGTAAATACTGCTGATGGATTGATCAGTCTTTTTTAGCCACAAGCAATTGCATGGATATAATTTCACTGTCAATAGCATTAGGCACATTAAATATGACAAGAAGCATTTTTAAGAAAAAAAGTCTATAAAATGTAAAGGGAAGTAATGTTTTAGCAAGTCGTGAAACATGGAAAAAGATGGCATTTGCCAACAATAAGGACCACTCTTTACCACGGGGGAAAGGGAATACCTTTATTTAGCGGTACAATATTCAGTGTCAGAGGATTTTGGCAGTCAGATGAACACAAATTTTGACTTTTGTCAATGCCACTGTAATTTAATAGCAAATTCCTAGGACAATGACCTTGGAACTATACGTTCTGCTATGAGTAGGATAGATTTACCGCAGTGAGCAAATGAGACAAGAACACATTTGAAAAGATCTGCCTAAGGGATGAGAATTATTGCATTAATTTACATTTTCTTTTTTCCAAAGGAGATATGTATTTATGGGAAGAACAAATGTTGTGTGTTGGTTTGGGGATAGACCTTCTGGCTAGAACGCTATAGCGTTCACACTTTGTGTCATCTCAGAGACTGTTTCCAAAGGCACCAAGGTTGAGGCCGATGTGGATAGATTAGAAGAGAGTTTGGCTCCAACTATAGCCTTGCCAACCGTTTCTACCTCGTATCCAAAAAAGGTTCTACTACTTGAATATTAAACATCCTAGTCTGATCAAGGATTCTGATGGCTTGAAAAGTGCATAAATAATTTGTTTATGATTTCATTTCTAACAATATAAAAGTAATATAAAACTTCCTCTACAGCCACTTAGTGGCACACTAAACTGGCCCCTACCACTCCACAGCTGAAAGTTTCATTGAACGGCTAAAGTAAATCTGCAGGTTTGAAGAGTGACTAAAATTGTTGCATAATAATAATACTGGTATTTGTTAGGGGCTTACTATGTGCGAAGCACTGTTCTAAGCACTGGGTAGCAACTCTGTGACCTGCAAAATGGAAATCTAAGGTTTGTGATGGCTCGTCACATAAATCTAACTCTCATCATCATCATCATCAATGGGTAAGCACTTACTGTGTGCAGAGCACTCTACTACACACTTGGGAGAGCACAATACAACAGAGTTGGTAGATATGTTCCCTGCCCATGATGATTAGTGGAACTCACAAGTAAGAGCTTGTGGAAGAAGGAGAAATTGTTAAAAAGCCCCCTGAGAGCAGGGTTGAACGGTGAGCATTTGCAGATATATCATTGCCATTAAGAATGGTGGGAGGTCCTGGGTTTCACATCTTCTCCCTCCTTTGAAGCCTTGATCCGGTTATTAATCATCGCTAAATAAAGCCGGCCTAATTGTCTCAGAAAGACTTCTCTAACCGGAGGGGGTCGGCTGCTCGGGAAAGGAGAGCTAAATATAGAAGAGGAATGAATCAACCCGTGCACTAGCTAGGGGAGAGAGAGAGAACCCCTGAGTCAAGAGGGTGAAGGTAAAACTTTATAGCAGTGGTATGCTTGAATAGATACGGAAGCGGGAGGCTGTATCATTTTGAGGTTTAATCGGGTAGAGAAAGCATTTGCACATCTACAGGTGTACTACTTTAATGCATCACTGACAGAAGATTAAAGCACCCCGAGGCTTTATTTTGCCCCTGTGTCATCTCTCTCCTTCCCTGAGGAATTTTCTTAATTTAAGCAGGTTTTGGAGTTGGAGTTCCCCCCTTTTAGACTGTGAGCCCACTATTGGGTAGGACTGTCTCTATATGTTGCCAACCTGTACTTCCCAAGCGCTTAGTACAGTGCTCTGCACACAGGAAGCGCTCAATAAATACAATTGATTGATTGATTGAGTTACCAGGAGCAGGGCTGGTCATGGAGGTCTCCCCCCTCCTCCCCCTCTCCATCCCCCCATCCTACCTCCTTCCCTTCCTCACAGCACCTGTATATATGTATATATGTTTGTACATATTTATTACTCTATTTATTTATTTTACCTGTATATATCTATTCTATTTATTTTATTTTGTTAGTATGTTTGGTTTTGTTCTCTGTCTCCCCCTTTTAGACTGTGAGCCCAGTGTTGGGTAGGGACTGTCTCTATATGTTGCCAACTTGTACTTCCCAAGCGCTTAGTACAGCGCTGTGCACACAGTAAGCGCTCAATAAATACGATTGATTGATTGATGGGGAGCCGTCACAGTGCCCCCTGCCGGCGCTGAGCAGAGATGCAAGGAGCCGGCTTCCTTACAATCCTGAGCAATTCCCAAGGAAAGGGACACCAAGCGAGTCAGTCGCACTTACTGAGCGCTTAATGTGTGCAGAGCACTGTACTACACGCTTGGGTGAGCCCAACAGACCTGGTAGACACGCTGCCTGCCCACAGATACCATAAAAAGGCCAGCTTAGTACAGTGCCCTGCACACAGCGTGGCTCAGTGGATAGAGCACAGGCTTGGAGTCAGAGGTCGTGGGTTCAAATCCCAGCTCCACCACTTAGCTGTGTAACTTTGGGCCAGTCGCTTCACTTCCCTGGGCCTCAGATACCTCATCTGCAAAATGGGGATTAAGACTGTGAGCCCCACGTGGGACAACCTGATCTCCTTGCATCCTCCCCAGCCCGTAGGACAGTGCTTTGCACATAGTAAGCGCTTAACAAATGTCATTATTATTATTATTACGATTGAATGAAAGCTTGCACTTCCAGCCCCACAGCACTTATGCATTCCACACCTCAGCGGGAACGCAACTGGCAGGGAACAGAGTGTAAGTGGCATGGGGCAAGCCACTAACACGATCATTAATTCCTCTGCACAAGTGCTCTGTCCTGAAGGCTCAATTGCTTGGCAGGGTACAATAGCTTTAGCAGAAACAATCAATGCCCTCTGGGAGCTTGCACAATCCGGGTTGGGGACAAAACCAAATATACAGAAAGAGAAAGACGACGAGGGAGGAGAGGTATACATTTATTTTCTGTCCTGTGGAGTGTACCAAAAATACGACTGAATGAATAGTAATGGCATTTCTGATATAATCATCTCTGCATACCTATTAAGAACTTGGTTTTTGGGTCCATTTACTTTGTTCATCTCTTCCTCAGCTGCCGGTCTTCCAAAACAATCAAATGCCAATAACCTTGCTATCCTGCTTTTCAGGGTCATTATCTCCCTCTTCTGACACTCTTTCTTCACCTTTATGTCTCTTAGTAGTTAGTGAATCACAATTAAGTCTAACATTGTCTCTCTGTAATTGTTTCATCTGTCTTCATTAGCTAACTCTCGCGGCAATAAGAATTTTAATTCAGTAATCTAATACAACATTGTCAGAGGTTTTCCTTTTGAAAAAAAGTGTTTGTGGAATCCAAATTAATTGTTTTGTGTAACTCGCTTGGGGTGCATCAATTATTATGGACAGCCACCTCCCTCCACCATTTAACAAATTAAGGATCCACATAACTTAATGAAACCCCCGTGATAGGTTTCAAGATGGGCCATGCTTATTCTCAAGGAGCAATTTACTCACAGGCAAAATATTGCTATATTCTTAGCTCTCCCGTTCTAATGCTTCCAGGATTCTGAATCTCCTCCTATCTCTAAGTCAGAATCAAAAAAGATTTTTTACTCTGTCCCACTGGAATGGAATTTCTTTAAGAGGATTTTTGGAATTTCCTTTGAATCACTCAGCAGGAACACAATACTTTGCTCATGGTGGACACTGATAAATGTTGCTGACTGACACATACCATTACATGAAAAGCTGTCCCACTGTATAGAACACCACGTGGATCACCTCTGGAAAAGATCTTGAGTATTTTTCAAAATAGGACAAGGAGACCAAGTGGCTGAGAGTTAAGAGACCCAGGTTCTGCTCCCAGACCTGCCACTTGCCTGCTGTGGAACCTTGAATGAGTCAATTAACCTCTCTGTGCCTCAGTCAGATCGAATGGCTGAGGAAGAAGCTAGGAAAATGACATCTCTGATTTTCTGGAATTCAAACCTGTGGGGATAAAATATCTGTTCTCCCTTACTTTAGATTGTGAGAATTATGAGGGTCAGAGACTATGCCCATCTGATTATATCCTGCATCTCCCCAACACCTGCACAGCGTAAGCTTTTTTATTATTATTATTACTCTTCATGTAATGCTATGTATCAGTCAGCAGCATGTATCAGTGTCCACTGTGAGCAAAGTATTGTGTTCCTGCTGAGTGATTCAAAGGAAATTCCAAAAATCCTCTTAAAGAAATTCCATTCCAGTGGGACAGAGTAAAAGTCTTTTGATTCTGACTTAGAGACTGGAGGAGATTCAGAATCCTTGAAGCATTAGAATGGGAGAGCTAAGAATATAGCAATATTTTGCCTGCGAGTAAATTGATCCTTGAGAATAAGCATGGCCCATCTTGAAACCTTTCACGGAGGTTTCATTTGGTTATGTGGCAGCCAGAAAGGTCACCGAGCCATCTCTGGGCCACTATTCTCCCGTCCTGGGCCTCCTACACCCTTCATTCCAGCCAGCTAGCCAGCCAGAAGATGCTCATGAAGGCAGATGAGGAGGAGGCAGGACTCAACACGGTGGAGCCAACTGGTAGTGGTGGCATGGTCCTCACTGAAGCCCACGCAAAACTCTGGAGTGGGTGGAGGATGCCTGGCATGATGGATATGACCACCATGCTCAGCTCTGTCACCTCAAGACTGCTCAGTGGACTGCACTGCTCCTTACAGGCAGGGAACGTGTCCGCTAATGCCGTTATACTGTCCTCTCCCAACCAAATGCTTACTACAGTGCTCTGCAACTAGTAAGGGCTCACTAAATACCACTGATTGATAGATTGGGGGTTGTCAGAACTGACATGGACACATCTTCCGCTTCTTCAGGATGCTATGTTGTTAAGCAGATGTCACGTTTTCTGATGACACTCTGATTAACATTCCTTTTCGTTTATCCCCTCCATTTCCTTTTTTGCAGAGGGTGGCTGAGACCATCTCTGATATGATTCACCGTGTCTGGTTTTGTTACTCTGATATATCATATTACTCAACAGAACCCGCTGTGCGCAAGGGAAAATAGGAAAGAAAAAAAAAAAAGGGTTCCTGTCCCCAAAGCCAGCCAGCACAAACATTTTATATAACCCCAGAATCTTGTTTTTAGTAACTTTTTGAAAAGCTCCCTGATATTCAGCCGACCCGCATGCCTCAGTCCACATCTTAAGGAACCTATTCTGGGCTGAATCTTGAATGGTGATAAGTGGAAGTCTTCAAACAGAGACCAATGTGCCTTTCCACCCTTTACAGAAGAGGAAACTGAGGTCCAGAGAGGTTAGGTAATCTGCCCCAGATCACATGGCAGGCCAATGGGACTAGGACTCAGTAAAGTGCTCTGCACAGAGTAAGCACTCAAATCAATCAATCAATCAATCGTATTTATTGAGCGCTTACTGTGTGCAGAGCACTGTACTAAGCGCGTGGGAAGTACAAGTCGGCAACACATAGAGACAGTCCCTACCCAACAGCGGGCTCACAGTCTTGAAGGGGGAGACAGAGAACAAAGCCAAACATACTAACAAAATAAAATAGAATAGATATGTACAAGATAAATAAATAAATAAATAGAGTAATAAATATGTACAAACATATATACGTATATACAGGTGCTGACCACAACCCAGGTCTCCTGCTTCCCAGCTCCACTGCTCTACTAGGTGGGAGTATCTTATCATTACAAATGATGGCTAATTTCTGTCCATGACTGACTTGAGAGCTTTGAGAAGCCACAACATGGGAGACTGATGATATAATTTGCTGAAACTCACTTTTCATCTGTTCCCTGTTCCCAACTTGTCAGTGAATGAGTGATAACAAGAGTAAATATGGCTCCAACTTCAATTTATGAGAACCTGAACGTTGGTAGGGGTTGGGCAAAACCCATGTTTTCATTTTGAAATACTGATCTAGAACTTTGTAATACAAAGTGTCCTCCAAATTAAATCATGAGTGTCTTTTCAAAATGCCTAAGATGGATCAATCACTGATATTTATTGAGCAATTACTGTGCGCAGAGCATTGTCCTAAGTGCTTGGGAGAGTAAAGTACCATAGAGTTAAGTAGGTACAATCCCTGCCCTCAAGGAGCTTATAAACGTAAATCATCTTTACTTTTCTTAATGATTAGGTTAACTTCCCAAGGAACATGACATACCCTTCTGTTTAGACTGCTTATTTGAAGAGCTTTACCCCTGATTTTTATTCTGGACACAAAGTTTTATTTTACTGGCAGTCAGACTTTCCTTTTGAGTAATCTTATTGCATTTGGCCTAGACTTACTATAAATGTAGACTAAAGGATTTACAGAACCATTATCTGTCAATTTTGCCACCTCATTTTCTGAAAACAATATATCCTAAACAGGGAATTGCAGTAAATTGCATTCAGCTTTGTGCTCCTAAGACAGTAACGGTCTTCCAATTTACTTATTAACATAGTTTACATTGGCAAGCAATGGTTTCATAGTGCAGAAGAGAGAGTGTTCAAAATGCAATGCCAACTGACATTCTATTTTAACAATGCCTCAAAATTAACCCCAAAAAAAGGGTTCTAGCAAAGAAAATGTTTAACTTCTGGTTTACTTTGACCATCACCTCTCTTTTGCACCCAAAATTACTGGCAATTTCTCTGTTCATTTGTTTACTGTACCCCTTTCTTTTTTGGTCTCTTCTCCCCCATTCAGTCAATGGTATTTATTGAGTGTTTAAGTGTTTACTGTGTGCAAAGCACTACACTAAGCATTTGGGAAAATACGATAGAACCGAGTTGGTGGAAATGATCCCCACCCACAAGGAGCTTACTTGATTTCTCCTGAGAACTACCTTGTCCCATTTCAAGGACCTGTTTCTCATACTGTGACTGAAACTTTTCCCATTCTTCCCACCATCCCCTGGAGCCCAAACAATGCTAGAAAACATGCGATACAAGAATGAGGTTCAAGATGAAGCTAACACCTCACTAGTAATGAAAAGCAGCATGGCTGAGGGGACGGAGCACAGGCCTGGGAGTGAGAGGGACCTGGGTTCTAATCCCACTCCGCCCTTGTCTGCTGTGTAAGCTTGGGCAACCCACTTCACTTCTCTGTGCCTCAGTTCCATCATCTGTAAATGGGAATTAAGACTCTGAGCCCCATGTGGGACATGGCCTGTATCCAACCTGACTGGCTGGTATCTACCCCAACTCTTAGTACAGTGCTCGGCACATAGTAAGTGCTTAAATACCATTTAAAAAAAAAAGAGTTCTGTTCAACCTTTTCTTCTAGCCTCCTTCCATTTGTTCCAATAATCCCTCTAGACTGAAACTCTCTGTGGGCAGGGAATGTGCCTGTGTTAGAGAAGCAGCATGGCCTAGTTGGCAAAAACCCGGGCTTGGGAGTCATAGGTCGTGGGTTCTAATGCCGCCTCTGCCACTTGTCTGCTGTGTGACCTTGGGCAAATCACTTAACTTCTCTGTGCCTCAGCTACTTCATCTGTAAAATGGAGATTAAGACTATGAGCCCCCCATGGAACAACCTGATCACTTTTGTAACCTCCCCAGCGCTTAGAACAGTGCTTTGCACATAGTAAGCGCTTAACAAATACCATTATTATTATTGTGTATATTTGTACATATTTATTTCTCCCCCCCTTCTAGACTGTGAGCCCACTGTTGGGTAGGGATTGTCCCTATCTGTCGCTGAATTGTACTTTCCAAGCGCTTAGTACAGTGCTGTGCACACAGTAAGCGCTGAATAAATACGATTGAATTGAATGAATGAATGAATTTAACCAATACCATAAAAAAGCAACCTTTGAAGCACATTAGGTGAGGAGGAAATCCCTCTCCAATTTACGGGCCTTACATGGCCATGTACTAACGCATGCATAGCAGGAGGCAAAGGATAGTATTAATAGTAGGAACCACATTTATTGAGCATGCACAGGGTGCGATGCATTGTGCTAAGCACTTGGGAAGTATAAAACAAGTGACATCACCTACCCACCAGAAACTTATGTTCTAATGAGGGGCAAAACAGGCACACGAGGATGGATCAACAGAGGACTCCAAATAAATAACTGAATGTACAGTCGAGGGAAAAGACGTATAAGTATGTAAGAGCTGAGGATAGTCATCAGTAAGTCAGTAAGCGCCGCGGGTGGCTGAATCCACACGCCCAATTCCTCTTCGAACACCACAACTGCTGTTATATAACCTCCATCGAGGGTTTACAGCCAGCATTAGTGGCCGAACCCATGAGGTTGATGTTGGGCTGTTTTCCCTTTGTCCACAATTGGAGATTCATAGCACAATTATAAAACACTGAGTAATCCCTCTTAAAGATTCAACTGAGACACTGAGGAACACCCGTTTAGCTTCTCCTTTCGATGCTGTACCTTTTTTGACGTGTTAAAAGCCCCTCATTGTATATTTTTATTACATGAATCTCCACAGCTATTTGAAAATCCTTTTTTTTCCCCCCTGGAATTTAAGCAATAGGTTTTCATAGAATCCCAATATGGGGGTGGATTTTTTTTTTTTTGCTTCTTGACAGATCCGTGTTGGCATTACTGCTTCGTCTAAGGTTTTGTTATTTAAGACCCCGGCTCAAAGAGCCAAGAAAAATGGAATTGAAACTGCCCATTTTTCATGAGGCAAGCGAGGGAGATTCAAGCAAGCATTAAAACAAAATAGGTTTGATAGGTTCAGTGCATATTAGCTCACAAATTCTGAACCCGGTGCACAAGTAAACTGCCTACAGGATACAGTGAAAGGCATTTATATCATCTTTCAGGGGATTGATAAAAGGTATGCGTGAGAACAAATAAAACTGGCTGTATTAAAATCAAAAAAGCAATTGGGTTTCCTGACAATCCTGATGGTGCCCAGCTCCAGGTATGTAATAGGTGTAGTAACTGCATAGGTTACTACTACTAATAATAATAATTATGGTATTTGTAAATCACTTACTATGTGCAAAGCACTGTTTTAAGCACTGGGGTAGATACAAGGTAATCGGGCTGTCCCACTTGGGGCTCAGTCTTAATCCCCGCTTTATAGATGAGGGAACTGAGGCCCGGAGAAGTGAAGTGAGTTGCCCAAGGTCTCACAGCAGACAAGGGGAGGAGCCGGGATTAGAACTCAAGACCTCTGACTCCCAAGCCACTACAGTCAGCTTCTCTGACCCCTTCTCCCATCACAGACCCTGTGACGTGCCTCTTTCCGTCAAAATCGGCAACGCTTTTCCAGATCCCGGGCCTGGACGTCCGAGGGCCGGGTTCTAATCCTAGCTCTTCTACTTGCTTGCCGTGTGACCTTGGACAAGTCACTTAACTTCTCTGTGCCTCAGTTTCCTCATCTGTAAAATGGGGATTCAGATCCTGTTCTCCCTCCCTCTTGGGTTGTAAGCCCCGTGAGGTACAGAGACTGTGTCCAACCTGATTATCTTGTACCAACTGCAGCATTTAGTACAGGGCTTGCCACCTAGTAAGCACTTAAATACCAAGATGATTATCCTTATTGTTCATTAGTGTTCATATAAACAATAGCACCTCTTCCTCCACCACAGACACGCACGAAGCATTGGGTTTCAGAAAGAAGAAATGAAGACTGTGATTGGAAATTTAAAAAACAGTAATACCCTAGACTGAATAATATTCAGTCACAAATGAGATGAGCTTTGTACTTAAGGAGTAGGATTGTCATCAGGATATTCTTCTGGTAATGACATATGGTTTTCAGAAAATGAACAGAAATTGACGTTACGGAAAAACAAAATGAATGATTCATACATTTGGCAAAATCTAACATCATTCCCGGGATATAAAATATTAAATTTGCCAAGTTAATCATAGATTCTGGGCCCATTAAATGCATGTGTTAATGATGTATTTTGCGCATTTTCTCGCCTAGTTCTTTTAAAAGAAGAATGTACGATTATGGAGATTGCAAATAAAGATTTCTTAGCTCCCGATCAGTTGAGTGCAAATCGCTTCCAGCTGAGAACTTTCTCTTGCTTAAAACACAGGAAAAGAATTTAGTCGCCCCACTGATCTTTTCCCCTCTGTTAGGCAGATGAAAGAATCGCTTCTCTGAAACTGGAAAAGGAAGATAACCATCTATTTGTTCCTCTCCATCAGTAACGTGCAGTGGGTTCTGAAGTCTAGTAGGAACCAAGCACCGCAGCGTCATGTGCTTAAAAAGAAAATATCGATCTAGCGAGCTTCGCCAAGGATGGTCCTGCTTCTAAAAGGCAGACAGCTAATCTTGAAGGGAAGGTGTTTTGGAACGAGAGTGAATGTGCAAGATGGATCTTTGTGAGAAGGTAGAAGAACAGTGTTATCCATTTAAAAGTAGCAGGAGTCCTAGCAGGCCGGAACAGAAAGCTTTATGCAATGTTCTAATATCTGAAATCCTCCGCAGGGATGATTCCATCTGTTCTCTCAAGAAAATGGAAAGCGTTTTATGAAATTTTGTGGGGGGTGGAATTTCCCATGTCCAATCCGGTCCTTCCTCTTTAACAATAATTATAATTAATAATAACTGTGGTATTGAAGCGCTTACTATGTGCCAGGCACTGTACTGAGCGCTGGGGTGGACCCAGTAAATCCGTTTGGACAGTCCCTGTCCCACTTTGGGCTCACGGTCTCGATCCCCATTTTACAGATGAGGTAACAGAGGCCCAGAGAAGTGAAGTGACTTGCCCCAGGTCACCCAGCAGACAGGTGGCAGAATCGGGATTAGAACCCATGACCTTCCGACTTTCAGGCTCGGGCTCTAGCCACTAGGCCATGCTGCTCCTCTAGGAGATGATGTACTGGTGTGGGTTTCTGATCTCGGGCATTGAACTATCTTGAACTCTTTCGTGCCAGCTGGGTAATCAATTAAAACTACAGAAGCCTCACTGCACCGTAGTGTTTTGTCTTGAGAACAGCCTGCTGCACAAGTCGCTGACAAATATGTCCTGAAATTCCTGGGGATCAGCTACTCCGAGATCTGAAAACCACCCCCTGGTTTTTAGCCTGTTTCAGGGGATAAAAAAAAATGGAGAGCTTCCCACTTCATTCAGTTTTTATCTCCAAATGAGGGTGTTTTATTCTGACAAATACACATATTGACACAGAGCCCTACTAATTCATTTTCAGCTGCCAGGGGAATTGAAAGCAGACTATGAGGCTACCAACATGTTCCCCATTATTTAAATCTAGGGAACGTTCAACTAGCTGAAAAGGAATTTTGAAACTTGGCAGAAACTGTGAGGATGAGAGTGAAGACTACGCAGCTGTGGATTGCTGTGGGGTCAGGGAGCCTGCACCGCACCCCTGGATGGATTCTCTAAATCGTATAGTGGATAGAGCCCAGGCCTGGAAATCAGAAGGACATGGGTTCTAATCCCAGCTCCGCCACTTCTCTACTGTGTGACCTTGGGCCAGTCATTTCCCGATTATAATACCTTCACCGATTAATTTATAATACTACCTGTACATGTACCCCAACTGCCTATTTAAGATTTTAAGTTGTTCTTCCTCTGCTCGTCTTTATCACCTCCTTAACTGTCTTAGGTGGGTCTTCGTAATCTGAAGAATTATCCTGTATAATTCTCCCTGTCAGGTCTTCGTAGCCTGGTTAATTTTCACATTTAAGCCCTTCTCTCAAATTTCCCCCTCTTCTTTTCTACGTAGATCATCCCTGTGTTCTAACCTCAGCTCTGCTACATGTCTACTGTGTGACCTTGGGCAAGTCACTTAACTTGTCTGGGCGTAGGTCACCTCATCTGCAAAATGGGGATAAGAATGTGAGCTCCCTGTGGGACAGGGACTGTGTACAACCTGATTACCCTGAATCTACCCCAGCGCTTACAACAGTGCTTGGCACATAGTAAGTGCTTAGCAAGTACTATAATCATTATTATTTCACGTCTCTTTGCCTCAGTTCCCTCATCTGTAAAAAGGGGATTAAGAGTGTGAGCCCTAGGTGTGACAGGGACCGTGTCCAACCCAATTAGCTTGTATCTCCCCCAACGCTTACAACAGTGCTTGACACATAACGAGCATTTAACAAATACCATCATCATGCTCTGCCACAGCGGCAATTCTGGTTTTCCATCCGTCCACCAAAACCTAATCATTACCTGAATAGGTTGCAGCCTCTTTCAACACCACCCTGGGGGAAGAGGGGGGACTGAGCACCCCTATTTAGAACCACACTGGCCCTCTTGATGGAGGGGAGGTTGAACAAGGTATCCCTGCCTCATCCCAACTGGCCTCCCTGGAATATTGTGGCAGGCGAGCTTTAATCTGGTGGCACAAAAACAACCAAAGACTCGCCACCCACAAAGAAAACAAAAACTGGATTCAGAAAGAGCAGGGAATATTACCTGACTTCAAAAACAGCAGTCACCTGGCCAAGAGCCTGCCCCTTGCTGACTGTGAGCTAGCCAGTAATAATAATAATGATGGTATTTGTTAAGCGCTTAATATGTGTAAAGCACTGTTTTAAGCACAGGGGAGGTTACAAGGTGACCAGGTTGTCCCACGCGGGGCTCACAGTTTTAATCCCCATTTTACAGATGAGGGAACTGAGGCACAGAGAAGTGACTTGCCCAAAGTCACACAGCTGACACTTGGCGGAGCCGGGATTTGAACCCATGACCTCTGACTCCAAAGCCCGGGCTCTTTCCACTGAGCCACACTGCTTCTCAGTACTAAGCGCTGGGGTAGATATGAGATAACCGGGTTGGACACAGTCCCTGTCCCACTTGATGCTCACAGTCTAAGTAGAAAGGAGTAGGATTTAATCCCCATTTCACAGATGAGGCATAGAGAAGTGAAGTGACTTGCCCAAGGTCATACAGCAGGCAAGTGGCAGAGCCGGGATTAGAACCCAGGTCCTCTGAATCCCAGGCCCGTCTTTTTCCACTAGGCCTCGCTGCATACCATGCTTTACATCTCAGAAGGGGAAAAATCGTTCTCTTTTGGAGGGCAAAGGACTCGTTTCCAAATCCACCCTAGAGAGCCAGCCTTCTTCAGGCCTGATCCATTTCCCCAGCCTTTCACCTGCATCCACAGTCCATTCGAAACTCTCTGTCGTCTTTTCTACTTTTATTGGAAAGGGTAAGATTTAATTCAGCTGCCAAATGCCCAAATTTTGTCACTTAAAATCATCTGGTCTTAAAAACGAAAAGTGTCTTGTAAATTCATGGAGGTGGAAGAAAACTTAAAGGCCACTTAATCCACCTGCTGTCTCTGCCTAGGACTAAGCCTAAGCCACCCATGACAGATGGGTGTTTCTCCTATTCTTTTACTGTTCCACCGGGAAGAGAATCCACAGTTTCCTTAAGTACAGAGTCTGGCGAGAAGTTTTCCTTCCTATGACAAATCCTTCTGCACTAAATAAATAAAAGCTGATTTTACAGAAGGCATTCCTTCTCTAATGCTGAAAGACATTCTCCAGCAAATTGGTCATCAGCAACAGCAGAATTTGCCAAATAATTTCAGTGGAAAAATAAGATCAATAAGTGGTATTTGAGCACTTATTTTGTACACAGCACTCTACCAAGCAACTGGGGGAGTACAATATGAGCTGGTTGATACAATCCCTGCCCAGAAGGAGCTTACGCTCTAGAGGGGCAAGTTTCTTATGTCCTCCATACAGTCACCAAAATGCATCCAGTTCTTCTAGAGCACAAGGATTGTGTTCTTGCAGAAGCAGTGTGGCTTATTCATTCAATCATATTTACTGAGCACTTACTGTGTGCCGAGCACTGTACTAAGTGCTTGGCTTAGTAGAGAGAGCATGGGGCTGGGAGGCAGAAGGACCTGGGTTCTAATCCCGGCTCTGCCACATGTCTGCTATATGGCCTTGGGCAAGTCATTTCATTTCTCTGGGCCTCAGTTCCCTCATCTGTAAAATGGGGATTAAGAGTGTGAGCCCCCTGTGGGACAGGGGCTGTGTCCAAGCTGATTAACCTGTATCCACCCCAGTGCTTAGAAAAGTGCTTGGCACATAGTAAGCGTTTAAC
Organism: Tachyglossus aculeatus; assembly: GCF_015852505.1. Lineage (NCBI taxonomy): Eukaryota > Metazoa > Chordata > Mammalia > Monotremata > Tachyglossidae > Tachyglossus > Tachyglossus aculeatus. Next base: position 7,031,494 of record NC_052085.1, read on the forward strand.
AAGTACCATAATTATTAGAAAAGGCCCTGGCTCTGCTTCCTCGGCCCTGCGCGAAGCTTCCCCCTCTCCCTTTGGGTGCTCATAGCCTCAGCAGACATGCCACAGACTTTCAGTGGCCCACACTCCTTTTTAGTCCATCCTCAGTTTCCCCCACCAGCCAGGGTCACTAGCACAGTCCTCCCACCTTCACCTCCCCTGCTTTGCTGACCACCTGACCACCTTCTCTCCTTACAGTGCTCTGCTGGCCTAACCTATGGATTCTCTATCTCCATAGATGCTTCCTCAGCACCCCAACATCCCTTCCTCCCAACCACACGACAACCAGTCAACCCGTTACTTTAGCTCCTCATACTGGGCCGGCCTCCCTACCATAGAGAAGCAACATGGCTCAGTGGAAAGAGCCCGGGCTTGGCATCATTATTATTATTATTAGGAAGGTCTGGCCAGCACATCCCCTTCCTTCCTCTTCCCCTTGTCCCCCTCTCCATCCGCCCCATCTTACCTCCTTCCCTTCCCCACAGCACCTGTATATATGTTTGTACATATTTATTACTCTATTTATCTTACTTGTACATATCTATTCTATTTATTTTATTTTGTTAGTATGTTTGGTTTTGTTCTCTGTCTCCCCCTTCTAGACTGTGAGCCCGCTGTTGGGTAGGGACTGTCTCTATGTGTTGCCGACTTGTACTTCCCAAGCGCTTAGTACAGTGCTCTGCACACAGTAAGCGCTCAATAAATACGATTGATTGATTGATTGGCAGTCAGAGGTTGGGGGTTCTAATCCCAGCTCCGCCTCGTGTCTGCTGTGTGACCTTGGAAAAGTCACTTATCTGTGCCTCAGTTACTTCATCTGTAAAATGGGGGTTAAGACTGTGAGCCCCACGTGGGACAACCCGATCATCTTGTATCCCCCCAGCGCTTAGAACAGTGCTTTGCACATAGTAACGGGTTAACAAATGCCATTATTATCATTATACTGATTCTCGAACTCCCAGCTTGTTGGGGCTGGCCTCCTTCCATTTGGCTTTGGACACAGGGGCCCCACGTTTAGGGTAAGCTTCTGATCCAGCCTAGCCTCTTCCAATCACACTGTCCCGGATCCATCTCCGAGACAATCCAAGCATTAAGCAGATACGCAGATACTCTAGGACACCATCCGTTTTATATACATTTAAGGGGCTGACATTTGCCCCTTAAATATTCCAAATGGAGAAAGGGAAAACAGATTGTAATTGCAAAAAGAAAAACCCAAAAACCATGGTTTTTCACATTTACGCCCAGGCTGCTCTACCCAACATTATATTCAGTGTCTGGAATAGTAACAGATGGACATAGACGTTAAAAATCCTCAATTTTTATTTGATTATTTAACCAATCTTATGAGTTTTCAAAGCCATTGATTCAGTTTTCAAAATAGTGTCCAGACTGTTAAATAAATGGAAACTAATTGGCTCCTATCCTCTACTGAAAAAGGAATCAATAGGCACGTGATGACCTCCTGAATTATCCAGTTCTGGTGCTTTCCACTTGAAATTACATATCAACTATGACATGCTCATTAGAATATTAGCCAGTGAAAGAGTTGTTCTATTAGTGTCCAGCTTGGGACAACACATGTCAAAAAGAATAGAGGACCCAGAAAATAGGGACCCCCCCCCCCCCAAAAAAAAAAAGATTGAAGACTAGGAAACTGGGTTTTAATGAGGAATTGAGATTCTCTCAAAGAGGAGAGTTGAGGGTCGCAACTGTTTTTAAACATCAGGTGGAATTTTACTGGAATATATGAATCAATTCATCCCTGGTCTCCCAAGGATTCAGGTGAAAGTGGGTCTAAATTAAAGAGGAAGACATTTCCGTTGGACATTTCTGTTTATATAATGTCCATCTCCCCCCGTAGACTGCAAATCGCTCTACTGCTCCTCTTAAGTTAGCTTTTAAGTAGTTGAATTTGGGATTAAGGATGGGTTGTCTTCACACAACTACGGTCTGGGGACTTGGTGGGGGAGGGAGGGTACAGGAGAAGAAGGAAGATGATAGAGAATCCAGGATGAGTTAATTCCATTATTTCCCTCCCCCCATTCTGTTTTGTCCCGCATCAGAGTTCCTCTGAAAAAGCAGCCTCTTTATGCACCCTAGGACTCCAACGTGACTCCTAAACATTCCTCATCATAAGCTTCTGGGAGGGGGGAAAGATGGAGGAATACAATTGAATGAATGAAGGGAGGGAGAGACTGAGGACACTCCACTTTCTATCCAGAGAACCAGACCAAGACCGAGACAACTAAAACACCCATCGTTTCATCCTCCTCCACACACCTTCCAAGGTCTCCTCGGACCCAACGCTTAGAAGAGTGCTTTGCACATAGTAAGCACTTAACAAAGGCCACCATTATTATTATTATATCCAGTATAACTGCAAGATCTTTCTCAGGCCCCCTTGAAGGAAGGGGAATGGGGGTACTTTACCTATTTTAATGGCAAACATGAACCAGGGCACTCCAACCAGCCCACTAGACTCTGAGCCCTTTGAAGGCAGGGATCATGTCTATCAACTGTACTGAACTGCACAAAGCAAGCAATAAATATGTACTGATTGACCAATGCATCTATTGTCCACCTACCGGCTTGCTGATAACCTATAGCTATAATTCAGGCACTTGGACTGCTGAAATTTCACCTGTAGTCCTATCGCTGGGATTTGCAGGAGGTTCTGATGCCATACTATATGTTGTTGACCTCAAAGAAAGAGGATTAGAGGGAAAAGCCTCAAAGTGAAGAATGAATGATGGAACCTTATTACCTCGCTAGACATTCCATCACCAATTCCACAGTGGAACTGTAAATGGTAATTAAACCTTTTTTAAAAAAATGATTTGTCTCTTGGCCAGAGTTAGCTGTGAACAGGGACAAAATTTATCAGTGTGGGAAATAATCTAGGGTCTACTCTGACTTATTACTCTTTCATTAAATGACATCTGAAATGAAGACTAGCTCCAGCTGATAAAATGAAAAATTTTAGTCTGCCTAGCTGTCGTATTTTATTGAATTAAGATCAACTGTTTCCTTTCCTCCTAAGATATGCCTGCCTTTGAGTTCAAAGAATTGTAAAACAAAATTTGAAGTTTGAAAATACAGCAATTTTTACGATTCTTTCTGTAGAAAACTGTTTTCCTTCTCCATGACAGAGTGATTTAGCAGTCTGAAACAAAGAAACTGATTTTCTAAGGGAAACATCTTCTCTGCTTTCTGGACAGTAGAGAGAAAATAAGCAAACATGTCGGGGAAAAAAAAGTTTATTCACCATGCCTTTCACTAACATGGAACCAAAAACTATTTAGCATATACCAGATCAACACAGCATAAAGTAGAAAATGACAGTTATATAAATGACATCGGTTGAAGGACGGAACCCTTCCATTTCCACTGATGGCAGGAAAAAGGGTGATAAATTGTGGTCAGAGGGAATCAGGATTTTAGGCACAAACTAGAAGTGTTGTGAGATATGGAATGTGCTCCCCCAAAAGGTTGTGGAAGTCCAGAGATCGTTCAAAGAAAATATCTGAAAGCTAAAAAATCACCAACTCCTTCAATCACAATGACTTTCAACTCCAGTCGATCCTGTGAATACCAAGCAATTTACTGAGCTCCTGGCAAAGGCAAAGATAATTTAAAATACGTCTTTGATGCAGAATGTTCATTTAATTTGACTATTTAACAGATGGGTAAACTAATGGCACCGAGAGGTAAGCATCTCTCCCAGGTCATTTCAGTCAGTCCATCGTATTTACTGAGCGCTTCCTATATACAGAGAACTATACTAAGCGCTTGGGAGAATACAACACAACAGAATCAGTGGACACGTTCCCCATAATGAGCTTACATCTAGAGGATGTGAATATTCCATTTCACAGTCTTCCAAATTTCCAATTGAACTGAGGCAAGTGCTTAGTACAGTACTCTGCACACAGTAAGCGCTCAATAAATATGATTGAATGAGGCCACTGACCTATTCTGCATCAGCTCAAGCCACGGTTGATTCTTAGAAATTGGAACTCCAGGAGTCGCTCCGGGATCTGCACAGCGAACCTTTTTCTACCATCAGCTGATCCGTCAGCTCGTAACTTCCACGGAGTTAAAAATGTTTTGCTTAATAAGAAGAGCTTTTCAAAGAGAAGATCAAATGCAGAACCTTCCATTTTAAAACACGATACTGAACTTTGAGGAATTTCAACTCCCTCCAGATGTGTAGCCTAAAAGCCCAGATCTTACGACTGCTCCAAGAGAAAATCTGGGAAATCGCTGCTGCTCCTGGTGGAGATTCAAATCCCTGGGGAACGTCAACCATATTCCAGGTTTTGCCATTCCCACTGCCTGGGACCTTGGGATTGGGAAATACCTAAGTGCCAAATTACATGATTTCAAAAACAACACTGAACGAATGCTACTAGACAGTAAACTCCATGACGGCAGGGATTAAGCCTACTGCTATAAGCTCCTTAAAGGCTTAGGGCAGTGATTTGCATAGAGTAGGGGCTCCATAAATACTTTTGACCAACTGACTGCAGAGCACTTGATTAGGTGATTAGAAACATACAAAAATAGCAATACGGTTTGTGGCCTCAAAGACTTTATAATCTAATGGTAGATATACCCCCTCTCCCCGGCCCCACGCATATCCTGCCTATATAAGATGATGAAACTCCATTTTTGAGTAGTTCCAATGCTCTTTCAGTTGACATTTTCTCTTTACCTCTAGTAAATTTTTATCCCTCTACTTGTTCATCTACATTGTCCATCTAATTGAGTGAGTGGGCTTAAAGGGCTTTGACCTATTTTGTAAAGTGCTCATCTTTGTTTATGCTCCACAAATGTTAACATAAACCCTGATACAGTTTGACAAAAGTCTCTTCTCCAGTGATAATGTTTTGGTGGATCAGTTCATCATATTATCAGGAAGAGTGGGTGCTCCAAAATAATTTAAGGATAATTTCAAGCTATTACATAATCTAATTTTCAAGTTTCATTGAACTCTACTTGGAAAAATAAATATGCTTTTAAAGAAGCAACCTTTCAGAAGAGTTGATGAAAGAATAATTGTTGTGAAAACAACTCTCCAATTATTCTATTACTGGATGAATCTGTGATACCACTTCTAGCTCTGTTTCTACTGGAACTTGAGATTCCTGATGACTGGCTGACATCTGAGAGCATCAGTGCATCCATCTTTCTTCCGAAACACTGCACTGTCGGCAGTGAATGAACCTACTGCCAAAAAGAAAGCTAGTGGCATAAAAGCGAAACCGATGTGTTGTAAAGTTAAAATGGGGTGTAAATGGGAAATCTCTGTAGTGACCATCACTGGAATTTGAAATGCTATAAGTAGAAGACGGCTTGTAGTAAACAGACTGATGTACACACCAGTGCTAAGGGAACAAGATGGGCTGGGCGAGATCAGAAAGGTGGAGTTAGTAAGGGAACTTCCCTTGGATGAGAGAGTCTTTTGAGGTGGGGAGGGTCAACGTTGGGGCAAGGTGAGGTTTACAGGATGGGGAGGCAGTTTCATGCAGGGGGAAGAGCATTTGCAATGAGTTATAGAAGGAAAGAGTCAAGACAGATACAGTTAAGAGGGTGAGAGCTGGAAAATAGAGCGGTAGGGTAATGAGGCAGCAGCCTGTGGAAGGATTTGACACCAAAAGTTTCTGTTTGATATGGAGAGTAATGGGAAGCCACTGGAACCAGAACTTGCTGTTACACTGTAATTCTCCCAAATGCTTAGTGCAATGTGCTCTGCACACAGTAAGTGGTCAATAAATACCACTGATTGGTGGGTGGGACCTTTTCTTGTGATTGTCTGTGTGAACATAGATACACCCAGACACAGGGTCAGAGAGAGAGGCCTCTCTCCATACCACAGAGGGAAGAAATGCACCTTCCTAAATTACAGAAATTAAATTTCTAGAGGACATTCTTACCCAGGAAACTGCTAGCAATGAGTATTTTCCACTGAAGCATGAGTGATGCATGCATGATGTTAACAGACAGCAAATATGGGTGTGGTTGAAGAGGTTGATGTGCAACTGCAAATCCAGTCAATCTTTCATGCAAGAAAAGACACTACCTTAGTGTCTGTGTTCGTGAGTTTATGGCTTGCAGTCAGTCAGTCAATTCTTGAGCGCCTACTGTGTGGACAGTACAGTACAAAATGCTTGGGAGGGTACAATATAACTATACAACAGACACATTCCTGTGTTCCTCATGGTTCTCAAGATCACCTCTCAGTAGCTCGATCTTTCCAAAGGCCCCGCTTAAGGAGAGCCAATGGTTCCCCTGAAAATAGATACCACTTTACCACCAAATTCTGTCCTTCCCCTCCATGAGCTGGGTGGGCATTCTTAATTCTGTTTCCTACTTCTGCACCTGCCTGTACATCGCAGGACGGTGTCCTGACAAATTCAGTGACAAAATTATTTCTGTGTTACTAATGAAAATCTTTGGTACTGTGTCCGACTTCCTAATAACAACAGTTGTGGTATCTGTCAAGGGCTTACTATGTGCCAAGCACTGTGCTAAGTGTAGGGGTAGGTATAATAATAATAATAATGGCATTTATTAAGCACTTACTATGTGCAATGCACTGTTCTAAGCGCTGGGGAGGTTACAAGGTGGCGAGGTTGTCCCACGGGGGGCTCTCAGTCTTAATCCCCATTTTACAGATGAGGGAACTGAGGCCCAGAGAAGTGAAGTGACTTGCCCAAAGTCACACAGCTGACAATTGGCGGAGCCAGGATTTGAACCCATGACCTCTGACTCCAAAGCCCGGGCTCTTTCCACTGAGCCACGCTGCTTGTCTAATATATATATATACATATATATATGGTAATGAGATGGGATTCAATCCCTGTGCCACAGGAGAGTCACAGTCTAAGAAGGAAGGAGATGAGGTTTTTTTATCCCCATTTAACAAGGAAACCGAGACCCAGAGAAGTTAAGTGACTTCCCGAGGTCACACAGCAGGCAAGTGGCAGAGTCAGAATTAAAACATGGGTTTCCTCATTTCCTGTCCTCTTTTTACTCTGGGTATAATCTTGGTTTCTACTGGGGAGAGTGTGACCTAATAGACAGAGCATGGCCTTGGGAGTCAGAGGACCTGAATTTTAATGCCGGCTCTGCCAGTTGCTTGTCTGTGTAATCTTGGGCAAGTCACTTACCTTCTTTGTACCTCAGTTTCCTCAGATGTAAAATGGGGATTCAATACTTGTTCTCCTTCCTACTTAGACTAGGAGCTTCACAAGGGACAGCAACTGTGACTGACCTAATTACCTTATACCTACCCCAGTGTTTATTACAGCACTTGACATATAGTAAGAGCTTAAATGCTTTTATTATTATTATTTTTATGTTATTTCTCCAAAATTGTGATAACAAAGTAATATTTATTTACTACATGCTTACTGCCTTCCTTTTTTTTCCTGGGTCTTGGTCAAAAAATCTCATTATAATGAATGAAATTCAACCAATGCAAAAAATCTCATTATAATACAGGAAATCAAAATGCCAGGAAAAAAAATCATGTTTTATAAGTGTTTTTCCTGTTAAACAGACCATGAATGTAAATTAAATAGCTACACAATATTCATTGGTAAATTTACTAAAACAGTTTCCAAACAATTGAACTGAATTGTTAAAATATAGTGTTCTCGGTTAAAATTAATGAACCTGATTAGGCACACTCAAATACAGTTTAATAGAGCTTTCACCTAAAAACTACTGTCTTGCTGCTTCACTGGGTTATCATATAAAAGGCGGAAAACAAACGTGTTCCATTTTTATCACTACCGGCATATGCTTTTTTCATAAACGTATACTATTTTTAAATTGGACAGCACACTTGAATGGAGCATTTTATGTGGCACAAGGTGAAGATGATTAAACAGAAAAATATATGAAAAAGCTGGATGGCAGCAAGAGTCCAGATTAAGCGGGGGAGGCCTGTATTAGGGTGGTAGCTATGAGAGTAGAAAGAAGTTAAGAGATAGCAGAGGAAATTACTATTGGAATTTGGGGCTTTTTTGGAGCCAGGACTATTACTGCTACGACTACCACCACCACCACCATCCAACTCTCCAACATTAATTTCAATTTCCATCTTACTTCACCCCATTCATCCCTCCCTACAATACAAGCTCGACAGAAAGCATAGGTGCTGCCAAATAGCCCACAGCGTGACCTAGGAGAAATAGTGTGGCCTAGCCGAGAGAGCCCACGACTGGGAGTCAGAAGACCCGGGTTCTAAATCCAGCCTCGCCACTCACCTTGGGAAAGTCACTAGTCCTCCATTTCCTCATTTATAAAAATGGGGATTTAATCCCCATTCTCCCTCCCCCTTAGACTTGAGCCTCATGTAGGACGGGGACTGTCTCATCTGATTATTCTGCATCTACTCCACCACTTTGCACAGTGCTTGGCACATGACAAGTACTAAAGTACCATTACTATTATGATTACTATCCTCATTCTCCATTCACCGGTTCATCATCAATCGTATTTATTGAGCGCTTACTATGTGCAGAGCACTGTACTAAGCGCTTGGGAAGTACAAATTGGCAACATATAGAGACAGTCCCTACCCAACAGTGGGCTCACAGTCTAAAAGGGGGAGACAGAGAACAAAACCAAACATACTAACAAAATAAAATAAATAGGATAGATATGTACAAGTAAAATAGAGTAATAAATATGTACAACCATATATACATATATACAGGTGCTGTGGGGAAGGGAAGGAGGTAAGACAGGGGGGATGGAGAGGGGGAAGAGGGGGAGAGGAAGGAAGGGGCTCAGTCTGGGATTCTTACCTTCATAAGGAGGAACACTGGGGCATTCTCGCTACATCAGCTGCACATTTCAAAAAGGGGCCTTTCCATGGAACCATGTTATAAAATGATAGATTGTAGGAGGGAGGCTACAGTTATAAAGAGCAGGCTTGGAAATTCACATCAATGTGTTTAGCCCAAATGAATAATGCCAAGATATTAGAGCATTTTCTCTCAAAATGCTTTGGTTGGCTGCCATTTAGGCAAAGATTAAATGCCACGTTCCACTACTCCAATTTAGCCGCAATAAAGTTACAAGGAAACTACAAATTACTCTGTCAAGTTACCCTTTGGCTGATCAATTTAAGTGAAATTAGCTGTTATGTAAACTACTATTCAGTGAAGATGCAGTGTATTGTTTGCATTCAGGACAATTGGATAAACATTTTATTATCACAGTGCCCTGGGATGACATTTTACCTTTGAGTGCTCTTTGTTGAAGAAGGTCCTAGTTCTGGTCTTAAACACGAAGTTATCACCGTAGCTCTGAATTAACTAGCCAGTCAAATCAGCCCAGAAATGCCCCTTGGCCTCAATTATCTGTGTATTTCAAGTGGACCATCCCATCTACCTGGTTAATTCAGGGGTTTTCCACCTTCCCTTCCACACCACCTATGCACTTGTCTAAACACTTTGAAACTCGGCATTTACATTCTTATGCTGTTGCTCCCCTACCTGTAATTTATTTAAATGTCTATCCAGATTCTAGGCATCTTGAAGACAGGGATTGGGTCTATCTACTCTATAATAGTCTCCCAGGAACTTAGTACAGTGCTCTGCACACAATAAAAGCACTCAATAAATATTACTGATTGAATTACCCAGATTATCTGCCTATAGTCTCCTAGGGAACTGCTCAATTCTCCAACTAGCATTGCTGAAAAGGTTCAAAAACACTGCGATTTTTACACTGAAGAAAAATGTTGAATTCATTTTCCACTGAACAGGAGTCAAACTCTTAGACTACAGGTACTCCCAAGTTTTCCCTGGCTCCTATCAATTTCAACCTATCATCATCATCATCAATCGTATTTATTGAGCGTTTACTGTGTGCAGAGCACTGTACTAAGCGCTTGGGAAGTACAAGTTGGCAACATATAGAGACAGTCCCTACCCAACAGTGGGCTCACAGTCTAAAAGTGGGCTCATAAGCTATTGGAAGAGGAGCAGCTTGGACGGACTCATTGAGGGTTTCAGTATTTAAACAAATGACATGAAAATAAATCTTCTAAGGTCAGATCCAGACCACCAAAATGAGATATTCAATGTTCAAATCTGTTTCCTTCATATGCTGCCCAGATGAAAAAAAAAATTGTAAATCAGAGCACCCGATGGTGGGTGAGAAAATTGTTAGGAATATTAACATAAAAAAGTAGCCCAGAAGTTCTTTGGTGTAAATCAAACTGTGAGGGCAGAAAGTGTATCTGGCTTCTGTCTCCATCGTGGCCAATCAGAAAGTCATTTCATTCTCTGCTGTGAGCATATTTGTACACATCCATAATTTCACGTAAACTCGTTATGGGCAGGGAAAATGTCTGCTAATTCTGTTGCACTGTATTCTCACACATGGTTAGAACAGTGCTCTGCACATAATAACCACTCAATAAATACCATTGACTGATTTAATGTCCGTCTCCTCTAGGCTGTAAGCTCCCTGTGGGAAGGGAATTTGTCTACCAACTATTGTATTGTACTCTCCCAAGCGCTTATATCAGTGCTCTGCACATAGTAAGTGCTCAATAAAAACAGCTGATTGATATACAATAGAGCTGGTAGAATCTCTACCTTCAAGGTGCTTACATTTCAGAGGGGGAGACAGACAACTGTTGTACTCTTTCAAATACTGAGAACAGTGCTCTGCCCACAGAATTCAAATACTACTGATTAACAAGTTTGCCAGTCAGATTAGAGAAAGCTTTATGAAAATGCCAGAGGGGAATGCTGTACCCTTCTATGGAGGACTCAACTAATAATAATAATAATGATGGCATTTATTAAGCGCTTACTATGTGCAAAGCATTGTTCTAAGCACTGGGAAGGTTACAAGGTGATCAGGTTGTCCCACGGGGGGATCACAGTCTTAATCCCCATTTTACAGATGAGGTAACTGAGGCACAGAGAAGTTAAGTGACTTGCCCAAAGTCACACAGCTGACAATGGTGGAGCTGGGATTTGAACCCATGACCTCTGACTCCAAAACCCCTGCTCTTTCCACTGAGCCACGCTGCTTAATGATGATGATAATAATAACTGTGGTATTTGTTAAGCACTTACTATGTGCCAAGCACTGTACTAAATGCTGGGGTGAATACAAGCAAATAGGGTTGGATATAGTCACTGCTCCATATGGGGCTCATAGTTTTAATGCCCATTTTACAGATGAGTTAACTGAAGCCCTGAGAAGTGAAATGACTTGCCCAATATCACACAGCAAACAAATGGCAGAGCCAGTACTAGTACTCACATCCTTCTGACTCCCAGCCTCATGCTCTATCCACTAGGTCATGCTGCTTCTCATCCTTCATTCCATGGTATTAAATAATAATGGTATTTGTTAAGTGCTTACTATGTGCCAAGCACTGTTCTAAGCACTGGGGGGATACAAGGTAATCAGGTTGTCCCACGTGGGGCTCACAGTCTAAATCCCCATTTTACAGATGAGGGAACTGAGGCCCAGAGAAGTGAAGCAACTTGCCCAAAATCACACAGCTGACAAGTGGCAGAGCCAGCATTCAAACCCACGATCTGACTCCCAAGCCCATTCTCTTTCCATTAAGCCCTGCTACATAAGTTCAAGCAAAAGAGTGTAAAATGTGACAGAGTAATTACAGAATGGTAAGATGAAATTTAATGAACATTATGAATTTAACTCCTTGTTCATTTCTTAAAGGTGATTTTTTGCATAAGCACTGAACTAAGCCCTTGGCAGAGTACAATAAACACGATCTTTGCCCTTAAAGGAGCTTTTCCACCACAGGGATGAAACAGCCAGAATTGCTTGTGAGGAATGTGCCTACCAACTTTGTTATATTGCACTCCCCCAGAAGCTTAGTATAGTGCTCTGCAAACAGTAATTGCTCAGTAAAAACTATCAAGTGATTGATAGGGACAGCACAGTAAAGCAGAACATTCTGATGTGAAAAGCAGTTAACACAAGGTTCCTGTGCAAAGTTTTTCCCCCAAGGGAAAAAGGTTAAACTAAAGCTCTTCGGCAATTCGCCAGTAGTTGAAACCCCACAACATTTTTCGTCATATTAATAGTGCCCTTGTTTGGTTCAAATTTAACGAAATAAACTAACCAGAGCCTCGATGAATTGCTTTATCTTATTCACACAAAAAATACCCTTGAATAAATGAGTAAAGAATTAAATTCATACTTAATAATCCTTAAATTTTTCCTCTTACCACACTGCAATTACTCTCTGAATTTCACATCTTAAATTTTTGCTTGTCCTCAGAAATTTGTCAGCATTAATGAAATAGTGTTCACCTAAATCTTCTCACAAAAATATGTCTAATGAGAGAACTTCTGTTCCCATCATAGCCTGTCACAAGAATTGGAAATCTTTTCCCACCTTCTATTAAAATATGGCTAAGACCAAATTATCTCCATACACTTCCAAGGCAATTGTCAGTTGGGCAATTGACTAACTGGGAAAGAACAGAATTAACGTTCCCTGCCCCTAAAGAGTTTACCGCCTTGAGTGGGAGACAGACATTAATATGAATAATTTATCATTTATATTTTAAGGGTATATACATAAGTGCTGTGGCAAATGTCAGATCTTCAAAGGAAAGAAGCTAATCTCCCTCACCTTGGAAATAGCGGGGCCAAGTGAAAAAAGCTCCGGATTAGGAGCTGGGACAGCGTATTTTCATCCCGGCTCTGGCCCGTTCCTATTGAGTGACCTTAGCCAAGTCACTTGACTTCTCTGGGCCTTAGTTTCAATCATCTCAAGTACAGAGGTGGAATAGCTGTACTCTGACTCTCTTAGCCCTTGGTAGCCCAATCAATGTAAGTATTTTTCAGAGCACCAATCTGAATTCTACTTTTATACTAGGCGGTGTCACTAGTGATATTTTAGGCAAGACAGTTTATTTGTTCACATTTACCGTGAGTCTGTATTTGAATTTTTCTATGGTATTTGTTAAGTGCTTAAGTGTCAAGCAATGCAATAAGCACTGGGGTAGATACAAGCTAATCAGGTTGGACACGTTCCACGTCCCACCTGGGGCTCACAGTCTTAATCCCCATTTTACAGATCAGGTAGCTGAGGCACAGAAAAGAGCATGTTACTTGCCCAAGGTCACAGAACAGACAAATGATGATATGATGATGATGATGGCATTTGTTAAGTGCTTACTATGTGCAAAGCACTGTTCTAAGTGCTGGGGGAGGTTACAAGGTGATCAAGTTGTCCCACAGGGGGCTCACAGTTTGAATCCCCATTTCACAGATGAGGTAACTGAGGCACAGAGAAGTGAAGTGACTTGCCCAAAGTCACACAGCTGACAGTTGGCAGGGCCGGGATTTGAACCCATGATCTCTGACTCCAAAGCCCGGGCTCTTTCCACTGAGCCACGCTGCTTCTCTGACAAATGGCCGGGAAAGTTTTAGAACTCAGGTCCTTCTGCCTCCCAGCCTGTGCTCTATCCACTAGGCCACACCGCTTCTCCTTTGTAACTTTGCCCCAATATTTCAGAATATCAACTATTCCGTAAACTGGGATAATTTTCGAAATACATCCAATCATGCATGATGTTTGCAGGGGCAGAATTCTGAAAATTTCATCTGCTTTGAGCTCCTTCTCAGAAGCCTTAATGTATTACATTCCCTCCTGTTCCAGAAAGATGAATGAAAATGGAAAGAATGGAGAGTTGCAAAATAAACAAGAAACATACCTTTAAAGTTAAATTATTTACTAGATTTGTGCCCAATGTTTGCTCTACCCAAAAACAAAAAAAAAATGCTCTACTCAAAACAATTTTTTGAAAGTACTCAATGTTTCTGGTTAATTACTTTTCCTTCGTGGATTGAGTTTGAGTCCTTCAGATCTGCTTTTAATGTTTACACTATGAAAACCTGTTACTCATTTGAGTTTCCAAGTTTTGATAGATTAAACCTGTCAAAAGCGTTGGTAATTGCACTCTACCTTTGTCTCCATATGGCTCTTAGATGCCTTCCAAACTTCCTAGCAAGCAGCATTTCTTTTGATTTCATTGTCAGTAGACAGTCCTTCCAAACTCAAATCTCGCTCTCAAGTACTGTTTCTCAAACACCATCCGGTCATTGGGAGGCTATGCTAGTCAGAAAATAAAGTCACCAGAACCCAGAAAATGGGATTAACTTGACAGCTCTGGAAACTTTTAGATAAAAAGGACTGCACAAAGAGATTGTTCCCAATTCCTCACTACTTCATCTGCCCTTTCTAAAAGCTACCATTGCAGCAATCCAGATTCCACCTGATATTTTACATTCTGCTCTACTGCGGGTTGGCCTGTCAGCACTGTTAGGATTGAAATAGCTGGAAGTATCAAACCTACCAGGAAAGAAAGGAAAGTTCCTCGAGAATATCAATGGGAGATCCAATGCACATATCGTGCTGGATTCATTATTTTCGTTGGACCACTAGATCAAATTCAGTGATTGGAAATATCTCTCCATAGATATATTTTCTTATGGTACCTGTTGATTGATTACTGTGTTTCAGGCATAGATCAGATCATACTTTTTACAGGTGAGACCACTGAGGCAGAGAGCAGTTAAATGATTTGCCCAAGGTCACCTAACAGACAAGCGATGGAAGTGGGATTAGAACCCAGATCCTCTGACTCTCAAGGCCCATGCTCTTTCCAGTAAGGCCATGTTGCACCCCTATGTATCTTAGTAAGCATTTAGTTATCACTTCACACATTTGCAAGCCCCTTTCTCATTATTATTTTTATTAATAATAGTGGTATTTGTTAAGCCCTTACTATCAGGATCAGACACAGTCCCTCTCTCACACGCCACTCACAGTCTCATGGGGAGGGAGAACTGGGACTGAATCTTCACTTTACTAATGAGGAAACTGAGGCCCAGTGACCTGCCCAATGCACGGAAGTGGTGGAGCTGGGATTAAAACCTCTACTCTGATCAATCAACAGCATTCTCTGAGTGTCAACTATGTTCAGAGAACCACACTGACATCTTGGTACAGAACAAAAAAAATTACTAATCATCTCCTTGCCTGCCCTCAAATCAAATACGATTGATTGATTGCCCTCAAGGGATTTTACAATCTAGTCCAGGAGACAGATGCTAAAATAAATGTACACACACACACACACACGCTAGTGGAAAGAGATCAGGCCTGGTAATCAGAGGTCCTGGATTCTAATCCCATCTCTGTGATCTTGGACAAATCACTAAATCTTTGTGCCTCAGTTTCCTCATCTGTAAAATGGGGATTAAAATCTACTCCCTTTACTTAGACTGTGAGCCCCATGGCAGGCAGGGGCTGTGTCCAATGTGAATATCTTGTACCTACCCGAATGGTCAGTAAAGTGCTTGGCACATAGTGAGCACAAATACGATACTTATTATCATTATTATTGTGCTTCAGCGGGAAGACGGTTAGAGGATTTAAGTGGAGACTTAAGGTTTTCCATTGTATGGACCCAGAAGCAAGTTCCTGAAGAAAAGGAAAAATGAGACACTTTTCTACGAATGAGGCTCTTCCCAAAATTTAACAGGCATAATATCGTTACTAATAATACTTGCCTCGCCTCTACAATTTGACTGAAAAGTCTAAATGAGAGAAGACACTGCTTCACATACTAATTACATACTTTTGTTAGATAACATTTTAAAACTTCTAAAACCCATCTGGTTTCACATCTGCAAAGGCTATACAGCTATAATTGGAATGGAATAACTAAAGTGGGAGTTATTCTTTAAGATACATCGCTGGATATCTTTTGGCTTCAAAGTGTGAAAACAATTGTCAGTTTGGTTGCTTTTGTAAATGTGCAATTTTACCTGCCATTACATTTTAAGTGTGGGATTTTTTTGTTTTGTTTTTAAATAACACACTTTTAATCCCAAAGAGCTTTCCCATTACTTAACTCATTTTTAAAGGGGTAAAGGTTCAAAGCCAGTTCTCAAAGTAGAAGTAGGCTGAGAATGAAGAATCCTAGTTTTTCTCTGATTTAGGTTTACAGTTGTTTCTCAGAGCACATTAATACCAACAATCTCATTTTTATCAAAAGAGCCTCGAAGGGAGAACATTTATCCCAATTTTGCAAATGAGGAAACTGAGGGCCAAAATGTTTACGGGATTTTTTTTACGGAATTTATTAAGCACTTACTACGCAACAAGCACTGTCCTAAGCGCAGGAATAGATACAAGATATTCAGGTCGGACACAGTCCCTGTCCTACATGGAGTTCTCAGTTTAAATAGGCGGGAATAGGATTTAATCCCCATTTTACAGATGAGAAAACGAGCCCAGAAAAGTGAAGTGACTTGCCCAAGATCACACAGCAGACAAGTGTTGGAGCTTGGAGCCAGGATTACAACACGGGCTCAACTATGCCACGCTCCTTCAGAGTCTGTCAGCAGGCCAGAAGCAGAATGAAGAGTAGACCTGGGTCTCCTGACTTCCTACCCTGTGCAGTTTCCACTATGCCACCCTGCCTCAATTGTTCCAGTTCCTTATGTGTAAAGGGAGGATAACCTTCACCGGGAAGATTAAATACTAATTTGTTATTTAAGCACTTACTATGTGCCAGGCACTGTACTAAGCACTGGAGCAGATACAGGGTAATTGGGTTGGACAGTCAATGTTCCATGTGGGGCTCACAGTCTTAATTCCCATTTTCCCGATGAGATAACTGAGACCCAGAGAAGTGAAGTGACTTGCCCAAGGCCACTCAGTAGATAAATGGAGGAGCAGGGATTAGAACCACGTTCTTCTGCCTCCCAGGTTCGTGCTCTATCACTTAGGCCACAGTCTGTCCCCAAATTCCTTTGAAGTTACGAGGTGGACAGAGGCGGAGAACATGTGCCACTGGTGCTTTTTTGAAGTTGGTGGGCGAAGCAAGCTGAGAGGGGTCCCGTTTGGAGGCTGACGCCGGGATCCCGGTTTGAGAGTCACATTACTGACTGAAACAATTTACCCAAGGAATGTGCACAATCTCCATCCTTTGTAACTATCCTATACCTTTGCCCCTTCAAAGCCTTATTGAAGGCACATCTCCTCCAAGAGGCCCTCCCAGACTAAGCCCCACTTTTCCTCACCTCCCACTCCCTTCTGCATCACCCTGACTTACTCCCTTTGCTCTCCCCACCTCCCAGCCCCACATCACTTATGTACATTATCTATCATTTTATTTATTTGTATTGATGGCATTTATTAAGCACTTACTATGTGCACTGTTCTAAGCACTGGAGAGCAGCACTCTCTCCATCCCCCCCAATCTTACCTCCTTCCCTTCCCCACAGCACCTGTATATGTATATATGTTTGTACATATTTATTACTCTATTTATTTATTTTACTTGTACATATCTATTCTATTTATTTTATTTTGTTAGTATGTTTGGTTTTGTTCTCTGTCTCCCCCTTTTAGACTGTGAGCCCACTGTTGGGTAGGGACTGTCTCTATATGTTGCCAACTTGTACTTCCCAAGCGCTTAGTACAGTGCTCTGCACACAGTAAGCGCTCAATACAATTGATTGAGTGATTGGAGAGGTTACAAGGTGATCAGGTTGTCCCACGTGGGGCTCACAGTCAATCCCCATTTTACAGATGAGGTAACAGGCACAGAGAAGTTAAGTGACAGCTGACAATTGGCGGAGCCGGGATATGAACCCGTGACCTCTGACTCCAAAGCCCAGGCTCTTTCCACTGAGCCACGCTGCATTGATGTCTGTCTTCACCACTCCAGACTGTAAGCCCATTGTGGGAGGGGAATGTAACCATCTACTGCTGTATTGTGCTCTCTCAAGAGCTTAGTACAGTGCTCTGCACATAGTAAGCACTCAATAAATACGAATGAATGAATGAATGAAGTGGAAGGGACCTTCTTACAGTGTTCCCAGCCCTGTTCGGTGTGAAATACTTTATTTAAAAATGAAAATCAAATGCTCCATTTGTAGCTCTAGAATCTTTGCCTCAGAAACAGAGGGAACACGGTGCCTGCTTGGATGTCACAGATCCTCAAACCTCACCGTCAACCACCCTGATTAGACAGAAATTAATTAGATAAAGTAGCCATGAGCCTGCCTTTGAACCTTTCAGCAAACAATGAGACCTAGCTGGACAATGCTTTTTGAATGTGTATTGATGGGTAACTTCAAGGTTTCAATAAGAACTGGTAATTCAGAGGGAAGAAGAGGCTGACATTACCCCTATGTGGTTTATAAAATGATCTTCTTGATGTATTAAACTTGCTTCCGCTTTGTTAGAATTTCCCAGACTTGCTTGTGGCTGTTGAATTAGCTCTTCAGATACTTTCAAAGGGAAAACTAATGAGAAAAACATAGTTAAAGCCCCTGATACAAACTCTAACTCAAAAATGGAGACTAAAATGAAATCTGTTTTCAAGCTATATTTAATGAAGAATTAATTATTTCTAGGGCTCTAGTCCATATCCTGTTTTTTATGCTTCATCTCCTCAGTTCAATAATTGATACCATTATTTCCGAAGCAGTTTGAAGTTGGTGTTTTAAGAGGAAAAAAATCCAATGACCTTAGAGATACAGGAGGCAAGAGTCATTTATCATTCAAGGGTCTGTTGAGAAGCAATACCTCCAATTTTTTCAGACAAGTCAACTCTGGTTGTTTTTCTAAAATGCACTAGCCAAAGCAGAAGTTCCTAGAGAATGTGGGACTTCAGGGGGAAAAGCTGTTTTAGTAACCTGACTTTTCCCCCAAAGCACACAACCAATGGTATTTACTGAGTGCTTATAGTGTGCAGAGCACTGCACTAAGCACTTAGGAGGGTACAACAGAATAGTCAGTCAGTCAAGCGTATTTATTGAGCACTTACAGTGTGCAGAGCACTGAATTAAGTGCTTGGGAGAGTAAAATACCACAATAAACATACACATTCCCTGTCACAACGAGTTTAGAGTCCAGAAGGGGAGATAGACAATATAAATACATTTCAGCTATGTAACTAAGTGCTGTGGGCCTGGGAAGGAGGGGATGAATAAGAGGAGAAAGTCAGGGTGGCACAGAAGGGAGTGGGAGAAGAGGAAAGGAGGGCTTAGGGAAGGTCTCCTGGAGGAGATGGGCCTTCAGTGAGGCTTTGAAGGGGGGAAGAGCACTGTACTAAGTACTTGGGAGAGTACAACATAACACATTCCTAGCATTCCAAAGCCCAGAACATGGAAAGCAATACATTCTTAGAACAGTGCTTTGCACATAGTAAGCACTTAACAAATACCATAATTATTATTCTGTGATCCTGCTCACATCCTATTTCCAGACTCTTGCTGCCCTCCTCCCCAAAACTTTGGTTCCCTGCTTAATTAAAAACACAATCTATGAAAAGGAAACCTAATGAAAGTTGAGTCATTAAATACACTCCTAAACCAGCAACCTTCCATCTCCAGCAGCTACCTATTTGCACCTAATGTGATTGGGCACAGCCTGGGGCATGTGAGGAAACCCACCTAACCTTAGGACCTACTGATTTGAATGCCATCAGGTTTACTTTTTTTTTTTTTAATTCCTCTGAAAAGGTTTCTTTTCCTATTATAGGCTGAATTTTCCTTCTCAGAGGTGCATGTTCCGATAAGCGATCACAGTTGATTTATCATCCCAAAGACATAAATGCACATTCGACTCCCCAATCTTATGTGCCCAGCACTGTGCTAGATACAAGGATTAGATGCAGTCCCTGATCCACATGGGGCTCACAATTTAAGAGAAGGGGAGGGTGGATATCTTATTCCCATTGGCCAGTTGAAGAAAATGAGGCACAGAGAAACTAAGTGGCTTGCCCAAGGACATGGCTAGAATCCAGGTCTCTTGAAGGTCAACCCTGTGTTCTTTCTATTAGGGACCACTGCCATCTTAGCCCCTCATTTCACGGCAGCAATGGGTAAGACCTATGGCTATCACTGACTACAATCAATCACAGCTTTTTACTGAGCTCTTATAGAGCACTGTTCTAAGTGTTTGGGAGAGTACAATACAACAAAATTAGAAGACACATTCCCTTGCCCACAGTAAGCACATTCCTAAAAGGGGACTCATCCCAAACTTCTACAACAGCAACAGTCAGTAAAGAAGCTTGTGGTTTAGATTTTCAATTCCAGGAAGTTTGAGTTTTCTCTCCAACTGCCTATACCTGATCCTTTGACTCACCTTTCTGGCTGGCAGCTTTTCAGGCCCTTTGAAAACTGATTAATGCTTTTATCAAAATCCATGCCAGACACAATAACCCAGCTGACTTTGGAACCTGTGAGTAGGCAAATGTCAGCAACATAAAAAATTAAGGAACTGAAATCATGACTCATTTCATTAGGTTCGTTTTCATTCTCTATGTTTTTACCAAGAGAAAGCTGTCTGCAAATCCTAACTCTTGCTAGTGAAGGTGTTTCAATATGCAGTGATTATAACCTTACACGACTCAAGCTGTGGTTTCCGTTGGTTGGCAAAGTTTGGGATCCAACACAAGAGCCTTTGGCAATATGCAGCTGACCAATAAGAGAAAGAATATCAACCATTAAATGGTTTAATCAAGACTTTGTGCAGAGTACCATACTAATAATAATGGTATTTCTTAAGTTCTTACTATGTGCTAAGCACCATACTAAGCGCTAGGGTAGGATACAAGATAATCAGGTTGGATACAGTTCCTGTCCCAGATGGGTTACAATCTACGGTGGAGGGAGAATTTAATCCCCATTTTTACAGATGAAAATACTCAGGCACAGAGAAGTTAAGTGACTTGCCTAAGGTCACACAGCAGAAATGTAGTGGAGCTGGGATTAGAGTCTAGGTTCTCTGACTCCTAGGTCTGTGATCTTTCCACTAGGCCATGCTGCTTCCCTAAGTGCTTAGTGAAGTATAATAATAATAGTAATAATTATGGTATTTGTTTAGCACTTATTATGTGCCAAGCACTTTTCTAAGTGCAACAGAGTTGGTACACACATTCCCTGCCCACAAGGAGCTTGCAGTCTGGAATACAACAAGCACACTGCTTTGATTTCTGGGATTTTTAAATAATACCTGTGGTGCTATTAACTCCTTTCTTTATGCTAAAGATCTGAAATAGATATATGATATGGAAACTGGACCCAATCAATGGTATTTATTGAGTGCTTACTATGTGCAGAGCACTGAAATAACAGCTTGGGAGAGTACGATACAACAGAATTAGCAGACACGTTCCCTGCCCATAATAATCTGTTGCACAAGGGGCTCACAATCTAAGAGGGAGAACAAATACTTCATTCCCATTTTGCAGATGACGAAACAGAGGCACCAAAAGGTTAGGTGACTTGCCCATGGTCACAGAGCAAGCTAGTGGAAGAACTGGGAATAAAACCTGGTACTTTTGACTCTGTTTCACGCCTTTCCACCAGGCCTTGATGTGTGCTTTTGTTTTACGAATCACGAACAAAGAATGAAGTAATATGGCCCAGATTAAAGTCCTATCTCATCAGCTGGAGCCAAATATGTTTTTTAATGTCAAAGTTGAAAAAGTCAAAATTAAGGCTTTCACAAGGGAAAATTTGAAGCTATGGATTTTTATTTTTCCCATTAGACTGAGCAAAGGAATGGAAACTTCCAAAGCAGAACATGAGCTGTTTGATCCTAGGAAGTGGATTAGCCTTCCACTGCCTTTTGTTTTCAACATTTTCATTTACAATTTGCTTTTGAAGAATTCTCCACAGGAAAGTCCTGCTGGAAAGAGTCGCAGCTCACTTTACCGACTTGAGAAAACTATTTTTTTTTTTTAAAGGTCACCAATGCATTAACCTACACACCTGACCAAAGGATTTATTGGACTTTGTCTTTTATGCAGTTTGCATTTTATGTTATTTCATCTTTCCTACTGTGTCTGTTGCCAAACCTTTCCCCATCTCATTTTTAAATGCTAAAAAACAGTGCGACCTAGTGGGAAGAGCATGAGCCTGGGAGACAGAGGACCTGGGTTCTAATCCTGGCAGTTCCCTGCCAGCTGTGTGACCTTGGGCAAGTCACAACTTTCCTCTGCCACACTTTCCTCCTCTGTAAAATGGGTTTTCAGTACCTGCGAATGTCATGTGAGATGGACTGTGTCCAATCTGATTATCTTGTATCTACCCCACTGCTTGACACATAGTATAACTGCTTAACTATCACAATTTTTACTGTGAGCCCCTGCAGAACCCGGGGCTGTGTGTAGCCCTCCCCCATTTTTCCCCAGGGCTTAATACAGGGCCATGCACACAGCAATATTATTATTTCTAGTACCTGAGATACATTAAAAGCAAGTGCTTAGCAGTGTTCTGCACATTCAATAAACACCATTAATTAAAAACAGCAAATGCCATTTCTCCACCTGCTTTTTCATAATATTGCCCCACACAATCTGGGTTCTAAATGTCATCCGAGGCAGGCAAGATCTGACAGTCCGGAAACGAGGGGCAAGAAGATCAAACCAAGTCATCAAAAAGAGCTGATTATCTATTCTATTCTCAGAACCTGCAATTACTGAGTTGGTCCTTTTGCATGGTTAATATGCAGATGGCACTCAGAGAAGATATTCAGCTTATTAGTGCTTAGCCAAGGTCAACATAAGATAACGTGTTCTGTCATTTCTTGCTCCCGGCGCCTCTCTCCGTATGGGACCGCTTCCTTTACAAGCAGATCGAATGCTTGTGAAATGAAGCCCTCGATGGTTTGTAAGTGCAACTCTACTGACTGATGAAGGCCTGAGGGGAGAATGTGTGATTCAAAGCGTGTGGAGGCACAGATGGAAAATGAGCAATTCCAGAAAGCTTGCTGGTGGCATCGCCACACTCTAAGAACTTCATCTGGAGGTCTGCCCTTCTGAGAGAGACTGGCGAACTGTGCTGTGAAGGTAGCAGACTGGTGAATCATACCTGTGGTTCTCCCCAAAATTATTTGGAAGGCTCTCCCTCACCCTACCCCCTACCCCTGCTGCCCGGCCCCACCAAATCAACCGTTTCCTTGACAACTCCAGTGGCACAGGGCTCCGCTGCATGGAACTCTCTGCATGCACCTGTTACTTCCTGACAGAGGAGATATAAATAGTTGGATTTGAAAAAAAAAAAATCTATTCCTCTGAAACAACATATTGCCCCTGGGAGACTGGGCAAGTTGACTCTTACGCTCTCTACCTTATGTAATGGATGAAGCTGTATATTTTCGGCTTTCTCTCCCAGCCTCTCTTTCTCGTCCACGCTTACTTTCTAGCCGCGGAGCTGGCGAAAATCGCATTATGGTTCGTTCGGCACTTGATCTCCAGCCAGCAGCATCAATAAACAAAGTTCGACGTTCTGAATCTTTTAGGTCAGCATTTCAGTGTTTAACTGCCATTTAAAACTCCCTAGTCTCGCACTGTAAAATGGAGATTCCAAACCTGTTTTCCTTCCTGTTTAGACTGTGAGTCCCAACTGGGACAGCATTAGACACTAGATTGTCTTCTGTCTATTCCAGCACTTAGTACAGTGTTGGGCACATAGAAAGCACCTAAATGCCGCAATGGTTATCTTTTTTGAGTGTCAAGAATTCAACGGGTGTCTTCCGAGAAATGGCTGATTCCATCAGCCCTGTCCCTAATCTTCAATCTCCTCCTCTTGCTTGCCTCTTTTCTTCCATCCCAAATCTCCGGGGAACACTCTACTGTACTTTCTCAAGTGCTTAGTACAGTGCTCTACACACTGTAAGTGCTTAAATACTGTTTGATATGCAAGGGTGATTTGCTTTCCCTCCTCCCGCTCACTCCAATTACTCACTTGGAGTCATAAAGCCTTGGAAATCCAGTCTTTCCCCTCATCATCTTCTGTCAGGGAACCATGTCGGGTATTTGCCAATGTCTGGGCGCTATACCGGTCACAGGACTCAGACTCAGATAATCAAACTTACTTAGATTGTGAGCCCTACGGGGATCAGGGACTACATCAATCAATCAATCAATCGTATTTATTGAGCGCTTACTATGTGCAGAGCACTGTACTAAGCGCTTGGGAAGTACAAATTGGCATCACATAGAGACAGTCCCTACCCAACAGTGGGCTCACAGTCTAAAAGGGGGAGACAGAGAACAGAACTACATCTGATCTGATTGAATCCTATCTTCCCCAGTGCTTAGTACAGTGCTTGACTCATAGTAAGAACTTACCAAATAACGCAAGTATTATCATAGGCAGGGAACGTGTCTGCTAACTCTGTTGTGCTGTACTCCCCCAAGTGCTTAGCATGGTGCTGGGCACAAAGTAAGTGCTCAATAAATACCATTATCAAAGCATCACCCGTACCATATGCCAAGAGGTATTGGACGCCATTTCCGATTGTTGCTGGGGCGATGCCACTTTCAGCCCACTGAGGGTCAGCCCTGGGTGGCAACCGGCGGGGGGTTGGGGGGGTGGCACGGCTAGTCCCTTCTCTGACGAGCACAAAGCCTCCATAAGCCACCTCCTTGGAGGTTCAATTTGGAACAGAGCCCAAAAGGCAAGCAGAGCTCACTTCATTCATTCAATCGTATTTATTCATTCAATCGTATTTATTGAGCACTTACTGTGTGCAGCACTTGATTGAGTGCTTACTGTGTAGAGCACGGTACTAAGCGCTTGGTCCTTGGCCACTTCCATCTCCTTAGAATGGAGCTCTTGTCCAATAGTGCTGATCCACCAATCACTGCTATCTACTGAACGCTTACTGTGTGCAGAGCACTGTACTACTACTACCAGCAGTAGTGGTATTTGTTAAGTGCTTACTATGTGCCAAGCACTGTTCTAAGCACTAGGGTAAATACAAGGTAATCAGGTTGGACACAGTCCCTGTCCCACATTCATTCATTCAAGCGTATTTATTGAGCGTTTACTGTGTGCAGAGCACTGTACTAAGCACTTTGGAAGTACAAGTTGGCAACACATAGAGACAGTCCCTACCCAACAGTGGGCTCACAGTCTCAATCCCCATTTTACGGATGAGGTAACTGAGGCACGGAGCAGTGAAGTGACTTGCCCAAGGTGGCACAGCAGAAATGAGGCAGAGCCAGGATTAGATCCTACGTCCTCTTAATCCCAGGCCCATAAGCTCTTTCCACTGAACCATACTGCTTCCCCTGTACAAAGTGCTGTACTATGCGCTTGGGAGAATATAAAAAAAATAGAGTGGGTAGATGTGATCCCTGCCCAAAAGGAGCTTACAGTCTATGGGAGGAATTTACAGTCCCAACCTGGTCCCTCTACTCCAAACGGGAAGGAAGCCAAGAGAGTCAGTTGCGTGACACCCTTGCCATGGGGCACTGTCTCTCACACCCAGCCCCCTCCCACTGAGTTGTTGGTTGTGGCCGCCCCTCTCTACCCTCCTTTCTCATCTCTCCACTTCCACTACCGGTCCCAAGTCTCCAGCCCCGCGCTTGCCTCGATCTTTTCCCTCAGTCCACATCTCCCAGCCTGAGCTGGTCTCTCTTGCCAGAGTCTCTCCCCAGGCCCCTCCTTAGGCGACTTCTCATTCAACATAGGAAGTTGGGGCTCCTACTATAATGAAAACAATAACTAAAAGCCTTTTGACGCCAGCACCAAGTAATTCAGTCGTTATTTATCATATCTCTATTATGTTGCTGCTTAAGACAAATTGAAAGGAGCCTTTTATTGATGCTGGTATCCCGCCGCCTCTGCTTTTTGCTTATTTGCCTGGTTCTTTTAATGTTATCTGTTTAAGTACCACCATCCAGATCATTCCTATTCACCTCTTTCCACAGTACTTCCGTTTCATAATCATTTTGTCAAAACAGAAAAGAAACGCTCTCACCGATATTCATGGTGCACATGGTCCTTTATGTTGCAATCTCAGTTGGCAGAGTTGGATATCTTTTTGTGCACTTAAACTGCCATTTGTTCTTTGAAGGGCAGTTCCTTGTTCCAAAATACACCATGGAGCCAAATTTCTGACTGTGAATTAAGCTGGAGACACCTAAAACCCTTTCCTCCCAATCAAGAACAGAACGGGAACAAACAACTCACGCTCAATCCACTATTCAAAAGCAACAGAAATCTGGCAATGCATGCTTTACGTATGTATAAAGTGAGTGGACCTTTTGTGAACAAGACTAGAAGGCAGAGCTGAAACATCGCCATGTATTAAAAATAACGGTTCTGTCTGAATCACAAGGTGGAAGCCACAAAGTTACTCCTTGGTCATTTCAGTTATATTTGTCCACAAAGATTAGCTATCAGAGCATTTACTATATAGTTCTGGTGTCCAGCATGTAAACTGCTTGAGGGAAGGGAACATTTCTATCAACTCTACTGTACTCCCCCAAGCACTTAGTACAGTGTTCTGCAAAAAAATCAGCGCTCAATAAATAGCATTGATTGATTCAGAGGAGCCAGATCCCTGGTTTATGGAGTTCAAAGACATCATAGGTGGCATTTATGGGCAGTACGAATGCCACTGATACTCCGGCAGCTTCAGGCAAGCTGACACTTCACACCCAAGGGAGAGGGAGATGGAAAAGTACAGTGCCTGGTACACAGAGCTTAACAAATACCATAATTATTATTTCTAAAAGAGCAGAATTCCCTGATGCTCCAGTGCTTCCATTCTCCTCTAGATGGGATGATCCTTGAGGGCAGGGGTCAAATCTTATTTCATTACATTCTTTGAAGTACTTAGTACCACGGTCTGCACACAGTAGGTGCTCAATAAATATTAGTGGTTGACTTATTATTTAACAATCGAGTCTGGTGGAGTCCCTGTCAGGAACGATGGGTGAGCCTGGACCCTGAAACATCAGGATCGAAAACCTATGCCAGCCCGTTGTTGGGTAGGATCTGTCTCTATATGTTGCCGACTTGTACTTCCCAAGCGCTTAGTACAGTGCTCTGCACACAGTAAGCGCTCAATAAATACAATTGAATGAGTGAATGAATGAAAATCCATTAGAAGAAAAAAATTGATTATGATGGGTTATTCTTAACTCTTCACTTTTTTTTCCCCTAGCATATCTGAATAGAGTTTGTTCTTTTTCTCCCCCCACCCCCACATCCCGTTCTCAGAAATTGGCTGTTCAGCTCTGAGTATTTTTGCCCGGTCAGAATTCCAAATATAGAGCAGCCTTAGCTGCTGAAATAACTGTACACTTATTATCCTTACAATCAGTTCGAAGAATCACTCATCAGGATTCAAAATGGGGACACAAACCATTCTCACTAGTAGCTTTCTAAAATCCGTTTTTATCTTGTCCTTCATTTAACCCAAAGTATGCTCCTCGTGAAATAGATCCCGGGGTCCCTTTCTGTGATTAAAAACACTTGTACTGCCTCTTCCTTTCCCTGAGTAACATCATCTTTGCTCCTCAGTAAAAGCCGTAGTCAAAGAAAACTTCAGTGCAACAGAAATTCCGGCTTGAGAGTCATGAGATACAGTTTTATTTTCAAAATCTAAGGGAACCTACCCTATTCTCACTTGTCAGCAGTTAATCAATCAATTGTGTTTATTGAGCGCTTACTGTGTGCAGAGCACTGTGCTAAATGCTTGGGAGGGTACAAGAGTGGAGTGTATAAAGTGAGTATTCCTTCACATTCTGGTGCTATCAGCTCATTTTTTAAGGATTAGGTTTATCATCTAAATTGCCACTATTCCATATATCAGCTCAATCTTGTCTCCACTAAGATAAACATATCAATACCACAATTGTCAAAGGTTGCATCCATAATCATCATCCTCGTCTCCTCACCCATCAACAACTAATATTTATTCAGCTCTTTGGGCATGGATGATAACATTAGAACAATATGGCTCCTGAAACTGCGTTCAGATGATAGTAATTGTGGTATTTGAGTGTTTACTAGGTATCAAGCACTGTACTAAGGGCTGGGGAAGATACAAGATAATCAGGGCTCACAGTCTAAGTAGGAGGGAGAACAGGAATTGACTCTATTTTGCACATAAGGGACTGGAGCCACAGTGAAGTGACTTCCCCAAGGTCACACAGCAGACAAATGGTGGATCCAGGGTTAGAACCCAGCTCCTTCTGATTGTGGACCGCATCCAACCTGATTAGCCCGTAGCTACCCCAGTGCTTAGTACAGCACCTGGTACACAGTAAGCACCTAAAAACCACGGAGGAAAAAAAATAGGATCCTGCCTACAGAATCACAGTGATCAAAATGGCAACCCTAGGCAGCAGGAGGAAGTGGGGTAGCTTTTGCCCTCTTGGACTTTGACCACAATCATCAATCGTATTTATTGAGCGCTTACTGTGTGCAGAGCACTGTACTAAGCGCTTGGGAAGTACAGGTTGGCAACATATAAAGACAGTCCCTACCCAACAGAGGGCTCACCGTCTCGAAGGGGGAGACAGACAACAAAACAAAACATTAACAAAATAAAAGAAATAGAATAGTAAATATGTACAAGTAACTGCCACTCACAGGAGAACAGGGGCTGGGGCACTGTGCAGGGCTGTCTGATTTGATTGGGACTGAGAAGACCCAGAACCCTTAATTCTGTAGATGGGTCAAGCCTCACTGTGACTATAGGGTCCTGTCTATAGGGTCACTGAGCAGTCTCAATCCCCCAAGAAGGGACCTTTCTAGGTTCAACCAAGAAGCATGTGGGATCTAATGTCAGCAAGAGGATAAAATGCCTATCAGTGTTTCTACCCTCCTTTTCTCTGAAAAGCAGAGTGTACACACTCCTGCCTGAGATGAAGATGAGATGTCCCTACCCAACAGTGGGCTCACAGTCTAGAAGGGGGAGACAGAGGGTGGGATTAAGTGCATTGGTGAGCTGGAAGGGAAAATTAAGTGTGTTTTTTAGGGAGGGGGTGGGGAAATGAGAACTTTAGGGAAGGCCTGTTAGAGAAGAAACAATTTCAGAAGGACTTTTATAGAGATGGAAGACTCCTGGTGTGTCAACAGGGTAGGTGGGGGGTGGGATTGGGGGTAGAGGAGAGCAGGGGAGAGGAACAGGATAATAGCTGGGGGGCAAATACAAACAGGATGTCAGGGAAAAGGCCAATGGTGACAGACTCAGCACCACCAGGCTACCTCCCCGCACCTGGGAATCCCGCTTTGAGGATGAGTTATTCCCCTAAGATTGGCCATCTTCACTTAATGATAATCAGAATAATTTCCAAGGTTTTCCAGGTAGATTTCCACATTGACCCTAGGCAGCAGGAGGAAGTGGGGTAGCTTTTGCCCTCTTGGACTTTGACCACAATGGGGATGAGGGGGGTAGAGGAGAGCAACAGGATAATAGCTGGGGGGCAAATACAAACAGGATGTCAGGGAAAAGGCCAATGGTGGCAGACTCAGCACCACCAGGTTACCTCCCGGCACCTGGGAATCCCGCTTTGAGGATGAGTTATTCCCCTAAGATTGGCCATCTTCACTGAATGATAATCAGAATAACTTCCAAGGTTTTCCAGGTAGATTTCCACATTGGAAGTTTCGAAACCCTATAACAGACACCTTCTCTCTACCTCCCTCCGGAGCACCACAGAATCTATTCATACTCAACTCTAAAGTTAAATTAATCAGACTTCAAATAGAATATCGAACTAGCTTTGCCATAAAAAAAAAATATTTGAAGGTAAATAAACCCAGGTTATTCCAACCTTCTGTGAAAAATAAACACCTAAATTAATATTAATCACAGGTTATTTCACCTTAGATTTCAAACGCTGATCAGAGCAAATTAGCCCTGCAAATAAGTGCCCAAAATATACCAGTCCCAATGGCAGGCTCACCTTCTCCTGAGGGTAAACTTAACAGGAAATAAAATCAAGAATTATGACTCACCCAAGGCAAGTGGGCAGGTGAAAGGTGTTGACTGATTTAAATGGCTATGTGATATACTGTTTAAAGCAAGTCAAGCTAACCACTGCTAATTTATTACAAGAAAGCAGTCTTGTCCAGATAGAAAAGAGTCCTAATTTTCTCCCTCGGTGGAGAGGAGGAAGCATTGTGTATGAACATGGACCTTTACCTTTTGGACACTTCAAATTCACCCCTCCCTCAGCCCCACAGCACCTAAGTATGCATCCCTAATTGATGTATTTATGTTAATATCTGCCTCCCCGCTAGACTGTAAGCTTTTTGTGGGCAGGGAACATGTCTACCAACTCTGTTGCATTATACTTTCCCAAGTGCTCTGCACACAGTAAGCCCTCAATAAATACCATTGAGAGATTGGGCTTATAAAAATGTACCCCGGCCTGGGCCTTTGGGGCAATAATTAATTCATGTCCAATCAGAGGGCCCCTTGATAATAATAATCATTATGGTATTTATTAAGCATTTACTATGTGCCAGGCATTGTACTAAGCGCTGGAGTGGATACAAATCGGGCAAATCGATTTTACAGGCAAATCGGGTTGGACACAGTCACTGTCTCACAGAGGGCTCTCATTCTCAATCCCCATTTTCCAGATGAGGTACTGCGGCACAGAGAAGTCGAGTGACTTCCCTAAGGTCACACAGCAGACAAGTGGCAGAGCAGGGATTAGAACCCATGACCTTCTGAGTCCCGGGCCCATGCTCTATCCAATAGGCCATGCTGCTTCTGATGGGGGGGACACTAGTGTGGGCCCAGTGACGCTTGTCCGGGGTCTACGGGGCTTTGTTCCCTACAGCTCATGTCACTGCTCCATCAACTTTCTCAAAGCTACTTATTGAGTGCTTACGATGTGTAGAGTGCTGCACTAAGCTCTTGGGAGAGGACAATAGTTCAAGTATCCATCCCATCATCCTCAGTGGTACTTATTGAGTGTTTACTAGGTGTAGAGCACTGCATTAAGTGCTTGAAAGAGTACAATAGCTCAACTCTCTACCCATCACCAATGGTATTTATTGAGCACCACCTGCAGAGCACTCTACTAAGTGATTGGGAGAATACAATAGCTCAAGTCTACTCCATCAGGAATGGTATTTATGGAGCACTTACTATGCGCAGAGCACTGTATTAAGTCGAAGCAGTGTGGCTCAGTGGAAAGAGCGCAGGCTGGGGAGCCAGAGGTCATGGGTTCTAATCCTGGCTCCGCCACTTGTCAGCTGGGTGACTTTGGGCAAGTCACTTCACTTCTCTGGGCCTCAGTGACCTCATCTGTAAAATGGGGATTAAGACTGTGAGCCCCGCATGGGACAACCTGATCACCTCGTATCCCACCAGCGCTTAGAACAATGCTTCGCACGTAGTAAGTGCTTGGGAGAGTACAATAACTCAAGTCTCTCCATCATGAATGGTATTTACTGAGCACTTACTATGTGCAGAGCACTGTACTAAGCGTTTGGGGGAGCACAACAGAGTTAGCACTGCCCAATGTGATTAGCTTACATCAACCTCAGCACTTCTTAGTACATTGCCTGGCACATTGTAAGAGTTTAACAAATATTTTACATTCATCCCTCACTGCCTCAGCTTTCCTAAATTGCTTTTCAAGTAATGCAGGGCAACTGGGTTCCTAGGGTCCACTGAGCGTTCGGGGACAAGAAAGGGTTTTGCCCATCCGTACTTCCACAGAGCGTGGCTCAGTGGAAAGAGCCTGGGCTTTGGAGTCGGAGATCATGGGTTTGAATCCCAGCTCTGCCACTTAGCTGTGTGACTCTGGGCAAGTCACTTAACTTCTCTATGCCTCAGTTCCCTCATCTGTAAAATGGGGATTAAGACTGTGAGCCCCCTGTGGGACTCCCTCATCTGTAAAATGGGGATTAAGACTGTGAACCCCCTGTGGGACAACCTGATCACCTTGTAACCTCCCCAGTGCTTAGAACAGTGCTTTTCACATAGTAAGCACTTAATAAATGCCATTATTATTATTATTGTTGGAGCCCACCTCAAGGAAGGTCATGGGTTCTAATCCCGACTCTGCCACTTGTCTGCGATGTGGCCTTAGGCAAGGCACTTCCCTTCTCTGGGCCTCGGTTCTACCACCCCGGCACCTAGTACAGTGCCTGGCATGTAGTAAGCACTTAAATACCCCAATTATTATTATTATTAAAGCTGATTGGCTCTAGAGAGCCTCATCCCCACCAGAGGTGATGACTAACAGCATAAATTAACGCTTGGTACTGGGGTTCTTTTAATGCCATCTTGTGGACGATTAAAGTGGCTTCCATTTTGGGAAAGGCATTTAAAAGAGGACTAACTTGCAAAACTATTGATAGTCGCAAAATCACTCTATATTATCCCCTCCTTTAGACCACGGGGATCTACTTTACCTTTCAGGGTTTATAGTTCTCTATAACCTCTAATCTTGCTAATGGGGATTAATGAGGATTTTGTAATATCCTTTCCCTCTCTCTTCTGCTGAGGAGCAGAGTTGAGCACTTACTGTGTGCAGAACACTGTACTAAGCGTTTGGGAGAGTACAACAGTTGACAGATACATTCCCCTGCTCACAACCAGCTTACAGTCTGGAAGGGGAGACAGACATTAATTTAAATAAGTTACAGATATTTACATAAGTGCTGTATATATCATCATCATCAATCGTATTTATTGAGCGCTTACTGTGTGCAGAGCACTGTACTAAGCGCTTGGGAAGTACAAGTTGGCAACATATAGAGACAGTCCCTACCCAACAGTGGGCTCACATGTATGTAAGATTTCACTTCACCAACCTTTCCTCCCCAAACCCAATGAAAAAGTACCAGATCTGAGAGCTTGTAAGAGTCAAATCAAATTCACTTCCACCATTTAAGGCAATGGCTCCAGGTATTAACTGTATGAAATCACAGCTCCAATCTCACCGTTGGCAGCAGGGCCTTCAAACTACAGGACAAAGCTACACAGATTTGCAAATCGAGGTCATTAAAAATGTTCCTTTGAGAATAATAATAATAATAATGGCATTTATTAAGCGCTTACTATGTGCAAAGCACTGTTCTAAGCGCTGGGGAGGTTACAAGGTGATCAGGTTGTCCCACGTGGGGCTCACAGTCTTCATCCCCATTTTACAGATGAGGTAACTGAGGCACAGAGAAGTTAAGTGACTTGCCCAAAGTCACACAGCTGACAACTGGCGGAGCCGGGATTTGAACCCATGTCCTCTGATTCCAAAGCCCGCGCTCTTTTCCACTGAGCCAAGCAGCTTCTTTGAGAAGTGAGGAAGCTTCTATTACTGATATTCTAATGGTACCAGTCCAAGCTTTTTTGCATTCATTTACCTTTTTATTATATAGAATAAAATCAGAAGTTATTAAAGGACATGGGGGTGACCTCTCTCTGTCTCACACACAAAATAAAGGCATGACCAGAGTTCACTAGACCTGTTAATGAGGGATTAAGGGATTTATAATGAGTGAAATGAATGAGTGCCCACTTCCAAATCTGGTCTCTGGACCCACCAGTAGTGAGAAATCTCTCTCTCGCCCCTTCCCAAAGGTATTTATTGAGCGCTCATTGTGTGCAGAACACTATACCAAGCTTTTAGAAGAGTACAGTACAACATAGTGGGTAGACATATTCCCTGTCCACAACAGAGTCTAGAGGGGGAGAGAGATGTTAATATTAATAATCAGATATTCAATTTATTTATATCCCAATCCCTGCTATCCCAAACAAATCCCTCCTCAGAAATACCATTATTATTATTGATATGGGACTGAACTTACTGTGGACAGCCCCTTCAACTTGGCACTGTTTTACATCAATGGGCCAGTGTAATGAATCAATGGTATTTGAGTGCTTACTCTATTCAGGCCCTCAACTAAGCTCTTGGGAGAGTATAATAATAATAATAATAATAATAATTGTGGTATTTGAGCGTTTACTATGTGTCAAGCACTGTACTAAGCAGTGTGGTAGATACAAGCTAATCAGTTTGGACACAATCCATGTCCCACATGGGGCTCACAGTTTCAATCCCCATTTTACAGATGACCAAACCGAGGCCCAGAGAAGTGAAGTGACTTGCCCAAGGTCACAAGCAGACAAGTGGCCGAGCTGGGATTAGAACCCAGGTCCTTAGGTATGTGGGCCTGATCCCTGCTCTCAAGGAGCTTTCAATCTAGTAGGAGAGTTTGTGATAGCTGCATTTAACTTTAGGAAATTATGACAAGCTTCTTTTATTTCGGTCACCGGTTCCCTACTAATTATTTTGTTATGAAATCCATAGACACTTTAAGTCTTCAGACAATTGACCCTTTCGGGGGCCATCGGGATTTTCCCAGTCTCCCTTAGCTTTAAGGGAATTTAGGGATATAGGAAGTTTGGTGCCTGGCTCAACAGATATGACTCCCTAGGGAATGTATCACACTCAGACATCTTCAGATGGTATAATTGTCCGGCCCACATTCAGCACTAAGAAACTCATTAGGTTCTTCACAGCAGCAGCCCCCAGGGAACTTGGATCAAGAATAAACCAGTACTCCGGTTCTATTTTTAGTCTCTCAGCTCCTTCCCTTTGTGATATTAAGTGAATCAGCATGTGTCCCAGGGAGGTGTAATGAGAATGCCACAAATGTAATAATGGTAATAGTATCGTTTATTAAGTACTTACTTTGTGCCAAGTACTGTATTGAGCCCTCGGTAGATGCAAGATAAGCACGTTGGACACATACCCATCACCTCACCCCTTCCTACCTCACCTCCCTTCTCTCCTTCTACTGCCCAGCCCGCACCCTCCGCCGCTAATCTCCTCACCGTCCCTCGCTCTCGCCTGTCCCGCCATCGACCCCCGGCCCACGTCATCCCCCGGGCCTGGAATGCCCCCAATCCCTCTGCCCATCCGCCAAGCTAGCTCTCTTCCTCCCTTCAAGGCCCTGCTGAGAGCTCACCTCCTCCAGGAGGCCTTCCCAGACTGAGCCCCTTCCCTACTCTCCCCATCGTCCCCCTCTCCATCCCCCCCATCTTACCTCCTTCCCTTCCCCACAGCACCTGTATATATGTATATATGGTTGTACATATTTATTACTCTATTTATGTTACTTGTACATATCTATCCTATTTATTTTATTTCGTTAGTATGTTTGATTTTGTTCTCTGTCTCCCCCTTTTAGACTGTGAGCCCACTGTTGGGTAGGGACTGTCTCTATATGTTGCCAATTTGTACTTCCCAAGCGCTTAGTACAGTGCTCTGCACATAGTAAGCACTCAATAAATACGATTGATTGATTGATTGATTGCTTTTCCCAACTAGGGCTTACAGCCTGATGGGGAGGAAGAACAGGAATTTTATCTCCCTTTTTTTTTTTTTTTACAGATGAGGAAGCTGATTAGACCATCTGCCCCACTCAGGACAGTGAAAAACCGAATTAACTTGTGTCTACCCAAGCGCTTAGCACAGTGCTTGACACATAGCAAGCCCTTGCACACCACAATTTCCAACTGTAATTCTTATTCCAGAGGAGTTGAGTGACCTGCCCACGGTCACACAGCAGGCAAATGCTTCGCAGGATTAGAACCTGGCCCTCCTGTCTCCCAGTTCCGGCTCCCTGCATTAGGCCTGGCCACTTCTCAATTCACGCCACTTGTCGGCTGTGTGACCAAGGCAAGCCACTTCACTTCTCTCTGCCTCAGTTACCTCATCTGGAAAATGGGGATGAAGGCTGTGAGCCCCCCGTGGGACAACCTGACTGCCTTGTATCTACCCCAGCGCTTAGCATATAGTAAGCACTTAAATACTATTACTATTATTATTAAGACTCACCAAAGAAGGGCCTACAGACCTCATCTTTCTTACAAAAGGGGCGAGGCATCTCCACTCCACCCATGATCCTGCTGAGACGTCTCCCCAAAGATCATCATCATCAATCGTATTTGAGCGCTTACTATGTGCAGAGCACTGTACTAAGCGCTTGGGAAGTACAAATTGGCAACATATAGAGACAGTCCCTACCCAACAGTGGGCTCACAGTCTAAAAGGGGGAGACAGAGAACAAAACCAAGCATACTAACAAAATAAAATAAATAAATAAATGAAAAAGATGGAGACTTTGAGTACCGCCCCAGCTTGGGTAATGCAGCCCTTCCAAGCCACGGGAGTAAGAGACCCAGTCAGAGCCATGAATTTGTAATCTCCTCATCCCTCTGGACAAAATTCATCAGTGTCCCCTAGTGAGGCTGCCTTAATGATATCAAGCCCCTAGAGAAATATTCATTCAATCGTATTTATTGAGCACCTGCTGTGTGCAGAGCACTGTACTAAGCGCTTGGAAAGTACAATTCAGAAAGAGAGCCAATCCCTGCCCACAGCAGGCTCAAAGTCTAGAAGGGGAAATATCAAGTAACCTGTTGCTCAAAGGGTGTAGAAGGGAAATCCACAGCAATTGGCATCACTGTGTAGTGGTCAAAAAAATCTGGGGTGTGAGAAATCCGAACGTATAAATGACTTACTCAACACCTACTAAATGTAAAGCTTTGGAATAAGCTTTTGGATGACAAAAGAAACGTGGCTCAGTGGAAAGAGCACGGGCTTTGGAGTCAGAGGTCATGGGTTCGAATCCCGGCTCCGCCACATGTCTGCTGTGTGACCTTGGGCAAGTCACTTAACTTCTCGGAGCCTCAGTTACCTCATCTGTAAAATGGGGATGATGACTGTGAGCCCCACACGGGACAACCTGATCACCTTGTATCCCCCCAGCGCTTAGAACAGTGCTTTGCACATAGTAAGCGCTTAACAAATGCCAACATTATTATTATTTATTATTATATTCCCTGCCCTTAAGGAGATTACAATTTTATGGGAGTTAGCGGACAAGTATTCCATTACCTTAGCCTATTAATTATTGTACTCTCCCAAGCCCTTAATACAGAGCTCTGTCCACATAAGTACTCAAACACCACTGATTACTGATTTATGAAGCAGCAAAAACAATAATGATGATGGCATTTGTTAAGCGCTTACTATGTGCCAAGCGCTGTTCTAAGCACTGGGGGAGATACAAGGTAATCAAGTTGTCCCACGTGGGGCTCAGTAGGAGATGAGGTTGGCTCAAAGAGGGAAGGTATTGGGAGATACTGAAACCAATGCAAATTTTGTAGGCCAAACAGAAAGTATAATAGCTATTGAATTTCAGCATTTTAATGGTATTTGTTAAGCACTTAGTATGTGCCAGACCCTGTGCTAAGATCTGGGTTAAATACAGTAGATACGACATCATTTAGTTTGATACAATCCCTGTCCAACATGCGGCTCACAGTCTTAAACCTCATTTTACCGATGAGGTCACTGAGGCAGAGAGGTGAAGTGACTTGGCCAAGGTCACACAGAAGAAAAGTGGCAGAGCCGAGATTAGAACACAGGCCCTCTGACTCCCTGGGACTGAGCTCAATCTACTAGGTCACAGTGTTTCTCAATTATTTGCCAAGGGCTGGTGTGGAGGGCTTCCTGAAAACAAGGAAATGTCTAAATTATTTCTGCTGCTGTTTCCCAGCCTTATAATTATTAATAATAATAGTGGCATTTGTGCGGTACTTACTGTGTGCCGACCACTGAACTCGATACAGGTTGATCAGACTGCATACAGTTCTTGTCTCACAGGAAGCTCACAGTCTAAAGGGGAAAGAGAACAAGAGTCTTAGCCCAAGAATGAAACTTTTCCTTTTTCCTCATTTATCTTATATTTCAGCCAGGCTCCTATGGCTATTTGTTCCAGTAAATGTCAATATTCAGAAAACCTGGAGGAACAGCCTAACAGGATAAAACACAAATGTTTCATTTAAAACTGGAAATTACCAGCCCTTCTGATAGTCCTAAAGAGAAAGAGGCGGACATTCCCAGGGCATCTGTGCTAATTATAAAGGATTTGAACACTGTGTGTGCTAAAGAACTTTGGGCTAAAAACATAAAAATGACTGCCAACAGGATGCAAAACTACCATTTTCCCCCCGAGTTTCCTAATGTGAAATGTAGAGGGTCAATAATCTTCCATTTCTTCCATGAAGATATAATATTAGGCACAGCTGCTGGACTCTTCATTTGCATTTCATTTGAACCCAGTGTGCTTCTACAGAGAAATCACAATCCCACCTCACTTGAAAAACAAACAAAAAATGTGCAACTCACAAATTCCTGGGCTATCAAAGCTCCCTCGATTTGGAATTTTTTTAAAATGGCATTTATCAATCTCTCATTATATGCCAGGTACTGTACTAAGCACTGGGGTAGCTATAAGCCAGTCAGGTTAGACACAGTCCCTGTCCCCTAAAGGACTCACAGTCTTAATCCCCATTCTATAGAAAAGGTAACTGAAGGACAGAGAAGTTAAGCTCATTGTGGGCAAGGAATATGTTGGTTTATTGTTATAATGTACTCTCCCAAGAGCTTAGTACAGTGTCTTGCACACAGTAAGCACTCAATAAATATGACTGACTGACTGAATGAATATTCATTCAATATTAATATGGCACCTTAAATCAGAGACTCCCTGACAACACACTCTACTGTGGTGTTCTGGGCCTCCAGAGTACACAAAAATAATACACTCAATGAAGAGAAAGTTCTTAAAAAAAAAAAAAAAGCAAGCAGCTATTAAACTGCTGACTTTCAGGACCAAGCCAAGCTTTGAGAAAAAGATGGGATAAGTAGATTTGGCAAGTAGAGTGGTATAAGTTATAACAGAATGTATTATGGAGCATTAACTATGTGCAGAGCACTGTACTAGACCCTGGGAAAGAATACAGTTGGGAATTAGACATGGTATTAGTGTCCCCAGAAGGACAGTGTAGTGCAAAATGACCATATATTAGAAGGAAACATGGTGGGAAGAACAGAGCAGGGCAGGGCAAAAAAAAAAAGCAGGTAATAATAATAACAATGGTATTTGTTCAGTGCTTACTATGTGTGAGGCACTGTTCTAAGCGCTGGGGGGGATACAAGGTGATCAGGTTGTCCCACTTGGGGCTCACAGTCTTAATCCCCATTTTACAGATGAGGTAACAGGCACAGATAAGTTAAGTGGCTTGCCCAAGGTCACACAGCTGACAAGTGGTAAGAGGAGAGAGAGAGAGAGAGAAAGACAGAGAGAGAAAATAGTAGGGATGCAGAAGGAGGGTAATAAGAGGCAGAAAGAGATGACCAGAAGCTTTTGAGGGCAGGGATCAAGTCTTCTATCTTTTATATTCTAATAATAATAATAATAATGGTATTTGTTACGCACTCACTATGTGCCAAGCACTGTTCTAAGCTCTGGGGTAGATATAAGGTTATCAGATTGGACACAGTCCCTGTTCCATGTGGGGCTCACAGGATTAATCCCCATTTTACAGATGAGGTAATTGAGGCACAAAGAAATGAATCGACTTGCCCAAGGTCACACAGCAGACAAGCGGTGGTGCTGGGATTAGAACCCAGGTCCCCTTGGCTCCCAGGCCTGGGCTCTATAACTGCTTCTCTTGCATCTAACCAAGCACTCACTACTGGACTTTGCATAGAGAAACTGCAGAAAGGTACAGAGATGGGGATGGAAGGGGAATATAAGAAAATCAGTGCTGAATGGCTAAAACGAGAGCAAGAAAAACCCTTTGTTAGATTTGGAACAGCTAAAAGCACTTAATTTAAAACTGCAGAGGGTGCCACACGGAAAATTACTTATACGAGAGTTTGTCATGGTCCTGAGAGCAAGTGGACTAAATCTAAAATAAGATCTCCAGAAGGCGTGTCATTTTTTAATAGCTTTAATTCTTCAAGAAGTAATTCAAGACAGAAGTTGCATACCAGGCTATAAAACTGTGCTAAAGATTAGATTCTGGTAATACACCTTCAAAGGAATATGTCATTAACTTGAACAGGAAAAAATTAAAAGAGGAGCCTAACAAATTGGACACGGGAGGGAAGTGGAGACGACCTACGGAATGTGTCATTTATTAGTGAGATTAGTCGGGGAGGAAAAAGGAGAGTTAGTGTGGACTGGGTTTGTCTTCCAAACAACTGTGCCTTAAGCTGGGGGACACTCAGTTAAAGAGGACCTGGTCCTAGGTGCTTACAATCTAATGGGGGAATACAATCAAGTCATTAGATGAAAACAGATGTACACATCAGTGCTAACTACAGCTGATGGGATAACATATCCATGAAGACTGGTGCTCATTGGGGAATGCTTCCAGGAAGAGGTGATTTTTAAGGAGTGCTTCCAAAGTGAGGAGGGAGATGGTTTGGCAGATTACAGTGGAACAGTTCCATGCAGGGAGAGAGGCGTGAGTCTCGAAGAAGGTAAATTAGAAGACTAGCAGGTAAGATGAGAGCAGAAATATGAGTGGATAGAAAAAAAAACAAAAGCCGGACAATCTAGAAACCAATGGATCAGGAGTTCTGTTTGGTGAAAGATGTTTCAGATCGGGAGGGATGTGTTCTGAATGGCATCTTAAAACCGTGGTATGTGTAGCTCTGGGTTTGACCGAGAATAAGGGGGAGGTTTGAAGTAGACCAGTAGGGAAATTATCGAGCAACTGTATTGAGCATTTACTGTGGGCACAGCACTGTATTAAGCGCTTAAAGTTCTATCGGAATCCATCTGGGAGTTGAGGAGATTTAAGCCGGGATGGTAGAAGTGGAGTTGGAAAGGAGGCAAGAATCAGTGAAACTGAGAGGAAGAACTGGCAGGATTTAACAACAGATTGAGAGTGGGAGGTGAAAGACAGAGGAGGAGTCAGAGATGACACAAAAGTGGGGAGCTTCTGGCTACAGAGGGCTTGTGGAGCAGTCAACAGTTATGGGAAAGTTTCCTTGGTGAGTGGGGAGATGGGGAAGGAGACAGTGTCGAGGTTAGAATTCCTGCCTATCTCAAAGTTCTGGCGCCGTTCCCATGTTAGGCTTTTTAGACCTCATATCCTTGCCTTCTGCAAAATTCCTCTAGCATCTACTGAGAGGACACCAAGCAGTAATAATAATGATGGTATTTGTTAAGCACTTTGTGCCGAGCACTGTTCTAAGCACTGGGATAGATACAAAGTTATCAGGTTGTCCCATGTGGGGCTCAGTCTTAATCCCCATTTTACAGATGAGGTAACAGGCACAGAGAAGTGACTGGCCCAAAGTCACACAGCCGACAAGTGGCAGAGCCAGGATTAGAACCCACAACCTCTGACTCCCAAGCCTGGGCTCTTTCCACTAAGCCAAGCTGCTTCTCTGTACTATTTATGGAATACCTACCGTGGGACCCAGTATGACAGTGGAAAGTCCATGGGTCCGGGCGTTAGAGGACCTGGGTGCTAATCCTAAACCTGCCTCTTGCTTACTGTGTGACCTTGGGCAATCATTTAACTTCCCTGTGACTCAGTTTCCTCATCCGTAATACAGGGATTCAATACCTGTTCTTCCTATCTACACTGTGAGCCCCACCAGGGACAGCATTACCCCAGCACTTAGTACAGCGCTTGACACCCACTTTTAAATACCACTATTATTATCACTAATAATAATAATGATACTATTTGTTAAGCGCTTACCATGTGCCAACTTAGTAGAGTTTAATACAAGACATGACCGCTTTCCTCAAGGGGCATACAGTTGAGTGACAGGAGACAGAAATTATAAATAGAAGGAAAACACGCTCAAATAGTATGGTATGTACAATACATCCAGAAGCACAATGAGAAGTAACAATTGGAAGTGGGTACATAATAAATACTTGTCGCTGAGTAAGATCATGAAGAGAATTGACATTAATTCCGGGATATGATCTACTAGATCTTGAATACTCTTTCTAGTCTACTTTTTTTGTTGTCTGTCTCCCCCTTCTAGACTGTGAGCCCGTTGTTGGGTAGGGACCGTCTCTGCATGTTGTCAACTTGTACTTCCCTAGCGCTTAGTGCAGTGCTCTGCTCACAGTAAGCGCTCAATAAATACAATGAATGAATACTAGATCTTGAATACTCTTTCTAGTCTACTTGTTTTGTTGTCTGTCTCCCCCTTCTAGACTGTGAGTCCGTTGCTGGGTAGGGATTTATTTGTCTCTACCTGTTGCCAAATTATACTTTCCAAACGCTCAGTACAGTGCTCTGCATGGATTAAGCGCTCAATAAATATGACAATGAATGATTATAGCAATCTGTAACTTATAATACAATTATATTTGTAATTTATATGTTTGCCTCCCCTTCTAGGCTGTAAACTCATTGTGGGTAGAGAATGTGTCTTATGTTGTTATAGAGTACTCTCCCAAGCGCTTAGTACCGTTTTCTGCACACAGTAAGCACTCAATACGACTGATGACTGAATCTTCAAGAAAATGTCCTTTGACACAGCTGCCAAGCAACCTGTCCAGAATTTCTCTGTAGTCATGGAAAATTCTCATTTTAGATCCTTTAAATGACATGTTCTCCATCAAAAGTACTGCTGGAAGAATTTTTCTTAACTAAAAAACCACCCCCAAAATAGGTTAGCACATGGTGTTACCAAGAAAAACAAAAATTCCCCTTCTTCTTAGCTACTGGGCAAAACCTAAATGCACAGGACCTCACACAAGCATCCAACCACTGAGAGAACTGGGAAATAATCATGAAAACAAAGCAAAACAAAACCCTAATTTGATTTCACCTCCCTTGAGATTCCCAAAAACACTCATGGATAAACTAAACCCTCATAAATTCAAAAATATTCCATGGGAGTTGGGTCTCCTTTAAATCTAACACATTCTTCCAGTCCAAACGTTTTTCATATCACACACCCTCACTTTCTAAGTCACAATAAAACTCTAAAAATCTCTAAAACTCTAAAAAATGCCTGTAAAATAGCAACTCATTTTTCACTGAGCCAAAACTAATGTCTTAGTTTTCCAGATAAAATGCCTACTGATGCCTTTTTGTTTTGAAAGTGGAGACCTGTTATTTTTTTCTTTCCAAATACTTCATAAAGAGCCTTCGAAGTGCATTTTGTTGCATAAATTTACGGAACAGGACTTGTCAATTTCCAATAATCAACCAATTAAGAAGCAAAAATTTATGGTATTTGAATAAACTGCAGGTGTATCATAAATAATCAGGGCCCTGGAGAAGATGATTTAATTCCATAAAGTTTGAAAATAGTACATAAAGGTCTTTAAAAAAAACAACCTATAAATATCCCAAGGAATAGGAAGCTACAACCTACGTATTTTCAAAAATATATAAGATTTAGTTCTCTACATCAAGGACAGTTTTCTAAACCTTACCAACATCAATTCATTTTATCAATCACTCGCATTTATTAAAGTTTACTATGTGCAGAGCACTGTAGTAAGTGCTTGGACAAGTACAACAGAATTAACAGACCCGATCCCTGCCAATAATGAGCGTGACCTCGGGCAAGCCATTTAACTTCTCTGTGCCTCAGTTACCTCATCCGTAAAATGGGGATGAAGACTGTGAGCCCCACGTGGGACAACCTGGTCACCTTGTATCCTCCCCAGCGCTTAGAACAGTGCTTTGCATGTAGTAAGCGCCTAATAAATGCCATTATTATTATTATGAAAGTTAGTACAATGCCTGGCACATACTAAGCACTTAAACACCATTTTAAAAAAACCCACCCAAAGCACTTGTAAAAGACACTGAAGGAAGCTTCAATTCCAAATTAGGGGAAACAGCGTGGCTCAGTGGAAAGAGCGTGGGCTTGGGAGTCTGAGGTCATGGGTTCGAATCCCTGTTATGCCACTTGTCAGGTGTGTGGCCTTGGGCAAGCCATTTAACTTCTCTGTGCCTCAGTTACCTCATCTGTAAAACGGGGATGAAGACTGTGAGCCCCACGTGGGCCAACCTGATCACCTTGTATTCTCTCCAGCGCTTAGAACAGTGTTTTGCACGTAGTAAATGCTTAACAAATGCCATTATTATTATGAAAGAAAGTTAGTACAATGCCTGGCACATACTAAGCACTTAAGCACCATTAAAAAAAACCTACCCAAAGCACTTGTAACAGACACTGACGGAAGCTTCAATTCCAAGTTGGGGGAAACACTGTGGCTCAGTGAAAAGAGCGCGAGCTTGGGAGTCAGAGGTCATGGGTTCGAATTCCTGCTCCACCACTTGTCAGGTGCGTGACCTTGGGCAAGACATTTAACTTCTCTGTGCCTCAGTTACCTCATCCGTAAAATGGGGATGAAGACTGTGAGCCCCACGTGGGACAACCTGATCACCTTGTATTCTCTCCAGCGCTTAGAACAGTGCTTTGCACGTAGTAAACGCTTAACAAATGCCATTATTATTATTACAAAGGAAAGTTAGTACAATGCCTGGCACATACTAAGCACTTAAGCACCATTAAAAAAAAAAAGTCCCACCCAAAACACTTGTAAAAGACACTGAAGGAAGCTTCAATTCCAAATTAGGGGAAACAGCGTGGCTCAGTGGAAAGAGCGTGGGCTTGGGAGTCTGAGGTCATGGGTTCGAATTCCTCTTCCGCCACTTGTCAGGTGCGTGACCTTGGGCAAGCCATTTCACTTCTCTGTGTCTCAGTTACCTCATCCGTAAAATGGGGATGAAGACTGTGAGCCCCACGTGGGACAACCTGGTCACGTATCCTCCCCGGCGCGT
The DNA here is from genome assembly GCF_015852505.1 of Tachyglossus aculeatus. Taxonomy (NCBI): domain Eukaryota; kingdom Metazoa; phylum Chordata; class Mammalia; order Monotremata; family Tachyglossidae; genus Tachyglossus; species Tachyglossus aculeatus. Next base: position 7,076,006 of record NC_052085.1, read on the forward strand.
AGAACAGTGCTTTACACATAGTAAGCGCCTAATAAATGTCATTATTATTATTATGAAAGGAAGTTAGTACAATGCCTGGCACATACTAGGCACTTACGCACCATTAAAAAAAAAAAATCCCACCCAAAACACTTGTAACAGACACTGAAGGAAGCTTCAATTCCAAGTTAGGAGAAACAGCATGGCTCAGTGAAAAGAGCGCGGGCTTAGGAGTCAGAGGTCATGGGTTCGAATTCCTGCTCTGCCACTTGTCAGGTACGTGACCTTGGGCAAGACATCTAACTTCTCTGTGCCTCAGATACCTCATCTGTAAAATGGGGATGAAGACTGTGAGCCCCACGTGGGACAACCTGATCACCTTGTATCCTCTCCAGCGCTTAGAACAGTGCACGTGGTAAGCGCTTAACAAATGCCATCATTATTATTACAAAAGAAAGTTAGTACAATGCCTAGCACATACTAGGCACTTAATCACCATTTAAAAAAACCCACCCAAAGTACTTGTAACAGACACTGAAGGAAGCGTCAATTCCAAGTACCAAAAAAGGTGAAAGCCACCTGGGAAGCAGCGTGGCTCAGTGGAAAGAGCACGGGCTTTGGAATTAAAGGTCATGAGTTCAAATCCTGGCTCTGCCACTTGTCAGCTGTGTGACTTTGGGTAAATCACTTAACTTCTCTGGGCTTCAGTTCCCTCATCTGTAAAATGGGGATTAAGACTGTGAGCCCCCCGTGGGACAACCTGATCACCTTGGGGAAGCAGCGTGGCTCCGTGGAAAGAGCACGGGCTTTGGAGTCAGAATTCATGGGTTTGAATTCCGGCTCCGGCCAATTGTCAGCTGTGTGACTTTGGGCAAGTCACTTACCTTCTCTGTGCCTCAGTTACCTCATCTGTAAAATGGGGAATAAGATTGAGCCCCCCGTGGAACAACCTGATCACCTTGTAACCTCCCCGGCGCTTAGAACAGTGCTTTGCACATAGTAAGAGCTTAATAAATGCCATCATTATTATTGTAACCTCCCCAGCGCTTAGAACAGCGCTTTGCACGTAATAATAATAATGGCATTTGTTAAGCGCTTACCATGTGCAAAGCACTGTTCTAAGCGCGGGGGGATATAACGTGATCAGGTTGTCCCATGTGGGGCTCACAGTCAATCCCCATTTTACAGATGAGGTAACAGGTTCAGATAAATTAAGTGACTTGCCCAAGGTCACACAGCAGACATGTGGCAGAGCCGGGATTCAAACCCATGACCTCTGACTCCAAAACCCGTGCTCTTTCCACTGAGCCACGCTGCTTCTCAGCGCTTAATAAATGCCATCATTATTATTATTGTAACCTCCCCAGCGCTTAGAACAGTGCTTTACACGTAGTAAGCGCTTAACAAATAATAATAATAATAATGATGTTGGTATTTGTTAAACACTTACTATGTGCAAAGCACTGTTCTAAGCGCTGGGGTAGAGACAAGGTAATCAATCATATTTATTGAGCGCTTACTGTGTGCAGAGCACTGTACTAAGCGCTTGGGAAGCACAAGTAACCACGTTGTCCCACGAGGGGCTCACAGTCTTCATCCCCATTTTACGAATGAGGGAACTGAGGCCCAGAGAAGTGAAGTGACTTACCCAAAGTCACACGGCTGACAAGTGGCGGGGCCGGAATTTGAACCCACGGCCTATGACTCCAAAGCCCGTGTTCTTTCCACTGAGCCCCGCTGCTTCCCTATTTATTATTATGAAAGAAAGTTAGTACAATGCCTAGCACATACTAAGCACTTAAGCACCATTTAAAAATAAAAAAAACAACTTATCCAAAGCACTTGTAACAGACACTGAAGGAAGCTTCAATTTCAGGTACCAAAAGAGGTGAAAGCTACCTGGAATCCAGATGACCCCAAGCTCCCATCCTCACAGGAGTCTAAAAACCCACAAGATCGTCTTGTGGGCCACAAGATTTTTTCAAAAAAGTTGGAAGAAAATGGAATAGTAGAGAAAAAGGCACCTCAGCAGCTCCCACGTGGCTAAGGACAGCTCCTCAGCAAGGTGGGCAAGGAGGGAAACCACTGAGGCGACGAGCTCTCGCTCCTCCCGCCCGATTTGATTGGCTCTCACTCCCCCTTGCCCCTTGGCCTTCTGGGAATTGTAGTTCTCTAGCCACCCCCCCCCATGTCCCTCATCTTGAACCCTATCTCCATTCATTCAGCCAGTCGTATTTATCGAGGGCTGACTGTGCGCGAAGCACTGTTCTAAACGTTTGGGAGAGTACTCTACAACCACCGACACATTCCCTGCCCTGCGGTGCCCAGCAGGTCCCTCCAGGACTCTTGCTCCCCTCATCCTTTTCCCACAGGCCTCTGCGTCTCCCCTTGGCACTTTCTGGCACCTGTGGACAACCCCAAGTCCAGCTGGGCACCCTGAGGAGCCTGCTGAGTGAACTAAAAGCTGTGCACCTGGAATAATGAAAACCATCTGTGAACACTAGAAAAGATTCCCCAGTGAGTCAAGGGCTATTTAGACTGTTAGGCTATTTTATTTTAGTACAATGTATGTATGTACACATGTTTGTACATATTTATTACTCTATTTATTTTCCTTGTACATATCTATTCTATTTATTTTATTTTGTTAGTATGTTTGGTTTTGTTCTCTGTCTCCCCCTTTTAGACTGTGAGCCCACTGTTGGGTAGGGACTGTCTCTATATGGTGCCAACTTGTACTTCCCAAGCGCTTAGTAAATATGATTGATTGATTGATTGTTCCCCTCATCCTTTTCCCACAGGCCTCTGCATCTCCCTTTGGCACTTTCTGGCACCTGTGGGCAACCCCAAGTCCAGCTGGGCCCCCTGAGGAGCCTGCTGAGTGAACTAAAAGCTGTGCACATGGAATAATGAAAACCATCTGTGAACACTAGAAAAGATTCCCCAGTGAGTCAAGGGCTATTTAGACTGTTAGGCTATTTTATTTTAGTACAATGTATATATGTACATATGTTTGTACATATTTATTACTCTATTTATTTTACTTGTACATATCTATTCTATTTATTTTATTTTGTTAGTATGTTTGGTTTTGTTCTCTGTCTCCCCCTTTTAGACTGTGAGCCCACTGTTGGGTAGGGACTGTCTCTGTATGTTGCCAACTTGTACTTCCCAAGCGCTTAGTACAGTGCTCTGCACACAGTAAGCGCTCAATAAATACAATTGATTGATTTAGGTTATTTAGTCAAGGGCTTCTAATAATAATAATAATAATAATAGCATTTATTAAGCACTTACTATGTGCAGAGCACTGTTCTAAGCACTGGGGAATTTACAAGGTGATCAGGTTGTCCCATGTGGGGCTCACAGTCTTAATCCCCATTTTACAGATGAGGTAACTGAGGCCCAGAGAAGTTAAGTGACTTGCCCAAAGTCACACAGCTGACGAGTGGTGGAGCGGGATTTGAACCCATGACCTCTGACTCCAAAGCCCGTTCTCTTTCCACTGAGCCACGCTGCTTCTGGACTGTCAGCCCACTGTTGGGTAGGGACCATCTCTATATGTTGCCAACTTGTACTTCCCAAGCGCTTAGTACTGTGCTCTGCACACAGTAAGCGCTCAATAAATATGATTGATTGATTGATTTACGGAAAGGATTTGAGAATGGCTGAGAGAAGCTGCCCTGTGGGGTTTATCCTTTTGGGAAACTGGAGTGAACAATAAGGTGTTTGTTAGGGTAAACACTAAGGCGGTGATTAATGAGAAGGAAAAGTGTAATGGAAAAAACACAATGAAGTCAAGGAAAACGAAATTTCATTTTCCCTTTAGAGTCCGTCAGTTTTCTCCAAAATGGACTATTACTTTTAGTTTAAGTTTCTAAAGTGTTTCAAGCCACCTTTCATAGCCTCACACAATTCAATTTTTCTTTCTTTTGGTTTTCCTAATCTATTTGTTTGTTGAACTGTTCTATCCAAACTGATAACCATGTGTGTTTGGAATTCAACACTTTTCCACTTCTTCCTTTTTGCTGCTCCCAGGCTTATACGTAGCTTCTTAACCCCTTTTCTTTTGCCCGCTGTGATTGAAATCTCTTCTCCACACCATTTGTTCTAATATTCTCTCATCCATTTTTCCACCCACATCTTTTTGGATCAGGCCCTTTTTATCTCTACCCTAATTACTTACGTATGATTGTTCCTAACTCCTCATCATTATGGACATATTTCACAGTTTTTATTTCCTGAAACAAGAATGGAGTTGGGGAGCGGAAGAAAATTAGTAGATTGAAAATTTGGAAAACCTTACGTTCATCTCAGTTTTTGCTCCTCTGTTATATGAAATGACAGCCTATTTTCCAACGTTGTACCTGAAAGCCACGCAAATACAGAAGTGTGAATGCTTTGCAAATACTGTGCCAAATATCAGAGAATGTTACTTAAACAAGGGGCTGCATTTCTTTCACGTGAAACACCTTTGCCTTTCCCCTCTATGCTAAATTCTCATAGTCCAAAGACTCACCTGCCTGTCATTATCAGCAGCCCTCTAAAGAACCTCAGTTTACCTAGATATTTTTCTGTGGGCAACAAGGGAAGGGACGATTAGGTGTTTTAAACCGATTTATATATATATTTTAAATTTTTTTAACTTGTATGATGGTAACAACTTAGACACATATCAATCAGTAGTATTTATCGAGCACTTACTGTGTGGATTTACTGGATTTCTGCCAAGTTAAAATATTGCAGACCACCTAACCCCCACACATATTCCTCCCCCCACGTGTGAGAAGCAGCGTGGCTCAGTGGAAAGAGCACGGGCTTTGGAGTCAGAGGTCATGGGTTCAAATCAATCAATCGTATTTATTGAGCGTTTACTGTGTGCAGAGCACTGTACTAAGCATTTGGGAAGTACAGGTTGGCAACATATGGAGACAGTCCCTACCCAACAGTGGGCTCACTGTCTAAACTGCCAATTGTCAGCTATGTGACTTTGGACAAGTCACCTCACTTCTCTGTGCCTCAGTTACCTCATCTGTAAAATGGGGATTAAGAATGTGAGCCCCCCAAGGGACAACCTGATCACCTTGTAATCTCTCCAGCGCTTAGAACAGTGCTTTGCACATAGTAAGTGCTCAATAAATACCATTATTATGTAAAAATATTTACATCTATTTATACCCTGTTGCTTCCTCCAATCTGTAATATATTTTAGTGTGTATCTCCCCGGATTCATTACAGATTCCTTGAGCGTAGGGATCATCATCATCATCATCATCAATCGTATTTATTGAGCGCTTACTATGTGCAGAGCACTGTACTAAGCGCTTGGGAAGTACAAATTGGCAACATATAGAGACAGGCCCTACCCAACAGTGGGCTCACAGTCTAAAAGGGGGAGACAGAGAACAAAACCAAATGGCAGCAAGCCTTGTGACTCCCAGGCCCCTACCCTGTTCCCATGCAGCAGATAAATGGCAGCAAACCTTGCAACTCGCAGGCCCCTACCCTGTCATCATCAATCGTGTTTGAGCGCTTACTATGTGCAGAGCACTGTACTAAGCGCTTGGGAAGTACAAATTGGCAACATATAGAGACAGTCCCTACCCAACAGTGGGCTCCCAGTCTAAAAGGGGGAGACAGAGAACAAAACCAAATGGCAGCAAACCTTGTGACTCCCAGGCCCCTACCCTGTTCCCATGCAGCAGATAAATGGCAGCAAACCTTGCAACTCGCAGGCCCCTACCCTGTCATCATCAATCGTGTTTGAGCGCTTACTATGTGCAGAGCACTGTACTAAGCGCTTGGGAAGTACAAATTGGCAACATATAGAGACAGTCCCCACCCAACAGTGGGCTCACAGTCTAAAAGGGGGAGACAGAGAACAAAACCAAATGGCAGCAAACCTTGTGACTCCCAGGCCCCTACCCTGTCATCATCAATCGTATTTATTGAGTGTTTACTATGTGCAGAGCACTGTACTAAGCGCTTGGGAAGCACAAGTTGGCAACATATGCTCAGCACATAGTAAGCGCTCAATAAATACGATTGATGATGACAGGGTAGGGGCCTGGGAGTCACAAGGTTTGCTGCCATTTGGTTTTGTTCTCTGTCCCCCCCTTTTAGACTGTGAGCCCACTGTTGGGTAGGGACTGTCTCTATATGTTGCCAATTTGTACTTCCCAAGCGCTTAGTACAGTGCTCTGCACATAGTAAGCGCTCAATAAATACGATTGATGATGACAGGGTAGGGGCCTGGGAGTCACAAGTCTACTAACCCTTTGGTAGTCTCCCAAATTCTTTGTTCTGTAGAGTAAGCTTTCAATAAATAGTATTGATTGATTGATAACCGGTCCTAATTGGACTCCCCAGGAGACAAAGTCCTTTCTTCTGGGTGAGGAGATCATCACAGCTTCCCATAGCTTTTCAAATGGTGATTTTCCTACTTGCTCCAGGCTGTTTAACAAAGCAAAAAGTGTTTGTTAGAGAAGGGGTTAGGCTATCTGTTGTTTCTCTGAAAGCTTTATCTAACTTATCACACCTGTCAGAGTGAAGCAGGCAGAAGTTAGAGCAGTCGTATTTATATTGAGTGATTACTGTGTGCAGGGCTCTGTAATAAGCGCCGGGGAGAGTGAACAGAGTTGGTAGACAAATTGGTAGAGAAGCAGCATGGCTTCGTGGAAAGAACACGGGCTTGGGAGTCTTTACCTCGGTTACCTCATCTAAAATGGGGATTAATATTGGGAGCCCCCAGTGGGACGTGAGATGTGTCCAACCTGACTAACTTGTATCTATCTCAGTGCTTAGTACATAGGAAGTGCTTAAAACATACCATGAAAAAAATTCTCTGTTGCTGGAAATGTTGGTTCAGATAAACATTATAGGTTATAGGCGCGGTCCACTTAGAAGAAGTGATTGAAAAATTGCCTTAGGTGCTGGCTGACTTTGGGTGTTACAGTTTTGCAAACATTGTAGAAAATTGTCGTGGTGCCCACGGAGTTTGAAGCCACGCACGGACACACACAGGATTTTCCCCACGCCACTCACACTCCGCAGCATGCCCTATGCTATACTAACTATACTATACTAACTCCCTGACAGTGCCATGGCCAAAACCTGTGGTGAAAACACACATTTTGCAGAATTGAGATAATTTTCCAACTGTGATTAAATGACAGACTGAATCACCTCAGTAATTCCGTGGAAATGGGTGAAAAAAGCATAGGCCTATCTCATCCAAAAGGGATATTCTGAAGATGTCTAAAACACTGTTTTTAAAGAGATGAAAAAGGCAGATGAAAACATAATTCATATACTGTTGCTGTCTCAGTTTGGTAACCCTCTAAACCTCTAGCCTTTAACTGCTTTCTCAAATGATTCCTCATTTAACCTCGTTGCCAGCAAATTCATCTTTTAGAATCCATTCTGTTCTAGTGATCTCATACCCAGTGCCTTTGGCTTTCCCCCCTTTTCCTAATTTAGCTGATTTAAAAGACTGTTCAGAGTGTCACAGCCAGACGTTTTTACAAAGTGAGAAATCAAACTGCCTAATGAAAAAAAATCATATTTGTCAAGATTAGATGGAATGCAATTTGTACTAAAAATACAGGGGTTAAAGAAAGGCATTTTTATAAAAAGTTATACTTATTTTCTTTACCCGTGTTATTAGTATTCAAGAAGGCCGCAGGAGAGATGGTACTGTATAGCAATCGTTTAAGTGCGTTGGCTGAACACAATGTACTCAGCATCCTTTTACGTTTTACAGTGCACCACGGGGGTTTAGTTATTCATATAACTTCCCCTTATTTTATTGAATTTGCCGCATCAGAAAATAAAACAGAATCATGGCAAAGCTTAAAGTTAAAGCTGTGTGACGTAATGGATAGAGCCTGAACCTGGGAGTCAGAAGGTCATGGGTTCTAATCCTGCCCCCGCCACTTGTCTGCTGGATGACCTGGGGCAAGTCACTTCACTTCTCTGGGCCTCAGTTACCTCATCTATAAAATGGGGACTAAGACTGTGAGACCCATGTAGGACAGGGACTGTGTCCAACCCGATTTGCTTGTATCCACCCCAGCGCTTAGTACAGTGCCTGGCACATAGTAAGCACTTAACAAATACCACAATTATTATTATTTTCCTGCCCTAGATGGTGTGCTCACTGTGGGCAGGAATGTGTCTGTTTGTTGTTATGTTGTATTCTCACATTCATTCATCCTCCCTCCTATCTCCACAGCACATATGCATATATCTGTATTTTATTTATCTATTTATCTATCTATCTATTTATTTATCTATTTATTTATTTATTTATTTATTTATATTCATGTCTTTCTCCCCATCTAGACTGTGAGCTCGTTGTGTCACAGGAACGTGTCAGTTTGTTGTTACACTGTACTCTCACATTCATTCATCTTACCTCCCATCTCCACAGCACATATGTACATATCTGTATTTTATTTATTTATCTATTTATTTAGCTATATTCATGTCTTTCTCCCCCTCTAGACTGTGAGCTCATTGTGGGCAGGAATGTGTCTGTTGTTACACTGTACTCTCCCATTCATTCATCCTCCCTCCCATCCCCACAGCGCATTTGTACACATCTGTAAGTTATTTACTTATATTAATATCTTTCTTTCTCTCTCGACTGTGAGCTCACTGTGGGCAGGAATGTGTCTATTTTTTGTTCTAGTGTACTCTCCCAAGCGACAGAGTGGCTTAGAGGAAAGAGCCCGGGCTTGGGAGTCGTGGGTTGTGGGTTCTAATCCTGCCTCCACCACTTGTCAACTGTGACTTTGGGCAAGTCCCTTCACTTCTCTGTGCCTCAGTGACCTCGTCTGTAAAATGGGGATGAAGCCTATGAGCCCCACGGAGGACAACCTGATTACTTTGTTTCTGCCCCAGCGCTTAGAACAGGGCCTGGCACAAAGTAAACGCTTAACAAATATCAGCGCTTAGAACAGTGTTTGGCACACAGTAAGCGCTTAACAAATACCATCAATATTACTATTAATAATGGTAATAATAATAATGGCTTTTGTTAAGCGCTTACTATGTGCGAAGCACTGTTCTAAGCGCTGGAGGGGATGCAAGGTGATCGGGTTGTCCCACGTGGGGCTCACAGTCTTAATACCCATTTTATTCATTCATTTTATTCATTCATTCACTTTACAGATGAGGGAACTGAGGCCCACAGAAGTGAAGTGACTTGCCCAAAGTCACCTAGCTGGGGGAGTCGGAATTTGAACCCGTGACCTCTGACTCCCAAGCCCGGGCTCTTTCCACTGAGCCACGCTGTCCACATGTTTTTGTTTGCCTCCCCCTTCTAGACTGTGAGCCCGGTTTTGGGTAGGGATCGTCTCTATTTGTTGCCGACTTGTACTTCCCAAGCGCTTAGTATAGTGCTCTGCGCACAGTATGTGCTCAATAAATACCATTATTATTATTATTATAAATACGATTGAATGAATGAGCCCCCTCCTTCCTCTTCCTCCTTCCTCTCCCCCTCCTCCCCATCCCCCCGCCTTACCTCCTTCCCCTCCCCACAGCACCTGTATATATGTATACATGTTTGTACATATTTATTACTCTATTTATTTTACTTGTTCATATTTATTCTATTTATTTTATTTTGGTAATATGTTTTGTTTTGTTTTCTGTCTCCCCCTTCTAGACTGTGAGCCCACTGTTGGGTAGGGACTATCTCTATATGTTGCCAACTTGTACTTCCCAAGCGCTTAGTACAGTGCTCTGGACCAGTAAGCGCTCAATAAATACGATTGAATGAATGAATGAATAAATACGTTTGAGCGAATGAATAGTAGAGTGCTTTGCACACAGTAAGCGCTTAATAAATACGGATGGATGAATGAATGAATGACTGAATGAGTGGAATGAATGAATGAGTGAATGACTGAGTGAATGAATGAGTGGATGAGTGCATGAATGAATGAGTGAATGGATGAATGAATGAGTGAATGGATGGATGAATGAATGAATAGTAGAGTGCTTTGCACACAGTAAGTGCTTAATACGGATGGATGAATGAATGATTGAATGACTGAATGAATGAGTGGATGAATGAATGAGTGAGTGAATGAATGCATGACTGAATGAATGGCTGAGTGGATGAATGAATGAGTGGATGAATGAATGAGTGAGTGAATGGATGAATGAGTAGCGTGGCTCAGTGGAAGGATCATGGGCTTTGGAGTCAGAGGTCATCGGTTCAAATCACGTCTCCTTCAACTGTCAGCTGTGTGACTTTGGACAAGTCACTTAACTTCTCTGTGCCTCAGTTCCCTCATCTGTCAAATGGGGATGATGACTGTGAGCCCCCCGTGGGACAACCTGATCACCTTGTAACCTCCCCAGCGCTTAGAACAGTGCTTTGCACAAAGTAAGCGCTCAACAAATCCCATCATTATTATTATTATTATTAATGAGTGAATGAATGAATGAATGCGTGCGTGTCCTAGCAACCAGGGCGGTGCCTGGCGGGCCCGGCCCCGCCCCCCACTGCAAAGCCCCCTATTTGGGCTGCCCGCAGCGCTGCCTGTCCAGAAAAAAACTGCCGGCGGAGGTTTCCGGGCCATTTTGGCCCTTTATTCTCGGCGGAGGCTCCGTGGGTTCCGGGGCCGGGCGGGTCCGGCCTTCGGGCGGAGGGCGGTCAGGCACGGCCGCGGGCAGCCTCGTGGCCGGAGGCCCCCGGCGGAGGGAGACGTGGGCCCGAGCGGAGGAGCGCATGCGCGCAGGTCGGAGGTCTCGCGCCCCCACCCGGACCGCGCCATGTAAGTAGCGCGGCCCTTCGGAGCCCCTCGGGTCTTTTCGGAGCCCCTCGGGCCTTTCCGTAGCCCTCGGCCCGCGCTGTAACACTCTCCGCCCGCTCTGTGCCCCGCAGGTCGAAGGTTTCCTTTAAGATAACGCTGACTTCGGACCCGCGGCTGCCCTACAAAGTGTGAGTGCCTCGCGCCTCGGCGCCCTCCCCGCTACAACGCGATTGTCAAGCCCGGCGCGCGCGGGGGCCAATCAGCGACGCCCACGTCACCGGGCAGAGTGGCCCAATGGTTAGAGCCCGGGCTGCGAAGCCCGCCGACGCCACTTATCTGCTGCGAGGCCTTGGGCAGGTCCCTTCATTTCTCTGGGCCTTACCTGTCAGTCATTCATTCAATCGTATTTATTGAGCGCTTACTGTGTGCAGAGCACTGTACTAAGCGTTTGGGAAGTTGATTCATTCAATCAATTGTAGTGAGCGGTTACTGTGTGCAGAGCACTGTACTAAGCGCTTGGGAAGTTCGTTTATTCATTCAGTCATATTGAGGGCTTACTGTGTGCAGAGCACTGTAGTAAGCGCTTGGGAAGTTCATTCATTCATTCAATCGTATTGAGCGCGTACTGTGAGCAGAGCACTGTACTAAGCGCTTGGGAAGTTCATTCATTCATTTAATCGTATTGAGTACTTACTGTATTCAGAGCACTGTATTAAGCGCTTGGGAGGTTCATTCATTCATTCAATCGTATTGAGCGCTTACTGTAAGCAGAGCACTGTACTAAGCGCTTGGGAAGTTCATTCATTCAATCGTATTGAGCGCTTACTGTGTGCAGAGCACAGTACTAAGCACTTGGGAAATTCACTCATTCATTCAATCGTATTGAGCGCTTACTGTGCAGAGCACTGTAGTAAGCGCTTGGGAAGTTCATTCATTCATTCAATCATTTATTGAGCGCTTACTGTGCAGAGCACTGTATTAAGCGCTTGGGAAGTTCATTCATTCATTCAATCGTGTTTATTGAGCGCTTACTGTATGCAGAGCACTGGACTAAGCGCTTGGGAAATTCATTCATTCAATCGTATTGAGCGCTTACTGTGTGCAGAGCACTGTACTAAGCGCTTGGGAGGTTCGTTCATTCATTCAAACATTTATTGAGTGCTTACTGTGTGCAGAGCACTGTACTAAGTGTTTGGGAAGTTCATTCATTCAGTCGTGTTTATTGAGCGCTTACTGTGTGCAGAGCACTGTACTAAGCACTTGGGAAGTTCATTCATTCAATCGTATTGAGCGCTTACTGTGTGCACTGTACTAAGCGCTTGGGAAGTTCATTCAATTGTATTTATTGAGCGCTTACTGTGTGCAGAGCATTGTACTAAGCGCTTGGGAAGTTCATTCAATCGTATTGAGCGCTTACTGTGTGCAGAACACTGTACTAAGCGCTTGGGAAGTTCATTCATTCATTCAATCGTATTTATTGAGCGCTTACTGTGTGCAGAGCACTGTACTAAGCGCTTGGGAAGTACAAGGTGGCGACATATAGAGACGGTCCCTACCCAACAGCGGGCTCACAGTCTAGAAGGGGGGAGAGAGACAACAAAGCAAACATATTAACAAGATAAAATAAATAGATAGTAAATATGTTCAAGTAAAATAAATAGAGTAATAAATCTGTGCCAACATATATACAGGTGCTGCGGGGAGGGGAAGGAGGTAGGGCGGGAAGTACAAGCTGGCAACATATGGAGACGGTCCCTACCCAACAGCGGGCTCATAGTCTCAAAGGGGGAGGTGGACAACCAAACAAAACATATTAACAAAATAAAATAAATAGAATAAATATGTACAAATAAAATAAAAAAACTCATCAAAGTTCCCTCATCTGTAAAGTTTACCTCATCTTATACCTCATCTGTAAAGTTTACCTCATCACGTTTACTTCATCTGACAAATTGGTCATTTTATACAAAACTTAAAATTTGAAAAATCTGTAAAATTTACAAAATTTTAAAATTTACTTAATTTGTAAAATTTACTTATGTAAAATGTACTTCATGTTATATCTCATTTGTAAAGTTTACCTCATCAAATTTACCTCATCTGTAAAATTTATCTTATACATTGTCTGTAAAATTTACCTCAACCTTAAAATTTACTTCATCAAGTTTACCTCATCAAATTCACCTCAACTTTAAAAATTTACCTCATCAAATTCACCTCAACTTTAAAAATTTACCTCATCAAATTTACCTCAACTTTAAAATTTACCTCATCAAATTTACCTCAGCTTTAAAATTTACCTCATCAAATTTACCTCAACTTTAAAATTTACCTCATCAAATTTACCTCACTTTAAAAATTTACCTCATCAAATTTACCTCAACTTTAAAACTTACCTCATCAAATTTACCTCAACTTTAAAGCTTACCTCATCTTTAAAGCTTACCTCATCTTTAAAGCTTACCTCATCTTTAAAGCTTACCTCATCTTTAAAGCTTACCTCATCTTTAAAGCTTACCTCATCTTTAAAGCTTACCTCATCTTTAAAGCTTACCTCATCTTTAAAGCTTACCTCATCTTTAAAGCTTACCTCATCTTTAAAGCTTACCTCATCTTTAAAGCTTACCTCATCTTTAAAGCTTACCTCATCTTTAAAGCTTACCTCATCTTTAAAACTTACCTCATCTTTAAAACTTACCTCATCTTTAAAAATTATCTCATCAAATTTACCTCTTCTTAAAATTTACCTTAAATTTACCTCACCTTTAAAATTTTACTTCATTTAATTTACCTCATCTTATACCTCATTTGTAAAGTATACCTCATCAAATTTACCTCATCTGATACTTCATCTGTAAAATTTACCTCATTAAATTTGCGTCATCTAATACTTCGTCTGTAAAATATACCTCTTTAAATTTACCTCATCAGATTGACCTCATCTGTAAAATGGGGAGTGATACTGTGAGCCCCATGTGGGACAGGGACTGTGTCCAACCCGATTTCCTTGCATAACAATAGTGAGTAATTATGGTATTTGTTAAGCATATACTAGGTGCCAGGCACTGTCCTAAGTGCTGGGGTAGTCGGATTGGACTCTGTCTCACAGTCTTAATCCCCATTTTGCAGATGAGGTAGCTGAGGCACAGAGAAGCGAAGTAATTTGCCCAAGGTCAAACAGCAGGCAAATGGCAGAGCTGGGATTAGAACCCAGGTCCTTCTGTCTCTCAGGCTCGTGCTCTTTCCACAGCACCATGCTGCTTCTCTTAATTGTGGTATTCGTTAAGTGTTTGATATAAGCCAGGCACTGTACTAAGCACTGGGTTGGATACAAGCAAATCGGGTTGGACACAGTCCCTGTCCCATTTAGGGCTCCCAATCTTCATTCTCATTTTACAGATGAGGTACGTGAAGTGACTTATCCAAGGTCAAACAGCAGACAAGTGTCAGAGCCCACCCATGACCTTCCATCTCCCAGGCCCATGCTCTATCCACTACAGCCATGCTGCTTAGTACAATAGTAAGAGCTTAACAAGCACCATAATTATTATTATCCCAGTGCTTAGTACAGAGCTTGGCATATAGGAAACACTTAAGTATTTAAAAAAAAACCTCCTAGGGGTGGCACGAGTGTAGAAGGCCTTACTACACCACTGTGCCAGCCACCGAGGGCAAGACTGCACCCATGACCAGTTGTCACCAGGGATAGTCACAGAAATAATAAGGTAAGCTCCATGTGGGCAAGGAATATGTCTACCAATTCTGTTATATTGTACTCCCCCAAGCGTCATCATCATCATCAGTTGTATTTATTGAGTGCTTACTGTGTGCAGAGCACTGTACTAAGCGCTTGGGAAGTACAAGTTGGCAACATATAGAGACAGTCCCTACCCATCAGTGGGCTCACAGTCTAAAAGGGGAGAGAACAAAACAGAGAACAAAGACAGAGAACAAAACCAAACATACTAACAAAATAAAATAAATAGAATAGTTATGTACAAGTAAAATAAATAAATAGAGTAATAAATATGTACAAACATATATACATATATACAGGTGCTGTGGGGAAGGGAAGGAGGTAAGATGGGGGGATGGAGAGGAGAGGAAGGAAGAGGCTCAGTCTGGGAAGGCCTCCTGGAGGAGGTGAGCTCTCAGTAGGGCCTTGAAGGGAGGAAGAGAGCTAGCTTGGCGGATGGGCAGAGGGAGGGCATTCCAGGCCCGGGGGATGATGTGGGCTGGGGGTCGATGGCGGGACAGGCGAGAACGAGGTACGGTGAGAAAGCACTTAGTCCAGTGCTCTGCACAAAGGAAGCTCTCAGTAAATGCCATTGATTTATAATTGTAGTTATTTGTTCAGTGCCTACAAGGGGTCAAGCACTGTTCATTCATTCATTCAATCATATTTATTGGGTGCTTACGCTAAGCGCTTGGGAAAGTACAATACAACAGTAAACGGGGACATTTCCTGCCCACAATGAGCTCACAGTCTAGAGTGGGGGAGACAGACATCGATACTGTTGTTAAGTTCTGGGGTAATATGAGATACTCAGTCTCTGCCCCTCGTGAGTCTCACAGTATAAAGGGGATGTGGGAGACCAGGTATTTTAACCCCATTTTACAGGTTAGGGAATTGAGTTACAGACTTGCCCTTGGGCACACCGCAAAGTGGCAGAACTGGTATTAGAATTCAGATCTCCTGTCTGCCTGTCCTCTGCCCTTTCCACTAGGCAACAGTGCTTCTCTATTTTGTCTGGAAGACCAAAGTCACATTCCCTGGATGGGCCACTCTTTCAGTTCTCTGTGGGAGCGTGGCCCATGGGTGACTGTTGCCCTAGCCAACCTCTCTTTCCTCCTCCTCTCCTCCTGACCTTTTAGACTGTGAGCCCACTGTTGGGTAGGGACTGTATATGTTGCCAATTTGTACTTCTCAAGCGCTTAGTACAGTGCTCTGCACATAGTAAGTGCTCAATAAATACGATTGATGATTATGATGATGACCCCACCTACTTACTCTGTTCCAAAGGGCGGCACATTCATTCTTTAGAGTTGATAGTCGTATCCAGGTACATTCCCTAATTCCTTAAGAGTAGACCGTGTAATGAAAAACCCTTTCTCGAAGAACTGTATGTACCATTGTTGCTGACATTAAGTGCTTAGTGTTGCAAAACCCTGTGACCAAGCACTGGGGTGAATACAAGAAAAAATGGGCATGATCCCTGACTCCCAAGGGATCTCAGTGTCATGGGGACAAGCACTTATCCTAACCAATGCACTGCAGTGCAAGAATAAGGGGGGATGACAGTAACAATAGCTGCTTCAGAGGTTAACTGACTTTTTCAAGTGCCACTGTAGTTGACATTCTCCCAAGTGATGTTATAGGGGTCTGTTTCTTGTGAGCAAAAGAGAGGCAGAGCTGAGAGCCTAATTCTTTTTCCAGTGCCTGATGGAAAATGCTGCATTTTGAGTGAATCAGCAGAAGGTCCACTGAAACACTATAATCATATAGCTCCTCATACTGTGGACTTATCGACAGTCTTAGCTACACTCAGTTTGGTAATAATAATGATGGCATTTATTAAGCGCTTACTGTGTGCAAAGCACTGTTCTAAGCGCTGGGGAGGTTACAAGGTGATCAGGTTGTCCCACAGGGAGCTCACAGTCTTCATCCCCATTTTACAGATGAGGGAACTGAGGCCCAGAGAAGTTGTGACTTTGCCCAAAGTCACACAGCTGACATTTGGCGGAGCTGGGATTTGAACCCATGACCTCTGACTCCAAAGCCCGGGCTCTTCTCCACTGAGCCATGCTGCTTCTCATAGTATTGAATTGAGGGACCAGAACTTTGCGATGTATTTTTATATTGTACTCTCATTTCAGCCTAAGTGTTCCTGAAAATACTCCTTTCACAGCAGTCTTAAAGTTTGCTGCAGAAGAAGTAAGTATCTTTAGTTTCCCGGGGGTTGTTTGCCCTTCTGTAAATTGTGATTAAGAGATGAACTTGCTTCTTATGAGGCGGGAATTCATCGAAGGTGTCCAAACTGTTTTACATACCATGAGTGGGGAAAGTTGAATCATTCTGTGGTAAGTGTATTTCTTAATGGTGGAACTTGGGTTTTTTTTTTCTATTTGGGAATTTTAAGCAGACATCCAGCGCTTTGCATATATTGATTTGTAGATGGTAGTGACTAAAATCAGTAGTATACTTTTGGCAGTCTCAAATTATAGAATTTTATTACTATCACTCGCTTAATTGAATCAATCAGCCAGTGGTATTTGTACATAGGCCAGAGTGATAGAATCTTCATACTATCACTTACTTGCTTAACAGACACTTAAATCGACCAGTCAGTGGTATTTATTGAGCACTTACTGTGGGCACAGCACACTATTAAACGCTTGTGAGAGTACAGTGTAGCAAAATTGGTAGGCATGTTTCCTACCCACAGTGCGCTTGCAGTCTAGAGGTTCAGAACATTACTAAATACTGGGGTAATTAATAGGAAAATAAGAGGTGGTCCCAGAGCATCACAATCTAAATGAGAGAGAAATGGCACGTTTCAACTATGTAAATAAATTCTATAAACATAAATCTTGTAAATTATTTTAGTGTCTGCCCCCCTCTAAATTGTAAATTCTTTGAGGTTGGAGATCATGTCTACTAGTCACATCGTACTCTTCCAAGTGCTTTGAGCAGTACTTTATATACAGGTGTTTGGAAATACTATTTTGATTGGAATAACAGAAAGACTACAGTACAGGCCCCAAGGAAGAAGTTGTTAAAATTCATCAAGCTCAACAGGAAGAACTTTAAAGAGGTAGCATTTTTTGGTTCCCTTTCTACTCCAGCCAGGCAGTGTTTGGTGAGAAATGGCTGCAACCTTCCCATCGTCCTCAAATTTGGCTACTTAGAGCAGTGCTTTGCATACTCCATTAACTCTCTTAATACTGATGAGGGTGTTGGTGTTTAATTATAAACTAATTGAGGGCCTGTAGTGAGCTTGTGATCAAACATCAAAACCATCATCATCAGTATGGAGAGGTTGAGAGTTTACAACAGTTACTAAGCACTGTTATAAGCACTTCGGGATGACGAAAGAGATGCCTCATTTTCTTCTCTCGGCCGGGTTAGAGCCTAGTGGAAAGCGTCCCAGCAAAAATTGCGGAAGCGTAGACAAATGAAGCAGCCTGGGGTAGGAGACACAAAAAAATTCTGCCCATGAAAAATACTGTCCATACAAGGCTGTTCTTGCAGTGCTAATTTATTGTTCTTAATGTTGTGCTTTCCCAAGTGCCTAATACAATCCTCTGCACATTAATGAGCACTCAATAAATACCACTGATTGATAGTTTATTGGTTTCCTTCCTGTTTGCATCATTTAAGGCTGAAGAGAATATTCTTACAATTACACTTCCGTTACTGCTGAATGTGCAGCCAAGCAATGTCAGCTATTCATTAATCTCTTCCCCACATAGATGGGCTTTAGGTATTTTACTGGCCTTTATTCCTTTCTGTCAGATGGATGTGATTTGGGAAATCAAACTCAATAGGGTTTTGTAGTCAAGATTTTTCCGCTGGATTTTTTTTCTATGTGAAATTTACTTGAATATTTGAGTGGGGTTTTTTTGTTGTGGTTCTTTTAACACCTTTCTTTTGTGAGGAGCTTGAAAGTCCTAAGAAATTGCACATTGACTCTTCGAGTATTTGTCCTTTTAAGATGGCTTTGCTTTTTTGAGGTTCTGAAATGGAATATTGTTATGGGTCTCGGGGAGGAAAAAAAATTCCATGCTCAGTACCTTGTTCATATGCAGGTAGCGACATCTGAGCCACTTTTTTTCTTATTTAAAGCAGGAGTGCTATAAGCAGTTTTAGATGTTTATAGCTGTTGCAGTTGTCTTCTGGGGAAGAAACAGAGTATGGCATTTTTAGATTAGACACATTATCTGTTCTGGATTTCTTGAATTAAAAGACGTTCTAAATTTAACTGCAAGACTATTAGAATCCGGAAAAATAAATCCATGGTACTCGAGTGAAAGTTGATTCAGATAAGAGTATTTCCCCTTGTTGCGAAGTAATCAATCAGTGATATTTATTCATTTGTTAATGTGTGCAGAGCATTGTACGAAGCGCTTGGGAGAGAACAGAACAAAGGAGTTGGTATAGATGGTATAGTTGGTGTACAGACTAGAGATGATCGTATTTTAGGAAAAAAAAAAACTGTAGGTATCCTGTCACTCCGTAACCATGATTACATTTGTCTTTCTCTTTAGTTTAAAGTTCCTGCAGCAACAAGTGCCATCATAACAAACGGTAAGATTTTTACGTAATGGTAATTTCTTCATGTAGAGTTGTAGTTCCCATCAGAGAGCCTCGACTGTTCAGCCGGGGAGCTGGGGTGGGTACAGAGGTAAGATGCCATGGGAGGGCCAGAGACTCACAGTATGGCCTAAAGCAAGGACCACAGGCCTGGGAGTCCGAAGGGCTGGGTTTTAGTCTCAGCTTTACCACTGGCCAGCCCTGGGCAAGTCACAACTTCTCTTGCCTCAGTTTCCCAGGGCCATGGGCTTGAGGACCCCACCCTCATTCATTCATTCAATCATTTATTGAGCGCTTACTGTCTGCAGAGCACTGTATTAAGTGCTTGGGAAGTACAAGTTGGCAACATATAGAGACAGTCCCTACCCAACAACGGGCTCACAGTCTAGAAAGGGGAGAAAACAAAACGAAACATCTGGTCAGGTGTCAAGTCATCCTCGCCCTATGTGGTGACCCCCCCACCCCCAGTGCTATCCCGAGCCTTTGTCATGTCCACAGGAGGCCAGGGCATTGGAAGATAATTCCTACGGCACCTCTTTCAGGTGGGCTTCCTGCTTAGTTCTGAGGTAGTGGCCCGCTGGGCAGCCTCCCTTTCCCAAGCCACCTGTAGAAAGTGGGAATCCAGCAGGTAAATGTGTCAGAATGGGGTGTCAGGAGAACCAGATGTATTCCCAGCTCCACCGATGACTCTTTTGGGAAAAGACAACTAATCCCTCTGGCTTCCCAGGGGCCTCATCCACCTAGACCAGGCTGGCTTCAGGGACCTTGTTTTAAAAGGGATTCTTACTCTGTTTTCCAGATGGAATCGGAATAAATCCCGCCCAGACAGCTGGTAAGTTCCCATTGGTCCACTCAAATAGAAAAACGAAGCCTCCATTTTAACTTGGTGTTGAATTTTCCCGGGCAGTGGTGTGTTCTTGGGGGCACAGTTCAGGTGGAAAACGCTTCAGAAGAACTGAGCCACTGCCTTTGGCCCCTACAGCTCTACCAACGTTGCTGAGGAATAGGTACAATGACAGCTGGAAAGCTAGCAGAGGGAAATGTGGAATTAGAATATGGGTGGCCCAAGGAGGAGTGTGCAGCTGTGGTGACAAGGGGCTCAGGGCAAGGCAAGTAGCCGACTCAGACCACTTGGGACCAGGACACCCCCGTTCGAGCCCAGGGTTGGGGTCAGGGGAGGTTTCTAACAACCGAGGTTACCGCCCCAGCCGACGACGATGGGCCTGAATGAAAGTAAGTTTATGTTCAGACCTGAGGGGATCTCGTTGAAACTGAGCAGCCAAATGGTGCAGTGATTGATTGTCGTCTTGAGAAGTTGCTCTTGTGGAGATCCCTCTGTTTCCGAGCTACACGCTGGAGTAGGTAGGGAAAAACTCCCCAGAAGAACTGAGTTTATGTGAGAGACTTGAGTATCAGAAGGGGTAAGTTCACAAGACAAATTTGTGGCTTTTTCAGAGTTAAAAAAAAAATATTTTAATGAGATGTAATCAGCTTTTGAGAATCAGATGCAATTTCAAAAATTCTGTCTCACTTTAGCTCTTTTTATAATTCACATAAAACACCTTTGACCTGTCTTCTATTTCTCTGGTAATATTACTCCAGTGTTTGCAAGTGGTACCCAACATGACAATTACCTTGCTAGACGTTAAGGTGATACTACTTAATTTAGTGTATCGGACTCCGGCCTCCATCCAGAACTTAGCACTGTCCATCTTGGAAGGCTTTAATGGGAAAAAGAGGAATGATGGCATGAGAAATATTAAATGGGCACAGGTTTCAGTCAGTCAGTTGTATTAATTGAGTGCTTACTCTTTGCAGAGCACTGTACTAAGCGTTTTGGAGAGTACAGTAAAACAATATAACAGACACATTACCTACCCACAATGAGCTCACAGCTTAAAGGGAGAGTCAGACATTAATATACAGAAATTACAAATATGTGCATAAGTGCTTGGGGCTGGGAGAATGAAGGGAGAAAGGTTGATGCAGAAGGAAGAGGGAGAAGGGGAAAGGAGGGCTTAGGGAAGACCTCATGGAGATGTACCTTCAATAGTTTCCAATTACATAGGAAATTCCAGACTCAGAAATCCTCTAGAGAAACAAAATGTTGATGATTATTGAAGTAGGCCAAGCCTTCCAGCTGTTACCTTACTAAACACGTGTGAGTTCTATCAATTATAGTGAAAACATTAATAATCTACTGCCTGAATTAAAGAAGTGACATTGGCAGGGGCAAAATGGGTAGAAAGATTTGAATGTGAGAACAAATAAATTGACTTCTTTCCGTCTTAATCAAATTTAACTTGAACTTTAAAATATTGCTCTTTCCTTAAGTACGTATTCAAAGATAGGCATTTCCCTTTGCATCTATAAACAAAGTCACTGCTAGCGTTTTATTTCAAATCTCTGTTTTAGCAACCGGAAAATAAATTGGAGAGAAATATCTGCCATGAATGGTAATCAACAGCCTTCAAATGAATAACTTTGGGCCTTACGTTTGCTTCTGATGAGGAAGATATGATTTAATGTACCCAAAACATAATTATCAATTCAAATGCCAAATATGCTCTCTTATATATATACTCAATCTAGGTGCTTTTGAGGTGTAATCGATCATGCTGTACATAATTCCTGTTAGGCAAGGATCACGGCAGCCTCCATTTTAAAATACCAGAATAATCCTGGTTCTTCCACTCATCTGCTGTGCAACCTTGGGCAAGTCACTTGACTTCTCTGGGTCTCAGCTTCCTCATCTGCAAAATGGAGATTAAAACTGAGCCCTATGTGGGACAGGGACTGTGTCCATCCCGATTATTTAGTGCCTATCCCAGCACTTAATACAGTGCCTGGTACATAGTAAGCACTTAACAAATGCCATTTAATAACAAGTTTGAAGTGGGTTTTTTTTTTGTGTGTGGTTTTGATTAATTTGCTAGAACTGATAATAATGAGACAAAAAGCTTGTTTTAGAGAAAGGGGAAAATTTCAGAGTTTTTAATTGCCACTCATTTACTCAGTGTACTCACTTTGGGTACAAGAATACATATTTGAAGTAAGGGGTGCCACAAAGGTGCATCAATTTGAAGAAACTGAAACTCCTTGAAGCGTTTTTTCTCAGTGGCTAGGCATTTTAAACATTTTAGCAATTAGAACATTTAGTTTTAAGCCTACAAAAATATTTCAAATTACTTGTATTAACTTGGGTGACAGCTTACAAGCAAATTACTGCTTTATTCAATCGTGAACTAGTTGTGGGATGAGTGGAACAGGTTCTGAAACAATCAGTCCGTAATGAGGAGGGTTTTCAATGGTTTCATATTAGCTGTACTTCTTGTTTGTTTATGTTTCTCTATTCAGCTGCTTTTTGTTGCCAGGCAGAAAAGCTGAGAATCATGACTTAATTAAGTCCCATTGTTATTTGATGAGTTCAAATCTATAAACTTTTCATAATGGGCATAACTGTTTTAAATTGCTATGAATTTCTGGGACTGGAAAAATCTTACAAAGCCAACTATATTCTGTATATTAAATCTGAGGCGTTAAAATGAAGATGGAGCATTAGGCTTTTGGCTTATTTAAGTTTCCCAATACTTTACTTCATTGTTACAATTTGTATTGAACCTTTTGAGACAGTTCGTTTCCTTGAGTTTGCGTTAAATGTAGATTTTCCTTTTTCATCCCTGAATCCTTTTGGATGTCACTGTCTGAGACATATTCCTGGGCTGGACGGATCGTGGGTTGGACTCCAATGTCTTAAGTTTTCGTAAAATCTTCTTCCTTGGCCCTAACCTTTGTTTTTGTTTGTTCTTTCTCTTGTTTAGGAAACGTTTTCCTAAAGCATGGTTCCGAATTACGAATTATTCCTAGAGACCGTGTCGGGAGCTGTTAACATCCACTAACTGGATTCTAGAATAAGGGAACAAGCCAATTCCAATTGAATGTTTATATTTATTTTGTAACCTCGCTATTTAAAATTTTATGCATCAATTTTAGGAAGTAAAATAAGAAATGGCATTAGTTCCCCTCAGAATTTTTCACCAAGGATATCCCTCTAAAGCTGTTGATATTTGGCATTGACCTGGTTCCCATCGTTTGTCCCTAGGTTTCTCAGAGCAGTTTCTGTATTGAAAAAGGCAATTGGCTGCAGCAAAAAGACACTATATATGAGATAATGTAGAAATACAAGTTTCTTCTCCACTCCCCCCACCCCAGTACTGTCGTGCTTCAACAGAAATAGTAATGTGGGGAAGTGCTAATCAGTTTCTTTAACAAGAGGAAAGTACTAAGCAAAGTCTTCCCTAGTAAAATCTGAAAAGTTAAATATTTGAAAACATAAGACTTCCAGGGCACAAACATTGGTAGACGGAATGGTACATTATGAGTCTCCTACAGTCTTGCTAAAGAGTATCTTTATTCTTGAGTTTACTATCATTTGGAGCTTCCAGGTCTAAATCGACTTCAATTTTTCATTAAAATCGAAAATTTAAAGATAACTTACTAAGGGTCAACAACTGAACTGTGTAAGTTTGCACGAATTATGGGAATTGGCATCAGACCCCTATTCAGTTTTATTTGAAACCCAGAAATATATGGTTTATGTTGGTTAATTTAAATTAAATGCAGTGTAATAGATATTGAGTTCCATGTACCTTTAATGACACACTAGAACAAGATCTGTTTAGTGTCGCTCGTGTTGTAGAAAGAATCAAAATGATGGGAGTCCGGTGCAATGAAATTGTTTAAATTATTGTGTTTTAATTCGTTAAGCAGTTTCTGTAATAAATTATCTAATTAAAACTAAATTGGTTACACCTATACACAGATCTTTTCATTAAAGAAATATATTTGTGCCCCTCGACAAGCTGTAATTGGTAATCATACTTTTGTGCATAATACTTCGTAGTTATTGCATTTTGTTTAAATTTTAACTCTTAATCCTAAATTAGTAGATATTAAATTGTAATGCTTTATCCAAATAGCTTTTATGTATGTCCAAAAAGAGAAGCCAAAACCTAGTATCATTGTCATCTATTTTACTCTTAGAAATAAACATCTTAATTTTTATCTGAGCACTCTAGCGTAGTATTTAGTGTAGCATATCCTCGTATGTCAAACTCTGTTCTGACACTTCAGATGATAGCATAATTTTCCACCACTTAGTTTAAATGGATTTTAAAATATTGAAACCTTGGCTATTCATATTATCTTCTTTGAGCACTCTTTTAAAAGTTCTAGTCTGCAGTAGCGTGTTGTAGTGAGTAATACCAACATTTAACAGTAAGTTGAATTTGTTCCTCATCCCATGTTTCATTACAGAATAATGATGTATATTTCACTAAGGCTGCATTTTAGGTGGTGCCAATTTTTAGTCCTGGGTTTTCCAGGACTAAACAACTTATTCTTATATCTGAAATCTGTATTGGAATTTATAATACAACAGGGAAACTGAAATGCTCACTGTTCTTGCATCAGTAAACATGCCAACATTACTAGCTGCAGTAAACTTAGGTGTGAAATTACAAACGTCCAAAGATCTGGTTGTCTTGGAAGGGTAACGAGTACCAGATTAAAATTCTCTTGAGGTTTTTGAAACTTTACAGCACAGCATGATCTATTATTGACCTCTCTGGTGGCCGCCTGTTGCTTATTAGACTATTTTTTAGGGTCTGTAGTTCTTTGAATCCTTTGCTAAGATGCTTCTCAATTATAGTGCCATTAAATTCAAAGAGCAGGGCATGTTTTTGGACCACACATTAGCAATTTTCCCCCACAAATATCCACAGCAGTTCAGAACAATTGTAGTGTCTTTTTTTAATGGTACTTATTATGTGCTTACTATGTGCTAGGCGCAGGGGCAGATAGAAGATAATCAGGGTGGACACGGTCCCTGTCTCACATGGAGTCACAGTGTAGGTAGAAGGGAGTAGGATTTAATTTCCATTTTACACATGAGGTAGATAAAGCAAAGAGAAGGTAAGTGACTTGCCTAAGGGCACACAGTAAGCCAGAATTAGAACCTAGGACTTCTTAGCTCTCGGCCCTGTGTACTCTCCTGTAGGCAACACTTCCTCTCTGTTGTTGCACATAAATATTGTCGTAGCATGTAATGTCAGCTAAATGAAAAGCAATGTCAGAGAACTGGGATTCTTAAAGTGAACAGAGTAAGAATCTGGACATTCATAAGAAAGTCTTTTGAGAGCTGCCCCAGGTAAATGTTAAAATAGAATGTGCCTTAAACTATTCATTTTCATTGATTTACTTTCTAAAGCTCAAGTCTTTTCAGTTGTTATTCAGCCTTCTCTTTTGAATATAGTTAGTCCGGGATATTGGAAAGTATTCATATGCTGCAATCTATTTGTAACTAGATAATTTTCATATTATGAAATAGGTTTTTTTAATTAAAGTTTATTTTAAAATATCTTTTAGCCTGGTTGTCAGCATTTATATTTGAGGATCCAATGCTTAAAACTGAATTATGGGCCAGATCATTATTGAGTGCTTTCCTTTCAGAGATCAATGAATTCTTGAAGACCATTAGGATATAATGTAGTGAGGTCCTAATCAGTCAGCATCACCCAGATGAACAGACTCCTCAAAGTGACCGATATCCATGAGTTGATTCACTCTATTAAATGTGATTGAGTCCTAGGAAAATATTCTCAAGAAAAGCTGCTGTTGCTGCAGAATTTGGATTGTCTAACGTAACATTATTAACCGATAATAGAAACAAGAGCATTCAGATTCATTTAACAGCAGTTAACAGCGGTGTCTAACTCAACCAGAAGAAATCCAGTAACCAGGAACTCAAGAAAAATGAGTAATGTATTTTCATTTAGGAAGAGAGGTCTTAAGGAGATGAGATCTGAATATGTGCATCTCTGGTGGGCTTACATCTGGTCTCCCAGGTTAGATACTACTCTTGTCTGCCTTTTTATTCTGTAACAGTAATTCATCGCCTGGCACTTTTCTTATAGAGTAGTGGCCCCAGAACAGAGCCTTCATGAACACTCTTTTAAAAGGTGAAGGAAGGTTGACAAGCAGGCAACGGACAACGGAAGAGCATTCAGAGAGGTAGGAAGAGAATTAGAAGATTACTTTGGTAAAAACAAGACCAAATTGAGCTTCAAGAGAAGGGAGTAGTCAAATGTCAAAAGCCCTGCTGTTGCCTTCTGTTCTCCTGCCTGTCTCCCTGCCTCTCCCTCTTTCTGTTGCCCCCACCCATTCCCTAACTCTTCCTGGTCCTTCCTTTTATGTACATTTCACTTCTCTCAGACCCCTCATGAAGTACATATATATATATTGCTTCCTCATTCGTATGTATTTAAGTGGATCTATTAAAAGTGGTAGACAGAAGTCCTCTAACATTGTTCAACAAAACCTTGGTTTCACTGTAATACTGCCCAAATGCTAGAATTCCCCCAAGAGATTAACAAAACAAAAAACCTTCATAGAAATATGAAGATGGCACCAACTTCCCTCCTTGATAGAAAACAAATCTCATAGTCCTTGTCTGCCACAGTAAATGTTCTCATGAGGGTCCCAGCTAACTGTCATTCAGAGAAATGGATTTAATTTTTACCAAAACCTTTTTCCCGGTACTGTACTTCAAGTGGCCATTCATTTTTGATCTTCAAAGGTGGTATTATGTTTTATGATGTGAGAAGGCTACAGTTTAGCAGTGAGCTAATAAATGACAAGAGAAAGCTTCAAACCTGATTCCCAATCAGCAGATAGTCTTCACCCTGAATACAAAATAAGTCCCATTTGGATGCCTGCCACCAGTAAACATTATTCTGAAAAGTCTAATTACTGGGATGAGACATTTCAGCTAGATGAAAGAAGAAATTATGAAAAATTTTGAGTTTTTCTTCTAATTACACGCTATAACAAAAGCCTCCATCACAGTACAGAGAAATAGCATCGGGGAAAGGAATAAATGACCACTTTGCTAATTAACTGCCCTTTTTACTTCAGCTTTTGAGGCTGGCTGTTCTCACTTAGTTCCTCAGTTCCACTTGTTTTAGTAAGAAGCCCAGGTCCTTGGAACACCCAATGGCTTAAGAATGGACCAGGGCAGAGATGGGGTTTTTGCTGAGGATGTCTCCTAGAGAGGCTTCTTGTTGAGGGACTTCAACTACCATCTCACAATGTCTTCTCCACAGGGACTGGATAAGAGAGGCTGGAAAACTCAGCTAACCCACTACCACTATGAGAAAAGCAGCTCAAGTGCATGTCCCACTAGTGGTAAACTACTTCTTTTCCTCTCTTGCAACCACGAAAGGCGAGCCTGAAGTAAACAGGCAGCCCTCATTGGTTTTCCTGCAGTGTCATCATCATCATCATCAATCGTATTTATTGAGCGCTTACTATGTGCAGAGCACTGTACTAAGCGCTTGGGAAGTACAAATTGGCAACATATAGAGGCAGTTCCTACCCAACAGTGGGCTCACAGTCTAAAAGGGGGAGACAGAGAACAATACCAAACATACTAACAAAATAAAATAAATAGAATAGATATGTACAAATAAAATAGAGTAAAAAATATGTACAAACATATATACATATATACAGGTGCTGTGGGGAAGGGAAGGAAGTAAGATGGGGGGGATGGAGAGGGGGACGAGGGGGAGAGGAAGGAAGGGGCTCAGTCTGGGAAGGCCTCCTGGAGGAGGTGAGCTCTCAGCAGGGCCTTGAAGGGAGGAAGAGAGCTAGCTTGGCGGATGGGCAGAGGGAGGGCATTCCAGGCCCGGGGGATGACGTGGGCCGGGGGTCGATGGCGGGACAGGCGAGAGCGGTACGGTGAGGAGATCAGCGGTGGAGGAGCGGAGGGTGCGGACTGGGCTGTAGGTGCGGACTGGGCTGTAGTGTCCTTTGGTAGCACCTTATAATGCAACTTCTTGTGGGTAGGGAGCGTGTCACTTCTCGCTGCTGAACCTTCTCAAATGTTCTGTACAGTGCACTGCATCCAGAAAGAGGTCAGTCAGTACCATTACTGCTACTGTATCGTATTCAGGAACACCTCCTTTGGTTGCTTACTTCAGCACTCTGCACGTAATAAGCAATCAGTAAGTGTCATTGATAGAAAAGATAACCTATCCTTCGGTGATTGCAGTGGGAAAGAGACTCTTCATACCAGTGACAAAAGGATGAAATGTCACCGTCCACAGGATGTAAAATGAAGAACAATTATATAAAGGCAATAAGTGCAGATGAGCTAATTACATTCCTAGAGGATAAGGACTTTCCATTACTCTGTCCAGTGCTTAACAGAATGGCAGAGCAGTTAAATATTAATTGATATTTATCCTTCTTTTAAACTTTCCATATTACAGTTGACACAGTCTGTGCCTTCCATGTCTAGCATTTGGCAAACCTAGACAATTTTAGTCGTTAGCCCCCACTGTGAAGCGGCTAGGCCAAATGAGTGTGATTATGGCTTTTTGTCTCAGGAATACACTCTCACCTTGCAGTTTACATATATATATATATATATATATATATTATTATTATTATTATTATTATTATTTTTGGTGGGGTGGGAAGAGTTGAAGAAGAGCAGATGTGGAGGATAAGAGTAGACAGGGTAAGAAAAATCAGAAAGGTCAGAAAAAAAGGAAGTGAGGTAGCTTAGTCTTCCAGGAGCTTGAAGCCCTCAACCAACTGTGTTTCTCAAGCCCAGTTCTCTTCTTCTTCTCCACCCTGGCTCAGGTTTCTGGCCAGGCCTAACTCATTTCCCTTCTTTTCATGTGCACTCCCCCCCACCTCTCGAGGACGTCCTTCCTGTTCTTTGCCCTCTGAAATAGGACACACATTAGTTCAAATGACACGTCCATGAATTCACTTCAGAAATACAGCTCACCGTATAAAAATGACTTTAATTCCACACAATTGATTTCTACTCAAAGTCACAGCGAAGCAGTCAGTACCCAGGAACTGGAGTCTTCTTCCTTTGTGCAGAATGGAGCTTATCATCATCAGGAGAATCACTTTTTATGCGCCGGGGGACAGTTACGAAATGATGAGGCTGACGGTTCTCTGCTTCATTGCTCCCAGGTTATTACGATCGTTCGGAATGCCAAGAAGCATCCCAGCTGATTATCGTGCAGACAAAGGGAGGCAGCGGCTGTAATGGTCAGCCAGTTTTCCCAAAGGCCCAGTCATCATCAATCGTATTTATTGAGTGCTTACTATGTGCAGAGCACTGTACTAAGCGCTTAGCACAGTCCTCTTGCAGGGCTTTGCAATGTGAAAGTTGCTCTTGGGAGCACACTGTGATGATAGGTCGAGTCCATATAGGTTTTGGCTGAGTGCTATTGGCTAGTTAATAAATCCATTCTGAAATACCTGACTTTTAATCAAGGCAACATTTTATATGGCATAGGTATAATTTTGCCACGACAAGCTTTTGAAAACTTCTGAACCAGAAGACTTAGTTAAAATATTTCTTCTGCTCTGTGTCTTGAAGAAGAGGGCTTGCTTCTTCAGAGCAGTTCAGGTTATCACCAACCATGCTTTATGCTTTGAAAAGGGCATTGAAAAGGGCTTATAAATGTTATTATTATTATTACTACTACCACTATTACCACCACCACCACTAGTGAGGCAGCACGGCCTAGTGGAAAGAGGTTAGGAGCCAGAAGACTTGGGTTATAACCCTGGTCAGTCGGTCAATCATATTTATTGAGCACTTACTGCATGCAGAGCACTGAACTAAGTTTCGGAGAGTACGATATAGCAAGACACATTCTTTGCCTTCTCAGAAGCTCAGTAAATGAAAAAAAACAACCTCATAGCTCACCTTGGGGACAGAAAGAAAATGGAGAAGCAACATGGCTCAGGGGAAAGAGCATGGGATTGGGAGTCAGAGGTCATGGGTTCTAATCCCAGCTCTGCCACTTGTCAGCTGTGTGATTTTGGGTTCTCTGTGCCTGTTACCTCATCTGTAAAATGGGGATTAAGACTGTGAGCCCCATGTGGGACCACCTGAATACGTTGTATTTCCCCCCCCCCCCCCCCCCCCCCAGAGCTTAGAACAGTGCTTGGCACATAAGCACTTAACAAATGCCATTTTATTATTATTATTATTATTATTATTATTATTAATAATAATAAATGCAGTCCTCAGGGGTAAAGAAAAAAAAAATGACCTTAGTTTCTAAGCTGTTTTCCCTAGAGCTATCAATTAGGAAAATTGGTGAATGGGAAGCAAGGAGATTAGAAAACCAATAAATGGAATCACCAGTTGCCAATAATCAGTTACTTGATCAATAGCTTCTTTGCCCCTGTCCATACCATATTTACCGAGCACTTACTATTTGCAGAGCACTTAGCACTGTACATATCATCTACAACTACTTTTGTATTTACTACTACCCAATGTTTTTTTCTAGGTAAAGATAAAAATTGATTTAGTGCGTAGTACATAATGCATAGTGGATACAATTAAGCTGTGCACTTGGAATTCAGCACACGTCACTTAGCACTGAATGTGCTATTTCTGGCTCTTCCCCTAGGAAGATAACTCAAATGTATAATGCCCAAAATGCACTGTTATCAGTTTATTTTGTCATTTGGTTAGCTCCTCCCCCCTTCTGCCGGAGATAGGGAGAGTTCTACACTAGCATTTTTCAAGCACACATTGTACACCTAGGATTAGTAACACATTTATCTTAGCCTACCATTAAAAGTTCACAGTAAATAAAACTGAAATGATAAATACTCATAAATGTCAGTCTAAATAGGGGATTCAATATGTAAGATTTCTAAGTGGCCTTGACCAAGAACAGGAGAAAGGTATAAAAGAGGGGATCCTGCATACCCACCAGCCTTTTTTCCCTTCTAGGGGATTAAAGTTAGAGTGAAATTTACTTTTCTCCATGACTTTGTAATAAAAGTTCTAAATAAAACAATCTCTGGGAGCACAGACTGAAGCAGAGTTGGTAACAGATGAAAGTGCAGTTCTTTTGAGGCACTTTAAGTGCATTCTTTCCTGAACTTGAATCTTCATTAATTAGCTTTGTTAGTACCAATTTTAAAGAAGAAAATTGGGGAGAAAAATATTCCTGTGTGAAAATATGGGTTAAGGGATTTATGCATGCACATCATTTGGCTAACTTTGAGCCCATGAATCCGCTCTCTTCTTTAACTAGTGGACACCCACTTGACACGCTTGGGATTTTGGTTATGAACCTAAACAAGAGGAAGGGAATGAAAAAAGTAGAAGGTAACCTCATTAGCTTGAATGCACCGCAGTGCCTGGCACATAGTAAGTGCTTTACAAATGCCACAATTATTTTCATTATTATTATTAAGCACTTACTACAGTGCACACAGTAAGCACTCAATAAATACGATTGAATGAATGAATAAGACATGAACCCTGCCCTCAGGGCATTTACGATCTAGTGAATTGAATTTAAACTTCCTGTTCAAACAGCAGACATTTTGAAACATTTGTGAAATTGGTTGACCTAATATCAGCACTCATTTCAATTCTTCCAATGAAGCTCTATATTCAGATTTTTCCTTGAACCATGGTCTTGATTATCCAAGATTTCCTCAAACCATCTGTTCGTCAGTATTCAGTTTTAGGTTGTTTTTTCCCTAGCAAAGGCTGATGAATTCCGATTCCTTTAATGACAAGTGGGATCATCTTTTTCTAGAACTGAATAATGCAGATTAATGAATTAACACTGCGGACTAATGTGGCATAGATTATGCACCCACCTGTACTGAATGGTTTGTCTCCCATCTGCCTAAATGCAGGGGGCCAGACCAAATGACCTCTCCTGGCCTCTTTCAGTAATATGATTCAGTAGCTTAAAAATTGAACAAGAAAATGGATGGCACAATTCTTGGGCTATTTTAAGAAGAATTCATAGTGAGAATGGCGTTTCTTCTGCACCAATGCTAGCATTCAGAGAAGCAGCGTGGCTCAGTGGAAAGAGCCCGGGCTTGGGAGCCAGAGGTCACGGGTTCAAACCCCGGCTCCGCCAATTGTCAGCTGTGTGACTCTGGGCAAGTCACTTCACTTCTCTGGGCCTCCGTTCCCTCATCTGTAAAATTGGGATTAAAACTGTGAGCCCCCCGTGGGACAACCTCATCACTTTGTAACCTCCTGGAGCTTAGAACAGTGCTTTGCACATAGTAAGCGCTTAATAAATACCATCCTCTTCATGTAACAGTCCATGTAAAATCTAAATCATCATCCATCGTATTTATTGAGCGCTTACTGTGTGCAGAGCACTGTACTAAGCGCTTGGGAAGTACAAGTTGGCAACATATAGAGACAGTCCCTACCCAACAGTGGGCTCACAGTCTAGAAGGGGGAGACAGAGAACAAAACCAAACATACTAACAAAATAAAATAAATAGAATAGATATGTACAAGTATAATAAATAGAGTAACAAATATGTACAAACATATACATATATACAGGTGCTGTGGGGAAGGGAAGGAGGTAAGGTGGGGCATATGGAGAGGGGGACAAGGGGGAGAGGAAGGAAGGGGCTCAGTCTGGGAAGGCCTCCTGGAGTAGGTGAGCTCTCAGTAGGGCCTTGAATCATAAATCATCATAATAAATAATAAATAAATAATAATAAATAAATCATAAATTATAAATCATAATGTTGGTATTTGTTAAGCGCTTACTATGTGCCAAGCACTGTTCTAAGCGCTGGGGTAGATACAGGGTAATCAGGTTGTCCCACGTGGGGCACACAGTCTTAATCCCCATTTGACAGATGAGGTAACTGAGGCCCAGAGAAGTGAAGTGACTTCATTCAATCGTATTTATTGAGCGCTTACTATGTGCACAGCACTGTTCTAAGCGCTTGGGAAGTACAAGTTGGCAACATATAGAGACGCTTCCTACCCAACAGCGGGCTCACAGTCTAGAAGGGGGAGACAGACAACAAAACAAAACATATTAACAAAATAAAATAAATAGAATAAATATGTACAAATAAAATAAATAGAGTAATAAGTATGTACAAACATATATACAGGTGCTGTGGGGAGGGGAAGGAGGTAAGGCTGGGGGGAGGAGGGGGAGAGGAAGGAGGGGGCTCAATCTGGGAATAGCTGTGGCATAACGCTAATTGATAATTATGGTATTTGTTTACTATGTGCCAAGCACTGGAATAAATACAAGGTAATTGGGGTGAACACAGTCCCTGTCCCACATGGGTTTCTCTGTCTTAATCCCCATTTTACAGCTGAAGTAACTGAAGTACAGAGAAGTTAAGTGACTTCCCCAAGGTTGCACAGTGAGAAGCAGCGTGGCTCAGTGTAAAGAGCCCGGGCTTTGGAGTCAGAGGTCACGGGTTCAAATCCCAGCTCTGCCAATTGTCAGCTGTGTGACTTTGGGTAAGTCACTTAACTTCTCTGTGCCTCAGTTACCTCATCTGTAAAATGGGGATTAAGGCGGTAAGCCCCCCGTGGGACAACCTGATCACCTTGTAAGCTCCCCAGCGTTTAGAACAGTGCTTTGCACATAGTAATTAATAAATAGCTTAATAAATGCCATTATTATTTTCTTTTAGACTGTGAGCCCACTGTTGGGTAGGGACTGCCTCTATGTGTTGCCAATTTGTACTTCCCAAGCGCTTAGTACAGTGCTCTGCACATAGTAAGCGCTCAATAAATACGATTGATTGATTGATTGCACAGCTGATAAGTGGGAGGGCTGGGAGTAGAACCCAAGTCCTCTTACTCCCAAGCCCGTGCTCTCTGCCACTAAGCCATGCTGCATCTGGAGCATTGGTCTCACAACCAATGCTCCTCTACCCACCCCATTAAGCCCATTACCCCCTGCCCACACAGTGGCATTGCAGTGGCCTTGGAGAGGTATTTATGGAGAAGAATAGAATAACTGAAGCCAAAACCCAGAGGGAGGATTGAAGAATGGGTGGGGTGGTATTGCATTTGTGTGTCTAAGTGTGTCAAGATTAGGGCTTGCAGAGCAGAGGTTAATGGATGAGGTGTCTCCAAAGCTAATTGGCACATCTGCAATGCTCATCAGCTCTCTGGCTCCAAATTTTAGCCTCTGAGAGCACAGGTGGTCCCCCTTATGGACCAGATGACTGTAAAGTGGTAGCGGGGTGGGAGGTATAGGAGAAGGTTGTAAGAGAAGGGGATCGTGGAGTTGCAAAAATGGAAACTAGAAATGGAGTTCTCAGAAGACTAGGGGTTAGACTGAGGCCAGGCCTGGTTTGGCATTGAGCTGGTCTAAAAAGCTTAGAATCAGTGAGATCCTTGAGCTCTATTCAGGAAGCGGTGGGGGGGAGAAAGAAAGCCTTAGAGGACAGACTGGCAGTGAGAGGCTGGAGGTGTTTTTGAAGGTATCAGGCTGGAACTGGAAGGGGCATGTACACACTGCAGGTCTTGGAGGCCAAACAAAACGTCCCAAGTGGACCCCAGCTGATGAGAAGCGGACCTGAGGGCAGAATCCAGGAGAAAGAGAACTCCTGAGGCAGGACTATCAACCTGAAAGGGAAACCATCGCAAGGGTGAGTAATTTTGGATTCTTGATTTGGCTTCTGATTTATCATGCTTGGAGAGTGTGGTGTTTGGTTTTTTTTTCATCTATTGTCACCGTAAAAGCTTAAAGCACTAGGATCTTTGCACCAGATTCTTTCTCTGAAGGATACAGTGGTAACAGAACCAAGCAGGTTGGAAATCTCATTACCTTGTAACATTCACCACCTTAGTAGTTTATCAAATTCCAGTGCAATATCTTCTTTGCTGGGTGTGATATAGGAAGCCCATAAATGTTAGTATGATTCATCATTTGGGTCATCCCTGCTTTTTTGAGTAGGGACCAGGTACAATCTGGGCTTTGTGGGGGTGGGTTATCTATTTCTATTAATGTCTATCTCCCCCCTCTAGACTGTAAGCTCACTGTGGGCAGGGAATGTCTACCAACTCTGTTACATTGTTATATTGTGCATCACACAGTCCTGTGCACACAATAAGTACTCAAAAAGTTTGATTGGATTAGATATGAAATTAAGGTTAGTCCACTGTGGTTATGCAAAGTCTGAGTGGTTCTTCTTAATCCCCTCAGTGTATACAACACCTCCTTAGCGAGTGGAAGTTAGTTTAACTTCTATTAAATGTTGTTTTTGAAATTAAAGTGGCAAATGAATTGATCCAGAGGTGGAATTAAATTGGCCAAAAAATGTATTTAAAAGGTTGGGTAAATCAAAGGAGTGCACCTTGATGTTTTAGGCGTTTTAAACTAGCTATTTCATAGAACTGACCACTTAAAAGACTGATGTACTTCATTTTAACCACTGGATTGAATACATTTTAAATTCGAGTCAGTGAACAGGTCCCATTTTCAAGTGGGAACCTGTTGCTGTGAGTGCTAACATGGGCATTCTTTGCCATAGCTTTTGCAAGCTATTCCCTTTGGAAACTGAATCCCCCACGATTTGGCCAAAGGGAGAGTTAATGATGTGAGTATAATCAGAGCTCAGTTAGGAAGCTGCAAGAACATGACTTAGCCTGGGGGAAAGGAAAAATCAGAAAAGGCTCCCCAGGTGTTCCATCTTTACAATACTTTTCATTCATGGGGGAGAATGTGTAATTTGTTTCACCATCTGAGGCACTCTTATATTTACCGAGCCCTGACAAAGGCAGTAACAGAGTGCCGAACCCCTGGGAATCTATTCTTTCTTTCCAACTTCATTGACAGGGTGGGGTGGATTGGTCTTTCCACTACAGGGATATTATCAGGGCCTGGAGAGGGTTTCCATTCTCTGCGGTTGGAACCCATCCCTTTAGAAGTTTAAAAAATCAATTTTTCTCTCCCTACTACTGGTGATGTTCATTTGTGGAACATTGATCTGCCCCTTGTGCATCTCTCATGGGTCAATGAAGCCAGCGTGCTTCTCCTCTGATTTATGCTGGTGGTTGAGCACCAGCGGTGAAACAAATGTTTGCGCAGCACTGTGAAACATTGTTTTCTAGGATGTTATGGTCCTGTTTCCTACTCCCCTGCTCCTCCCAAGCCCTTTCAACATTAAGCAGCATGGCCTAGTGTCAAGAGCTCAGGCTTGGGAGTCAGAGGACATGGGTTCTAATCCCTGCTCTGCACTCGTCTGCTGTGTGACCTAGGACAAGTCTCTTAACTTCTCTGGGCCTCAGTTACTTCATCTGTAAAATTGGGGATTAAGACTGTGAGCCCCCCTTGGGACAACCTGATTACGTTATATCTACCCCAGCACTTAGAACAGTTCTTGGCACATAGTAAGCACTTAACAATATCATAATTAGTTAATTATCATTCTGTGGTGGGGGATAGGGATGGTCCTGTACCCTTGGCTCTGTGTGTGTGCGTGTCTGTTTTTTTTAAATTGTATTTGTTAAGTACTTACCATGTGCCAGGCACTGTACTAAGTGCTAGTTTAGGTACATGCTAATCTGGTTGGACACAGTCCACATCCATGTAGGGCTCACAGTCTTAAGCCCCATTTTACACAAGAGGTAACTAAGCCACAGAGAAGTGAAGTGACTTGTCCAAGGTCACATAGCAGACATGTGGCAGTGCCAGGATTAGATCCCACATCCTCTGACCCCAGGCCTGTACTCTTTCCACTAGGCCACAGTAATTCTCTGTCTTTTAAGATGAGGAAAGAACAGTAGCTGAATTCTCAGATCAGCGATTGCATATTGATGAACTGAATTCAGATAGACTTTATGGAGGGTTTTTTTTCCCCTCTTTCTGTTTGAGTTTTAGTTGTCCCCCTTCTTCTACTGCCTAGAAATAGGTAAATGAGGCAACCAACACTGAGTATCCTTATGCCGTCACTATAACTAACAAATGTTATTGCAAGATGTAGCAGCTCTTATCTAAACGCTGCCGGATCTTTCTGTTTTTTGGGTTTTTTTAAGTGCTCACTAGGTGTCAAATATTGTTCTAAGAAGTAGAGTGAATACAAGTTAATTACGTTGGATGCAGTCCCTTTCCCATGTGAGGCTAACAGTTTAGAAGGCTAATCAGTCATAATTATTGAACGCTTGTGAATTTATCTACAAACATCTTTTGGGTCCAGAAGGCCAAGCAAGGTCTGGATAGGTAGGGGGAGAGCAGCACCGTCATCTTCCTCAGCGTAAAAGCGTGCTGGGCATTGGGTGGTGGTCTTCCAGTCTCTACTGCACAGGAATGAAAAAAAGGAGAGAATCAGTTTCACTGAACTACTTAAAGGAAGAGCAGAGACGCTATTTGGGGGTTATGGAAAAACTATAATCCTCTTTCTGCCATCCTTCTCCAGTGCAGGTACACACAAGTAACTGCTTTCAGGAACATTACTTCGATTGTGCTTGTTCTGCAAATGCTGGTGACAGTTTCACAGACTGCCTTTTATACCCCTTATCTAGGATTCCTAGGTCTTTTCTTTTTCCTTTTTCTCCTGGCTGCAGAGGGGCATAGTTATTAGAGCAACTGTCTTGCTGACAGTGAGAGAATCACTTGAGTGTTTTACTTCTGCCTCTCAAGCAACCAGCCTCGCTGAAGTGGCATCTATCCACCCAGTTGCCTTCTTCAGGCTTTCTCACTGGAACCCTTTATTTGAGTTCATTTGCAGTCACTCAGCACAAGTGGGGACTGAAGGGTTCCGGGCTGCTGTCTAAGGAGCTTTTGAGCCAGCAGGCCGAGACGCAGTTATAAGACTCTCGATCCTTCTTGGAGACGAGCCCGGTTAGACTTTTTTTTTCCCTTTTCTGGTCAGAGGGTCCGACCTACTGTTTTATGGTGGCTTCAATCAGTTCCTTGACACTCTATTTGTGTAGGAATGAATACCCAGGATGATGGTATTTATTGCCTCACTGCACTTTAATTCAATTCAATTGTATTTATTGAGCGCCTACTATGTGCAGAGCACTGGACTAAACGCCTGGGAGAGTACACTATAATAAACGGACACGTTCCCTGCCCAAACCGAGTTTACAGTCTACAGGGGGAGACAGACATCAATATAAATAAATTACAGATACGTACATAAGTGCTATGGGGCTGGGAGGAGAGATGAATAAAGGAAGCAAATCAGGGCAACACAGAATGGAGTGGGAAGAGCGTGGAAAGGAGAGCTTAGTCAACAGAGGACTCTTGGGGGAGATGTGCCTTCAATAAGGCTTTGAAAGGGGGGAGAGTAATTGTCGGGTTTGAGAAGTGCACATGTGTAATTTATAGTAATGTCTGTCTCCCCCTCTAAGCAAGCTCATTGTGAGCAGCGAAAATGTCTACCAACCCTGTTATACTCTACTCTCCCAAGCGGTTAATTCACCGCTGGGTACGCAGTGCTCAGTTAGGATAAAGCACAGACTATATGCCAAGGGCTCAAGAAGATAAGAGATAATCAGATTGGACATGGTCCCTCCCCGTCCTGGGGCTCACCATCTAAAAAAGGAACAGTATTTTTATCCCCATTTTACAGGGAAGAAAATTGAGCTACAGAGGAGTTAAGTGACTTGCCCATGGTCACACTGCAGGCTAGTGGCAGAGCTGGGATAAGAACCTAGGTCTCCTAAATTCCAGCCTTGTGCTCTTAACACTAGGCAACATACGTATCCCACAGATACAATGGGATTTTGAATATTTACTCTCTGTAGTGCCCAGGTACACTGCCTCACCCACAGTGGGTGCGCATTGAGTATCACTGATTGAGTAGGGTCCCTTTGGCTAGAGGGAAGCAGAGGGAAGTGGGAAAGGAAAGCCAACGGGAAATGGATGGGAGAGAAGCAGCATGGCTCAGTGGAAAGAGCCTGGGCTTTGGAGTCAGAGGTGTTTGGTTCAAATTCCGACTCTGCCAATTGTCAGCTGTGTGACTTTGGGCAAGTCACTTAACTTCTCTGTGCCTGTTAGCTCATCTGTCAAATGGGGATTAAGACTGTGAGCCCCACTGTGGGACAACCTGATCACCTTGTAACCTCCCCAGCACTTAGAATAGTGCTTTGCACGTAGTAAGCGCTTAATAAAAGACATTATTATCTCCCCTCGACTCTCTCCAAGCAGAAGCAGAAAGCACACCTGAATTACTCCCCTGTAGTGAAGCCATAGGCTGGCAGTGATGCCGTGACAATGAGACCAGGCTAAGCAAAGACACAACACCCTTCTGAAAGGTAATTCCCTTTCTTTGGGAAGGAACCTCAGGGATACTCAGACTGAAACTTTGCAAAATCTATCCTTTCACCCACTCAGCTTGGCCAAAGTATTTTTTTTTTTTTCTGTTTTGCTTTTCTGTGAATGTACATGTAAGGAGAGAGAGGTGGTGAGAATCATTTCCAAGATTTGTGAAAACGACTGGGAAGAAAGAAAAGAAGGTTAATTATAGCTAAAACATTCCTTGTGCAAAGACAATTTATTTTCACAATGCATCAACAAAAGAACACTAACCACAGAGAAGAGTCACTGAAATGTTGGGCAACAAAAATGAAAAGTTAGACACACATTGAGTCTGCTCATGGCAACTGAGAAAATCAAGAAGCGAGTTGTGCAGTAGCTTAGTTTTGAACCAACTCACATTACTGGTTCTAGTATCAGATGGAGCAGGCAGATGTCAGCACAAGAGCCAGCTTTTGTGTGTTCCTGCTGCAACTGAGACTGTGGGTCCTGCATTGGACTTTTCATTCACACATGCCCCCCTAACGTGAATCCCATCATTTTTGAGTGTGAAGGATTTTCCTCTCCCTCTCCCCATTAATCAAAGGTATTTAATAATAATAATAATAATAATGGTAGTAAAAATGGCATTTGAGCCACACTGCTTCCTCGTGAGCACTGGATTCAGAGTTCTCTCTCACGGGAGGTACTGTGTAATAGAGAGAGAGAGAGAGAGAGAGTGTGTGTGTGTGTGTGTGTGTGTGTAACTTCTATATGTTGCTTCCATGGTGAGTAGGAGACTATGGATTTGACTTTGGAAATAAGAGCTAAGATCTCAAACTGAATTGAGTTAAAAATCAGATGAGAACCTTGTGAGGAGGAGGTAATTTCTCACATTTGGGCTGAAGGGAGGATGAGGACCGTACATGGTAAACAGAGGAAATGGCGACTTGTTGGCTGTGTGATTTGGAACAAGTCACTTCACTTCTCTGGGCCTAAATAACCTCATCTGTAAACTGGGGATTAAGACCGTGAGCCCTGTGTGGAACCTGGACTGCATCCAAAATGATTAGCTTTTATCTACCCCAGTGCTTAGTTCAGTGCCTGGCACATAAGTGCTTAACAAGTACCACTTAAAAATAAATACATTTTTTAAACAAAGAACCCAGGTCTTCTGACTCCCAGCCCCGTGCTCTTTCCATTAGGTCCTGCTGCTTCTCAGTTGGGCACAGAGCCAGTTAGAGCCCCAAAAGGCAAATAAAAACAAAATTGTGACCCTGTCAGCCTGATACAGCTGATGTGAACCACACAGTCAGTGGTAACTTGCAGCATTTCATCTGCGTGTGACTTTCCATAAAGTCCAATTTACAAAGCTGGAGAATCTGAATCAATCTTGTGAAGGCATGTAATGACACTGAGTCAAATCGACATGCCATCCGACTGTTGTTTTGAATGATATGCAGTCTTCTGGAGACTATAATAATAAAAATCTGTATGGCATATACAGCCCCAGCTCACAAATCTTCTAGACAACAATGCCACAAACCCAATATGCAAAAGCACCATTTCCTGAGAAAAGGAAATTCAAAACACTATGACATGATTAAATAATGGAATGTAAATAGGATCCATTTATTATTGAGTAAGCCAAGAGACTTAATGCTTGCTATGCTTCCTCTAGTAATCTAGCCTTTGTCGATAAGGGTTTTTTTGTCCTTAAAAGGGAAATCCAATTAAAAAAACCAAAATTCAGATATTTTTCAGAAGAAATTGACGAGTTTGGAAAAGTCACCTTTTATAAAGGTGAAGGGATTAACACTGTTATTTTGTCTTCTTGCCAGCCACATTAACTAAGAGGCAGAAGTAGTGACGAGTAAGGAACATTTATTGAATTTTACCTTGCCTCGCTAAAAAACTTTTTTCAGTCATGAGGTTTCTGCCTCTGGAGAGTTTCAAGATGGTTTACAAAATGCATCTCCATATTGTGTCTTGAATTGTTGGACAACACTGTCAAATAGCCACAAAAGAATGAATAAAATATAATAGATAAGTGGAATGGATAGTAGCACTAGGGAAAGCAATTTAATGTAATTATTGGCTCAATTATATCATGAGCATCGGGAGAAAAATTGCTTTGAGTCATCACTGGATCTGAGATCTGTTTTGCATACTGATCCAGAGTAGTGAATTAGTTCCTCTTTTTTTTTCTTTCTTCATATAGATACGACTGCTAATTCAAGTACAAGTCAGGAATTTTGCACTCAATGCCTTACCCTGCAGTTGCCTTGCTTATCAGAATTTTAAGATTAAGTGAAACGTGTTTATGTCCTACTGTTTATGAATAGTGCTTCAAAATCTAATTTTATCCTTTCTTATGTCAGGACTTGGGGTAAAATATCCGGGGAATGATTGCAGGAGATTGAAAACCTTTGGTTTTAATAGAGAAGGGAGACCTTGAAAACAGACAAATTAACATCTCGAAGTGCCTGAACTGAGTAATAATTCTGTCTCCCCACCCCACCCTTATGATTTTGGTAACTTTGGCTTCTCCTCAATTTGCACCTTTCCAGACTGAGGTGGACTAATCTCAAGTTGCCTGCATTCTAATAATTGTGCTCTTTGAGTGATTTCTATGTGGCAAGCACTAAGGTAGATACAAGATAATCAGGTTGGGCACAATCCCTGTCCCACACACGCTCCCGATCAAAGCAGGAGGGCGAACAGGTGCTGAATCCTCATTTTATAGGTGAGGAGATTGAGGTGTGGAGAAGTTAAATGACTTGTCCAAGATCACACAATAGGCCAGTGGCAGAGCTAGGACTAATAATAATGATGGTATTTGTAAACTGTGAGCCCATTGTTGAGTAGGGATTGTCTTTATCTGTTGCCAAATTGTACTTTCCAAGTGCTTAGTACAGTGCTCTGCGCACAGTAAGCACTCAATAAATATGATTGAGTGAAATGTTAAGTGTTTACTATGTGCCAAGTACTGTTCTAAGCACTGGGTAGTCAGGTTGTCCCACCTGGGCTCACGGTGTTAATCCGTATTATACAGATGAGGTAACTGAGGCCCAGAGAAGTTAAGTGACTTGCCCAAGGTCACGCAGCTGACAAGTAGCATAGCCGGGATTAGAACCCACGACCCCTGATTCCCAAGCCCGTGCTATTTCCACTAAGCCACGCTGCTTCTTTCGAATTCAGATCCTCTGATTCCCAGGTCCAAGGCCTTTCTATTAGGCTATGCTGCTTCTCAAAGGTCACATAGAGAAACTGACTTCACCTGCTCGGTTTGGTTATCTTAAATGCTTTGCTTATTCTTTTTTTTCCCTTCTGTTTATGGCCCTATTTCAAGAAGAACATGGGGGAATTCTAGTGCAGATGACCATGGCTCCATATGGCGGAAAAACCATGTTTTCTGTTTTTGATATCCTGTCGGTCGATGCCCAGAATTTTCTTGGCCTTTGAGAAATCCACTGATTGTTGGCCTGATGATTTTAGGGACTGAGACCAATGATTAGCATACTCTGCCCTGAGCGTGGCTGATAGCTAGGAACCTGTCCTTCTGCAATTGTAATTTGGACTGTTTCCCAGACTGCGTATTTAAGTTGCTAATAGTGTAGCTCATCTGATCCTTT
Organism: Tachyglossus aculeatus; assembly: GCF_015852505.1. Classification (NCBI taxonomy): domain Eukaryota; kingdom Metazoa; phylum Chordata; class Mammalia; order Monotremata; family Tachyglossidae; genus Tachyglossus; species Tachyglossus aculeatus. The sequence continues at coordinate 7,118,808 of NC_052085.1, forward strand.
TTGGCCCACTTATTTAGTGGCCACACTGGGGCTTAGCACATTGTGAAACGTATCTCAGTGTACCAGTATTTTTGAATGCTGCCAATGACCACTCCAACACTATTTTACTGTCTACTTGGCTTTGAATAAAACAGAGGGGAGAGTAACATGTGGCTTCTGTGAGCTCTCTGAGGGCAGGGATCATGTGTATGAATCTTCCTTTCCCCTCCCTTGCCCTTAATAATAATTATGGTGTTTGTTAAGCGCCTACTGTGTGGCACTGTTCAAAGTGCTGGGGTAGAATCAAAGTAAGCAGGTTGTCCCACTTGGGGCTCACAGTGTTAACCCCCGTTTTGCATGTGATGTAACTGAGGCACAGAGAAGGTAAGTGACTTGCCTAAGGTCACCCAGCAGGCAAGTGCAGAGTTGGGATTTGAACCCAAGTCCTCTGAATCCCAAGACCGTCCTCTTGCCTCTAGGCCATACAGTTCTCTACACTCAGGTGCTCCAGTAAGTACTATTCATTGATAGAAGGACTCCATGGCCATTCTTTTCGAATGATTCCAGTTTTTTTGTCCACATTCTGGCAGTAAAGTGAAGGCGAAGCTTGAGGAGGGAACCCAGGAGTGAAGAACTCTTGTCTCCCTTCCTTTCTTCTTGACTCTCTCTTACTAGCAGTGATCCATAGGAGATAGTGAGATGTACTCTCCTAAGCACTTAGTGTAGTGCTGAGCCCACTGTTGGGTAGGGACTGTCTCTATATGTTGCCAACTTGTACTTCCCAAGCGCTTAGTACAGTGCTCTGCACACAGTAAGCGCTCAATAAATATGATTGATGATGATGATACAGTAAGTGCTTAATAAATGCCCTTGATTGAATGTGAACAAGTGACCTCTGGAGTCCTGAAATGAGAAGCTCAGTTTAGCTGTTAGGAAGGCAGAACCCGTAATGCACCTCATGAGCCAATCTGTTTCTTCCTGAATGTTGTCTTGGAACATAATAATAATAATAATAATAATGGTATTGTTAAGTGCTTACTATGTGCCAAGCACTGTTCTGATCTCTGGGATAGATACGAGGTAATCGGGTCGTCCCACGTGGGGCTCACGGTCTCAATCCCCATTTTACAGATGAGGGAATTGAGGCTCAGAGAAGTGAAGTGACTTGCCCGAAGTCACACAGCAGACAAATGGCGAAGCCAGGATTAGAACCCAGGTCCTTCTGACTCTTAGGCCTGTGCTCTGTCCGCTAGAACATACTGCTTTTGTTTCTCCCTCCTAATAACACAATCTTCCCGGAGCTTCAGCTCCAAGGCAGTCACTTCATTGGGTTCGAATGCCGACTCTGCCACATGTCTGCTGTGTGACCTTGGGCAAGTCACTTAACTTCTCTGAGCCTGTTACCTCATCTGTAAAATGGAGATTAAGACTGTGAACCCCACATGGGACAACCTGATCACTTTGTATCCCCCCCCCCCAGCACTTAGAACAGTGCTTTGCACATAGTAAGCGCTTAACAAATGCCAACATTGTTGTTGTTGTTCATTGGGATTATAATACTCCAAACTGATCTGCTTTCCAACTGTTCACTACTGTGTATCATCATCTGCCGCTCTTGGCTTGTTTCTCTAAAGTATTTATGGTTTTCCCCATAACTGACTGAATATGCTGCTGCCCGCCATTCTCCTTAATGGGTTATCACAAGGACAAACCGGGGGTGGGGAGGATAAAATTGGTGATATTAGAAGGATTTGGACGGATTGATAAATAATACGTCAACGATGGGCTTTTAGAGACAAACATTAAGGATGTTAGAATGTACTAGAAAAAGACAGGAGCCTTGACTGCTGCTGTCATTGATAGATTGCTGGGCTGGTGAACCATTGGCTTGACAGGGACTGACATTTCTCATGTCTTTTTATAGTCCTACTGGCATACTATATTTGCTATATGTGAAATTTGGATGTTGGAATTCAAAGTTTTCAGAAGCATATGGAAAATATGATTATAGCTGAATTTTACTGACTGACCGCCTCCTCAACACAAGAAAATGTTAATCCTCTGAGGAAAGGTCAGTGTCAGGGAAGGAAGGGTGATGAGGATAATAATTGAGACTTCTAGAAATGTTACTGCATCTCTATGAAGTATCAGGGGGCGATTGTGGTTGAAAAGTAGTAGCCCAATTTTTGGACTATCTTAAATGTTCTCTAAATGAGGAAAATGTGCGCAAATGCATATTGAAAGGACAGTTACAAGAGATAATGATATAATTTTGTAACTGTTATGGAGAAATGACTTTTTAAATCAAAATGTAGCATAACTTTCTCAATATGCAGCAAGGTTCACATTTAATTTCTGACTTTTCTTGAAGAAATAAATGCTGAATACGTCTCCTCATAGAGCTGAAATATTCCCTGGGGGATGTTATGAAATAAGAAGAGGTTGGTGTCTAATGAAGTTAACTAAAAATATCTAAATCAAATACCCGATGGAAGTTAGGGGCTTAGAAAGAAATAGCATAGTGAAAGCTTTAATATGCATGAAAACATTTAATACTTCTACAGAACAATAGAGAAAAAACAAGTGCTCTAATACGGATACTAAAATGTCACAAGCATCACGGGTAAAAGCGCCCATTTATTTAGTACCGTTTTTACCATTTGGCGCATCATAATTCCACTTTTCAACTTAATTACTTTCATTGACTATCCTATTTATCTACTTTATATACCACCACATTCTCATTATCCATTTTATGTTTTCTGTTCTTTTTTATGCATTTTGGAACTCAATTTAAGGATTTAATGAAACCCCATTCCTCATTGCTCTTCCCACCTCATCAAGTATTCTCCCGTAGAGAATAAAACTATTCATTTTAATAATGTAAGCAACATAATAACAAAACATAAAATTGTAATTACAATAAATGAAAGCAATGAAAATATTCTTTAGTGGTTCCTGCCTGCGACTCTGAGCTGAGGTGGTAGATTATAATGTGATACTAATAATAGCTTGGATTTATATGATGCTTTTCCTCTAAAGATCTTAAAATGCTTTCACATGTAACTTCTAATTTATCCTCATGGATTTTTAATCTTTTATTTTTCCGGGAATCATAGAAAACAAGTATAAGACATCTAAAGACAGACCATACAAACCCTGAAATTGGCCAGGTTCAATTCTCAAGGTAGCTGTTATTTTCCCTCAGGCCAACAATTTTTGACCTGCAGTAACTAGAATTTAAGGTGGCATCCAATTATTGTTTTTACAACATCTGCCTTATTGTTTATTCAATCTTCATTCCTTTTTCTCTCCTTTTGTCCCCTCTCCCTTCCTCTTTCTTATCTTTATTTTTTGTTTCTTTTCCTCATCTCTTTTATTATCGTAAATCATCACCTTTTTCTATGTGGCCCCTGTACAGAAGAAATCCTTTTTTTAAAAAAAAAAAAATTCCCACCAGAAGCTTACATCCTACCAGTGACCTAATCAAAGATAACAAGGACATAAAATACATATGCCGATATACATTAGTTAGCACTCTTAACTGGTTCCATTAAAATAGTGTTTTAAGTGTGTTGTGAAAGAGTGCTAAACAAAGTTGTTTGCCAAAGGAAATAAAGTAATGCATCCCCAGTATCTAAAACAATAAAAGTATGTTAATGTTTTGAAGATATAATAGTTGCAGGATCAAATAGCAATACAAATGCCTATCAATAACAGCATTTTTGAATGATTTTTTTGTGTTACAACATGGAAATACAGTACTTAAATTTTGGGTGTTGACTCACTTCCTATGCAACAAAAAGACACCTTTGTGCTAGTATATGAGAAATTTCTTTGGTCTAGGCTACATTAAAATGACTGTAATTTTTATAAGTCACAAATCTTCAGAGGGAGTGCAGGGGAAATACTTAGGCCAATGTAAACTCTTCAGTGTTATCTCGAAGTGAGAAAGTGTTGTAAGGTATCCTGGCATCCACATTCAAGTGTGCTAAGAAGTGCTGTAATGGGTGATTGCTGTATAGCTCTATATTCTTGCTGTTGACTGATCTAATCAATTACATGCCATTGCTTCCATCTTGAGTGCATCAAAGATATTCTTCTCCATTACCTCATGAGAAGAAAGATTCTGTATGAATCACAGCATTCCCATTATCTCATAAACTAATTCTCATGGGAAATACGAACGCACATGTAAACAGGGGCACTAAATCGAAGAGGAAAATCACTGGTCGGCGTGGGATTGGTAAATGCAACAGGGTGCCTACTGCAGCAGATGTGATCAAGGTGTTTAGACAAAGGTGAAAAAAGCGCACAAATAGATTGTTAATTATTTCTATGAGAAGGCAAAGGCTTAAGAGTCAGCATGGTTGGGAAACAGTTGAGGTTCAGAAGCAGCATGCCTAGTGGACAGAGCGTCGGCCTGGGCGTCGGAAGGACTTGGGTTCTAATCCTGCCGCCACCACATGTCTGCTGTGTGACTGGGCAAGTCATTAACTTCTCTTGCTTTTAGTTACCTCATCTGTAAAATGGGAATTAAGACTGTGAGCCCCATGCGAGCCTCAGCCCCAAACTGAGCCCCTTCCTTCCTCTCCCTCTCGTCCCCCTCTCCATCCCCCCATCTTACCTCCTTCCCTTCCCCACAGCACCTGTATATATGTATGTACATATTTATTACTCTATTTACTTATTTTATTTGTACATATCTATTCTATTTTATTTTGTTGGTAAGTTTGGTTTTGTTCTCTGTTTCCCCCTTTTAGACTGTGAGCCCACTGTTGGGTAGGGACTGTCTCTATATGTTGCTACCTTGTACTTCCCAAGCGCTTAGTACAGTGCTCTGCACACAGTAAGCGCTCAATAAATACGATTGATTGATGTGGGGCAGGGACTCTGTCCAACCTGATTAACTTGTATCTACCCCAGCTCTTAGAATGGTGCTTGGCAGATAGTAAGCACCTAACAGATACCATAATCGTTTTATTATTAAGTGGATTTCATAGGGTGGGGAATGAAAAGGAAACCCGATGTCTGGAGAATTGCCTGTCTTTCCTCCAGTTAGAGAAGACTTCCTGGAGGAGGTGGATTTTATAGAATAGTTATACTGGGAGGAAGTGAGTTTGAGTTGAGTAGGAAGAGCACCAGTATAGGGTACAGCTGGAGGTTTTTCTGGAGGCCTTGCTCCTCTCCTGGAAACACATTAGCGTCCTCTGGCTAAGCTCTGTTTTTCCAATCAGCCTTAGCTTTTTACATCCCTGTTAAATTTGCAGTTCATCAAATAGGCTTAGTTTGCTTGAGCTGCGTGGGCCTTCAGAAACCAAAGCTTCAAGTTGCTCATTAAATTACATTTTTCTAACCTACTCCTTCACGATTTGCTTATTTGCTCCTGTCCCCTCCCAAGTATTGACATTAAACTAATTAGTAATGATTATCTGAGTCTCCCTTCATCCCTTTATTGATCTGATTATGCCATTTGCTGTGCTCTATCATTTTCATATTCACCACGCCAGACGAAGAATGAAATCTTAAATGTAGGTTCATGTCTTCTTGGCCTTCAAAAAGTAATTTCCAAAGAACTTGAAAGAGTAAGTGGATTTGCGGGGGCACAGTTTGTGGTAGGCTTAATAGTCTCCCCCTCTGGGCTGTAAGCTCGTGATGGGCAAGGAATGTGTCTGTTATAATCTAGTTTCCCCAGCGCTTAGTACAGTGCTCTGCTCACAGTAAGTGCTCAATAAAGACGATTGTTGGTTTTGCTTAGTTTGTGTTAAATCAGTAGTATTTGAGAGCCTGGTTCTAAGCACTTGAGAGAATGCATGCTAGAGAGCTAGTAGATGTGATCCCGGCTCTCGCTGTACTTGCAATCTTGTAGGGGAGCGATTACCATGCATATTCGCTCTATTTTGGTGAATGCTGCTGAGCCCAGCCTCCAAACGTTTTGCAAAGGTTGCTCATGTAGCTGAAAATACAAAACCAGCTTTGACTAGGTAAATCATGGCCTCAGCTTCCCCCTTCAATACTTTTTTGCCTGCTTGTTCTGTGATAGAGAAATGAGAGGAATATTCCAGTTAAAACAAACCAGTCTCTGTTGTCAAAGTGAAGGATAATATGTCAGATAAAAGGAAAAAAAAATCATTGAATAAAAACTCAAGCTGCCCTTGTGTTGCTATTCCTGAATATGTAACGTGGAGTTTGGATTCTATAATATCCATCTCAAACTTACTTTTGGTATCTCATCTAGCCAATTTATTCTTCCACCAAGTCTCTTCAAACTGAGTTATTTTCACTACTCTCAGCCAAATACTCCCTTATATTCTAGGGAAGTCTGAGCATTTTGATACAACCGGCCTTATAAAGCATTTATAAAGCCTCTTAGGTCATGAGAGTTAACTGTTTTAGCAAGTCCAGGTTGAATATGACTTAAAATCATTCTGAGAGCTAGAAATGCAGATTTGTGCTTTCCAAATCCAGTTTCCCACCAACGAAAGGAAATTGATCTTGAACGGGGTTTCTTAGAACCATCTCTTTAAACACTTGGAAACTATAGGAGAGAAATGGCATTGGTGCATGGACTCCACCTCTCAATGATTCCAATGCAACAAAGCCAGCCACCTCTCTTTCCCAAGGATTCACACACTTTTTAATGGTTTCCATATCTGGAGACATAACAGATGGTGTTTGAGGTATTCTACATTCAAGCTCCCCCCACCTCACACACACTCTTTTTTTTTTGTTTTAAACCATCAGTTTGGTTGAATGGACTTTTTTCCTAGGAAGTCATGAACGGCATCTGGAGTTTTTTTTGGCTTTCTCTTCCATGGGCGCTTTGCAAAAGGAAAGTAGCCACTGCTGTCATTGATCATTTCAATAGTCTCAGTTAATGGTATTTAAAATGTCTATCTTGAGCTTGAAACAGCCCTTTAGAGTCTCTTTTTTTTTTTCCAGTGGAATATTTTGGTGTTTTGGGATGAAACTATTTTCACAAGAAGACTTTAGTTGCATAGGGTGGGAAAATTTTCAATCATAAGAGCACTAACTAAGAGGTCCCAGAGTGATATCTTTACCACAGTTTGGTCATTCTAGGTAACTTGAGGTAGCAAAAATTTTGAGCCCCCAAAAACCAAGTGTATGGAAAAACACAGAAACAAATATGTGACATTATGCAAAAAGTACTTGACACTGTATACGTTTAGTTTTTCTTCCAAGAACTTTACTTCTCATCCATTTATGTAACATTATCTTATTTTGTAAGACGTGGCAGTCCAAATGTTCACCAGAATTAACCAGATCACCCCCCCCGCCCCCCGCCCCATGCAATCTAATTGGTTTACTTTCCATTTAAGGCCCTTCCTCTCTCCAAGGGGCAGAGGGGATTTTTGCAAAAATCCCCCAGGAAAGGGCAGACTTTTCCCTGGGTTTCTAGGAAGAGCTGCTGGGGTTTGTGAGCCAAAGGCCAGCGATGATGGAGAAGTAGGTGTTGGCTTCTCTTGTACTTTTAAAGTACAGGGTTTCGACTGATCTACCAAGAGAACTTTTTCTTTATTCACTTTTACAAACTTCTTCCATTTAAAAACAGTTCATGTAAACAACGCTTAAAAGCTGAACCGAGGGTGAAGGAACAGCTGCTTTTACAAAATCTCCACCTCGTCAGCATCTCTTCTTTTATTTGTTTCTTATTTAAGTGGTAATTGTTAAGTGCTTACTGTGTGTCAAGCACTATTCTAAGCACTGGGGTACACATGATCTAATTAGGCCAGATACAGTCCCTGTCTCGCATGGGGCTCAGGTCTAAGTAGTGGGGGGAACAGGTACCGAATCCCTATTTTTTGCAGTTGAGAAGATTGAGGCCCAGAGAAGTTAAGTGACTTGCCCAAGGTCACACAGCAGGCATGTGGTGGAGCCAAGACTAGAACGAGGGTGCCCTGGCCTGCAAGCCCATGCCCTACCCACTAGGTTACACTGCTTTATCTCCATTCTTTTTCCTCTCCCTCCTCTTGAAGACATCTAATGCCTTCAGGTTCCTGTAGGAGTGACTGGTTGAAGTGATTGCCCAAAGATCCACAAGAAATCATAGTCCACAATTTCTGACTCCTTTGCATGGCCTAGTGGATAGGGCTTGGGAGTCAGAAAGTCATGGGTTCTAATCCTGCCACTTGGCTGCTGTGTGACCTTGGGCTAGTCACTTCACCTCTCAGGGCCTCAGTTACCTCATCTGTAAAATGGGGGTTGAGACTCTGAGCCCCTCAAGGGACAGGGGCTGTGTCTAACCCTGCTTGTATCCACCCCGTAGCTTACTACAGTTCCAGGCACATAGTAAGTGCTTAATACTACTGTTGTTTTTATTATTAGCCCACTGTTGGGCACTGTTGGGTAGGGACTGTCTCTATATGTTGCCATCTTGTACTTCCCAAGCGCTTAGTCCAGTGCTCTGCACACAGTAAGCGCTCAATAAATACGATTGATTGATTGATTATTATCAGCAAATATATTTCCACCTTTTGTACAGACAGAACACTGTTGAGGAATGAGGAAACAGTCTTCTGATAAGGGATGGCCACCTGGAAAGACCATGATGCAGTGTTGAAGGAAATGACTGTGTACACGCAGGACACACTGATTAAAAGCTTCCATGTGATGCCATAATTGTTCTTTAACGGGGGATTCATCAAAATTGTAGTCCCCCGTGTTCACTGACTGCATACGGTATCTCTTGAAATTCTTGGAGTGGAATCAAGTTAAATCCTCAGGTGAAGTAATCTGTATAAACAGTCATTAAGAAGACTTTTTAGAAGGCTCAATAGAGTGCAAGTGATTGGGTCTTAATGGAACTCTGAGTTAATTCAGGCCATGCACGCAAACATCTGGCAAGTTGATAATTCTGTCACTTTATGGGCAATAACACCAACCTCATTACATCACATGGTCGATAAGCATACAGGGTTGATGTTATCATGAAAACATCCCCTTAATGTTTATTCCGAGCCGATCACTGAAGTTGGTACATAGGATCCTGACAAATGAAGCAAGTTGTTGCTTAGCAACATTAAGGATCACGGATAGCCACATATGATTTAACAATGACAGGATATGACAAGAAAAATCACCATATATCTTAGGATAAGAATAATAATAATGATGGCATTTATTAAGCGCTTACTATGTGCAAAGCACTGTTCTAAGCCCTGCGGAGGTTATAAGGTGATCAGGTTGTCCCACGTGGGGCTCACAGTCTTAATCTCCATTTTACAGATGAGGTAACAGGCAGAGAGAAGTGAAGTGAATTGCCCAAAGTCTCACAGCTGACAATTGGCAGAGCCGGGATTTGAACCCATAACCTCTGACTCCAAAGCCCGTGCTCTTTCCATTGAGCCAAGGAATACCATGGCCTAAGATGAATTGTCTTGATTGGACAGCAAAGCCCAAGAGCGGAAAAGACAAATATTAGAAACTTCACTTTTTTGCACTTAATATAAAATGAGGTACAGTAGAACGTTTCTTATCCCTGGAGAAAATATGGTTGTCTGATTTTTATCTGTCGCCTTCCTACCATGCTCTCTCTCATTTGCTAGTCTCTAATTCACTTTGTATCTTCCTGTCTAATTCTAATAGACTCGGGGCGCTTTGGGGAAGTTGGGGGTGGAATAGCCAGTAGCACTGCCCTTGAACAGGGGGATGCTCTGCCCCTTTTAGACTGTCCTTTTAAACACTCCCCTTTTAGACTGTGAGCCCACTGTTGGGTAGGGACTGTCTCTATATGTTGCCAACTTGTACTTCCCAAGTGCTTAGTACAGTGCTCTGCACACAGTAAGCGCTCAATAAATACGATTGATTGATTATTACCAGGCACCCCCTCACTCCTCAGTCCTGACTGGAAAGGAAACATTTCTTCCCGGCTCAGTGATGGATCCTTGGGACAGTAGTACTCCTATAGAGAGAATAGTAAATATCTCAGGTACTTATTCAGCTGGGGGGTTTTGGACCCCCAAGAATTCTGTCTTACAGACAAATCCTGCTAATTCCTTTTGTATCTGAGCACTATACATTAAACCTTCCAACCAGCCCTTCATACCGTTTTCCTAACAACCGTCGAAGCTCTTTTCCTCCTTGCCAAGGGATTGAGCATTCTCCTCGTGCTCAGGATCGGTTCACCTCGACAAAGAACGGTTACCCAAATCTGATATCTCTGGCCGTTCAAATTGCATCCTGACAAATACCAGGCAGAGGTGCATGAGGTACCAACACAAGCAGGCCTAAATAAGCTATTTCACTTGTGAGAAATGAGCTCCGTAAGGTGAGAAAACCATGCGGTTTAGAATTCATGTTTTGAGAGCCACTGAAGTAAGACAGTTAAAACACAACTATCCAGAGTTCTCTGAGCTCCAGACCAGAAGAAAACTGAATCATTTTTATGCCAGGGGCTCAAGTAACCAGTCTGAAGGAGGTCCCTGACACCCTACCAAAGCTTAGCCAATTGTTTTTGTGGAGGGCTTCTGGATGGTAATATTTATTACTCTATCTATTTATTTATTTATTTAACTTGTACATATCTATTCTATTTATTTTATTTTGTTAGTATGTTTGGTTTTGTTCTCTGTCTCCCCCTTTTAGACTGTGAGCCCACTGTTGGGTAGGGGCTGTCTCTACATGTTGCCAACTTGTACTTCCCAAGCGCTTAGTACAGTGCTCTGCACACAGTAAGTGCTCAATAAATACGATTGATGATGATGGTAAGGAAGGGCTGAAGAAAGTATTCTTGTATTCTGATCGTATTCCACTTGAGATCCATAATTTCTTCTAGACCTGGCTCTGAATTATTCATCCTATCGTATTTAGTGAGCACTTACTATGTGCAGAGCATTGTATTCAGCACATTTCCTGTTTTGATAAACTATAGAGGGAGGTACTTTCTCTTACTGCACCTCACCTGAAGTCTCAGAACAAAGCCTTGGCCGTCATTCCAGTTGGGAGACCCTGTTACTTTGACCCAACACCAGCCCTCTTCAAATCTTGCATTTTTCAGGAGACTTGTGCCTAACTTTAACCAACAACACTAGTTTCTTGGCCCCCTGTTTAAGATTGGAACAAAAAAAATGCCCCTATTATTGGGAGATATTAAGGTAGACAGGATCTGATAGCTTTATTGCTTTTGGGGTTTTTTTGTTTGTTTGTTTTTTTCAAAATTTCATGCAGTTCACTTAGGGTAGGTTCTTCCACTGCAGAAGTGTCCAGAGTGACAAGGAGATGGTCAGGAGGTAACAGGATGTTTAAGGAATAGAATAAGCCACTACTAAAGAGACAACAGAAAGGACTGAGTGAATTAAAATCTAGAAAGTAATCCAGAAAATGTGCTTCTGATGCCGCTTCTCCTGCTTCAGATTTATTTTCATCATATCATTATGACAGAGTGTATAAAGAGGGAATATAATCTTATGAGAGGCTTGGAATGATGATTTGTCAATTTCTCATAGACCAAAAATAGCTCAGGAGTTTCAAGCAAGGAATTCAACTGAAAATCTTTTAAGAAAGTATTGTGAAATTTTCACACACCTGCACAACCCTCTTTTTCAGGCTTCCCTGTCTAAGCCCTCATTTCTTTTTCTCCCACTCCCTCCCGCATCACCCTGACTTGCTCCCCTTATTCACCCTCAGCCCGCAACACTCATGTACCTCTCTAATGTATTTACTTATATTAATGTCTGTCTCCCCCTCTAGACTGTAAGCTCATTGTAGGCAGGAAATGTGTGTGTTACATTGTATTCACCCAAGTGCTTAGTGCAGTGCTCTGCACTCAGCGCTCAATCAATACGATTGAATGAATAAACAAACACTGGAACATCCTAGAGTTAAATGAATTCTATTAGTTTTTAGTCTTTTGTCGTTAATGTTACGTGTTGACTTTGCATCAACTTCTGGGGATGATACAAAATAATCAGGCCAGCTGCAGTCCCTGTCCCATATGGGGTGCAGAGTCTAGGAGGGAGAACAGGTATCAAAAACCCAGTTTTATTTGAGGAAACTGAGGCACAGAGAAGTTTAGCGAGTTGCCCAAGATCACACAACGGGCAAGTGGCAGAGCCTGAATTTGAGTGCAGGTCTTCTGCCAGGCTCGTGCTTTATCCACTAGGCCAGGATGCTTTAGTTCTGCTGAGAGAAATTAGGTAACGGGTCGCTGGAGTGCAGCAGGAGACATCTGAGGACTTGGAAGAGTTGATGCATCCATCTATTCTAGTGTCCAATTTAGGTTGCCAAAAAAATGGGCTCTCAGCCAGGATCATGTCTTTAGAGCATAGTTGGTTGACCTTTAAACCTGCTTTCTCAGCTATAAAATGTGGGAGGAGGGAAAATGCTTTCCTTCTTCAAGATGTTATGTAGGTTGACGACTGAGTTAAAAGTGTTTTTGTTACAAGGAAGTGCTGCAGGCATGCTATTTATTACTGCTTCACCCGACAGCTGTTGTCAGATGCACAGTGAGCATATGGTATCTATACAATTCATTATGGCCTAATGTCTGTGCCAATTACTGTGATGGTTATTTGGGGAAGCCAATTGCTGTTCTGCATCACAGCAGAAACTGGTTGAGGCCTCCCCTTCCACCCCCAAATTATTCTCTTCTCTAGCTAGGGCTACACATGTTCATTTTTCCTCTAGCTCATTTCACGTACCTTAATGTCACCTGTATCAAAGGGATCATTTCTAGCAGACGGATGTCAATCATTCTGTGAGCAGGGATCCTATCTGTCAACCCCATTGTATTGCACTTAGTAGTGCCCTGCACGCAGTAAGCACTCAATAAATGCCATCGATTGGACAGAAGCACATCACTCCTCTTTGTGAGCCCCGATTTCCTTATAATGTGCATGCCACAATGCTTAGTACAGTGCTTGACACATACTAAGTGCTTACCAAGTACCATTACTGAAAGATGTTAGGTCAGAGATGACGGCATAAGACAAAACATTGGAGTACTCACTGGGGTGCACTGTACTAAGCACTCGAGCGAGTGCAACAGAAGCGTTAGATGGGTTCCCTGCCCACAGGGACTTTACACTCAAGAAGCAGTGTGGCCTAGAAGAAAGAGTAGAGACCTGGGTTCGAATTCTAGCTCCACCACTTGCCTCTAGACCGAAAGCTCTTGGTGGGCAGGGAATGTGTCTACCGACTTGGTTGTATTAGATTCTCCTAAGCACGTAGTACAGTTCTCTGTGCTTAGCAAATATCACTGATCGATTGCCTACTGGGTGACCTTGGACAAGTCACTTGACTCCTTCGTGCCTCAATTTCCACTGCTTAGAGAAGCAGCGTGGCTCAGTGGAAAGAGCCCGGGCTTTGGAGTCAGAGGTCATGGGTTTGAATCCCGGCTCCGCCAATTGCCAGTTGTGCGACTTTGGGCAAGTCACTTCACTTCTCTGGGCCTCAGTTCCCTCATCTGGAAAATGGGGATGACGAAAGTGAGCCCCCCGTGGGACAACCTGATCACCTTGTAACTGCCCCAGCGCTTAGAACGGTGCTTTGCACATAGTAAGCGCTTAATAAAAGCCATTATTATTAAGCGCTTAGTACAGTGCTGTGCACATAGTAAGCGCTCAATAAATACGATTGATGATTAAATGTGGATTCAGTACTCAATCCCCTCTGCCCTGTTAGGCTTTGAGTCCCGCGTGGCACAGGGACTCTCTGATTTGCCTTGATCATCTCTACCCTAGCACTTGGTACATAGTAAATGTTTAACAAATACTATTATTATTCTTTTTTAAAATGATGATTATTAGGGAGAAATAAGGGATAAGAGCAAACGATACCCCCCCCCCCCCCGAGAAGATGGTTTTTGCCTGGTGGTGCTGGCAGCACCAGTCCTCCCCTGGAATCAGGGCCTTTCCTGGGCAACAGGACCAGAATGGGGGGAGGGGGTGGCTTGAGGAACATGACCACTGGCCTTTATGGCACTTTTGTCTTAGTAAATTCCTCATAAATCCCTGCACCCCATTGAGCCAGTGGGGTGTAGTTCTAGAGACCTTGCTCTAATGGACTTACCCATGGCAAGTAGCCCCTCCAAACTGGTGGTTTGGGGCAACCCCTTGCTTCACCCGTCCCTAAAACCAGCTCTGCAGATGGCAAGAGGCTCAAGGAACTCTGTCAAGCCTGCATATATATGGTAGCAAGTGTGCTTAATATGTGCCAGGCACTGTACTAAGCGCCGGGATGGATACATCCCCCCCCTTCTTACCTCCTTCCCTTCCCCACAGCACCTGTATATATGTTTATACATATTTATTACTCTATTTATTTTACTTGTGCATATCTATTCTATTTATTTTATTTTGTTAGTATGTTTGGTTTTGTTCTCTGTCTCCCCCTTTTAGACTGTGAGCCCCCTGTTGGGTAGGGACTGTCTCTATATGTTGCCAATTTGTACTTCCCAAGCGCTTAGTACAGTGCTCTGCACATAGTAAGCGCTCAATAAATACGATTGATGATGATGATGATGATACAAGCTAATCAGATTGGACACCATCCATGTCCCACATGGAGGTCACAGCCTTAATCCCCATTTTAACAGATGAGGCTACTGAGGCACAGAGAAGTGAAGTGACTTGCCCAAGCTCCCATAGGAAACAAGTGATGGAACGGGGATTATTACTCTATTTTACTTGTACATATCTATTCTATTTATTTTGTTAGTATGTTTGGTTTTGTTCTCCGTCTCCCCCTTTTAGACTGTGAGCCCACTGTTGGGTAGGGACTGTCTCTATATGTTCCCAAGCGCTTAGTACAGTGCTCTGCACACAGTAAGCGCTCAATAAATACGATTGATTGATTGATTGACTTCCAGGCACGGGCTCTACCCACTAGACCACGGATTTAAATCTATTTGTTGCCATCCGCTATCAGTTTTCTTTAAATGCCGTGTAAGGAGTCCTTATTACTGTTAGCTGGATTCTCACTGTGGCTGCTGAACAAAAGTGAGTTTTCTGACAGTTGACTAGGCACCTCAAATGAATATTAATTGGTTTCCCTAAATAGTGTGAGGTCTATCATCTGGAAGGGAAAACAGTCAAGTGGAAGTGAAAAGCCTGGCAGCCAAGAGCCTCTGTGAGTCATCTCCAGGAGGTAATTCCTGCCACCTTTAGCGATAACTGTTAACTGTAACAAGCACCTGTGAATTATGGGTTTATGGGTTTATGGTATTATCTAGGTATTATCTAGGTACTGAATTATTACTGAATTATCTAGGTATTATCTAGGTACTGAAATTCTGCAGACAGCTGAGCCCACTGTTGGGTAGGGACCGTCTCTATATGTTGCCAACTTGTACTTCCCAAGCGCTTAGTACAGTGCTCTGCACACAGTAAGCGCTCAATAAATACGATTGATTGATTGACCAAATGGTTGGAATACTCATCAGAAAAATGGGAACAACCTTTCTGTCCAAATATATGAAAATATTTCCTTTCTTCAAGGGAAGACTGTATAGTTTGAGGATGATACATGCCTTTTGCTTCCCATCTTGAGTTCCTACCTGTTGGCCACTTTGCTACACCAGTTCTTCTGCGTCACCAGAGACAATGAGAGAAAATGAACCTGTCAGTTTTGCAATTGTTTGCAGGAGAGTAAAAGAAGGCCCTAGGTGTATGCTAGGAAGGTGCTTTGCAGCGTGATTCAGTGGAAAGAGCCTGGGCTTGGGAGCCAGAGGTCATGGGTTCTAATCCCGGCTCTGCCACTTGTCAGCTGTGTGACCTTGAGCAAGTCACTTAACTTCTCTGTGTCTGTTACCTTATCTGTAAAATGGGGATTAAGACTGTGAGCCCCATGTGGGGCAACCTGATCACCTTGTATCCCCCCCCCCAGCTCTTAGAACAGTGCTTCGCACATAGTAAGCGCTTAACAAATGCCATCAGTATTATTTTGTCTGGGATCTTAGATTATCCACACTAACTTTGGACTAGACTGTGAGCCCACTGTTGGGCAGGGACTGTCTCTATATGTTGCCAACTTGTGTTTCCCAAGAGCTTAGTACAGTGCTCTGCACACAGTAAGCACTCAATAAATATGATTGATTGGTTAGGGACAAAGAGGGTGGTGTGTTTAGGGTGGGAAGGATAGCCACAGAGGGGAGGGTGCATTATCAGAGCAGATGGAAGGCTGGAGAATGAGCACTTACTGTGTGCAGAGCACTGTACTGAGTGCTTGGGAGCATACAACAGAGATGGGATCCCGTGGGCTCAGGGACAGGAAAACAATGGGGCGTACTACTTGTCAGGTAAAAGGGATGGGTGGCAGCTTTTGAGGCCAACCTGCTTTATATGAAACGAAAATTCTGTGTTGCAACAAACCACCACAGATACTATTTCATTCTAATAATAGTAATTGTGGTATTTAAGCCCTTCTGTGTCAAGCATTGCAGTAGATACAGTATAAGCAGATCAGATCTTAGTAATAAATTGAGCAGGCTCATCAATCCCACTTCATCTTTCCTCTCTCACGGCCTTTCTCTTCTCCTTCCTCCTCCTGGAATCTGTTACCACCTGGTGCTTTAGTTTTATTGCTTCTCTGCTAGAACCGCTTCTTGCTTTTCTTTGGTGTATTCACTGTCCTACCCAACAGCTCACTTGATTCTTACCCCTCTGGCTTCCTTTCCAATTTCTTTCCTCAGTGACTGTTTCCAAGTCCAACAGCCATGTATAACGGATGATTGTAAATTACTTGAGGGCAGGGAATGTAGTCTCCCAAGCTCTTAATATAGTGCTCTGCCCATAGGTGCTCAATAAATACTATTGATAATAAGCGGGACTCAGTATTGTAATCAAGTATAGAGAGGTTTGAATTATGGGGGGATAACTTTTGTGGAACAATATGCAATAAGGAGTCACTTATAATTAAGCTATAAAAAAATCATTGAATCACATTCTGTCCTCAGAGTAATAACCAGGGAGGGCATAATTATATTTGAAAACATTGACAAACCAGACTTTTCATATGGTAATACAATTGCCTCTCATGATGAATTATGCGCCTCTTTCCCTGGGGAGATTACACAACACATTTATGAAAAGAAGTTCATTTCTTCCTAATTGATTTCCAAATATTTTAATGAACTGCAGGTCAAGTTGGGCAATATGACCTGAAACTGTTCGTGTCCAAACTCAGTGGGGACAAAAGAATAAGATTGGGGTTTGGGGAAATGGCTGGGAGAGAAAATTGAGGACCGCAAAGACCAGATTTGAGAACTCGATAGAATCCGTACGTAATAAATCACCTTTCTTTATTGTACTTTGAACCGATAAACCAAGCTTTTGTTTTGTCTTTCTTGGATGAATGTATCGGAAGGGAGTGCTGTCAAAGGACAAGGTGGAAGACATGCCAATCAGTAGTCACAAGAGGATGGGAGTATGAGCTAAATGGAGATGATTCAGAGTAGAGCAGCATGGATTAGTGAAAGAGCATGGGCCGGTAGTCAGATCTGGATTCCAATCCCAGATCCACCAGTGACCTGCTGTGGCCTAGGGAAAATCACTTAACCTCTCTGGGCCTCAGTTTCTGCATCTGTAAAATAATATCTGTCTCTCTACTTCTTAAATAGTGAGCTCCTTTGGGGACAGGGACCATGTCTGATTATCTTGTGTCTGCTGCACATGAATACCATATAAAGAGCGGCCACAGTGTCCGGGGAATGGAGAAACTTCCATATGAGGTTGGCCTGAAAGTATCAGACTCTTCAGTCTGATATTCTGAATGCTTGGTAATATAGAAGTTTGCAAAATCAGTAAAGGTGGGGACATGACAAACATGGAATTGCTCTTAATCAAATCAAACGAAACAGGGATAAAAGGGCAACGACTTAAGCTTGGAGGTTGTAGATCCAAAAATAAGAAAAGTAAATTTTTCTTTATGTGGTAACTTTAGTTACGTTATCAATCGTATTTAGTGAACACTTACTGTGCGCAAGAGCACTTTACTAAACTTTGGGAGAGTATAATATAACAATATAACAGACACATTCCCTGCCCACAAATGCTTGTAGTCTAGAGGGGAGACAGAGATTAACGTACATATGTAGATAGATAGATAAATTATGGATATTTGCACAAGTGCTGTGGGGCTGAAGGAGGAGTGAATGAAGGGAGGAAATGAGGGTGACAGAAGGGAATGGGAGAAGAGGAAATGTGGGCTTAGTCAAGGAAGGCCTCTTGGAGGAGGTATGTCTTCCATATGGCTTTTGAAGGTGGGGAGAGTAATCATCTGTCAGGAAGAGGGAGGGTATTCCAGGCCAGAGGCAGGATGTGGGTGAGAGATTGGAGGTTTCATAACTTCATCACTCCCAGAAATTTGTGTGTGTAGAAAGCATTAGTTAACTTAAGAGTTTGGCAAAATTCATGGCGGAGAGATCAGAAGGGATGGCTAGAGGGGAAAAGTTAACCATGCAGAAGAAAAATAAGGGATGTTGGATAGTATATCCTAGGCACTAGGATGGATGATTAGATACTAGACTTGAAAATGTTCCAGATTAAATTGGATTCATTTCCTTAGAATAACAAAGTAATAACCATGTCAAAGGGAGGATCGTCCATGCTTTACCCTTGATAGTGTATTATCAATAATATCAAACTCTGTGAAACGTAGCCAGAGGGATTATTTTGCACTTTATGAAAATGTGTCCTTTTTGTTTTCCCTATTAAACTGTAAGCTTGTTGAGGTCAACAAACTTGCCCCTTGCTTTGTTATTCCAGGTGCTGAGCACAGAACACTGTGCCCAGTGGGCACTCAGTAAATTCATCAATCGCGGTGTTGAGTGCTTCCCCTGTGCAAAGCATTCATTCATTCATTCACTCAATCGTATTTATTGAGCGCTTACTGTGTGCAGAGCACTGTACTAAGCGCTTGGGAAGTACAAGTTGGCAACATATAGAGACGGTCCCTACCCAACAACAGGCTCATAGTCTAGAAGGGGGAGACAGACAACAAAACAAACATATTAACAAAATAAAATAAATAGAATAGTAAATCAGTACAAGTAAAATAGAGTAATAAATCTGTACAAACATATATACAGGTGCTGTGGGGAGGGGAACGAGGTAGGGCGGGAGGATGGGGAAGGGGAGAGGAAAGAGGAGGCTCAGTCTGGGAAGGCCTCCTGGAAGAGGTGAGCTCTCAGTAGGGCTTTGAAGGGAGGAAGAGAGCTAGCTTGGCGGATGTGCGGAGGGAGGGCATTCCAGGCCAGGGGGAGGACGAGGGCTGGGGGTCGACAGCGGGATGGGCGAAAATGAGGCACAGTGAGGCGGTGAGCGGAACAGGCGCAGAGGGTGTGGGCTGGGCTGCAGAAGGAGAGAAGGGAGGTGAGGTAGGAGGGGGTGAGGTGATGGAGAGCCTTGAAGCCAAGAGTGAGGAGTCTTTGCCTGACGCGTAGGTTGACTGGTAGCCACTGGAGATTTTTGAGGAGTGGAGTAACATGCCCAGAGTGTTTCTGCACAAAGATGATCTGGGCAGCAGCGTGACGTATAGACTGAAGTGGGGAGAGACAGGAGGATGGGAGATCAGAGAGGAGGCTGATGCAGTAATCCAGTCGGGATAGGATGAGAGATTGAGCCAGCAGGGTAGCGGTTTGGATGGAGAGGAAAGGGCGGATCTTGGCGATGTTGCGGAGGTGAGACCGGCAGGTACTGGTGACGGATTGGATGTGAGGGGTGAACGAGAGAGCAGAGTCGAGGATGACACCAAGGTTGCGGGCTTGTGAGACGGGAAGGATGGTAGTGCCGTCTACAGTGACGGGAAAGTCAGGGAGAGGGCAGGGCTTGGGAGGGAAGATAAGGAGTTCAGTCTTGGACATACTGAGTTTTAGATGGCGGGCAGACATCCAGATAGAGATGTCCTGAAGGCAGGAGGAGACACAAGCGTGAAGGGAGGGAGAGAGAGCAGGGGCAGAGATGTAGATTTGGGTTTCATCAGCTTAGAGGTGATAGCTGAAGCTGTGGGAACGAATGAGTTCACCAAGGGAGTGACTGTACTGAGCACAAGGGAGAGTACAATATAAAAATGAACAGACACATTCCCTGCCCATAATGCTGTTGCTATTACTTCTGTTAAGTTTTTATCGAAGAGAAATACGTCATCAGTTGTAGTACTAGACTGTAGGCATCTTGTGAGCAGGGAATGCGCCTACCAACTCTGTTATATTGTATACTTCCAAGTGCTTAGTTCTGTGCTCTGCATGCAGTAAGCACTGAACTATGAGTACCAAGTTTTTAACTCGCTCCAGACTATCTGGTTGGATCTATATTATCGACCCTGAGTTCAAAGTGTATATGCATCAGCTATTATTTTTCTGGTGGAAATATTTAATTCACATGTGACCATGACTAGAGTGACATGGTTCAATTTTTTTTCAAACAGCAAATACCTTGGCCGATGCCCGCAGGATTAGCCTTGCCTCCAATGTGGAAGATAAATTACAATAGGAGGCAACATTTATCATTCCCCTCAAGGTTTATATTGGGTGAATTTTTTTGGAGATGAAAGCATTTCAGTGTATAATTTGTTAACCAGAGTTTAAAGCTTAGAAAGGAATGATAACGCTGGAGTATCCAGCAGCTTAGAGTCTGCTTTTCTTGGCTGTCTCTAGTAAATCCAAATAGGTCCAGGTCCCAAACCCCTGTAGAAAGTCGTACACCACAATGACCTTCTAAAACTAAGCTTGCCGCGTCCTCCCACCTCTCTGAAAAAACCAGTAAGGTCTGAAAAAGCTTATGCTGTGGCTCTAATAGGTGGTAAATTGACACGGTCCACTTTACTCAAGAGCAGTCACACAATAAACAGGCTAATTAATGTGAAGACTCTCTTATTTTCAACAGTATTTCCATAATAAAGAGTTGCTGCAGAACTGGGGGACCTTTACAAAAGCTCCTGGGAAGTACTTAACGACAGTACTTCTCTCTAAAAGAAGGCTAGCAGAGGGGCATGTTGGAAAAATGGAAGAGAAACAATCCTGACTTTCAAAATGAAATTGTAATTAGATAAACTGGATATTTAAGGCAGTTTAAAACTTTGTACGGTTTTATATTGAAACTTTGTCAAAGATAATGATGTCAAAGATAACCCATAAATGGATTAGTCTTCCGTGTCCAGCACTGAGAATACCAATTTAATTCAAGGAAAACATGTGTGTTCTATCCTGTTGACTGCGGTGGATGACTCATTAAAACTAAATCTTTGCCTGTAATTCATAATCCACCCTGCTGCTATTCACAATAAGATAATTGCAAGCTTTGCAATGTTGGACACGGAACACAAATTGGGTTTCTGTTTTGAATTGAAAGGAAAATTGTCAATAAATATGGTTTTGTACTCTTCGAAAGTAGTCTACTGACAATATAGCTCCCCTCTAAATGGTATCAGCAGTAGTTTTCCAAAAAATGATGGTGCCATAACCAGTTCAGTACTAACCAATGAATCCTAGAAGGTCCAAGATGCTGTTTGACAAGGCGTCAGGAAGACAAGACTTGTTTCAGGGGGACTGGCCTTATCGGAATCCTCCCTGCAGCCCCAACAGAAACCAGATTCTCTGATGAAGGGAGACAGGCACTGGCCCCAACTTCTTCTGCCAAGATTTCCCACTTTCAGAGCCAAAGTGGAATCTGCCTTCCAAAAGGCCTCAGTTGCAGGCTTCCTAAATCCGCTTAAAGGCATAACAACTGATATTATTATTATTATTTATTTTATTTTTGGTATTTGTTAAGCGCTTCCTGTGTTCCAAGCACTGTTCTAAGTGCTGGGGTAGATACATGGTTGTCCCACATGGGGCTTACAGTCTTAATGCCCATTTTATAGATGAGGGAACTGATGCACAGAGAAGTTGTGACTTGCCCAAGGTCACACAGCCGGCAAGTGGCGGAGCTGGGATTAGAACCCATGACCTCTGACTCCCAAGCCCGGGCTCTTTCCCAGGCTGTATATATGTTTGTACATATTTATTACTCTAACTTGTACATATCTATTCTATTTATTTTATTTTGTTAATATGTTTGGTTTTGTTCTCTGTCTCCCCCTTCTAGACTGTGAGCCCACTGTTGGGTAGGGACTGTCTCTATATGTTGCCAACTTGTACTTCCCAAGCGCTTAGTACAGTGCCCTGCACACAGTAAGTGCTAAATACGATTGATTGATTGATTACCACTAAACCACGCTGCTTCTCGTTATATCATAATGATATATCATAATATTACCCTGATGGTCACCACCGCATTAATCAAAGGGCTCTGTCAACAAAGTCAGTGTATGTGTATAGTGACCAAGCTGCTGGTGACCTCTGGAAGGGAAGGGGTGGGACTTAAGAGTAGGCAGGACCAAAGGGGAATAGAAAGGGAAGGGGAGAAGAAAAGAGGAGAGGAAGGGGGCAAAATAATTGACAGTTTGCTCAGGTGCCGGCTCCACTACCTCCTCCCATCTCCACCATCACCAGAAAGTCCGGGACTTCGGCGCTCCAGTGGCAACGGTGGTCTTCACCGGGCGTCCTCTGTCCCAGAGACTCTCATGCTTCGTACTCCAGGGGCTCATCTTGTAGAGCTGCCGGTTTGTTTATAAGAAGGCTTTGCCCAGTTCGTCAAAGGCTTGGTAAAAGTTAGACTTTTCTAGGGCAGGGAAAAATGGTAATGAGATCCAGATCTTCAGTCCAAAGTGGTGTTTGGGGATTTATCCTCTTCCTGACCCGGGAAAAACTGCGCCCTATTTCAAACTCTTCTGACATGGGTAAATATCTGAGTGCTTGGAATATGTATTTCTAGTAACTTTTTCTTTCACCCAAATAAACCACATTTTAACCTCTAATTTATCTGAAACATAGCTTATGAAGTGCCCGAGCATTGCTAAACTCTGAATTTGACACAAGGGTGATTAGGTTATTTAATTTTGCTGTAGCTTTTTCTTCGCAAAGCACCTGATGATATGCCGAAACCTACGCAAACGAAAACCCAGTGTCGACTGTCAAAAATCAGACAAATGTGTTTCCAAATATGGGTATTTCAATAGGGAATTGAATTTTGACATTCTGCTCTAACTATATAAAAGAATCAACTTAGTTTTGTGTGTGACACATGGTTACTAAGTGCTTGGTGTAGCAGATAGTGCACAGTACATCAGCACACTCTATTGGACACTGCTGTTAGTGGCTGGGTTTTGCAACCTTATCCAACTCAGCTAATAATGAGTCCCCACTTATGTGTGTACAACCTTTTAGTACACTCTCAATCTGGACATTTGTACTATAACATTAGTTCCGAATAAAGGCAGGCATGAAAAATGATGTGGGTCTTAGTGACTTCTGAACAATCCAAACTCCAGGTACTTTTCACAGGGTGGTGTGACTTGTAACTTGATCTGGACGTCAAGAGACTTGGGTTCTAGTCCTGGCTCTGCCACTTGCCTGCTTTGTGACCTTAGGCAGCTCACTTACCTCTACCTCAGTTTCCTCACCTGTAAAATAGGGGTAAAATACCTGATCTTCCTGCTGCTTAGATTGTGGGCCTGGTGAGAGACAGGGGCTTTGCCCAAATCTGATATCTTGGACGTACGCCGCACTTAAGATGGGGCTTGGCACCTAGTAAGTACTTAGTAGATGCAATCATCATCAATCGTATTTATTGAGCGCTTACTATGTTCAGAGCACTGTACTAAGCGCTTGGGAAGTACAAATTGGCAACATATAGAGACAGTCCCTACCCAACAGGTCGTTAGGATTCCATTCCCAGCTTTGCCACTGAAATAGGAAGAGGAAGCTATTGCTAGTCATCTAAAGACACGATGAAATCAGGAGAGAGGTGTGTTTCTTGGAGCGGGAATTTCAGGAAGATTATCGTTCCAGGAACAGTATGAGTTTGCCAGTTGGAGCAGCAGAAATGCAGTTAGCAAGCACATCATCTTTGGATCAGGACGGGACTGGATCCTCTTCACTGCACTCGGTGTTGACAGGCATATCAGGGAGACCTGGATGAACTCCAAACCTGAAACTAAATAGGAAATGGGCCTTCTAAGATACCAGCTTATCCTGTTGCCCGCCTCCTGGCAGATGTTGGGGGTTGGAGTAGGAGACAACTCTCAGGACCTGGGACTGCAGATAGATGGTTTTGTCATATTGTCCAGGGAGTCCAAGCGGAGACAGAGTTGGTGGCAGATACTGCCGTATTCCTGAATTAGTGTTGGTATTAAGCCCTCCCAAGATGCCAAGCACTGTGCTAAAGTGCAGCAATAGATCGATAAGCGATCATAGGATCAGAATTCAATCCCCGTCCCCCACAGGACTCACAGTCTAGGAGGTAAGGAGAGCAGTTATTTTTATCCTCATTTTACAGATGAGGAAATTGAGGCCCAGAGAAGTTAAGCAGCTTGCCTAAGATCCCACAGCAAGCGTGTGACAGCTGCAGCTAGAACCCAAGTCTCCCATCTTCTGGACTTCTGCTCTTTTTGCCACGCCATCTCACTAAAGTCTGGAAACTGGTTAAACTCCTCAAATTGAGGCTATGTGGGTCATTTTAGAACGGGTACCACCCTTCTCTTTCCAATAAATCTGCCACATGAAAGGGTACTGCAATAAGTAAGAATAATTTAATCACTAAAGGGGAAGAGGAGAAAAAATTCAGAAGCGTTGAGTACCAGGTCAGAAATCTCAGTGTCTTGAACAATTCAGACCAAGAAACGGTCCAATACTAGATATGAACATTTTTCCTTTACTGCCATAATCTCAAATAAATATGCTAATTTTTCATTTCCATAAAAATGGAAAAAGAAACTAATTTCTATATGAGCATAAAAGCAGTCATAATCATCGTTCTGCTATGCTTCACATGGCAGACAGGATAGTGTGCCATCAAACATATTCATAATGTTCACAAGGCTAAAATCACAGTAGCCATAGAGTAAATGTCAAGAGCTAAATAGCTTAAAGCACCTGATAGCTCATTATTTTTATAGTGAATTACCTTGTGACTCCTGACCCATCTAGGTGAAAATGATTAATTACAATAATAACATTTATTAAACACCTCAGTACTGTGAAGAATGCAAGGACACAGTTTCAGACATGGCTCTGCCCCGAAGGGATGCTTAGTCTCAAGGTTGGAAGGGGAGATAGGTCAACTGGGAAACCTCAACCTGTAAAATGACTCAAAACGAAGGCCAACAGCTAATATATATCAACTGTAAAATATAGATTGTTTTGCTCCCCATTGAATGAGCAATCGTGGGACAGTTCACCTCTCCAGGCAAGTAGTCACAAAATTGCCACTACCTTTCCAACATTCTTTCTGTTGCCCACATCAGGACTTCTGCCTTCCCAAGTTTTTCTGGGTGTTGAACAATCTCCCAGGACGTACAGCCCAACTGTTATCTTCATGCCTCGACCATTACAACTCAGCCTGCACATTTTGCTCCTCTAACCCCAACCTACTTACTGAGCTTCACTGTCCTCTTTCTCACCACTCCTTGTTCTTGCCCTTCCTTTCTTCTTTTGTATCAGAAAAATCACAATTAAAAGCCCGACTAAAATCACTCTTCCTCCGGGAGGCCTTTCCAGGATAATCTCTCATCTCCCCATCCTATTTTCCCTCCCTACTGCGTTCTCTATGCACTTGAGTTTGTACCCTTTAAGCCTGAAGATATTCACCCAACCCTACAGCACTTATATCCATAGCCTTATATTTGTTTTCCTCCCCTACTTGTACCTTTTTTTTCTTTATTAATGTCTGTCTCCCCACACTAGGTTGTTAGTTCTTTGAGAGCGGGGATTGTCTCTCCCGAGCAGTTAGTACAAGTACAATTGATTGCACACTACACGGTGGATGGGAATCACTGTTACACAGATCCCAGAATCCTATAAATCCAGGGGATTAAAGACACCCACTGTCATGAGGCTGTGGACTCCAAGTAAGTGTTTGGTTTTTGTCAAATGATGCAGCAGGTCAGTCACAGACCTATCCAGGATTTGGAGTGCTATGCATCTCTCCTCTGAGTGGGGAGGTCAGAGGCATTGCTCTCTCCCCCCCACCCCACCCCAAGAGCCCCCAAGGAGAGAATAAGGTTGATTGCTTTTCATAGTCTATGCTTAATTAGACTTAGAGCAAGATGATGGTCACAAGGACTTTGGGCTTTTCACAAAATGAAATGATGCCTTCAAAAATCCACATCTGTTCCTTTCCTTCTGCTTCAAGGAAAAATGTATTTCCCTTGATCAATTTCCTTTCCTGGAAAAATCATATTTTTACAAAAAGCCCAATACCTATCATTTCTCAATGTATTGCATATAGGCTAATATTCTAAATGGATTTTAGAAATATTTTGAGTCCCTGTCAATTCCTTTTACTCTCGACTAGGACATATTCTCCCCCTTCTAGACTGTGAGCCGACTGTTGGGTAGGGACTGTCTCTATATGTTGCCAACTTGTACTTCCCAAGCGCTTAGTACAATGCTCTGCACACAGTTAGTGCTCAATAAATACGATTTGATTGATTGATATGCTGTTGTTAAACAATTAAAGAAAAACATGCCCACTCACCTTTTTGAGTCACAAAATTAGCGGTAAGTCAATCGTTTCCTGATGTGCATTCCCCGCCCCCCAAAAAATATTATTTAAAAAAAAATTTTCTCACCTTCCAGGAACAAATAAAGGGGTTCTGTGTTGTGAAGCAAGCAAAGATATAATCTATTTATAGGGGAAGAACTGCAGGAAAAAAAATGATGGCATTTGTTAAGCGCTTACTGTGTGCCAAGCACAGTTCTAAGCACTGGGGGGATACAAGGTAATCAGGTTGTTCCACGTGGGGCTCACAGTCTTAATCCCCATTTTCCAGATGAGGGAACTGAGGTACAGAGAAGTTGTGACTTGCTCAAAGTCACACACCTGACAAGTGGCGGAGCTGGGATTCGAACCCATGACCTCTGACTCCCAAGCCCGTGCTCTTTCCTCTGAGCCATGCTGCTTCTCAGTTGGTAGGAAGGGAGGAAGAGGTTGGTAGGAAAAATATCTCAATTGTTGTGGAGATTTCCCATTTGGGAGTATAAATTGTTTCTTTCAGGAATCAGAGCATTAACTATCAGCCAATTGTGATCTGGTCTAATGCATCTGACTTGAGCATTTTCACAGCTAGGATGCTGTCATTTCACATTTGTTTATTTCGGCGGCGTGACAACTAGTGCCGTTGACTGGTTTTGGACTTCCACTGGCATTTATTTCCTGACACATCTGTATCCCAAAAGCTCAAACTCCCCTCTTTCCCTCTCCATCAAATTTTTCTTTCTAGTTGAGTCGATGAAAGTGTTTGCTATGGCAATATGGTCTAGTAAACTGAGAACTGAACAATTCCGGGCCAAGAATCTAACGGAGATGAAGACATTCTAGTGCTTCAGTTACCCAGAGGGTAAAATAGGAGTAATACAAGTAAAAACACCATCATCACTAATAACTTTTTTCCTGATTTGATTTCCTGTTACCGTCACTGCCCTTACACGGTCACAGTAATGTAAAACAGGCAAGAACATTAGCACATCTTAAGTGCCCAGCTCCTAACACAGTCAACACCAACTCTAGGATTAAAGGCATCAGGCGTGGGGATTATAAAGAAATCTGATGCATCTTTTCTTTGTTTAATGCCTTTATGGAACTTGGGCAGTTTCATTCCCAGTCAGTAGAAGAAAGAACTGATCGAATTAGTGAAAATAATGACTAGTGTTAAAGCTAAAAGGTAGGGTCCTATTTTGTCCATTTTTTTTTCTTCCCTGCATATGTGGCCAGAGCCAGACAAACATTTTTGTGGATTTCTAGCTACTATTTGGCAGAGTTTTATGGAAGAGGGAACAAATGATTGCTATCTAAGACGTTAAAACATTATGTTGATTAAGCATTGGCTATTATAATGTGCAGTGCAACAGATACTGTTAAATTGCAATCACTGGAACTGAAAAACGTGTACTATATTGTTCTTAAATAGCCTTGGATTTTAAAGCCTTGTGGGGTGTGTGTATTTGTGTGTGATTATGTATTATAAATTATTCATATTAATGTCTGTCTCCCTCTCTTGATTGTAAGCTCATTATGGGTAGGGAACATATCCACTTATCCTGCTGTATTGTACTCTCCCAAGCAGTTAGAACAGTGCTTGGCACGTAGTAAGCACCTAACAAATACCATCATTATTATTATTATTGTTATGTTGTGCTTCAAGTGCCAGGAGGTTTGCAAAGCATCATTTCTAAAACTTCATTCAGTTGTATTTAAGTGCTTACAATGTGCCAGGCACTGTTCTAAGCTCTGAGGTAAATAGAAGCTAATCAGGTTGGACACAGTCCATGTCTTACTGCATTTTACAGATGAGACAGTTGAGGCATTTAGAAGTTAAGAGACTGCCCAGGGTTGCACAGCAGACAAATGGCAGAGCCAGAATTATAACCCAAGTCCTTCTGACTCCCGGCCCCATTCTCTTTCCATCAGACCACACTGCTTCTTTATGTCAAATATGCCATATACGTGAAACCGATGAGGCATGAGAAACATACCGTCCCCTTAACTGAGCTTCCCAATCTTACCTGCTTTAAAAATTAGAGCAGACCTGATCCTCGACTTTTGCCAAGTAAATTACTAGAGATATTTTGTCAAATTATATTTACAGTTTAATCCATTTGATGCCCCTTCAAAGTATCAAACAGAAATGAAATGTAATGCTCCCAGAAGGCAAGGAAGCAACAAAACAAGATTGTTAGTCATTCTTCTAGCATCAGTGGGAAAATAGGAATAATTAGGTGTGGATTGTCATGGCAGTGTGTCAGAAAGCAACCTGATAAATTAGGAAGGACAGCACAGAGAATAAACAAGGATGCTCTGAGGTTAGATTCTGGTTCTGTCAAACAGTGACTCACTGTTTTCATTTACCAGTGTTTGAGAGATCAACAGTCTCTATCTCTTTCTCTCTCCTCCTCTCCATAGACAAGATCAATGTTGAATAGTTTGCTTTTAAACTCTTAAAGGAAGAAATTTTGATAATGTCAACTAAGAATGAGAGCCTCTAATTTCCATTATATTAAAAAGTGAACAAATGAATGGATTACACTTATTTTCCCTAACCATTAAATATGTTTACCCACTGATATGTGGTTGTCTTGGACAGGTAATGGGGCTGCTATCAATCTCTTAGAAAAACTATTTGGTTTAATGAACACAGCTCTGGGAAACTAAATAAGAATTAGCTATGCTGGATACAGCCAGTCTTCAAATTTACCCCATGCTTGGTTCCTGAAAATGGATCTGAGGTTGAAAGACCTTAAGTCAGAACCAATTTTGTCACAGGATCAATACTATAACTCATTCAGGATTGTGTACTCAGACAATTGTAGATGAATTCATTCATTCGATCGTATTTATTGAGCGCTTACTGTGTGCAGTGCACTGTACTAAGATGAATGGTATAGCTAGGTTGACAGATAAAAAACAGTGTGGTCTAGTGGACAGAGCACGACCCTGGGAGTCGGAAGGACCTGGGTTCTAATCCTGGCTCAACCGCATGTCTGCTCTGTGAACTTGGGGAAGTCCCTTAACTTCTCTGTTCCTCAGCTGTACAATGGGGATTAAGACTGGGAGCTTTCTGGGGCACAGGGACCATGTCCACCCTCATTATCCTTTTAGACTGTGAGCCCACTGTTGGGTAAGGACTGTCTCTATATGTTGCCAGCTTGTACTTCCCAAGTGCTTAGTACAGTGCTGTGCACACAGTAAGCACTCAATAAATACGATTGATTGATTGATTATCCTGCATCTACCCCAGCACTTAACAGAGCCTGGCACAAAGTAAGTGCTTAACAAATACCATCATCCTGTTAATATCTTCAGGTTCCACTGTAGGGTACCTCATCGAAAATGAAATGGGTGTCCTTCCTGGCGACTTTGCTGGACAATCATACAATCTCACCTCCCTGCCACTGCCTCTCCCTCTCTCTCGAAACTTTCTCCCTTTCCTCCCCAACATAGCTTTGATCAATCAATCATAGCTTTGATCAGTCAGGTTTGAGCGAGTCAACTCCCCCACCCACACTTTTCATGCTCCCAGAACTATTGCTGTAGTAATAATAATAATTATGGTACTTGTTAAGTGCTTACTATATGCCAAGCACTGTGCGGGAAGCCAGTGTTGAACTAATAATAGTATTTATTAAGCACTTATTGTGTGCAGGATACTCAACTAAGCTCTGGAAAAAAGTACCCAGGTGGGAATTTGTCCGTCTCCCCCTCCTAGACTGTGAACCCTTTGTTGGGTAGGGACCGTCTCTTTATGTTTGCCAGTTTATACTTCCCAAGTGCTTAGTACAGTTCTCTGCACACAGCAAATAAATACGATTGAATGAATGAGTTGTGGATTTAAAGTGAAAGTGGCTGTTATGTAAAGCAGAAACAGGGTGCAAGATTATTGAAATCTGTCACTTGGTGCCTGAGATTTTTTTTTCCTAAAGATGATTTAACTTGACCTTGAAACTGGTTATTTGCTACCAACCTCCTGCATATCTATCTAGTGCCAGACAGCCAATAAAGGATGCTGAGAAACTGATTTTTTTTTCCATCTACCGCTGCCATGGCAGCAATCAAATGATAATGGCAATGAGCTGGTACTGTATCCATCCCAAGGGTAGTCAGTTAAGCGGGGAAACGATAAGCTTTTCCATTCTTGTTTTGCCAATAAAATAAGCAAGGAGAGTGACAGAGAATTTAAAGCCAGTACCTACCGAAGATCGTTAAATTGCATGAGACTAGCTGGGTGTCATAAATCATCGGTTTGTGACAAGCAAAATTTCTAGAGAACTATTTTGGTTGGGAAACGGTTTCCCAACTGGTACCATATCAACTTCTTCTTTGATCCATGTTTTGCTTTTCTTCCCATTGTTACAATCAATTGATGGGGCAGAGCACTGGATTGAGTATTTAGGATACTACAATAGAGTAAAACGTTTTTTCAGGTATTTATTAAGCACTTACTAAATGCCCAGCACTGGGGTAGAGCTAATACAGTGTCCCTGTCCTACATGGGACTCACAGTGTTAAAAGGTAGGGGAAAGCAGATATCTCATTTTACAGATGAGAAAGCTGGGGCACTGAGTGATTAAATGACATGCTGGGTTAGTGACAGATCTGAGATGAGGAATCAGGTCTCCTGTCTCTCAATACCATGCACTTTCCAATAGGTCATGCCGGGGCAGGGTGTGTGTCCCTTATATTGTACCCTTCCAAGGCTTTTGTACAGTACTCCGCACACAGAAAGCGCTCAGTAAATATGACCGACTGGCAGACTATCCATGCCTCCCAGCTGAGGTTTTTGTAATTCTGGGTTGGGGTTGTCCTACTTGCTAATTTGATGAATGTTTCCTGGATACCTGCCCTCCCCAACCTTCAACTCCACCTCATTTCCCTGTATATATGTATATATGTTTGTACATATTTATTACTCTATTTATTTATTTATTTTACTTGTACATATCTATTCTATTTATTTTATTTTGTTAGTATGTTTGGTTTTGTTCTCTGTCTCCCCCTTTTAGACTGTGAGCCCACTGCTAGGTAGGGACTGTCTCTATATGTTACCAACTTGTACTTTCCAAATGCTTAGTACAGTGCTCTGCACACAGTAAGTGCTCAATAAATATGATTGATGATGATGATGATTTCCCGGAGGGGTAGGAGTCTGGTGGTGAAAAGTGTGGGGGTAGCGGGAGGGGAGGGCCCCAAAATTGAGTGTCCCCAAGGCCGCAGGCACCTTAAACTGACTCTGCTTTCAGAGGTTGCATTGGATCTCGGAGAAGCCACGGCCCACGTTTCAGATATCAGAGGAAGCTTGCAGCCTAACGGATTTGCTCTAGCTGTCCTCCCAAGCCCACAGATTCAGTTCAGTGTAATGAGTTGGCAAAATTCTCCTTCCTTCTGTCTGGCTGCATGATTTCCCTCTTCACAAAGTTCCTCTGGAAGATAATGGATGCTTCATGCACCGGGGAGCTATGAAGCTCCGTGGGAAGGAAATAAAATCATGTTAAATACGACAAACACCCGATCCTAGGGAGAGCCATGGCCTAGTAACTCAGAACCCTGGCACTCAGATGCTTAGCCATGCCAAGTGAATGAACTCTCCTAAATGATGATAGTTTTAGCAAAGTGGCAGGACTAGAAAATGAGCTTCTTGCTGTCAGAGGAATAAGAGAAATCCAATACTTTCTGTTTTATCTTTAAAGCCCTGCAGGATGGCCAGCAAACTCTTTGTAAGGATCATCTATTAGGCTGTTCCCATTTCATTTTGAAGCTGCAGTCAGATTCAGGATGCCCGCCCCCATCTCTTCCCTATGGCTCTATGCTCCTGATGGGCTTCTTTCTAACAACACATAATTTAATTATTATGCATTTTCTATCTCGAAAGTACCGAGGTAAATTCTGGGGTACACAGTAGACAGTTTAGACACAGTCCCTGTCCCACATGGGGCTCAGAGTCTAAGAGGTAAGGAGAGCAGAGATCTTTTCCCCATTTTACAGATGAGGAAATTGAGTCCCAGAGAGAGAAATGACATGCCCAGTGTCACACAGCAGGCCAAGTCTAAGAGGTAAGGAGAGAGAGATCTTTTCCCCATTTTACAGATTAGGAAATTGAGTTCCAGAGAGAGATATGACGTGCCCAGTATCACACAGCAGGCCAGTGCTCAATTAAATTAAATATACATGCATATGTATGTTTGTGTATTTGTATACATACATATGCATACTGTATATAATATAAATATAGATAAATATATGCTTACACACCCAGATGCACAATGTTTATTGAACAGTCAGTGCTACCTGCATCAGGTGATAAGCTTCCATGGAGAGGTGATTCTGGGTGTCAGCTGTGTCTGGGAGAACCTCAGCCCTCAAACCTCTCAATCTCTAATTTGAACCTTTTCTTTTTCATTTGCTTAGAGCTGTTCTTTCAGGCTCAGTGGTGGTTAGCATGGTTACAAATCACCATATATGACAGGAAGTTCCATACCATTAAATGAACGCTTTTCTAATGTTAGACGCTACTTTCCTGAACTGTGGATTTCCTCGAAAGAAAACATCTAATTTCCTCATGATAGACATAGTCCCTGTCCCACATGGGACTCATGGTCTAACTAGGAAGGAGAACAGGTCTTTAATTCCCAGGGTTCAAATTCTAAGCATGAGGGAGAACAGATATTGAATTTCATTTGGCAGGTGAAACTGGGGCACAGAGAAGTTGTGACTTGCCCAAGTTCACACAACAGGCAAGTGAATGATCTGGGATTTGAACTCATGTCCTGTGACCCACAGGGCCCAGGCTCTTTCCTCAGTGTCCAGTGTGCTTAAGAACTATGTGACACCATCCTAACACCAACCTCCTAGATGAGCCCAAAAGGCACTATTTACAAAAACCAAGTGTTCAAATGCTTGTCTGATTTTTTTCAGTTATAAACATTGTCTAGGATGTTCCGTATTTTATTATTAGCAAATAGTTTCTCTAATCTGGATTGATCATTTGAAACGAGTTTGGAAAGTCCCTGGAAGCTAACTTTTAAACTCCTGTGATACAAGGTTAATTGGTTTTGCCCTGACCACCACCGACACTCTGAAAAATACAGAAGCAGCAGTAAATACCATTGAGGCTGGATATCTTTCACAAATCCTATTTTCATCATGATCCCAAGGCCAAACAAAAAAAAATTACCAGATAGCAGAAATGGCAGCAGCTTCTTCAAAGAGAACTCTTGGGCATTCTGTGGTCTGAAGCTTTGATGCCATCTAAATAATAATAATAATAACGATAATGATGGCATTTGTTAAGTGCTTTAGTATGTGCCAAGCACTGTATTCTCATTTTGTAGTGGAAAAAATTGTTCAAAGAGCAACAAAAATACATTATACATATTTTTATTTTATAGATTCATATAATATGAAGAATTTTACAGTAAAGATACTAAAAGTGGTATTTGTTAGGCACTCACTTTGAGCCCAGCTGGGTTAGATACAATATAAACAGGTCAAACACAGTCCCTGTTCCACTTGGGGCTTACAGACTGAGGGAGATAGAACAGGTATTTAATGCCCATTTTTTTTTTTTTTTACAGATGAGGAAACAGGCACAGAGAGGTTAAGTGATTTGATCAAGGTCACACAGCAAAGTGCCAGATCTGGGATTAATAATAATAATAATAACGATGATGGCATTAAGTGCTTACTATGTGCAAAGTACTGTTCTAAGTGTGGGGAGGTTACAAGGTGATCAGGTTGTCCCACGGGGGGGGGGGGGGGGCTCACAGTCTTAATCCCCATTTTACAGATGAGGTAACTGAGGCACAGAGAAGGTAATGGAGCTGGGAGCGGAGCTGGGATTTGAACCCATGACCTCTGACTCCGAAGCCCATGCTTTTTCCACTGAGCCATGTTGATTAGAACCCAGGCCTCCTGAACCCTGCTTTCCACTAGGGCAAATCAGCACTGTTAGAAAAAGTTCTAGAAAATGACACTTTTTTATTTTGTTGTACAAGGAGGAGTAATAAAATCGAGGATATAAAATTAAATTGATCCCTAACTCTTGTTTCTTTAATATATGCCTTTACTCATAGTGCTGAACCCTTGATATAAGTAACACTGGAATTTCCAATATTCTAAAAGGGCCATCTAGAGGATTTAATCAGAAATACTAAGCTCATATAGGGAAGATCATATTATAGAAAATGCTGCAAGTCTAGCCACCTAAAGATTTCAAGATGGGAACTCTGAAACTGTTTTATGGATGCAATGAAAGTCAAATGACCAGAGCTCTTAAAATACATTTCTTAAGGGAAGAAAAATTCCACGTTATTAGAACCCCAACAATTCAAATATACTAAAGGGTTGTTTTTTTCTTGTTTGTTTGTTGGGGTTTTTTTGGTCATGGAATGAATCATGTTTCATAATGTGAAATTTTACAAATTCACATTATGACTGTTCTCTAAAGCCCCTCTCAAGGTGTATCAAGTTCATTTATCCTGGAAATGCCCTAAGAACTGCAGCATCCAACAGATGCTAAATTGTTCTAATTGTTCTGTTAGGTTCAAACTGAATCTAAAATCAGTTTGCACTAAAGATGTAGTAAGAGTTATTTCCACAGATATTTGGGATAACTTCTTAAGCATTTTCTTTTGGTACCTGAATAATTTTGACCATAAATAAAGTGCAAGGTTCTTTTTATTGGTACCAATGTTAAGAAACAAACTTCTACTGCAAAGGATTAAGGTTAGGGCTTTATATAAATTGTGAGCTTACCAAGGAACTTTGGAAGAACGTATTACTATGTTGTATGACCAAACTGATCAATCAATTTTGGTGAATCAGGGGAGACCTAGATCTTTATAGGTAGGCTTCCTCAGACAATTTTAGAAAAATGATCAAGTGCTTCAGAACTGTGGTATAATTGTGGGAATTGTAATTTTGTTAAGCACTTACTAAGTGCTTTGGATGCAGTGCTATCAGATAATAATAATAATAATAATAATGATGGTATTAAGTGCTTACTGCGTGCCAAACACTGTTCTAAGCACTGGGATAGATACAAGGTTATCAGGTTGTCCCACTTGGGGCTCACAGTCTTGATCCCCATTTTACAGATGAGGTAACTGAGGCACAGAGAAGCTAAGTGACTTGCCCAAAGTCACATCTGACAAGTGTCAGAGTTGGGATTAGAACCCACGACCTCTGACTCCAAAGCCCGTGCTCTTTCCACTAAGCCACGCTGCTTCTCTGTCTAAAGGGTAGAGAGGACAGACATTTAATGCCCATTTTGCAGAAGGGGAAACTGAGGCATTGGGCAATTAAGCATTTTGCCCAAGGTCAGGCAACTGTCAGAGCTGGGATTAGCACCCAACCCAAAGAGAAGCAGTGGAGTCTAAAGTTTAAAACATAGGCCTAGGAGCTAGAAGGATCTGGGTTCTAATCCTAGCTCTGTCACTTGTCTGCTGGGCAAGTCACTTCACTTCTCTGTGCCTCAGTTACCGCATCTGTAAAATGGGGATTAAGATTCTGAGTCCTAGCCCTCATACCGTTCCTCTCCAAACTCCTCAAGCGAGTCACCTACAACCGCTGCCTCAAGTTCCTCTCCTCCAACTCTTTCCTTGTCTCTCTCCAATCTAGCTTCCATCCCCTTCACTCCACAGAAACCACCCTCTCAAAGATCACAAACGATCATCTTCTTGCCAAACCCACCTGCCTCTACTCCACCTTAATCCTCTTCAACCTCTCAGCTCCCTTCAACACTACTGACCATCCCCTTCTCCTGCAAACATTACCCAACCTCGGCTTCACGGGGATGGCGGATGATGCATCTGACCCGTAAGTGGATAAGGAGAATAGTCTTTACATTCTTCCTGCAAATATCCTGCTGCCCCTGACAGAGACCTAACTCTTCTGTGACCCATTAATGGCATTTCTTGCATTCTTCGGGGTATCTCAAGAAAACAGACACATTTGTGAGGAAACAATTATGAAATACCTTTAATAATGCTAACTGTGACATTTGTTAAATGCTTATTCTGTACAGAGCACTGGGGTCAATACAGTATAAACGGATGGGACCCTGTCCCACATGAGGCCCACGGTCTCTAAAGAGAAGGGAGAGCAGATCTCTTACCTTCATTTTGCAGATCATCATCATCATCATCAATCGTATTTATTGAGCGCTTACTATGTGCAGAGCCCTGTACTAAGCGCTTGGGAAGTACAAATTGGCAACATATAGAGACAGTCCCTACCCAACAGTGGGCTCACAGTCTAAAAGGGGGAGACAGAGAACAAAACCAAACATACTAACAAAATAAAATAAATAGAATAGATATGTACAAGTAAAATAAATAAATAAATAAATGCAGGTGAGGAAACTGAGTCCCAGAGAAGTTGTGATTTGCTCAAGGTCACACAGCCAGCAAGTGGAAGAGTCAGAATTAGAACCCAGGTCTCCTGGCTCCCAGGCCATCCTCTTTCCTCTCAGACACACTGCTTCATTAAAGAAAGAGCTCATATTCTATTTTAGTTCCTAGTCATACTAAAGCCAAACCAATCTTTTCTGGTGTGCAGTTGGAGGAAAAATAGCCTCATTTTAATGATAGGGTTTCCTTATGGCCCTTCAAGAGTGGAAAAATAAATTGCGACTCTCTACATTAATGCCATGACCTAAGAAACAAGGCCTACAACTTGTACAAGGTAGCACCAGGGGATCTCTTGAATGTTTGTTCTCAAACTCCCATTTCATCTCTCTTCTACCAAAGGAAAAAATGTGGCAAAACCTCCATGTTGTGGAAAAGAGATAGATAATATCTTTCCTGCGTTGCCTCAGAGGAACTACTACTGTTAGGTGCTTAC
Organism: Tachyglossus aculeatus; assembly: GCF_015852505.1. NCBI lineage: Eukaryota > Metazoa > Chordata > Mammalia > Monotremata > Tachyglossidae > Tachyglossus > Tachyglossus aculeatus. The sequence goes on from NC_052085.1 coordinate 7,156,175, forward strand.
TATATGACAAGCATTATATATAAAGCACTGGGGTAGATACAAGGTAATCAGGTCAGACACAGCCCTTATCCCATATGGGGGCTCACAGTGCCCGTAGCAAGGGAACAAGGTTTTAATATGCTCTTCGTCCTACCCAGAAATTTTACAGATGAGGAACTGAGGTACAGAGAAGTTAAGTGACTTGCCCGAGGCCACACAGCAGGTAAGTGGCCGAGCTGTGATTAGAACCCAGGTCCTCTGATTCCTAGGCCTGTGCCCTTTCCACTAGGCTATACTGCTTGATAAGTAGCTAATAAACTGGTTCTGGAAAACAGTACCCACCCAGGAGAGATCAATTTTAAATGTGAATAATAATACTGTTTCAGTCGGGAAGGATGTGTTCATTCGTGGGCCTTGGGCACCTCAGCGAGCTTATGAAATTCGGTGTCTCTCTGTGAGTAACTGACATTTCTAATTAGCTAAGCTGTGATGCTGTAAGTGAGTTGGAGTCATTTCTTCCAGATACAATTATCAGTTCAGCCTTGGTGGGCAAAATAAAAGCTTAGAAGAATCTAAGTTTCAGGCGGTATTTACATAGACAGGATAGATCATCAGGGAATCAGTCAGTCTATTGAGGTGAGTGCTTGCATTATGCGGAGTACTTCCAAGTGTGTGAGAGAGTACAATGCAGTTGGTAGATATGATCCTTGTCCTCAAGGAATTTACAGTCTTAACAGGACATTAACAGGCAAGGGAAACAACCAAGTATAAGGGTATATGAACATAAGTGCTTATGAGGTTGGATTAAATGCACGCGTGAGTCGGTAGGGAAGGAAAATTCAGATGAGGGAGAGGAGAGGTTAGTCAGGGTAGGCTTCCCGGAGGAGACAGGATTTTGGAGGGCTAAATATATGGACGGTGTTAATTGATGATGATATAATTTAGGATGTGGGATATTATGCTGGTTGGCAGAAAAGTAAAGGACAAGGAGAACGTGTCTACTTCTTAGAAAGTCATTGTCACCCTGGGTTGTCACCCGCTTTGGCAGCAAGGTCAGTTCCACTACTTTACAGGATGCTCTTCAGATCCTCTTGCAAAGATGGTTCACTGGATAATAATAATAATAATAATAATCATGGCATTTGTTAAGTGCTTACTACGTGCAAAGCACTGTTCTAAGCGCTGGGGGGGATACAGTGTGATCAAGTTGTCCACGTAGGGCTCACAGTCTTAATCCCCATTTTTACAGATGGGGTAACTGAGGCTCAGAGAAGTTAAGTGACTTGCCCAAGGTCACACAGCAGACTTGTGGTGGAGCCGGGATTCGAACCCACGACCTCTGACTCCAAAGCCCGGGCTCTTTCCACCGGGCCACGCTGCTTCTCTTCTTAGAATCTCTGAGTCCCCCTCACCCCACAACCCCTTGATGGCTCAAACAACTTCCCAACAATAAGTACAATCCCAATAATCCTCCACCTTTGTGTCCAACACTCTGTGGCAATTGTTAGTCCAGCATGCTGGCTCTCTGACCTGGAAGCAGCTAATCGTATTTATTGAGCGATTACTGTGAGAAGAGCAATGTACTAAGTGCTTGGGAGGGAACAGTATAATAGACACCATCCCTCCCACTTCTCTGAAACTGGGAGAAGTTCATGAGTGGCTCTAAAAAGGTTAATAAATAGCTAGGAAGAGCTGAGAAGCCCTCCTGCCCAAATAACGCCCTTTCGCTCACTGTTCCAGAAGTGTACATCTAGTAAGAACCCAGTTTTTATTTAAATAACTACAAATTACAAATTACTTTTACTTTCAGAAAGACAGTAGAGGGCAGTGGCATGCTGGGATTGAAGTATTGCAATAGCTAGCCTCCCTACGGGGTGAGTTTCACGGTGCATTTTCATGAAGCATATAACTGTAATGATACGCGTTAATAAAATAGTCCGGGAAAAAATAGTTATAGCGATGTGTGCATCACTTGTACAAGCCCAATGACTGGGTTTGTTTTTCACCTCAGAGTTGTCGTAATTCATCTGTCCTTGAAGAAAGTTTCTCTCATTTCCAGAAAAAAGAGTTTACTGAGAAAACCAATGATAGTCTTCAGTGCTGAAGTGATTTGTATATATATATTTGTATATATAATAATAATAATAATGTTGACATTTGTTAAGCGCTTACTATGTGCAAAGCACTGTTCTAAGTGCTGGGGGGGTACAAAGGTTGTCCCACGTGGGGCTCACAGTCTTAATCCCCATTTTACAGATGAGGTAACTGAGGCTCAGAGAAGTTAAGTGACTTCCCCAAGGTCACACAGCAGACATGTGGCGGAGCCAGAATTTGAATCCATGACCTCTGACTCCAAAGCCCATGCGCTTTCCACTGAGCCACGATACAAATCACTTCAGCACTGAAGACTATCATTGGTTTTCTCAATTATATATATATATATATATATATGTATATATATATATATATATATATTATATATATATATATTTTAGTGCTGGATTTTATTCAGGGCGGAGGGCAGAACCTTATGATCTGGGAAACTATTAACATGCAGAAAAGTTGACCATATTTTGTGATTCAGTTATAAGAGTGGAAACCAAAGCAAAGGAAATGCCTTCTAATGAAGGGCGACTTTTGCTCAATCATCATCATCAATCGTATTTATTGAGCGCTTACTGTGTGCAGAGCACTGTACTAAGCGCTTGGGAAGTGCAAGTTGGCAACAAGCAGTCAAGCAATGGTATTTATTGAGCACTTACTGCATGCAGAGTACTGTGCGAAGCGCTCGGGAGAGTACAATATGTCAGATTTAGCAGTGTGGCTTAGCGGATAAAGCACAGGCCTTGGAGTCAGTAGGTCTTGGGTTCTAAAGCCAGCTCCTCCACCCGTCTGCTGTGTGACACTGGGCATGTCACTTCACTTCTCTGTACCTGTTACCTCATCTGTAAAATGGGGATGAAGAGAGTGAGCCCTGTGTGGGACAGGGACTGTGTCTAACCTGAATAACTTGTCTCTACCCCAGCACTTAGAGTGCTTAGCACATAGTAAGCACTCAACAAGTATCATAATTATTATTAGCAGACAAATCCCCTCCCCATAATAAGCGTACAGACTAGATGGGGGGGATCCCAAATCTCCAGTAGGGCTTTAGATGAAGAGCAGGGACAATGTTGGTAAAGATAAATTCTTTGCTAAAGAAGTGGTAGGTGTTTGCCCAGGGTAAATGGGGTTAGGAACTATGCCTGGGATCTGCTATTACACTGCAGATATGTACCCCCTCACCCCACCCCAATGTTTAACCGCCAGAAATAGGAGTGGGAGGTAGAAATAAAGGAGAAATTTGGAGAGTTAGGCCTTGCTGTAGCAATGCTAAAGCTGCAGTAAGATTCACTTCACATCTAAAGAGATCTTCTACTGAAGAAGTTGACTCTTACCCTACTAATCTGCCTGCTCCTTGAGGGCAGGGGCTGTGTCTACTACCTCTACTGCATTGAATTTTCCAAAGTGCTTAGTATAGTTCTCTGCACATTGTACACACTCAGTTAATACCATTCGTTCATTCAGTCGTATTTATTGAGCGCTTACTGTGTGCAGAGCACTGTACCAAGCGCTTGGGAAGTACAAGTTGGCAACATAGAGAGACGGTCCCTACCCAACAATGGGCTCACAGTCTAGAAGGGGGAGGCAGACAGCAAAACAAAACCTGTGGACAGGTGTCAAGTCATCAGAATAAATAGAAGTAAAGCTAGATGCACATCATTAACAAAATAAATAGAATAGTAAATATGTACAAGTAAAATAAATTGAGTAATAAATCTGTACAAACATATGTACAGGTGCTGTGGGGAGGGGAAGGAGGTAGGGCTGGGGGGGGATGGGGAGGGGGAAGGGAAAAAGGGGGCTAAGTATGGGAAGGCCTCCTGGAGGAGGTGAGCTCTTAGTAGGGCTTTGAAGGGAGGAAGAGAGCTAGCTTGGCAGATGTGCGGAGGGAGGGCATTCCAGGCCAGAGTTCAGCCTCAGTTAAAGTGTGTGCCTTTTGCAGCTTCCTTTTTCTGAATGAGATGGCAAGGAGCCACTGAAGATAATTTTCTGGTAGAAAATTCAGTTGGTAGTCTGAATCTTCACAGACAAAATCTAACATTGAAACCCACGTAATGCTCACAGAGACTATACTGTGCTGACACAGAAATGTTTTCAGAGCCACAAGCACCATTAAGCCCTACTTATGAGCCTGTCCTAGAATCCCTGACAGCAGCACACCCCATGATAGACAGATAGTATTTTATGCTTCCCTCACCCGATCCCCTTTCGCACACCCTGCTCTCAATCTTGATGGGCCTCCAGGCAGAAAGACTGAAGGTGGAAGGAGCACAGATCTGCCAGGCTCCAGGCAATGTCTATCAAAAGGGCAAATTGTAGACCAAACACGAGACTTTGACACAAGGATGCACCACACAAAAAGAATAAACTGTCTGCCAGACTTCAACCAAGTGCTTTGTAGCTTTCCAGGCCTCAATTGCCACCAATAATCTCCAATTTCCCTCATGTTTGATGCCTAATGATCAATCGATCGTATTTATCGAGCACGCTACTAAGTACTTAGGAGAGTACAGTAGAATTAGTAGACATGTTCCCTGCCCCTGAGGAGTTTAGTCAAGTGGCAGAGGAGTCAACCTCAGCGCTGTTAACATGCAGGTAGATTCCATGAATTGGGTTCATCTTGATGACTGACCCAAGAAAATATGGCAGATGAGAATCAGCTTCATAATTCTCCTGAAGGATTTGAAAGCCCAACCCAGTGAGAATTTTGTTTGAGCCAATAATGATATTTTTCTTTATCTTTCCTCGACTTTTCTTCCTCCACTCTGGTTTCTCTTGCCGTAGTGGTTGCCTAGGGAAGATAGCTTCTAAGTAAGAGTAAGTGTAATTTCTTGACTCTTTTTCTTTGTCATCCAGATCCAAAAAGCTTGCTTTGAAATAGCAGGAGGTGTCATCCTGAAATGATGGGATCTAAAAGTTGATAATAATAATAATAATAATGGCATTTGTTAAGCACTTACTATGTGCAAAGCACTGTTCTAAGCGCTGGGGAGGATACAAGGTGATCAGGTTGTCCCATGCGGGACTCACAGTCTTAATCCCCATTTTCCAGATGAGGTAACTGGGGCACAGAGAAGTGAAGTGACTTGCCCAAAGTCACACAGCTGACAGTTGGCGGAGCCGATATTTGAACCCATGACCTCTGACTCCAAAGCCCGTGCTCTTTCCGCCGAGCCACGCTGCTTCTCTAATGATTCAGCTCCCATAGAAAACATGCTTTCTTATAACAATCAGCAATGTGGCTACTTAGTTTGAAATCCCACCAAATGGGATTTCTGTTCCTCTTAAGAGTTCCTTATTGTGTTGCTTCACCTGCGAATACAGAATCATCATAGTCAAAGAAATTCATTAATTCGGTTGTATTGAGCGCTTACTGTGTGCAGAGCACTGTATTAAGTGCTTGGGAGAGTACAATATAATGTTGAACAGACACATTCTCTGCCCACAACAAGCTTAACTGTAAGTCTAGAGGGAGAGGTGAATATTTGCATCCAATAGTTTGGGCAGACTGACTGTGGCTGAAATGGCCAAGCGAAGGGGGGCAGAGAGGAGGGTGTGTTTGAGGACCAGAAGCCCCCCATTGCTAGGCTGAGGCCACCACCAGTGGCTTTGTCTACATGGCCAAAGTGTTGGCTTCACTGGCCACCAGCACGTTCTCCATAGCCGTAGGTCCTTGGACCTATCTTCTGCGCGTTCCTGCCCAAATTAAACTCTGGGAATGGCCCTTCAGGGAGAGTCCGAATTTCATAATAATAATAATAATAATAATAATAATAATGGCATTTATTAAGCGCTTACTATGTGCAAAGCACTGTTCTAAGCGCTGGGGAGGTTACAAGGTGATCAGGTTGTCCCATGTGGGGCTCACAGTCTTAATCCCCATTTTACAGATGAGGTAACTGAGGCCCAGAGAAGTGAAGTGACTTGCCCAAAGTCACACAGCTGACAATTGGCGGAGTCGGGATTCGAACCCATGACCTCTGACTCCAAAGCCCGGGCTCTTTCCACTGAGCCATGCTGCTTATGTTGCTTATCATATCTTAAGATCTTAAGATCTTAAGAAATATCTTAAGATATTTCATATCTTAAGACGATGGCTTGATGATCTACGAGCATAGTATGTCGGGGTTATTTTGAAGCAAAACACAACTCCATCTACAAAAGTGTTCCTAAAATGAATGTATTCACCAATCAATCAATCAATCAATCGTATTTATTGAGCGCTTACTATGTGCAGAGCACTGTACTAAGCGCTTGGGAAGTACAAATTGGCATCACATAGAGACAGTCCCTACCCAACAGTGGGCTCACAGTCTAAAAGGGGGAGACAGAGAACAGAACCAAACATACCAACAAAATAAAATAAGTAGGATAGAAATGTACAAGTAAAATAAATAAATAAATAGAGTAATAAATATGTACAACCATATATACATATATACAGGTGCTGTGGGGAAGGGAAGGAGGTAAGATGGGGGGATGGAGAGGGGGACGAGGGGGAGAGGAAAGAAGGGGCTCAGTCTGGGAAGGCCTCCTGGAGGAGGTGAGCTCTCAGCAGGGCCTTGAAGGGAGGAAGAGAGCTAGCTTACTATGTGCAAGACACCTGAATGGAGGTAGAAGCAGCCGAGCATCTCACTAGGAGCCTTGACCGATGCAACAAGAGCCTTCGTACCTTTTTGCCGTCATCACGTCCAGGCATACGGGGGGAGCGTCTAGACAACAGGGAGGAGCGAGGGAGGAGATTGGGTCCGGCAGGCTGCTGCTTTAGGGGAGCGGGCAGGAAATGCCTCATCCCTGAGAAGAGGGGCAAAGAGCTCAGAGGCTCTGGGGAACCACTAACAGCACCATAACCCTGGGGACAAAATAAGGGGCAACTCAATCATCATCATCATCATCATCAATCGTATTTATTGAGCGCTTACTATGTGCAGAGCACTGTACTAAGCACTTGGGAAGTACAGATTGGCAACATATAGAGACAGTCCCTACCCAACAGTGGGCTCACAGTCTAAAAGGGGGAGACAGAGAACAAAACCAAACATACTAACAAAATAAAATAAATAGAATAGATATGTACAAGTAAAATAAATAGAGTAATAAATATGTACAAACATATATACAATCCTGGCACCCTCAGCGCGGCAGTGGGATCAGGTGTGGAAGAACCAAGTCATCTCTCCCTCCTGGTGATGCACCATTTACGCAGGACTTCTGTTTAGGGTCTGGGAGCGAGCGGGAAAGGATATCCACTGGCAGTGGTGTTTGAGTTGTATTTACAGTAGTGGTGATGGCTTGCATGAAGCCATGCACACTCTCTCACACAGTCCTCATGTAGCAAAGACTGTGAATAACCGTCTTGGTGCAGGATAAGAATGCCTCTGTAGGACTTCAAAATGACATTCAGAAATAGACGCGCACACACACACAGGCAAGCAACCATAGATGGATAAAGAAACAGGCAGATATCTAGAAAAACAAACAAGCTCTTAGAGAAATAAGTACATTCAGGTATCTACAGTATACAGATGTCTTCAAATGACCCATAGACATTACAGGGAGTTTCACTCACAAACACACACACATGAATGCTCCTACAGATACCACACACCAGGTTAAAGAAAAAAAAATCAGGCACACAGATAAATCTCTAGACACAAATCTTTGGAAATACACAGAAACAAGCAAATACGAACAAAAACGCACACGCAGGAGCATGTAAACGCAAATAGCGCAGAGGTGGGAGGTGAGAGACAGAGAGAGCAGACAGACAAAAGGCAAGGAAGAGAATGGAAAACTGGGGAACAACTGGCAAGAGGAGGAGACTGGGGAGGGGAAAAAAACACAACAGACTTATGACAGGACTGGAAAGATCTGAAACAGAAAACCCCTGTGGTTATTGCCTGGGTTTCTGCTTCATAAATCTGTCATTCAACCTCATAAATCTATCATTCCAATTTATTTTCAGGTATGAGGCATGCCTTGCAATTAAAGCTTTTTTTCCCCCAAGTGCTTTCAACCCCACCCCCCCAACCCCTGGTAAAACACACACACACACACACACACACCCCTCCCCCCCCCCCCCCCCCCCAAAAGAATATCCAGCTGGAATTTTACAAAAGGGCATCTGATAAGTGGTTTTTTTTCTTGTGTACTTTTTTATAATTGCTAATTAGATTATTTTTCTGAGTGCAATTAAAAAAAAGGCTGTAAGAATTTCCAGCTGGGGCTTTTCAGCAATGGCATTTGTTCAGGGATATTTTCCTAATCTCACGGAAACAAATTCCCAAAATTAAAGCACAACCATTTTTTTTTTTTTCTATTGTGGGGGACAAAATGGAGTGGTGGCCAACCTTCGGGCTTGTCCACCACTCGTATTTATTGAGAGCTTACTATGTGCAGAACACTGTACTAAGCCCCTGTGAGAGTACAAGAGAACATACTTGGAAGACATGTTCTCTTCCCACAAGGAACTTGCAAGTCTAGTTCTTGTCATTCCTTCCTTTCCTTCCTTTCCTTCCTTTCCTTCCTTTCCTTCCTTTCTTCCTTTGCTTCCTTTCCTTCTTTTCCTTCCTTTCCTTCTTTTCCTTCCTTTCCTTCCTTTCCTTCTTTTCCTTCCTTTCCTTCCTCTTCCTCTCTTTCCCCCTCTTTTTCATTCATGAACTGGTGAGATGGTCAGCTGAGAGGCTGTCTACGTGGAAACCATGCTCCTCCACAAGAACCAGAAGCACAGCAAGGCTTAAAATGTCACTCAGCAGAAAGATAATAACGTCCCGGCAAGACGGGTGTCATTTGATCGCTAGTTCTTTCATAAGTGCCATTAAGTACCTCTTTGGCCAAGTGTCAGGTTCAGCAAACAATGTGTAATTTAAATCTCCAACTAGATTGGACAGGAATGTGTACTCACTAATCATTTCAATGGCAGAATAAAAAGGAAAATAGCTTTAACCTGCCTTAGATTTCACCTGCCTATCACTAAAGCTGTCCTTCCTTGGCTAAAGGGGAAGGATTCTGCACCGTATACTGTATCCCCAAATTGGAGGTCACAGCTTCTCGTGTTCCTGAGCTGGTAGGGGCAGCTGCTAATTATCTGGGCTAGACAATGTCAGCACAAAGTGGGGTAGAGTTCATTCCGGGCACTAAAACTTAGTTGCTGTCATTGAAATTTCTCTTTAAAAGAGACTCCTCTTCGCCCAGATGCTTCTCTTGCTTTCCTGCTTCTCCCAGCCCTTCTGCCTCTTTCAAATCAATCAATCAGTAGACTTTCTTGAGCACATACTGCATTGCAGAACATTGTACTGAGTGTTTGGGAGAGGAAAAAAGTAGGTAGATATGATCCCTGCCCTCATTACCTGCTCTGTACATTTCTCTTCCTCTTTCCTCCTTATCCCTCTTCTAAGATTTCTCTTCAGATATTCAGTATGTTGGGCGTGGGCATCGCTGCCTTGCCCATCTGCCTTACTGTACCATTAAGAAGCCATGTGGTCTAGTGGAAAGAATCTGTGAGTCAGAAAACATTGGTTCAAAGCCCAGATTCTACTCCTTGCCTGCTGTTTGACCTTGGCCAAGTCATTTAACTTCTTTGTACCTAGGTATTTTTTTGGTTTGAAAAATGGGGGTGATCCCAGTTCTCTCTCCCCCTGACCACCACCAACCCCGACTCTGTGGAGCAGACCCCCATGTGAGACAGGGACTGTGCCCACCCAATCTGCTAATGTTGTATCTTTGTTTTAAGGTGAAGCTGTTCCATTAGGCTAAATAATCAAAGCAAAGCATATAGGTCAAACCAAGGGGCAATCAGCAAAGGGGATACGGAGCTCTGGTGGGCCCTCCAAGGGTTCTGAACAAGTGATTATTTGGCATCTTTAATCAGTTGAAAAGAAAAAGTAGATTTCCAAACTGTATCAATCAATTACAGTCAAAACTAGAACGACAGTAGTAGTGAGATAGCACAGGTGAAGGTAAATTCTAAAAAGATAGGCTTGAAGGAACAAACTGTAATTCAGTTTAGAGCAGGCATGGGGAAAGATAACCTTAGAGTTAGTAATGAAAGAAATCTAGGATTCCTGTAATGCTGGAATTACATTCCATGGGCCTTTGTAATGTCTTAAAACTGGAGGGAGGGGAAAAGAGCAGGTCTTTCTGAAGTTGAACTTGCCGAGGCTTTGCATTATGGAAAAGGGGAGAGTCCCTGTTTACATAGTTAAAGGAGCACCATTCTTGGTAGAACCAGAAAAATCTCTGTTAGTTGTCATGGTGAACTCAGGTGAAAATAGTTCTTCATTGAGGTTGCATTAGGGGAGTACACTGGCATATGGAGAATTTCAAAGTGGAACCTAAAGCTCCGACCTAACATTCTGAAAATTCAACTGAAAAGAGTAACATGCCTAGACAACATGTTGAGATCTCTCCAGTTTTCAAATTTTGTGTTTGTCGGGAACAAAAGAGAGAAATCGGCATCATGTTTTGTCCAACTGGAGACCAATTGCCCAGCATGTGTGTTTCGGACACATTTTTTTTTCCCAAATCTTGAACATGGATTGGGATTTTCACGCTTCCGGTTTTATGCCCATGAGACAAGGTCTGTCAAGTCCTAATTATATAGTCAAGAATCAGAACCAAAGTCAGATTTTGTAGCAAGGATGAATCCTGTATCTCCTGGAGATCTGGCCCCTTCTCCCCAAATAGCTCTGCGATAACTCCCATTTCATGCCTGCTCCTGTGTCTGGGTTCTTGAAGACTGGGCTGAGTTGGAGACATCAGTCACTCAATCCATCATATATACTGAGCACTTACTGTGTGCAGAGAACTGTACTAAGCCTTTAGGACAGTACAGTACAACAATAAACAGATACATTCCCTACTCACACCTAGTTTACAGTCTAGACATATGCCCAATGCCTTAAAATGGTCTGAGGAATCACTGATATGCCCTGTAGAAGTTAAAAATTATCTTCAAGTTTTAGATTCTCCTATTGTAAATTTCCTCTCCTATTCACAAATAATTCCAGCAAGATTGTCCCTAGAGGAATGTGGGTGCTGCAGGAGGGAGGGGGCAGAGGGGGGTTTAATGAGCGGAAGTTTTCCCCTTCAATCTTCCTTTCGTGAAGGGATAACAACAACAACAAAAAAGGCTGGTCAGGCCACAGAATGGAACTGTTTTGTGACCCTTTAACGTCAAAGTTTCTCTCTATTCAGCCTTTCCCGGTGGATAAGCAAAGAACTGAGAAGGGGAAATCTGGAGTTTTAATCCTCCCACTGTCGCTAATTTGCCTGGTGGATTTAAGTAAATAGGTGAACCTCTGTGGCTTAGTCTTTCCCATAGAAAATTGGGTAGGATTGCTATGAAGGTAAATTTGAACAAAAGGATGTATGAGTTAAAAAAAAATGTATTGATCCTTTAATAAGCAGGTATTAATACAAAGATCTGAGGGACATGTACTTAGATCATTCATCTTAAAATCACCTAAGTATTTTAGGCAAAAACTGAGGGGAAAGGGGGTTTCAGCTGTATTCTGTGGATTTGTTGGTTTACAAAGTGGTGATAATAACAGTACCAGGAGCTGTAATCCTGAAGCAGTCGACCCATCTCTGCTTACTTCTGAATGGCAGTATGTCTTCTCCAAAAGTAGCCATTCTAAATAGACTCCCTCCCTTAGACCGTAAATTTCTTACGGTCAAGGGACTGCATCATCTTCCTCTTGTATTTTCCCAAGCACCTTGTCCAGTGCTGTACGCATAGTAGACACGCAGTAAACACCAATGATAGATTTCTCTATATGGTTCTTCTCAACATGGGCTCTCCTGTAGGTGAAGAACTTTCTTTTCCACTCAAGAAAAATCTGCCCCATCTCTGCTGTCACCACAGTGACTCTTGGTTCTCTGGTTCATAAACCACTGACCAAAAATGGCTTTATCTGCTTCCAGAACCACGGACTCCAGATCTGTCCCACACATACAATTGGAGGATTGAAAGTCCTGAAAGGGAACATTTTTTTATGGTACTTGATAAGCATTTTTTATCGTGCTTGATAAGCCAGGGGTACTAAGCACTGGGGTAGATACAAGCTAATCAGGTTGGATGCGGTCCATGTTCCATATGGGGTTTACAGCCTTAATCTCCCCCTACCCCACCACCCTTTAAAGATGAGGTAACTGAGGCACAAGTCATGCAGAAGGTAAGTGGCGGAGCTGGGATTAGAACCCAGGTCCTTCTTACTTCCAAGCCCATGCTTTATCCACCAGGCCACCCTGCTTCTCATTGGCAGATAATTTTGAATCCAAAATGGAGGTTTTATTGACTGGATTATTGGATTTATGGATTTTACTGGTTATTGCCACCTGACTCTACTCTACTCCTGTCTTATTTTACGCTGGGAGTCCTAGACTTAGAATCTCCATTATGGGTAAACATCCAGAATAAAAATTTATCACCTCTCGCCATGCCCTGCACCTGCACCATAAAAGCACCTTCATGAAGTTAAACCTTGTTAAAATTCCTAGGTCAAGTGCCTTGATCTCTAGTCTCCCTGTCCAGCAGACTCTTTTTCTTCTAATGGTTCCATTTGTGAGCCCAGTTGAGTTACCCTGTCATGACTTCTCAGCTCTGTCTTCACCAAGAGCCTTGAGATAGCTCATGCTGATACAGGTCATTTGCTGCTCTGAACCTAAAAGTAACATAATCTTCCAAATAGACATTTTTTCTTGCATCCAGCGTCCAAGAGAGAACATTCCACCACTCTACCTGTCGGTTGTAGTAAACCGACCGACTGCTTCCGCAGATAGCCTCTGTTTCAAGTACTACAGCCCGGAGTATATGCAGTTAAATCTTATCAACATTTCTGGCTCTGTCATGATAATTCATTGCTTTATGGAAACCGATGCAAGATCTATAGTGTTTGTATGCCAAACAAGATTGAATGTCCTTGATGCAGAACTGCAAACTCTCTTTAAAAAGTCATTTTCCCTTGATGTATGCATACAACTCCCATTAAGCTAATGTCTCTCTTATCTCTATACTGGATTTCTCCGCTCTCCATCCCCTTTAAAGTTGGTGGAGGATAGGCAGTGATCCAGAAAAGGTAGGAGCTTGAAGCAGCGATTCTACAAAAATTTCTCACACATCTCTGACAAGAAGACATTCTCTGGTCAGTTCCTCAGATCATTTTCTCAGTTGAAAAGATGCTAAGAAATACTGCAAGTGCGCTGTAAACATAAAAGCCCTGCCTTAGGCCCAGTGGAAATGATTTAAGGGCATTAGGAGAGCTGGATTCTAATGCTAGTTCTGTCCTCTGGGGCCCTGCCATCGGGCGTGAAGGTTTCTAACTGAAGACCCACCTACGGCATAGAAATTTTACTTGTACATATCTATTCTATTTATTTTATTTTGTTAGTATGTTTGGTTTTGTTCTCTGTCTCCCCCTTTTAGACTGTGAGCCCACTTGTTGGGTAGGGACTGTCTCTATATGTTGCCAACTTGTTCTTCCCAAGCGCTTAGTACAGTGCTCTGCACAAAGTAAGCGCTCAATAAATACGATTGATGATGATGATGATGATGGTCACGTTTGTGGGCAGTGACCACAGCAGCTACTAAGAGCATTGCCTCGGGGCTATAGAACAGCAGATGAGTGGCAGAGCTGGGATTTGAACCCAGTCCTGACTCACAGGGCTGTGCTCCATCCATTAGGCTACACTGCTTCTCTCATTTTCTGATTTTCTTTATTCAGGGGGAAATTTTGATTCTGAGAAGGGCCAGCCTCACATTATAAGACACTTACCCAAGGTAAAAGGGAAAATGCTCCCAATCCGAAATTTGGAGAGGTCTTTCTCACTCTGCTTTGGGTTTGGGGAATTTTGTTGCTCCATTTTATTATTCTCATAACTGACTGGACTCTTTCTGTTTTCATCCATATATTTCTCTGACTTTACACAACAGTCAAGCTCCCGGAGAACAGCAATCTTGCTTGCTAATTCCAGGTACTCCCCCTAACACTGGGTACAGTGCTCTGCAAACACGCTCTCAGTAAATGATTTAGTTTGCTGTTTTTTTTCCTAATCCCCTCCTGATCCTGCCTTCAGGACTTTAACACTGCTTCGCCAATGGTGCTCTTACTTTTTCCGTTCATGATTTCATCCGAATATATTCTTTGCCATGTTCCTTGTGGGAATTGACTTCACCTGTCTCCCCCCTCTGTCATCCTCCTCCGGCCTTCAAGAGCTGTAGTCAGACAGTGTAGTCAATCAATCAATCAATCGTATTTATTGAGCACTTACTGTGTGCAGAGCACTGTACTAAGCGCTTGGGAAGTACAAGTCGGCAACACATAGAGACAGTCCCTACCCAACAGCGGGCTCCCCAGAACTCTGTGCTTATTAGCCCATTTCCTTCACACTCCCTGGCCCTCAGTTTTCTTGCTGAGCTATTCTTCTACAATAAGGGGAAATCATTTTGACTCACAATAAACTGGAAGTTTATTGTATATATATATGTATATATGTTTGTACATATTTATTACTCTATTTTACTTGTACATAGCTATTCTATTTATTTTATTTTGTTAGTATGTTTGGTTTTGTTCTCTGTCTCCCCCTTTTAGACTGTGAGCCCACTGTTGGGTAGGGACTGTCTCTATATGTTGCCAATTTGTACTTCCCAAGCGCTTAGTACAGTGCTCTGCACATAGTAAGTGCTCAATAAATACGATTGATGATGATGATGATGAAGTTACAAAGCACCACGTACACCTGACGGAGCAAAATCTAGCAGTGCTTACACTGTTTATGTTTCCATTCCTTGTCTGTTGAATATTAAAGGACCGGCACTCCCCAGTACTGGTCGTTTCAGTTCATAGCTTTTGCAATACAGAGAGGGTTCAGCTGTATTAATTGAAAATATAGTATGACCTTTAGTTCTTCCAGAACACGTTTTCACCACTTGTTTGGGTTGGAACCGGTTGGCAGAATTAGGGACCCTTCTTCCGACAACACGCATCCGTCTTGATACAGGACAGCGTGGTGCTGGAAGAAATTGTTTTGTGTGTGGTCATGGTGTGAAGAATGCAAGCTAACTAGATGTACTTTGGCTTAGGAAAGCAGCGTGGCTTAGTGGAAAGTGCACAGGTTTGGGAGTCAGAGGATGTGGGTTCTAATTCCAGCTCTGCCACTTGTCTGCTGTGTGACCTTGGGCAAGCCACTTAACTTCTCTGTGCCTCAGTTACCTCATCTGGAAAATGGGGATTAAGACGGTGAGCCCCACGTGGGAAATTCTGATTACCTTGTATCTATTCCAACACTTAGAACAGTGCTTGGCACATAGTAAGCACTTAACAAATACTATCATTATTATTATTATTGTCCATTGTAGCCTTCCTGGATGAGAATTAAATAGAAAAGATGCTCACTGTGGAAGCTATTATAACCCCCAGCCCAGCTAAAGTGGCTTTTTTGAGTCCACTTAACAACATGTGGAGTTCAGCATGCTGCTGACACTCAAGTAATCCTCAATTATCCTAAACACATATTTGCACCTCATTCATTCATTCATTCATTCATTCAATCGTATTGAGCGCTTACTATTTGCAGATCACTGTATTAAGCGCTTGGGAAGTACAAGTTGGCAACGTATAGAGACGGTCCCTACCCAACAACGGGCTCACAGTCTAGAAGGGTGAGGCAGACAACAAAACAAAGCATGTGGACAGGTGTCAAGTCATCAGAATAAATAGAAATAAAGCTAGATGCACATCTTTAACAAAATAAATAGAATAGTAAATATATACAAGTAAAATAAATAGGGTAATAAATCTGTACCTCAACTTGGGAAGCGACTTTCTAAAGAGCTGAAATATTTTCACCAACTCAACTGCTGCAAGATCAGTGAGAATGGCTTTGTGGGGTCAGTGAGGATGGAAACTAATAGTCAACTATTTCAGACATCTTATAGAATTCAGGATAACTACATTAGTTTTAAATTGGTAACTCCTGAACACAATTCTACCAGGACAGGAAAAAGAGCATTTTTATTCGACTGCAATAGACAAACATTGTCAGATGCCAAGATTCTGGGAGTTGACGAAATATGGAGACGACCATGGAGTCAAAACGTTAACTAAAATTCTAATTACTTTCCTATAAAATGTGTGTGCTTTCCATCAGAAAGGAACTTAAAAGCTGCACATTTAACCACAGTTTCAAAACCACAAATCCACGGAGTTGATCAATAAATCACCAAGAACAAAAGAAAAAAGTTAATCCCCTCAGAACCCGGTTTTGGCAAGCTTTGGAAGCCACAATCATAAATCCATTCCCGGTTTCAAAGTTAATTGGATTCTCCACTCCATGATTTTTTCTTTTTTGGGCCAAGTCAGTGCAAATGCCATTTCACTATCTCTGAATTGCTTAGAGTAACACCCCGGGATTTATTAGGGGAAAGTCAGAAAGTTCCACTTTACACTTCCACTATCAGAGTTGAAACTTCTTTCGTCTGTAAGCTGTCCCAAGGTCAGCGGGTCAGTTTTTTCCTGGGCTCCCACACCATACCTTCTGTTGAAATTAAAGCAATTCCAAGCAAGGCATCAAAAGATTTTTCAGCTTGGTATCTCTGCCTCGCACAAACCAAGTTTCCTTTGATCTCCTTTAAAGCAGGTGCCTCTATTTTTGCTCAGGATTTATCTTTCATTTAAATAGCACGAACGGCTATCAAATCTATCACTTTGCAGCCACTCTGAGGCCTAAGATACTCCAGAGTTAAAAATGCTTAATTGGAAAAGAGCAGTAACTGCCACCCCGCTTTATACAGAGCAATCCACGGGACTTTGGGATTGAGAGTGCCGATTCCCCATTGGAATAGGAACCCTATTTGGATTTTGCACTCTGATTGCCTTGGCAATCAATCAATCATGAGTTCGCCTTTAACGAATATGTGTCGAAAGTTCATTAGTTCATTAGTGAATACTGAACTCCCAGTTGGTGCAATACTCCCCCTCCCCGGCCAAGCCTCTAGTAGGGGAGACATACACAGAAATATTTGCAAATAGAGTAGTTAAGATAAATGAATGTCTAATTGAATAAACATACTTCTAAAAGTGCTGAAAATTGGTATGAATAAATTCATAAGTGCTAGAGAAAGTGAGGGACTTTGAGGGTGGAGTTTTTATGGTTTTAAGAGCTTACTATGTTGAATGGTATTTATTGAGGCTTACTGTGGGCACAGCACTCTATTAAGAGGTTGGAAGACTACAATATAACAGACACATTCCCTGCCTGCCAGGCACTGTATTCATTCATTCAATGTATTTATTGAGTGCTCACTGTGTGCAAAGCACCGTGCTAAACGCTGGGGTCAATACAAGATAGTCAAGCCGGACACAGTTCATGTCCCACATGGGGCTCACACTTTTCATCCCCATGTATAATGGGGATGAAGACTGTGAGATCACCTTGTGTCCACCCCAGCGCTTAGAGCAGTGCTTTGCACATAGTAAGCGCTTAATTAAATGCCATTATTATTATTATCATTCCTTCTCTGGACCTCAGTTTTATTTTGTTAGTATGTTTGGTTTTGTTCTCTGTCTCCCCCTTTTAGACTGTGAGCCCACTGTTGGGTAGGGACTGTCTCTGTATGTTGCACACTTGTACTTCCCAAGCGCTTAGCCCAGTGCTCTGCACACAGTAAGCGCTCAATAAATGCGATTGATTCCCTCATCTGTATAATGGGGATGAAGACTGTGAGCCCCCCGTGGGACAACCTGATCACCTTGTAACCTCCCCAGCGCTTAGAACAGTGCTTTGCACATAGTAAGCGCTTAATAAATGCCATTATTATTATTATTTACAGATGAGAGGCCACCGAAGCCCAGAGAAGTGAAGCGACACGCCCTAGGTCACACAGCGGACAAATGGTGGAGCCGGGATTAGATCCCAGGTCTTTCTGACTCGTGGGCCCGTCCTCTATCCACTAGACCACGTTGGGGTTTTTGTGTATATATATATATATATATATATATACACAAATACATATATTTGTATATATGTTTGTACATATTTATTACTCTATTTATTTATTTATTTTATTTGTATGTATCTATTCTATTTATTTTATTTTGTTAGTATGTTTGGTTTTGTTCTCTGTCTCCCCCTTTTAGACTGTGAGCCCACTGTTGGGTAGGGACTGTCTCTGTATGTTGCCAATTTGTACTTCCCAAGCGCTTAGTACAGTGCTGTGCACATAGTAAGCGCTCAATAAATACGATTGATGATGATGATGATGATGGAGGGCTTTGAATGTGGGGAGAAAGGGAGTTCAGAGCTGGAGGAATTACAGTGAACAGGGGGTTGGAGGTGGGATTGTTGAGAGGGAGGTATAGTTAGAAGGTTGGCTTGGGAGGAATGAAGAGAGCAAGGTGGGGAACAGCTGGTGAAGAGAGCAGAAAGGCCTGATGAAGAGACTCCATGATGATTATGAGGAGTTGGTAAGGAGGGCCAATGTTTCCAGCCATGATTTAGATCAACTTGTCAGTGTATTTTAACCTTAGAATGGAGTAAAATTTATGCCACTTATCAAACCGATTACTGCTCTAAGTTAGGCAAGGATAGTAAGTTTTCTTTTTTCGTTACAGTGATCCAAAAAGGTGTTTACAATAGATGAACAAAATCAGGCAGAGGCCCAGTATATCTTTGTCCAAGAAACAACATGGCGTAATGGATAGAGCACAGGCCTGGGAATCAGAAGGTCATGGCTCTGCCACTTGTCTGCTGTGTGACCTTGGACAAGTCACTTCACTTCTCTGTGCCTGTTACCTCATCCATAAAATGGGGTTTGAGACTGTGAGCCCGACGTGGGACAGGGACTGTGTCCAACCTGATTTGCTTGTATCCACCCCAGCACTTAGTACAGTGCTTGGCATATAGTAAGCACTTAAGTGCCACATGGGCCTCACAATCTCCAGTGGAGGAAAGGCAGATCCCCATTTTACAGATGAGACAACTGAGGTACAGAGAGGTTAAAAACTTGACAAAGGTCGCACAGCAGGTCAGTAGCAGAATTGGGACTAAAAAGACTGTGAGCCCATTGTTGGGTAGGGACGGCCTCTCTCTGTTGCCGACTTGTACTTCCCAAGCGCCTAGTACAGTGTTCTGCACACAGTAAGTGCTCAGTAAGCACAATTGAATGAATCCAAACCTGACTCCAGGACTCATGGTCTTTCCTCTAGGCTTTGCTGCCTGAAAGATTGATCCCCTCATCAATCAATCAATCGTATTTATTGAGTGCTTACTGTGTGCAGAGACTGTACTAAGCGCTTGGGAAGTACAAGCTGGCAACATATAGAGACAGTCCCTACCCAACAGTGGGCTCACAGTCTAGAAAGTGGGCTCATAGTCTCATCCTGCTCATAGGCTGGATTAATGGAGAAACAACATAGTGAAGCATTTGAATTTTTAATGTCTTCTAATATGCTGTAAAAATATTGGTAGACACGGAGTCTATTTGGTCCTGTGCTTCTGCAGAAACAACTTGTGCAATCAATAAATGGTATTTATTGAACGCTTACTATGTGTGCTTAATTAAGTGCCTCAGCGCTTAGTAGAATGCCTGGCACATAGTAAGTGCTTAACAAATACCATTATTATTATTATGTGCAGAGGACTGTACTAAGCACTTGGGAGAGTACAATACAACAATTCTAATTCTTCTCACTAATATAAAAACTGTGGGTGGGTTTTAATTTGACAAAATTCAGGGTAAAGAAATCCTACTCAGCACAGTCGTCTTTCTTCACGGATCATTCTCACTTTGTACTAACACATGCCATCACACCGGGCAGTTTGACTGCTAAAATAAAGCAGAGTTTTCTCAAGCACAGTGAGGAAAGCGGAAAAATGCAAGCCTGTCAGAATGCTTCAGGGTGTGGAGTACTCAGAGGCCAAAGAAACGTCACTGATGTTTGTAGAGCCTGTCAGAAATAGAAATCAGACAATAGAGACAGGGACACCCCAAAACCCGTAGCTGTCAACGTTGTGAAGTTTTGGATTAGAGAAATCAAATTGGCACCTTGAGACAGCCCAAGTGTAAAGACCTCTATTTCTCTAGACTGTAAGCTCATCGTGGGCAGGGAATGTGTCTGTTATACTGTTATATTGGACTCTCCCACGTGCTTAGAAAAAGGCACAGCACAGAGTAAACACTCAATAAATATGATTGACTGATTTCTGGCGTGGGTGCAAACAAGATGATTCCACAGGGTAGCAAGGGAGGCTAGGTTAATTAATAAATTAATTAATAAATAAATACGATTGATAGGTTAGCACAACTCTCCTCTCCCTCCCTAGATTCTGCCTACTTTGTAATGCAGAGGGAAAGCTGGACATATGCACCCTAAAGTGCGACTGACTCCTTTGTGCCTTCCTCAGCCACTGAGCAGATTGTTGCAAGTGTATTTATTTCAGGTCGCCGGAACGGTGTGATGCTTGAAAACGGGTGGCAGCTAGATTCCCCTTGAAAAGTAGTAGCAAAATGCAATGCAATCCGTCAATTATTGGTATTTATTGAGCACTTACAGAGCCCGTTGTTGGGTAGGGACGGTTTCTCTATGTTGCCGACTTGTGCTTCCCCAGCGCCTACTACAGTGCTCTGCACACAGTAAGCGCTCAATAAACACGATTGAATGAATCCAAACCTGACTCCAGGACTCATGGTCTTTCCTCTAGGCTTTTGCTGCCTGAAAGATCGATCCCCTCGCTCATAGCAGGCCGGATTAATGGAGAAACAACATAATGAAGCATTTGAATTTTTAATGTCTTCTAATATGCTGTAAAAATATTGGTGGACACTGAGTCTATCTGGTCCTGTGCTTCTGCAGAAACAACTTGTGCAATCAATAAATGGTATTTATTGAACGCTTACTATGTGTGCTTAAGTGCCTCAGCGCTTACGGTGTGCAGAGAGCTTGGGAGAGTGTGACACAATAGGCTTTCAGGTTGATCAGAGTCCTGTTGTCATTTGCTCTCTACCCTCTGTCAGACTCCCACAGAAGGGGTTGGGGGGTGTGCCAGTTATAAAGGTTTTAGCAGCTTTTCATGGATTTTAATGCCAATATTTCAGGCAGCGAATTTTCCCTCTGAGATAAAGCCACAAAGTTTCCCTTCCCCTCTCTCTCGATCGACTTGGTAGACTTGTCTAAAGCTCATTTTAATTTAGCACTAACCGACATCCACTTAGCAGAAATAATGACCCATGTGTCAGCATAAGGTGAGCTTTGCTGATTGAGTTGATGCATTTCAGAGAGTTTTTTTGAAATCTGGAAATCGTATTCACCGAACAAGGCTTGGAGTAGGCTTCTTGCCCCGTCCACAGTGTAGATGGTAGGGTTTCAGGGAAGCACCCATGTCAGTACTTGCAGTTGGGGTTCCCCGTTTAATAGGACTGTGGTGTAGCTGCCTCAGAGGGCTTCACAAGTCTCTTTGTTCTCCAGGATTTTGATATTTAGTCTTCCTGATGGCTCGATTGCTGCTTTGTGATACTTTTTTAAAAAAAAAAGGTATTTGTTAAGCACTTCCTATGTGCCAGGCACTGTTCTTAGGCCGGGGGCACGTTCAAAGTGTATAGGCAGAAACTACTCCTTAAAGGGTTTTTTTCTCCAGCCCACACACGAAGCATTAGATTTCAACAGACAGAAACCCTAATGGTTCAAGGACTTGGTTACTGTGGATACTACAGATCACCTAGAATTAAGATGCCTCATCCATAGTAATTTAAAATTAACATCTACGAAGTAAAAACAAGAATCCAACAAAAATCTTTTTTTCACAAATGGAGTTTAACCTGTTATAGAAACAAAGCATAGCATTAACTGGCACTAGCTTTTTCTTTACAGCTTATTTATGAGATTGCTATGGAAATGCCAAAGCTTTTGTTATCTCTGGCAAGTATTTATTTTTCATTTCCCATCAATAATAATAATAATGATAATAATAATGGTTTTTGTTCAGTGCTTACTGTGTGTCAAACACTGTTATAAGCTCCGGGATAGATACAAAATTATCAGGTTGTCCCACTTGGGTCTCACAGTCTTAATCCCCATTTTATAGATGAGGTAGCTGAGGCACAGAGAATTAAAGTGACTTGTCCAAAGTCACACAGCTAGCAAGTGACGGAGCCGGGATTCGAACCCACGACCTCTGACTCCCAAGCCCGTGCTCTTTCCACAAAACCACGCTGCCTCTCTAGTATAATATCCCTTTAAGAGTCTCTCCAGGAATTTCCAACCCTGTAGAGTCCAGAAAATAAAAAGTGCTTATCGCTAAGCAAGTCATTTCCATTTAGTCTTGTGTAGCTACAATGGTAGGTTGTCAGACTGTGTTCTTAGTCCCATAATTATGTTCTTTGTTTTTATAACTACTGCTCTGACCCTATAAAGTATTGGTCAAGAAGCTGAATACAAAGATTGTTTAAGAAATGTTTGTCCTACTTAGTCTTCCCTTGAAACATGAATTTGGATTAAGCCGTGTAAATAAATGAATCATTTCTATGAAAAGGGATTTGCTTCTAGTGTCACAAGTCAGTGACAGAGTCCCCACTATCTTGTGGAGGCTCTTGTCAGTTTATAACAAAAACAGGCCTTTGCCCTCTTCAGTCTATAAAATAATGAGCAGAAATATTTACAAGACAGTAAAACTTAAAAGAATTTGACATTTCAGTAAAGAATCATTGTCATCGAAAAGTACTTCTGCTCCATCCTCAGGTGTGGTGGCAACAGACTTGGATCCTAAAACAATCACCTGTTGCAGTGCTCTACTTAAATGCACTTAATCTTGATGCTGACAGACAACAGACAATATCGGTTAGAGAAGCAGCGTGGCTCAGTGGAAAGAGCACGGGCTTTGGAGTCAGGGGTCATGGGTTCAAATCCCGGCTCCGCCACATGTCTGCTGTGCGACCTTGGGCAAGTCAACTTCTCTGAGCCTCAGTTCCCTCCTCTGTAAAATGGGGATGAAGACTGTGAGCCCCGCGTGGGACAACCTGATCACCTTGTACCCTCCCAAGTGCTTAGAACAGTGCTTTGCACATAGTAAGCGCTTAACAAATGCTATTATTATTATTATTATTATTATTATTATTATTATTATATCGGTGTTTACAAAGACTGTGAGCCCCGCGTGGGACAACCTGATCACCTTGTAATCTCCCCAGCGCTTAGAACAGTGCTTTGCACATAGTAAGCGCTTAATAAATGCTATCATTATTATTATTATTATTACAAAAAGGCTACGCACCCAGACATTTCACACAGACCCAATCGATCGATTCGTGGAATTTATTGAACACCTACCCAAAAGCCTGAACTAAGCACTTGGGAGAGCACAATGAAATTAGTAGTCACAGCCTCGAGGGACTCTAGTCAAGGAGACAAGACGCTAAAGTAAATCAATCAATCAATCAATCGTATTTATTGAGCGCTTACTGTGTGCAGAGCACTGTACTAAGCGCTTGGCGTGGCTCAGTAGGAAAGAGCATGGGCTTTGGAGTCAGAGGTCATGGGTTCAAATTCCGGCTCTGCCGATTGTCAGCTGTGTGACCTTGGGCAAGGCACTTCACTTCTCTGTGCCTCAGTTCCCTCATCTGTAAAATGGGGATTAAGACTGTGAGCCCCACGAGGGACAACCTGATCACCTTGTAACCTCCCCAGTGCTTAGAACAGTGCTTTGTACGTAGCGAGCGCTTAATAAATGCCATTATTATTATTATTATTGGGAAGTACAAGTTGGCAACATATAGAGACAGTCCCTACCCAACAGTGGGCCCACAGTCTAAAAGGGGGAGACAGAGAACAAAACCAAACATACTAACAAAATAAAATAAATAGAATAGATATGTACAAGTAAAATAAATAGAGTAATAAATATGTACAAACATATATACATATATACACGTGCTGTGGGGAAGGGAAGGAGGTAAGATGTGGGGGATGGAGAGAGAACTAAATCACTTCAGTTTAAGTCAAATAATTCCACAAAACGTTTCAGGAGCAGAGTTTCCTAAATATATTTTTAGGTGGAAAGATCAGTTTTGCACAGCAGTTTGCTCAGCCCAGACCTTCCCTATGGAGGCAGTCTGAGATTAACAAATCCTGGCTGGCCCAGGAAAGCAACCGATTTTGCAGTCACCTGCCAACCCCTCCTAGCTCTGGACACTTTGGGGCAAACCTTGAAATGCCAGGCCTGTCCCCTCTAAATCAGGACATCTGGCTGGCTTCCGTGCCCGTTTTCTCCCAAGGCTAGCAAGGTTATCTCGAGAACCTGAATTTGGACCAATTGGACCCTCCCATTCCCCAGCCTGGTAGGAAAAGAAAACCTTGCTGATCGATCATACCAATGTGATTAGAAAACAAAGCACCTTCTCGGAATCACCAACCAGTCCGCTGAATATGGGCACAGCTACTTTCTCCCTATTTATATTAATGTCTGCCTCCCCCTCTAGGCTGTAAACTCGTGAGGGGCAGGGGACTTGTCATTCATTCATTCAATCATCATCATCAATCGTATTTATTGAGCGCTTACTGTATGCAGAGCACTGTACTAAGCGCTTGGGAAGTACAAATTGGCAACATATAGAGACAGTCCCTACCCATCAGTGGGCTCACAATCTATCATATTTATTGAGTGCCTACTGTGTGCAGAGCACTGTACTAAGCGCTTGGGAAGTAGAAGTTGACCACTAATTCTGTTGTATTCTCCCAAGTGCTTAGTACAGTGCTCTGCACATAGCACATAGTAAGCGCTCAATAAATACCACTGATCGACTGATTATTCCTCTCAGACGTACGGAGGTTCCTAAAGGGACTTTCTCAACTGTGTAACTGATGCAAAGCTCCCTGCCCCAGACCTTACTGTTACCAAACCAGAAATTTGGACCAATTGGACCCTCCCATTCAATCAATCACATTTATTTTTTTTAATAATTGCATTTATTAAGCACTTACTATGTGCACAGCACTGTTCTAAGCACTGGGGAGGTTACAAGGTGATCAGGTTGTCCCACGGGGGGCTCACAGTCTTCATCCCCATTTTACATATGGGGTAACTGAGGCCCAGTGAAGTGACTTGCCCAAAGTCTCACAGCTGACAAGTGGCGGAGCGGGGATTTGAACCCATGACCTCAGACTCCAAACTTACTGTGTGCAGAGCACTGTACTAAGCGCTTGGGAAGTACAAGTTGGCAACATATAGAGACAGTCCCTACCCAACAGTGGGCTCACAGTCTAGAAGGGGGAGACAGAGAACAAAACCAAACATATTAACAAAATAAAAATCCCCAACCTTGTAGGAAAATAAAACCTTGCTGATCGATCCTTGAGGAAGTGTTTTCATTTCATAGACTTATGCTGTAGCCGTCTAAGTGATCCTTGCACAATTTTTTTTTAAATGGCTGCATTCATATTTTTCAGCTGTCGGGCAACAGTGCTCATCCAGTGTTCACGCCTGCCACTGTTGTTATAACATTTGCATGCTGAATTTCCCAATTCTTGTTGTTCAGCAAGGAAATAAGTGAAGAAAAAAAAAACTTTTTAAGTGCTTTTCTCGTGTAATAATTTCCCAGTGCCGGCAATAAAAACCTTTAGCCCAAAGCATGTTCGGCAAATTAATGAATAGCTGGGGAAAACCTGGTCAGTCTCGCATCTCTAATAACTACCTCAGGCTTAGTTTAAATGTTCATTTCTGAATAGCTTCACTTTGCCATGTTTCTCTGCATGGATGACTGTATTTGATGTGTGATGTTCATAAACATAAAACTCCTCAATTTATAGGCTACCACAGTTGTAATCCGGAGCGGAATTTTACTGGATATGTAGGAATGAAAGAAAAGAAATCACCAGTACTATCTTCCATCCCTCAAATACAGGAAAGACATTGGAATCAGTCAATCGATCAGTGGTATATATAGTGCATATCTATCCTATTTATTTTATTTTGTTAGTATGTTTGGTTTTGTTCTCTGTCTCCCCCTTTTAGACTGTGAGCCCACTGTTGGGTAGGGACTGTCTCTATATGTTGCCAATTTGTACTTCCCAAGTGCTTAGTACAGTGCTCTGCACATAGTAAGTGCTCAATAAATACGATTGATGATGATGATGATGATGATGGTATGTATTGAGCATTTACTGTGTGTAGAGCACTTGAATCAATCCATGGTATTTACTGAGCATTGACTGTGTGCAGAACACTGAGCTAAGCGCTTGGGAAAGTACACTATAATAGTCATAATCCCTGCCCACAACGAGCTTACAGTCAACAGGCACCCAAGAGTAAACAGTGGCATCTCACATTATATTATAGGATAGATCAATAGCAGAATTCGTGAAATGTTCAGAGTACCGCAGTTGTGCCAATTCCATAGGAATGAGGGGAAGAGAATAGTAGTGTCTGAGGTAAATAATGGAAATTTATGGTTGCACTGTACCTCTGGATAGGCCCCTTATCAGCCCTACAGAGTTCCACCCTCTGTCAGGAGGTGACAAATCCGAAGCTCCTTCTATTCTCCGGTGTATTTAGAATATGCTCCCAGATCTCAGTGTGGTTTGTGGACTGCAGTGTTCCCTTCACAGATGATATTTGCTATGAAGCAGACACAGGAAAAATGCAGCGAATACCACTAGAAATGTGATTTGGTACTCTTAAGTCCACCATAAATTGTGTTAACCGAATAGAAGTTTACCCCACATGTAAAAGATCTGTATCTTATTGGCATTAAACAGCATTAGGGAATTAGGAAAGGGTTTTTTTAGGGTATCTGTGAAATGCTCACTACATGCTAGGCACTGTGCTAAGCGCTGGGGTACATGCAAGCTAATGTGCAGGCAATACGAGTTCATTTGGCTATTGCTCAACACTCTAAGGAATTGCCTCTGCATAAATCCCTTTAGTTCCTGTTTCTCTAGATCACCACCATTCAAAATCTAATTATAAAATGGAAACCTTGAATATCACTCAGCTAGATTAAGCACCGATTCCTGCCAATAAGATGCAGGTCTCTTCCGTGTGGGCTGAACTTCAGTTCATCAAACGATAGTATTTATGGAATGCTTACTCTGTGCAGGACACTCTCCCAAACGCTTGGGAGGGTATAATGCAATAGACTTAGTAGACCTGATTCTTGCCTTCATGGAGCTGACAATCAAGCTGGGGAAACAGACACAATAAAATCCAGGTAGGGGAAGCAACCTTGTCTAAGAATATGTACATAAGTGCCGTGGTTGGATGGGGATGGGGTGAGATGAGGACAGGGCAGTGCTGAAGACCAAACGGGTTAGTCAGGGCAGGCTCCCTGGAGGAGATGTGACTTTTTAGTTCAGCCCTGGGGATAGAAATCTTTTAAATTCAGGAGAAGAATGGCACTCCAAGGGCATGAAGACATATTGTCCCTGCCTTGTTCCTTAATAAATGCCAAACTGGACCTCCTTATATGGGTTCAGTAACAATTCTAGGCTCCTGTATGTGGAGGGTCCTTTAATCATCATCATCATCAATCGTATTGAGCGCTTACTGTGTGCAGAGCACTGTACTAAGCGCTTGGGAAGCACAAGTCAGCAACATTTAATGGTTTCTGGCCACTAGAAAAGGGAAGCAAAAATCACAGGAAATACTATCTTGGCTCACTGTTGAAACTCTGATGCTTTTACTTAACTCCTGAGAGAAATTATCTAAGAGCCGTTAATGTTTCTGTA
Organism: Tachyglossus aculeatus; assembly: GCF_015852505.1. NCBI lineage: Eukaryota > Metazoa > Chordata > Mammalia > Monotremata > Tachyglossidae > Tachyglossus > Tachyglossus aculeatus. Next base: position 7,183,972 of record NC_052085.1, read on the forward strand.
AATACTATTTAATGATACTATCTAGGCGAGTGCCGTCTAGAATGATGAATCGCTGTCTAGAATGATGAATGGCTCGGTTTTCCCCAGGACCAACCTACAAACCCCCTTTTCGTATAATTCGTGCCATTGGACCAATTCCACTCTGTTCAGTGTATTTTCCCTTTCAAGTCCGTCCAACCCAAGTGCGTTGGATAGGCACCACAGCTTCCAGGTGGACTGGAAATCCATGTCATCGATGGAGAGGGTTTGCCTCCTGTGGGTGGCTGGTGAATGGGATCTTTTGAGTTACAAATCTCCAGCTTTTAAGGTCTCTTAGGGACCACCCGATCCCCGTTGCTCTTTTAGATCATTATTAGGGTGCATACATAAAGCTGGCTTCTTCAAAGAAAGTGATTCAACACCCCCCACACAAGCCCAAGTGTCGGGCCTGGAGGAAAATAGATATTGCCCTACCGTTTTTGTTGATGTTTTATTTCAGCTAAAGAGTGCTTGAACAGAGTATAAAGGGCCTATCAGTGGAGTGACTGTGCTCAGCAACCAATGTTTATTACCCGGATTATTGTCCCTAGTGCAGTGCAGGAATCCTGCAGACATTCGATACATAATAGCAGTAGTGGTCGTAATGTTATTAATTGAGTGCGCACAAGTGCATTGGGCACTGTACTAGGGGCTCAGCAAGTAAGGAAAAAAAGGAACATCCTCTGTGCTCATAAGAATCTTACACTGTAACAGGGAGGCATAAACATATTTAGAAGTGGAATATTCAAAATAAATAATTGAATGTACAAATGATTCAATCAGTTGTATTTATTGAGCGCTTACTGTGTTCAGAGCACTGTATTAAGTGCTTGGGAAGTACAAGTTGGCAACATATAGAGACAGTCCCTACCCAACAGTGGGCTCACAGTCTAGAAGGGGCACAAAAATGCTGAGGGTGGGTATAAATAAGTTCATAAGTGCTAGAGTTGACTGGATAGTACGTGATTTGGGGTGCTGGAAAATGAATTGGGAAGGCTTATTGGAGGAAGTAGGATTTTAGGGGAGATTTAAATGCAGAGAGATCTAGGTTTTGCCAGATTTGGCAAAGGAGAGAGTTTCAAGCCAGGGGAACAGTGAAAGGGGATGGAGGTGGGAAAGTGGAGAACAAGATTCAGCCAGAAAGTTGGCTTGGCTTAAATAGCTCTCTCCCAAGCCCGTAGTACAGTGCTCTGCACATGATAAGTGCTCAATAAATACAATCAAATGAATGAATGACTGATTGGAGGAAGGAAGAGGAAGGAAGAGGCAAGGAGGGGAATAGCAAATGGAGAGCAGATAGGAAAGTTGTGAATACTTACCTACTATTCTGCTTGACCTTCTGGTTACTTCTTTCTTCCCTTGTGTTGGTCCTAAACAAAAGGGGTCAACGAAGTTGAGGGCAGGCATTTTCTTTTAACTTCTATTGGCTTATCTCTGTCAATTATTAGTATGTGTCGGAAAGCCGCACGGCCTAGTGGAAAGATAGTCAGAGGCCTGGATTCTAATCCTGTCTCTACCACTTGCCTTCTGGTGACTGTGGACAAGTCACTTAACCTCTATATCCCTTGCTTACCTCATCTGTATAATGGGGATAAAATACACGTTCTACCTCCCAATTAGACTGTGAGCCCCGAGTTGGAGAGGGACTTGGTCTGATCTGCTTATATTTTACCTACTCCAGCATATAGTAAATGCTTAACAAATATTACAATTATTGTTATTATTATTTCCCTACTGGATGCAGAACACTATAATAAGCACTTGGGCTTGTATGATAGAATGAGTAGATTTGATTCCTGTCCCCAGGATTTTATAGTCTATTTAATCCATGCTCACCATTCTACCCTAGTGACTCTTAATGATTTAGTTATGAATCTGGTTCTAAAGCAGCCTTCCCCCCCGCCCGCCTCCGCTCCGTTTTATTACCTTATCAGTTCCAAACCCTGGCAATTCTGTAGTCATGGTAAAACCAGTTACACATCTCTGCTACCTGCCTAAGGCTTCTTGAGTGAAAGATAAAGCAAAGATGCCTGCTGCTTGTAATTCTCCTACCAGGCCCTCAAGTTCAGGATCATTTTGTCATGGTAAAACCAGTTGCACATCTCTGCTACTCTGCCTAAGGTTTCTTGAGTGAAAGATAAAGCAAAGATGCCTGCTGCTTGTAATTCTCCTACCAGGGCCTCAAGTTCAGGATCATTTTGTTGTAATGCCCCCCTGAGGTTCCTCATTAAAAGCCCTGTAGAATAATAATAATAATAATAATAATAATAATAATAATAATAATAATTGTGGTAGTGTGGTATTAAGTACTCACTATGTGCCAAGCACTGTACTAAACTCTGAGGTGGGTACAAGGAAATCAGGTTGGGCACAGTCCCTGTCCCGCATAGGGCTCACAGTCTTAATCCCCATTTTACAGATGAGGTAGCCATGGCACAGAGAAGTGAAGTGACTTACCCAAGGCCACACAGCAGACAATTGGCAGAGCCGGGATTAGAACCCATGACCTTCTGACTCCTCGGCCTGTGCGCTCTCCACCACACTATGCTTAGCTCAATGCCTGGTCCACAGGAAGACTTTAATAAATTATTAAATGTATTAAATTAATTAAATTTTAATTAAATTAATTAAAACTTAATGCCGTTTCTACTAACATTTTCTCTTCCTTCCTAGTTAACTGCCCTGTTCCAGGGTTTGTTATTCAATATCCAACCCTCAAACCAAAACGGCATGGAGTCCACCGTGACCCATTTATAAACAGCTGCTTTGAGCCTTCTGCCCCCCTTCTGGATTTCCACAAAAGAAACAAAATGGGATCATTTTTCAAATTCGCTAATAAGAATCACAGCCCTGCCTTTTTTCGAGGTCTGTCAGTGCTTTAAGATACGGATTGGAATTTTGCTCTGTGCACAGTAAGCGCTCAATAAGTACGACTGAATGAATTTGGAGAACTTTCCATGCGCTTAGTTTTCCGGCAGTCCCTTTTATAATGTGTTCCTGGCACACAAATCAGTGCCTTGGGGTTAGCGTCTGATAATAATAATAATAATAATAATAATAATAATAATAATAATAATAATAATAATGCTTATTATGCTAGAGGCGATGTTTTTGGTAAACAGGAGAGATCCCAGAAGCAGAAAAGTTGACATTGTGATAGACTCCCTTCTTCCCCAAATACACCGATACCAGTGCTTGTTCTTAAGCTTTTAGCTGTCATCCATCAGGAGCGGGTGTGTGGGGTCTCTCTTGACTGAAGATAGAACTAGAAAGAAGCTTAAATTGCAGCCAGGGGGATTTACAAAGTTTATGTAGGAGGAAGAACATGACTGTAAAAGGTTACTGAAGGAGAGTTGATGCAACTTTATTTGCCTGATAATTTTAGAAGTAGGAGAGACCCCATTAATCTGGGATGGGTTATATACTGTCCCACCTGGAGGTATGTAAACAGACATGTTGCCTTTGCAACTGGCTTTTAGCCTCATGGCTCTACGATGTAAGCTAGCCTGGAATGGAAAATGAGACGCTATCCCTTCCAAATCTCCATTTTCTTGCCTGATTCTTACTATACCAGTGGATCAAGGGAAGAGAGTGGGGTGGAGGAAAAAGATGAACATCTGTTTTTCTTCTTTTCTAATTTTATGTTGCAACTCAGACTTTTTAAAGAAAACGAACTTTTCAGTCATGATTTTTTAAATCAGTGCTTCCTCTAGAATGTAAGCTTGTTATGGGCGGGGAATATGTCTGTTATATTGTTATATTGTACTCTCCCAAGTGCTTAATACAGTGCCCTGCACACAGTAAGTGCTCAATAAGTACGATTGATTGATTATGTAATGCCTGGATTAACTCAAGTTAAAAAGAACCTGAAAAATCCAAATGCAAGGCTGTACACTAAATTCTTACAGTGAGATAGCGAAGTCTCTAAATGGTGATTTTTATTATTAATAATGAGAACAATAACTGTGGCATTTGTTAGGCGCTTACTGTGTGCCAGGCACTGCTCTAAATGCTGGGGTGGATACAAGCAAATCGGGTTGGACACAGTCCCTGCCCCAACTGGGACTTACAGTCTTCATCTCTATTTTACAGATGAGGGAACTGAGACCCAGAGAAGCAAAGTGACTTGCCCAAGGTCACACAGCAGACAAGTGGCAGAGCCAGGATTAGAACTCAGGTCCTTCCGACTCACAGATCCAGGCTCTATCCACTAGGCAATGTCAATATGCTGCAGCATGACAAGATCAGACACATTCCCTGTTTCACACAGGCTTACCATCTAAGAGGGAGGGAGAGCAGGTATTGACTCTCCATTTTCTAGGTGTGGAAATTGAGGCACAGAAAAGTGAAGTACTGCTCCAAGTCACATAGGCAAGTGGCAGACACAAGATTAGAACCCAGTTCTCCTTGTTTGGTGCTTTTTTCACTAGGTCATGATGTCTCTCCTGGAGGATCTCCATATTGTACTCTCCCAAGTGCTTAATACAGTGCCCTGGAAACAGTAAGCCCTCAAAAAATACCATTAATGGGTGGGTTGATCCCCTTGACTATTTTCAGCCCTGATATTTGACACTGTGTCAGTTTCAACACTACTATACATTGATACAAAGGATCCTTCTGAATTGCATAATTGACAGTCCCAAAGACGAGGCATGATGCGTAGGATCATCATCATCACCAGTCGTATATATTGAGCGCTTACCGTGTGCAGAGCACTGTACTAAGCGCTTGGGAAGTACAAGTTGGAAACATATAGAGACAGTCCCTACCCAACAATGAGTTCACGGTCTAGAGGGGGAGACAGACATTAATACAAGTAGACAATGGAATACAGAGCAGGGAACGAATGATGTGGGTTTGAGTTACCCAGAATGAGGATGTGGTGTCTAACCTCAAGAGATCCACTTAGTTTCTGGGCTTCATTTCCCCCAATAGTTTAGTTGGGAGAAAAAGCCTCTGAGGCTTAAGGAGATAGTTTCTAAAAGCCTGCCCAGTGCTTAAGAGAAAGGCAATGTATATTGTAACTCTAGGGGATTAACTTTGTGAGGATCTTGGCATGAAACTCTTGTTCCTAGTGTCCATTGGGATTCCCACTAAAAGCTAAAATGGTGGGCTAGAAAGGAGTCGGCAAAGAAACCAGCGACTGCATTCCATCCGTCAAAAAGACATATTTAGAAGGCTTGTGGCAACATGAATTGTTCATGTTTACAATGCACTTCGTACCCAACGAAAATGTCAGAGTTCTTGAATGCAATATGTCATAGAAGAATCACATACATTATTCTACCTTTTATAGGAATTGGGGGCTAATGCAGAAATACTAGCTTATTCTCTGAAGCTTGGAATTTTTTCGAGAGAATCTAAAGCAAACAGGACCTCTGTGTCCCTAAACTGATGAGGATATGAAAAGCACCAGCATCTATTGAATCTCATACCTAAATTGTCACCTGAGAACCTCAAAGCAGCTAAGGAATGCTAAAACCTTTGTGGCTTCTGTCTCATGCTACGTTTTAGAAAAGTAGTTACATACCCTCTTGCTTAAGAATTAACTCATCCACAATCCCAGTTTTTATTCTTATTCCTATCTCTAAATTAGTTTAGTGTCTGCCTCCTAAAGGGCAAGGATCACATTTTCTAGCTCTATGGGAGTTTTTAAGTGCTTAGTACAATGTTCTGCACACAGTAGGTACCCAATAAATGCCATTTATTCATTGTAAAGACATTGTACTTAAAATGTTTCCCCATGCATAGTTCCCCGTGGAATCTTCATCAAACTTTGTCCATGCTACTTTTCTTTCTGGTCTCGCTTCAAAGATACTGAGTGCATTCATTTGTAAAATGGGGGTTAAAATTGGGAGCCTCACATGGGACATGGACTGGATCCAACCTGTCTAGCTTGTATCTACCCCAGAGCTTAGTACAGTGCCGGGCACATAGTAAGCGCTCAACAAATACCATTAAAAAACAGGTTAGGAGGGTATCATTTTTGTGCGCTCACCTTAACAACATTTGTTCATTCTTGTTTGAACTACTTGTTGATTAGACATTTAGGTGCAGAAAGTATGTAAACGTGGGTGTGTTCCTTCAGATTCGGTTCTTTATGACAACAACAACAAAAAATGGAAAGGGTGACAGAAGTCCAAACAGGAATTTCAACTCACTTCATCACATGATAATTAATGTTACCTTGTCATTGCGACTTTTCAGCCAGTCTTTCTGTGAGTTCCACTGACGTCTCTTCCGCAGCCTGAGCTGCTCAAAGCTAAGGAAAAAGGTGAAATTAGAAACTAGCAACAGGAGCCCAGGAAATCTTTTACGTACTAAGGGCTGGTCCCAGACTACCAAACTACCCATTCAGCTAGAAATGCTATCGCTCTTACAGACTTTGTAATAGACGTAATAGTATTTATTGAGCACCACTGCGTACAGCGCATTGGACTTGGCACTTGGGAAGCACAAAACCGAAAGATATTATGATCTCTGCTCATAGGAACTTACCTTCTAGCAGTTAGAAAAACCACTGGATACCATTACGATGATTCCTTCAAACCTACCATGGTGTCGGTCTTTCACAGACCTCATCCCTGACAGCATGAAGGTGTTTAGTATAGTGCTCTGAACATAGTCGACGTTCAATAAATACTATAGTGGGAAATCCCAGGCATAGCCTTCCTATTTCTAATCTCTTCCACTCCACGAAAATTGATCCAACTTGTATTTCCCAAGCGCTTAGTAAAGTGCTTTGCTCACAATAAGCGCTCAATAAATACAATTGAATGAATGAATTGTAAATATCCAAATTTATGGAATATCCAGTATCTACCAATGCAAACTCAGATGGCTGAATTCATACTGTAGATGTAACTGCCCCAAGTCCTTCATTTTCATTTTAGGGGAAGCAGCCTGGTTTAGTGGCTAGGACAGGGTCCTGGGAGTCAGGAGGTCTTGGGTTCTAATCCTGGCTCTGCGATTTGTCTGCTCTGTGGCCTTTGGCAAATCACTTCACCTCTCTGTGCCTCAGTTACCTCATCTGTAAAATGGGGATTGAGACTGTGAGCCCTCACAGGGACTGCATCCAACCCGATTTGCTTGTGTCCAGCTCAGCGCTCAGTACAGTGCCTGGCACATACTAAGCACTTAACAAATACCATTATTATTATTTTCAAAAATGATGCTACTGGTGCTGAAATCCTATCCAGGCAAGTGAGAGCAGCTGAAAAGAGTAGTGATTGAAACCCCATTCCTTATTGTGTGCACGTAGACACAGTTCCTTGCTGTGCCAATGTGTTTGAACCAAATTCTATTATTTAATCTCTATATTTAATTCTTCTGGTTACTGTATTTGTTTAAAATAAATTGTCTGCTTCCCCCATTCTGATGTAATGTTAATTGTTCATCTACTAGTTCCATATAAGCCTATTTTTCTAGCACATGCATTCCCAGAAAACATTTTTAAGAACTGCTCTGTGATCTTCTTTTATAGAGGGTTGGGACAGGGGAAAGGGAGAGTAGTGACTCAAGCCTTGAGCAGAGAGAACTACAATCGGCTAAGGAAACAATGTTCTCATTATATTGTACTTATTGAAGCTTGTACTTCCCAAGCGCTTAGTACAGTGCTCTGCACACAGTAAGCACTCAATAAATACGATTGATTGATTGATTATATCCTTTCTAGCGATGGGCAGAGTCACCTAAAGCTTTAGGAATGACAGCTGGCTGGGAAGCCTGAAAGGACTAAGGCAAAAACAACTATATTTTGAGTGTCTGCTTTCCGCTGTCAGCGGAGCCTGCAAGGACTAAGTCAAAAACAACTATATTTTGAGTGTCTGCTTTCCACTGTCAGCGGAGCCTGCAAGGACTAAGTCAAAAACAACTATATTTTGAGTGTCTACATTCCACTGGCACAGCATACGTCCTGGACTGCTGATGTGCTGGATTATTAGATGATAGTGCCCACTGTTATTAAAACATGGTCTTGCTCCTATGACCTGGTCGACATTTTCTTCTGGGTTTGTGGGAGTGTGTGTGCATTTTTCTTTACTGAAAGAGGGGCAGGACACCGATGAAACAATGATTTTGGCATTTTCAGGTTGTCCTGTCAGGATGAGGAAATGAGAATCTACGCCATATTTCCATTTGACAGTTAGTAAATTGGCAGTAGTATGTTCAGGACCCACCTTCTGTACCTAATTGAGCTGTTATGATCATGGGTTGTAGCCATAACATCTCCTAGTAAGAATTCATGAATGAGGAGTGGCCATGTTTGCAATCTTCAAAGAGAGGTATATTGCACTTAAAATCTCACCCGACTACTTTAGATAACTCGGGTCAGGCCTGACTGTCTTTATCATTGCCATCATCATCATCTTCCCCAGTAGCATTAACTGGACACCTTCTGGATGCTAAGCATTGTCCTAAAAGCTTCGTACCTCCACCCCTTCCCCCCCACACACAAATGAAAGACCCACTCCCTGCCACCGAGGAGTTTACCATCTAATGGGAAGACAAGCAAGCACTCCAAGACATATTGTCCTATGTACAATAAGTAAAAGTGTAAGCGAGTCAATGAAATTGATTGCAAACCCTCATAAAAGTAAGAAAATAAAAATACATTTTATAAAATATAATTTAATTTATTTAATAAAATATAAATAATAAATATACAATTATAGCTATTAACTTGAGTGCTAAGGTGGCCGACTTTTTTGTGAAAAAATGCCTCGTGGGGTAAGTGGCTTTTTAGGAAGACTTTGAAGGAGATCTCCTATCCTTCAAAGCCTTTCAAAAAAAAGAATAATGCACATGCAGTAAATGACTCCGATTGATATTCATGACGGAATCCATAGTATGTGCTGATAGGAGGGTCAGATCTGGGCTTTGATGGGTAACATGTTCCATAAACCTGTAATACCAAGCACACACACTCTTCAAAAATCAAGGTTATTTTTTCCTCAAAAGCAAGGTGCTCCAAGATTTCCAGTCTTGGAAATTAAATTCTGCCCACACCGCAGTTGCCCTTGAAGTTTCAAAGGGCATATTTCTTTCAAACCCTCCTTTTGATCATTTAACCAGCTATAGATAGCCACATTAGGCCTCAGGTATGGCTTCTTCTGGCTGGAGAGCAAAGTTTTAGTTAAAGCTGTCAAAAATCCCCATGGGGCTTTTTGTCCCCTAATGAGGCCAATTCTCCAGGTGCCTAGGGTTGCCCTGGCAATAGCTTAGGTACTTTAGAGAGAGCATTAACTTTAGGGAGAGCACTGTGCAGTCCCTGCCCTTGATTTTAAATTATTTTAATGGACATTTGTGGTGAAATGACGTCTGATAAGGAGTGTGCTTGGGTGAGGGGGCCAAGATCCCTCTGTTTGGAGACTCCTTTTCTTGAAAAGGTTCAAACAAGGCCAGAGAGTGTTTGCAGTTTGCCTATCCTGAAGACTTTTCTAAGGCACTTTGAGTGGGGAGGTTCCTTTTCAGAGTTTGGCTTCAGGGAATAGGTACTCCTTGACTGAAGCATCTTTGTGTTTTTCTTGCTGAGTCTGCAAGAAAAACATGTAGGCTGTGGAATGTTCCTTAAAGGATTTTTACTACTTGTCAGAGGAGCCAAGACCGTATGATTCTTGCTGTTGCTATATCAAGCCTAATTATAGCGTCAAAGTGTCTGAGTCTAAACCATTCCTTAAGACACTTGCAGGCAACTCCCATAGAAAGGAATGGCAATTACACGTCAGAAGGGGGAAAAATTGGCCCTTGGAAGCATCTTCTGATATCTGGGGAAGAGGTTCACTGCAAAGAGATCCCTGAGATTTTCAATTCATTTCCTGTTTTGGTCCACTAGAATCCCAGGTTATCTGCCTTGAGGATTCAGTACAAATAGTACTTGTTTAATCAACCTTGGGAGAAGAATAAGATGCCACCTCATTTCCCGGTTGGAAAGTTTCCTATCCTGATTTATGTTTCCCTTCTAATCAATCAATCGTATTTATTAAGCGCTTACTGTGTGCAGAGCACTGTCCTAAGCGCTTGGGAAGTACAAGTTGGCAACATATAGAGACAGTCCCTACCCAACAGTGGGCTCACAGTCTAAAAGGGGGAGACAGAGAACAAAACCAAACATACTAACAAAATAAAATAAATAGAATAGATATGTACAAGTAAAATAAATAGAGTAACAAATATGTACAAACATATATACATAAAAACATTTATATGGGACCCAAACACTCCTGCTCAATAGAGGACTTGGCATCCAGCAAAGGCCCTGGAATTCTTCGCAGAGGAGGAAATGTCTCCAGCCATTTTAAAAGAAAGTGTAGAACCGGGAACATTTCATGAGAAATGAAATGAAATTTTAGGCAGGAGATGCCTGATGTTTCCTATGGTGAGTCCTGTGATCCATTCCCTGTTCAGGACTCAAGGACTTCACTTTTCCCCCGCTTCTGTTTAATTGCTGTCTCCCATTTCTTCTTCCCCTCTAGACTGTAAGCTCATTGTGGGCAGGGAACGTATCTACCAACTCTGTGTTGAAATAATAATAATAATAATAATGATGATGGTATTTGTTAAATGCTTACTATGAGCAAAGCACTGTTCTAAGCACTGGGGGAATACAGGGTGATGAGGTTGTCCCACATGGGGCTCAAATTCTTAATCCCCATTTTACAGATGAAGTAACTGAGGCACAGAGAAGTGAAGTGACTTGCCCAAAGTCACACAGCTGACAAGTGGCGGGGTGGGGATTAGAACCCATGCCCTCTGTCTCCCAAGCCCGGGCTCTTGCCACTGGGCTGCTTCTCATACTCGACCATGTGCTTAGTACACTGCTCTGCACACAGTAAGCGCTCAATAAATACGACTGATTGATGCTGCCGGTGGTGGCTTCCCTTTATTATCAGAGAGCCCCTGTTTCTTGGAAACTCCACCGTCTACTGGATATTATACCTGAGCCGTGTTCAACAGCACAATCCCCGTGAGGTTTCCACCCATCCCAACTGCCCCTCCGGCAGGGCTGCATCCCAGCTGAAAACTGGGACTCACTGTCTGAGGACAGACCAGCATGGCGCAGTGCCATCAAGGAGGGAGTGGCTCTCTTTGAGCAAAAGCTCCTAGGGAAAGAGAGACAAGGTGCCAAAAAAGTAAACAGCACATGGTGCTGCAAATACTAAGGACAGCAGAACCGGGGGCAACCTTTTCCGGTGTCCAGTGTGGCCTGTACTCTGGATCCCCCATAGGCCTTTCCAGCCACAAACACTCTCACCGACAAAGTTCATCATCAGTGGTGTCGTCTTCGAGGGACCACTCGAATATGGACAGTCTAGAAGTGTAGTAGCAATAATATATAATATGGATATATTATGTAATATGTATATATTAGATATACATAAATATATGTATTTGTATGTGTACTCTCTCTCTCTTTTTCTCTCCCCACCCCCCAGGCTTGCTGGTCCCAGGCCTCTGATCAGATCTAGCTTTAATTCTATTTGTTCTGACGATTTTGACACCTGTCTACATGTTTTGTTTTGCTGTCTGTCTCCCCCTTCTAGACTGTGAACCCATAGTTGGGTAGGAACCATCTCTATATGTTGCCGACTTGTACTTCCCAAGCGCTTAGTACAGTGCTCTGCACACAGTAAGCGCTCCATAAATATGAATGAATGAATGAATTAATCTGAGAGTTTCCAGTCAATCAATGAATCGTATTTATTGAGCGCTTACTTTGTGCAGAGCACTGTACTAAGCGCTTGGGAAGTACAAGTTGGCAACATATAGAGACAGTCCCTACCCAACAGTGGGCTCACAGTCTAGAAGAAGGGATGAAAAGATCCAAAATGGTGGCACTGTGGCCTGTTCAGTCTTTGAAGCCTGCCCCTTTCCCTAAAATCCCCGGTCTCTGTTCGCCTCCCACTTGGAATGAAAAGTTGGCACCATGACTGCAACGTGCAGAGTTATCACCCTTGATGGAGTTGGTGTATCACTGTACTCCTAAAGTGGGTAGGGATGGCATTACCAAATCTCTGGGGAAGAGACAAGGTAATTAAGTGGGAGACAGTCCCTGCCCCACATGGAGTTCACAGTCTAAGTAGGAGGGAGAATAGGTATTAGCAGGAAACACGTCTACTCTCCCAAGCCCTTAGCACACAGTGTTGTACACCATAAGCGCTCAGTAAATATGATTGAATTCCCATTTTGCAGATGAGGAACCCGAGGTCCAGAGAGGTAAAGTGACTTGCCCTTGGGCATACAGTACTCATTCAATTGTAGGCAAGAAGCAGAGCCAGCCGTAAGAGCCAGGTCTTCTGAATCCCAGGCCCTGGCTCTTTCCTTTAGGCCCCACTGCTTCTGCTTCTTTTAATTTTAATTTTAATTTTAATTTTTAATTCTTTACTAATTGGGAAGCTTTTAGACTGTGAGCCCACTGTTGGGTAGGGACTGTCTCTATATGTTGCCAACTTGTACTTCCCAAGCGCTTAGTACAGTGCTCTGCACACAGTAAGCGCTCAATAAATACGATTGATGACGATGATGTGTACTGGGGAAAATCAGAGAAAGCCTCCTGAAGGAGTTGGGATTTCTGAGTGGCTTCACAGCCTGCTGTGTTTGAAGGGTGTGCTGGGGAATTCCCTTTAAAGGCAGCCAAATCCATGATATAGGGGGGCTGAAAGTTGAATGAAAATATAGGCACAGTCTAGAAGTGTAGCAGCAAAAACTGCTTACCCTGTAGAGCTCAAAGCTTCTCCAGAGCTGTGCGGAATGTCTGCCTCATCCCCCTCCTTGGCTAAGCCCATGGGCTTTTTGTTTGCGAGGGGACCAGAGGGGAAGGAATTCCTGTGTGCTCGGATATGGATCAGGAATGCAGGACCGGGTGGGGGGCGACTGGGTCAAGTTTGTGGGTGGGGCCACAGAACTGTGTCCAACCTCTGGGCTTTGCACACAGTAAGCGCTCAATAAATCTGATGGAATGATTGAAAGATTATCTTGAATCTATTCCAGTGCTCAGTGTGGTGCTTGGCATATAGTGCTTAAAAAATTATTATTATTATTATATGCTCACTACTGTTCTCCCACATCTAGACACCCCCCCAGTTCAGAATCATCATCAATCGTATTTATTGAGCGCTTACTATGTGCAGAGCACTGTACTAAGCGCTTGGAAAGTACAAATTGGCAACATCTAGAGAGAGAATCTTCAACAGAAGTCTCCAAGTGCTTAATAAGTGCTCTGCACACAATAAATCAATCGTATTTGATACAATACTTGATACATATTTGATACAATAAATAATAATAATAATAATAATGGCATTTGTTAAGCGCTTACTATGTGCCAAGCACTGTTCTAAGCACTGGGGAGGTTAACAAGGTGATCAGGTTGTCCCACGGGGGGCTCACAGTCTTCATTCCCATTTAAATGCTCAATGCCATTAATTAATTGATTGAATTTTAGTGGTAAATCTTCCAGTTTTCCTAGGCACAGTTAGAGACATGGTATGCACCGGTAACTTCAAAACAAAGTCCATGAACAAGTCATGATACAGTTAAAACTCTTTAGTCCCACTTTGGCACTCAAAGCATTAAGCCAGGCTGCTGCCTCTCCTTATTTTTGGCCACAGAGATTTGATGATTCAAAACTGCATCTGCATCTTTTGTGCTAATGGGAAAAAAAGCAACATGTTTTTTTTTGTTGTTTTTTTTTTTTTACCAATTCAAGAGTTATTTTTGAGACATAGTAACACGCAAATGTCAGCAGAGGTTGAAATGGAAATTTCCATTGTGGTTCCCAATGAGGAGAATTTGTGTTCAGCTTATTTGAGGAATTTTCTTTCTTAGAGAACAAAGTTAGACATTTTTAGTGAAGTATTTGCAGTTTGTTCCCTCCACCCCACTTGAAACCTCCACCAAAGGTTAAAGTTCCAGTCTTCCTTGGCTGTTTGTTTAAGCAACCTGAAGTCATCAAAGATGCTAGTCCAAGCTAAGGGCCTTCCAACTTGAATTTTGAACTCTTTTTCGGGGTGAGCCACCAGGTATTGTAAGATGCCTTGCTTGGTGGCAAACATTCACATATTTTCTTTCTGGCTCACTTTCCACATGAGCATGAAATGTGTAAAGAAATTATTGACACTCAGGTACAACTCTGAAATGTAAAACGACAACATTTTTGCTGCAGAGAAACATCCAAACTCCCTCTCCAATTGGTGTTTCTCTTCCTATCTTTGCCCTTAGTTTTGGATTCCTATATGTTTAAAGAGTTCCTGTTTTCTAAGCAGTTCTGCATTGCTTAGAATGTATTCCTTTTTTCTGAGGGCCTAGCCTCCCTTATCTAGATTGAAAACCCATGAGTATATTATCTTGTCTCTTTCTCAGGACTTTACTATGGTGCTTTGCATCTAGTAATTGTTTCAGGAATACCAGAACAAACAATGGATTCTGAATTGTTCCTTTGTGCCTGTTAATGTCTGTCTCCCCCTCTAGACTGTAAGCTTGTTGCGGGAAGGGAGCATCTCTGCTAATTCTGTTGCATTCTGCTCTCCCGAGCACTTAGTACAGTGCTGTCATGTAGCAAGCGCTCAATAAATATGAATGATTGATTGATAGAGTTGGCTTCAGATGGTAAGTCAGGGAGGTAGCTCCCTACGGGTCAACTGTCACTGGGGGGAAGGTAGCAGTAGTTGAAAATAGATTGAAAAAACCCAACCTCCCTCCACCTGAGTTGGAAGTGGCACCTATGTTAACAGAGCCCAGGAAGGAAAGAGCATGTGGAGCACCAATGATCTAGGTCTGAGGATTCAGGGGATTTAACTTGAAGCAAAATGACCTGATGGAACAAGAGGGAAGAAGTGATTTGTTTTTTTCCCCCCTGCCTTAGGCCAGATAAAATGACTAAAGCTGACCCTGGCTGCTAGGTTTGTGAAGCCTGCTAGACTGCAATTTTCCAAGCTTGTAATATGAAGGCAAATCCATTCCTGAAGGAAGAGTGGGAAGAGCGTACCTCGTTCTCGCCTGTCCCGCCATCGACCCCCGGCCCACATCATCCCCCGGGCCTGGAATGCCCTCCCTCTGCCCATCCGCCAAGCTAGCTCTCTTCCTCCCTTCAAGGCCCTGCTGAGAGCTCACCTCCTCCAGGAGGCCTTCCCAGACTGAGCCCCTTCCTTCCTCTCCCCTTCATCCCCCCTCCATCCCCCCATCTTACCTCCTTCCCTTCCCCACAGCACCTGTATATATGTATATATGTTTGTACATATTTATTACTCTATTTATTTTACTGGTACATATCTATTCTATTTATTTTATTTTGTTAGTATGTTTGGTTTTGTTCTCTCTCTCCCCCTTTTAGAATGTGAGCCCACTGTTGGGTAGGGACTGTCTCTATATGTTGCCAATTTGTACTTCCCAAGCGCTTAGTACAGTGCTCTGCACATAATAAGCGCTCAATAAATGCGATTGATGATGATGATGATGATGAAGAGGTAGAAAAGGTGAGATGAGAGGTGCGAAGTAGGTAGGAGACAGAGGAATGGAGAAGAAAGACAACGAAAGTGAAAAGAGAAAAGGAAGGATAAAAAGAAAGTTTGTGACAACAGGCATCTTCTAATTGCAAATAAAATATTCTAAGAGCCTCAAGTGGAAGGTAGTATGGTAGTTGTGTAAATGCTGCTCTTGTTCTTTCAATAAATAAACAGTAGTAAGATTAAACAAGCAGCTGGTAACCTAAAGCAGGAATTGTGAACACCAGGACCCGAAGATCACTTGCTAATATCACCCCACATTTAAAAAACTCTTTTGTTTTCCTTTTAGAACACTGAGGGTGGTCTGATACTTAAGGAAATCAGTATCCGTCCAAGAAAATGGCAGGAATGATTGGAAAGGGAGAGAAACGTCTTTTAAATTTTATCCAGGCATTTTGAAGCCATCTACTGAATGAACAGCTCAGGATAATTAATGTGCAGGAGCAGCTAGCTGGTGCTGTTTGTTCAGCTGGTATGCTTTTAGAACCGCCCTTTGTCTTTATGGGAATGAGATGCAATGTATCTGTGGAATGAACTTCTCGATTTCCAGTTGCAAAACTCAGCCCTCTGACCCCACCTTAGGGAGCAGCTCATCAGACCCGCATGTAACACATACTCAACTGCGAATTAATATACTTGCTCCTGCATCTAATTAAAAGCCACCTGGTGTTTGGCGATTGTGCTAAAGTACATAGCTGCGAGTCATCCTCATAGTTAGAATATTTGTTTACTATCTGTTCAAATTCTGGGTTAATAATAATAATAATAATTGTGGTATTTGTTCAGTGCTTAATGTGTGCCAAGCATCTTACTGAGTCTTAAGGTAGAGACAAGATGATCAGGTTGGACACAGTCCCACCCAGGGGTCACAGGCGAAGTAGCGGGGAAAACAGATATTTAATCCCCGTTTTACAGATTTGTAAACCGAGGCCTAGTTAAGTGACTTGCCTGGGGTCACTCAAAAGGGCAGGTGGTGGAGCCAGGATAGTGGCAGGGCTGCACAGATAGGCATGGGGATTCTACCCACCAAGGGCAGCAGAAAGGTCAGGGGTAGCAGGGAGCCCCCATCTCTCCTCAGCATCCTTTGAACCCCAAATAATCAATCAATCAATTGTATTTATTGAGCACTTACTGTGTGCAGAGCACTGTACTAAGCGCTTGGGAAATACAAGTTGGCAACATATAGAGACAGTCCCTACCCAACAGTGGGCTCACAGTCTAAAAGGGGGAGACAGAGAACAAAACCAAACACACTAACAAAATAAAATAAATAGAATAGATATGTACAAGTAAAATAAATAGAGTAATAAATATATACAAACATATATACATATATACAGGTGCTGTGGGGAAGGGAAGGAGGTAAGATGAGGGGGATGGAGAGGGGGACGAGGGGACCTGCCCTTCTGAAAACAGTGCGGCACTTCCTAAGGAGCACACCTTGGCTTCGCCCCCATGCAGCAAGAACATAGAGGAGCTTTTTAAAATGGTATTTATTAATAATGGCATTTATTTTTTTAATAATGGCATTTATTAAGCGCTTACTATGTGTGAAGCACTGTTATTAATCGTTTACTATGTGTCAAACACTGTTCTAAGCGCTGGGGTAGGTACAGGTCAATTAGGTTGGACACAGTCCTTGTCCCTCGTGGGGCTCACAGTCTAAGTAGAAGAGAGAACAGGTATTAAATCCCCGTTTTATTCATTCAATCGTACTTGGTGGGCGCTTACTTTGTGCAGAGCACTGTACTAAGCGCTTACAGTTGAAACTGAAGCACAGAGAAGTCACGCAACTTGCTCAAGGTCACACAGCGAGCAATTGGCAGAGCAGGGACTAGAATCCAGGTCTTTTGACCCCAAAGTTCGGGCTCTTTCCACTAGGCCACACTACTTCTCCATGCTGCTTGGTTGGAAGGGGCTGGAGGGAGCTGAATCACCTTGGCAGCAGAGGAAAGGAAGGGAGAGACTGACCCAACCTCTAAAGAGCCTTTGCTTAACGTGAGCACAGACTGATTTTCTGGGTGGAATAGAGCCCCAGACTTTCTCACCTAATTCATTCATTCATTCATTCAATCATATTTATTGAGCGCTTACTGTGTGTACTAAGCTCTTGGGAAGTACAAGTCGGCAACATCTAGAGACGGCCCCTACCCAACAGCGGGCTCACAGTCTAGAAGGGGGAGACGGACAACAAAACCAAACATATTAACAAAATAAAATAAATAGAATATGTACAAATAAAATAGAGTAGTAAATACGTACAAACATATATACATATATTCATTCATTCATTCAATCGTATTTATTGAGCGCTTACTGTGTGCAGAGCACTGTACTAAGCGCTTGGGAAGCCCAAGTCGGCAACATCTAGAGGCGGTCCCTACCCAACAGTGGGCTCACAGTCTAGGTGGGGGAGAAAGAGAACAAAACAAAACATATTAACAAAATAAAATAAATAGAATAAATATGTACAAGTAAAATAAATCGAGTAATAAATACGTACAAACATATATTCATTCATTCAATCGTATTTATTGAGCGCTTACTGTGTGCAGAGCACTGTACTAGGCGCTTGGGAAGTGCAAGTCGGCAACATGTAGAGATGGTCCTAATCATTGGAAGGTTCTTTTGGGGCCACCCCTGCAGATAAAGAAGTGTTAATTGATTGATTGAAATGTGGAGCAGATCCAGGTCAAAGAGCAACATGCATTTAGTTTGTGTAAAATAAAATCCCAAGGTGAACGTCCAATCTAACAATAACTAACAGTCTATCCAACTAACAATATCTCTATCTGTTAAGTTAATCTCCTAGACCCTGGTTCTAGTGAACTGTTTTCTGTCCTGGACCCCTTCCAGGAATTCCCTACTATGAGAGCTATGTCCCAAATCTATTTACCAAGAATTATGGATTGTAAAAATATTATGAATTTAAGAATTGGCCAAGCTCTACATCTGCACCCGTCCCTCTGCCGGCATCCGTCCTGCAGGGTTCTCTTTTGGAACCCGTGCTTGGGAAATTCCCCCTGTTTTGTTTGTTGTGAACACTGATTTCGCCCACCCAGGGGTGGAGAGGCGTGCCTGGCTCAAATGCCAACAGGGCGAGCATTAATCCACTGCAGTCTTCACTGTTACCCGTTTTGCGTCTAGAGGCGGGTGGGCTTGTTGGGCTGGAGTGAGGGGAGTTTCCTGTTCTAAACGGCTGAAGTGCGAAATGCTCTGAACCAACTGCAGTGTTAGTTTTTTGAACTAAATGCACAGTAGCATCAGCCAGATAAAAGAAACCTTTGGTTTTGGAGGATTTTTGGTTTGGTATTTATTAAGCCTTATTATGTGCCAGGCACTGTACTAAGCACTGGAGTAGACAATAATAATAATAGCAATAATAAAAATACTTGCGGTATTTAAGCACTTACTATACGCCAGGCACTGTATCAAGCAGTGGGGTAGAAACAAGCACTGTTCCACATGGGGCCCACATCTCAATCCCCATTTTACAGGTAACTGAGGCACATGGAAGTAAAGTGACTTCCCCAAAGTCACACAGCAGGCAGGTGGCAGAATTGGGATTAGAACCCAGGGCCTCTGACTCTCAAGCCCGGGCTCTTTCCACTAGGACACACTGCCTCATAAGTTGCAAGAAAAAGCCCCAACTTTCTTTTTAATTCTTACTTTTTTTCTCTGTATATGCTTCTGATGGGCCCACAGGACGAGGGATGGGAATATCCATTCTTCACCATTATCGAAGGCCCAGCCTTCCATCCAAGACCGGTGGAAAGAGCTTCTAAGAAAAGAATAGAAACCTGGATTGGATGCCAAGAGTGCAGAGTGGCACGTGGGGCCATGCTTTATTTGTGTAGCAGCTGTTTTCCCATATCCAGTACGGTTGCTTCATGTAAAAAAAAAAAAAAATGTAGGATTTGCCAATGACTATAAATGCCCTTTTAAAATTAGGAGCTTTATTTTCATTTGCTATTTGGCCTTTCCTCAAAAGGAGATTACAGGACGTTGAACTGAGGTAATGAAAACCTCCCAAAGAGAAGGTTTGAAAGCCAGGACTGAGCTCATAGATATTTGGGATACTAGATATGTAGAATTCTTGAGCTGGACAGGGCCTGAAGAGACGCTGCAACCCACATGGACGGTTGTCTATTTTTGGCTTGAATCTCTCATCATCAATCGTATTTATTGAGCACTTACTGTGTGCAGAGCACTGTACTAAGCGCTTAGTACGAATCTCTCGGGGGATGGGGTGCTAAGCCACTGAATCGAAATTTCCCTTCTTCAGCGTAAACTAACTTCCCCTTGTTTCATCAAAAAAGGGTATTTGTTGCGTGCTTACTATGTGCCAGGCACTGTATTAAGCACTGGGGATGAATACAAACAAATCAGGTTGGACACAGTCGTTGTCCCACGTGGGGCTCACAGTCTCACCCCCATTTTACAGATGAGGTCAGTGAGGCCCAGAGAAGTTAAGTTACCAGAGGTCACACAGCAGACAAGTGGCAGAGTCAGGATTAGAATCCAGGTCTTTCTGACTCCAAGGCCCGTGCTCTAACCACTAGGCCGAGCTGCTCCCTACAACTGCTTAGCCGACACTTTGTAAAAGCCCTGTATGTATGTGAAGATGGACACCTTCCCCAATTAATTCCCAACACCCTACACTGTGTCAAATCCAGAGCCGCCCTAGCCTTTATAGATTTATTCACATCCTTGGCTCTGTCACATATATCTTGGATTGTTGATTTCATTCTTCGGTAGGGTTGCAGCCTTCAGATGTATCCTCATCCTTCCTCCATTTGTCCTCTTCCTCCCCATATTTGTAAATAACCTGTGTCTGCCTTACCCATTCCTTGAGAGCAGAGACATGTCTTTTTGCACCTACGCTCCCAAGCATTCAGTTCAGTGCTCTGCACACAGACTGTAAACTCCTTGGGAGCAGGGATCATGTCTACTAACTCTGTGGTATTGTACTCTTCCAAGTACTCTGCACCCAGGGGTTTCTCAGTAAATCCTATTGACTAGTTAATTGATTAAAGTTACTCAACCTTCTCTTTTACAGGTGAAAAAAACTCCAATTCCTTTTATTTTTGGCCATATTTTGCAACCTTTTACTTGTGGATGGACTTGTATGGCTAGGATAAACTATGTGGCTAGCTTTTTCCAAACATTATCCCTAAGCAGTCTCATGTTTTGATTCTGTATGTGCTTTCCTTGTTTCTGTTCTTCGGTGCATTACCTTACACTTACCCTCCTGTATTTCAAATTCCTTGAAGGCCTAGTTTCCCACGGAGCCCAGATCCCTTCGAATTCCATTCTTGCCTTCCCAAATGTTAGCAACCGTGATGGCACCTTATCACACAATATCCCAGCAGCTGTGTAAAATGATTTTGCTCATTTAGGTCTGTTACACAAAATGTTGGTGGGAAGGTGCAGACTGCCTAGTAGACAGTACCGGATGTCGAAAACCATCCTTGAATAATATTTATTTAGCACTTACTCTGCGCAGACCGTTATACTAAGCAACCGAGAGGGTACGATACAATCAATCAATCATATTTATTGAGCGCTTACTGTGTGCAGAGCACTGTACTAAGCGCTTGGGAAGTACAAGTTGGCAACATGTAGAGACAGTCCCTACCCAACAGTAGGCTCACAGTCTAAAAGTCTAAATACAAGAGAGTCGATAGCCACGATCCCTGTCCACTTGCCCAATTGTTCCACCTTCCAACGTTGCCCTTCTCTTCCTCCGCACTCCGATCTGTTCTCTCTGGTTGAGCCAGGAAAATTTGTATTGGATAAATGAATTCTCCACACACACTCTCCCCATCGCTAAACCATTGCAAGGACTACTGCCCCTGACCCCTCGTCTCATACGCATGTTGTGTAAGCCCACTTCTATGGGTTACTTTCTTGCAAAATCTCACACTAAATTAAGGTCACTCTTCTACCTTGGAGCCACACACTTGCCCTGCTGGGGCAGTTTCTTTGATAACGTGGTTCGCCAAGCCCCAGTATCATTCTGGCCAAAACCTGTAGGGAAAACACACCTGATGCAAGAACTGAAAAGTTCCCACAAAATTGTGCAAAACTCACCTCCCCTGGGAACTCTTTCCAGATTATCCTATTCAGTCTCATCATCATCATCAATCGTATTGATTGAGCGCTTACTGTGTGCAGAGCACTGTACTAGTCTCATAAGTGAACTTCCCACAATCTCCCACAGGTAATGAAAACTGTAAATTGATTCTATGTTTAAATGTTGCGACTTTTATTCATGCTTATGTGAATGATTCTCCCGCCCCTACATCAGACTTTAAGCTCTTTTTTTTCTCCCAATAAACCCAGTTTCTCTATGCCTCGCCCTGACAAGGAGCATCATATATTAGGTGGTTAAATCCAGTAAGATGGCTCCTCTCATAATTCCTGTCCCACCAGATTGCAAGCTCCTTCGGGGCTGGGAACATGTCTTGGGCTTCTCCCCCTTCTATCATCAATCGTATTTATTGAGCGCTTACTGTGTGCAGAGCACTGTACTAAGCGCTTGGCACTGTACTAAGCGCTTGACTGTGAGCCCACTGTTGGGTAGGGACCGTCTCTATATGTTGCCAACTTGTACTTCCCAAGCGCTTAGTACAGTGCTCTGCGCACAGTAAGCGCTCAATAAATACGATTGATTGATTCTGTTGAACTTTCCAAGGGCTTAGGTCAGTGATATTGATTAATTGATTCCATTGCATGTTGTAGTTCCTCAAAAAATATCAGCACCACAGCTGCTGCTTGCTAGAGAACAACGCTCCTCATTAATACAATACTGCCAGTGTTATCGAGTTAATTACATGTGAGTTAAGCAATTCAGAGTGCGTGATGTGCTTGGCGTGGATTTTCCAATGTATTTCCAGGCCATTGATTTGGTGGTAAACGTGTAGTTGAATATACAGTAGTGCGATACGGGCCAAGTAACTGTGCCAAGAGTGCTTGTCCTTTTATTGCCTGAATTTAGTAAGTTCCAACTTACAATACTGACAAGACTTAGTAGTTCTAGTTGCAACACTTACTAAAAAGTCTGCTGGATGCGATGCAGTGTACTAAGCAGCGGGGAAGCACAAAACAAGCAAGCGACCTAATCCCTGCCCACAAAGAGCTTACACCCTTAAGGGATGGACTGACAAATCATTTTCACATAAAGTAATCAACTTTAAAGTTGTCATAACTGGATGTAAAATTGAATCAAATTAAATATATACATAAGTGCCGAGGCTGGGATCAATATATTGGTTCTAGAGTTTATCTAGCATAATTTTTCATCTAATATAAGGATTTTGAAAATGTGTTTTTCCAAAAGACCAGCACCACCTGTGCTGAAAAAGAAAAAGGACTTTGGAAGGAAATGGTGAGCTAGCTTATAAGGAACTTTGTAAAAGGTTTTCACTGATTTGGATTCTCCCAAATTAGCGGCGGGTTTGCCCTTGAATTCCATTGTTGTTTTGCTAGTGGTTAGTTCTATAAACGCAGGGAGAGAGAAGAGAGAAGAAATCCCAGTTAGTCAGTGGTATTTACTGAGCACTTACTATGTGCAGATCACTGTCCTAAGTGCTTGAGAGAGTACAGCAGAGAAGCAGCGTGGCTCAGTGGAAAGAGCACGGGCTCGGGAGTCAGAGGTCATGGGTTCAAATCCCGGCTCCGCCACTTGTCAGCTGTGTGACTTCGGGCAAGTCACTTCTCTGTGCCTCAGTTACCTCATCTGTAAAATGGGGATGAAGACTGTGAGCCCCCAGTGGGACAAACTGATCACCTTGCAACCTCCCCGGTGCTTAGAACAGTGCTTTGCACATAGTAAGCGCTTAGTAAATGCTATCATTATCATCATCATCATCAATCATATTTATTGAGTGCTTACTATGTGCAGAGCACTGTACTAAGCGCTTGGGAAGTACAAATTGGCAACATATACAGTCCCTACCCAACAGTGGGCTCACAGTCTAAAAGGGGGAGACGTAGAACAAAACCAAACATACTAACAAAATAAAATAAATAGGATAGATATGTACAAGTAAAATAAATAAATAAATAAATAAATAGAGTAATATCATTATAACAGTAACAGCCAGTGCTAGCCTCCAGGAGACACACAGCTGCCAGCCTATGCCCTGGATTGGCAGGCATGCTTCCATCCTCTGCTTATTGATCTGGCCCCTCCAGAGCTCAAGGCCAACTGCAGATAGCCTCCCTGTAAAAACCTTTCCCTCATCCTGTGGCGGGCGAAACCTTCCGCTGTACCTTGGGAGGCAGGGGAATTGCTGCAGGGACTCTTCTGGAGCAATTTACGCAAGTCAGAGCCTTCTGCCCAACAGAAGATCAGATAGGTCAAGGCCTGGAGTGTAAAGCTAAACGATGCCAATTTTAAATCTCATTGCACGGACGGATCTGATGATTTCTTATTTGGGTAACCAGGGAAGATAAATCGTTTCTATTGTCGACTGTTCAGATTTGTCACCATCTTCCTTCTCATGGCTGATTTATTTTTAAAGCCCCCTTGATCTTCCTCTTCCCAGAGAAATAAATAAAGGATCCCTTAGCCTTCCATCAGTCATCTGATGGCCTCAGCTGCTATTTTATCTGTCACACGGAAAGTCCCTAGACCTGAGTCAATTTCTGTGAGTTTTAAAAATAAGCTTCTTGGTTTCCCAGTTGTCTTCCGTGTCAGATGAACTGCTTGGGAAGCAGCACGGCCCAGGAGAAAGCACAGAACTGGGAATCAGGAGTCGGGGCTGGAGGCCCGGCTCCATCACTTACCTACTGTGTGACTTGGGGCAAGGTGCTTAACTTCTGTGCGCCTCCATTTCCTCATCTGTATGGTGGGGATAAAATTCCTATTCTCCCCCACTCTTAAACCGTGGGCCCCGTGTGGGACAGGGATCGGGTCTGATAATAATAATAATAATAATAATAATGATGGCATTTATTAAGCACTTACTATGTGCAAAGCACTGTTCTAAGCCCTGGGGAGGTTACAAGGTGATCACGTTGTCCCACAGGGGGCTCACAGTCTACATCCCCATTTTACAGATGAGGTAACTGAGGCCCAGAGAAGTTAAGTGACTTGCCCAAAGTCACACAGCTGACAAGTGGCGGAGCCGGAATTTGAACCCATGACCTCTGACTCCAAAGCCCGGGCTCTTTCCACTGAGCCACGCTGCTTCTCGATCTGATCTGATTATCTTGTGTCTATCCCAGGACCCAGCAGGGTGCTTCGCTCATAGTAAGCACTTAATACGCACCATCTTCATTTTTCTCCCTAGTTAGATTGTAAGCTTCTTGAGGGCAGGGAATCATCTCTTCTAATTCTTTCTTACTCTTCCCAAACGCTTCAAATGAAGCTCTGCCCGCAGAAAGCATTTAATGCTTTCTGAGTTTCTGCAATCAAACTATGGATTTTTACACCAACTGGCCCAATTGACGTTGACAGTCTCTCAGAACTCAAAAGGTGCAAGCCATCAAAGCAATCAAGCAGTCAGTGGTATTTATTATGCGCTGACTATGTACAGGGCTCTATTCTAAGCTCTTGGGAGAGTGCAGATTGGTTGGTAGGTATGTTCCCTGCCTTTACATTTCCAGAGAAAACAGCCAGTGTTTTGCTGCCATTTGTCAGCAAAAATGTAGATAAGAAGTAAATAAAACGAACCCCTTCTTGCCCAAACTCAGTGCCATCTTATCAGACAGGAGATTATCTGGAATGCAATCAAACCACTAAATTGGGATCAGGCAAGGTTTGATTCTCTGCACTAGGAAGATTTGGTGGTAAGCCTTTGCAAACTAGATGGAGTCTGAATTGGTGCTTCAGGCATGATTTGCGTTCAGGGAGTCTTGATCCGATTCCTCGGAAAGTGTCTGAAAGTTTACATTCATTCCCACAGGAAGGAAGGAAATCTTGGATTAAAATCAAGACTAACTCAGGAATAAGGGAGCCCTACTTAATTAATTAACAAAGCATTTTATTAGGCCACAAGACTGAGCAACTAATTCAAACCTCGGTTAACTATTAATTGTCTTTGGCTTTAGGCTTTCCTGAAATCTTTTTATTCTGAACATGAATATGGGGGCTTTGGAGTCAGACATCGTGTGTTGGAGTCCCGGCTCCACCACAAGTCAGCTGTGTGACCTTGGGCAAGTCACTTAACTTCTCTGAGCCTCAGTTCCCTCATCTGTAAAAATGGGGATTAAGACTGTGAGCCCCACGTGGGACAACTTGACCACATTGTATCCCCCCCAGTGCTTAGAACAGTGCTTTGCACATAGTAAGCGCTTAACAAATGCCATCATTATTATTATTCAAGTTATTTTTAAGTCATTCCAGGGAAGGAGCATTTAGGAACTTTGAGAGTGGAAAACTTTGAAGACCTGTGTTACGCTGATCTGAAAATGATGGCAAGGCTAAATACAAGTCTCTCCTTTTAATCATGCTCTTTTCATGATCCCGGAATGAGGATCTGTGATATTACTTATTCAGTTGTAGTCTATCCTCTTCTCTCCACTCCAGACCTCTCCCCTCTTTTGCTGTGAGATGGAGAGAATGAGATGAGAAGGTTAAACTGAAGTCATTTTGGAGTGGGGGATGGAGGAAGCCAGAACGCACAGCCCACAGGGCTGTGGGCTGGCATCCTCTCCAGATTCAATTCTCTTCTGCCATAATAGTAATAGCATTTACAGAGCACCCACTGGGTGCCATGAAATATACTAGGTTCTTGGGAAAGGAGTACAGAAGCATGTCGTATTCCCTCCACACAAGGAACTTACACATTAATGGAGGACATTGAGGGCAGGGATCATGTCTTCCAACTCTACTGTATTCTGCTGCTTGGGACAGTGG
Source organism: Tachyglossus aculeatus (assembly GCF_015852505.1). NCBI lineage: Eukaryota > Metazoa > Chordata > Mammalia > Monotremata > Tachyglossidae > Tachyglossus > Tachyglossus aculeatus. The sequence goes on from NC_052085.1 coordinate 7,210,357, forward strand.
GTGCGTGATAAATGTTATCGATTGATTAATTGAACCTTTTAAGTCCCCGCACACCATTGCCAAGATCCCCGGGGACTTTGTGGTCACTGTAAATCCTTTCCCAGAACTGAATCGCAGGGGGCTAGGGAGGCCAGAGGATCCCCATCTGCCTGTCAAAGCAAGTCACAGGGATGGGGTAGAATCTAGACTGTGAGCCCGCTGTTGGGTAGAGACCGTCTCTATATGTTGCCAACTTTTACTTCCCAAGCGCTTAGTACAGTGCTACTTCCGAAGCGCTTCATACAGTGCTCGGCACACAGTAAGCGCTCAATAAATACTATTGAATGAATGAATGAACCCTGAGAGAGAGGCATCTGGGGAGGAGGTCTAGCTGAGCAGGAGGATTAGCTGGGGAAGAGGTCGATCAATCAGTCAAGCGCAAGCACCTTGAGGGTGCTTGAAATAAATTTATCCGGTTCTTTCAGCATTCCAAACTGAAGTATTTGGGTGGCTTTCTAGTCAATCAATCATATTTATCGAGTCCCTATCATCATCATCAATCGTATTTATTGAGCACTTACTGTGTGCAGAGCACTGTACTAAGCGCTTGGGAAGTACAAATTGGCAACATATAGAGAGTCCCTATTGAAGGCAGAGTACTTTTCTAAGTGCTTGGGAGACTACGCTAGAAAAAGGAAAGCAAGGTCCCTCTCCCCCTCTTTACTGTAAACGCCTTGTTGTCAGGGAATGTGTCTACCAACTCTGTCTTATCATCATCATCAATCATATTTATTGAGCGCTTACTGTGTGCAGAGCACACAGTCAAGCGCAAGCACCTTGAGGGCAGGGTGGCTTAGTGGAAAGAGCCCGGGCTTGGGAGTCAGAGGTCGTGGGTTCTAATCCCAGCTCTGCCACTTGTCAGCTGTGTTACTTTGGACAAGTCACTTCATTTCTCCGGGCCTCAGTTCTCTCACCTGCAAAATGGGGATTACGACTGTGAGCCCCACCTGGGACAACCTGATCACCTTGTATTTTCCCCAGCGCTTAGAACAGTGCTTGGCACGTAGTGAGTGCCCATTAACAAATACCATCATTATTATTATCGGGAGCCTTAACTGAGGGCTAGCTTCAATCGGTGGCAGAACCAAAGACCTCTCACCAAGCGTGACATGGAACAGTCCTTGTTTAATATAGGTGCTGTAGTAAAATACTTTTGCTTAACTTGGTTATACCCCCTGAATAAACAGATGCCAACAGAAATGTTAAAGCCAGTTATGCCTGTGACGGATTAAGTTTAATGGATCATTTATCAAAAATATGTAACGGAGCAGAAAGAATAACCCCATCCATAAAATCATTAAAAATGGGCATCCGCATCCTAAGGCTATTTGACAAACTGCCCTAATGTTCGTGTATTTATGAAAGAGTAGGACAGATCCCTTGAATTTACAAATTTACGGAGCTTGCATTATGATTAATTTCAATCTCACTTTGTTCAGAAATGTTCAGATTCCTGCTAAAACATTTACCGGAGGCTCTGCCAGAAAACCAACCAAGGGGAAAGAACAGAAGTTTACATTCATATTCTGCACATTCTGGAGGGTTGCCAATTTATTTTAACTTCCCAAACAGTACAGTTAGAGACAAGAAGCTGCCAAGGTGACACGGTGGCCTCGTGGAAAGAGTATGGGCCTGGAAGTTGAGACCCAGGTTCTTATTCCAGCTCTGTCACCTCCCTGCTGTGTGACTTCTGGCAAGTCACAAAAACTCTCTGGGCCTCAGTTTCCTCATCTGTATAAAGAAGTTATCTGCTCTCCCTACAATTAAATCAATTATTAGTATTCATTGAGCTCCTATTGAGTGTGATTCACAAAACCAAGTGCTTGGGAGAGATATAAAGCACACTTATTTTACCCTTGAGGAGCTTATGATCTAATTAGAGAGGCAGACATAGAGATACTATTTGCAAGTAGATGGAGCAGGAAAGTGTGAAGGGTAGTCTTATGGTCATAAATTCACGGGGAAAATCTGAAGCGATCTGAAGCAGTTATTTCATCACCCAGTGCCTGATGTTTGTTCATTTGTGAAAAGTCGATTCACTCATCCTATTCCCTATAAATGTTTGGAAAATAGCTTACAGTCTACTGTATTGAGACTTAAGATAGTCTTTCACCCCCTATGCAGAGAACAGAATCCAAGTTATTTTTTAAAATTGAAACAACTGACCTGGCATAAATTTCAAGTCCGCATGTATTTAAAAGCCCGATTAATCTTGTAAACCACACACTTTAGGAGAGGCCAAGCCCTAAATGGATCAACTTATAATGCCTGTTAAACCCCGTGTAGTAATGCAGAGATTGTGCAACTTGCACTTGCTACTCTGGCAATATCGGGCAATTGTATAAATATTTGAAAAGCAGGATTTCCCTTGACAGTGCTTGGAAATGTTTTCTTCTGAGCCCAGACGAGCAGCCTTGAAAAAACAATGTCCCATATTGTTTTCTTCACGTCAGTTCTAGATGAAAACGGTGTTGGTTGGGGCCTGGTAAGTGGGGGAAGATGTTGACTTTCATTAAAATTCCTGAATGCCTTGTTGGAAATTTCACGGGGGCGCTGATTGAGAATGCCCCTGCCAGGTCAGACTTGCCATTCATGATCTGGGAGCAGTCGGATGGAGGGGAAGAATAATAATAATGGTGTTGGTTAAGGGTTTACTCTGTGCCAAACATTGGACTAAGCACTGGGTTAGGTACAAGACAATCCGGTTGGACACAGTCCAGTCTAAGTAGGAAGGAGACTATGTATTTAACTCCCATTTTATAGATGAGGAAACTGAGGCCCAGATACATAACTTGCCCACAGTCACCCAGCAGTCAAGTGGCAGAGCTGGGAGTGGTGCTTAATACAGTGCTCTGCACACCGTAAGCACTCAATAAATACAATTGAATGAGTAAAGTATCAGATAGATCCAATGAGGGGTGGGATCATGTCTACTAGTTCTATTGAACTCCTTCTAGTGCTAATCACAGTAAGCACTCAAAAAAAAATACCATCGATTAATTAAGTTCTTCTAAGATTTCGGAACTAAGGTGCTCTTTCCTTTACCCTACACCTACCTTTGAACTTTTTAGTCCCTCCTTATACCTAACACTCTTGAGCCTACCTTTTTAAATCTTTAATTTGGTAGTTTTTAATAATATGCCTTTCAAAATCCACTCTTTCCCATAACATCTGCTCCCTAAAGGCAGAAATTGTATGTCTTGTTTCCACTGTTCTGTCTCAAGCATTTAGCCCAGTGCATTGCATCCATAAATACCATTGTGACTACTATTATGACTACTACTATTACTACTATTACTATTCTTCCCTTTGAAGAAGGGTCTCAAGAAGACACATAACATGTCCCAAATAGTACTTGGGTCCCATTTTTATTTTGTCTGGGTGCTCACTGCTCTTTTGAGATTTTGGAGACATTTAAAACATTGAAAGAATTCATAGTTAACAAACATTTATTCAAAGAGCATTGGGGTAAAGCAATAGATCAGTATTTTTTCTGTCGGGTAGAGTTGGTCATGAAGTGTTGCCTCAAAATTTGTATCTCTTTACTCAGCAGCTGGCAAACATGTTTCTATTAATAAATTTTATTTAAAACCAGTGAGCTACAAATAGGATGCTAGGTATTAGGGGTAACGTTTGTTCCAAAATGAAGCTGCCCCGTCACGCTGTGGGCTGCAGGTGAAAGGTTGCTGTCGAATGAAATAGTACTTTTATGGACAATGTAATCATAACAGTGGTGATGATCATAATAATAGTGGTATTCGTGAAGTGCTTACTGTGTGCCAGCCCCTGTACTAAGCATCGGGTTGGACACAGTCCCTGTCCCACGTGGGCCTCACAGTCTCAGTCCCCATTTTACAGACGAGGTGACCGAAGTCCAGAGATGTGAATCGACTTGCCCAGGTTCACACAGCAGAAAAGTGGCAGAGCCGGCATTAGAACCCGTGACTTTCTAATTCCCAGGCCCGTGCTCTACCCACTGTGCCATGATGATGGTATTCAACTGCTTACTCTGCTCTCTCCAAGGTTCACCACTGGCCTCCTTCTTGCCTAATCTAACAATACTCTTCCATGACCTTCCCGCAGCCTTCGACACTGTGGACCACCCCTGCCACCCCGCCACTTCCCTCCTTCCTATCCCCTGCCACCTGGAAGCCTTCTCTGACACTGTTTTCTGCTTCTCCTCCTACTTCTCTGTATATATGTATATATGTTTGTACATATTTATTACTCTATTTATTTATTTTACTTGTACATATCTATTCTAGTATGTTTGGTTTTGTTCTCTGTCTCCCCCTTTTAGACTGTGAGCCCACTGTTGAGTAGGGTCTGTCTGTATATGCTGCCAACTTGTACTTCCCAAGCGCTTAGTACAGTGCTCTGCACACAGTAAGCGCTCAATAAATACGATTGATTGATTGATTGATTCTCTGGCTGCTACTTCTCAGCCTCCTTCACTGGCTCTTTCTCTGCCTTCCACCCTTTAACTGGAGGCTCCTGAGGCTCAGTACTGGATTCTCTTCCATTTTCAATCTACATCCATTCCCTTGGAGAACTAATTGGCTCCCATGGCTTCAACCACAAACTCTATGGAGATAACTACCACCCTCCCTCCTGTCTGGAACTCTTTCCCCTTTTCACATCTGGCAGAGCACAGCTCTCTCCATTTTCAAAGTCCTACTAAGATCACATCTCCTCCAGGAAGCCTTCTTTGACTAATTTCTTATCTCCCTACCTCATTTCTCTCCTTACTGTATCATCCTCTGCATTTGTCTTTGCTCCCTAAACACTCCCTCCCTCCCTCCACAGCACTTCAGTACATATCTTTAAATCTGGTTGGTTTCCCCCTACATGTAATTTATTTTAGTGCCTATCTCCCCCACTAGATTATAAAGTCTTGGAGGATGGGAATCGTATCTGCTTACTCTTTTATGCTCTCCCAAATGTTTAGTATAATGCTCTGTACAGAGTGAATGCTCAGTGAATATTAATGATTGATTGAGAGCTGGAGAAATTTGAGGGAAAGGTAGATTTAGTGGCATGTAAATGCGCCAGAGCAAGGGGTCAGATTCAATATCTTTCCAATCAGAATCCAAACTCGGCTTAAAACTCCCCAAATCCCTGCAATTATTGCAAGTTCAAGAGAGATTCAGTTCAAATGCAGCCAAAAAATATTTCCACCGGGGAAGCTCATTTGTGAGTCTAATATTGGTATCCCTGTTCCTTGAAACCTAAACTTACAGATTGACACATGGAATAAAGTGCTGCAGCACCAATCATTAATAGCTTTCTATAATCCATAACTGTCAAGTAAAATGTAATGATTAACTTTTTCAAGTAAGTCTGACTAAAGAAACTACACTTCCTACTCAACCATTAAAATCAAAATTAAAACTCATCTCTGACCTTAAAATGGAATTGAATGTCTCAGTGGCTAAAACCCAATGAAATCAACAAAAGAATGAACTTGCATTTGCAAAATCAAGAAGAAAGGATGCATAAAACTACAAATACCATCCAGACCTCATTGATTGTCAGCTGAAGCAGTAGTTTGAAAGTCATATGTGTAGTTAAAATGGCCTCGGGGAAGGAGATAAATGGGGGGTTTGTATTTGCCTATGGAAACGGTGAATAGCGTCATATTGAAAGTGTGTTTTGCTCTGGCAAACACAACTTCGGTTCTGTTATTGTAATCTCCGCATTGTTTCGCTTAGGAAAGGCCATTCATTACAGTTTGTTAGATTTAATTTCAATGGATCATTAGCCCATCCAAAATGTTATTAATCCTGAAATACTGCCAGAGTTTTTGCAAGCATCAACTTGGTTCTGAATGATGAATGACTATGTACGCACCATAAATCCTGTGGCCAGCGAGCCCACCTCCCCGGGTTTACGACTCATAGGGCCAGAGGAAGGTTCTGGGGTAGAGGAAGTCCAGGAGACCGCTAGGCTAAAGTTTACCCTCCCTCCCAAATCTCTTGGAGTACACTAATAATAATAATAATAATAATAATAATAATAATAATATTTATTAAGTGCTTACTATGTGCAAAGCACTGTTCTAAGCACTGAGGAGTACACACTTCTCTCCCTGCACTGCCTGGGCTTCTTTAGTTCACCGTTGGCCATGGCAGAGGAAAAAGTGTACCAGGGGGATGGGAGGGGAAGAGAGGGCAGAGTGATGAGTGATTGCTGCCTGGGCCTGGCAGACACTGTGGGCTCTTCTAATGAAAATTACTGGAGAAGCAGTATGGCCTAGTGGATAGAGCACAGGCTGGGAGTCGTGCCAATTTGTACTTCCCAAGTGCTTAGTACAGTGCTCTGCACACAGTAAGCGCTCAATAAATACGATTGATGATGATGATGAGTCAGAAGGTCATGGGTTCTATTCCCGGCTCTGCCACGTGTCTGCTGTGTGACCTTACTGGGCCTGAGCTCCCTCATCTGTAAATCAATCAATCAATCAATCGTATTTATTGAGCGCTTACTATGTGCAGAGCACTGTACTAAGCGCTTGGGAAGTACAAATTGGCATCACATAGAGACAGTCCCTACCCAACAGTGGGCTCACAGTCTAAAATGGTGATTAAGACTGTGAGCCCCATGTGGGACAGAGACTATGTCCAGCTTGACTATCTGGTATCTACCCCGGCTCTTAGAACAGTGCCTGGCACATAGTAAGCACACAACAAAAACCATAATTATTATTATAATTATCATTACTACAATGGAAGGTATTGTGTACTTACTATTTGCTAAGCACATGGCATATCCCCATTTTACAGAAGAGAAAACCGAAGACCAGAGAGGTTAAGTGACTTGCCCAAGGTCACCCAAGAGGCCATTGCAGCTTAGGTTAGAAGCTGGATGCCCCTGATTTCCAGTCCCAGGATCTTTCCACTAGATCACATTGCTCCATATTGGCCTGGCATTTTTTTTTTTTTTTGATTGATTCCACCTAAGCATTTGTATCTCCTTTCTTAAAAATTCTTAGTCAGACAATACATGGATTGCAACTGGTCAATGCCCTCACTAATATAACAGGACTGGTCAGAAATAAGAAGCTGGGGGTGCTGGTTATTGTAATCTAAGCCCGCTATCTCCCCAGTCAGAAATTGTGTATTTTCCTCAAGAAATATGGCTTGTTTCTTACAAGTTCTGTTTCCCTCATCTCTCCCTCTTTCTCCCTACATATCATTCCTCACTAGAAATTCTCAGAGATTTATACATGGGATTTATGCAAGGAATTTCAACTGGTAGAAGTTACCTCCATAAATCCCCATGCGCTGATGGTAGGGACTGTTCTCTTTTTTGACCCTCTGCAGTGTTGGCATCTCTAAATTATAGTAACAATGCTTACATTTCTGTTACCCAGTGGGATGTTTCCTACTTCTGTCTGGCTTCATTTTTTTTTTCTTTCTGAAAAATGGGAAGCTCTCTGTTATTGAGTAGTAGAAAGAAGGATGGGGGCCTTTTCTGTCTTTATGTTGAATATGAAAGATACAGTAATGAATGAGTAAACAAACACACCATCCTCCAGTGATGTATGTTTGGAAGAGAGAATTCAGACATTTTCATCACTGGCTTTGGTCAAGTGGCACTTTTTCCAATTTAGGAATTTTCATTGTACTATTCCCTGTAAGAACTGCTACAGAGGAGATACTGTTTCATTTAATCTTCCCAGATGGAGGAGGAGTAACGGTATACCATGAGCACCGATTGGTTGCCGTGAACTGTACATAGCATTAGGGAAAGTGCAACAGAAAGACGAAACATGTTCCCTGCCAACAAGAAGTATCCACTCTAAACATATATAAATATAATAACAATAATAATAATAATAATAATAATGGCATTTGTTAAGCACTTACTATGTGCAAAGCACTGTTCTAAGCGCTGGGGGGGATACAAGGTGATCAGTTCGTCCCACGTGGGGCTCGCAGTCTTCATCCCCATTTTACAGATGAGGTAATTGAGGCTCCGAGAAGTTAAGTGACTTGCCCAAGGTCACACAGCAGACACGTGGGGGAGTCGGAATTCAAACCCATGACCTCTGACTCCAAAGCCCGGGCTCTTTCCACTGAGCCATGCTGCTTCTGCCATGCTGCTTCTGAAGTTTTAGAATATCCTTTCTCATTTTATGCTAAAACTGAATAAATGTCTGCCAGATGCTATTCATCGCATTTTATTATAACAGCAAATTGCATATATTACAATGGTTTCATGAAAGGTTTAACATTTAATTTTCAAGGGAGGGCAGGGATCATGTCTACTAATTATATTGCCCTCTCGCAAGTGCTTAGTTCAGTACTCTTGCATACAGTAGGCATTTAGCCACGTGATTCTGTAGAAGCAGCGTGGCTCAGTGAAAAGAGCACGGGCTTTGGAGTCAGAGGTCATGGGTTCAAATCCCGACTCCGCCAATTGTCAGCTGTGTGACTTTGGGCAAGTCACTTAACTTCTCTGTGCCTCAGTTACCTCATCTGTAAAATGGGGATTAAAGACTGTGAGGCCCCCGTGGGACAACCTGATCACCTTGTAACCTCCCCAGCGCTTAGAACAGTGCTTTGCACATAGTAAGCACTTAATAAATGCCATCATTATTATTATTATTATTAATTGATATGGAATAAATCTGTTGTCCATGCAGAAGGGATAAAAGTATTTTTTTCTTACAGAACCAAAGCTGTTTTAAATTCCTCATTCGATTACACATAGTTTAAAAAATGGTTTGTTTTTCAAAAAGTATATGTTTCACTGAAAAAGGAATGTATTTTGTGAATGGTGAAAAAGGCTTTCCAGAGGATACGTAAAGCTTTAGAACATGGCTGATTTTGCTCATTGCTAACAAAGTACTCTCCTAAATTATTCATGCATGCCTGAATTGGTCGTAATATGGATTATGACTGGGTTTCAGGTTGATTTTTGCCTTCACCCTCCACCGTGCTCTTGGTAGCTCCCCTTCCCTGGCTTCCAAGCATGCTCAGGAACATTTTTTCCTCCTCCGTGTCCGTGACCACTTCCCCCAAAAAACATTTCCAGTCCTTCCTAGAGCTTTCTCTCCCCTTTTCCCAGGCCAGAGTACACCCTCATGGCTCATTTCGTTCTTTCTTCAGCCTGGAAACAACACTTCCAAAGGCTTTACCCATATCAGAGGACTCCTACTGGGATTTTTCTACCCCAAGTATTGCTGGACTGATGCTGCTCTTGGGCTTTGAAGATCCAAGCCAGTGTCAAGGCGGGTGAGTTTGTGACTGCGTCATTGTGCGCACATGGATTATCTACCTTTTTTAGGGGCAAACATTGCAGCAGCAGGGTTTGTTGGTTACATGTCTGGTCTTTTCTGGCACACTTACATTCCCGGATAGGATCTTTCCATCAGCAGCATCATATTAATCATTATTATTAGTCATTTTTAAGTGTTTACTTACTATGCGTCAAGTACTGTTCTTAGCACTGGGGTTGATATAAGTTAATCAGGCTGGAAACAGACCCTATCCCACATAGGACCCACAGTCTAGGAGGGAGAACAGGCATTGGATCTCCATTTTACAGATGAGGAAACTGAAGCACAGAGAAGTGAAGTGACTTGTCCAAGGTCACACAGCAGGCAACCAGCAGAACTGGAAGTAGAACTAAAGTCCTCTGAGTTGCAGGTCTGTGCTCTTTCCACTGCTTCCCCTCTTAGAAAACAAAAGACAGTGGAGTATAAAGCAATTGAATGTTCAGTTCAACAAGCTGAACCCCAGAACTGAAAATTTGAGAAATCTCATCAATTGGTACTTTTGATCCCAAATTTAATAGGCCCCAGAACTTCTCCTAAGCTTTGAATGTGTACCTTAGGTCATTATCCACAGCCAGATCACAAAAGCCTTCCACAGGGCCCTGCCCCACATTTTTTTTTTTTAAGATTTGGTCGTTAAGATATTAGTTCCCATAGAAAACCATGGGTGAGAGGGCAGACTATTTCAAGGCAGCCGCTATTTCTGTCTCGCCGTGTCTTCCAGGGGACGAATGAATGGGAGGTCTGACTGGGACTGCATTGGGTTGAAAGGGCTCTGGAGTTGGCTCAGCTGAGACTTGTTAATAGTAATTAGGGAATAAAATGCTAGCATGAAACAACAGGTCAAAGCCACCCCGTCAGGATAGAAGGGATTTGATTTAAGCCCCCGTAAAGAAATGTTTTCCTCATAGAGCGTTGGGGAGATCTTCTGTGTATGTGGTGGTCTTTTGGGTGAACCCTGTTTTGATTCCGAAAGCTGCTTGATTCTCAGCTGAGGTTGAAAACCTGTAGCCGAGAAGCCCTTGAATTTAACATCTTAGATGAGCTGAGAGTGAAAAACGCTTCCAAAGTTTTGGGGAGCCAAAGTTTTCTAGCAGGACGCTCAGCCTCACGTGGTTTAGGCTAAAGGAAGGACATTTTTGTTATTGACTACAGCTAGGTGCATGTAGTCGTAATGTCTGGTTAATGCAATGCAACCCCCTTCTGTCACCCCTGCTTTGGTTTGGATAGTTGAGGCGAAACTGGGTGAGGAGAGGGATTGCCGGAATTATTCAGGAACTCATTTAATCAGTGGGATTAAATGAGCAGAGCACTGTACTAAGTGCCTGGGAGAGTACAATAGAGAGAGCACATGCAATCCTGGTCCATCCCCCCATCTTACCTCCTTCCCTTCCCCACAGCACCTGTATATATGTATATATGGTTGTACATATTTATTACTCTATTTATTTATTTATTTATTTATTTATTTTACTTGTACATTTCTATCCTATTTATTTTATTTTGTTGGTATGTTTGGTTCTGTTCTCTGTCTCCCCCTTTTAGACTGTGAGCCCACTGTTGGGTAGGGACTGTCTCTATGTGTTGCCAATTTGTACTTCCCAAGCGCTTAGTACAGTGCTCTGCACATAGTAAGCGCTCAATAAATACGATTGGTTGATTGATTGATTGATTGGTCCTCGAGGAATTTATAATCTAGTGGGGGAGACAGACTTTAAAATAAGTTTCAGTCCATTAAACTGCAGGCCGAGAGCAGGGATTGTGTCTACCACCTGAATTGTACTTTCTCAAGCATGTAGTATGTGCTCTGCACAAAGTAAGTGCTCAATAAAAATCCTTGATTATAGGAGAAGCAATTGAGAATAAAGCTGTGTATGTAAGCATTGTGGGAATGTGGTGAATAACTAAATGCTTAGTGCTTAATAAATACCATCGATCCATTAATTGGGGGGTTAACTCCGGTGTATGGCAGTGCAATAGGGAGGGAAATAAAGGCAATCAATGGTATTTATTGAGCACTGTACTGAGCACTTGGGAGAGTACACTACAACAGAATCAGCAGACGTGTTTCCTGCTCATAGCAAGATTACAGTCTAGAGGACGACAGACATTAGTATAAATAAGTAATTTATAACATACATTTTAAAAGAACTGTCAGATCTCTGGATTAATAAACGTCATTATTATTATTATTATTATTATTATTATTATTTGTAGGAAATGGAACTACCAAGGCACAGGAATTCTGTAATTCCATACGTCCTCCAAATGCAAATCATTTGAGTTGCATAAGCATTCCCAAATGGTTCTTACTTGTCAATGTGTGACATCTGGAATTTCTCATCAGCTATCTCATTTGCCCTTATAACTGACCCCTGTCAGTTGGGGAGGGACAAGTAAAAATATTTGGGTTGTGTTAGTTTTAGTTTCAGAAAGTTTTCTGCCAGGTGTGTTGCTCAATCCTATAGGCATTTTAATAAATTGAAACTTCAATTACATGGATCAATCAATCAGGGGTATTTAGCGAGTGCTTACTATGTGCAGAGCATTGCAGTAAGTGCTTGGGAGAGTACAGTTCAACAGAATTAGCAGACACATTCCCTGCCCATAACAAGCTTCCAGTCAAAACATACTTCCCAGAGAGATACAGGATATTGCCTGGTGAAGAAATTAGCTGTTTGTCTCTCAGTACAATAAATAGGGCCTTCAGGTGTTCGCACTGATTGGAGATTTCACCCAAACCAATGTCATCTTTCAGATTTTAAAATTCCTCTGATTGATTTAACTGATCTGGCCCTTCTGCGGTCCTGAACCAAGGAGGGTCTAGGAACCCCCTAATGAATATCTTTCTCAGTGTCATGGTAAGGAACTCACTGAAATTCATGCAATTACCTCCTTTCATCCTCCTCTAGGATGTAAACTCCTGTGATGATGATGATGATGGCATTTTTTAAGCATTTATTATGTGCAAAGCACTGTTCTAAGCGCTGGGGAGGTTACAAGGTGATCAGGTTGTCCCACATGGGGCTCACAGTCTTAATCCCCATTTCACAGATGAGGTAACTGAGGCACAGAGAAGTTAAGTGACTTGCCCAAGGTCACACAGCTGACAATTGGCGGAGCTGGGATTTGAACCCATGACCTCTGACTCCAAACCCCGAGCTCTTTCCACTGAGCCACGCTAGGATCCTATCTACCAACTCTGTTGTACTGCCCTCATTAAATATGATTGATTGATCTAATTTAAAAATTCAATTTGAGATGTAGAACCCAGGCCACCAGGAAAACAAATAGCTAAAAAATTATATATTTATTTAATATATATTTGTGTATATAATTTATTCAATATTGTACTATATATATAATATATATAAATTAAACTTAGGGATTCTTCCCTCAGCCAAAAAATGCAAAACTCTAAAGACCAGCAGGATGGATTATCACTCTCCTGGTATTTTAAGATGAATGAAATATAACTGTAGGCTATCACTTTGCCTACCCCAGACAGAATATCGAGGAGCCCCTGAAGGCAAACTACCAAGCTTCAGATGCTGATCTTTTCATTCCTCCCAAGAGAGGGAAAGAAGGGAGAAAGAAAAAGAGAGACAGAAACGGAGGGAGATCAGTATTAAAAAAAAAGCCACCAAGGAAACCCTGACCCAAGGGGTTGGTGTTCTTGTTTCTGGTGTTACATTAGGCATTTTGCTTTTAAAAAGTCAAACCCAGCATTGATGTGATCCTTACTTGAACAGTATGGTATAAGTTCATTTCTGACTCAGAGAAAGAAATAGCCCAGGTTATAAACAGCACTCTAAAGGCTCTGTAGTATTTTAAGAAGAGATGTATTTAGCCCAGATGTTTACTAAAACTGATTCTACAGTGGGAATTACTTGGACAACTAAAATTTCCCTCTCAGATAGCAAGTGTTGAATTTCAATGTGACATTTGCCATCTATATATCTATCTCACATGTATGCTGGGTGGTTTAATGCATAATGCAGTAGTATCTGGTAAGTCTCTACCATAAGAACAGAGAGACTTGAAATTAAATTAAAACATCTTTATCAGAGGGCTAATGTAACACAAATACCGTTTAAATACCCTTCAAAATGAGATGTATTGCTCTCCTTAACAATTCTGAATAAGACTTAGAATATAGGCAGAAGCTATAGGTCTGGAGTGATCAGTGGGGGAAATGGAAATCGTATTTATTGAATGCTTCCTGTATGCCAAGCACTGTACTGAGCGCTTGGGATATTACAATATATGGGTGCCAATGGACTCATTGTGGACGAAGCATCATTAATTTTTCAAGCTGTACTTGAACCTATCTCTGTTTTCAACCAGCCCCATTAATTCCGAATGGTTACTACTATTGGACAAAGATATATCTTTTTTTGTGTTTGCTTTTTAATCATGGAGCAATCGCCGTCCGAAGCTGTAGAAGACATTAGAGGTTTCTCATTGAATATCACCCAAGTACATTATACTTGGAGTAGAATAACCGAAAACCTTCCATTTTATTATTCTTTTTTTGGCAGCCATATCCTTCACGGGTAAAGTAGTAGATTGGTTACTTGCCTCACGACTGCAGATACTAAATTAGGACTGTATCTAACGTTAAAAATCTTTTTGTCAAGATATAAACTGACCAGGGCCCTTCCTAGGATGCAGTTTGAGTTGAGTGGGTTTTGATTGTGAGCTGAGTCTAGTGAAAATATATAAACACAAGAGGGCAGGAAGAGCTCAAACTTAAATCTGCTCTGCCCCACCTAGCTCGCTTTCCCATATTTAACCCTCCTGTAGGTCATGGGTTCAAATCCCTGCTCCACCAATTGTCAGCTGTGTGACTTTGGGCAAGTCACTTAACTTCTCTGGGCCTCAGTTACCTCATCTGTAAAATGGGGATTAAGACTGTGAGCCCCCCGTGGGACAACCTGATCGCCTTGTAACCTCCCCAGCGCTTAGAACAGTGCTTTGCACATAGTAAGCGCTTAATAAATGCCATCATTATTATTATTATATGCAGAGTTGTAATGGAGAAAGGCAGGTTTCTCCATCTCATTCCCTCAAGGGGCACAGAGACAGCACTAATAAAACTTATAATAATAATAATAATTCATGTACTATTAAGGCTATATTCATAATGTGAGCCCACTGTTGGGTAGGGACTGTCTCTATATGTTGCCAACTTGTACTTCCCAAGCGCTTGGTGCAGTGCTCTGCGCACAGTAAGCGCTCAATAAATACGATTGATCGATTGATTTGGGCAAGTCACTTCACTTCTCTGGGCCTCAGTTACCTCCTCTGTAAAATGGGGATGAAGACTGTGAGCCCCGTGGGAAGCAACCTGATCACCTTGTAACCCCCCCCAGTGCGTAGAACAGTGATTCGCACATAGTAAGCGCTTAACAAATGCCATCATTATTATTATTACTCTTTGTGCCTCAGTTCCCTCATCCACAAAATGGAGATGAAGACTGTGAGCCCCACGTGGGGCAGCCTGATTACCTTGTACATGCCCAGCGCTTAGAAGTGATTCGCACATAATAAGCGCTCAACAAATGCCATCATTATTATTATTATTATTATTCTTTGTGCCTCAGTTCCCTCATCCGCAAAATAGGGATGAAGACTGTGAGCCCCACGTGGGGCAGCCTGATTACCTTGTACCCCCCTCCCCAGCGCTTAGAACAGTGATTCACACATAGTAAGCGCTTAACAAATGCTATTATTATTATTATTATTCCTTGTGCCTCAGTTCCCTTATCCGCAAAATGGGGATGAAGACTGTGAGCCCCACGTGGGGCAACCTAATCACGTTGTACCCCCCCCATCGCTTAGAACAGTGATTCGCACATAGTAAGCGCTTAACAAATGCCATCATTATTATTATTACTATTATTCTTTGTGCCTCAGTTCCCTCATCTGCAAAATGGGGGTGAAGACTGTGAGCCCCACGTGGGGCAAGCTGATGACCTTGTACCCCCCGTCCCCCCAGCGCTTAGAACAGTGCCTCATTCATTCATTCAATCGTATTTATTGAGCGCTTACTGTGTGCAGAGCACTGTACTAAGCGCTTGGGAAGTACAAGTTGGCAACAAATAGAGACGGTCTCTACCCAACAGCGGGCTCACAGTCTAGAAGGGGGAGACAGACAAGAAGACAAAACATATTAACAAAATAAAATAAATAGAATAAATATGTACAAATAAAATACATAAATAAATAGAGTAATAAATACGTACAAACATATTCATTCGTTCATTCAATCGTATTTATTGAGCACTTACTGTGTGCAGAGCACTGTACTAAGCGCTTGGGAAGTCCAAGTTGGCAACATATAGAGACGGTCCCTACCCAACAGTGGGCTCACAGTCTAGAAGGGGGAGGCAGAAAACAAAATAAAACATATTAACAAAATAAAATTAATAGAATAAATATGTACAAATAAATAAATAGAGTAATAAATACGTACAAACATAACATATATACAGGTGGTGTGGGGAGGGGAAGGAGGTAAGGCGGGGGAGATGGGGGGGGAGGGGACATAGTAAGCGCTTAACAAATACCATTATTATTATTCATTCAATCGTATTTATTGAGCCATTCCTGTGTGCAGAGCACTGTACTAAGCGCTTGGGAAGTCCAAGTTGGCAACATATAGAGACGGTCCCCACGCAACAGTGGGCTCACAGTCTAGAAGGGGGAGACAGACAAGAGGACAAAACATATTAACAAAATAAAATAAATAGAATAAATATGTACAAATGAAATGGAGTAATAAATACGTACAAACATATATACAGGTGGTGTGGGGAGGGGAAGGAGGGGACATAGTAAGCGCTTAACAAATACCATTATTATTATTCATTCAATCGTATTTATTGAGCGCTTACTGTGTGCAGAGCACTGTACTAAGCGCTTGGGAAGTCCAATCAATCAATCGTATTTATTGAGCGCTTACTGTGTGCAGAGCACTGTACTAAGCGCTTGGGAAGTCCAAGTTGGCAACATCTAGAGACGGTCTCTACCCAACAGCAGGCTCACAGTCTAGAAGGGGGACTTCATTCATAATTCATTATTATATTATATGTAATATATATGATTCATAACTGTGAATTATTACTCTATTATTTATTTTACTTGTACATATCAATTCTATTTATTTTATTTTGTTAGTGTGTTTGGTTTTGTTCTCTGTCTCCCCCTTTTAGACTGTGTGGGTAGGGACTGTCTCTAGATGTTGTCAACTTTATACTTCCCAAGCGCTTAGTCCAGTGCTCTGCACACAGTAAGCGCTCAATAAATACGATTGATTGATTGAATGAATCAATCAATCAATCAATCAATCAATCGTATTTATTGAGCGCTTACTGTGTGCAGAGCACTGGACTAAGGGCTGGGGAAGTACAAATTGGCAACACATAGAGACAGTCCCTACGCAACAGTGGGCTCACAGTCTAAAAGGGGGAGACAGAGAACAAAACCAAACATACCAACAAAATAAAATAAATAGGATAGAAATGTACAAGTAAAATAAATAAATGAACGAACGAACGAACGAGCAACCTGTTGCGGGCCGGTCCCTCCTCCTCCTCCTCCTCCTCCTGCCCCCCGTGCGGCTCGGCGCTGATTGACAGCCGGGCGCGTCCAATGGCGTGCGCGGATGGCGCGGCCCTGGAGCCCCCATTGGCGGGGGCGGGAGGGTGGGCGGGGTTTCCCCGACCGCTCGTGGTGCTCCCGAGCGGAGCCGAGCGAGGCACAGCCGGCCCCAGGGCCACTGCAGCCTCCCCTCGTGGGCTCGGGTCTCTGCTGGCCCCCAGGGCCACTGCAGCCTCCCCTCTTGGACTCGGGATTCTGCTGGTCCCCGGGGCCACTCCAGTCTCCCCTCGTGAGCTCGGGTCTCTGCTAGCCCCCAGGGCCACTCCAGCCTCACCTCTTGGGCTCAGGTCTGTACTAGCCCCCTGGGCCACTCCAGCCTCCCCTCGTGGGCTCGGGATCCTGCTGGCCCCCTGGGCCACTCCAGCCTCACCCCGTGGGCTCAGGTCTGTACTAGCCCCCAGGGCCACTCCAGCCTCCCCTCTTGGGCTCGAGATCCTGCTGGTCCCCTGGCCCACTCCAGCTTCCCCTCGTGGGCTCGGGTCTCTGCTAGCCTCGGGGTCACTCCAGCCTCCCGTCGTGGGCTCAGGTCTGTACTAGCCCCCAGGGCCACTCCAGCCTCCCCGAGTGGGCTCGGGTCTCTGCTGGCCCCCTGGGCCACTCCAGTCTCCCGTCGAGGGCTCAGGTCTGTACTAGCCCCCAGGGCCACTCCAGCCTCCCCTCGTGGGCTCGGGATCCTGCTGGTCCCCGGGGCCACTCCAGTCTCCCCTCGTGAGCTCGGGTCTCTGCTAGCCCCCAGGGCCACTCCAGCCTCACCTCTTGGGCTCAGGTCTGTACTAGCCCCCAGGGCCACTCCAGCCTCCCCTCGTGGGCTCGGGATCCTGCTGGTCCCCGGGGCCACTCCAGTCTCCCCTCGTGAGCTCGGGTCTCTGCTAGCCCCCAGGGCCACTCCAGCCTCACCTCTTGGGCTCAGGTCTGTACTAGCCCCCTGGGCCACTCCAGCCTCCCCTCGTGGGCTCGGGATCCTGCTGGCCCCCTGGGCCACTCCAGTCTCCCGTCGTGGGCTCAGGTTTGTACTAGCCCCTAGGGCCACTCCAGCCATCCCTCTTGGGCTCGGGATCCTGCTGGTCCCCGGGGCCACTCCAGTCTCCCTTCGTGGGCTCAGGTCTCTGCTAGCCCCCAGGACCACTCCGGCCTCCCATCGTGGGCTCAGGTCTGTACTAGCCTCCGGCCCACTTCAGCCTCCCCTCGTGGGCTCGGGTCTCTGCTAGCCCTGGGTGCTACTCCAGCCTCCCCGCGTGGGCTCGGGTCTCTGCTAGCCCTCGGTGCTACTCCAGTCTCCCGTCGTGGGCTCGGGTCTCTGCTAGCCCTCGGTGCTACTCCAGTCTCTCGTCGTGGGCTCGGGTCTCTGCTAGCCCCCGGGGCCACTCCGGTCTCCCCTCGTGGGCTCAGGTCTGTACTAGCCCCCAGCCCACTCCAGCCTCCCGTAGTAGGCTCGGGTCTGTACTAGTCCCCGGGCCACTCCAGCCTCCCCTCATGGGCTCAGGTCTCTGCTAGCCCTCGGTGCTACTCCAGCCTCCCCGCGTGGGCTCCGGATTCTGCTGCTCCCCCGGGCCACCCCAGCCTCCCCTCGTGGGCTCGGGTCTCTGCTAGCCCCCGGGGCCACTCCAGCTTCCCGTCGTGGGCTCAGGTCTGTACTAGCCCCCGGCCCACACCAGCCTCCCCTCGTGGGCTCAGGTCTGTACTAGCCCCCGGGACCACTCCACCCTCCCCTCGTGGGCTCGGGTCTCTGCTAGCCCTCGGTGCTACTCCAGCCTCCCCTCATAGGCTCGGGTCTGTACCAGCCCCCTGGGCCACTCCAGCCTCCCCTCGTGGACTCGGGTCTCTGCTAGCCCCCAGTTCCACTCCAGCCTCCCTTAATGGGCTCGGGTCTCTGCTAGCCCCCAGTTCCACTCCAGCCTCCCTTAATGGGCTCGGGTCTCTGCTAGCCCCCGGGGCTCCTCCAGCCTCCCCTTGTGGGCTCAGTTCTCTGCTAGCCCCCGGAGCCCCTCCAGCTTCCCCTCACGTGGGTTAGAGACTCTGCTAGGTCCCGGAGCAGCTCCGGCCTCCCCTCGTGGGCTTCGGTCTCTACTTGCCCCTGGGGCCTTTGCGGCCTCCCCGAGTGGACACGGGGCTTCCATGGCTCCCGGGGCCACGCCGCTTCACACCTCCCGGACTAGGACCCCGCAGCCCGGCGGTGGCCCCTTCTGGACCCCGGCCCCGAGGCTGCCCGGCCTCCTCCTCCTCCTCCTCCTGCTGCTGCTGTCGCCGTCGCCATCGCTGGCCGGCGAGGACCCGGGGCCTTCGGGACCCCACGCCAAAGAGGCCATCGTGCTGGCCAACCGGGGGCTGCGGGTACCCTTCGGCCGCACGGCCTGGCTGGACCCGCTGCGTGACCTGGTGGTGCGGGTGGCTCCCGGGGACCGCTGCCACCTGTCCGTCCTGGGCGACGAGGGCCCGGTGCGGCCTCCCGGCCGCCTCCGGCCCCGCCGCTTCCCCTGCCACTTCGGCCCCGGCCGGGTCCGCTACACGCACCTGGGCGCCCGCAGCCCCGCGCGGGACCGGGTCCGCCTGCGGCTGCGCTACGATCAGCCCGACCGGACCGTGCTGCTGCCCCTGGTCTTGGAGGTGGAGGTGACCTTCTCCCAGCTGGAGGTCGTGACCCGCAACCTGCCCCTCGACGTGGACCGCCCGCTGGGCACCAGCCCGCCCCTGGACGGCCGCAACCTGGACTTCGCCTACCGGCCCGAGGACCAGGACTGCCGGGTGGGGGTCGTGCCCGGGCTGGGAGGACTGCCCCGCTACGGGGAGGTGCTCCACGCCCCGGGAGCCGGAGAGGGGCCGCCGCCCCGGGAGGCGGAGGACGAGGACGACGAGCGGGCCGGGCCCGGGCGACCCTGGATGGTGGACTGCGGGACCTTTCTGCGGCGCGGGGTGCGCTACCGCCACACGGCCCCCGGCCGCTCCCCCGACCGCGACTGGGTGCCCATGGCGGTGGAGCTGCGGCCCCGGGGGGCCCCGGACGGGAGCCCGGCCCTGAAGCGGGAGCACTTCCAGATCCTGGTGCGGATCCGCGGCGGGGCCCGGAACACGCCGCCCAGGCCCAGCTTCGTGGCCATGATGATGATGGAGGTGGACCAGTTCGTCCTGACCGCCCTGACCCCGGACATGCTGGCCGCCGAGGACGCCGAGACCCCCGGGGACCTGCTGGTGTTCAACCTCACCTCGCCCTTCCAGCCGGGCCAGGGCCAACTGGTGAGCACCGACGACCGCGACCTGCCCCTCTCCTCCTTCAGCCAGCGGGACCTGCGCCTGCTCAAGGTGGCCTACCAGCCTCCGGCCGAGGACGCCGACCGGGAGCGGCTCTTCGAGCTGGAGCTGGAGGCGGTGGACCCCGAGGGCGCCACCTCCGACCCCTTCGCCTTCATGGTGGTGGTGAAGCCCATGAACACGCTGGCCCCCGTGGTCATCCGCAACGCCGGGCTGATCCTGTACGAGGGCCAGTCCCGGCCGCTGACCGGGCCGCCCGGCGGCCCCCGCAACCTGGTCGTCGGCGACGAGGACGACCTGGAGGCCGTGCGGCTGGAGGTGGTGGCCGGCCTGCGGCACGGGCACCTGGCCCTGCTGGGCCCCCCCGGCGCCGGCCCGCGGCCCGGCGGCCGCTTCACGGTGGCGGACCTGGAGGCCGGCCGGGTGGTCTACCGGCACGACGCCGGCGACGGCTCCCTCAGCGACAACCTGGTGCTGCGCATGGAGGACGGGGGCGGGCGGCATCGGGTGCAGTTCCTCTTCCCCATCACCCTGGTGCCCACCGACGACCAGCCGCCCGTCCTCAACGCCAACACGGGGCTGGCGCTGGCCGAGGGGGACACGGTCCCCATCCCGCCCCGGGCCCTGAGCGCCACGGACGTCAACTCGGACGACGCCCGGCTGCTCTTCGCGCTGGAGCCGCCCTACTCGGCGGCGGGGCAGCTGCTGATCCGCCGGGCCCTGCCCCCGGAGGGCGAGGAGGGGCCCCCGGGCGGCCCCTGGAGGAGGGTGGCGGACCCCCAGCGCGGGGTGCTCTACGAACGGCCGGTGACCGAATGGCTGCAGCGGGACATCGTGGCGGGGAGGCTCTTCTACCGCCACGTGGGGCCCCACAGCCCCGGGCCGGGCCCCGTCACGGACCAGTTCCACTTCACGGTGCGGGACGACCACGACCCGCCCAACCGGTCCGGGCGGCAGAGCTTCGTGCTGCGCGTCCACCCCGTGGACCGGCTGCCCCCCGAGCCGGGGAGCGGCTGCCCGCTGCGCATGGTGGTGCAGGAGTACCAGCTCACCCCCCTGAGGAAGAAGTGGCTCCGCTACACCGACCTGGACACCGACGACCGGGAGCTGCGCTACACGGTGACCCAGCCCCCGACGGACACGGACGAGAACCGGGCCCCGGCTGCGCTGGGCACCCTGGTGCTGACCGACGACCCCGTGGCGCCGGTCACCCACTTCACCCAGGCCCAGGTCAACCACCACAAGATCGCCTACCGGCCGCCGGACCAGGAGCTGGGGGTGGCGGCCCGGGTGGCCCAGTTCCGGTTCCGGGTGGAGGACCGGGCGGGCAACGCGGCCTCGGGGACCTTCGCCTTCCACCTGCAGCCCGTGGACAACCAGCCCCCGGAGATCCTCAACACGGGCTTCACCGTCCAGGAGAGGGGCCGCCACGTCCTGACCCGGGCCGAGCTGGATGCCACCGACGCGGACACGGAGGCGGCCCGGCTGTCCTTCACCCTCACCCGGGTCCCCGAGCACGGGGAGCTGCGGCGGGCCGGGGAGAGGCTCGCCGTGGGCCGGTCCTTCCACCTGGAGGACGTCGGGCAGGGAAGGATCGCCTACCTGCACAACGGCGACGAGTCCCCCAGCGACAGCTGCTCCGTCGAGGTGAGCGACGGGCTCCACGTGGTGCCCGTCACGCTCAGGGTGAGCGTGCGCCCGGTGGACGACGAGGTGCCCACGCTGACTCTGCCCCCGGGCACCCTGGGCTCCTTCCTGGACGTCTTGGAGAACGGGACGGCGGAGATCACGGCCGGCGTCATCAGGGGCACCGACGAGGACACCGACGACCTGATGCTGACCTTCCTGGTGGAAGACCCCCCGGCCTTCGGGGAGATCCTGGTCAACGGGAGGCCGGCCGGGCAGTTCTCCCAAAGGGAGATCCTGGAGGGCGCCGTGGCCTACGCCCACACCGGCGGCGAGATCGGCCTCCTCCCCAGAGAGGACACCTTCAACCTGACCCTGTCGGACCTGTCTCGGGAGTGGACCGTGGGCGGTAACGTCGTGCGGGGGGTGACGGTGTCGGTGACCGTCCTCCCCGTGGACAGCCAGGCCCCGGAGGTGGCCGTGGGGGAGCGATTCCTGGTGGCGGAGGGGGACAAGAGAGTCATCACGCCGTCCCACCTCAGCGTCCGGGATGGCGACACGCCCGGCGACGCCGTCTTGTGCACCATCGTGATCCAGCCCGCCTCCGGGTACGTGGAGAACATCTCCCCCGGCCCGGGCTCGGAGAAGTCCCGCGCGGGCATCGCCATCAGCGCCTTCACGCTGAAGGACATCGGGCAAGGCCACGTGTTTTACGTGCAGAGCGTCCACAGGGGCGTGGAGCCGGTGGAGGACCGGTTTGCTTTCCGCTGCTCCGACGGGGTCAATTTCTCCCCCAGGCACTTCTTCCCCGTCGCCATCGTCCCCACCAACGACGAGCCGCCCGAAATGTTCGTGCGGGAGTTCCTGGTGATGGAGGGCATGAGCCTGGTGATCGACACGCCCATCCTCAACGCCGCCGACGGCGACGTCCCGCCCGACGACCTGACCTTCGTCCTCACCCGGCCCCCCGCCCACGGCCGCGTCGTGACCCAGCTGATCAACGGGACGGCGCCGGCGGAGAGCTTCACCCTGGACCAGATCGTCGAGAGCTCCAGCGTCATCTACGAGCACGACGACTCCGAGACGCTGGCGGACAGCTTCGGCGTCCGGCTGACCGACGGCCGGCACGCCGTGGAGCGGACGGTGCTCGTCGTCGTGATCCCCGTCGACGACGAGACCCCCCGGATGGCCGTCAACAACGGCCTGGACGTCGCGGTCGGCGAGACCAAGGTCCTCAGCGCCAGGGCGCTCGTGGCGACCGACTTGGACTCCGACGATCGGACCCTGGTGTACGTTGTCCGCCGCGGGCCGGGCCACGGCGTCCTGCAGCGGCGGCTGCCTGCCGGCGGGCTGGAGAACATCACGCTGGGGATGAACTTCACCCAGGGCGAGGTGGACGGGGGCCTCCTCCGGTACGTGCACACCGGGCGGGAAGGCGTCCGGGACCTGATCAAATTCGACGTGACCGACGGGACCAACCCCCTCATCGACCGCTACTTCTACGTGACCGTCGGGGGCGTCGACGTAGTCTTCCCGGATGTGGTCAGCAAGGGGGTGTCCCTGAAAGAAGGCGGGAGGGTCACCCTCACCACGGACCTGCTGAGCACCAGCGACCTGAACAGCCCCGACGAGCAGCTGGTCTTTAGCATCACCAGGGCCCCGACGCGGGGCCGCCTGGAGTGCACGGATCGGGCGGGGGTGCCCATCGCCTCCTTCACTCAGCTCCAGCTCGCCGGGAACAAGATCTACTACGTCCACACGGCGGACGACGAGGTCAAGATGGACGGCTTCGAGTTCGAGGTCACCGACGGCCGCAACCCCGTCTTCCGCACCTTCCGGATCTCCATCGGCGACGTGGACAACAAGAAGCCGGTGGTCACCGTCCACCCGCTGGTGGTGAACGAGGGGGAAAGCAGGCTCGTCACGCCCTTCGAGCTGGACGTGGAAGACCGGGACACGCCCGACCGGCTCCTGAGGTTCACGGTCACCCAGCCCCCGGCCCACGGCCAGCTCCTGATGAACGGCACCCGGCCCGTCCGGACCTTCACCAAGCAAGACCTGAACGAGAACCTCATCAGCTACAGGCACGACGGGACGGAGTCCGCCCGAGACGGCTTCTCCTTCACCGTGACCGACGGCACCCACGCGGACTTCTACGTCTTCCCCGACACGGTGTTTGAGACCGGGCGGCCCCAGACCGTGGCCATCCGCATCATCGCCGTGGATAACAGCGCGCCTCGGGTCGTGGTGAACCGGGGGGCCTCCACCCTGCGCCTTCTGGCCACCACGGGCCACTTGGGCTTCCTGATCACCAACAAAGCCCTGAGGGCGCGGGACGAGGACAGCGCGCCGGTCTCCCTGAGGTTTCGGGTGACCGGAGCTCCGCGCCACGGCTCCCTCCTCCACCTGGGCAGAGGCAACCACAGCGTTGACCAGTTTACGCAAGGTACCCTTCCCCGTCCCTTTGTCCCGGGCCCGGCGGGATGGATTTCTTGGCGCAGGGCTGGAGTTGGGGGGGGTGACTCCGTCGATCAATCGATCGGCGGTATGTATTGAGCACCTACTGCGTCCAGAGCACTGCATGGAAGCAGTGACCTCATCTGTAAAATGGGGATGAAGACTGTGAGCCCCCCAGTGGGACAACCTGATCACCTTGTAACCTCCCCAGCGCTTAGAACAGTGCTCTGCACATAGTAAGCGCTTAATAAATGCCATTATTATTATTATTTGAAAAAAAAAGGAGACACAGAGTAAAGCTTTTTCTGTCTATGCATTCGCGTCCTGGTAAATTCAGGGCAGTGGAGCGGAGGTGACACCATGTTGCCGTTTTCTTTTCTGGCTCTGATTTGGAATTCATGAAGTGCGCGGTGCCTTAGGGATTATAATAAAAATGATAATTATGCTGTTTGGTAAGTATTTACTATGTGCCAAGCACTGTTCTAAGCACCGAGGTAGAGACAGTCATCAGGTTGTCCCACTTGGGGCTCACAGTCTTCATCCCCATTTTACAGATGAGGTAACTGAGATACAGAGATGTGAAGTGACTTGCCCAGGGTCGCGCGGCGGACGAGTGGCGGAGCCGGGATTCGAACCCATGACCTCGGACTCCCAGGCCCGGGGTCTTTCCACTGAGCCACGCTGCTTATCCCAGAAGCCCATGTTCCTGCAGACTTCCTGTTACCTTTTCCAGCCGCTGCTTTTTTAATTTTGCCACTTGGATTCCCAACCTGGACCGATAGCAGGGATACTCCTTTCTTCCATAGTCACACCCTATCACATTACTGTATTTATTTGTTTATTTATTTTACTTGTACATATCTATTCTATTTATTTTATTTTGTTAGTATGTTTGGTTTTGTTCTCTGTCTCCCCCTTTTAGACTGTGAGCCCACTGTTGGGTAGGGACCGTCTCTATATGTTGCCAACTTGTACCTCCCAAGCGCTTAGTACAGTGCTCTGCACACAGTAAGCGCTCAATAAATACAATTGATGATGATGATGATGATGGAGTTGATGGAAATGATCCCTCCCCTCCAGCAGCTCACAGTCCACCGACAACGTTTTACTGTGCTCTCCCAAACGTTTAGTACACGTGGAAAGCCCTGGATGGATTCGAAGAGCCAACGGTGTAGAAAGCCACGATTTGAGGTCCTTTCATCTCAGATTGGAAACTCTGGTTTGCTGGAGCTCTGGGCCGAGAGAGGCAGAGAGTCCAACGCAAAAAGTGGTGATGCTCATTGTCCCTGTGGAATTGGCACCCACTAAAGACTAATAATAATAATAATGGCGTTTATTAAGCGCTTACTATGTGCAAAGCACTGTTCTAAGTGCTGGGGAGGTTACATGGTGATCAGGTTGTCCCACGGGGGGCTCACAGTCTTCATCCCTGTTTTACAGATGAGGTCACTGAGGCACAGCAAAGGGTAGTGACTTGCCCAAAGCCACACAGCTTTGGGTCCCTGTCATTCATTTATTTATTCATTTATTGGAGGTTATTTATTAACCTGTTATTCATTTATTGGAGGTCCCTGTCATTCATTTATTCATTCCGTCGTATTTATTGAGCGCTTACTCTGTGCAGAGCACTGTACTAAGCGCTTGGGAAGGACAAGTTGACACTTGCTAGAAGAGTCTAGAAGTCCTATGAGCTTTGGACATGTGTATTTTTATGCGGTGGGAAGTTGAGATGGCGGGAATTTTGAGTGCGAATAGAGTGGAATCAAAGAAAATGCCCCTCTGAAAATCCCTCCATGGTCAAAAAAAAGAAAGAAAAAAAAGTATTCGTTTGGATGGGAGTGGTAAATAATGCAGAATGTGGAGCAAAAGGTTGAAATATTTTCCAGGCCAATCCAAGAACCACACCTATTTACCTCTAGTCTTGAATTCAGATAGAATTTGACAGGGAGGGTGTGTATCCCCCAACTCCAGCCTGCAGCAGCTGGATAATTATGTGCAAACATGGGAGAAGAAATCCAAAAAAAAAAAAAAAAAAAAAAAGGCCTTCCCATGGCAGACAAATCTGTCCAGCAAAGTCGTAGATATTAAAAGCAAAATGGGCCGGCATTCATTCCTACAAGTCGGGGCTGGAATTTGGTTCCCAGCAGATATTTTTGGAGATTAGATAAGTGAGTAAGAATAGGGGAATGACATTAAGGATTTGCCTTTCTCTGATTTCCAGCCAAGGAAATGATCTGCGTGGCTTGGGTAGAAGCTGCCCTGTGTATTAGCTCTAAATTTTGATCATGAAGGTGCGGGTGGAGTCCTTTATTTTGACTGGGATCTGAAGGGTTGAGGCACTTTTACATTTTTTTCCCCAATGAAAAACCGCTTTTAGAAAGACATCGAAACGACGACTATGTCCACATAACCCTCTTTTAACCAGGAAGTCAAATTTCCGTTTTAGTTGCTGTTGTAAAAGTCTCTGCCATAGCAGATGGCTGGATGTGATCGTGCCGAGTTCATGAAGGGATGCAGTGCAGGAGAAGATGGAGACACTGGCCAGGAGTTTAGTTTCAAAGGAGCGTATTGGTGTTTGCAGCTGAAGCGTTAATACAGCCCAGAAGTTGAACATGGGAAGATTGGGTAGAATAAGGGAAATAAGATCTGCCGTGAATTTAACAAATTTGAAGATAATCTGTTCATCTCTTAGATGGTGTCTGATAACCGGTTGGCGGGTTGATTTTTCTCCTGCCAGTGCCTCTGGGCCATCGCAAAGGGAATGTTTACATGTTCTCGTGATATGTTTCAGGTGGATAGAGAGCCTAGGGATGGCGTTATTTCTACTTTGATCTTGCCTACATTTTTTGGAGTTTACACGGCAATAGCGCTGTAGTTGAAGCCTTCGCTTGCTTGACCTAAAAAGCTCTAGGTCTAGTTTTTGAACGATAGGCTAGGGAAAGCAAAATGAAAGAGCTTCTTAGCTCAGCGTGCCTGCCCCAACTTGGAAGGGAAAGGGGGTGACCTCCATGCTTTTGCTTTTGAAACGAGGTGTCTTAAAAAATCACTTAGGAAATGGAGCTGTTCCTCCAATAATGCCATTCCAAAGTGCAATAGGAAGATGTCTATTTATTGAGAAATGGAACTGCCCTTCCTAATCTCATCATCATCATCATCATCAATCGTATTTATTGTATATATGTATATATGTTTGTACATATTTATTACTCTATTTATTTATTTATTTTATTTGTACATATCTATTCTATTTATTTTATTTTGTTAGTATGTTTGGTTTTGTTCTCTGTCTCCCCCTTTTAGACTGTGAGCGCACTGTTGGGTAGGGACTGTCTCTATATGTTGCCAATTTGTATTTCCCAAGCGCTTAGTACAGTGCTCTGCACATAGTAAGCGCTCAATAAATACGATTGATGATGATGATGATGATTTATTGAGCGCTTACTATGTGCAGAGCACTGTACTAAGCGCTTGGGAAGTACAAATTGGCAACATATAGAGACAGTCCCTACCCAGCAGTGGGCTCACAGTCTAAAAGGGGGAGACAGAGAACAAAACCAAACATACTAACAAAATAAAATAAATAGAATAGATATGTACAAGTAAAATAAATAAATAGAGTAATAAGAGCATTTAATTTCTCTTAGTGCCATCAATTCCCCAAGATTCAGAGACAGTGTGACCAGCTGGAAAGAACCCAGGACTGGGAGTCAGAGAACTAGGGCTTGAGTTCCAGATCTACCACTGGCCTGCTGGGCGATCTTGGACAAGTCACTAACCCTCTCTGGGCCTCATTTTCCTCCTCTATAAAATGGGAGTTGAAAGCATGAGCTCCCTGTGGATCAGGGACTGCATCTGCTCTTGCACCTACCTTAGCGCTTAGCAAGTGTTTGGGGAAAAAAGTAAGCATTTAAGAAATGCCGTTATAATAATCAGATTTAGGCCTTCCCAGACTGAGCCCCTTCCTTCCTCTCCCCCTCGTCCCCCTCTCTATCCCCCCCATCTTACCTCCTTCCCTTCCCCACAGCACCTGTATATATGTATATATGGTTGTACATATTTATTACTGTATTTATTTTACTTGTACATATCTATTCTATTTATTTTATTTTATTAGTATGTTTGGTTTTGTTCTCTGTCTCCCCCTTTTAGACTGTGAGCCCACTGTTGGGTAGGGACTGTTTCTATATGTTGCCAATTTGTACTTCCCAAGCGCTTAGTACAGTGCTCTGCACATAGTAAGCGCTCAATAAATACGATTGATTGATTGATTCAACACATTCTCTGTTTTATACAGGGATCCACAGTCTAAAGGGGAGGGGGAGAGAACAAGTATTGTACCACAGTTTCGCAAAAGAGGAAACTGAAATCCAGATAAGTTAGAGGAAATCCAGATAAGTTAGAGAAGCAGCGTTGTCTGGGATGGAGCATGGGCCTAGGAATCAAAAGGACCTGGGTTCTAATCCCAGCTCCGCTACTTGTCTGCTGTGAGACCTTGGTTAAGTCACTTCACTTCTCTGGGCCTCAGTTACATCATTTGTAAAATGGGGATTAAGACAGTGAGCCCCATGTGAGACATGGACTGTGTCCAACCTGATTACCCGTATTTAACCCAGCGCTTAGAACAGTGCTTGGCCCGTAGTAAGCACTTAATAATAATAATGGTGGTTTTTCTGAAGTGCTTGCTTTGTGCCAAGCACTGTTCTAAGCGCTGGGGTAGATACAAGGTAATCAGGTTGTCCCTCGTGGGGCTCACAGTCTTAATCCCCATTTTGCAGGTGAGGTAACTGAGGCACAGAGAAGTCGAGTGACTTGCCCAAGGTCACACAGCAAGAAGTAGAATTGTGGATCTCCGTACTCTCAGGCCCTGGATCTTTCCTCTAAATTACACTGCCTCTCTAAGCTCCTCCACTGCTTCTAGAAGGTGTTTCCCTCATGCTGTTGTACGGAGGCAACCGCAGGGCAAGATAGCCTGAGGTCTTAACTTGGACTTTGAACTGAGTAGTAGCCGGATGATGTGGGGCAAGTAGTAGTAGTAACGCTAGTTTAGCACTGAATAAGTGCTGGAACAGAATACTCTGAATTAGACACAGCCCCTGGCCCTCAAGCATTGAACCAAGATCTCCCTATGAGCAAAGCATTGTGAGTTACTCCTGCAGTAACTAAGGAATAACCTACACCTCGGAAGAATCTGACTTCAGTGGCAGGAAACCATTTTAAGTTTCTCCGCCCTGTGTAAATTTAAGGTCTTTATAAGTTTGACATCCTGTTTCATCATCAATCGTCATCAATCGTATTTATTGAGCGCTTACTGTGTGCAGAGCACGGTACTAAGCGCTTGGGAAGTACAAGTTGGCAACATATAGAGACGGTCCCTACCCAACAGTGGGCTCACAGTCTAAAAGGGGGAGAAAGAGAACAAAACCAAACATACTAACAAAATAAAATAAATAGAATAGATATGTACAAGTAAAATAAATAAATAAATAGAGTAACAAATATGTACAAACATACATACATATATACAGGTGCTGTGGGGAAGGAAAGGAGGTAAGATGGGGGTGATGGAGAGGGGGGTGAGGGGGAGAGGAAGGAAGGGGCTCAGTCTGGGAAGGCCTCCTGGAGGAGGTTTCCCTAATATATGGACTGCCCTGTAAGTTTAGCTACCGTGATTCGTATCGATCCCTATCTAATATCAAATAAATGGATGGCTTTGGCCTGGGGTCAAACCTGCCAATGGAAAAACAAGTAACCTGTCTTTTCTTGAGGAAGGCAAATTCATGGTTTGCATCCGTGATGCCCAGAACATCTCTGACCTGACCGAAGTAAACATTAACTCCCCAAGCACCAAGCTCCGATATGTAATTTGCAGTGGTTGAGGGAAAAGGTCCCTTTTTTCCACCTGATCACTTCATTAAACTGCCTAATCTCACTTTAAGTTTCATCTGCAGGTCATTGTTTTCATTGAGAACGTTGTTGAGTGGAACATTTAAATGCACTGGTTTTCCTCAAGTGGACTGACTCTTAGTCAAGTTAATATTTCAGGAGGTGTTCACAAAAGGCCTTGGCTAAAGAGTTGCCAGTTACTCAATATCAAACATGCATTCTTGAAAGCATTAAGAGATTTTATGTACTCAGCCCCCCAGGGGATCATTTAAAATTTTGTTAATAGCAAAAACATCTAGAGTACTCACTTATCAAACAAGTTCTGCATAACTGTTCATGCTATTTTACATTTTGACTAGAGTTTGAATGCAGCCTTGGAAATAACACCTTGCCTGGTCACTCCCTGTAAGTGTTAATTTTGTAATGTGAATAGAAAAATAATAAGAAGAAGAACTTCTGATATTTAAGTGCTCACCACTTATGCCAGGCACTTTTTTAAGCAGTGGGGTAGATGAAAGGTGTATATCTGTATATATCATTTATTTAATTATCTGTTTGTTTATATTATTGTCTGTCTCCCCCTCTAGACTGTGACCTTGTAATGGGTAGGGAATGTGTTTGATGTTATAGCGTACTCTCCCAAGCGCTTAGTACAGTGCTTTGCACACAGTCAGCATTCAGTAAATATGATTAACGAGGTAATCGGGTCAGAAAAAAATCACTGTCCCTCATGATGATGATGATGGCATTTGTTAAGCGCTTACTATGTGCAAAGCACTGTTCTAAGCGCTGGGGGGGATGCAAGGTGATTAAGTTGTCCCACGTGGGGCTCACGGTCCTAATCCCCATTTCACAGATGAGGTAACTGAGGCTCAGAGAAGTGAAGTGACTTGCCCAAGGTCACACAACAGACATGTGGTGGAGCCGGGATTCACACCCGTGACCTCTGACTCCAAAGCCCGGGCTCTTTCCACTGAGCCACGCTGCTTCTCTCATGGGGCTCACGGTCTAAAGAAGAGGGAGAACAGGTCCTTAATCCCCAGCTGTCGGCTGAGGAAACCAAGGCCCAGAGAAGTTAAGCGATTCGCCCAAGTTCACACAGCAGAGTTTGGAGCCGGGATGGAAACCCGAGTCCTTCTGAATCCCAGGCTCCTGCTCTATCCACTAGGCCATGATGTTTCTCTGGGTTCCAGTCAATCAATCGTATTTATTGAGCACTTACTGTGTGCAGAGCACTGTACTAAGCGCTTGGGAAGTACAAGTTGGCAACATATAGAGACAGTCCCTACCCAACAGTGGGCTTACAGTCTAGAAGGGGGAGACAGAGAACAAAACCAAACATTGGGCCTGTTCAGCCGGACACCCCCTCTCCGGAGCCGTTCCTTGGATAGAGGTCTTTTCCCCTGACGGCCGGTGCCCGGCAGACGTTCTCCTGTTGGTCTAGCTGGGATCAAAGCCCAGATCTCCCGATCCCCAAAGCTATCCTTTCTCCACTGGACCACTCTGCTCTGCTCGCTCTAGCAGGGGGAAGATTATCATCATCATCATCAGTCGTATTTATTGAGCGCTTACTGTGTGCAGAGCACTGTACTAAGCGCTTGGGAAGTACAAATTGGCAACATATAGAGACAGTCCCTACCCAACAGCGGGCTCACAGTCTAAAAGGGGAGACAGAGAACAAAACCAAGCAAACTAACAAAATAAAATAAATAGAATAGATATGTACAAGTAAAATAAATAGAGTAATAAATATGTACAAACATATATACATATATACAAGTTCTGTGGGGAAGGGAAGGAGGTAAGATGGGGGGATGGAGGGGGGGCGAGGGGGAGAGGAAGGAAGGGGCTCAGTCTGGGAAGGCCTCCTGGAGGAGGTGAGCTCTCAGTAGGGCCTTGAAGGGAGGAAGAGAGCTAGCTTGGCGGAGGGGCAGAGGGAGGGCATTCCAGGCCCGGGGGAGGACGTGAGCCGGGGGTCGATGGCGGGACAGGCGAGAACGAGGTACGGTGAGGAGATTAGTGGTGGAGGAGCGGAGGGTGCGGGCTGGGCACCCTCCTGGAAGATAGCTCACTACATTTGGTAGGTGCTAATGCCCCCCTAATCTACTACCAGGTTTAATAACGATAGCCTTTTGATTCTTTTCCAGCCGACATCGATGATCTGAAAATATGCTACGTTTTAAGAGAAGGCCACAACGCTACTAGTGACGTTTTCCACTTCACGGTTGAAGACGGAGGTGAGTAGGTTGCATCCTGCAGAGCCTTTGCTGGTGGAGGGGCTCCTCTTGTTGGCGGTTTAGGCGGACGTTCAGGTTAATTACGGGAAATCCGTACAAGCTGCTGTTTCCTAGCAGGGATTTTGGCTGGGCTGCGTTGTTGTTATTTGGACTGGAGCGGGTTTGGTGTTCTGTATCGGTTGCCCCCGGCTTTTGGGAGGTGGGTATCTACACTGATGAACTTGAGCAGCTTCACTCAGAGAAGTGATGTTTTCTGTTCAGCCAGTTTCGTTAGCGGTGATCGGTGACAAAATTGGCAAATAGCATCCGCCCTACTTTAATCAAATCTCTTGATTTAGCCATCTCTCTGGGGTTTGACGGCTCTTTCTAATCAGGCTGTTCGCACCTAGCATGCCCCAGCAAAGTTGTGATATTTGTTAAACACTCGTGATGTGTGTCAAGCGCTGTGCTAAGCTCTGGAGTAGATACCATGCAATCAGATCAGACATAGTCGCTGTCATGGAGCTCACAGTCTAATGGGGATTCATTCATTCAATCGTATTTATTGAGAGCTTACTGTGTGCAGAGCACTGTACTAAGTGCTTGGGAAGTACAAGTTGGCAACATATAGAGACGGTCCCTACCCAACAGTGGGCTCACAGTCTAGAAGGGGGAGACAGACAACAAAACATATTAACAAAATAAAATAAATAGAATAAATATGTACAAATAAAATAAATAAATAAATAGAGTAATAAATACGTGCAAACATATATACATATATACCGGTGCTGTGGGGAGGGGAAGGAGGTAAGGCAGGGGAGGAATGGGGATGGAGAACAAGTATCCAAGCCCCATTTTTCAGAAAAAACTGAAGCCCGGGGAATTTTAGTGACTTGCCCCAGCTCACAGGAAAGGCGAGTGGTGGAGCCGGGATTAGAACCCAGGCCTCCTGGCTCCCAAGTCGGTGCTTTTGCCCATGAGGCCACACTGCTTCTCCAGTGCAAGGAAATCTGTTCACTACAGCAAGCAATAAAAACCTCACTTAAACTTTAACTTTCATTTTTGCCTCTCAGCAGGCACAGAACTGTATGAAATATTTTTCTGGTCCCACATCTGGCTATCGTAATGGTGTCGTGAGTGACCCTTAGGCCTTTAGTAGGAAAGAGCCCCGGCTTGGGAATCAGAGGGTCCTAACTGGCTCTGCCAGTTACCTGCTCTGTGACCTTGGGCGAGTCACTTCATTTCTCTCTGCCTCAATTTCCTCATCTGTCACATGGGGATTGAATGCCTGTTCTCCCTCCTACTTAGACTGTGAACCCCATTTAGGGCAGGGACTATGTCGGACCCGATTAATTTGTATCAGCCCAATGCTTAGAACAATGCTTAACACATAGTAAGTGCTTAAATACAATAATAGTAAATACCATAATTATAATAATAGGACATTTTAAATAAGTGTATTCTCCCCCCCCGACCCCCGCCAAAGGTGGTCCTAACTACTCCCCACCAAAAACCCAGGATTACAGAAGGGTTTCATATGCACCTGCGGATGGGTGTGAAACTGTGGATCACATCTATAAAAAAATGATATTCCAGGTTAACCCACGTTTTCGAATTTATACTCCAGTATGGTTTTCCTTCAAACTGCAGAAAAATGTCACAGAGCTCGACTGATGCAATGCCCTGAACCTATGGGATGTGAGAGACGTCTTTTACTTTTTTCTTTTATCTTTCTTTCTCTCCTCGGAAAGCAAGCCCAAAATTGCCAGTGTCCCAAAGGTTTTGCACATTCTTTAGCTGAGTGGCAGGGTACCTTTTCCCTCTAAGGACTATTATTTGTTCAAACTGTGGAAAATATGGGGTTATATCAGATTTCAAAATATTTAGTGAGAAATGGCCGCCTCCAGGGCTGGGTGTGTGTCTGGAATGGATGGTGATGTGGCAGGGACACTAATGGGGGTCTTTGTTGGAAATAACAACTCAATTATCCCATCAGGGTCTTTAGAATCTTTAATTTCACTTGCGAGACCAAAAAGCCCAGATCACTTTCTCTATTTTCCTCTCCCCTTAGAGACATCAAAGCACTGTGCAGTGTGGCTCAGGTAGATTCCAGGAGAATGTCAGCAACGCAGACATTTGCTTCTGTGATCCTGGTGTGCAGCCAGATCTTCCTGGGAGCTGAAGTCCAACATTCAGGGCAGAGAGATGCAGAATTTTAAAATTCACAAGTGTGTCAGAGGAGCTTTTCAGTTTCCTTCCTATTTCTCGGAGAATTCTCTGGCTTTTCCAAAGGCATCGGAATTCACAGGAGGGCAGTGTGTTGTGGAGCCACAAAATATCGTGGAACTGGGGTAAATCAGTCTTGAAATTGGGGGTTTCAGATGGTAACGTAGCGTTAAAACAGATTAAGCTAGCATGAAACACGTGGTCCTGGGAGGTAGGACTCTCAGATTCTAGTCCCGGCTCTGCCTCTGGCCTGCTCTGTGGCCTTGGGCGCCAACCTTCTCTGGGGCTCATTTTCTTTTGCAAATTTGGAGGTAAGATACCAGCTCTTTTTCCCACTTAGGCCGTGAGCACCTTGTGGGACAGGGATTGGGTCCGATCTGATAATCCTATATTATCCCAGAGCTTTGCCACCTACTAGAAGTAGTAATATGAATAATCGTATTTGTTAAGCACTTTCTCTGTGCAAGTACAATACTAAGTGCTGGGGTAGATGCAAGGTAATCTGGTCGGACACGGTCCCCGTCCTACGTGAGGCATGTAAGCTAAGTAGAAGGGTAGGAACAGGTTTTGAATTCCATTTAACAGCTGAGGAAACTGAGGCCCAGAGAAGTTAGGTTACTTACCTGAGGTCACCTGGCGGGCAAGTGGCAGAGCCAGAATTAGAACCCAGATCCTCTGCTCCTTCTGCTCCTAAATACTTAATAAATTCCGTGATTCGTATCATGTCTTGGCAGTGGGAATAGAGATGTGCTACAACAATAGCAATGCGAAGCAGTATGGTCTAGTGGATAGAGCACGGACTTGGCGGTCAGAGGGACCTGGGTGCTAATCCCGCCTCCACCACGTCTGCTGTGGTGGTTGGACTGTGAGCCCACTGTTGGGTAGGGACTGTCTCTATATGTTGCCAAATTGTACTTCCCAAGCGCTTAGTACAGTGCTCTGCACAAAGTAAGCGCTCAATAAATACGATGGATGATGATGATGATGCTGTGTGACCTTGGGCAAATCACTTAACGTCTCTGTGCCTCTGTTACCTCATCTGTAAAAAAAATGGGGATAAGACTGTGAGCCCCGTGTTTCACAGGACCTGTGTCCAGCCCGATTAACTTGTATCTACCCCAGCGCTTAGAACAGTTCTTGGCACACAGTAAGCGCTTAACAAGTACTGTAATTACTATTATTATAACTGGGAGGGCAGAGTCAGACCGGAGCGTTTTGTCAGTCCATCAAGCTGTTTTAAAAAGAACTTGCACAGAGGATTTTCTCTAGGATCTCGTGACTTGGGGCCTTCTTCGTGTCCTTAGTGGGTGTGGAGGAAAGGAAGTAGCTTCCACTTGGCATTGGGAGGGCAAAGAGGATGTTTCCATTCTGGCTGGCAGAACGCTGCATGAATTCTCCTGGGGCACGGGGCGACGTGGTCTTTCCAGGAAAGTTCTACCTATTGGCTTTGGGCATTCAGACAGGGCCAGTAGACATGATGGCAGAGATCCTTTCTACTGCTGAAGAAAGCTGGTCCTCAGCCAGCCTCATTGCTGCCCCATTCTGACTGGGCCACTGCCATCCAAACAGTTTTTCCTTTGGCCTCGATCCTTCCCACTTCACCGGAAGACATAAATAGTAGATTGACACTAGAGCGAAGTATGAGAAGTCGTTTCTATAAATATTCCCTTTGCTTGGCAGGGGCTTGGGAAGGTTACTGTACAGCAGGGGATCGACAAGGTACGTGAATCCCAGTTGGAGTGACCAAGACATTACCTGTGGGCTGGGCGTTTGGCCTGTCCACAGGCTAGAGCCGGCTCCGGAGAAAAAATGACCACGGAGGCAGTGATCAGGAAAATGAGGTCCCGAGAGCAAACACGAAGAGATTGTGCTGACTTATCGGGCTTTCGGGGGAAATTCCCTTGCTCTTGGCAATAAAATTAATTAGCGGTGACAGGAGAGTCCAATGCCTGACTGAAGTTATATTAGGGTAGGGAGGCAGCCTTAGTCTGGGATGTGGATATTTCTGGTTGGGGGAAAAGCAGAAGGGAATGAGGAAGGCCAGTTCAGAGAAAGGGTGTTGGCTGCTTAGGGTTGAATTTCTGCCTGTTCTGTTTTCTCAGGGCATAAATAGTCCAAGCCTTTGAAGGATCTGGAAATGAGGCATCTCAGTGTATGTTAAGTGAGTCCAAGGACCTCATCACATAACAGGAAGAATGTGTGTGTGTGCATATTTGTGTGTGTTGGGTGTGTGTGAGCCTGTTGTTGGGTGGGGACCATTTCTATATGTTGCCGATTTGTACTTCCCAAGCGCTTAGTACAGTGCTCTGCACACAGTAAGCGCTCAATAAATATGATTGAATGAATGATTGTGAAAGGGGGGGGCAGTGAGGCCACTCAGAGATGCTTGGGAGAGGAGGAAAGATGGAAATCCAGGGAAAAACCTGGCCATCAGGATCACAGCCTGGCTGGTTTCCCTCTAGCTCCTCATGCCCAGATCTCTCCTCTCTCTCTCTGCTGCACCGTCCTAAAGCTTCCCCAGTCTGACTGAGGCCCCAGCCTCTACGCTGTTATTAAGGGGTGCAGCAAGGAGGATGCTGATTGTCCTGGAGCTCTGGATTCTTGAACAGGAGCTCGTGGCATCTTTGCTAGGTTCTGCTGCCTTAATGTGGTCGGTCCCTTAACGGACTAGTGGAAAGAGTCAGGCCTGACAATGTAGACCCAATTTCTAGTCAGAGAAGCAGCGTGGCTCAGTGGAAAGAGCCCGGGCTTTGGAGTCAGAGGTCATGGGTTCAAGTCCCAGCTCCACCAACTGTCAGCTGTGTGACTTTGGGCAAGTCACTTCACTTCTCTGTGCTGCCTCAGTTACCTCATTTGTAAAATGGGGATAAAGACTGTGAGCCCCCCCATGGGACAACCTGATCATCTTGTAACCTCCCCAGCGCTTAGAACAGTGCTTTGCACATAGTAAGTGCTTAATAAATACCATCATTATTATTATTATTACTCTAATCCCAATTCCACCACTGGCCTGCTGTGAATGGCCTTAACAAGGTCATTCAATCATATTTATTGAGCGCTTACTGCATGCAGAGCATTGTACTAAGCACTTGCGATAGTACAGTTCAACAATAAACAGTGACATTCCCTGCCCACAACGAGCTCACAGTCTACAGTGGTAGTCTAGAGTAAGTCATTTGGCCTTTCTGGCCTCAGGTCCCTCGTCTGTAAAATGGGATTAAGATACTTTCTTTTTCTCCCTCAGACTGTGAGTTTCCTATGCGACAGAGATTGTATCCAATCTGATTGTGTAACTAGAACAGAGTTGAGCTCATAGCAAGCTCTCAGTGCCACTATTATTAAAATTCGATCCAATCAGGTCTGCCGGAATTCCAGTTCTCCCAGTTCTCCACAGCATTTCTCCTGTGGTCTTGATATATTTATCCTACATGCTGCTGCCATTCATCTTCACTCATCAGGAGTGAAATGACCGGGGATGAAATTTTCGGGTGTCAAAACAGAGGCCACCGATTTAAAAGCTATCGAAGGTTCAAGGCCGATCCCCGAGGTTGGAGGTTGGAGGGATGGTGGTGGTGTTGACGATGATGGGAAAGGTAGGAGGGGGAATGGGTTTAGGAAGGAAAATTAGTTCAGGAGAAACACTGGAGCAAAGAGGAGGCCCAGGAGGGGATGTCCCGGTTGGGGTGTTGAAGGCTGGAAGAGAGGGAACCTATTGGATGTATTATTAGGGGCCGGGGGGCTTGCACTAGTGTTAACTGGACAGATAATGCCAGACATGTCCCCAGGGTACACCTGTATTCTTTAAAGAAGCATGTGATCTCAGAATCGGGAGAAATGGGGAAGGAGGAAAGGGGATAGGACCTAAACTGGTAGCGTAGGAAAACTAGAGTGTGAAGTCCGACAAGCCAGAAACTGCTTTCCTGAATGTGTCCTCACAGGCCGATGACCAGGTATGAATAATTTCCATGGAATGTGCACATGCCCTGTGGAAAAATCCATTTGATGAGCCTGTCAATTTTGGAGTGTAGATAAAGGAGGTCTTGCTGGTTTCTTATCTTCCAGCTTTGACTTTCTAACTGATGCTGATCTTTCTAATTTATCAGGTAGAACGGGCAACTTCCAGAGCAGTGCCCTATCCTTCTTTACTCTTTTAATGAGGTCAAAGGGACAACATGTCAGGCTAATTCTGTTTGGCAAATAAGGAATATAGAGGTTCATTAACATTTAACTTCCTGCTACCAAGGGGTGAAGGACAACTCTTGGGAAATGGGGATGGATTTTGAAATGATTTTTACTTGCCGTTTTGGAGGGGCCAAAGGACTCCTCTGGAATGATTCAGCCCTTTTCTAGGAAGAGAAGAAATACATGGGAGCAACTATGTATTAGGGATTTTGTAAAGGAGCAAATACCTTGAGTGGAAAAAAACAATTTCTCAACCTGGTTTCCCTTTGATCCCAACTACAAGTTGGTTGCAAAATGGGTTCAGCTACTATTGGTTTGCCAGACCTGGATAAATTAATTTTCTGCTGAGCAGAGTGAGCTCAGGTGGTGTCCTTACTAAATGAACTAGAAGGCTTCTTGAGAAGTTTTGTGGTTAGGTTGCTTCTGCCAGCTGATTGATGGAGTCACAAGACCACGATCGCTACCTGGCAAGACCTTGATCATCTCTACCCCAGGCAACAAGTCGCAATTCTCCAACCCCAGGGCGAGATAACTTTGGCCAGACCCAATGAAGCAGAGCTGTGGGCAAATGACACATTTGATCAAAATTGAAGAAAATCCACAAAGTCCTAGTGGGGCACTTTTTGGGATCCCTTATACTTGAGTGGAACAAATGCGGGAAAATTATGATGTTTCTGCGAGCTGAGAGATTCAAAACTCTTTAGGTCTAGGCTGTGTTTAAAGATTCACTGATTATTCAAGCTACTTTTCCTAATTTATTTTCTCCATCTTAACCAGACCAAACTTCAAATATGAGCTGAGAGATTCAAAACTCATTAGGCCTAGGCTGTGTTTAAAGATTCACTGATAATTCAAGCTACTTTTCCCAATTTATTTTCTCCATCTTAACCAGACCAAACTTCAAATATAATATATATGTAATCAACTCTGAGTGAACAATTTAAAAAAATCCAAGGCCTTTATTTCTTCCTGCAGCTTTATGTAATGGTAAATATTCAAAGTACACCATGGGTGTCAAGAGGAAAGCTATTGTAGTTTTGAATGTACAGGAAATGGGAACTGCTGTTCATTGTTAAGGATCTTTTGTGCCTAGACTTCTTGTCTAAGTCTCTATAACATTTTCTGTGTGGTATGCCCCTCCCAGCCCATGGAAGTTTTCATAATTGAACTATATGTCATTCACTTTCTCAGTGTGAATGAAACAGCCCCTCCCCTTCTCCCTCCAAGTCATATTGTGTGGTTTTTTTTTTTCCGTAGGGAGGGCAGGGAGCAACTTTGGAGTTTTCTTGATGCATTTGCTTTCTGCTTTGTGTTCTTTCTCATCTGAAGATTCTCTTCCATGGTTTTCAGACTAGGTTGTAATATTGTGATCTGACTGGCCTTTTTAATGTCCATCTCAGAGCAGAGGGTGAGTGATGACTGTCACCTGTAGGGCATCTCATTTTCGGCTCCTTGCTGCATTCATCCTCACCCCAGCGGGACAGCCCACTGTTTTTCAAAGTGATTTAATGGAAGAGTACGGGGCCAGTGGTTTTGTGGTAAAAGTCAACACCCAGATGAGGAGGCAGGTTCTGACAAAATCATTTGCGTGGCCGTCCCCTTTTCCCCACCACAAAAAAACAGGTAAAATTCTTGAAGATCTAGGGGCTTAACAAAGAATTTCATGTTGAAGCGTTTTCCTAAATACTGTTGTTAAGCCTCACTATTAATGTTTTTCAGTGATTCGGGCCTACATAAGCCTGGTCTGCACTGGAGAACGGCAATTTTTTGAATGGAATTTATCCTGAGAAACTTCTCATTTTGCCTGTCTAGAAGGGACGAACCTAGCATTAACTGTCATATTCGAAGAAGGGAACACTCATGGGGAATTTAATCTATGAGTGCATAGGTGGTTGAAAAGTCCAATGTACAACCCACAGTCTCGGCCACATTGTGCACACAAAAAGGCCATCCCCTGTTGTGTTGTCGTGCTTCATGTTTGCAGCCCCTGGCTGCAAGGAGTTTCTGGTTGAGGCAGCGAGAATGGGGTAGCTATCGGCGATCTGGGAGGAGGCAGGTGGGAGGGAATGCATGCCAAAAAGTGTTCTCAGATGCTGAAAGCAGCTTGTGTGGAGGATTGAGTGAAAAGAGACCAATAAGGAAGCCGCAGCAATAATCCAGCTGGGTGGGGGGGAGGGTTTGAACCAGAATGGAATCTGTAAGATTGAAGTGGATGTGTCAGATCCATGAAATATTGTAGAGGAAGACATGGAATAATTTAGATGCAGACTGAATGTGGGGGATAGATACTTGACCCAGAGGATTCAGAGAGAACACCATGGTTATGAACTTGTAGGACAGGGAGAATGAAGGTGATTTGGATGATGTCAACCATTGGGCTAAGGCTAGATACAAGATAGACACCATCTCTGACCCCAAAGGGGCCTACAGCATAGGCCTAGGAGTCAGTAGATCGTGGGTTCAAATCCCAGCTCTGCCACTAGTCTGCTGTGAAACCTTGGGCAAGTCACTTCACTTTCCTGTGCCACTGTTTACCTCATCTGGAAAATGGGGATTAAGACTGTGAGCCATAGGTGGGACAGGGACTGTGTCCAACCCGATTATCTTGTATCTGCCCCAGTGCTTAGTACAGTGCCTGGCACATAGTAAGCACTTAACAAATACCATAATTGTTATTATTATTATTATGTCCCAATTTTATAGCTTAGGAAATTGGGAGACTTGATTAAGGTCACCCAGCAGGCAAGTAGCAGATGCTGGGAGTCCCTTTCCACCATCCTCATGCCCTTGGGGACATCTTTCCTCCCTCCCCCGCTCCTCCCACTCCCTACAAAGTTCCCAGGAACTTCAGGGTGTTAGCGGCAGGGAAAGACTGGGTATTGCAGAAAAGCATATGCCAGAGCACTGTTCATCCATTCAAAAAGCATTAATTAACCCAAGTGTCTGGATTGGGAAGTAATGCTAATACCTGATTTCCTGGCTAAATTCCTCTTTTGAATTCATCAAGATAGGCTGATCTGGAGCCTGGCATATTCTTCCATAGCATGTAGTATTTTACCTCTAATTAGACATTTCTGAAGTCCCGCTTGATTACGTAGCATTAGGCCCAGATGAACGCCTCTTAATCCAGTACTCTTATCAAAAACTTTCAGAACACACTGCTTAGACAGGTAAAAGGGTAATTAGGATCATTTTCTGCATTTTTTTTACACTTTCAAAAGCAGTTGTTCATCTGTTGTACAGTTACAGAAAAAAATATTTCTCCATCTGGAAGTATTTGAGAGAGTGAGAGAATGTCATCCTTGAAAGGCCTTGATACATTCCAAGACCTTGCCCATTGAGCATTTATTTTGTGCAAAATACCATACCAGGCACATTCTCAGAGAATCACCCTCTGATAGGAAGGACGAGCAACGAGAAAGATTGGACAGTAGTGGACTTTTAAAGATTTCACTGTCTACAAAATTTAGAAAAGCAGGCAAGAAAGATTGACAGGGGCCTGTGGGACGTGACTGAGTCTACAGGCCCAATGCTGATCCTCACCAACTTTGAAAACAGTGTTCAGAAAGGGCTTGCCTCCCAGCTCTGCTTCTGTGATGCAGTCTAAGAGGAAAGACTTGGGAACAACTCACTGGGAGTTTGTTTCAGATAATCGAAAAGGGAAATGAGAAGAAAAAATTAAGGGATCTGAAATGCTTTACTTGAGCAGAAATGGAACATGTTTTTATCAGTATAAAGTACCATGGAAAAGACCGACTTTTGTAGGTGCTTTAAATTTATAACCCAGGGTATTATTTTAGGACTTTGTCGTCAACCTTTCAGACACCCATCATGCAATTATATAAAAAAGCACTTACGCAAGAGTAGGGAAATCAGTTCGGTTTGTTAGCAAAGTCTTTTTTTCAAGGAAACTCGAATAACTTCTTACAGCTCCTTGAAGATTTGCTTCTTAAACCCCACAGGAAATGGTCCAGAAACGGGGATTTCTTTTGCCAATGCCAAATCAAAAGGAAAGCTAAGTCCTTTTATAGATAACCTAAGAGCTGATCATAATGCAACGGAGGGTGGTCTAATTTAGCGGCTTTCCCATATCATCAGGATAATCGAGGAAGTGCAGTGGTGATGGTGGAAAGACCTCAGAGAGACTCAGAGACACTCGTCTTTTGCATAAACAATAATCCAGGAAGCATTTCCATTACTTCCATGTCTGCAGCAGTGCAGTCTAGTGAACAGAATATCAAATTGCTCGATGTGGGCCTGGATTTGGTTCCCAAGGTTCTCATGACATCCTATATGACCTTCAGCAAGTGATTTAACCCTCATTTCTTTGCCTGTTCATCGGGACCAGGAATTCCATCCTGGTTGACAAAGAGCAAGTCAGCATATAATAATATAATAATAATGGTATTTCAGTGCTTACTCTGTGCCAGGTACTGTACTAAGCGCTGGGGTAGAGACAAGATAATTGGGCTGAACTCAGTCCCTGCCCCACATAGGACTTGCAGTCTTAATCCCCATTTTACAGATGAGGTAACAGTGGCACAGAGAAGTTAAGTGATTCACCCAAGTGATTTAACAGACAAGTGGCGGAGCGGAATTAGAACCCAGGTCCTTCTACTCCCAGGCCTGTGCTCTATCCACTAGGCCACACTGCTTCTTAATATTCCACACCTTCAACTTTGTTCCCACTCTGTTTCCCCTGCTAGATGGTGGGAACCTTGAGGGCAGGGGTTGTATCTATACTCTTATAATCAGTCAATACCGTTGATTGAAAAATCATTCAATTCCTATGATAGCCCAACCCGCACACTTCACTCTTCTAATGCCATTCTACTCAATGTATCTCGAATTCATCTTTCTTGCCACCAGTCCCTCTCTCATGTCCTGCAGCTGGCTTGGAACACAACACCTACTGCAAATCTGACAGACTATCACTATCCCATTTTCAAAGCCTTATTGACTTCACATCTCCTCCAGGAGGCCTTCCCCGACTGAGCCCTCCTTTCCTCTTCTCCCACTCCCTCCTGCACTGCCCTTGTACTTGGATTTGCTCCCTTTATCCATCCTTCCCTCAGCCCCACAGCACTTAGGTACATATCCATAATTTATTCATTCATATTACTGTCTCTCTTCCCCCTCTAAACTGTAAGCTTATTGAGGGCAAGGAACACGTCTACCAACCCTGTTATATTGAACTCTCCCAAGTGCACAGTACAGTGTTTTGCACACAGAAAGTACCCAGTTAATATGATTGATTGAACTGACACACAAAAAAATCTCTACCGATCCTGTGAGTTAGATCAAAAGTGAGGCCACGGTAAGCACGTGCTTCTGCTGTACCTCTTTGTACCTCATTTCCAAACTGTTGCATTGTTAGCCTGTTGTGGATAAGATAGGTACTGCCAACACCAACCCTCTCTCCTCCCCAGACTCCCACTATGAGGATTGGACTTTGGGCAACCTTTAAAAAGTTGAAGCTCTTCAGAACTGTTGCAGTGTAAGTGCACCTCCCTGTCATCCTTAATTTATGCTTACCTTATATAGGCATTAAGTGAATTTTGTCCCATGAGTTTCAGAGCTGAATCCCCAGGAGAATAGTACAACAGGAAACCGTCCTCCCCAGAAATAGGTATTTTATACTAGCACATGCTTCTGGAACAATATGAGGTACAACTAGGTGTAGAATTAGGCAAGATAGAGGCACATAGCAGAATCAGAGTGTGAACTCGGCAATATATGAATATGGTCTCTGTGGTTGAATCTTACTGAGATTTAGATAAACTCATTGAGAAACTAACCGTACTTGAATATCTCTATCACAGTGGGCAAATCTGGTCTAGCAACCGGCTGAATAATGTCAGTGGATTTGAAAATCAATCATTGTTCAGAGCCTTGTTTTTAGGTAATGGGATTACAGAACAGAACAGAACGGAACCCTCTCATAAATCCTGTAGACTTTGGGTAGTGAAGTCATGTGGTTCTGTAAACTCAAACCATCTTATCTGGTGCCCCTAAAACCATAAGGCTCTCTGTTTAAATGACATCTCACCAATGTAGGCTTGTCAGAACTAAACCGGAGCTTAACCGGAAATACTGCTTATAACCCCAGAAATATCACCCTGGAAATCTTGAAGTTTTGTTGCCAAGCAGTGTTGTTTA
The DNA here is from genome assembly GCF_015852505.1 of Tachyglossus aculeatus. NCBI lineage: Eukaryota > Metazoa > Chordata > Mammalia > Monotremata > Tachyglossidae > Tachyglossus > Tachyglossus aculeatus. The sequence continues at coordinate 7,255,339 of NC_052085.1, forward strand.
GTGAGGATCGTGTCCCTGTAGAAATACACAGTTTTGAGTATCACCTTCGGGATATCGCCCTATTTTGCAAGGGAAAATATAGACCCACTATCAGCTCACAAAGCCATGGAGCCTGTGTGATGTTATCCTCTGGCTGAATAGATTATCATTGTTTCAGAGGATCAAGACGGCTTGTGAGGTCACTTGAGTCTAACCCCTTCTTCCAGGTAGGACCGTAGCTAAGCCATTTCAGAAGACTAGGAGTGTATCTTAGACTTAAATTTTCCCTGCGTATCTCAGGACTTGTTCAGCAGGGCTCTGAACCCAGCGGCCATTCAGTAAATAAGGGGGAAGGAAGGAGGATGCCCTAATCTTGTGTAATGAGTTCCAGTTCCTATTTTAGCCCTTCCTTATCTCCAACCTAATAAACCCTTCTCCACTGGCCCTGCCTCCAGTGGAAATAGAGACAATAAATCCTCCGTGGTCTGTATAACATCCCTTCCTGGACGTAAAGTTTTCTCCTCAGAGGTTTTCTCTCCAGCCTAAACCGTTTCCGTTTGGCAAAGAGATTGGTCCAAGTGCCATTTTGGATTTGACCTGTTTTTCATGAGAGCATTAGGCAGTATTAATAAGTATGCATTCAATATTAATAAGTATTTCTGCTGTTCAGTTTCTATGGATGGACAGCTGAGACAGAAGCAATTTGGGTGGGAAGTTTTCTATACCAGACTGCATTTCCTTGGGTTTGATGAGATCTCCCTAATCAGGATTAAGCTAGGGGCCTCCAGCAGTTTAGTGAGATAAGTAGATCAGGTACCCTTCAGGTTGTGAGATCATATTTCCTCCAGGAGATTTTTCCTGATTAATGTCCTATCTTCCTACTTGATTTCCCCCAAAGAACCACTTCAGTTTTTCCTCCTCATCTAAAGCACTCGGGTAATCAATCTCCCTTCTCCTAAACCCCACGCCTTGCAGTGGCCCTTATGTGCATATCTTCAGTCAAGGGAATTAAGTGCTTTCCATGTACAGAACTGTACTTAGCACTTGGGAGAGTACAGTAGAATTGGTAGTCACTATTCCTGCCATGAAAAAGTTTACAGTGTTTGTACTGTTGCTTCACTTTACCTGCAGCCCATTTTAATGCCCTCTCCCCTGCTAGACTGCAAACTCCTTGACTGCTCAATTCTGTTGCAGTTTCCCAAGTGCTCAGTGCAGTGCTCTATGCAAAGTAAGTGCTCAATAAGTAATAGTGATTGATTGAAAATGAGTTGAGAATAGCTTCGACCTCAAGCCAAGTTAGGAAAGTGGGGAAGAGACTCACTTTCAGGAGACTCTGGATTTCTGGGATGAGAGACCTCCCAGATAACATTTTTCTTCAGTTTATTGTAAATCTGCTCCTACTCCCCAAAACCAGCAAACCCTGAGAAATCTTTTATTCTTTTCCTGTTGATTGAATGTCTTTAGAAAAGAAATTGCCATGCCTCCATTTAGAATCAAGCATGCTACATATGGTTTCTTTCATGAGGGTCTTGGTTCATCACACCCTCTTAAATTCTAAATTCTTGAAATGCTTGCACCACCATCCAACCTGGTGAAGCACTGCCCTTCACCTTCCCCTGCTCAGCTTTGCAAAAACAGATTTCCTTGATCTTTGCTTACAGATATTGCTCAGGTGGGCATTTAAAAACCTCCTTAGCGTACTTAGCTCTCAGTCCAGTCTTTGTTTCGCCTCTCCAGTCTGCTTCCTAAAATTGCAAGAAGATTTCCAGGGGGCCCTGGGGCCATGTTTGCTGCCGAGATGGCAGGTGGGTTCTCGCGGAAGGGAAGCTGGGGAAGGAAGCCTGCTCCCCCTGACTGATCCCGACTCTGCTAAGGTGCCGGCTGCTGCCAAACCACAGGAACCAGAAGCTCCAGTGTGCTGTCTTAACAAAACCGTGCGCCTCCGGGGAGAGCGCTGGGCCGCACATTAATTGGAGGGTTCCTATGATTTGTGAGAGGCAGGAGCATATCGGACGGGACGTCCCAGGCACCACTCACTGCACGTGAAATGTGTGGCGTATTGTGCTCTCCAGTCTCTAGGGAATCCAGCTCTTTGTTCTTTTTAAACCAATTTTCCTGCATCATCTACCCTGAAGCCTTCAAAAAACAGTCCCAAAACACAGTGAGTTGTCTGCAGTTCACCTCAGACAAGTGGCTGCCCCCCAGGTTTAATTTTTTTTTTAAAAAAAAGGTCAGTGGCCCACCTGAGTTATCTTTAAAATCTTACAATGGGAGATATCTAGAAAGCAGGGTCTCTCTAAGCAAAAGCTTCATGAGGAATGAGCGACAAGGAGGCCAAAGAGAAAGCAGTGCCAGGTATTGCAAATATTAAGCATGACAACACAAGAGAAAGGCTTTTGGTGGGTACAGTGTGACTGGGACTGGCTCTCGCCTTGGCCTTCTCTCTCTCTCTCCCCCCTACCCCTCACACACACACAAATTTCACCATCAGTGATGTCTTCTTGGAATATGAAAGGCAACTGTGGTATATATAATGAAAGAAAATCACACTGAAGGCAAAAACCTTTGGGGTTTAGCTGTGTCTAATATCTGGCTCCAAGTGCTACAGTGCCTTCCTCTCTAGATGAGTTATGAAATACTCTTGTGAATGCTGAAACGTTTCCTTCCACCTGTTGTCCATATTCTCTTGTGGAGCAGCTGAGGACTAAGGGGAAATGGGAACTGTGCCTATGCACAGACGAGAAAGGGCTTCAGCTATTTTAAGACAGTCAATACGGAGCGCTCATGATAAATCATTTAAAAAGCTGAAACTAAATTCTGGCATCCTCCAGGTTTGGATAGTGACCGTATTAACATTTCTCTAAGATTCAAAGCTGTCCCACATGTTGAACTTTTGGTTTATTCTTGTTTATTTTGTTTTGTTTTAAAATGTGGTTTCATCTTCCAGCTTTACCTTTAATAATAATAATGATGATGGCATTTGTTGAGCACTTACTATGTGCAAAGTACTACTGTTCTAAGCGCTGGGGAGGATACAAAGTGATCAGGTTGTCCCACGTGGGGCTCATAGTCTTAATCCCCATTTTACAGATGAGGTAACTGAGGCACAGAGAAGTTAAGTGACTTGCCCAAAGTCACACAGCTGACAATTGGCAGAGCCAGGATTTGAACCCATGACCTCTGACTCCCAAGCCTGTGCTTTTTCCACTGAGCCACACTGCTTCATGTGGCCGGTGACAGGGAAAGAGCTTCCTTGCTGGCAGGTTTGTCAGGGGAAGGAGGAAACCATTAATGAAAACATTAATTAGACGCAACGTGGCCTAGTGGGTAGACCACAGGCCTGGAAAGCAGAAAGATCTGGTTCTACCCCCAGCTCTGCCACGTAGTCTGCTTTGTGACCTTAGGCAAGTCACTTCACTTTTCTGTGCCTCACTTCATCTGTAAAACGGGGGTGAAGACTGAGAACCCCATTTGGGACGTGGACTGTGTCCACCCAGATTAACTCGTATCAACCCCAGTACTTAGTACAGTGTGTGGCACGTAGTAAGCGCTTAACAAATGCCTTAAAAAAAATAGTGTCAGTGTAAACTTCACCTGCAACAACAAGGTTTTCCCCCAGTTAATTTTCGGGGATTCATGCAAAGAGAATGCTTTTGAGTTCCACCGATTTTGGGACCTGCTGTGCTACAGCCAAACACTTGCAGGCTTCCTTGCAGTTGCAGGGTCGGACTGATGCTTGTACATATCTATTCTGTTTATTTTATTTTGTTAGTATGTTTGGTTTTGTGCTCTGTCTCCCCCTTTTAGACTGTGAGCCCACTATTGGGTAGGGACTGTCTCTATATGTTGCCAACTTGTACTTCCCACGCGCTTAGTACAGTGCTCTGCACACAGTAAGCGCTCAATAAATACGATTGATGATGATGATGCTTCCAAACAGTTGCAGCCGCCGCAGCATTGCTGCACTCACCGTATTTTTTGTATCAAATCCAAAAGGCCAAGACGCGTAATATTTAGGTGAAAGCCTCACTCTGTCGAGACTTGCTCTCCCTTTTCCAGGGCTGATGACGTTCCCTCTTAACTGGATTCTGCTCCATGTTTTAGTGGCTAAAACACAGCCTCGGGCCATTCCCTTCTTAAATAGAGCAGCTGCAGATTTGCACTGGTCTTAAATGCCAGAAAACTTGACTTTCACACTGCAAGATGATTTTTTGGCCACCCCTCCTCATTCACCCGAGGAAAATTGAAATCCCTCTGAGTCTTCAGGCTTGAAGGACTCTCAGGCAGGTTGAGAGGGAGTTTGGAAGGTAAGCAAGTCTGTCACTTTGCCTTCGGACCAGACCTGCAGCCAGAATAAAATAGTCTTTGGAAATCATGAGGGTCACCCAAAAATAATTTTCCTCAAAAGATTTGCACTGACGTTTACCAGTGTCATGCTAGAATAATAATAACTGTGGGGTTTGTTACTCTGTGCCAAGCACTATACTAAGCCCTGGGGATAGACACAAGATAATTAGATTGGAAACAGTTTCTATCCCACAAGGGTTTAGCAGTCCAAATAGGAAGGGGTACAGAAATTGAATCTCCACATATCTATTCTATTTATTTTATTTTGTTAGTATGTTTGGTTTTGTTCTCTGTCTCCCCCTTTTAGACTGTGAGCCCACTGTTGGGTAGGGACTGTCTCTATATGTTGCCAATTTGTACTTCCCAAGTGCTTAGTACAGTGCTCTGCACATAGTAAGCGCTCAATAAATACGATTGATGAGGAGGAGGAGGAGGAGGAGGAAACTGAGGCACAGAGAAGTTGTGACTTGCCCAAGGTGTACTCGTCCCATCCATCCTTATATCTTTCACCTGTTCCTGGTCACCCTATCCAGTAGTAGTAGTATTTACAGTGTCCACTGGATGCAAGGCACTGTAATAATAATCATAATGATAATGATGGCATTTGTAAAGTGCTTACTATCTGCAAAGCACTGTTCTAAGCGCTGGGGGGATACAAGATGATCAAGTTGTCCCACGTAGGGCTCACAGTCTTAATCCCCATTTCACAGATGAGGTAACTGAGGCTCAGAGAAGTTAAGTGACTTTCCCAAGGTCACACAGCAGACATGTGGCAGAGCCGGGATTTGAACCCATGACCTCTGACTCCAAAGCCCGGGCTTTTTCCACTGACCCACAATGCTTCTCTGTACATAGTGCTTGGAAAGTGACACAAGCAAGTGACAATCAGTGGTATTTGTTGAGTGCTTATTGTGTGCAGAACACTTTACTAAGTGCTTGGGTACGTTCATTACAGTAAAGTTGGTAGACCCATTCCCTGCCAACAAAGGAGCTACGAAGATACAAGCATTGTGAAGTTGCCTAACGGAAAGAGCACAGTCCTGGGAGTCAGAGGGCCTGGGTTCTAATTCCGGCTCTGCCAATTGCTTGCTGGGTGACCCTGGGCAAGTGACTTAACTTCTCTGGGCCTCAGTTTTCTCAACTGTAAAATGGGGACTAAATTCCTCCTACTTAGGCTGTGTTCTCTGAGAGGGACAGGAATTGTGTCCAGCCTAATTAACTTGTACCTTACCCAGCACTTAGAACAATGTGTGACTCATAGTAAGTGTTTAACAAATACCATAAAAAAGCATCTGCTAATCCTCCATAAGTACCAATTCTCTTAAAAACCCCAAAGAAAAGGGAATTAAAGTTAGAGGCCACGCTGACCGAGTTTTTCACTAGGTCCACTTTCGTTATTTTCCTTCCACCTGCCAAGTGAGGGGAGGGAAGTCTAACTGGCTTTACTTCCACCAAGCTGTTAGAAAATGCAGCTTTCTTTTTTGGGTAGGGTAGGGACTGTATATGTTGCCAACTTGTACTTCCCAAGTGCTTAGTACAGTGCTCTGCACACAGTAAGCGCTCAATAAATACGATTGATTGATTGATATTTTGAGTCAGACCCGCTGGGATCATTCCTCAGCCCCACTTTCACACACCCAATTTCAAAATGATCCCTTATGCCTGAAAATTACGGAGCTGAAATTCGAATGGCCAAGATGCCACATCAAGAACATGCCTTTTCCAGTAATGTCTATGTTTAGGAAGATCTCATTAGAAGGAATTACCCGCTGTCTTTGATAGTCCTTTCTGATTACATCCATAATAAGAGATAACCACTCTTAGTGTTTGCCGTTTATATCGTTAGCGGTAATGGGGTGATATCAAAATAGTAATTACCTGTATTGTTAAGGCAGGAAATTACAGTAGTGATTTGCCAAAAAAACTTTTGTTGAGGAACTGCATCGGACAACTTGAGTGGCTAAAATGTTAAAGGGGGTTAGAGCTAGTGACAAGCAAGGAAAGAGCAATTGTTGAGCGGGGCTTTACTTTAGACCTTCAGCTCCCCTGGCCAAATAAAAACAAAATCCTTTGTCAAAAGGCAGGCCTTTCATTAGATCAATTCTGGGTGTTCTCTCAGGGGTGTAAGGTATCTAGGGGAACCTTGAAAGATAATTTTTAACCAGAAAGTGACCTGTTCATGAGTAAACAGAAAGGCAGGATGTCTTAGCTGGTCATTTAACAAGCATGTATTTCCTGATCTTGGAAAATGTGTGCTCTAGATGTGTTTTAGATAAAAGAGGTCCAAACCCAGTGAAAGAAGGGCAGATAAGCCTAAAAAGAATTGTTCCCAGCTCCCCAAGGGGAGGGGAAGGGTTTGTGAAAGTGGCAAGTGAAGGTCTGGAGAGAAATAACTTGATTCCGATGCACGGTCCAACTGTGAAATCGAAGCTTCTCAGATAATGACCCAATCGTGATTCTTGCTAAAACACAGAAACAGGTTACAAACCTGTCATTTTTCCTCACTGAAGGTTTCAGACAACTCAGTAGTCTCCACCCAGCAGACACTGTATTGACTTGAAAGTGGACATTGCTTTCATTTCACACCGGCAGATTGTTCTCCAAAGCTTTCTCTAAAGGGAGAGATCCCCACTCCTCCCTCCCCATTAGTGGTTTGGGGTGCTAGGCCCAGCAAGGGCTAAATGCTGCCAGCTTTCTTCATATGAAATAATCCCTCAAGTTCTCTCCATCATCACACCTCGAAAGTATGTGCCCCAGGCTCTCTGGGGTGGAAAGAGAAGGTGGGGTGGAGGGTGGGAGAGCAATCACAACAGCCAGACTAATAATAGTAATAATAATGGCATTTGTTAAGCACTTACTATGTGCAAAGCACTGTTCTAAGCGCTGGAGAGGTTACAGGGTGATCAGGTAGTCCCACATGGGGCTCACAGTCTTAATCCCCATTTTACAGATGAGGGAACTGAGGCCCAGAGAAGTGAAGTGACTTGCCCAAAGTCACACAGCTGACAAGTGGCGGAGCCGGGATTTGAACCCATGACCTCTGACTCCCAAGCCCGGACTCTTTCCACTGAGCCACGCTGCTTTTATAAGTACATAAGTATAAACCAGCCTCTCTCAAGCAATCAGTGCTATTTATTGAGTGCCTACAATATGCAGGACAGTAAGCGCCTTGGGGGGTACAATACAACATAGTGGACCCATTCCCTGCCCATAACGAGTTCACAGTCTAGGGAGGGAAACAGACATTTAATGTAAATAAATAATTTATAATGCATAATTTAAAGATATAATAATGGTATTGGTTAAGCACTTATTATGTGTCAAGCACCGTTCTAAGGCCTTGGGTAGATACAAGCTAATCATGTTGGACACGGTCCCGGTACCATGTGGAACTCTCAGGCTTCATCCCCATTTTACAGATGAGGTAACCGAGCCCCAGAGAAGTGAAGTGACTCCCAGGCTGCCTCCCACATGTGTTGTGGGGTCGGGGGAATGTCAGACGTCCAAAGGCCACAAATCCAAATGCATAGACGACGAAGGGAGAGCGAACCAGGGGGAAGGGCTCGATCGCGGAAGGCCTCTTGGAGGAGATGGGACCTTCACGGTGCTTTGAATAATAATAATAATGATGATGGCATTTATTAAGCGCTTACTATGTGCAAAGCACTGTTCTAAGCGCTGGGGAGGTTACAGGGTGATGAGGTTACCCCACGGGGGGCTCACAGTCTTAATCCCCATTTTACAGATGAGGTAGCTGAGGCGCAGAGAAGTGACTTGCCCAAAGTCACACAGCCGACAGTTGGCGGAGCCGGGATTCGAACCCATGAACTCTGACTCCAAAGCCCGGGCTCTTTCCACTGAGCCACGCTGCTTCTCTAAGAAGCTGTGATAAGTGCTGTGGGGCTGGGAACGAGGAGGAACAAAGGGAGCAAGTCAGGGTGACGCAGAAGGGAGTGGGAGAAAAGTGCTTTATTGAGCGCTTTCTGTGCGCTGAGTAGTGTATTAAGTACTTGAGAGAATACAATACACCGAATTGGTAGACATGTTCCCTGCCCACTGGGAGCTTGTAGTCTAGAGGGGGAAACAGAGATTAATATAAGTAAATACATTATGGATATGTACATAAGTGGTGTAATAAGAGTCCAAAAGGTACAGCTACAAGTGTACAGGTGACATAAAAGGGAGAGGGAGTTGGGGAAAAGAGGGATTAATCTGGGAAGCCCTCTTGGAGAAGATGTGACCTTAAGACTTTAATAAGATTTTGAAGGTGGGGTGAGTGGTGGTGTGGAATATACGGAGTTTGGGGGGGAGTTCCAGGCCAGAGGGAGGATGTAGGAAAAGGGGTCTGTGGGGAGATAAATGAGACTGGGGTACAGCAAGTAAGCTGGCTCTGGAGGAGCGGAGTGTGCGGGCTGGGCGGGAGATCAGGAGGTAAAGTAGGAGGGCAGGCACTAGCTGATTAAGCGCTTTAAAGATGCTGGTAAGGATCTTCCCAAAGCCTCTGATCTCAAAGGGGTGGGTCTCATAGTTTGAGGCTCTGCTTCACTGTGTCTTATAAAATGGGGTCTTCCTACTTGTGGAAGTTCTGGCTACTCCTATAGAGCAGTTGCCAAAAATGCTCTGCTGTGGTCATCCCTCCCATTATGAGAAATGACTTGTGTATCAGTGATTTAGCTCTCATTCATTCCTTCATTCAAACGTATGTATTGAGCGCTTACTGTGTGCAGAGCACTGTACTAAGCGCTTGGGAAGTACAAGTTGGTAGCACATAGAGAGGGTCCCTACCCAACAACGGGCTCACAGTCAAGAAGGGGGAGACAGACAACAAAACAAAATATATTAACAAAATAAAATAAATAGAATAGCAAATATGTACAGCTCTCCCAGTCATTATCTTCTCTCTTCAAGAGGTTTCTCCTCCTCTTCCTAAATTTCAGCCTATATAGGTGAATATTATTGTATAGTTCCTAGATATATATATGTATGTATACGCACATATGTATGTGTGTGTGTGTGTGTGTGTGTGTGTACATATATACAGGTGTGTGTGTATGTATATATATATATATATATATATATATATATATATATATATATATATATATATATATATATATATATATATATATATATATATATATATATATATCAATGGGAAAAATTTACCCAATCCTTGAATCATGAGCTTGTATTGCCTTGAAGGTTTGATTTAATCAGATAAAAAGGTAGGGCTCCTCAAATGAAAAAGAAATTGAGAGTCCGAATTGTGACTGAAGTTTAACTAACCACAGATACGCAAAAGATAGTCTGAGCAATTAGTGGAAGTAGCTATTTCTGTGGAATTCAAGATCTCATTAGTGTTACTGTAAATGCTAAAGCAAGTTAAGCATTTGTTGGTAATGGAATTGGGTGTTGCCTAGCCTGGAAAATGATTTCTGTGAAGCTCCATTGAAGACCTTCTAATAGGCTGGAGACAGACTTGGCATCCGTGTATATCTAATTAGATAGTTTGCTTTTCTCCTCTCAAAGATTCCTCAGATTTACTTTAAGTAACTAGTTGGAAGCTATTCAAAGAAAAGTAGTAAGCCGCTACTAATAAGTTCAGCTAGATTTTGACCAATTACTTCAATAGTGGAATGTTTTACATTGGTCACCCCCACCCTCAGAAATATCAGTGGAATTAAACCTGTATGTTCAACTGACATCAAAATACGTTTTGAAACACAGTAAATAACAGAAAACCGTTTCTATCCAGCTTTGCTCCTTGCAGGAAGCAAAGGAAATAATCAGTGGTCCAAATTATTTTTTTCTCCAAAATATCAATCATATTTATTGATTGCCCACTGTGTGCAAAGCACTGTACAAAGCTGTGTATAATAATAATGATAGTGGTACTTGTTAAGCACTTACTATGTGCCAAGCACTCTTCTAAGCACTGGGGTAGATACAAGTTAATCCGGTTGGACACAGTCCCTGTCCCACACGTGACTCACAGTCTTTAGCCCCGTTTTACAGATGAGGTAACTGAGGCCCAGAGATGTTATGTGACTTACCCAAGGTCACTCAGCACACATGTGGTGGAGGCAGGACTAGAATCCAGGTCCTTCTGACTGCTGTATTCACTAAGGCACACTACTTCTCTATATTCTGTATTAAAGATGGAATAGAGGGCATTGGATTTGGCAAGAAGGAGATCATCAGTGACCTTTGAGAGGCAGTTTCCGTGGAGAGAAGGGGAGAAAACCTTTCCAAAAGCCTGGAAAGGGAACCTCTGGCCCTCCCCTTGGGAAAGAGCAAGAATTAGCATTTTCGGGTGGTTCTTGATGTGTGTTTGATGGTGGTTCTGAGGCACCGTCAGTTTCTTTCTAAGGATTTATAAAGTGCTTACTCCGTGCTGAGGCCTGGAGTAAGCAAAAAGACTATCAGGTCGGACACGCTTCCCGTCCTGCCGGAGGCTCCTATGACACCACAAAACTCAAAGGCAGAAGAGCACTGGGGGGCAGGGAATATGTTCTTTATGTTTTATTGCTATATTGTAGCCTCCCAAGCACGTAGTGCAGTGCTCTGCACACAGTAAGTGCTCAATAAGTATGATTGATATAGTTAGTCTGGTGCTCTGGGTCCTCAGAGAGGGTCCAAGTTGTAGGTAGGGCTGGCTACTTTGGGGGCCAGTAGACTGTCAAAACTAACAGCTGGAAATTGAGGAAAGGAACCTATAATTTTCCATGTTTTCCCGCAGACTATTAAACCCTGAAATAAGATGCCTTTAGGTATAGGTAATCTTTTGGATTTGGGGTGTAAATACGCTTTAGTGAATCAGCATGTAACTGTAATCCTCTAATTTAAAAACAACCACCCAAAAAAAAAAATCCAACCCAAAATTACCTTTCCCAAACCATATCACAAGGTATAGAGGAAAAAAAGTTGTTCACCATTTAAAGCCCTTTTAATTCACCATAAGATCCCACTGAAGGAAGAGAATAGTATTATGTTGAGAAATGTTGAGTGTTTTGTTTTTTTTCTTTACATCAAGGCTCTTCCAATCTCTTTTCATCGGCCAATTTGTGACCGTCTTCCTTGGCTTATTTAAGCACAGAAAAACATCCTACAGGCATGCTTGATTTGCTGATTTATTTATTATTATTATTCCTATTGTTTTTATTTGTATTTATTGAGCACTTACTACATTCAGAGAACTACACTAAGCGCTTGGGAGAGTACAATACAAAAGAATTTGCAGACACATTCCCCGTGCATGATGATGATGATAATAATAATTGTGGTATTAGTTAAGTGCCTACTATGTGCCAGGCACTATACTAAGCACTGGGTTAAATACAAGGGAACCAAGTCGGACACAGTCCCTATCCCACGTAGCGCTCACAGTCTTAACCCCCCATTTTCCAGATGAGAGAACTGAGGCACAGAGAAGTGAAGTAACTTGCCCAAGGTCAAACAGCAGACTAGTGGCGGAGCTTCTCCTCTAAAGGGGGTGAGAGATATTTACAAATAATCTCAACAAAAATAGTAAGCCTGCACGGTTGATGACACATAGTCATCAGTGCTGCTGAAAAATCTTGTAAGTCAGTAACATGCAAGTGCTGGAAGTGACCCTTGGGATGACAGGATTTGGGGTGGAGTGTCGGGAGTTAACCCGGGAAGGCTTGTTTCCTGAGCCTTTGCTGTTCATTTTCCGGCCCTGCCACCGCTGAAGACAGAAATCTTTCTCCCCATTGATGTGGTTACCAGGCTTGGGAGAGCCAGAAGGTCAAAGTGTCTACAGTGAATGAGAGCCGGATGAAAGCTAGTGACTACCGTAGGTCACAGCTCAGCATTGTGAACAACAAACTTTTAGATTAGACTGTGAGCCCACTGTGGGTAGGGACTGTCTCTATATGTTGCCAATTTGTACTTCCCAAGCGCTTAGTACAGTGCTCTGCACATAGTAAGCACTCAATAAATACGATTGATGATGAACAAACAGTTCAGTGCTTTCACAGAACTCCCCGCAGTCTGAGCTGATCCCACCTCTGGCTGACACAGCACCTGGAGTACACAGCCAACCCAGAAAGAAGCCAAAGTTTGCGTCTCCCGGTGGGACAAGCGTAGGAGTCCTTAATAATAATAGTAATAATAATAATAATAATGGCATTTGTTAAGCACTTAACTATGTGCCAAGCACTGTTCCAAGCGCTGGGGTAGATACAAGGTAATCAGGTTGCCCCACGTGGGGCTCACAGTCTTAAATCCCCATGTTACAGATGAGGTAACTGAGGCACAGAGAAGTTAAGTGACTGGCCCAAAGTCACATAGCTGATAAATGGCGGAGTCGGGATTAGAACCCATGACCTCTGACTCCCAAACCCGGGTTCTTTCCACTGAGCCAAGCTGCTTCTACAACTTAGTCGACTGTGTTGGTGTGAAATGAACCTGCCTCATTACTCGGGCGTGTCGCGATGATGTGAAACACTTGCCCTGCATCTTGGAAAGGCGATCGCTGCCAAGACTTTAATTCCTAGTAGACGATCAGCCAGTCAGTCAACGATATTTATTGAGCGCTTACTTTGTGCAGAGCACTGTACTAAGCACTTGGGAAAGTCTAGATCTTACAGTCTAGAGGGTTTCTGTTGGATTTTGATACTTGAATTTATTTCAGGCTGACTTATGATGGTTAACCCAGGATTCATCTCCAGACTTAGGTGATAAAGACTTAGGTGCGCGGCACTCCATGTGCTCACTGTATTTTCATCTTTATTTTAGGTGAACGGGCAATGCAACATAGCCAGCCTCCAGAATGCCACCCCCTACTTTTGGGGAGTCTAATATAAAAAGAAAAAGCTAAATTTGCAACTGTAACCACTTCTCAAATGCAGGGTAGGTCATCTGGAAGGCTGAGTCCCACAGGGGCTGGAGCAAACGGAGGTGCAGGAGTCATGCTAGATAATGCCATCCTCCCAGACCACCTGGATGTTTTCCAAAGCAAACTTTATCAAGAAAATGTGGTGCGGGGTTTGAGTCAACACCCTCTCTGGGCTTACCCCTCCCTGAACACTGGGGGAATGGTGAGGCCTGGGTTTTGAAAGCCACAGCTAACCAAAATTTCAAATATATCTAAGTTTGGAAGTCTAATTAGACCATCCTCTTTGCGGCCACTGGTTTAGAGAACACCCACTAGGCTCCCCATCCTGCTCAGGGCATTCATTCAGCCCCTCTTAGCTCCTTAGCCTTGGCTCCTCACATTCAATCAGTAGTATTTATTGAGCACTCACTATGTGCAGAGCATTGCACTAAGCACTTGGGGGAGTACAGTACAACAGAGTTGGTAGACATGTACCCTGCCCACGTTGAGCTTACGGTTTAGATGGGGAGACAGACATGAATACGAATAAATAAATTACAGATATGTACGTACATGCTGTGGGGCTGAGGGTGGGCTGAGTATCAAGTTCTTAACCATCCTTGTGAAGTCGAGGCATGTGTTATTACCTTCATGTTATAGGTGAAGACACTGAGGCCCAGACAGGTTAAGCGACTTGACCAAGGTCACACAGCAGGCCAGTGACAGATTTGGGATTTGAACCAAGGTTCCCTGATTTCCCGCTATACACTCTTTCCACTAGACCACCCTTGGTAGGTGCTTATTTGGTACTTTTGATGATGATGGTGATGATAACAGGTGTGCAGTGTTCCCAGCACGCTCTAGTTTGAGTGGCAGGTCCTTAGTATTTTTTGAAGGATTGACATCCTGGGATGATTTCTCTCCTGCCATTGGTTGCACATTCCTCTGAATCCCATGGCCAAGCCTGAGCTTACACTTGTTTTACCACCAAATGTTGCTTTGCAAAATTAAGGTTCTCTTATTGGCTTCCACCTTTTGCAGTAAAACGCCAAACAATAGCCTTTTATATTACCTTGCCCAGTTAAGTCACCTCTGAGAGCTCTATTTGTAGGCTTGGCACAGCTTTAAAGGGAAAGGAGCAGTCGCCAAAAAAGTTTGTCCAATCAGATGATATTAAAAGTTCGGCACACAAGATTACTTTGCACAATTAATCTGAAATAAATTAAAAGAAAATCTGGGCAGGAAACCCATGGCTTTTGAATCGTTGTAGATTGGTGCTTCATAGCTCATATTGCCAGAGGAAAGGCAGGAAGGAGCAAAGTTGAAATCTTGGGAATTGCTTTCTATTTGACAGGGTAGTCCGATCCCTGACAGGAAAATTGCAGACTGCTTCTGGGTCCCTTTTCTCTGTTCAAGTGAAGACGGTCTCATTGTCTGGTTTTTGGGGGGTTCTTTTTGTTTTTGGCCCTCCCCGACTGAAAGGTTGGATCAGTGTCCAGGTGAGGTCCGGTAAACCTCTTCCTAGTTTTAAGCCCCGAAACTTAAAACGCCCCAATCTTGATTTTGCAGCTGAAAACAAAGGATACAGCTAAGATCATATAACAGTCTATAATGGGGGGGTCGGGGGGACGACAATCCAGGAAGCTTGTCTCCATTCACAATTTAAGCTGACTGATGAAATAGCGGTTTTTTTTTTCTTTCCCCCTCCCCTAAATCCCCTTAAGGTCAGAATAAGGGCAGTGGAAATTGATAAAATCCAAATAGCCATAAAGCAGAAAACAAAAGAGGACTTCTTTGGTAATTGACTTGAGAAGTGACTGATTTGGAAACACCTGCTTGTTTTTTCTTTCTTATCATTTCTACATTATCTGCTTTTATAGAATTAAAAAAACCCCAACACACCCAGCCACCAAAATATGACCCAGACGGTATTCATTTTAATTGCTACGGCTTTTGTGTAGAGTGCTGTGTCGGGGGGGGGGGGGCACCGTTTTACAAACCGGGATCAGAAAGCAGCCTGCTCTAACAGGGTATTAAGGAAGCAAAGTGGAGCTAAACCGGTTACTCCACGCCGGTGAATGAGAAACTCTGCTTTCATTGACCTGCCGTGTCTGCTTTTGGGGAGGAGGTGTCTGGCGCCACTAAAGGAATGGGGCTGTGGCTTGAACAGAGGCCCGGAGGCTATGGAGTTTGATTTTAAGAATGCGTTGCCAGAGCTCTAATAAATTTGTTTGTAGCCGCAGGGTGCTCTGGCATGAAATCCCTCAGCCAGGTGGAAGCAGGGTGGGTGTGAGTCTCCCTGACAAACTCACTCAGCTCTAGGGAGAGCGGTATTGACTCAATGAACAGCTTTTGGGGGCTGATTGTTTTGTTTTTACTGGGCACACATTCAGTCTTTTCGCTGAGATTCACTTTATGACAGAAGACCCCAGGACATTTTTTTTAAAAACCCCAGCAACGCACAAACAAGGGACATTTTTTAGTCCCGAGCACCTGTAAGCATAGGATGGGAGTCGTTCGCATTGACAGTCACCCCCCGGATGTCGGTTTCTCTGAGTTATCCAGGTCACACTGTTATTCCCCATGGGATTTTCTAAGGGGTGGGGGTCCTCAGCAGCTTCCAGATTGAAGATTATGAAACAGGCCACTGGGGTTGGGGGGGGTCCCCCTGATTTGTACAGTTACAGCGGCTAAACCAGACCAGGCAGGACATAGGTTCCAGTCCTTTGCTCTTCCCTTCCTTCCCCTTTCTTCTGAAAGATGGTGACCAGGGTGACCTGAGCAAAGCCTTGTGGGCCCCCTCATTCCCTTCGAGAAGGAAAGGCTTGTGTGAGACTCATGAGGACGGGGGCTCCTCGTTGCTTGGAGGTTTCAGGAGGAAGGTATCAAATGCAGATGGATTTGACCACAGAATTTGCTTCCTCGGAAGTCAGAGCTAGGGCCGGTCACCTGTCTAAACCACCTAGCAGTGGCACGGCTAGAAGCGTCAGAATGATTAATGGCAGGCACTAGTGGAAAAAGAGCACGGTGCTGAGACCCACTTTCTAATTCCAGCTCTGCCGCCGGCCTGCTGGCTCACCGTGGGCGAGTTATTTAGCCGATCTGTACCTTGTTTCTTCGAATGTAAAATGGCAATCAGAATTCCGCTCGGCCTTCCTCTTCGACAGGGAGCTTCATGTGGGACAGGGATATCTGTTCTGGTTCTCTCGTCTCTAACTCAGTGCTTTCCACAGTGCTTGGTACAGAGTAAGGGCTTATTAAATATCATTAGTGGTAGTCGTAGGGGTAGTAACAGTATTACCAGCTGAATTGGCAGAGCTGAAGTGTGAATTTTAAAGGAGGGTGGTGATGACTGATGGATTAATTTGGTCCTGTTGGGGCATGAAGCGAATTGTGGATTGAAGTCTGGTCCTCACTGTACCTCGTTCTCCTCACTGTACCTTGTTCTCGCCTGTCCCACCATCGACCACCGGCCCACATCCTCCCCCTGGCCTACATCCTCCCCCTGGCCTGGAATGCCCTCCCTCCGCACATCCGCCAAGCTAGCTCTCTTCCTCCCTTTAAAGCCCTACTGAGAGGTCACCTCCTCCAAGAGGCCTTCCCACACTGAGCCCCCTCTGCTCCTCTCCATCCCCCCCACCCTACCTCCTTCCCCTCCCCACAGCACCTGTATATATGTTTGTACAGATTTGTTACTCTATTTATTTTACTTGTCCATATTTATTATTGTATTTATTTTGTTAATGCCGTGCTTCTAGCTTTATTTCTATTAATCTGATGACTTGACACCTGTCCATGTGTTTTGTTGTCTGTCTCCCCCTTCTAGACTGTGAGCCCGTTGTTGGGTAGGGACCATCTCTATATGTTGCCAACTTATACTTCCTAAGCGCTTAGTACAGTGCTCTGCACACAGTAAGCGCTCAATAAATACGATTGAATGAATGAATGCCACCGCACCCCTGGATCTCTTTGGCTTCGGTTTCCCATAATAATAGTAATACCATTTTTAAAAGTGGTAAAACCAGCTTGTCTTCTACCAGTGTTAGCGTTATTTGTCCCCACATGAATTTATATAATGTTCATCGTAGCAGCCTCAGCCGTCTTTAGTTGCAGCAGTTCAGTGAGGGTTTCGTGAATACTTTCTCAAATGATATTTCCTGGAGGTAAGTCTTGAGTGTAAGAATTAGTGGGTATTGAAGCTGAAACACCCACAGCACTTAACCGTTGAATACTAAGCTTGATTTGTCGATCGTCAATGAATTAAAGGTGCTTTTCCCGACTCTTCAACACCAGGTGTAGAACAAAGCAATGAGGTTCTCTAGCAGGCGTGAGGAGGAGCGTGTCTGCTTCAGGGTTCTCACTGTGCGGGCGGACTTTCTGTGGGTAAAAACAATCCTTTTAATTCCCCCTCAGTTTTCCGAGATTATAACAGGACTAGCACCAGGCACCTGGAGTGCTGGGAACCAGAGGTGGTGAGAGAGGCAGCCAGATAAGCCTTTGGGGAAGCCTGGCGGTTTGGGCCACGGCTCCTGGGAGGTCCATGGACCGCGCACATTTGGCTGTGATTTCTGGGAGGGAGGATGGCAGGCAGGGCCGGCGGGGAGTTCTCCTGGGAGTTCTGTGGCGAGGATCCAGGGATCTGGGGGATGGAGAGAGGAGTGTGGGAGAGCAGAGGGAAAGACAGACAGAGTCAGCTCTTTCTCTCCCACCTCCCGGCCCCCCAAACCCGCTTACCACCCCAGATGGAGAGTCTAGTTTGACGTCTGTGGTTATCGATCTCAAACACCCTGTTCCTGCCAGAGCAAGGAGGGAATATGAAATTCAGAAAACACACTTTTTTTTCCCCAAGTCCATTCTGTGCTTAGAATACGATCCTTGAATGGGACCAGGGACTGTGTCCAACCTGATTATCCTGTATCTAGACTAGCACTTAGCACAGTGCTTGGCACGTAGTAAGCGTTTAACAAATACCACTATTATTATCATTATTGCTGTTATTATTGTTACCATTAATAATAACAATAGCATTATTGAAGGCGAACTATGTGTAGAACACTGCAGTAAGCCCTCGGGAGAGTACAAAAGAGTTAGAAGAGGGGGTCCTTACTCTCCTGAAGTCTGCAGTCTAGCTGGGGGAGGCCAACTCTTAAATTACAGATTTGGGGAGCCTAAGAGTAGATGAGCTGTGGGAGCTTAAGTGTTTAGGAGGCATGGGTGGGCTGAAGTGGCAGTTGGGGGAATAAAATACCATTTTTTTAAAAATCAACAAAAAAACAAACCAGCAGCCTCACAGTCATCATCAGTACACTCTTCATTATCTCTCTGATGATGATGATGATGAAGTCCCCCGTCAGGAATGGCAGATGAGCCTCGGCCCTGAGGTATCAGGCCCAAGGAACCTCACGAAAGGATCGGTTCTAGCCCTGGTGGTTTGCGCAGTGCTGGAGCCCAGAGTGCCACGAGGGAGAGGGTGAGCAGGGGTGCAAGCAGCCTGCCAAGTTTACGCAAAAGGTAATTACAAGTGGGAGATGCCGAGGGGCTGGGTAATGGCTGCCGCTGCTCCACACGCACCAAGTGGCTGGGAAGCAAAAGCCCCTCTCCTGCACCCCCTGCCTCCCCCTTTTTCTCCCCTTCTTGACTGTAAGTTCGTTGTGGGCAGGGAATGTGTCTGTTTATTGTTATATTGTACTCTCCCAAGCACCTAATGCAATGTTCTGCACACAGTAAACACTCAATAAATACAATTGAATGAACAAATGAACCCCCCAAGATGAGAATACTTTCGACTCAGTTTCCAGAGGCACCCCACCACCACCACCACCGTATTAGCTTGTTCTCACCGACCCACACGTGTCCATTCACAGCATTTAAGAGGAGGCGGAGGAAATGTTTTCCTGCCCCCCATGACCGCCCCTGAAGAGCTCTTTCACAGGTCAGTAGCCTCCTCTCCCCCAACCCGGAGGTAGGAACACCAGGTTAATGTAACGTTGCTACAGCGGGCGAGACCCTGTTCTGAGCATCATGAAAATCCAACACCCCAATCAATCAATTGCATTTATTGAACACTTACTTTGTGCTGAGCACTGTAGTAAGCACTTGGGAGAGTACACTGTAACAGTATAACAGACACATTCCCTTCCCACAACGAGCTTGCTGCCTAGAGGAGGAGACAGACGATATAGACTACTGATTTGTACAGAAGTGCTAAGGGGCCGGGGAAGAGGGGGTGAATGAATAAAGGGAGTGAGTCAGGGCAATGCAGAAGGGAGTGGAAGAAAAGGAAAAGAGGGTTTAGTCAGGGAAGGCTTCTTGGAAGAGGGGTGCCTTCAATAAGGTTTTGAAGGGATGAGAGTGATCGTCTGTCAGCTAATACCGTACTCTTCCCTCCAGGAGTGAATGAATAAAGGGAGTGAGTCAGGGCAATGCAGAAGGGAGTGGAAAAAAAGGAAAAGAGGGTTTAGTCAGGGAAGGCTTCTTGGAGGAGAGGTGCCTTCAATAAGGTTTTGAAGGGATGAGAGTGATCGTCTGTCAGCTAATACCGTACTCTTCCCTCCAGGAGTGTAAATTGCAGGGACCAGATCCATTTCTACTAGAACCTCCTCCCTGCTTAATCCCTTGGCTTTTGTGACCCACTAATCAGACTTCAGTATATGCATCTGGCTCAAACCACTAAATCCACAGACTCATTTTTTGGGGTCTGCATCGCCGCGGGCCCCGAAAATGAAAAGACTTAACTTTTCCCTGACTGATTTTACCTCCTTCTATGGAGTCAGATCGAGCTTGAGCCCGAAGCAGTCAGTTTAGCATGAAACCACAACAGTGGAGGAGTGCTGATGACTATAATTGTTCCACAGGTGAAAAACCTCCCTCTGAAGTGACAAGGACCCCCTAATTACTCTTAATTAAGCCCATACCCAAATTATGGCCCTGCCTAGTTTTTAGGTGCCTGCCGTATCTCCCGAGAAATCACAGAGCCTACTGTTTCAGGAAGGGTTAATTGGAGGTTGTGTTTCTTTGTTGTCCCGAGAAGGTAAAGAAGTCATTAGAGGAGCTAGAAAAGTTCAAAAGAGGTCTTTTCATCAAAATCCCCTTGGCTCTCAGGAACTTGGGTCTTAGGACAAAATATTTGGAAGTGTGGTTTTCAGCTGCCAGGCATCTGTTATGTGGATTTATGACCTCGGTTAATTTGTTTCAAATGAGTCTGTGAACAGTTTACCGCATATCAGAAATGACAGAAGCCCTTCCTGAAGTGGCATTCAATTGTCCTGGGTAGAAGGTGTGCACTTTGGTTCCATCGTCACTATTCCTAGACCCATTCGAAATGAAGTTTTATTAAGGTTTGTAAGTTCTTATTACAGTACCCTGTTGGTGAAGTGGGAATATGAAGGATGGTAATATACGGATGGTATAAGGATGGTTGTTTTTTTAAATACATCCAAATACTTCTTTTGCCAAATCGTATGTGGTGATAATTGTTTAGATTAGTTTTCTTTCCATTTATAAGGCAAGGCATGCGAGGCTCAAATTCCCATGGTTCATAGGGATTTGGAAATCAGTCTCAATTGTCTAAAGCTTGGCTCCCAGAGTACATAGACAGTCCCAATCCAGCTGCAATAAATCTAAGGTATGTTTTCATTCATTCATTGTCGTATTTATTGAGTGCTTACTGTGTGCAGAGCACTGTACTAAATGCTTGGGAGGTACAAGTTGGCAACATATAGAGATGGTCCCTACCCAACAGCAGGCTCCCAGTCTAGAAGGGGGAGACAGACAACAGAACAAAACATATTAAAATAAAATAAATAGAATAAATATGTACAAGTAAAATAGAGTAATAAATATGTACAAACATATACATATATACAGGTGCTATGGGGAGGGGAAGGAGGTAAGGTGGGGGCTCAGTCTGGGAAGGCCTCCTGGAGGAGGTGAGCTCTCAGTAGGGCTTTGAAGGGAGGAAGAGAGCGAGCTTGGCGGATGGGCGGAGGGAGAGCATTCCAGGCCCGGGGGATGACGTAGGCCGGGGGTCGATGGCGGGACAGGCGAGAACGAGGTACGGTGAGGAGATTAGCAGCAGAGGGTGTGGGCTGGGTTGGAGAAGGAGAGAAGGGAGGTGAGGGAGGAGGGGGAGAGGTGATGGACAGCCTTGAATCAATCAATCAATCAATCGTATTTATTGAGCACTTACTATGTGCAGAGCACTGTACTAAGCGCTTGCACTGTACTAAGCGCTTGCACTGCGCTTGAAGCCCAGGGTGAGGAGTTTTTGCCTGATGGGTAGGTTGATTGGTAGCTACTGAAGATTTTTGAGGAGGGGAGTAACATGCCCAGAGCATTTCTGCACAAAGACGATTCGGGCAGCGGCATGAAGTATGGATTGAAGTGGGGAGAGACAGGAGGATGGGAGATCGGAGAGGAGGCTGATGCAGTAATCAATCAATCAATCAATCAATTGTATTTATTGAGCGCTTACTATGTGCAGAGCACTGTACTAAGCGCTTGGGAAGTACAAATTGGCATCACATAGAGACAGTCCCTACCCAACAGTGGGCTCACAGTCTAAAAGGGGGAGACAGAGAACAGAACCAAACATACCAACAAAATAAAATAAGTAGGATAGAAATGTACAAGAAAAATAAATAAATAAATAAATAGAGTAATAAATATGTACAACCATATATACATATATACAGGTGCTGTGGGGAAGGGAAGGAGGTAAGACGGGGGGATGGAGAGGGGGACGAGGGGGAGAGGAAAGAAGGGGCTCAGTCTGGGAAGGCCTCCTGGAGGAGGTGAGCTCTCAGCAGGGCCTTGAAGGGAGGAAGAGAGCTAGCTTGGCGGATGGGCAGAGGGAGGGCATTCCAGGCCCGGGGGATGACGTGGGCCGGGGGTCGATGGCGGGACAGGCGAGAGCGAGGTACAGTGAGGAGATTAGTGGTGGAGGAGCGGAGGGTGCGGGCTGGGCAGTAGAAGGAGAGAAGGGAGGTGAGGTAGGAGGGGGCGAGGTGATGGAGAGCCTTGAAGCCCAGGGTGAGGAGTTTCTGCCTGATGCGCAGATTGATCGGTAGCCATTGGAGGTTTTTGAGGAGGGGAGTAATATGTCCAGAGCGTTTCTGGACAAAGATAATCCGGGCAGCAGCATGAAGTATGGATTGAAGTGGAGAGAGACACGAGGATGGGAGATCAGAGAGAAGGCTAGTGCAGTAGTCCAGACGGGATAGGATGAGAGCTTGAATGAGCAGGGTAGCAGTTTGGATGGAGAGGAAAGGGCGGATCTTGGCAATGTTGCGGAGCTGAGACCGGCAGGTTTTGGTGACGGCTTGGATGTGAGGGGTGAATGAGAGAGCGGAGTCGAGGATGACACCAAGGTTGCGGGCTTGTGAGACGGGAAGGATGGTAGTGCCGTCAACAGAGATGGGAAAGTCAGGGAGAGGACAAGGTTTGGGAGGGAAGATAAGGAGCTCAGTCTTCGACATGTTGAGCTTTAGGTGGCGGGCGGACATCCAGATGGAGATGTCCTGAAGGCAGGAGGAGATGCGAGCCTGGAGGGAGGGGGAGAGAGCAGGGGCAGAGATGTAGATCTGGGTGTCATCAGCGTAGAGATGATAGTTGAAGCCGTGGGAGCGAATGAGGTCACCAAGGGAGTGAGTGTATATTGAGAACAGAAGGGGACCAAGCACTGAACCTTGGGGAACCCCCACCAGAAGAGGATGGGAGGGGGATGCAGTAATGTAATGTTTTGAGTGGTTAGTGTGTGCAGAGCACTGTACTAAGCATTTGGGAGAGTACAATACAGCAGAGTTGGTAGATGTGTTCCCTGCCCACAAGGAGTATACAGTCTAGAGGGAGGGAGCACAGTAGGTTCTCAGTAAATGCTACCGAGTGATTGATTGAAGAGGGAAAGAAGAGAATCCAAAGGTCACAATGAACCAAAAGTTAATGACCTCATGGTATTATTATTGTTATTGTTGTTATTATTATAATTGTATATAGAAGTGCTTTCTAGGTGTCAAGCACTGTTCTAAACTCTGGGTAGATACAAGTTAATAATAATATTTGTTAAGCACTTACTCTGTGCCAAGCACTGTTCTGAGCACTGGGGTAGATATGAGGTTATCAGGTTGTCCAATGTGGGGCTCACAGTCTTAATCCCCATTTTACTGAGGTAACTGAGGCACAGAAAAGTTAAGTGACTTGCCCAAAGTCACCAGCTGACAAGTGGCGAAGCCGGGATTAGAACCCACAACCTCCGACTCCCAAGCCCGTGCTCTTTCCACTAAGCCACACTGTGTCTTGTGCTGTTAATCAGGTTGGTTATGGTCACCGTCCCATGTAGGGCTCACTGTCTAAGTAGGAGGGGAAAGGGTTGAGTCTCCGTTTTTCAGTTGCGGGAACTGAGGCACAGAGAAGTGACGTGACTTGCCCAAGGTCACACAGCAAACACGTGGTGCATCCAGGGTCAGGGCCCGGGTTCTCTGACTCCCAGGTTTGTGCTGTTTCTACTAGGCCATACTGCTTCACATCTATAACGTTGGGATGTGATGTACTAGGGCTATAAACTGTAAAATCCTCAAACTAATGCTGCAATTACTAGGCCAGAAACACTTGTTGTTTAATTCATTAGGACTACTACTGGTTGATTAGCTGAAGCAGGCAATTCTCTTCCTGCTGCTCCATCATTATTCCAGGCCAGGACGGAAACAGAAGATGAATCAGGGAGTTGAAGTAAAAGGAAATAAAGAGCGAAATAAACACTAAATAAAGTGTTTCAGCCATCAGGACTAAGGACCTGGGTTCTAATCTCAGCTCAGCTAGTTGGCTACTGTGTGACCTTGGTCAAGTCACTTCATTTCTCAGTGCCTCATTTACCTCATCTGTAAAATGGGGATTAAGAATGTGAGCCCCTTGTAGAACAGGGACTGTACCCAACCTGATAGACTTTTCTCTACCCCAGCACTTAGTACAGTGCCTGGCACACAGTTAAGCGCTTAACAAATAGAGAGAGAGAGGGAGAGAGAGAGGAAAAAAAAACCATATCACAGGTTATCACCCCCAGAAGGAGAAAAGCTGCTTAGGAGAGAGTGTGAGTGGAAAAGTTATGGAATGGCGACTCTATTCACTGACATCTGGAACAGAAATAAACTTGAAGCGTTCATCTCCAGTTCAAATAGAGAGCCTCTTGATTTCATCCTCATTTTAAGTCTAGATCTTCTCCCAAGATGGCCTTTTTATTTCATGTTTTCTGCCTCGTCACTTGTATTTGAAACCTTCTAATCCAGAGCTTTGGGGGAGATTGCTGTTCTCTAAAACCTTTGGAATGGGGAACCCCCACTGTTCCACAAATCATTATTCCCGGGGTGTCTGCCCACACCCATCAGGGCAGAGTGACGGAATGGGGAGAATTTGGGGGACGCTTACCCAATAAGCGCAGACATTTGAAGTTTAAACCTCTAGGTTCTCTTCTCCCTCCTAATTAAACTGTGAACCCTATGTGGGACATGGACTGTGTCCTACCTGATGAACTTGTATCTACCCCAGAGCTTAGAACAGTTCTTGACACATAGTGCCTAAAAATACCATAACTATTATTAATTATTATTATTACCCAGCTTTTGCTCCATATCCTTTGTTTAAAGTCATTAGATGATTTCCTCTACTTGTTTTTTTTTCCTCCAGATAGTGCCCTGAAAAAGGATGAGGCAAAAAAGTTATTGACTCTTATTGGCTCTTAGTGGTTGGAACAGGAGTAAGAAATTGCAACTAAGGGCCCCCCCAAAAAACCTCTGTGAGTGTGACCAGTATGTGTGTTGGTGTCAGTGAATTGGTTCAGTCAAAAGCAAGGTTAAAATATCAGTAATATGCTCATTAGAGGACCTGACTTTGTCTTGGTTTTGCTGGCTGCTTGTTGAGTGAGCTTAGTCAAGTCACTTCACTTCTCTGTGTCTCAGTTTCTTCATCTGTAGAATGGGAATTAAAGACCAGTTCTCCTTCCTACTTAGACTGTGAGCCCCATGTGGGGCAGGAACTCTGCTCGATGTGGTTATCTTGTACCTACCCCAGTGCTTAGAAAGTACCTAGCATACAGAAAGCGCCTAACAGATGCCACAGTTGCTGTTATTAATAATCGAATATGGGACTGTTGTGGATAGGAACTTCTGCCCTGCAAATCAGGTGAGGTCACCTATCAAAACCTAGCGTAGTATAAGCACTAACCATATTGATTTAAAGCACTCAATTACCTTGCTCCCGCCTACCTCACCTTTCTGCTCTCCTGCTAAAACTAAAACCCAGCCCTCACTTCGCTCCTGTAATGCCAGCCTAATCTCTGTACCTCGATCTCACCTATCTTGCCTCCGACCTCTCACCCATGACCTGCCTCTGGCCTGGAATGCCCTCCCTCTTCATATCTTACAGTTACTCTCTCCATGTTCAAAGCCTTATTGAAGGCCCATCTCCTCCAAGAGGCCTTCCCTAAGCGCTCATTTCCTTTTCTCCCACTCCCTTCTGCATTGCCCTGATTTGCAGACTGAGCCCCTTCCATCCTCTCCCCCTCGTCCCCCTCTCCATCCCCCCATCTTACCTCCTTCCCTTCCCCACAGCACCTGTATATATGTATATATGTTTGTACATATTTTTTACTCTATTTATCTTACTCATACATATCTATTCTATTTATTTTATTTTGTTAGTATGTTTGGTTTTGTTCTCTGTCTCCCCCTTTTAGACTGTGAGCCCACTGTTGGGTAGGGACTGTCTCTATATGTTGCCAATTTGTACTTCCCAAGCGCTTAGTACAGTGCTCTGCACATAGTAAGCGCTCAATAAATACGATTGATGATGATGATGATGATGATTTGCTTTCTCCATTCATCCCCACCCTCCTCAGTCCTACAGCACTTATGTACAGAATCTGTAATTTATTCATATTAATGTCTGTCTCCCCCTCTACACTATAAGCTCATTGTGGACAGGGAATGTGTCTGTTATATTGTACTCTCCCAAGCTCTTAGTACAGTGCTCCACACACAGTAAGTACTTAGTAAATACGATTGATTGATTATGGTTGCTTTTCTATTCCAAAAGGTCTACCAAGAAATTCCTCATGCATACGTGTGTAAGCTTCACTTTTCTCTGAAACACTTGAGGCAGATCAAAGGCCCAGTAATAAGCCGTGCTCCTGAATGCAGTGATCACCTGATAACCATTTTTCCTTTCATTTGCCTCCTACCGAAGCTTTTCACATTAGAGAGATCACACAAGTTTCATTTTCTTCTGATAGAAAGCCAGGTCCGCCTTGGTGGAGAAGTGGGGGAAGAAAGGACGGTTTATCTCCAGAGAGGAGTGGAAGCAGATGAAAAGACATGTCTGTTTGCTCAAAGTGAAGTAGAACAGAGAGGGTTGAGGGTGGAATATTTGTTATTTCTTAAGTGGGTTATAATCAAAGGGAACTAAAACGCAGCACCACATAGTTCAGTAAACTAGAAAAAAGTGATTTGTGGGTGGTTTTCTTTTTTTGTGTGTGTGTCACAAATGCTACATTCATATGTTCAACAGTCCAATGAAGCCTACTCTCCAGTCCCACCTTGAAGAAAGTGTAGCCTGGCTGCAGAAGAGGGCTATCTGTTTGGGTCTTTATCATAGTGTCACTTCTTCTCTCCTCCCGTGCTTCTTTCCTCCTTAACTTCTTCCCCCATCTTACGTCCTCTTCCTTCTCCTCCCAACCCCACCTCGCCAAGAGCGCTAGCTCTATAGTCTCTTGATTGTGGCAGGGATCACTGAAAAGAGCAAAATCCCTATTCCCTCTCCATTGCTGGCGTCACAAATTGTTCATCACCAGTTTGAGAGTGCTTATCAAGAAAATGGCTACACGTCCTTCCTCTGATGGGAGGGCAGAATCGCTTGGTCCCTGGGGAGGTGGAACAGAGCCAGGGAACTCACTGGGAGGATCTCTTTAGTTTCAGGACTCCAAATATGCCATGTTCCTCCCCTGCCCTCCACCCTGGACCCCCTCTTCTCTCCCTGGAGCAGTGGACCGGTTTTATGGCTCCTTTCACCCTCACACATAACTGCCCCTCGGTCATGCCAGGAAGGGTTCATGTAGGATGCCTGCCTCTGGGGTGTGGAGAAGGCATCTCTCATAATAGTAATAACAATAATGATAATAATTGTGGTATTTGCTAAGTGCTTAGTATGTGTCATGCAGTGTACTAAGGGCAAGATAAACAGGTCCCACATGGGACTCACAGTAGAAGGGAGAACGGGTATTGAATTCCCATTTTGGAGACGAGGGAACTGAGGCCCAGGGAAAGTGAAGTGACTTGCCCAAGGTCACACAACAGACAAGTGGCAGAGTCAGGATTAGAACCCAGGTCCTCTTACTCCCAGACCTGTGCTTTTTCCTCATGCCATGATGCTTCCCAGACACCCTACGCCCTGTCCAGCCCCAGCACCTGTTTGAACAGTACACGTTTGAGCTAGAATGCTGTTAGGGAATTGGGGAATAGCTGTCCATCAGCGCAAGCCTATTCAGAGACAGGACACCAGTGGTGTCGGAAAAAACATCTCGGGCTGGGCTTATGCAGTATGCAACACTGTGACTGCCTCAGTGTCACTCTTCCTTAATGTGAGCTTTTATAAGAAGGCAACCAGTGTATTTAAGGAAAACTGAGTGTAGGGAATTCAATCCATTTTAATATTAAGAAACTAGTAGAGCCATTCTTTATCGACCCTCTCCTCTGCATCAGCTCTGCACTTGGCCGTGTACCCCTTAAGCATTTTGATACTCCAGCCCCACATCACTTATATAAATATTCTCACACCCTCCCATTTTCCCTGTCTGCAATTTGTTTTAGTGTCTCTCTCCCCCTTTGGACTGTCAGCTCCTTGTGGGCTGGGATCTTCTAGACTGTGAGCCCATTGTTGGGTAAGGACCATCTCTATATGTTGCAAACTTGTACTTCCCAAGCGCTTAGTACAGTGCTCTGCACACAGTAAGTGCTCAATAAATACGATTGAATGAATGAATGAATCATATCTAAGAACTCTGTTGTATTGTACATTCCTAAGCAGTTAGTACAGTGCTCTGCACACACTAAGTGGCCCATAAATGCCACTGATTGATTTATACGTCATTCAGAGAACCCGGCAGTGAAGTTTTGAGTTTGTTTAATGTGTTTTGTTGTATTGAAGGAAAGAATGAACAGCTCATTTTTGTCTTCCTAATTCTGTGTTGCAGGGGGAAATGTATTGAAGAACCAGCATTTCCGCTTGAACTGGGCCTGGATCTCTCTAGAAAAAGAATACTACCTGGTCAATGAGGACTCCAAATATCTAGATGTCATTCTGAAACGAAGAGGTCACCTGGGAGAAACCTCATTTGTCAGTAAGTTCAGTCTGATTGTCCATTCCCTCCTTGGTCAGGGGGCCAGAAGCGTGTCTGAGGATGGGTTCCCTAAGTCAGTCAGTCATTTTTTGAGCGCTTACTGTGTGCAGAGCACAGTACCAAGTGCTTGGGAGGGTACAGTATAACAATAAAATAGATTCATTCACTACCCACAAGGAACTTACAGTCTAGAGGGGGAAACAGACATTAGTCTAAATCAATAAATTGCAGATATGTACGGAAGTGTTGTGAAGTTGAGGGAGGATGAATAAAGGGAGCAAGTCAGGGTGACCCAGAAGGGAGTCGACGGAAAGGAAAATAGGGCTTTGTGGACTACTCATTTTTGCCACATTGAACTGCTCTCCTTGGCAAAGCACAACGAAGTGCTGATCTCTCTTCATCTGGGCACCCCAGGGAGGTGTCTCAGCCCTGTCACACTCTGATTTTGAGGACCCTGGGAAGGCAGATAACTTGTTCTACTTTTTCCTCTTCTTCTTTCTCCTCCTTTTTCTTCTTACATTCGGCTTAGGTCCATTCAGGGTACTCAGCGTCAAAGAATGTGATGTTCATTTTTCTCATTAAAAAGAAAAATGTGATAGGAATAAAGATTTTTCAGTTTGATCTTTATGCCTTGCAGAGGAACTGTGTGAGGGCACCAATGTTAGAGGGAGGCGTTTCTCCAGAGAAGGGTTCACAGACAAATTATCTGAGATAATCCCAACTCAGTGTGATTCCAGGGGCTATTTTTGCTGTGTTCTTGACATTGTTTTATCTCTGCTCACTGGCACAACAGAGACTATCACATGGTGGTTACACTGGCCCAAGGAGAGTGAAGACTTCATCCTCCCGTTGGGCTCATTGAGCACACATGCTGTGGGACACTAATTGATCTAATGGGAGAATCAACCATGAGCCAATCAATCCATTAGGGCGTTTGAGTACTTACTGTGTTCAGAGCACTGTACTGAGAGAACAGTAGCATAGATGGTCACGATCCCTGTCCTCACCTCAAGGTAGCACTGGAGTATTTTATGTATCACTGTGAACATTTCATTCTCACTCTGGAAGCTGTGGGAGTCAATTATTCTGTGATATTTCCCAGGAACTTACTATGGTGCTCTGCACAGAGTAGGCACTCAATAAATGCTACTGAAAGATCGGAGGAGGTAGGACTCTAGGCAGGCTTTGAAGATGAGGAGAGCTGTGATCTGGCTGATTTGCAGAGGGTTGGGGAGGGAGTTCCAGTCTGGAGGATTGGTAGGAGCGAGGGGTCATAGATGGGCAGTTCCAGAGCAGGGTCTAGTTGGAAAGGAGGAGCCAGATCTACCCTGATCTCGAGAACTGAGAACTACAAACCACACCGACAGACAGGACAGGCGGAGGAAGGAAACGTAGCCATTTTCTCGATAAGCAAACCCAAAGCGGCGTTGCTGTCTGTGTGACACCAGGTATCGGCACGAGGGATGGCACGGCCCGGAGAGACAAGGACTTCCAGGGCAAAGGGCAGAAGCAGGTGCAGTTCAACCCCGGACAGACCACGGCCACTTGGAGGGTGCGCATTCTGAGCGATGGGGAGCACGAGCAGTCGGAGACCTTCCAAGTGGTGCTTTCCGAGCCGGTCATGGCAGCCCTCGAATTCCCCGCCGTCACCACGGTGGAGATCGTCGACCCGGGTGACGGTAAGATCGCTGCTCTTCTCTTGATCTCGTCCTTCCCGCAGCCACCGGCTCTCCCCAAGTGAGCGGCCGACGGTTTTCTGAAAAGTCAGCTGGGTGATGGTGGGGGAATTTGTTTAGGGCTTGCTTCGTGCCCTGCACTGTGATAAGCACTGGTGTAGAGACTAGATAGTCTGACTGGACGGTGCCCCAATCCCATTGAGGCTCCTTGTCTAGGAGGGAGGGAGGGAGACTGGCATTTTATCCCCATTTTACACCTGAGGGAACTGGCTGTGAACAACTTAAATGGTGGCGGAGCTGCGATGTAAACCAAAGTCTCCCGACTCCCAAACCCATGTTCTCTCCACTCAGCCAAATTAGGACACAGACTGGGTTGTCCGTGTGTCACCTACATGTCCCATTTTTCCTGTGATCATCCGTTGGGAATGAGGGCAGCATTTTGCTCATTTGTTTTTACTGGAATGGAAGCATCAGCCATTCAGGGAGGGTTTCTGGTGGGTGACACAATAAATCAAAGCAGCTGATCTAGCTTGGGTGCAAACCCAAGGCCCGAACATTTTTGTCTTGTGTTGACCCATTACTATCCTAAATGGGAATTCTGTTCTCCCTAGGTTCTGCCTGACCTAGGAAAGGGACCCAAGGCAGCTAGGTCTTTTGGAATTCTTAATTAGCTTGTGCATTTGAAGTGTCCACAGACTTTTGGCTAAATGGATATATTCAGATTCTGGCGGCAGCGTGGTTGTCCCTGCTGAAAGATTAAACATTGACCCGCTTCAGATAGTATTTCTTTCCCTCTCAGGCAGTGTCAGGCTGGTCAGCACTGTTCTTTAGTTAAGTGTCGCTCACATACACAAGTTCATAAATTCTTGTTCCTTAAGAACCCTCAAGTGATGGATGTAAAGAAAAGGCAGCTTTACCCTGCCTTCAGCCCCAGAGGAAACGGAGGTTCTTGAGAGGGGAGAAAAAAAGAACTTGGTTGATATTGACAAGAAGCCCACCCAGAACTGCCAAACGAAGGCCCTGCCTTGGGACGGCAGAGGTAGACCAGCTGTTTCATGTCCAGTGCCATATTTGAAAAGTGAAGTCTCCAATAGTGATAAAAAGGCAGTCACCCACAGATAGCCGCAGATGGAAAAACCACGAGGGAATTCTGCCAGAGCCTCAGCGAGCTGCGTTGGTTTCTGCTTTCAAATGATTGGGATAAAACACATGGGGTGGGGAACCATGCACTTAGGAGACTGATCTTTCATAATGCTTCATTTCTGGCATGAATGCTCTATGGCATGCAGTATGCCCCCCTTTTGTTTGCAAGTTTTAGAATAATGTCACAGTTGGAATGCATTTTGCTCATAGGGATTTGAATGCATTTCTAATTGTTTCTTGTGGCGGGTTTCCTTAGTAATGTTGGTTACTAAGTTTCAGTGTCCCTTAGTTTCAGTGTTGTTTCATTTTTCCGTTACTATGCAAGTTAGAAGAAAGTGAGCCTTTAAAGGTATTACACTATAGCTGATAAAAAATGGGATATTTTTCTGAATTGAATTTATATAAATAAGACTAACAAGCCAATGTAACCAGAACACCAGCATTTTAAAATAAAAATGAGTTGACCTTCAGCCATATTGGCAGGCCTCCGGCACCAGAACAATGTGCTGTGCTTTTGCAAAAAGAGCTATAGGTCTTTTTTAAAGCCCCCAAATATTTCAATGCCGTACACTAATTTGTTAATAGGTAATTATATCAAAAGAGTCTCTTCAGCAACCATGTTTTTATAAAGTTTGTTTTCATGTAGTTACTAAAATCATAACTTAGTTTTTGTATTGAAATGAATGAATAAAAAATTGCTATTTTCTGACCTTGCATTTTCACCTTTGCACTCTCCATTCATCATTCCCTTAGCCTCAACAGCTCTTAAGTGTATAGCCATCGTTTATTTATTTTAATGACTGTCTCCCCCTCTAGACTGTAAGCTCATTGTGGGCATGGAGCATGTCTCCCAACTCTGTTATATTGTTATATTCTCTCCCAAGTGCTTAGAGCAGTGCTTTGCACCCAGAAAATGCTCAGTAAATACAACTGATAAAGTGTATTTAAGCACTTTGATAATATATCATGAATGCATAATTCACCATCACCCTTTGCTGTTATTTTCCCTGAATTTAATGGAACCCTTTACAGCATTCCTCCTTCAACATATAAAGTGCATCTGAGAGAGCTGTATGGTCAAAGCGAAGAGAAAATATTTGTCTCCATCTGGCTGCTATAGAAGATTGGTCGAAGTTAGATGGAATTTGGATCTGTCATAGGTACTTTGCTGAGAGAAGCCAGGGAGAGGTTTCTTTCCCTATGATGAATGGACTTCTGAATTCCAACAGAGTTCATTTTTCCCAAGCGAGTATGTAATTATTCCAGTAATCATGCAGCGTCCCAGAGGAAAGAGTTGCCTTTTGATTAATTTGAGAAACATTCTCAGCCTGGAGGCCTTAACTGGCTATGAGGGAAGATGAACCAACAGAATTTATTTAAGTAAGAAATAGAGATTCCAGAGAAGATGAAAGAGATATCTAGATTTCCTAAATCCATATTGAATAATGCCCTGGCTCAGAGCTTGCATATTAGGCTTGGCAGGTGTTTTTTTTATACTTTGATTTTTACTCTTATTTCCCAGGATTTTCACGGATAAAAAGGAATGTTGACTGCTGGGAAACTCTTAACCTGCATGTAACTATTCCCAGGAGTGATGAGAGGAGACGTGGTAACCAAAGTGTTAGTCTTCTCTCCACAGAGTCAACGGTGTTCATTCCTCAGCCCATCTACACGGTGGAAGAAGACATTGGTGAACTGTTCATTCCCGTCTGGAGAAGTGGAGATGTGAGCCAGGAGCTGATGGTCATCTGCTATACTCAGCAAGGTAAGTAGGCTCAAGTGGGAAAATCAGTCAATCATATTAATTGAGCACCTATTGTGTGCAGAGCGCTGCACTAAGCGCTTGGAGGAATACACTATAACAGAGCTGGTAGACATGTTTCCTGCCTACAAGAAACTCACAGTCTAGAGGGGGAGATCGATATTAAAATAAAGTACAGATGTACTCATGCCTGGTGACATCATGTCCGTGGGCAGACATGGGGCCAGCAAAGCTGTACGCCCAGCTGTTCTTCCCACTGCCCCTCAGAAACGTCTCCGCTGCTGTGTGGGTTTGAGATGAACCAGAGCACCGTGATTCTGCTAGCCGTTCCCTTTGAGTATGCCCAGCTCTGAAATATGGTAGGAGACGGAAGAAGGACCCCCCCCCGCCAGTTCTGCCAAACATCCCAGTGGGGCATTCTTGTGCCCGCTGGTTTAGTGTCCTTGCCGTGGGATTCTGTGGAAGGTGGGAGGGGGAAGGGAGCACAGGAAGGAGACATGGGGGATAGCTCGTCTTACTTTATTGAGTCTTTCCTGTTCGATAGCCAAGATCGGCAGGCCCAAACAGTTGATATCAAGTGCAGAGCATGGTGCTCTGACACCCAGTTTGGTGTCTTTCACCCAGTGGACACGAAGAAAACATTCCCCCATCACCGGGAGTCCCGGACAATAATCCTCCAAGGATCAGACACAGTGAGGGCTCCCCGGGGTCTTCCTAACGGGGACCTTTGTGAACGCTTCTCCCCCAGGAACAGCCACCGGCACCGTCCCCACCTCGGTGCTCTCCTACTCCGACTACATATCCCGGCCTGAGGATCACACCAGCATCCTCCGCTTCGACAGAGATGAGCGGGAGAAGATGTGCCGCGTGGTGGTCATCGACGACTCCCTCTACGAGGAGGCCGAGGCCTTCCACGTCCGGCTGAGCATGCCCATGGGTGGGCGGATCGGAGCCGAGTTCCCAGGGGCCCAGGTGACCATCGTCCCCGACAGAGACGACGGTAAGGACTCATTTATCCTCTGAGTGATTCTAGCGCTGAGGGGAGGAGGGCAGAAAAACGCCCACCGCACACACCAGTCCCACTCCCTGGTTGAGGCACTGGTGGGCCTAGAATATCTTGGAATTTGCTCCTGTCAGATCTTGTACCGTGGAAGGAGAGAAAATTTGAAAGAAGTCGAGCAAAGAAAGTAGTAAGCTTGGGTTGGGGAAACACAGGAGAAGCAGCATAGCCTAGTAGAGGGAGTACAGGCTTGAGAGTCAGAAGACCTGGGTTCTAATCCCTACTCTGCCTCTTGTCTTCTGGGTGAACTTGGGCAAGTCACTTAACTTCTCTGTTACCTCATCTGTAAAATAGGGATTCAGCACCATGACCAGAAAAGCAAAGTCCACAGACCTAGTTACTTTTGGGCTTCCATAACTGTTCTGCGCAGGCCTGGAGACTTCACTTGAGTGGGTTTTTTAGGGCCTAATTTTTTCAGTCAATCAGTGGTATTTATTGAGCATTTACTGTGTGCAGAGCACTGTTCTTAAGCGCTGGGAGAGTGCAGTACAACAGAATTAGCAGACATGTTCCCTGCCCGTAACAAGCTTACAGTCTAAAGGGGGAGACAGGCATTAATATAAATACCTAAGTACTTTATAAGGACCAAGTCATAAAATTGTGTGTATCACTGCCTAGGAAAGGTCATTTGTGCCTGTGAATTGGCAGCAGGAGTGTGAGCAAGTGAAAAACTGGGAAGATGCCAATTGGAAATTTGGTATTTAAAGTTCAAAGTTTTCTTGATCCCAGGAGTTTATTCTCTTCATTTGCACTCCCTCTGGAAAGGGTTGAATCTCTCTGGGTGATGGAGGGTAGGGGGACGATACAGATATATTTATTAAACAGAACAAGTCTTTTTCTCGCCCAATTCACTGGTCTGCCCTTTGACCTGCAGGTATCATTTATATGATAGAGCAGTGGTCAAGGAAGGTGAAGTGAAATTTATTTTTCGTCCATCGGTTGAACCCAGGAGATCATGCTCCGGGCTTCGTCTTCCAAAACGATCTTAAAAGGCTTTCAGGAGAACCTCAGCTATGTGGCGTTGGGGGTGTCCGGTCAGAATAAGAATCTTCTGCATTCCCGGTCCCTCTCAAGCCCCATTCTCTATCTTCACCTTTGTCCTCCTGCGCTGAAGTGAGAAATGTAAGGAATTTATTGGCTGGTGTGTAGGGGCCAGCTTGAGTAAGGTTAATTGTGATAACACCTTCATCTGTACATACACACTCAGATGCTCTGGCACCTAAAGTGCAGAAACTGCTCAAATTGAAAGCACTAGAAAGGGGGAGTGATGCTCTAGGCATTCTTATCACCCCTCGGGCTAAAATTGGCCAGCGTCTGGTATTCATCATCATCATCATCATCATCAGTATTTATTGAATCCTGGTTGTGGGCAGAATACTGGAAAATGCAGTAAAAGGAGAAGAGCCAGGAAGCCGGCAGACCCAGAGAGTAGGCATAAAACGGGAAGTAAAGGTAAAATGTAGCTTGGGAGAAGATGTGTACGACCCTTGCCCTCAAGGCAATGGCATCTTGTTACATCCAGTTCCCCTTGCCAGCCCTAGGCCTTAGTGACTTCAGAGTCAGGTCCCTGTCTTTGTCTCTTTATTTCCTAGACCAGTAAGGGTCTGGTAGAGATTGGACGTGTGCAGGCCCTAAAGCTGAGGGGAAAGTCACTCCAGGGTGTCTTAGTGAGGAGGAAGGATGGGGTTAACTTCCCCCAAGCCTGATTGCCCCCCAAAAGTCTTGGACCCCCACGGACACCCCAAAGTGTCACAGACCGTCAAGTAAATCCAACAGAAAGGAAATCAGTATGGCAACATCTGTTTGCGAACTACTTCCTCGGCATCGATAACCCGAGCCAGCTCAGGATCTAACTTTCTCCCTCGGAAGGGTTTTGGCATAACAAGGACTTATGGGAAAGGAAAGCACCCTGAATGGATTCTGATCCCTTTTTCTCTAGAACCAGGCTTCTATTCTGAGGATGTAGAGCTCTTATTTTCTCCCTCAAAAGGGTTTTGGCACAGTAAGGACTTATGGGAAATGAAAGCAACCTGGATGGATTCTGTTTCCCGTTTCTCCAGAACCAGGTTTCCATTTTGGGGCCGTGGAGTACTACGTGGACGAGAGCGCCGGCTTTGTGGAAGTTCGGGTGTGGAGGACCGGCACAGATCTCTCCAGGCCTTCCTCCGTTACGGTGCGGTCTCGGAAAGCGGAGGTTCGGTCTGCGGAGGGTGAGTAGCCATTGGCATCATCTCACTAATGCATGACCCCTAGGCCCTTGCCTCTCTGGGAGCCAGGAGTCTCCTCTCTTAAACCGTCATACCAACTACCTTGAAAATGACACAAGCACCAGTGTTCACTTTTGAAAAGAAATTGAAAACACGGCCATCTGAGACTTCTTTACCTTGGTAATCAAAGCAGCGTGGTTCAGGGCTTAAGCAACCGATTGATAACCTCTGAGTTTAGAGACTAATACCTGGCCAAGAAGCAAGACAGACTGGATAGAGATTTCACAGAGATTTGTATACATCAATATCTGTAATTTCTTTATTCTTAAATAAGATGCAGTGTGGCTTAGTTGAAAGGGCCCCGACCTGGGAATTGGGACCTGGGTTCTAATCAATCAATCAATCAATCGTATTTATTGAGCGCTTACTGTGTGCAGAGCACTGTACTAAGCGCTTGGGAAGTACAAGTTGACAACATATAGAGACAGTCCCTACCCAACAGTGGGCTCACAGTCTAAAAGGGGGAGACAGAGAACAAAACCAAACATACTAACAAAATAAAATAAATAGAATAGATATGTACAAGTAAAATAAATAAATGAATAAATAGAGTAATAAATATGTACAAACATATATACATATATACAGGTTATTATATATATATATATATATATATATATAATCTTGCGTCTGCCACTTGTCTGCAGTGTGACCTTGGGACAGTCAACTTCTCTGCGCCTCCGTCACCTCATCTGAAAAATGGGGGTTATGACTGTGAGCCCCACATGGTACATGGAGTGTGTACAACCTACCCCAGTGTTCAGTAGAGTGCCTTGCCCGTAGTAAGCCCTTCAATACCATTAAAAGAATAATTACAATAAAATATGAAAATTAATGTATGTCCATAACAACGTCTGTCTACGTCTAGCTCCTTGTGGGCAGGAAACATGTCTACCGACTTTAATGTATTTTACCCTCCCAAGTGCTTAGTACAGTGGTCTGCAGAGAGTCAGTGCCCAATAAATGCCGTTGATGGATTGATGATTACATGACACAGGGACTCCCATCTTGGTTCTGCCCTCCACTCCCTAGGATTGACAAACTCCTTAATAGCTGAGGAAACCAGGGCACAAGGAGATTAAATGGGGATGACCACAGCCACCCACCTTTTGGAGTGATTGTACTGCACATAAAATGTTTTTCAATTGTGACAAACAGAAGGACCTATACCTAAAGCGTATCCATCCTTCCATTGAGATGTTGATTCAACAGCACATTTGCAAGGGTGTAGTCGTATCCCCGTCAATACACAAGCAATAAGCATTGAATAATATAACTCTATGTTTTGCATTGATTGAAGAAACAGAACAGCCTCTCTGAATATCTTTCGGGCCAGATGGATCGGTAGAGAGGTGGTCTTCAGCAATAGTCAGTAGAAGCATGGACGGTTTCTAGTATTTGTCCCCATGAGAAAGCCCCTGCCTTTCAGTCTTAACCCATCGTTCGGTGTCTGGTTCCCTCTTGCAGCCGGC
Source organism: Tachyglossus aculeatus (assembly GCF_015852505.1). Classification (NCBI taxonomy): domain Eukaryota; kingdom Metazoa; phylum Chordata; class Mammalia; order Monotremata; family Tachyglossidae; genus Tachyglossus; species Tachyglossus aculeatus. Next base: position 7,293,266 of record NC_052085.1, read on the forward strand.
GCCGATTATGTGGGCATCAGTCGCCATTTAGATTTTGCCCCTGGAGTCACCACGCAGACGTTCCGGGTGGTGATTTTGGATGACCTGGGCCAGCCGGTGCTGGAGGGGGTGGAGGCGTTCGAGCTGGTGCTGCGCATGCCCACCGATGCTGCCCTGAGGGAACCCAGCAAAGCCACCGTCTTCATCAACGACTCGGTCTCTGACTGTAAGTCTCTGCCGCGGCCGCCAGACGCGGGGGAACCACCCGCTAACCGGGAGATGACTCGGCTCCCCGGCTCGAGCCTTTAGAGGGGAGGGGTTGCGGAGGGGGACCCGGCTTCCCCGGACCATCTTCCCACTTGTCCGATGGAAGCCGGGACCAGCGTGGGTGGCAAATGGCCACCTGTTTTGGCCCACTCGCTAGGGATGTCAAGCCCTGGAGTCCCATTTGAGTCTAAGCATATGCCATTCAGGAATCTGTTTCCTGAGCATTGCACTGCACCTCGGGGGTGCCCAGTAAGTCCCATTACTACTATTGGAGTCCCTTAGGCTACACTGAGAGGCTAGGCCTGTGAGGAGCCCACGTGGCTTTGGATGGTTCACTTTGAGCAGGTCTGGACCATTGTCTGGCTTCAGGGACTTCTACAGGAGAGTGGAAATGGGCTTGTTACTTGGATTCTCTAGAAGCCCTCTGTGCCACAGAGCTCTGGGGACATTAGCCACAGCTTATTGCCTGCAGTAGGCCTAAAGCATTTTCAAGTGGCCACTGACCTTGGCACGCCAATATTACCATCCTGGGACCACTCGTTCGCTGCCCCATTCACAAATGGCGGTGTTTAAAATGGGGTTGGCACTAGTCGATGTGAGCCTTCTCAAATTAATCGCCTTTTCATATGGTACTTGTGCTGGGTCAGAGAGTGACCACATGACTCGGGGAAGTGCCCCTCAAGTTGGGGTGGCAGGCGGCTCTAAACTTAGTGACCCCTTTCTACATGCAACCCCCTCAATGACCTGGAATGCGACTCGGCATTTCCCTTGTGCTTGCCTTCCCCTCTTCAGCACCCCTCCCTCCCTGTGGAGCTAGCTCCAGGGTCCCAGGCCTCTACGGAGAGAGGGTGGGAATTTGAAGCCTGCATGGCCTCAGTTCAGCCTGCAAGGGCTTTGGCTGGGCCCAGTTTTGACTTTCCTCCACCCCTGCTCCAATGCTCCCTGCAGACTAAAGAGCACCAAGCAGCGGCCGCTGACCTCTCCCCAGTGTTCTGCCTCTGGCCTGGAGCGCCCTCCCTCCTCATATCATCATCATCATCATCAATCGTATTTATTGAGTGCTTACTATGTGCAGAGCACCGTACTAAGCGCTTGGGAAGTACAAATTGGCAACATATAGAGACAGTCCCTACCCAACAGTGGGCTCATATCCGACAGATCGTTATTCTCCCTCACTTCAAAGCCGGATTGAGGGAACATCTCCTCCAAGGGGCCTTCCCTGACCAAGCCCTCCTTTCCTCTTTTCCCATTCTCCTCAGCATGCCCTGATTTCTCTGTTTATTCATCTCCTTCACCCCCACCCAGCCCCCGGGCCCTCCCAGCACTTCTGTGAATATCTGCTATTTATTTGTTTATATTAGTGTCTGTCTCCCCCTCTAGACTGTAAGATCTAGAAATGTGTCTGTTGTGTTGTAATATTGTAGTCTCCCAAGTGCTTAGTGTAGTGCTGTGCACACAGTAAACTCTCAGTAAATATTGACCGATGATTGACTGTGTGGGTGGGGCACAGCTGTCCCACAGGGGCTGCCAGGTTTCTCTATGGGGTTGCCCGTCGTCTGCTGGATACTGGTGGCCTGTGGGGAATTCTTCCTGCTGCTGAGGAAGCTTCTCTGGGCGAAGAGGTAAATTTCAGGCACAGCACAAGTATGCATCCAAACAATTCACCTCCCACCCCCGAATATCGGTCTCCTGCCGTTCACCGAGTGCCATATCGTGAGCACCGATCTTGTGGCGCCCAGGGAGTCTTTGAGCAGTTAATCTATGGAAAACCTTTCATCGCTTCAAACTTGTCTTGGGCATTCCTCATTGTAAATGACCAAAGAAATCTGTGTGGTCTCAGCGGCAATCCCAGCTTGTTCAGAGCACGTTGCATTCCTAAACTTCCTTCCCAGTGCCAAAGATGCAGTTTAAGGAACGAGTGTACAGCGGCCACGAGCACGACGGCCAGATCATCGCGGTGATCCACAGGAGCGGGGACGTCCGATACACGTCCACCGTGAGGTGCTACACACGCCAGGGCACCGCCCAGGTGATGATGGACTTTGAGGAACGCCCAAACATCGACCATTCCATTGTCACGTTTCTTCCTGGTAAGTCCCGAGTGGACAGTCCCTTGAGGGTGGGTTTTCTTAATAGTGGCTCTGGTCTGTCATTCAATCATATTTATTGAGCGCTTACTGTGTGCAGAGCACTGTACTAAGTGCTTGGGAAGTACAAGTCGGCAACATATAGAGACGGTCCCTACCCGACAACGGGCTCGCAGTTATCTGTGTCCTTTTCCACAGAGTAGCAAGTGCTTGCAGGTGCCCTTGATGATAATAATAATTATCGTATTTGCTAAGCGCTTACTACGCGCCAAGCACTGTTCTAAGTTCTGGGGTAGATTCAAGCTAATCAGGTTGGACACATTCCCTGTCCCACATGGGGCTCACTCTCTTAATCCCCATTTTACAGATGAGGTAATTGAGGCCCTGAGAAGTGAAGTGACCTGCCCAAATTCACACAGCAGACATGCGGCAGGCTGGGATTAGAACCCAGGTCCTTCTGACTCTTGAGCTCTTTCTGTTTCCACTAAGCCACACTGCTTCTCTTCCCCCCCTTCCACCTGTAGAAGGCAGTTTTGACATGGCTTTACGGGAGGCCGAGGCAAGAGAAGTCACTTGACTTGTCCAGGGTCATTCGGCAAGGCCTGGTTCTCCATATTGGACCGTCTGTCCATTAACTTAATTCCTTGTCAGACTCATTTTTTTGAATTGTGCTGGCCGTAGAAAATTGCACTGCAGCCATTGCCCAGAACCAAAGTTAGAGATTCCACAGGGGTCATTTGTATTTATCTCGGGATTTATATTAATGTCTCCCTCCCCCTCTAGACCATAAGATCGTTGTAGAAAGGGGACTTGTCTACCAGCTCTGTTGTATTGTACTCTCCCAAGCGCTTAGTACAGTGATTTACATGCAGTAAGCACTCAGTAAATACTGTTGATGATGATGACTTGGGGCTTCTCCCCCTTCTTATTAGCAGTCAACCAAACCTTGCGTTTCAGGCGTCGCTCGCCGCTTCCAAAGGAGCAAGTTTTAGCAGCGAGCCTCCCGGGCCCAGTGAAATCAGTCGACTGACCCCCCTCTGTCTTTCTCCCGATTCCAGGTGAAACAGAGAAGCCCTGCCTCCTGGTGCTCGTGGACGACACGATCCACGAGGAAGAGGAGGAGCTACGGCTGGTGCTCGGAACGCCGAGGAGCGACTCTCCCTTCGGGGCCTCGGTTGGGGACCACAATGAAACCCTGATCAAGATCCGGGACGACGCCGACAGTAAGACGCCACGTCCCGTTCTCCGGAGGCACCTGAGCCTCCGGGGCCAGAACCCGCTAATGGAAACCTGTTCCCTGCCATTTCAGGAGCCATTATTAAGTTGGGAGAGACCAAGTTCAGTGTCAGCGAGCCCAGAGAACCAAACCAGTTGGTGGTTGTCAGGATTCCAGTGGTCCGTCTCGGAGACACTTCCAAGGTTTCCGTGGTCCGAGTCCACACAAAGGATGGCTCGGCCACGTCTGGAGAAGACTACCATCCCGTGTCGGAAGGTAAGCGGAGTTTGTGGGCTTTAGAGCCCCGTGAAGATTATGCTGCTGTCATTGTAGTTGCCTTACTGGCCAGGAAATAAAATTCCTGCCACCAAATGGGCTGCTCATTCTGACCTTTCGAATCCGTTAAGGCCCTGGGTGGGTTTGCACATTATGGCTTTTGGGTGTCCTAAAAAGAATATTGTTAGGATGAAGCCCCAAACCATCTGTAACATCGGGATGACTGGGTGGGGATAGTCCAGAGTAAATTATTTTAGCACAACAGAAATGACAGGCTCATTTAAGGTGGAACCTTAACCAGGTTCGCCCATCCCAGTTCTCTGAAGAGATCTGAGAGTTTCCATCCGGCCTGAAGTGATCCAAAATGGTCATTTTCTGCCCTGTTCATGCTTTGGATCCCCTGAGTTGGTCCCTGGTCAGAAACCTTTACCCCCGATGTCCCCGGCCCTGCCTGTCTGCTTTCTCCCCCTGACCCCACCACCCTAACCTCCCAACCCACGATCATGTGTGGATTAGATTTGAGAAGGTGGGTTTTAAGAGCCTGAAAGACAAAGTTAATTTTAATGATGAAGAAAATCACACTTGCAACCATTGATATCTCTCTAAGGAGTCTCACTACACTAATGTGAACTAGGTGGCTAATCATTTTCCTGTCTTGGAGGAGAAACCTATCGGACTGAAGTGTCAGCTTGCTTTACAAATTCAGATGACTCTCAAATTGTTTAGACTGACACCTGGCTTAAAAAAAAAAAAAGCACCCAATTTCCCAAATGGTAAGGTCGGGTTAGGAAATTTTAGGAGCAAGAAAGCTTTGATTTTTTTTTTTTCCTTTTTTGGTATCTTATTTATGTGGGTCCGTGCCTCCTTTCTCCCACTTCAGGGAACCTGTAGCTTGTCCTACAGCTCACATTTAAACTTTATTGCTGTGATCTTCCATTTCTAGAAATTGAGTTTAAGGAAGGTGAGACCCAGCATGTTGTTGAAGTTGAAGTTCTTTTTGATGGGGTCAGAGAGATGCGGGAGGCCTTTACGGTGCACCTGAAGCCTGATGAAAACATGGTAGCAGAGACCCAGGTGAGTGGATTGGTGACTGGCAAACAGAACCATCCCCTGAACAAATTCATCCAGATGAACCCTTTATGAATTTGAGGCATAGACCTTAAGTTTGAGGACTTGAAAGAAAGAATTGAATCTACACTCCTATCTCTTTATTGTATTTCCCAAATGCTTTACAGATCAGTCCAAGTTAAAATAGTAATAATAACAGGGATATTCTAAGTGCCTATTGTGTGCTAAGCACCAGAGTAGGTACAATTACAATCAGTTTGGAGATAGTCTGTGTCTCACATGGGGTTTTCAGGCTAGGGGAGAGGGAGAACTGCTATTTACCCTCCATTTTACAGATGAGGAAACTGAGGCCCAGAGAAGTTAAGTAACTTGTCCCAGGCCACACAATAGGCAGGTGGGAGAGCTGGGATTAGAACTCAGCTCTCCTGATTCCCAGTCCTGAATTCTTTCCACTTAGACCACGCTGCTTTTCTGAAAGAGTTTACTCATCTCCTTCTTATGGGACAGGAACTGTTTCTGATATGATTGTGTTGTATCTACCCCAGTGCTATCACAGTTGTTATTATTTTATTGTTATTATTATTATTATTATTATTATTGTTGTTATTATTTACCATTAAGTGAGCTCTTTGATTTGAACATTTTCTGCAGCGTGGCCTAGTGAATAGAGCAAGAGCCTGGGAGTCAAAAGGTCATGGATTTTAATCCCAGTTCTGCCACATGTCTGCCGAGTGACCTTGGGCAAGTCACTTAACCTCTCTGTGACTCAGTTACCTCATCTATAAAATGGGGACTAAGACTGTGAGCCTTATGTGGGGCAGGGACTGAGTCCAACCCAATGTGCTTGTGTCTACCCCAGCGCTTAATACAGTGCCTGGCCCATAGTAAATGCTTAGCAAATGCTACTATTATTATCATTATTATTAATAATAATAAGAATAATACAAATTCATTAATAATAAAAGTATTACAACACGAATACTGCAATTGTTAATAGTAATAATAATTGCAGAATTTTTATAATATATAGTATAATAATAATGAAGGGATGGTAATGTCTTTCAGCATAGTTCAAAAGATCTTGACTATCATTCCCAGAAAGACACCTTTGGCAGACATCAACCCAGTGGATGACGTGACCAGAATTTCCTGAGATTTCTATTTGCCTTCCAGGCTACCAAGGCCATTGTGTACATTGAAGAAATAAACAGCGTGGCAGACGTCACCTTCCCATCCACCCCCCTGGTCGTGTCCCTTCTTCTATACGATGATGTATCTGGAGCCAAAGACAGTAGTGGTCCCGTGTCCGGCTACCCTGTCGTCTGTATCACGGTGAGTAAAGAATTGAGGTGTAATGACTTTAATCAAATCAACATCCGGTCGACTTAGGGGTGACAGGAAAGGCACCCAGTCCTGGCAGGAGGAAGTGTTGGAAGATTAGAATTTTCCGATTGACCTCTCGAGCTGAAAATAAAGGCCCAGAGTCCGTAGGACGTATCAGGGCTCGCTCTCGAAGCTAGGAAATGTATTGCGTCGGCCTGTAAAACCCTTCCTTGGTGTTGTTGGTGTGCTTTCCCCCCAGGCCTGCAATCCGAAATATCCCGACTTCGACAAGACGGGCTCCATCTGTGCAAGCGAGAACATCAACGACACTTGGACCCGGTACCGCTGGCTGGTCAGTGCGCCCACCGGCCCCGACGGGGTGACCAGCCCCATGAGAGAAGTGGACTTTGACACGTTTTTCACTTCCTCCAAAATGATCACTCTGGACTCCGTTTACTTCCAAGCCGGCTCCCGGGTGCAGTGTGCCGCGCGGGCTGTGAACGCCGATGGGAACGAAGGCCTGGAGCTCATGAGTCCCATCGTGACGATGAGCAAAGAGGAAGGTAATCGAATCCATTATTCATTTAGAGGGGTAGCAGAGGCCCAAGAAATGCTATTTTTGGATCCAACCAACCCAGCGGTCCCGTAGTCCCTGACAGTGGTAACAGTATGCTTGGAGGGAGGGACAGTAAGATCAGTCGGTCATTCAATCCATCAGCGCAATTTATCGAGTGTTTACCATGTGCAGACCTCTGTACTAAGTGCTTGGAAGAGTCCAAAGCAGTAGATTTGGTAGATAGGATCCCTGCTCTCAATTAGTCGTATTTATTGAGCACTGACCTTGTGCTAAGTGCCTGGGAGAGTATGATGCATGGTAGACAAGGTCCCTGCCCTTAAAAAGTTGACAGTCTAGTTGGGGAGACAGAGGTTCAAATAAATTACGGATGGGGGAAGCGGCAAAGTATAAGGATATGCTTGTAATTGCCAGTGGGCAGGTTAAGTATCAAAGTGCTTAAGGGTTACAGATCTAAGGATGCAGAGGGGAGGACAAATAGGTTGGGGGCTAGTCAGGGACAGCCTCTGGGAGAATATAGGATTTTAGCAATCTTGGCTCCTGCTGACTGGCGTCCAAATCTTTTCCGTCTGTCTGCTCACCTTGGTTGATGTAGTCTGTACTTTCCCCATTTCCATTCTTCCACTTTTCTCTTTGCAAAGTCTGTAATAGGCAACCAGGAGCTGCCACTTTGTAAAGCTGCCTGAGATCTGGAGCCTTAACTTCAATTTCCCCCTGCCCCCCGGGGACACAGTATCCATTGTTTTTCCCTTCTTTCCTCTAGGTCTCTGTCCGCCTCGCATGCCGGGGGTCGTCGGGGCAGAGCCGTTCTCAGCCAAATTGCGGTACACCGGCCACGAAGATCCAGACTTCGCCAATCTCATCAAACTCACCGTCACAATGCCACACATCGACGGTAGGCTAAAGCGTGGCATCCTACGCACATGCTTTGATTTCCTGGGCCTCTTTCGGTTGGTTGAACAGCCCAAGGGACCCACACCTAAACTATCGCCTCAGTTTGCCAACCGACGGGGCAGCCTTTCGGTTAGCATTTGACTCCGGGCCTCTGGTCCCACGTTTCGAGCCCCGTGTAGCCTCTGCACTTGCAGAAATTGGGCGGGGTTAGTGGCAGGCCCGGTCTAGCATTTGTCCAGCATTTCCTCCTTCCACCAGCACCACGGAGCCTATTGCATTTCTTGAGAATCTTGCATAAGACTCAACAAATGTAGACATGGCCTTGGGCATTCAGAGAGCACTTAGGAACTTGAGATAAGTATCTGAGCATATGTCTTTAACATGCGGTTGACATCTTGTAACTTGGGCCTTCCAAGCCCGTCTTAATATTTACATCAATCAAGGCAGTTGCCTCATTTTCCTCCTAAATCAGACTGAGAAATGCAAGGTGGTTTAGAGTGGGCGTGATCTCCTTTTGGTTCTCTTTTCCTGCTGGAGGTTGAGTTGTTTGAAACTAATTGGGACCTAAAGCCTTGCCCCGCTCCCCCCCAGTATTGCATGGCTCCCCAAACTCCAAAAGTTCCCCCAGATCTAGGGGTACTTGGTTAATTTGAAAATTAAATTTACTCTAGTGTAGGGCACTCTCTCCTACCACTTATGGTACAAGACTGAACTGGTCGGTGACATTTATTGTCCATCCTCTATGGGCAAAGCCCTGTCCTGTGTGAACGGAGAGCTGTTTTTATATCCGGGTAGGGACCGTCTCTATATGTTGCCAGCTTGTACTTCCCAAGCGCTTAGTACAGTGCTCTGCACACAGTAAGCGCTCAATAAATACGATTGAATGAATGAGTGAATGAATGAATATTGAAATTCCCCCACATTTAGCTAGACAGCCGTCCCCTAGCCATCTCCCAAGGACTGTGGGAGCGTTACTAAGTGAGTTTGAAATGCTGGGCAAAAGTGTGTCTACACAGAAGGAGTGTGGCCTAATGGAAAGTACTTGGCCCTGGGAGTCAGAGGACCTGGGTTCTAATCCCAGCTATGCCAGTTGTCTGCCATGGCCTTGGGCAAGTCACTTCATTTTTCTCTGCCTCAGTCTTGCCGTCGATAAAATGGGGATACAATCTCTGTTCTCCCTCCCCCGTAGACAGTGAACCCCCATGAGGGTCAGGGACTATATCCGAGCTGATCATCTCGTATCTACCCAGGGCTTAGTGCGGCGCTTGGCACATAACGAGCACTCAACGAACAGCATTGTTGTTGTTACTGCAGGCATGCTTCCAGTCATCTCCACAAGAGAACTGTCCAACTTTGAACTGACCCTCAGTCCTGATGGAACGAGGGTGGGGAATCACAAATGCTCCAACCTCTTGGATTCTACCGAAGTGAGGACGCACCACGGCTTCTTGACCAACACCACCAAAAACGCAGCGGTGATGGGCGAGACGTCCCCCTACCAGTACAGCTCAGCGATGAGGGGCACCCGGACCCTGCGTTTCTATCGCAACCTGAACCTGGAGGCCTGCCTGTGGGAGTTCGTCAGCCACTACGACATGTCGGAACTGCTCACCGAATGCGGAGGCACCATTGGGACAGATGGACAGGTACAGATCATTCATTCAAGTTGCTGCACTGGTCCTTGCCGCCTGCTCAGAAAAACAAACCCGGATCCCGGGTTTGCTTTTCACCTAGCTCCATTTACTCTCTGTGCTCAACCTGATGGTACTGGTTAAGCACTTACTATGGCCAAGCACCTGTTGTAAGCTCTGGAGCAGTACAAACTAATCAAGTTAACTGACCCCGATAATCACATACTCCACCTGACGATGGAATAATGGGAGTACTAATTCCATCTCTCAAAACCCCGATCTCCTCAAGAACATTTTCCAGAGGTTCTTATACACACACACACTCAGCTGTGTGTGAGGCATGTGTTTTGGCTAACTATACCTTTTGGTTAGAACATTGGTAGGGAAGCAGGGACAGCGAGCTTACAATCTAGAGGGACTTCATTCCCTTAGAAATATCCTCTAGACTTGTACGCTCATTGTGGGTGGGAAAGGTGCCTACCAACTCTGTTGTATTGTTACATCATACACTAGTACATTAGTACTTCCTGCTAATGTTTACTGCCTTTAACTAAAGGCAACAGTTCCCTTCTTTTCAACGATTTTCAAAATTTTCAAAAATTCCAACAATTCTTCCTGCCAACAACTCTCCGCCTCCTGGAGAAAACTAGCAGCCCCTTCCCTTGCTTTGGGCTTGTCTGCCCCAAGAGGGTTAAATTCACTCCCACTCTTACCACTAATGCACTGACCAGCGGTAATAATAATAATAATAATAATAATGATGGCATGTATTAAGTGCTTACTATGTGCAAAGCACTGTTCTAAGCTCTGGGGAGGTTACAAGGTGATCAGGTTGTCCCACGAGAGGCTCACGGTCTTAATCCCCATTTTACCGATGAGGTAACAGAGAAGTTAAGTGACTTGCCCAAAGTCACACAGCTGACAAGTGGCGGAGTGGGATTTGAACCCATGACCTCTGACTCCAGAGCCCGTGCTCTTTCCAGTGAGCCACACTGCTTCTCAGGAGGTGCTCTGAGAGGCCTGTGCCCTCCCACAGCTGCTGCCCTACCCAGCTCCCGCTCCCCATTCAGGCCAAGGGAGCAGGCTGGGGTGTGAATGGCTTCCTAGAGGATGTTCCCATCCCCACCCTGTTCTGAAAACCATTGGCTCATGTGCCTGAGGGCTGGGAGACGTGACCGGCTGTCGGCACTGCACCGAGGCTGAGATTCAGGGGGGCTTAGAAGGGGCTTCAGGCCTTGCCAAAAAAAGAAATCTTAAGGCTCAACGGAAGCTGAAATTGAGGCTGACGAAACCTCCCCACACCAAACACGGCATCGATCTGTGATGTGCCAGATCCGGCCGGAATATCTGAGATGCTGTCTCTTCAACTTTTTCCCTCCGCCTCCTCTGCTTTCCCCAGATCCTTGGATCTTTGCTGTCTTCCATGCTCACCAACAGAAGCTGAGGGGTGTCGGGGCACCAACAGTGGGGAGGGACAAAAAGGAAGAAAGCTGGAAAGGATGTAGCCCCTCCCATCTCCCTTTTATTGCCCACCTCCTGTTTTTCCTTAATTTGTATCTGGACTTTCTTCATTCCCAACCCCACTTAGGTCTTGAAGCCCAGAACGAGAAGAGGGTCGATGACTTTATAGAAAAAAACCTGGGGGTTCAGAAGCCACAGAAAAGGAGAGACTGTTTAATCACTCAATCAAGAAGAGTGAAAAGTTACCGACCATTTAATCACTCAATCAAGAAGAGTGAAAAGTTACCCATATAGATCTATTTTATTTTTGAACTTCTAAGAAAATTGAAGTTTAATTATTCAAGAGCAACCGAGACATGTTCACCAAAAATAGATAGGCTTAAGCAAACTTGTCATCTTGGGTTTTCCTGATGTGCAGCAAAACAGAGTTTTGATTTCTTTCCTACAGGTATTGCAGGGTGCTTGTATGTAGGGAATTGGGGCATTTGAGCATTTCCATGTCTTTCCAGCCAAGTTCTTTGTGGAAATGACTGTCCTTGTTCCAGTCAGTTACAAAACTTGGCAGAGTAGCTTAAGCAAATTACTGTTGAAAACGAATTTGATTAACTCCATCAAATTTAGCTGAGCCCTTGCCAGAAATAATGCGAAGGAGAATACATTAAGTTATTTTTTAATGTACCAATTGGTAGTTGGAAGAGACTGTGATTGAACAATGCCGAGGAGCTGGGTTTTGTGCTCTGTGAAACGGGCTGTTTCTAGCAGTGATCTAAAGGGAGTGTGTGTATTTCAACTCTCACCTACTCATTTATAAGCCAGATGTCAGGGAATTAGGGATAGTCTGGCCTGGTGGAAAGGGCACAGGACTGGGTGTCAGGAGACCTGGGTTCTAGTCCCATCTCTGCCACTTGCCTGCTCTTGGCATTTGGGGAAAGCCCTTAACTTCTGTGGGCCTCAGTTTCCTCATCTGTAAAAGTGGGGCTACCTGTCCTCCCTCCGTCTTAGACTGTGAATGCCCTGTGGGACAGGGACTGTTTGGCCTGATTATCTTGTATGTACCTCAGAGCTTAGTATAGTGCTTGCACAGGGTAAGCATTTAATGAGTACCATCATTGTGAATTTGGCTTCAGCTGCCGCAGTTTTAAGCAGTGAAGTTAAGAGCAATACTAGGAGGCCTTCCCAGACTGAGCCCCTTCCTTCCTCTCCCCCTCGTCCCCCTCTCCATCCCCCCGCATCTTACCTCCTTCCCTTCCCCACAGCACCTGTATATATGTATATGTGTTTGTACATATTTATTACTCTATTTATTTTACTTGTACATATCTATTCTATTTATTTTATTTTGTTAGTACATTTGGTTTTGTTCTCTGTCTCCCCTTTTTAGACTGTGAGCCCACTGTTGGGTAGGGACTGTCTCTATATGTTGCCAATTTGTACTTCCCAAGCGCTTAGTACAGTGCTCTGCACATAGTAAGAGCTCAATAAATACGATTGATGATGATGATGACTGGCGTAGGCCAACTCCAGCTGTAGGGCGGAAGGCCATTTCTCCCCTGGGCCAATTAAAATAGTGAGTGCCCCTAGACATCGCAAAAAAAGGAACAGATTCTTCCCTTTTTTTATTGGACCAAGAGTGCACCTATGTTTCCTCCCCCCTCCCAGATTCTTCTCTTTAGTCACGGAAGGTCAAAAACCCTCTTTACAAAATTCCAGTAGACACAAGAGCATCATTCATTCATTCATGCAATCGTATTTATTGCAGAGCACTGTACTAAGCGCTTGGGAAGTACAAGTCGGCAACATATAGAGACGGTCCCTACCCAACAACGGGCTCACAGTCTAGAAGGAGGAGACGGACCACAAAATAAAACACGTCAGAACAAAAAATCATCAGAACAAATAAAATTAAAGCTATATGCACATAATTAACAAAATAAATAGAGTAAATATGTACAATTAAAATAAATATAGTAATAAATCGGTACAAATATATACAAGTGCTGTGTGGAGGGGAAGGAGTTAGGGCGATGGGGAGGGGGAGAGGAAAAAGGGGGCTCAGTCTGGGCATCAGCTGGGTGGTCAAGTCAAAAATGAGACTCTGCCATTTTGGCAGGGCTTTTTTTTTTCCGGTTTTCATTCAGCCTGACATTCCACTTCACCTTTGGCCATCCTGGCCTCCTGCCGTCCCCTGGCACCAAAGAGCCAAGGTGGCAGGTGGGAGGCTATGACCCGGGGAGAAGAAAAATGTATCCAGGAAAACCTCCAGAGGACATGCTGACGGCTAATTGGTGGCTCCTCTGGATGTTTGGTAATCTAATATGGCTCCATGTCAGCCCTTGAATGGTCCAGGAATAGAGGCTGTGTAGATTCAGTGGAAGGCCAGGGAAGCTAAAGAGAACAAGTGGAGGAGAAAAAGAACGTAGATTCCCCTCCAGAAGAGCCCAATGGGGCTCCCCAGAATCAGCAAATTCAAGCTCCTTGGGGAGGGCGCCAAGTGCAGCTGGGATTTTCCAGGGAGTGAACGTTCCGTATTTTCTCCCCGCAACAACGTGTCCGAAAGCCGTGAGATGGATGGATCAAGATGCTGGCCAAAATTTTTCTTGGCACCTAGGACGTATATTAGGAAATCCATTATCTAAATGTATTAAGTAAAAAAAACCAAAAACCCTTGGTGATATATTAAATCCGTTGCAGACATGTTCATCTTAATTACCTGTAGTAGATGGATTGTAGTTCACCTAATCGTTTATACCGTACTTCAGGAATAATAAATGGGCATTTCAGGATCAATTACTAAATGCTGGTAGTCTACACCTTAGGAAAGTATGTTCCCGGGGGGAAGACTTCTACTGCCAATAGCTTTTCTCGCAGAACTGAATGTGGGAATTGCAGGAGACTGAGCGGGCAGAAATCAAAGAGCTTAGTGGTTAGATTTTTGTCTTCATATCAGTTTGGTGGTGCACATCTCTTACACCGCTCTGTTATTACTCCCAGAGCCCCCCTACTTTTTAATGGTACTTGTTAAGTACTTCCGGGGTGACAGGTTGGACACAGTCCACGTCCCATGTGGGCCTCACAGTCTTAATCCCCATTTTGCAGATGTGGTAACTGAGGCCCCAAAGTGAAGTAACTTGCCCAAGATCACACAGCAGGCCTAGGCTCTATCCACTAGGCCATGCTGCTTCCATGCCGCTGTCCAAATCCCCCCCTCTGCTGGCTTCCTCCCCTGGGAAGGTGGATTAGCTGATTCTGGAGAAAGTGGAGGAGCCGGGATTAGAACCCCAGTGTCCTGACTAACAGTCCCATGCTCTTTCCGCCAGGCCACCGCAAATTCCCACCGAGTCGATGGTTCTTATAATGCGATTTTCCTACGAGAAGCTCTCTTCGAGAACACGACTAATGCGCTTTAGCAGCAGTGACCGTAGCGTGTAAGGGAACGCAATGTGAGGGTCCCGGGTGGCCCTGTTTTGTTGAGGGGGGTGGGTCTTCCCGAGCTGTCTCTCTCCTGCCCCTAGGTCCTCAACCTCGTGCAGTCGTACGTGACCCTGCGAGTCCCCCTCTACGTGTCCTACGTTTTCCACTCCCCGGCGGGGGCCGGCGGCTGGCAGCACCTGGACCTGCAGTCGGAGCTGCGGCTCACTTTCGTGTACGACACCGCCATTCTCTGGACCGACGGAATCGGCAGCCCGCCCCAGGCCGAGCTTCAAGGTCCGCCCGGGGCCCCGGCGTCCACCCCCCGGGGCCCCGGCGTCCACCCCCCGAGTCCCGGCCATCCACCCCACCCGGCGGGCGGCAGCGGGGGTGGAACGCCGGCTCTGGGCCGAGCCCTCGGGGAGCCTGGTGGTCAGTCGATCGGTACAACGTATTTACTGAGCGCTTACCGTGTGCAGAGCAATAATAATAACGATAGGTGTTAAGCTCTTACTATGTGCCAAGCACTGTTCTAAGCGCTGGGGTAGATACAAGGTTGTCCCACGCGGGGCTCACAGTCTTAATCCCCATCTGAGGCACAGAGAAGTGAAGTGGCTTGCACACAGCAGACGAGTGGCGGAGCCGGGATTAGAATCCACGTCCTCTGGCTCCCAAGCCCAGGCTCTCGCAATTAGGGCGTGCTCGGGAGAGAACAGTAGAACACTGTTACAGACGCATTCCCTGCCCACGCTGAGCTTACAGTCTAGAGGACTTGCAGTCTGGACTTAAAGTCTAGAGGACCGATCGAATCAGTAGACCCCCATCTCCACCCCGTAGCGGCCCTGGCTGAAACTCAAACGCCAAAATAGCGGCGGTGGCTTTCGCTCCGTCCCGTAACTGTGATGGAGAGTCTTAAATAATCCTACATTCTCATGGTGTGGCCCTTTCTTTACCCTAGCAGTTGGGGATATTTTGGAAATTCCACAGTCTCTGGTTGAATGATGGGAATGTCCCCCCGGTCACAGATGTGTCCACAGTGGGACACGTTGGCTGGGGTTGGCCCCATTGCGGGGTTAGAGGATCCTCCTGGATAAACTCTCCTTGAGAGCCCCCAGCGAGGACCCACTCCCCCATTCTTCTCCAAGGGGGCCCTCGGGAACACTCTTGGCCCACCTCACTGCGGCCTGTACCTCTGAGGCAGGCCGGGAGTTGGGGGTACAGAGGGGAGATTTTCTTCTCCCCCCTCCCAAGCTGATGGGGACGAGGGACCGATGACCCCTTCTCCCCTGCCAAGGGAGAAGAATCCCTTCCAGGCATCACTGAGTCAGACAGATCGTCGTGGCCGGGCTGCCCCCTCTTCCTCTTTGTGTGAAAACGCTGAAGCCCTTGGCGGTTTGCGGCTCGGAGGGGCGTCCCCGGCTTGGTGAAAATCCCAACCGGGTCCTGCCACCACCGTCCGGCCAACCCACGCTACCGTCTGCTCCTCCCCCTGGCCAGGCTCCCTGTTCCCCACCAGCATGCGGATCAGCGAAGAAGGGCGTCTGGTGGTGAACTTCAAGACCGAAGCTCGGTTCCACGGTTTGTTCGTGTTGTCGCATCCCGGTAAGCTTATTTTGCCGTAGCGCTTTCATGGAGAGCACCTCGTTGCGGGGAAAAAAAGCCATCATCATCATCATCAATCGTATTTATTGAGCGCTTACTGTGTGCAGAGCACTGTACTAAGCACTTGGGAAGTACAAATTGGCAACATATAGAGACAGTCCCTACCCAACAGTGGGCTTACAGTCTAAAAAGGGGAGACAAAACCAAAAACTTTATCAACTACAGACCCGCTTCGGGGGATGCTTTCATAAATGTGTTCTTAACTTGCTGACTCTCCGGGGACTCGCAGTGCACATTACGCAAACTGAAAGTTGTTTCCGGTGCAGTTATATTTTCACCTTTACTCCCGTGGAACAGGAGTACCTCCAACCTGGGCTTCTGTATCCATCAGGGACGAGATTATTCCTGGAGAAGCAGTATGGCGATTGCCCTCCCCGATGGTGAACTTACGATAGGAAATGCAGTTCACAAATGAGCGCAGGAGAAGGGAGTGGGTCTCACATTTGCGCTGTAGCTTCTGGATCCCTTAGTAATGATGGTATTTGTTAAGCACTCATGAAGTGCCTGGCACTGGGATGGATGCAAGCAAATCGAGCTTGAAAAGCTTCTAGGGCCACGAGGCTTTCGAGCAATGTGCCTAGTTTACTGTGTCCGTCGGCATCCTTCTAGCATCCGTCGCGAGTTCTACGATCACATCCACCGATCACCCGGGCCTGACCTTCTCCCTCCACCTCGTGAGGAGCGACCCGACGTACCACCAGCCGATGCAACAGTGGAGCTTCGTATCAGACTTTGCGGTACGTTGTCAAGCCCGGTCCCTGACTGGGTCTGCTGTCGGCTCCAAAGGGGACCGTGAGCTCACTGGGTCTAAAGAGGCACGAGACCTGGGTTCTAGTTCTGACTGTGCCCCGTCCTGCCATGGGACCCTAGGCAAGTAATTTAACCTCTCTGCGCCTTGGTTTCCTCGTCTGTAAAATGGGGAGATTAGGACCTGCCGTTCTGTACTTTATGGGGATGTTGTGAGGAGAGGATGAGGTGAACGGTGGGGAAGTGCTGTAATACACCACCTGGGCCCCCGACCCCCAAATCCTTGGTGATTCAGCCGACGGTCTATGTCCATGTCCCCAGTTGCTTGCCTGGTCGACCTTTCTGTCCTCAAGGGCCCCCTTTTCCATTTTTCTCATTTTGTTCACTCCATTTCTTGGTTGTTCTCCAGTTTCTCTACCTCCTTTGGACCACACTGTGATCCAAACCAGACCCAATGCTCCAGGTAAACGTTGAGCGGTAGAGGAAGCAGAAGTAGAACTGCCCTTCGCTGACAGGCTGTGGCCTGTGACTTACACAGCAGCGTGACAGTGCAGAGTCATAGTCCTCTTGTGGTCCCCTATGACCCCCGGATCTCTTTCTGCGGATTTTCTGCCTAGTAGTCTTTCTCCGTCTTGTAATTATGCCATCTGGGGCTTGTCCCTATGTTTATATGTTGCCCTAAATCTCCCAGTAACTCTCCCCCTGTTTCTGGAGGACCCTTTTACTGTTTTTTTGTCACAGTTACTCTGGGTTGTATTGTGGATTTCCTAATTGTTATCCACCCCCACCGAGCTTGACCAGATGGCAACTGACTGAAACCTCTATCTTTCCTCCCCTAGGTAAGAGATTATTCTGGGACATATACAGTGAAGCTCATCGCCTGTACGACCGCTCCTCAACAGGAGTTCAGCATCCCGGTCATCTGTAACCCCCGAGAGCCAATCACATTCGACCTGGATATCCGGTTCCAACAGGTAAGGCCCTAAGGGATTTGCCATTTTCGCCTTCTTTTGAGGAATACTCTTTCCGCTGAGGTGATAATAATGATGATTGTGATATTTGTTAAGTGCTTATTGTACGCCAAGCCCTCTTCTGAGCTCCGGGTGAGGTGCCGTGGTGAGGACTTTCCTGTGCACGTTAAAAGGCTTTTTGCCATCTGTCTTAGGTCAGCGACCCAGTGGCGGCAGAGTTCAGCCTCAATACGCAGATGTTCCTCCTCTCCAAAAAGGCTCTTTGGCTGTCGGACGGATCCATGGGCTTTGGACACGAAAGCGATGTGGCTTTCTCCGAAGGTGAGCCGCCGCCTGACTCTTCTCAGAGTCATGACTCGGGGCTTGGGCGGGGGAGGCGCGTTGTTACTGTGCAGATCGGTTTTGGGGGACATCGAGGCACGCCCCTTTCCTGGCCTGTTCACATGGCAGAGTCGTCTCTCACGTTCGTGTCACCGGAGGAATTTTCTGTCTCCTCTTGGCTCCATGGTGATTAGGACAGCCTCACATAAGCCTTCTTAGATACTGTTTTCATTTTACCTTTCAACATCATGATCATTAGTGGTGCTTTGAGAGTGCCGCCTGGGTAGAGAATGTGTCTCTTAATTGTATTGTATGCTCTGAAGTGCTTAGTGCTGCACTCTGCACACAGCAAGAGAAGCAGTGTGGCTCAGTGGAAAGAGCACGGGCTTTGGAGTCAGAGGTCACGGACTCAAATCCCGGCTCCGCCACTTAGCTGTGTGATTTTGGGCAAGTCACTTAACTTCTCTGTTACCTCATCAGTAAAATGGGGATTAAGATGGTGAGCCTCCCGTGGGACAACCTGATCACCTTGTAACCTCCCCAGTGCTTAGAACAGTGCTTTGCACATAGTAAGCACTTAATACATGCCATCATTATTATTATTATTATTATTATTACCGCTGGTCAGTGCATTAGTGGTAAGAGTGGGAGTGAATTTAATCCTCTTGGGGCAGACAAGCCCAAAGCAAGAGCAGGGGCTGCTAGTTTTCTCCAGGAGGCAGAGAGTCGTTGGCAGGAAGAATTGTTGGAATTTTTGAAAATTTTGAAAATTTAGAACAGTGCTTTGCACATAGTAAGCATTTAACAAATGCCAGTATTATTATTAGTAGTAGTAGTAGTAAACGCTCAATAAGTATGATTGAATGAATGAACATAGTAAGTGCTTAGTAAATACCACAGTTCCTAATATTATTATTGCTGTTATCTGCCGCAGAGGAGAGCGGCCACAAGCAGCCTCCTGTGTCAGACCCAAGGCGGCACGTCGCCAGCCGGGGGGTGAGGGGAGTCACGGCGCCACGTCTCAACGTCTCTCCCTGTCTCTTTTTAGGCGATGTGATTTACGGGCGGGTGATGGTGGATCCGGTCCAGAACCTGGGCGATTCCTTCTACTGCAGCATTGAGAAGGTCTTCCTCTGCACCGGGGCCGACGGCTACGTCCCCAAGTACAACCCGGCCGGCGCCGAGTACGGCTGCCTGGCCGACTCCCCCTCCCTCCTGTACAGGTTCAAGATCGTGGTAAGCGCCGCGGCCGGGAGGATCCGCTCGGGGAGTTGGCCAGGGCCAGCTACCCGCCTTCGTCGGCTCATTCATTCAGTCGTATTTATTGAGCGCTTACTGTGTGCAGAACACTGTACTAAGCACTTGGGAAGTACAAGTTGGCAACATATAGAGATGGTCCCTACCCAACATCGGGCTCACAGTCTAGAAGGGGGTTCTAGAAGTCTAGAAGGGGGTGGTCCCCGTCGGGTTCTGCATCGTGCCCGGCAATTCTCCTCCCTTAAGTTCACTTACGAAGGGACCGGTGTTTGTGGGGGCAGAGCTGGAATGCCTCCATCCCTCCCCTTATACCCCGCTTCTGATGGGCGTGTTAGCTGTCGGGAGCATCATCTCCCGGTGTCCCTTGCGCAGCGGTAAATGAGCGTTCAGAGGAAGCTTCTGCAACTCTTGCAGCCGGTGGAAACCTGTGCAGTCTGCGATTATTACATTGGCAGGAACTTTGGAGGTGCAGCAACCTCAGTTTTTTTCGGGTGTCGTACCTGTGAATTGCGCACAGTGGCAATTCATTAGGACAGCTAATATCTTGGGAATTCCGGCTGTTTCTTAGGTAGTCTAAGACAAATGGTGAAACATGTCCATGACTGGGACTGCGTATGTCTGTAATGACAGTCATGATGATGGCGATGGTATTTATGAAGCACTTAATCTGTGCCAAGCCCTGTGGTGGACGCAAGATGAGCAGATCAGACCCAGTCCCTGACTCACAAAGGACCCACGATCTAAGAGGGAGGAAGAGCAGGGATCTTAGCCCCCATTTTTCCGATGAGGAAACTGAGGTCTAGAGGGGCTAAGCGGACTTCTCCGAGGTCACACGGCAGGCAAGCGGGCAAGAATCCGGGCCCCATCGATCCAGTCCGCCGTCTCCCTTCAAAACTATGAACAGTGACCTGCACGATAGATACGACGGGCCCTATTCTCTTGTGTGCATATCTATGTAGGGTGACATGTCCGTAGTCATGCATTTGCCATGTGTCCTGCTTCTCGCTGAACTGCTCTGGGCAGCTTTTCACCCAGGGCTTCCAGGACTCTCTAAGGGCTGTGTTCCACTCAGTGTTCCCTGCAAACAGCATCTTGCACCTCCGTGGTGCTCCTTTTTCTCCCCTTAGGACAAAGCGCAACCCGAGACCCAAGCCACCAATTTCGGAAACATCCTCTTTAATGCGAAACTGGCAGTCGACGACCCCGAAGCAGTGCTCCTAGTTAAGCAGCCAGGATCGGATGGATTTAAAGTGGACTCAACGCCCCTCTTTCAGGTGAGCAGCTGGGGAGTCGGGGTTATGAAGCCGGGAGCGGGGAGATGGGGTTATCGGATGGCTGTGCACCACCAGTCCTGGTCAGTCCCCCGGGACTCTGACGTATTTCACCGAACACTCTCTGCCCTATTTCTAATTCTTATTGTTCCCCATCACCTCACTGTCCATCATCGTGGGCTTTGGTCCCGATGCCCGGGCCGGGAACAGGCTAAAGTTAGATCCCATCGGGGGTTGGGTCCCCAGCTGTGGCTGGAACGTAGTCCGTTCTGCTCCCCACCCTCCCAGTCCCAACTAGGGGGGATTTGGGCTTCTTTGACGGTCAGTTGCGGAAGACTTCTGGGAGTAGGAAAATAGTATTTAAGTCTTGAGGCAGTGTGGCCTCCTGGAAAGAGCCTGGGCCTGGGACTCAGGAGTCCTGTCCTTGAAGTCAGGTAATGATAATGATAATGATGGTATTTGTTAAGCGCTTACTATGTGCCAAACCCTGTTCTAAGCGCTGGGGTAGATACAAGGTAATCAGGTTATCCCAATGGGGCTCACAGTCTTCATCCCCATTTTACAGATGAGGTAACAGTGCTCTGCACATAGTAAGTGCTTAACAAATGCCATCAAAAAAAAAAAACAAAAAAAAAACTGAGGTACAGAGAGGTTAAGTGACTTGCCCAAAGTCACACAACTAAGTGGCAGAGCCGGGATTGGAACCCATGACCTCTGACTCCCAAACCTGTGCTCTTTCCACTAAGCCACGTTGCTTCTCCTCTGTAGTACTCTCCCAAGCTCTTAGGGCAGTGCTCTGTAATAATAATAATAATGATGATACATAGTAAGTGCTCAACAAATACCAATGACGATGATGATGGTGGACTCCGATCCAGGCTCCACCACTTGCCTGCTCGATGACCTTGGCCAAGTCACTTAACTTCCCTGTGTGCCAGTTTCCCCATCTTCAAAATAAGGATGAAGTACCTTTCCTCCCTCCCCTATTAGAATGCGAGCCTGTGTCTCCTCTGATCTCCTTGTTTCCCAGTGATCTGGAGTGGCAGCTGCCAGGTTTGATTTCACAGCAGCGGTGGCGGTTGGCTCACGGGCCCAGCTGAACGTTGTGTTTCCTAGGTCTCCGTCGGGCGCGAGTGGTACGTCCACACCATATACACCGTCAGGTCGAAAGGGACCGCCAGCCGAGGCATCGGGAAAAGGAGCGCCGAGCTGCAGCACCACGCCCTGCTGGGCCACGGGACCCCGGCCGCCTCCACGCACAGCCGCCGGACCAGAGAGGTCAGAGATCCTCCCCGCCTCGCGCAGGAGATCGGCGCCGAGAACAACAGGGGGACCAACATCCAGCACGTAGCCCTGGACCGCTCCAACGGGAAGCAGGCGGCCCCTCGGGACGCCCCCCTCGGCCGGATGACCCCCGGGGAGCCGAGCGACGGCGGCCCCGGGGTCGGCACGGTGGCGGCGGCTGGGGCCGGGGCGGCCGGGCTCCTCGCCCTCGGTTCGCTGGTGGTGGCGGTTTGGATCTCAAAGCGCCGACCGGCCTCCAGGCAGAAGGAAGCCCCGGGGGGCTCGGGGAGCAGCGAGCCCATGATGCCCTCACCCCCCAGCAGCGGGGACAGCTCGGAGGTCTGATTCCCAAACGGGGAATCAGGGCCCTCCCGCCACGCTTCGCCTCGGATTTCGACCTCCGTTTCCCCGGACGAAGGGATTCATATCCACCTCCCGCCTTGTGCCGGAGGCGGGGATCGTGCCCCGACTTCTTCAGGGGCATGAGTCCGGCGTTGCTTGGAAAAGACTTCTCGGTTCCTTCTCCGCTTAACCTTTACGGACAGCGGGGAAGAAATCGCCCAGAGGTGCTATAGTGAGCCTTCTTAGCGTTCTAAGAGGGCTTCTGTGATTACTGTGTTGGCCTGAACTTGGGAGGTGCAGTGTCCTCGGTGTTTTTTTCCGGTGTCATATCCGTTAATTGCTCACGGTGGCATTATCGAGAGGATAGCTAATATCTTGGGTGTTCCGGCTGTTTCCTAGGTGGTCTGAGACAGCCCGGAACGGTGACCGGGCAGGTATCTCAACCCGCGCCTTGTTTTTTCTAGTAGACGCAGGGAGAGACGGGAGCCCTGACTCATTTCTCCACGGGGTTTTCTTTTTCTATTGTAAGCTTCTGGCAAACCAAAGAACGCATGGGACCGGCGGAAGGCTCATTTCTTTCTGAAAGAGGCTCGGTCTGATATCAGTAGTCTTAGGGAACTGCGATAGTATTATGTAGAAAGTCGTATTTTGGGATGCGCGCACGTTTGTGGAAAGAGACGCGGAGCATTTGGCAACCTAGAGAAAGGGGAGTTAGATTCAGATGGCCAGGACAAGGCGCTGCCCAGACCGAGCCTGGGAAACTCAGTAATCCCGAAGCTCAAGGCTGGTGGTCGGCTGCCGCACCGTCAGTTATGCCTGGGGGAGGAAGCATTGAGTAGTATTTCTTGACTTCACGTTTAGACCGTTCCCGTTCGCTCAGACTACAGCTGGTCTCAGGGCAGCAAGGAGGGGCAGGGGTCCATCAGGAGGCAGAAGTCGTTAACCAGAACTGGGGTTAAGAGGAGAGAAGGTGCCGTGAGGGCCGATTCCCAGGGCTGCCCTGCTTCCGGATGCCAGAGGCGGCGGGTGGGGGGACGAGGGGTGCTTTTACTCAGAGGAGGAGGCCGGCCCCTGCCCGGGGTTTCTGGCTTCTCCTTCCCTCCCGGAGCGTCTGGGCTGCTGGGGTCCAAGGGCCCTGGGCCCGCCCAGTACCTTCCCATTTGGCATCAGGGCCCTGCTCGGGACTGGTGGAGCGCGGAGAGGGAGGCGCGGTCGGCGGGCTTGTTGTCAGATGCCTCCGGATGCAGCCTCGGGGGACCGCTTTCCGAGAGCTTGCGCTCTGTGGGGATTTGGTTCCGATGAACCGATGGGGCTCTCTGAAGTGTCCACGGGAAGGGGGCCCGGGCGGCCGCTGTAGGCCTGCCTTTCCTCGGGCTCTCGGTCGCAGCCCGGGGCATCCCCCGCCGCTCCCCCTCAGGGCCGCATACAGACCCGTTGCCCCCTCGGGGACCAGAACGGTCTCCCTCTTGATCGAGCTGCCACCGCCTCTTTCGGATCACGCGGGGTTCTGTGCTATCCAGGTCGTGACCCCTCGGAATTCCGCTTCCGCCATCCTTTGAGCAAGAGCTGTTGGGTTCACCTTGGAGAAGCAGCGGGCCACGAATCCCATTTTTTCCTAAACCGCGTAACCGAACAAAACTCCATGTTCTCGTAATGATTCTTACTCCATTTAAAATGGGTCCGTGTTGGCTTGAAACTCTGCCCTCCACCCAAGCCCTCCAGCAAGGAGCGAGAGCGTTAGATTCCAGAAAGTAGCAGTGCGGCCCCCGCCCTACACCCCTCCCAGCCTCTTGTGGGACCTTGAGCAAGTCACTTAATTTCTCCAAGCCTCATTTTTCTCATCTGTAAAATGGAGATAAGACATCTCCTTTTAGATACCTCTTAGAGTTGTGAATCCCACGTGGAAAAGAGACCGTGTCTGATCTGATTGCCTTGTAGCCACTCCAGCGCTTAGCCCAGTGCTTGGCACGTAGTAAGCGCTTCATATTGCCTTAATAAAGGGAGACCGACAACCCAGCCTTCAGTGACGGCAAACACCTTGTGTTAGGAGGGAAAAGCGCCCAGGAGGAGAAAATGGGCGCTGGGCCCGAGAGGTCCTCGCCCAGTCCCCACAGAGAAAAAGGACGACGACACTCTCGTTCTTTGGGCCAAGTAGCTGCTGAGATGCACCTCTCTCCCCCTGTGGGATTGGGATTCCGCTCGCCCTCTCTTTGTGAAGGGCTTCCCGTTCATTCCCAAGCCCCTGTAGCCCTGAGAGGTTCAGTCACTAACCTGGCCACTCCACGGTTGGAGAACCAAAAGCACAGAGAGGTTGACCGACTTGCCCGAAGTTGCACAGCGTGGTGGGGATGGGCAGCGGTAGGTGTTAGCGATCCATCTGGGACAAAGCACCCCTCTTAGGGGAAATCCACAGGGAGGTTCGAAGGCTAGTACACCGCATTAGAGCTTTGCAGAAATGGCTTCGGGAATGGCAAAAAATGTGGCAAGACCCTACCCTCGTATCACTGAGATCACTAAAGCAGAGAATTGTACAATCGAGGCAGCCTCTCCTTTTCCCTTTTCCTTTTAAGGTAAAGGAGAAACTGCATTTTCACAGGCTTTGATTTGGGGTGTGGAGTCTGTGGGGGACACTGAGAAACTCGACTTTTTTCCATCAGAAAACCCGCCTCTTCCCTCTGTGAACGAAAGCCATTAATAAATAAAAGGACCCGAGTGAAAGTCTTCTTGAGGTTTTTTTTTCCCCCCCTCATGGGGCGGGACTGCCTTTCCCACTTTTACCCTGAGCTGTTATCAACTGGAGATGTGATGCTTACCTTTGGTGTCTGAGGAGTTATGTTGAATCTCTCGGCTGTGAAGTCTGCTCGTGTTGCTGAAAAGCAGATTGTGATCATTTGTTTCCTTCCCCGATGCTTCCGGGCTCTCGGGGACAGAATTGCCTCTTTAATTAATGGCTGTTTCTATTGCTTTCGAAGTTGTCAATCAATGGAGCGCCCACCTGGCCCGAAGCGACCCTAAGGAATGGCACACTCAGTACGGATTTCAGCCTGGCCTGCCTCTCGATCCACTTCCTCCGCCTCCTTGGATGGGCCTGAAAGTGTCTTTGGGTAAGGATTCGCGAGGGGGTTTGAATTCGGGGAGCGCGGTGGTCTGATATGGGGAAGGAGGGGACAGCCCGAGGGGAGGGGATGAAGGTGAGAGAGTTCAGAGCAAGGGACGGCGGCTGGAGGATTGGTTGGGGAAGAGTGAAGATTGCGAGTTAGGGAATAATCAATCAATCAATCGTATTTATTGAGCGCTTGAATAGCGGGCCAAGAGAGCAAACAAGTAACTGGGGGGCAGCCGGGAAGCTGACTCTGTTTTTCTTTGACGCGAAGGGACCCGGGAAACCAGTGGAGGGTTTTGCAAAGGACTGAAATCCGTTTTTATTATACTCTGCTAAGCACTTAGTACACAGCTGTGCACACGGTAAGCGCTCAATAAATGCTTCTAAGTGATGCTTCAAGATGAATTACTCTATTTATTTATTTTACTTGTACATTTCTATCCTATTTATTTTATTTTGTTGGTATGTTTGGTTCTGTTCTCTGTCTCCCCCTTTTAGACTGTGAGCCCACTGTTGGGTAGGGACTGTCTCTATGTGTTGCCAATTTGTACTTCCCAAGCGCTTAGTACAGTGCTCTGCACATAGTAAGCGCTCAATAAATACGATCGATTGATTGATTGATTGATTGATGAAGCGGTGTGGGGTACAGTTTGGAGTGGGGAGAGGCTGGAGGCGGGGAGACCAGATTGATCCAAGATTCGTTCTGTAAAATGGGGATTAAGACTGTGAGCCCCCCGTGGGACAACCTGATCACCTTGTATCCCCCCAGCGCTTAGAACAGTGCTTTGCACATAGTAAGTGCTTAACAAATGCCATTATTATTATTATTATTATTAATTCAATAGTATTTATTGAGCACTTACTGTGTGCAGAGCACTGCACTAAGCTTGTACCTGAGTGGTAGCTATTTGGGTGGAGAGGAAGGGGTGGATCCAGATGTTATAAATGAGGTATTAAGCACTTACTATGTGCCAAGCACTGTACTAAGCACTGGTTCATCAGGTCCCATGTAGGTTTACGGTCTAAGGAAGGAGAACAGGTATTCAATCCCTATTCTGCTAAGAGAACTGAGGCACAGAAAAGTTAAGTGACTTGCTCGAAGTTACACAGTAGGTAGAGCCAGGATTAGAACTCAGGTTCTCTGGATCCCAGGCCCGTGCTGTTTCTGCTAGGCCACGCTTTTTTGTCTTTTTCTTTTTTATGGTATTTATTAAGTGCTAGCCTATGAGAAGCAGTGTGGCTTAGTGGAAAGACCACAGGCTTGGGAGTCAGAGGCCGTGGGTTCTCCTCCTGGCTCTGCCACTTGTCAGCTGGGTGATTTGGGGGCAAGTCCCTTAACTTCTCCGTGCCTCAGTTACCTCATCTGTATTCATTCAATCGTATTTATTGAGCGCTTACTGTGTGCAGAGCACTGTACTAAGCGCTTGGGAAGTCCAAGTTGGCAACATAGAGAGACGGTCCCTACCCAACAGCGGGCTCACAGTCTAGAAGGGGGGAGAGAGACAACAAAGCAAAACATATTAACAAGATAAAATAAATAGATAGTAAATATGTACAAATAAAATAGAGTAATAAATACATACAAACATATATACATATGTACAGGTGCTGTGGGGAGGGGAAAGAGGTACGGCGGCGGTGAGGGGGAGGAAGGGAAGAGGAAGGAGGGGGCTCAATAAATGCTCAATAAATTACCTTGTCTCTACCAGCATTTAGAACAGTGCTTGGCACATAGTAAGCACTTAACAAATTCCATTATTATTATTATTATTATTACTACTAAGTGTTGGGGTAGGTACAGCTAATCAGGTTGGACACAGGCTAAGCGCTTAAAAAAACAAATACTATCATCATTATTATTATTATTATTATTATTAGCCCCCATGGGGCTCACAGTTGTTTTGTTTTTGTGGTATTTGTTAAGCGCTTACTATGTGCCAGGGACCGTACTAAGCACAGGGGTAGATAATAATAATGACGATGGCATTTGTTAAGCGCTTACTATGTGCAGAGCACTGTTCTAATCTACTGTTCTTCTTGGCTTGGTAGACCCAAGCTAATCAGGTTGGACACAAGTCTGTGTCCCTGTTGGGATTCACAGTATTAATCCCCATTTTACAGATGAGGTAACTGAGGCACAGAGAAGCTAAGTGACTTGCCCAAAGTCGCACAGCAGACAAATGGGCAGAGGCAGTATTAGAACCAAAGTCCTCCGGACACCCAGGCCTGTGCCCTATCCATCCACTAGACCACACCACCGGTCGGCGTAGGAAGATCTGACGTAGGATCTGGCAGAGAACCGAATGAAACTTCAGCCGACCGGCCCTGCCGCCGCTCACCAGCTCCTTGGCCGCGACACCTTGAATGGCGATGGAGCTGCGGAGGGCGGCATTAAGCAGGTACGGCTGGACGGAGTGGGTGCTCAGTGTGGGCAAAGCACTGTGCTAAGCGCTTGGGAGAGGACGATACATTTTTTTCCCCCCCGTCCCACTGACTGTGCTTCTCAGACACGGCCAGAAAGCCCGGGACTCGGAGATGGAACCGGAAACCTAGACGGACTCGGAGAGGAAGAAGAGCGAGCCAGGGCCGTGGAACCGCGTGACCGGACAGCTCAGAGAAAGCAGGTGTGGATCTTACCTGGGACTAAAGGAAGTGTCACTTCCACCCGCAGCCCACTTACAATAATGATAATAATAATAATAATGATGGCATTTGTTAAGCGCTTACTATGTGCAAAGCACTGTTCTAAGAGCTGGGTAATGATAGTGGTATTGAGGAAGTGCTTACTATGTGCTAAGCCCTGGGGCAAGCATACTATAAGCAGATCACAGTCCCTGTCCGCCGTGGGGCTCGCATTCTAAGGGGGAGGAAGAGAAGGGATTGAATCCCCTTTTTTGCAGGTGAGAAAACTGAGGCGAGGCCACGCAGCAGGTAAATAAATAATGGAGCCAGGTTGTCTCAGGAAGAGTGTGGGGGCTGAATCAATCAATCAGTCGTATTTATTGAGCGCTTACTGTGTGCAGAGCACTGGACTAAGCGCTTGGGAAGTACAAAGTTGGCAACATATAGAGACAGTCCCTACCCAACAGTGGGCTCACAGTCTAAAAGACTGAATCTAAGGCCCTACTGAGAGCTCACCTCCTCCAGGAGGCCTTCCCAGACTGAGCCCCTTCCTTCCTCTCCCCCTCGTCCCCCTCTCCATCCCCCCATCTTACCTCCTTCCCTTCCCCACAGCACCTGTATATCTGTATAGATGTTTGTACATATTTATTACTCTATTTATTTTACCTGTACATATCTATTCTATTTTATTTTGTTAGTATGTTTGGTTTTGTTCTCTGTCTCCCCCTTTTAGACTGTGAGCCCACTGCTGGGTAGGGACTGTCTCTATATGTTGCCAACTTGTACTTCCCAAGCGCTTAGTACAGTGCTCTGCACACAGTAAGCGCTCAATAAATACGATTGATTGATTGATGGGGGGGTGCCTAAACCTGCAGCCCCGCCTGCAGTGATTGCTCTCCCCTTCTTTGCTTTGTCCCTGGTGGGGCGCATGCCCAGCGATGGATATTTCTAATCAAGCAACTGTAGACTGAGCGCCTGTGTGCAGAGCACTGTACTAGATACCGTGAAGAGGACAGTAGAGAGTAGGCACTGTCCTACTAGAAAGATCGCGTATGCACTTGCTCCACGCCTGTTTAGTGGGCACCGATGGACAATTTTGTAACCTCAAAAGAAATCAGCTATCTCAGGAGAATAAAATTAACCTCTTTTATTTAGTAAGACATGTATACAACTAACCAAGGTTGATATAGCAAAGGTCCGGTAGAATAATAGTTGCATTGTCTTTCAGCTGAAAAGGGAGGAGCTCCGGATAAGTTACCGTGTAACAAGGTGCATCGATCTACCCTGCTGCGAAGGTTCCCGTTAAAGGAAGAAATCACTGGCGAGAGCACAAGAGACTCCAGGCTCACCCAGGTAGGTCTCTGTTGCTAACATCTATACTCCGGCAATAAATCAGCGGTTTACTGAGCGGGTGCTTGGGGCCGAGCGCCGTACTAAGCGCTTGGGAGAGTCTCTGACCTCAACTGGCGGAGAGAGACAGACACTAAAATAAACTGCAGGTGGGGGAATGGAGAGAGTGTAAAGATCTGTCTGAGTAAGCGCGGGGGCGGCGGGGGGAGGTCCTGGGCACGGGGTGTGGAGTTTCTCCCGTTGGTCACCGTGGCGCGGGGCGGCCCAGTCAGACGGCCTTGGGCTGCTGGCGGGAGATTCCTTCGAGCATGTTCATGGGCAGCGGGAACACGATAGTGGAGTTCTTCTCGGCGGCCACGGTGTTGAGGGTCTGCAGGAAGCGCAGCTGCAGGGCCACGGGAGACTGGCAGAGCACCATGGAGGCCGAGCGCAGGGCCTGCGACGCATTCATCTCCCCTTCCGCCGCCAGGATCTGCCGCGGCACAGGGGGCAGGGGTCTGCACGCGCCCGGCCCCTCCCAACCTGCTGCCCGGGAGGAGTCTCTGGGGAAATCAGACTGGCCACGGGGCTCCAGTGGCCTGCCTAAAGACAGATTTCTGCCCTCTGCTCGACTCTGGCTTAAGACAGATTTCTGCCCTCTGCTCGACTCTGGCTTTCTTCGCTTGGATCCACTCCAGTGCTTAGTACAGTGCCCGGCACACAGTAAGTGCTTAATAAATACCACAATTATTAATTACTATTCTCCCAGTGGTTTTAGAGGCCTGGTGCTCATAGCACCCACGCCCATTGTGCTGTAACTCCGGGACCCGTATATATGTATATATGTTTGTACATATTTATTACTCTATTTATTTATTTATTTTACTTGTACATATCTATTCTATTTATTTTTATTTTGTTAGTATGTTTGGTTTTGTTCTCTGCCTCCCCCTTTTAGACTGTGAGCCCACTGTTGGGTAGGGACTGTCTCTATGTGTTGCCAATTTGTACTTCCCAAGCGCTTAGTACAGTGCTCTGCACATAGTAAGCGCTCAATAAATACGATTGATGATGATGATGATGATGATGATGATGACTTGGCCCAAACCCTGCAAGGGGGCAGAGTGGAAGTGCCTCACTTAGTTAAAAGAGATCCCCCGTGTAAGATTGTTTGTATTCGAACCCAGTGCTCGGCACAGTTAGCACTTGACAAATATATTGTCATCCTTTGTATGCTAAGACACCACTGATGGTAAGTCACCTGCGAGGGGGGCGGGTGTGGCTGAAAAGACCAATGTGGGACGCTCAGGCCCGGCCCCAACAGCACATATGAACGTGCTGTCTCTTGTGTTGTTGTATGGGTGTAGCATCTAGCCCTACTTTCTCTTTTGCCTCCTTTGTTAAACCGACACCCACCCCGTTAGTACGAGGTCTAGGAGAGCATCTTCTCCTCCTATGGCTTCTAGAATAATAATAATGATGGCATTTACTAAGCGCTTACTATGTGCAAAGCACGGTTCTAAGCGCTGGGGAGGTTACAAGGTGATCAGGTTGTCCCTCATGGGGCTAACAGTCTTAATCCCCATTTTACAGAGGAGGTAACTGAGGCCCAGAGAAGTTAAGTGACTTGCCCAAAGTCACACAGCTGACAATTGGTGGAGCCGGAATTTGAACCCATGACCTTTGACTCTAAAGCCTGTGCTCTTTCCACTGAGCCACAGCTGCTTCTAATCTCTGCTCCCTTGGCAAGGAAGAAGGGAAAGGAGGCATGCGCAGGGGCCACTACCATCCGTCAGTTCGGAGTCGGCCGACTGCGGACACGGGGGTCTACTTGGGATTGCCGTCAGCGCAACCCTCTCCCAGGTCAGGGGGCGAGTTGTGAGGGGAGGGGTTCTTACCCTGGCCCGGGCCTCCCGTGTGGCTTCCGCCTCAGCCGCCATGGACCTCTGCAGCTGCACCGGGATCCGCACGTCTTTGATCTCCACTCGGGCCACCAGGATCCCCCAGGCCTCGGTGGCGTCACGGAGCATGGCCTGTTCGCCGGCAAGGAAGACGACCCCACGGGGCACACAGTCAGCCCCGAGGCCATCCGAGGGACTCGCCCGGGGATCCCGGGGCGGGCAAGAGGACCAGGCCGGGGAAACCAGCAACCGCGTTTCTCCCGGTTTGAGCTACGGCTCCGACTCGGAGCCCTGAGGCGGGTGAGTGGAGACGTCGCTCGTTCCCCTAGAGAACCAGCCTGCCCATCCACGGGAGCAACGTGGCAACCGTCATTTAAAGGCCTCCCCTCTTTTCCTCCGGGGAAGGGGTTTTCTCTGCGCCGGGTCTCCCCCGGGCCCGGACACCTGGCTCTGCCCAGAGGACAAGGAGGGGAAGCGGGAAATACTTTGGGGACAGACATCTGCGTCTTGTTACCTAGGACGCAGTTTTAAGTTTCACCTTCCCACTCGCCTTCTCTCGGGCAGCTAAACGTCAGGCCCCCCCCACGGTGATCTGTCACTGGAACCCTGGACTGAACGACAGCTGAACCGCCCCCGACGGTAAGGGGGGACAGGCGGATGGATGGCGGAAGACCAGTCCCCCGCGGCTTTACCTGGATGTTATGGGCGATATCTTCTCGACCGGCTAAAATCTGGGACAAGGTCTGCGTCCCCAGGACGTTCCTCAGCGTGGTTTGCGCCAGCAGGAAGGTGGCTTGGTGAACGTCGGTGACGTTGGCCACGGCAGAGACGGCGCTGTGGATTCGGTAATAAACCACGCCATCCACCTGGGTGGTGACGGAGTCTCTGGTCAGGATCTGCCGAAGATGGGGAGGCATGTGGAGACAGAGAGAGAGAGACAGGTACCTGTTCATCCAATGCTTGCCATTTCGCAGCCGCTCCTCGTAGGGTATGAATGTGCTTTCTTTTATGATTGCTTTAGGGTTTCCCTGATTTGTTTGGGGGACTGAAATTGGATCTGAGTATGTGTGCCTTCTTCTCCCTCCCCAGGGGAAAGGGGCTGCACCAGAACCCACACCTGGGAACAGTGATGAGGATGAACTCCTTGTCTGGGAGTCTGGCTTCCTGCCAGAGACGGGAAAGCCTTTCTACTTTCAGTTAAGCCTCCCTTGTCCTCTGGGTGCAGCCCCTGTTCCCCGAATTGACAAATTCTTTTGAAAACTCTAGGGACGTACCTGCTGAGATGCCCAGGAGGGGACAGAGCAGCAGCCTGAGGCAGAGGGAGTGAGTGAGTGTGTGTGCCTGTGTGGCAGGGGCATTTAACAGCTTACATGAGGAAGTCCAGGGGCTTCCTGGTTCCTACAGGTTTTCTGACTGGAATGAGTGCAGGTTTGCGCCTTGGTTGGCGGGCGCTATCCCCCAGGCTCACCTCCTGTGGGGGGATGTTGCAGGTGATGGTCCGCAGATCAACTCTGACAAAAACATCCGTGCACGGTAAGACGAGGATCAAACCTGTCAGAGAGGACAAGGGAGGAAATTGTCCTTGTGTGATTCTGACGGTGCTCGCTGGACAAGAATCAGCTTCATCCTTCCACTGTACACAGAGCCTCTTGGCCCCTTTTAGTTTCTAGACCTCTAATGCAATTTAAACCTTCAGAGGGGCCTAGATCAGAAACCAAGGCTAGAGCACAGGCCTGGGAATCAGAAGGTCGTGGGTTCTAATCCTAGCTCCTCCAATGGTCTGCTGTGTGACCTTGGGCAAGTCACTTCACTTCTCCGTGCTTCAGTTCCCTCATCTGGAAAATGGGGATTGAGACTGTGGGCACGGACTGACTGTGTTCAACCTGATTAACGTGACTCTCCCCCAGTGCTTTAGAACAGTGCCTAGCACACAGTAAGCGCTTAACAAATACCACAGTTATTAAAACATAATTATTGCAGGCTCTACGTTCTGGTGGAAACTGGGTAATTCCTTGGAAAATGGGTTTCTGGAAATCAATGATTGAGCACTTACTGTGTAGAGAGCACTGTCTTAAATGCTCAAGTCCGAAACGGTCGGTCGACCACCATCCCTGGCCTCAAGGAGCCAGCGACCCCTGAGCAGCACCCGTGGGGTTCTTCTGTGAGCCCGAAGCTGCTGCCCCGCTTACCCGTCCGCGGTGTGCCCAGTAACTCTCCAGGTAAGCCCCACAGACAGCCCTGACCTGGGGCAACTCTGAGACCGAAGGCCCTTCCAGGTGTCAGGGTTATGGGAGGTGGCTTTTGCTGCAGACTCCGGTTTCAGGTCCACGGGAGATTGGGGACAGAGGAGAGAATCACCATCCATGACAGGCGTTTTTCCCACTCCCGGGGGTGGTGAAAAGTGATTTCTGCCAGCCCGAGGCCGCTACCCCTTTACCGTCACAGGCCGTTTTTAAGGTGTCCTCGTTATCCCTTCTCCAATCCAGGTGTGGCCGGAACCCTCCAGGCCCACCCCCCGGGCTGACAGGATTCCTGCAAGCTGGCTCTCGGCCGCCTGGAGTGGACGGGCCAGCTGGCGGCGAAGGCGGTGACTGGGGACCAGAGGTAAGCGGACGAGTGGACACTCTTTACTTGTCCACGTTTGACGTAACTGATCACGCGGTGGGATAAGCCTAACTCAGCCTGCCTATACCCTTGTGGTCCTTATTATAAACCCCCAGAGATCGTCCTCGAGTTCCTCAACCCATCTGATTAACCTTCTAACTTTTGTGGAAACCTGTGTTCTCTCTCCTCCAATGGGGAATTCTCTAGTGGAGCCATTTCTTTTGGGTCCTCTTGTAATACAACCCCCAAAATGCAGTGGTCCTCCTGCCCCGACCACTTGGCTTCCCGGGTCTCCAGCATAGACTCCCTCTGCTGATCCAGCTCTGTTCCTCCTGAGCAAACCTCCTTTGTTTCCTCAACCCAGCTCTCCTCTCCGCCAAAGCCCTCTGACCAACCACTTCTTCCGGGAAGCCTCTCCCCGTCTTTCTTCAGCTCCCTCAGCCTTCCGTTTCTTGGTTATTCGTCTATCCTCACGACTCCTGTGACTTGGAGTGTTGAAGCCAACTTGCTTTCCCCATTAGACTGTAAATTCCCTGAAGGCAGGGACTGTGTCTGCTAACCCTCAGTATAGAGTGTTGGGCTGGCAGAAGGTGCTCAGTAAGTACTGTTGTTGACAGTGGTGGGCACCATAAAATTCTCATAAGATGACCTCGTAAGGAATCTTAGACTTTCCTGAATCCTGTATTCAGGTTTTGAGGCCTTAGCCATTCGGCCATAAATCTCCTTGACTTTAGGAGGATTTTTTTCTTCTTTACGCTGCTTCTTTCCAAGCAGCTACAAGTATGTTAAAGCTTGGCCTGGTTCTCCTAATGAGAAGGAAAGATCGATCAGTTGTATTTATCGGGTGCCTACTGTGTACAGAGCACTGCACTCTAATCACTTGGGAGACTACAACAGCAAGACACGATTGCTGCCCTCGAAGAGTTTCCAATCTAGTGAAAAGAGCAAATTAAAGCCCTCCCAAACGCTTTGGACTCCACTATTTTTAATGTTTCGAATTAGATCCTCGTGACCTGGAAATACAAATTCCCCCGCCACAAAACCACTTTTCCCCTAGGCAGCTACCAGGCTCCGATGAGTGGATCCCAGCTCAAACTTTCCCCAAGGCACCTGGGAAGGAACTACATCCCCCCAGACTGTCTCCAGGGCCAGAGGCTCTCCCGGTCCCATTGAGCAAGAGTCCAAGGTCAGCATTCCCGATGCAGTCGGCTCCCAGCGGGGACCCCGGCTCCCTTCGAATAAGGAGGTAAGATGGGGTCCTCGCCCCGCGATCGCATACCTGGTCCTTTGGCTTTTCTCGCCTGGATGCGCCCCAGTCGAAACACGACAGCCCGTTCGTACTCCTTCACGACCTAGAAGAATGAGGGAGGGTCGGGGGGAGGGAGTTTGCGTTTGGGGGCCTTCCACCTCCCGGCTGGACTTCCCCGATCTCTTCCCTCCGGATTACCTTCAGGCACATCCATATGGAGACGGGAAAGGTGATGAGGACCAACAGGAAGGAAAGGGAAATCAGGAACCAGCCGCAAACGCTGAAGCCCTTGGCGCCGGTCCCTGTGAAATGAGACGGGAGGGCCGGCTGCCGTCACTTGGGCTTCACCCGTCTGAGGGGCGATGGGCCCGAGCACCCCGGACGGAGGGAAGTGCGGAGCTGGTGGAAAGGTGAGTGAAATGCTCGGTCGGTCCCAGGGGCTCTGGGAAGAAATGCGTCATCACATGGTGGGGCGGAACACGCCAACACCTCGTTAGAACAGTGCTTTGCACATAGTAAGCGCTTAACAAATGCCATCATCATCATCATCTCCCCCCCTCGTCCCCCTCTCCATCCCCCCCATCTTACCTCCTTCCCTTCCCCACAGCACCTGTATATATGTATATATGTTTGTACGTACATATTTATTACTGTATTTATTTTACTTGTACATATCTATTCTATTTATTTTATTTGGTTAGTATGTTTGGTTTTGTTCTCTGTCTCCCCCTTTTAGACTGTGAGCCCACTGCTGGGTAGGGGCTGTCTCTATATGTTGCCAATTTGTACTTCCCAAGCGCTTAGTACAGTGCTCTGCACATAGTAAGCGCTCAATAAATACGATTGATGATGATGATGACGATCATCATTGATTGCTTTCCCTGTAGGGGTGCCCGCCGGTGGCCCGGAGCCACGACGTGCGCAGGCTCAGACAGAACGCTAGTTCTCTCTCCGTTTCTACCACGGCCGGCTCTCAGTTGGGGATTGCTGGATCGGGAAATCATCAGTTTTCTTCTCTGAGACCCAGCCCCTCCTCTGAAGCAACCCGTGGCATTTACTGAGCGCTTGCAGTGTGCAGAACACTGCTCTAGGCACTTGAGAGAGTTTATAATAGAGTTGAAGGATACAAAGATTCTTTTCCGTCCAATTTCCACTATGCCTCCTGGGGCTAAGTGGACAAGCTTGGCAGACCTGATTGAAAGGAAAGCCTCCTTATGACCTTAATAATAATAATAACGATGGCATTTATTAAGCGCTTACTATGTGCAGAGCACTGTTCTAAGCGCTGGGGGGATACAAGGTGATCAAGTTGTCCCACGTGGGGCTCACAGTCTTAATCCCCATTTTACAGATGAGGTAGCTGAGGCGCAGAGAAGTTAAGTGACTTGCCCAAGGTCACACAGCAGACATGTGGTGGAGTCGGAATTCGAACCCATGACCTCTGACTCCAAAGCCCGTGCTCTTTCCACCGAGCCACGCTGCTTCTCTACCTAGAGAAGCAGCATGGCCTAGTGGCTAGACCCTGGGCCTGGCCGCCTGTCTGCTGTGTGACCTTGGGCAAGTCACTTCACTTCTCTGTGCCTCAGTTACCTCATCTGGAAAATGGGGATTAGGACTGTGAGCCCCATGTGGAACAAGGACTGTGACGAGCTGGTATCCACCCCAGCACTTAGTGTCTGACCTATGGTAAGCGCTTAACAAATACCACCATGACTATTATCATTATTATTATGCATACACGGCGGGGGAGGATGCACAAGCTTACAGTCTGTAGAGGAGAAATTAGTAATAATAATAATAATAATAATAATTGGCATTTGTTAAGCCCTTACTATGTGCAAAGCACTGTTCTAAGCGCTGGGGAGGATACAGGCTGATCAGGTTGTCCCACGTGGGGCTCACAGTCTTCATCCCCATTTTACAGATGAGGTAACTGAGGCCCAGAGAAGTGAAGTGACTTGCCCAAAATCACACAGCAGACATGTGGCGGAGTCGGGATTCGAACCCATGACCTCTGACTCCAAAGCCCATGCTCTTTCCACTGAGCCACGCTGCTTCTCTAAGTAATCACTGTTCATAAAAGATAAATCAAGATATAGGGTGAGGAGAGGAGTAGAATTTAAACTCCTCAGGAGCAGGCATGGTGTCCTTTCCTTGTAGTCTGTACCTAAATGCTAGTACCAGCGCCCGATCCCTGCTGTAGCTGACAACTGGAAGACAAAGAACAAACCCGAGTAAGTGCCGATATTCTGGAATCTCATCTTAACGCTTTCCGTATCTGTTTTCCTGTGCACTTAGAGGTTCTGTGGACGGTCCTTTGGCTTCCTGGGTGGAGGGCAAGCCGTGCCCTCCCTCTTACTGTACTGAAAGGGAAAATGATCCTGGCTGAGGTTTGATCGACAGAAGGAGGGAACAGGGCCGGGGTCTTTGCTCTGAATGTGCCCTGGTCCCAATGATTGAGTGACAAGGCAGCCCCCGCAGAATCTGGCTCTAGTACCCCTCAATAATTGAGTGAGTGTACAATTCTGCAGCATTTGGATAAAAACCGGTACCCAAATGTGGGTCAGAAACCAGTCCGTTCCCCACCCCCAGGCTCCATCCTAGGAGAAGACTGCCGAGACTCACGTGTTTTCGGGAGCCGCCCGGGAGGGTCGGCTTCCGCGAGCTGCCCATACGCTCACCCCAGGCCTCTACCATTGAGTCTTCCCAGCCCCGATGGTCGGCGACTCCTCCCTCCTGCTGCTGACA
Source organism: Tachyglossus aculeatus (assembly GCF_015852505.1). Classification (NCBI taxonomy): domain Eukaryota; kingdom Metazoa; phylum Chordata; class Mammalia; order Monotremata; family Tachyglossidae; genus Tachyglossus; species Tachyglossus aculeatus. The sequence continues at coordinate 7,330,861 of NC_052085.1, forward strand.
GGAAGCAGGGGCAGGGACCCCTGGGATGGCGACAAACTCAACTCTTCCTTAGGAGGAGTTTGTGGCCTTTAGGAGGAGGGAAATTAGGCAGGTGTGCTGAAAAGAGACTCTCTTCCGGATCCTTTGATATGTTTGTACATATTTATTACTCTATTTATTTATTTATTTTACCTGTACATATCTATTCTATTTATTTTATTTTGTTAGTATGTTTGGTTTTGCCTCCCCATTTTAGACTGTGAGCCCACTGTTGGGTAGGGACTGTCTCTATATGTTGCCAATTTGTACTTCCCAAGCGCTTAGTACAGTGCTCTGCACACAGTAAGCGCTCAATAAATACGATTGATGATGATGATGGAAAAGCAGCGTGGTGTAGTGGATAGAGCATGGGTCTGGGAATCAGAAGGTTATGATAAAAATAATAAAAAATTATTATAATAGTATCTGTTAAGGGCTTACTATGTGCCAAGCACTGTTCTAAGCACTGGGGTAGAGACAAGGTAATCAGGTTGTCCCACGTGGGGCTCACAGTCTTACTCCACATATTGCAAATGAGGTAACTGAGGCACAGAGAAGTTACGTGACTTGCCCGTGGTCACACAGCAGCCAAGTGGCAGAACCGGGATTAGAACCCACGTCCTCTGACTGCCGAGCCCGTGCTCTTGCCGCTAGGCCAAGTCATCCATTCAGTTATATTCACTGAGCGCTTACTGTGTGCAGAGCACTGTACTAGGTGCTTGGGAGAGGACAGTATGACATTAAACGGACACATTCCCGCCTCACATGAGCTTACAGAGCTTAAGGTCCAGAGGGGGAGGCAGAGATTAATATAAAGATTAAGATTGTGAGCCCATGTGGGACAGGGACTGTGTCCCACCTGATATAAGTGCTTAACAAATGTCATTTTTTAAAAAAAAGTGTTCTGGGGGTTACCCAAACCCGGCAGAGCTGATTAAGAGGTGGCTGCTCTTTAAAGGAGCCTCTGTCCTTCAGGCCTTAGAAACAATGCGAGAAAGAGATGTGGCTGAGTGACTTCCCACCGGTGGGAGAATCTCCGAGGACACACGAGGGCAGCTCAGGGGCAGCTTGGGTCCAGGCGGCCGGGTACCGCTGTTGGGACCGTCTGTGGTTTACAGCCCTTGTTTGTTTGCTGCTGCTCCCTCCTGCCCCCCACCCATTACCCAGTAGAGTCAAGGGGAGGTCAGACCCTGACTAAGGGGCCCAGAGGGGCCAAAGAGCAAGAAAGCCAAGTGGGAGGAGGTTGGAAGCAGCCATCTCATTTCACAGCGTGACGCAGGAAGGTGCAGGAGATTCCCCAAGAGGGAGTTCTTTTCCAACCCAAACGAGATTCCCTAGCCCTAGAACTGTCCTCAAACAGGGCCTCGGCCATGCAGGGACTCTCGGAGGCGTGTTCCGAGTGTGACTCCGTGCCAGATGAGTGGAGATCGGCAATGAGTCTGTGGGGGCCGACTTGTCAATCATTGGGACCCTGGCACACTCAAAGCAAAGACCCCTGTTCCCTCCTTCTGTCGTTCAAGCCTCAGCCGGGATCGCTTTCCCTTTCGTTACAGTACGAGGGAGGGCACGGCTTGCCCTCGACCCAGGGGGCCAAAGGACCGTCCACGGAACCTCTTAAGTACAGGAAAACAGGCCCCAAGGTGTCTTCCCAGTAGGGAAGGAAAATCACCCCCAACTTAAAATTCAGGAAAACCTCCTCCTTTGGAATATCTTACAAGGTCGCCGTCACCACAGAGTGTAGCGATACCAACAATTAATGGGTCTCCAGCGTAATGAAGTATTAGGAAAGGAACCTACCTACTAAATTCTCTTTGCCCTGCTTCTCCGGTGTGGGGGCCGCAGCATCCATGTCATGCTGGAGCAGTCCCGGGAGCCGTCCAGCTGTCCTAGGGGCCCAAGCGGGCACGGCCTCGCGGGCTCAGCCCGGCTCGGTGGGTGAGGAGAGGCAGAGGAGAAAGGTGCATCGAGTCGGAGCTGTTTGCTCCCATCTGTAGTCTCCCGGGGGGAAGTTGCCCTGGTGAAGGAAGCCTGTTTACCTAAACAAAGAGGAGATTTGCGCCGTCCATTGGCTGGGCCGGCCCGCCCGCCCGCCCTGCTGCCAAGGATGCTGGGAAGGGTACCTGCCAGGGAGCGGCGGGATCGGTAAAAGGTCTGTGAAGGGAGGGGCAGGGCAACCCCCACGCTAAACTTCTTCCCAGCCTCCCCCCCGCCCAATCTCACCTGGAAACCACTGTTGGGCTCCGGCCCCTTCTCATTTCTGTCCATCTTCCTCTTTGCCTAATCACGTTCGTCCAGCAGGTTTACTGTCTTTCTTATAATAATAATAATGGCATTTATTAAGCGCTTACTATGTGCAAAGCACTGTTCTAAGCGCTGGGGAGTTACAAGGTGATTGGGTTATCCCACGGGGGGCTCACAGTCTTCATCCCCATTTTCCAGATGAGGGAACGGAGGCCCAGAGAAGTGACTTGCCCAAAGTCCCACAGCTGACAAGTGGCGGAACCTGGATTTGAACCCATGACCTGGGACTCCAAAGCCCGGGCTCTTTCCACTGAGCCCCGCTGCTTCTAAATCACACAATTGGGAAGGGACGGGGGAGCCACAGACCCAAATACAAGCGTGTCTTGGCTCCAGGCTGCTTTTCCCAGTTCCTCTCCTGATGGAACCCCCTTGGTCTAAACTCCTTGCTGGGATGCGAGATGATCTCACCTCTCTCCCCCCTCTGCAGGAGGGTGGACGGACAGAGACCAAACCGAAGCAAGGAAGAGTTCTGACTTTGGAAGGGCTTAACAGCCTAAACCGGTGTCAGAGGGAAGAAGACGGGGACCCAGGTAACAGAAGCGGCCGCTTTTCCCGGTGCCGGGCTGGTTCGGGCGTTCCTCACACTTTCTCCCAGCCACCTACGGCCTCGACCGCCGACCCGCCCTGGGGAACCAGGGATCCAGGGGAGTGGCCACTGCAGTGCACACAGTGAGCGCTCAGTACATACGACTGAACGAAGCAGACGAAAGCAGGTGAGCCCGGCAACAATTCTGCAAACCGGCCAGCAGGGGGCACACAGCAATCAATCAATCAATCGATCGTATTTATTGAGCGCTTACTGTGTGCAGAGCACTGGACTAAGCGCTTGGGAAGTCCAAGTTGGCAACACGTAGAGGCAGTCCCTGCCCAACAGTGGGCTCACAGTCTAGAAGGGGGAGACAGACAACAAAACCAAACATATTAACAAAATAAAATAAATAGAATACATATGTACAAGTAAATAAATAGAGTAATAAATATGTACAAACATACAGCACACCACCAAAAGGGCCTAGAACGGCAATCAATCAATCCACGGTCTCTAGTCAGCGCTTATTGGGGGCAGAGCAGTGTACTAAGCGCTTGGGACAGCACAGTAGTTGGTAAGCATTTCCCCTGCCCACGAGGAGGGTTCTAATCCAGGCTCCACCAGTCGTCGGCTCAGTGACCTTAGGCAAGTCACTTCACTTCTAGACTGTGAGCCCACTGTTGGGTAGGGACTGTCTCTATATGTTGCCAGCTTGTACTTCCCAAGCGCTTAGTACAGTGCTCTGCACACAGTAAGCGCTCAATAAATACGATTGATTGATTCACTTCTTTGTGCCTCAACCGCCTCATCCGCAGAGTCCCATGTGGGACGAGGACTGTGTCCAATCCGATCACCTTGCATCTATCCCGGCGATTAGTACAGTGCTTGTACATATTATTATATATGTACATATTTTGTACATATTTACTGTACATAAATTTATTTGTACATATTTGTACATATTTATTACTCTATTTTACTTGTACATATCTATTCTATTTATTTTATTTTGTTAGTATGTTTGGTTTTGTTCTCTGTCTCCCCCTTTTAGACTGTGAGCCCACTGCTGGGTAGGGACTGTCTCTATATGTTGCCAACTTGTACTTCCCAAGCGCTTAGTACGGTGCTCTGCACACAGTAAGCGCTCAATAAATACGATTGATGATGATGATGCTTGGCATGTAGTAAGCCCGTAACATGCCACAATTATTATTATTGTTATTACGTGGTAGGGCAAAGCACCTAGCAGGGATTCAACAGTTGCATTTGCTGTTGGAGCGTTCACTTGTGCCTATACCTATTATTTACTTTTAACTAATGGCCTATCAATCTTTGTCTTCCCCAGGAAGATCACAGGTTCAAGGGCAAGAGTTGCTGATTTGCCTTCCGAAGCTAGCTCAGGGCCCTGCTCTCAGAAAGCATTTAGAAACACCACTGACACAGACCCGGGTCAAAATTCACCTACCTCACGGAGCAGGGCCGAGGGGTTTGGAAAAAGGAAGTCACGTACTAACTCTTAATGTATCATCATTCTCTCCCAAGCTGCTAGTCCAGCATTGTGCCCGTGGTAAGTGCCCAATAAATACCACTGATGGATTGAGTGAGCAGCCCTGCATGAGTTGGGAATGCCAAGGTGCAGTGGCACAAGCTGCCGCGACATTCAGGAGAATGGAAGCCTCCCTTCTTTTGGGCAAACGTGTCTTCTTCACCACAACTAGGCGCCCGTCCAAGAGGCAAGGGAAGGCAGAACTCAGTGAGGTTCCGTCTGAGTTGAGTGACTGTCTTGTTTTCACTAAGAGGACGGCCTCTTGTGTTTGGTTCTGCCTGTCTCTGAAAACCATATTAAAAAGTAACAGAAACGATAATTGTTCCCAGGAGGCAGCGAGAAGGACCCTGGGGGACGGAATTGCCGCAAATCCGTCTTTGGGGACGATGACTAAGCAATTGTTTTGAAAAGACTTTTCGGGGGAGAATAAAATGCCCCTCCCTTAACGGAAGGCAAGCCAGGAGAGCAGGGGCCCGGGGTTGAAAATGCGAAAGTGCACTGACCAAACACCCCGCCCCAGCCTACTCCAAGGCAACTCACTCCCACCTAGGGACCCCCACTCTGCGTTGAGGGGAAACAATCAAAGGACTTTCAGATTCTTTTTTGATTGTGAGCTCCTAGCCAGCCTGGGATAGATCCCGTGCCCCATCCCATTCCACTGTGCTTCATTAGTCAATGGCATTTATCGAGCACTTAATGTGTGAGCCCAATACGGACAGAGATGGGAGACGTGATCCCTGCCCATAAGGAGTTTACAACCCATAGTAGGACTCTTCATACCTCAACCTAGGGGTGGAGGCGGTGCAACTGGAATCCTCACTTCCTGGCAAGATTAAGCCGGTTACACACATTAACTAGCTCACTGGTGTTGAGAGAAATTTGACCGGAGAACTCACGCCCCTTCTCCAGAGCGCCCCGCCTATAGCTGCTAATCCAGGCCCCGCACACTTGGAGTTGCTTCTTAAATGGAATGGTTTTCCCGCACAGCAGACCCAAGTGACACCCAGCACCAGGCAGAGGAAGGTAAGAACACAAACCATTTTAGTAATGGGAATCAAAAGTCAGTTCGTGCGCCACACAACACTCGATGGAAAGGGAGGCTCTCGGGGGTCAAGGAGGTCAGTCTGCTGTCGTGGGACCGATGCTGGGCAGAAAATCATTTCTCTTTCAAGAAGCCGTGAGGCAGATCGAGAGTCCGAGAAACGGGAGCTAAAGAATCAGCGGGCCCGGGCCATCCCGTCTGCTACCCCAAGCCAGTTATCTCCGCCTCCTCTCACTCACCCGGCTACAATGAAACAGGCAGGTAAGGTACTCCTGAACATAGTATACGAATCCATCGATGGTATTTATGGAGTGCTCACAGGGTGCAAAGCACCGAACCAAGCCACGGGACAGTACCGATACAGCAGACTTGGTCGAAAGGTGCCCTGGCCACAGGGAGCTTACGTGAAGGCCAGCCTTTCCTCCACCATCCTGCCTCGGTAAGATAAGTCAAAATATTCAATTTCAGTATAACAAGAACCACGTTGTATCCCTACCTGGAATTCCTCATGCTGGCTTGCAGGGGCAGGAGGACAAAGCCAGGAACAGAAGCAGCGAGCGAGAAACTCAATGGTAAGAGTTGGCAAGAAGCCCATCTGCCTTCTTGTCCTAGGCAAAGAATGGGTATCGGTGACTTGTCATTTTCCTGAATACAAACCAAAATGTTGAGAGAATTGCCCCTTTTGTTCACAAAGTCGCTGCAGACGGTAAAACCACGATCCTGCGGGCAGGGCCACGTGAGACCAGCCCTATTCCTTTCTCACTGCCTTCTTCAGGTAGAGGTTGCTTTTGTCACATACTTACGTGTCAATCACGAGTAAGCGCTTAAGAAATACCACAATGATTATTATTACTATTCATTACTATTACTCTATTTTATATTACTCTATTTTATTTGTACGTTTATTCTATTTATTTTATTTTGTTAATATGTTTTGTTCTCTGTCTCCTCCTTCTAGACTGTGAGCCCCCTGTTGGGCAGGAACCGTCTCTATATGTTGCCAACTTGTACTTCCCAAGCGCTTAGTACAGTGCTCTGCACACAGTAAGCGCTCAATAAATACAACTGAATGAATGAATGAATACTCCAGCCCTCTCGGGAGCTGCTGGAAACTGCTACTCTATGTCACTCGTCACACTTCTGTTTGCTGAACTGCAGCCTCGACTGTCCCAGCTGCCCACGGCCTCGCTGTTGGAGGAGTTGACGGATCGATCCGCCGTCAAGTACGGGGTCTTTGGTGAGTCCGTGGCTCACAGACCTAAAAAATGTGGAACCGCCCGCCCCGTGGACCTTCAGCCGAGTCTGAATCTCGCTGTCCTGTCCGAGCCACGCTCTGTCTGTCTCCCCAGGCCTCGCCTGGCAGTCTGCTCCCCCTGTAACTGAGTTCGGGGCACTTACGGGCCCCTGGAGAGCTTACACGGCTTACGTGGTGGAGGAGGGTCCAGCGCCTCGGCCTTCTCCCGGCTGATCGTCGAGCCGCGAGCCGTCGTCATCTGCAAGTCTTCTCGGGTGCCACGGTTCCGATTCCGTCTTCCAACTCATCAGGCCGCGGGCATCCTTAAATCCCTCGGAGAGGAGTTCCTCTACACAGGTAAGACATGTTTTACATGCAGGAATCGAGCCGTTTCCTCAGTCTCAAATTCCTCCGTTCCGTTTGGCGCCCGACCGCAGCTAGAGCTTTACACGTTAAGCTGGAGCAATGCACTCATAGTGCTCCCTGGTGGACCCAGGGGCCCGGCTTACTGAACCAGACATTAACTTTAGGCTGGGGAGACGGGTTCGCAATTTGCATTTCCACTTAGTCAAAAATAAAACGAGGCAGAAGAAGCTTTTAGAATGAAATACGGCCGTGACTCAGGTAAAGATTAGTAAGAGAGGGTGAATCCCCCCCGCCCCGACCCGCCGCGATGTTTACTCGTCTCTGCAACTGTTTCAACATGCTGCAGTGATTTTGAGGATTTTTAGAGCTGAATGATTGCAGATAGATAAATTTCCCGGCTTCGAAGTTACCTACAATTGAATATTTCATTTACTCTTTCCGGAGGATTATTCGGATAAGCGAGCCATTAAATGCTTACAGGCAGCATCTCAACGCAGCTGGAACACTCCGAAGGGTACTGTTAAAAGGCCCCCAATTCCCAAGCACACCGCAGCGTCAAATACTTGTTTTTCCACAGCATTTCAAGAGGTCCGTATATAGCTATGTTAACCAACACGTAGCGAGCGCTGACTTACCTTCTGGGTTATCATCCCTGAGTGCTCGGGTGGCCTTCCGGACGGAGATGGGGCAGGAGGCCGGTGGCCATGTAGGGGGAGAAAAAGCATGTGGTCTTTCCTGCCCCGCTCCCTCCCCACCCCCAGCCCGATCTGTGACAACCCATTCCCCAGGGGAGCAAGGAGGGTTGGGGAGAGGGGGAAGGAACGATTACCAACCCATCATCCGAGAGCGGGCCCTTTGCAGGACACGTCTGAGGCCTAAGGCGCAGCAGGGAACGGCAGCCGAGGAGAACGTCCCCCTCGCTCTCGTCCCTTCTTTCCTCCCTGTCTTTGTTTATCCCCCTCCCCACCTCTCCTCCACATCAGTAACCTCTTCCTTACTCCATTCCGGTCTGTCACCTCCGAACGGAACCCAAGCCCTGGTGACTGCTGGTTCAGGAAAAAAAACAGTTAATAACAAGCTTTTAAGCAAGCACTGATCAACCGCAAAAAAAAAAAGAATCACTGAACCTCGGTGCAACGTCTGTAAACTTTATTTTAAAAAACTGTGTTTAAAAACTAACCGTACAGGAATATTTTCGTTAATATGCTTAAAAAGTTTGCTCCCTGGTGGAAGGAAAATACACTAGCAACGCCTTCCAGAAGTGACCCTCTTGTAAAAAAGTAAAACCTCTAGGTACAGAGCTGTTCTACAGTAGACTTTCTACAATTCGTACTCTTAGTCGTCGGATCGGGTGGCACTGTCTTTACTGTTTTTTCTCCGCCCCCGAACTCGGTAAAGAGACGTTTCCCTAAAAGACATCCTGAAGTGTGTTCCGCCTACCGTGGGTATTTAGAAACGTCGAGCGCCCGCAAGGACTTGGCTCCCAAAGCAAATGGTCTCTCTCCCTTGGGTCAAGCCATTCCTCTGGAGCGCTCCAAGTACGGAGGTCTCTGCCAGAACCCGATTCAATCAAACCCGCGGACCACCGACGTCCGCCGGTAGTTTACAGCTCACAGTGCTCAAGGAGGCGATGCCACCCCCGGTCACCCGATTCCCCGGCAGAGAGGGCTTTTTCTCTGCCGTCGGGAAAGGAAGGCAAATTCTACAAAAGGCCCGTGAGGACTTCGGGAAGGAAAAATGCCCGGAAGGGTACCTTTCCTCCAGAGACCTGAACTAGTCATTCCACGCTGACTTCCCCAAGCACCGCTGTTTGCTCCTTGCTTGACACAAACAGGTTTTTTTCAGTTCGATTCAGCAGTATACGCATGACATTTCGGATCAGCATTTAAAAACGATTCCAGGGTACACAATGTAAACACCCCGAGCCCCTACTGAGCCAGTAGGAGCCGTCCGTCCATCCCGAGGGCAGAGAATCCTTAGGGCCTCATGCAACCTTGAACCCCGATGCCCGGGAAGAGCGAGGGCTGCAAGAGGTCCCAAACTGCTCCTTCCTGAGAATCCCCCACCAAAACACACACACGCACGCACGCACGCACCCACCCGCACGCCAGAGTCTCGTTTGGGCACTTGGGAGGAGACTCCAAACACTCTCTCCTATACCGTCCGTTGTCCTATATACACAAGGAAGCGTCCGTCCTTAACCGCTGCAAAGGAAAACACCAGCGAGGTGAGCAAGCGAGGTTATAACCTTACTCATCTCCTCTCACGTCTCTCTAGCTTCCCGTGTCTCGAGCCGCCGGTGCCGTCCTCACGCGATCCGGGCTCGGTCCGAAGGAGGGAGGTGGAGAGCTCGCCGGCTCTCTTCACTGCCACCCGCTCTGGGACAGGCCTGTCTGCAAGGAGAATGGCGTTCCCGGGGCGGACGGGTAGCTGGGGAACCCGTCGGGCTGCGCGGGGTAGCTCTCCAGGGCCGAAGCCGAATGAACCTGAATCGGAGAAAACGGACCGCTTCCGTTAGGAGGGGAGGTCACGGCCGGGAAGGGAAGACGGGACGGGCGACGCTTGGAGGATCCAGTCCCGCGTTTCGAAGGACGTTCTCTATTTCTAAAGTAAGGTGATAATTCAAAATAATAACCGTGGTATTTGTTGAGTGTTACTGTGTGCCAGGCACTGTATCAAGTGCTTCGGTGGATACAGGCGAATTGGGTTGGACACAGCCCCCCGTCGCACTGGCGGCTCGCAGTCTCAATCCCCGTTTTACAGATCTAGTAACCGAGGCATAGAAAAGTGAAGTGACTCGGCCAGGGTCACACAGCGGACAAGTGGTGGAGCTGAGACTAGAACCCATGACCTTCGGCCTCCCAGACAGGCGCTCTAGCCAATACACCGGGCCGCTTTGGAAAGACAGTCAAGAGCCCGGGCCTGAGCAGTGGGGGCCCTAAGTTCAAATTCCGGCTCTGCCACTTGCCTGCTGTCTGACCTGGGGCAAGCCACTGCACTTTTCTGTGCCTCAGTTTCCCCTCCTGCAACTTGGGGATTCAATACCTTGTTATCTGTCCTAATTAGATTGGGAGCCTCATGCAGGACAGGGACTGTGTCCCATCTGATCACCCTGTACCTACTCCAGTGCTTAGAATGGTACAATCTACATAGTAAGAACTTAGCAAGTGCCAGTTATTAAGTAAACCTTTTTACTTAGCAGGGGTGGCGGTCTTTCTTTAATTAAACACACACACACACACACACACACACTTTCTCTCTCTATCTCTCTCGATTCAGCGCCCGTACCCAAACCGACCCAGTGAACGACCGATCATTTTGCAAATGGCCAGCTCCCCTCACCCGTTCTCTGTGTACACAAAAAGGTGAGAATTGGGCTTTTTTCCCTGCCTTCTGTGCTCCGTTGTTCAGCCCCAGTTCTTCTGAAATGCGGGGATGGCCGGGCACAGGTAGGTCCGACCCGGTGAGCCTAATTCCCTACCAATGTTCTAGTCAAAGCACAGAGTGAAAACACGCACCATGGCATGACAGTGTGCTAGGGGTTTGGGCATTCAAGTCCATGGCCTCAACAGATAAAAGGCACAGCGTCAGATGTTTAATAAATGATTACTTTCAAATCAATCTGGCTAAGGGTTTTCAGTAATTAGGAGAGAAAATGATTTAGGAGTAAAGGTAAGTGATTCCCAACCACTGACGCTTCAAGAGTGACCTAAGATGGTGAACTTTAAGAGGGGCCGAGCTGACGCTCCACTCACCTGCTGTAACAGGGCTGACTGTGCCGCTGCGTTGTGTTGCAGTTCTTGCAAGGAAGACTGGGAGGGGTTCTGGGAAAATCCGGGGATACCGGGCAGGGACAGAAGTCCAGGAAAGACGGAATTTCCAGCAGCTTGAAGTCCGGAAGACAAACTGCAACAGTCAATTAAAAACAGGTCACAAAAGGAATCCAACTTTCAGCTGCTTTCTCCAAGGCCCGTGGACGATCCCTCACTCGCGTGCTGAGGGACGGCAGACGTGTCAGTTGGGCACGCCGCTACTTCTCACAACAGCTTTTCAGCCGCACCCACCCGAGCCTAATAATCGGCAAAGCACAACGGGCCGTTTTCAACAGTGGGCACGTTGGGCACCCAAATGGACCCAACACGTTTAACCTTTCAACACTTTCCCTCAACACCGCGTTTTCTTTTTGGCTTGGGAAAAAGACGATGGTTTATGCCGATGCAACGGTGTGAAAACCTGCATTGCCTGATTTTGCTAGCTTCTCGAGGGTGGGGATCCCGTCCGCCACCTCTACCTTATTCTAAGCCAAAGTGCTTATAACAGTGCTCTGCACCAAGAAAGCGCTAAATCGGTGCTCCCGACTGAGTGACGCGACAGGCTTCTTTCCAGGCCCAGGTTCGATGGGCAAACAGAGCCGGGCGGGGAGCCGGACTGTCTCTTTCCCTCACCCTCCGCGTCCCAGGGACGGGAGGAGGAGGAGCAGGGGCATCAGGCCGTCCCGGAGCAGCGCGTGCGCATAGGTACGTACCCGGCTTGGGCCACGAGGGCCGAGTTGAAGTTGGAGCTGAAGGCGGAGGCGAAGCCGGGCAGGACGGGCGCCGGGGACGGGGCCGTGGCTGCGGCCGCTCCGGAGGACACCGCCTGGAGCCCCGGGAACGAGGGTAGGACCGGGGCCCCGGCAGGCGCGTTGGAGACGGGGAAGCCGGGGAACGAAGGGTTCGAGGAGGGCAGGGGTCCCTGGGCGACGGAGAAGAGCGAGGGCACGGCCGAGGACAGGTTGAGGGCGGGGAACGGGGCGGCCGAGGCTGGGGCGGCGGTGGCCGTCAGGCCCGGGAGGACCGCCGGCCCCGAGGCGCTGCTGGCGTGGGCGCCGGGCGCCGAGGGGGCCGCGCTAGACGGCGTGCCCATCAGCGAGCCGGGCAGGGTCGCCGGGGGCGCCAGGGCCGCCGGGTTGCCGGGGAGAGGGAAGTTGTTGGTGAGAGACGTGAAAGAGGGAAGAGCGGTGAACACAGGGGCCAGCGGGGTGGAGGCGGCGTGAGGCGCCAGGCTGATGGAAGACAGGGGAGAGGAGCTGTTGAGGGGGCTGCTCAGGGAGGACAGGCCCGACAGGGCCGGGTTAAGGCAGGGGGACAAGCTGACCGGCGCCGAGGCCGCCGGGTTGAAAGCTCGGCCCAGGGCCGCCGACAGGCCCAAGGGCCCGTGGGCGGGGTTGGCCGAGTGGGACGGGCCCTTGAAGGCCGACGGGGTCGGGCTGGTGGGCTCCGTCTTGACCATCACGGCGATCCCCGAGGCGGCGGGGGCGGGCGGGCCCTGCGGCTCCGGGCCGGGCAACGGCGGCAGCGAGGAGCCGCAGGCCGGGGGCGCGGGGGCCGGCGGGGTGGAGCTGGGGTTGGCCAGCGCCGGGGACGGCAGCCCCGGGAAGACGGCCAGCCCCGCGGGCGTGGACGAGCGCTGCGGGGGCGGCGCGGCCGACGGGGCGTAGCACTTGCCCAAGGACGACGCCGGGGGGTCGGGGCTCTGCGTTGCCGCCAGGGACGACAGGGAGGCCAGCCCGCCGGGCACCGCCGAGGGCAGGGCGGCGGAATTGATCAGAGCGGGCTCGCCGGAGGTCAGGAAGCCTTTCAACACGGACAGGAGCGGATTACTCAGGCCCATGGGGCCCGGCAGGCCGGGGGCGGAGGAGCCGGGGGGAGCCGGGCTGGCTCCTCCCTGGACGGCGGCGGCGGCGGGCGGGAAGGAAAGGGGGAGGCCCCCGAACACGGAAGACAGCGAGGCGGGGTTGTGACCCCCCGCGGAGCCGACCGGCGAGGGGGCGGAGAAGGGGAGGCCGCCGAACGGGGCCGAGGCGGGGGCCGAGGCGGAGGCGAAGGCTTCGCCGGGCGCCGGAGTGGCAGGCGGGGCGGAGGGGCCCTGGGGGGCCGCGGCCGGCAGCGAGGCCAGCCCCGAGAAACTCGTGGGGATCGGGTTGGGCGTCACGCTGTGGACCGAGGTCACGGTGGCGGTGGGGAGGGAGAGGGTCTTGATGACGGTCGGCGTGGCGAGGGACGGCTGGGCCGTCGGGATCGCCGAGGACACCTGCCCGGGGAACACCGGGAGGACCGGGGTGGACAGGCCCATCCCGGGAACCAGCGGCGTTCCCGGGGCCGACGGGTGACTCCCGGCCTTCACCGGGGAAGGGGTGGGGGCGGGGGTGGGGGCGGGGGTGGGAGGAGTTGACCCGTGAGGAGAAAACAGCTGATTGGCTTGGGCAGAAAATGCTGTGAAGGAGGGAAAAAAAAATAAAAGCAACAAAAAAAGATAAAAGGGTTAGACTTGGGGGTCCCCGTCAAAGTCTTAAAGAAACGGATTTCAACCAAATCACTCTAAGGAATCCTCCACTTGGGAACTAAAACAGCTTTTTCGGTCTGCAAAACAGCAGATGGCTTTGGTTTTTGCTCACCAGACCAATTCAACACGTGGAAACTTACAACAATCCTCCCCCGGCTGGCGGGGGGTCTTGTCTCACAGACAACAAAACCATTACTGCCGCCGCCGCCGCCACCTGGCAATTAACACAGAAAACTCTCCAACCTCCCATCACCCCTCATTGTAGCAGTTCTGCCTAATACTGTGAGGCTGCTTCGGTTCCAACCTCGTTAGACAGAAGATTGGGGTTCCAATCTTTACCTTCAGAACCAGTGGCATAACCGAGTATGTGTAGTTCAACACCAGATGCCCGGTTAGATGCTCTACTCCTACCATCAGTTCTTCCATTTTAAAGTACGGATATTAAGCCATTTTATTTTTTAATAGGTCATCACTGGGAAGAGCCAGCCGAGAAGCGGCGTGATTTGATGGATAGAGCACAAGCCCGGGAGTCAGGAGGAACTGGGTTCTAATCCCGGCTCTGCCACATGCCTGCTGTGCGACCTTGGGCAAGCTGCTTCACTTCTCTGGGCCTCTGTTAACTCATCTGTAAACCGGCGACTAAGACTTTGAGCCCCACGTGGGACAGACTGTGTCCAACCCGATTACCTTCTATCTACCCCAGCGCTTTGTGCGGTGCCTGGTACACGGTAAGTGCGGAACAAATACCACGGTTATCATTATTATTAAATTTGTCGTTCTGGGAGAGCAAGACGAGCCCAATTCCTGCGGGCCAGTGGGGGTTTTGAAGCACAGTCCCCTTAGGAAGCCCCCCAAGCTGCCCGCTGCTCCCCAAGCCCAGCAGCCTGGCCCCGGTGGTCGGCCTGCTGGGCTCCTAGGGGAGATAAGGTGGGGAGGCCCCACAACCGCACAAGCTACTCTGGGCCCCGCCTGCTACAAATTCCTGGATAAGGCCAAAAACATCAAGCTACCTACCCCATTGTACTGTACTCTCCCAGGTGCTCAGTACAGCGCTCTGGACTCAATAAATACCACTGACCGACCAGGATACAGCTAGATGACCACAATGGAAATTCAAGACTTACTTTGATTCTGGGCTGGTTTTGACTGACTGGAAATGTCTTCATTTTCTAGAACGAAAAACGACAACGCCCTTTTCGGTCAGGCTTGGCCGGACGGCCCTGCCCTTCCTTACCCACTCCTCAAACTCTCCTCTCCCAGCCCGTGCCATCTGCCTGGGCACCCTCCGCAAGGCAAAGGCGCTGGGCGAGGCTTGGGTGGTTCCACATATTTTGAGGAACGCAACGCTTGCTTTCTGGAGCGACCTGACTGTGAAATTGGGCCTGGAGTCCCACCCTCTCAGTTTGGCATCTCAACGACTCCATTTAGGCTTACCTGTTCCCACTGGGTTGGGAGTATACGGAGGTGGAGGGGGCACCCCTGGCACCATGACATTTCCCATTGGCACCAGATTATTGTAAGCACCTAAAATGCAAACAGATTAGGATATTAGGTTTTAAACCACAACTTACTTCCATTCTAAGAGAAGGAGAGCCAACACAGATTGAGTTAGCTGAATTACAAGTTTCCCCAAAAATCACATTTTGAAAAATACGGAATCCATGTCCTACAGGGATCGATCTGACACTGTTTAAGCTCGTTATGGGCAGGAAACGTGTCTGCTAATTCTGCTGTACTGTACTCTCCCAAGTGCTTAGTAAGTGCTCAACAAATACTACTGGTTGGCACGAATTTAGGAATAAAATAGGCACTCCTAACAGAAAACAAGTTTGTTCTATGCCAAAATGCCAGAATTCCAGTAACGGATCCTGCCCATGTTGTGCTCTTTCTGAAGTTCTTGGAATTTTTCAAGGTTATCCAGTGCAAGTTCAAAAACCCAGACAGCCTGGCAGCTAGACATTTCCAAGGATTTTTCCTCTTCCGGATTTCTAAGAATGCATGTTTCAGAAGAGAGAGGAGGAGGAGGCATAAGGGTTGGGGGAAGAAACAGAGTGACAGAAGACATCATTAACTACTGCAGCTCTGGAAGGAGAACTTACAGGGGCAGATGGAGGGGAAGAAGATACCCAGGCAAAAAGCAAGTGGGCAAACAGCCCTGCACTTGCCAGCTTCCTAAGGAAAGAGCCGAGCATGGACGGGTGGGTGACGGAAACATTTTCTGGATTCCTTTCTGATGGTGAGGTTTTTTTCAGGGTGCACCCTATGAATTCTTTCTTTGCAAGCATTTAATAAACAGAAAGAGGAAGAAGATTGGCACGTTAGGAACCAAAGAACGACTTACTTGGTGCAATCGTTGCATGCGGCCGGCACGGGGGTATGGGATAGGGAACGGGTTTATGAGGGTTATACGTCGATGGGGCCTAGATGACAGGAGAGAGGAATTGTGGAAAAAAAAATGACGTCGCACCCTAAGGCACGAAGGCACCCGCCTTATTGCAACACCCCTCTTCAGACATGATAGGAGCTAGAGGAAAGAGGCTAGGAGCTGGAATACACCAGAAAGGGGCGTGCTATGCAGTCGACCCCACCCCCTATCTCTCTCTAAACCTCTAGCCATAGTAGACTACTTCTTTTCAGTTTCCATATCTTTCCTTGTCTTTATCGCTTCATTTCTCCTTTTGGGAAGCAGCACGGCCTAGCGGAAAGAGACGGGCCCGGGGGTCGGGAGACCCGGTGTCTAACCCCAGCCCCGCCGCTTGTGCGCTGCGTGACTGTAGACGAGTCACGGCTTCTTTGTGCCTCGGTCTCCTCACCTGTAAAATGGGACTTCAACAACTCTTCTTCCTCCTACTTAACCTGTGAGCCCCATGTGGGACAGGGACTGTGTCTGAGCTGATTATCTTCTACCTACTCCAGTGTGTAGTACAATGCTTGGCACGTAGTAAGGGCTTAATAAATACCGTAACTATTATTAGTACTAATAATAGTGGTAATCTGGGCCTAATCTCCTCACCGAGCCTCAGGACTAGATTCTTTAGTTTCTTCTAGTCTACAATGCTTCTCACCCTGGCCAAGAGCCCACTTCAGTAACTGCTGCCCTCTCGTCCCCCTCTCCATCCCCACCTTCTTACCTCCTTCCCTTCCCCACAGCACCTGTATATATGTATATATGTTTGTACATATTTATTACTCTATTTATTTATTTATTTATTCTGCTTGCACATATCTATTCTATTTATTTTATTTTGTTAGTATGTTTGGTTTTGTTTTCTGTCTCCCCCTTTTAGACTGTGAGCCCACCGTTGGGTAGGGACTGTCTCTCTATGTTGCCAATTTGTACTTCCCAAGCGCTTAGTACAGTGCTCTGCACATAGTAAGCGCTCAATAAATACGATTGATGATGATGATGCTGCTGCCACCAGCAGAGCAGTGATAAATAGCAATTTATCCACCGCACTAAAGACTGCCCAGGCAACTGGACAATCCCTGTGCAGAGGGAAAATAGCCTCTTCCCGCAGTGTCGGGAGGGCCGGCTCTGGAAGTTTGTGAGGGGGAATGGGGGCAGCCCGCTCCCCCAACCCAGAAGCCAGGAGGTGACCCTCCCTGGAAACGCCACAAAAGCCTCCAAGCCCAGCGACACACAACTGTCAGAGCACGGGCTTCAAGGAGGCGATTTCATCTCCCGGCTTGGATCGAGACCTCTGACAGAGTTTTGCTGAAAGATCTAATCTCGGCTCCGCCACTTGCCTGCTGTGTGCTCTTGGGCAAGTCACTTAGTTTCTCTGGGCCTCAGTGACCTTTTCTGCAAAATGGGGGTTAATACTGTGAGCCACATGTCGGACATGGACTGGGCCCAACCTGATTGGCTTGTATATCTCCCCCAGTGCTTAGTGCAGTGCCTGGCACATAGTAAGAACTTAACAAATACCATAAAATAAATAAAAATATATTTTGGACATACGGGTTTGGATGGCCCAAGTATCCGTGCAGCAATTCCTTTGCCTTCATTAGTACATTCTTCACCATCCTTCCTGATAGGCGTCCCCTACACACACACACAAAAAAAAACCCAAAACAAAATATCTCACTCAGCTACCGTTTATTAGGTGCAACACCTGACTCAAAAATTACCTGGAGGTACCCATTAAACACCCCGCGCCCCCCTGAAAAATTCCTCAAGGTCTAATACTCAGGCAAAGACCTGATCTTAAAGAGCGATGTTGAGGTTGAAACCAGTGGGGAAGGACAGCACAACCCTAACTTCCTTTGAGATGTTTTAAATCTAGTGACACAACTTCCTCAAGACTTGTAAAATCTTTGTTACAGAAGAGAATCCTCTGCAGAGACAGAAAGATTTGCCTCCTCACAATGGTCTTATATTTTGGAAACTACGAATGGTCTAGACTCTGGACAACATATTTAACCAAGTTAGGTCCAATCTTGGAGAAGCTGGCTTACACTCTAAAGAGGCAAGGCAAGTAGGTAAGGGCACTGATTAAAAATACGACGGTCCTTACCGGGAAAATTCCGTTAATCCGACTTGGTTTTCCTTTGGGATACGGGTTTCCGGGAATCACTCCGCAGGAAGAGATCATAGCATGAGGGGCTTTACAGCCCCCTTTTGAAGCCTGCAATGTCCATAAGAAGTGAAAAGGCAATCAAGTCAGATAATCGCGCACACTTCGATACCGAGAAATCCAACTGTTAACGATGAACCACTCTCCTGCGATCCTCAGACTTGACTTCACAGACTGTGCCTCCAGAAAGGTGGACAAGATAAGCAAGAAGGTAAAACCATCGCTTATATATATAAACCCAATGAATTAGACAGTCCTCTTCTACACCTCTAATGGGGTTCTTCCTCGAACAGGCATCAGATGGCAGGGTTATTCACTGCTAAATAAAGCCACCATTACCAAACTCATGGACCCTTCTAAGTCTGGATAAATATTCCTCTGTTGATTCTAACTCCACTTGGAACATTATTAGGGAAAATAGTAACACGGTTTTCCTTTTTTTCTGTTAGAAATCACATATTTCAAAACAACAGGTCCATTATTTCTTGGTGGAAGCATACACTGGGCTTCATCCGGATTTTTGGAAAAACGAAGGTAGAGAAAGGGAATTCACTACGGTGGCATCTGCCGCGAGTGAACCTTCAGGGTATATCTAACCTGCTCAAGAATTCTTCGGCACCGCTTCTTCTCCGACATATTTATCCTGAACAGATCTTCAATAAGACGGTAGTTCTGAGCATCGACAATGTTGCTACAAAGAAAATTTAAAATACGTCCGTTACGTGACTTGTGATTAAAGAGCCTGTCCTCAAGAAAAGCAATGTGTCCTAGTGGAAAGAGCATAAGTCTGGGAGTCAGAGGACCTGGGTTCTGATCGCAGCTCCGTCACCTGACTGCTGTGTCACCTTGGGCATGTCATTTCACTTCTCTGTGCCTCAGTTACCTCACCTGTAAAATGGGGATTAAGACTGCGAGCCCTTTGTGAGACCTGGACTGTGTCTAACTTGGGTTGTTTTTTTTTTTTAATGGTATTTGTTAAGTGCTTA
This sequence comes from Tachyglossus aculeatus, assembly GCF_015852505.1. Taxonomy (NCBI): domain Eukaryota; kingdom Metazoa; phylum Chordata; class Mammalia; order Monotremata; family Tachyglossidae; genus Tachyglossus; species Tachyglossus aculeatus. The sequence continues at coordinate 7,349,784 of NC_052085.1, forward strand.
CTATGTGTTAAGCACTTTTCTAAGCGCTGGAGTAGATTTAAGTTAATCAGATCGGCATATGGGACCCGTCCCTCTAGGGGCTCACATTCTAAGTAAGGAAACTGAGGCCGGAGAAGTTAAGTGACTTACCCAAGGTCACCCGGCAGGCAAGCGGTGGAGCTGGGATTAGAACCCAGTTTCTCTGGTTCCCAGGCCCTTGCTCTAACCATTTATCCACTAGGCCATGCTGCTGTATCTTGTAACTATCCCACCACTTAATACAGTGCCTGGCACACAGTGAGCACTTAACAAATACCAGTAAAAAATAAGACAAATAAAAATGACACATACAAGAGTATATAAGCAACTAAAGTCTGAATTTGGGGAGTCATTTTCTCATGATTTACCTTCTACGCTTGTGAATTTTTTTTTTTTCTTTTATTTTGGGAACTACAAATGGTCTCGACTCTGGACAACATATTTAACCAAGTTAGGTCCAATCTTGAAGAAGCTGGCTTACATTCTAGAGAAGCATGACAGCGCATATACTGTACAAACAAGCAACATACGCATACTAAGTAGAGGATATTTAAATTGATTTCACTGTTGGGTTTTTTTTTAATTTGGCTAATAGACAACTCTGGAAAGGTGATATGTAACACACGTAAGGGAAGTGAAAATTCTCACTCCTGCGATCTAGTTTAGGAAAGTTTGGGTAAGAAGTACACTTTAAGGAGATTTTAAATCAGAGGAGAGAAATGCAGAATTATCGGGACCTTGAAAAATATTTTCATGTTTTCTTTTTTCTAACTTTCTGCAATGTGCCAAAAAGTGCCAGGTGACCTTGGGTAAGTCACTTAACTTCTCCAGCCTCAGTTTCCTTACTTAGAATGTGAGCTCCTAGTGGGACGGGTCCCATATGCCGATGTGATACATACTTCTACCTTGTGAGCTAATAGCTTAATTCTTACCATTTTTACTTGTAGTATGCTAATTGGCTATCATGCAACTTCATGGCTGGACTTCCAATTTACTTATGAATAAAAGACACTGATCATCTTTAAAACAATTTTTAGACCCGTAAAGTAGCTAAATTACGGTTGCCATAGAGACCACTTTTTCTATGCAAGTTTTGACGGTTGGAATTAATCGGGCACCTTTTTGAAAATGAGAACATGTACCATTGCGTAAAAGTGGAAACAAAAGATGTCTGGCAAAAAAGACGCTGTTGCTTACTTTTACAATTCAATTCACGTAACTGCACAAGCTTGCTTATGAAATAAATGACAAATTGCTTTTTGTTTTTAGTCCCGAGCCAAAGAGCTAAATTGATGACTGGATAGTGAAAAGGTGCAAGAGACAGGGTTTTCCGGAAGCTCGCTGTATATTACGTGAAGTCACAAAAATAGGTCGACGCCGGGGCAGGCAGGCCCACAAAAACCCTCTTAGGGCTGTAGTGGTTTCCTGGCAAAGAGGCTGAGGGGGAGGAGAGGAGAACAGGCTGCTCAACGGCAACAATGACGACAACAGAACACATTGGGAATGATCCAGAAGCCGAAGGGGAAGATGGTTCGATGAGGAGGACGGGGGAGGTGGGGAGTTAGTAAATGGGAGGAAGGTGAATGCAAATCAAATTGTTATGGACTTTCCGATTTCGTAAAATTGCCAACATGGATGGCCCCCATTCGGAAGCCTCGGCCTTTCCGACTGCTTTAGGGAAATGACCACACGGGACGTGCACAGCGAACTGAATGGACTCACTGACTTCATCCACGAAGAAACAGGCGCATGCTAAAGCAGACTTCCCAGACCAAGCTTAGATTTTTTTTCTGGACTTTTACTCTCTCACAGACATCTGCTTATGGACATAATAGTCTCCGGGACCAAATGAAAAAAACGTAGGGAAAAAGTACTTACGAAGCCAACAGTTCCAGAGCAATAAGTTTATCTTTACTAAAGGTGAAGCAGTTGAGGATGTTGACCACTTTTGCCGCTGGAACGGCAACCATTTTCTGGTAAGGATAAATAAGAAAGAAAGTGGGCCACTTCATTCATTTCCCTCCACACGAAGCTCAACTTTTTTTTTTTTTTTAAATCCTTAGGTTATCAACTACTTTGATAACCTAAGGGGGAACACGGGTGGAGGGGCACATAGTAAGCACTTAAGTACCATGAAGAAAAATCAAAACGAGCACTGAGGTTGGGGAAAGTAGAAAGGTGGGGCTCCTTTGGGGATGGACAACTGGTGTTTTAGGGAGCTTCCAGAGATGGGAGGTGAGGGGGCAGGGTTCAACAAAAAAATCCCCTGCCACCTGCCCAACCTGAGGCTAAAATCCACCATCGATGGACACTAGGAGCTCCCCAGAACTGTTCTTGTGGTGTTTATTAAGCGCTTACTATTCCTGCCTCGCTGAGCATTGGGCTGGGGAGTCAGAGGACCTGGGTTCTAATCCTGATTCTACAACCTAATGAGTTGGGGCAAGTCACTTCACCTCTCGGTGCCTCAGTCGCTTCACCTGTGAAATGTTCTCTCTCAGACTGGGAGAGCCATGTGGGACAAGACCTGTATTGAGAAGCAGCGTGGCTCAGTGGTAAGAGCACCGGCTTGGGAGTCAGGTCATGGGTTCATATCCCGGCTCTGCCACTTGGCAGCTGTGTGACTTTGGGCAATTCACTTAACTTCCCTGTGCCTCAGTTCCCTCATCTATAAAATGGGGATTAAGACTGTGAGCCCCATGTGGGACAACCTGATCACCTTGTAAACTCCCCAGCGCTTAGAACAGTGCTCTGCACATAGTAAGCGCTTAATGAATGCCATCATTATTATTATTATTATTACTTTCCATTTCAGGTCTGTTCACAGAAGAGTTACGGAAGGGGCTACCCTCATGGAAAGTCTGAAAGCCACCAAGAACCCCCGCCTCCTGGGGCTGGAGACAGACTACCAGGTTGGCTGGACCATTCCCGGCAAGCCCACCCAACCCCCTCCGGACGGCCCAAGGTCAGATAGGGGCATAAAAGAGATGCTAAGGGAGAACAGGGGGTAGAGGGAAGAGGACAGATGATCCCTTACATGCTGTAACGCTTTCATCGCCTTCAGCTGGGGCTCAGCCCAAGAAAAGTATCTCAGTAGCTCGACCACCTGAAACAGAAGAGCGAGTCAACTCCGGGAACACAAAAATCAGAGCGCTGGAGGCCATGGAGCCAGAAGATGCTCCTGGAAAGACCCGTGGGACACAACGTATCCTACTGGAAAGAGCATGAGAAATGGGAGTCGGGAAATCCAGGTTCTAGCTCCGCCTCTGCCACCGACCAGCTAGGTGACCCTAGCCTAGTCGCTTAACCTCCCTGGGCCTCAGTTTCCTCATCCGTAAAAAAAGTTCTCTCCCGACCTCCTAGACTGCGAGCCCCGTAGGGGAACAATGTCCAATGTGATCATTCCCTATCTACCCCAGTGACTGGCTCAGTGCTTGGCACATGGGAAGCACTCGATAAATACCATAATTATCAGTTATTACCACCATTAGTCATTGTTACTGGACTCCAATCAGGGATCAAAGCGGTATAAGGACCAAAGCCACCAGTGTAGTGAAAAAGAGGAGGTAATAATAGTATTCATTCATTCATTCAATTGTATTTATTGAGCGCTTACTGTGTGCAGAGCACTGTACTAAGCGCTTGGGAAGTACAAGTTGGCAACATATAGAGACGGTTCCTACCCAACAGTGGGCTCACAGTGTAGAAGGAGGAGACAGAGAACAAAACAAAACATATTAACAAAATAAAATAGAATAAACCTGTACAAATAAAATAAATAAATAAATACAGTAATATAAAAGAGTAATAGTAATGAATAGTAATAATAATCATTGTGGTATTTCTTAAGCGCTTACTAGAAGAGCCACGCAGGTCGAGCGATGGAACCCTCTAGACTGTCAGCTCCTTGTGGGCAGGGAATGTTCTGCTCTATTATACTGTACTCTCCCAAGTGCTAAGTACAGTGTCCTGCACACAGTAAGCGCTCAATAAACACCACTGATTGACTGAAGCCCTGACGAGATGCTGACTCGGTGGCATTTCTGAAATGCAGCGATGTGCTCCGTGGAAGAAAGTGCCTTTGAAGGAAGAGAACATCATCATCCCCAACCTCAGCACTTAGGACTATTCAATTATTTATTCAGCCGTGCTCTACCGACATACTTCTACCTATGGCCCCTTCTATCCTTGTTCTTCCTCCTGCTCCCACTATCTGTAAATAATTCATCGCTGCCCAACTTCCCGATGTGATTGTCCACACCCACACCGAGGGATAGGGCTGTGTCTTTTCGCTTCTGTCATATCTCCCAAGGGCTTGGTACGGCGGTCTACAAAGCAGACACTCGGTAAACACCACCGACGAACGGACTGGTTATTCCCAAGTCCTCTTTTATTTCCCTGAATAGGGACGGATGGAGGGGAGGGAGCCTCTCAACGGAAACGGGCACTGGGCCACTGAGCCTCTGCCCCGAGGCTTCGGAGGAACCAACTAAGGGGTCAGTGGTTTGCCCAGCGCCGCTCACCCTCTCCCATTTCTGCCGGGCACATTCCAGCTGGGGGGTCTCGGGGGCACCTGGTGATTCGGAAGGGAGGGCAAGGGTGGTCTTCGCCCACATTAGGCGGCTTCGAGTCGAAACCGGACTAGAAGCCAGGACCCTGACCCCCAGGGCAGTGCCCTTTCCACTGGACCAACCATGAAGATGCTCTTAAAAGGAAATGGCATTGACACCGTGAGGAAAATTCTGGGCTTTTTATGCCAGTGCCTGCAACTGGTATTCCCTCTGAATTACACTTTGAAATGATTTGCCCGCTAAGAGTAAGACAAATGTAGCCGGAAATGTTTCAGAAATGTCTAGTTTCTTCTGTTTTGCTTCCCTAAACTTGGGTGTAAATTTCAAAGGTCTCACTGGAGCTGGAACGCTCCCTCCTCGCCGACACAATTCCATTGCTCTGCGAAAACCATCATGCCAGAAAGAAAGTTTTAAATAGTACCTGTTCGCTGGAAAAGTATCCGTGGACATATTCGATTGCTTTTAACTTGTACTCAGTCAAAACTGCCTACAAAACAAAAACAGGAGAATATGTAAAAAGCACGGCTAGAGCAAAAGCATACAGAGGGTTATGCAAATATGGATTAACACAAAGGAAAATGTCCACAACAAGTTGAGTGACCGCCCCGCTCCACAATTCTGCATGGATCTGTGGCACGCGCCTTTGGCTTCTGCAGAGGCAGGGAACCACCGGATTTTAGTATCGTAAATTTACCTCGTTCTCCAAATTCAACTAGAATTGCTACTGCCTGTCAGTTACAATGTTAACAAGTACATCATCTCCCACTTGGGCTTACAACATCTGCCTTTTCAAGTAACTTACGAGTTTCAGAACTTCTTTAGCCTTCTTTTCATTACTCTCCTCTTGGTACCGGTAGACTACCTCCATTATTAATGCTCTGATGATTCCTAACACTGAACCAGACAGAGGAACGTTGGTTTATTTCTAATTAGAGCACTACCTCTTACAACTCTCTGCCTCACCCTTTGCTTCCCGGAAGCACTGGCTGCTTCTACCTGTGCAGCGGCACAAACTGAATATTTGATCGGCCTTGCCGAACACGGAACAGATAACTGGGAGGGACGCTTGCTGTTCTCAGAACGGGTGAATTCTACCTCTGATAGCCGTATGTCCAAGTGATGTGTTATATTAAATATTAAATTAAACATATATCAGGTCCTCTTACTGATGAGCTCTATGCAAATGCTCCTGGCGGCCCAAGATCTTCCCAGGGACTCCACTCCCCAAAACCATGGAACAAGGCACTGGCCTTTCTCCCCCTCCCCCTCCTCCATGTCCTGTCCTCCCGGCCTGCAGGCTGCAGAAAGACTACGGAATTGCACGGTGCCCCTAAAATCACACTGCCCGGAAAAGGGGTAAAATTCATGAGAAGGCCGGGTTGTGGGGTGAGCGACATGGCCGGGAGAGAGTCAACGAGTGGCGCAGCAGAGTTTGTGATTCCAAGACCTTCTCTGGGCCTCAGTAGGCTCCAGGATGGGGCAGGGTGAGGGTACGCTGAGGTCCAGAGGTGGGATGCTGCCCTCAGATCCAGACCTCCCTACCGCTTCTTTCAGCTTGGAAAACTGGGAGCCGGGTCTCCCCGGGAAGCAGGGTGACCTCGTGGAAAGAGCACGGATCTGGGAATCAGAGGGTTTAGGTTCTAATCCCCAAACTGCTGTGTGACTTTGGGCAAATCCCTTAACATCTCTGGGCCTGTTTTCTCATCTGTAAAAGGGGGACTAAATCCTAAATCTCCTTAGACTGTGAGCTCCAACCTGAATATCTTGTATCCACCTCAGTGCGTAGTACAGTGCTTGGCACATAGTAAACATACCATCGTTATGCTTACATCTCTATATGTTGCCAATTTGTACTTCCCAAGCACTTAGTACAGTGCTCTGCACATAGTAAGCGCTCAATAAATATGATTGATGATGATGATGATCGTTACTATTATTATTATTACCCAAACCCTAAAATTCTTCAAGAATTTGCCTTGAGGAGGGCCATTATATGAAAGAAAGTGAAGCGTGTTTACATGGCCCAGTGATTCTGGTCCTTGCTTCCTCAGAAGTCCATCGTATTTATTGAGCGCTTACTCTTTGCAGAGCACTGTAGTGCGCGCTTGGGAGAGTACGATACTTCAGAATTAGTAGATACGTTCCCTGCCCATAACGAGCTTACAGTCTAGAAACGACAAAAGGATCCAACTCTCCGGTAAAATTCTCCTTCGTTTTGCCTTTTGACTCTAGCCCAGTGATGGAGAAAGGAAAAGAACGAGGCACATTTAAACATGCACCTACTCAGAACATGCTCAGACATCAACTATCACATTTGCCCTGATGGCAGGATTGCTAAAATGTAAATTTCTGCTGAAAAATTCATTGTGAAAATCCAATCACCTGCCATTATCCTTCCAAGTAAGCAATGTTTCCATTCCACTCAGAACACGTGATGGGTCGAGGTTGAGACGAGGACGTGCGAGCAACTCCAGATCTACATATAATGAATTTCTCTTGATTTCATATAGCGCTAGAGTTTTGGAAATCTTTGTATTTGTTTCCCTTTTCTGGAATGTAAGCTCCCTGTGGGGAATGCGGCACTTCTTTATTCTGTTCTTCCAAGTGTCTAGCTTGGTGCACACCAAGTGGGAGTTCACAAATGCTACTACCACTTTTACTACCAGCCAGCCTGCCTGCCCAAAAACATTTGGAAAATGTGGAGCAGAAGCAAAAGTTAAAAAAAACAATATTAGTGCACCCCCTCAGCTTAATGATGCTCACAGTTATTAAATGAATATATATTGAGCCCATTTTTAGGTAGGGACCGTCTCTGTATGTTGTACTTCCCCAGTGCTTAGTACAGTACTCTGCACACAGTAAGCGCTCAATAAATATGACTGAATGAATACATAAACGATCCCATTTCATTGGGATTGTAACTGCTACTTTAGCAGACAGAACAAATGATGCCTACTGCTTTAGCCAAATTCCAAAAAGGTGACTGGAGATGAAAAAAAAATTCCTTTCAAGATGACTTGTATTTTACAAATGGAATGCAACTATATTTTCTCTGAAGAAACAAGTAAAACTTATGGCTAGGTGGGGTTAAACACCGGCACTCATTGTGATCTTCAACTTCTTAAACGAGGTGTCAACTTCATTCATTCAGTTGTATTTATTGAGTGCTTACTGTGTGCAGAGCACTGTACTAAGCGCTTGGAAAGTACAAGTCGGCAACATATAGCGATGGTCCCTACCCAACAACGGGCTCACAGTCTAGTAGGGGGAGACAGACAACAACACAAAACACGTAGACAGGTGTCAAAATCGTCAGAGTGCTTGATGTTTGCAGAACTTCTCTCCCTAATTTGTTTTTCACCACAAAAAATACATCCTCATAGTAGTAAGCGCCCCTCGCTCCGTGGATGATCCTCTGTTATAACCTGACAAATCCCCACGGGGCCAAGCAGAGCACCAGAGGGGGGTCTTCAGAAACCTGCAGCCTTTGAGCCGGCTGAAAAGTTCTCCCACTTCCATCCATAGAGACTAGGCCGACTTTCCTTCTACTTCAGACGACTACTACTACTACTACTACTACTACTAATGATGGCATTTATCATCATCATCATCAATCGCATTTATTGAGCACTTACTATGTGCAGAGCACTGTACTAAGCGCTTGGGAAGTACAAATTGGCAACATATAGAGACAGTCCCTACCCAACAGTGGGCTCACAGTCTAAAAGACAATTATTAGGCGCTTACTATGTGCAAAGCATTGTTCTAAGCGCTGGGGGATACACGGTAATCAGGGTGTCCCACGTGGGGCTCACAGTCTTCATCCCCATTTTACAGATGAGGGCCAGAGAAGTTAAGTGACTTGCCCAAAGTCACACAGCTGACAAGTGGCAGAGCTGGGATTTGAACCCATGACCTACGACGCCAAAGTCCGTGCTCTTTCCACTGAGCCACGCTGCTTCTACTACTGCCCCACACCACTTGAGAATGCACATCAGGCACCCTAAGGGACGTCCCACCAGGTTTCAAAAGACTGCAGGGATAAAGTTGATTTTCCCAATCAACGGTACCTATGAGGCGGGCCTTTGTTGCTGGGATTTTGGGACGGGTGGGGGGGCGAAAATGGAGTCTAACCCAGACGGCCCGGAGGCCTCGGGGAGCAAACCCGGCCAGCCTGGCCAGCGGGGTTGACCGTCCAAGGGGACGCAGCGTGGCTCAGTGGAAACAGCATGGGCTTTGGAGTCAGAGGTCACGGGTTCAAATCCTGGCTCCTCCAATTGTCAGCTGTATTGTCACCTAACTTCTCTGTGCCTCAGTTACCTCATTTGTAAAATGGGGATTAAGAGTGTGAGCCTCTAGGTGGGACAACCTGATCACCCTGTAACCTCCCCAGCGCTTAGAACAGTGCTTTGCACATAGTAAGCGCTTAATAAATGCCATTATTATTATTATTATGAGTGAAGTCACTTCTCCAGGCCTCAGTTCGCTCATCTGTAAAATGGGGATTAAGACCCATCAGCCCCCCGTGGGACAACCTGATCACCTTGTATCCCCCCCAGCACTTAGAGCAGCGCTTCGCACATAGTAAGCGCTTAACAAATGCCATCATTATTATTATTATTAACAAATAATTGAGAAGCAGCTCAGTGGAAAGAGCCCGGGCTGGGAAGCCGGAGGCCGTGGGTTCTAATCCCGGCTCCGCCGCTTGTCAGCTGGGTGACCTTGGCCGAGTCACTTCACTTCTCTGGGCCTCAGTGACCTCACTGGGGATGAAGACTGTGAGCCCCACATGGGACAACCCGATCACCTTGTATCCTCCCCAGCGCTTAGAACAGTGCTTTGCACATAGTAAGCGCTTAACAAACGCCATCATCATCATCATCATTATTATTATTATGGATCCCTTCTGTCCGGAGACGGGGAGGTGCTGCTCAAGTGGCTTTTGGGGGGAAGCCCCTCTCCGTCCCCCGAGGGAGGGCCTGCAGGGATGAGCCCCCAGAAGCCCACAGTGGCTCCACACCAAGGGCCAGAGGAAGTGGGCCCTTGGGGCCCCGAGGTGGCCACCTGCCCGCAGAGGATGCCAGGAGGGAGGACGGGTTGCCCTTCCACTGCCCATGGGAGGCCAAAGCAGCAGCGGATCATGGCCCGAAGCCACCCGTCGGGAGGGAGGAAGGGGACGGTGGTCGGGCCACCTTCATGCCGGGAGTGACCCATCCCATCCCATCCCATCACACGTGGCACTTTCTGCAACGAGGGGAAACAAAGGAAAAGGCTCATCCGGTGGGGAGGAAAAAAAAAATCTAAAGGCTTCCATCAAAGGGGTGCGTCTCAATTGGTTATCCCACTTCGGCGACTTTCGGGCTCAGTTGAATGTGAACAAGCACTCGATATCATGGCTCTTGTCCTCCAGGAACGCACTGAAATTATTTCATCTAAATGCACGTTTGAAAACAAGAATGAAAGCTTGGAATACCTTCCCTCAACACCCCATCAATTCTGAAAAGATAGCTTTTTTTAAAAAAAAAGGGAAAGGCAGAAGGACAATTATTGTACTCTTCCGTGAGCTCGGTGCGATGCTCTCTGCACAAAGTGCTCAATACATGCTACTGATTGATCGACTAAATGAAAAACGTGGCAAGACTTCAAAATGATGACAGTGTGATACAATTCACTGAGGTCTTTCTGAATTTAATCACGGATGCGCTTTACATTTCTCAAATATTGCAATAGGGTCCATTAGTCTACACCGAACTGCACAAATATCACAGGAGAAATTTCCTGCATCAAATGGAGCTAATTTCGATTACATCCACCGTTTGTCATTTTGGGCACTTCTGAGATACAATTTTTTTTTTTTTTTTTAACAGGGGACATTATAATGCCTCTGTACTTAAAAAAACCCCATCAGTTTCTTTCGGAAACTATCACGATAAATTAGACAGTAAACGCTTTTTTTGGAAGTTGTCACACCTTCCCGTGAAAAGCCTGAATTTGGGGCACTTGTGTATCCAGTAGTCATAGATTATAGAAATCAATTCTTAGCAAAGTACTAAAACCAGGACTATTCTGAATTATGTATGATAGTATTCAACACTTGCTATTGCCATACTGGCTTTATTCTTCTCTTAGGTCAGTGATGCGTGTTTTGTTATTGGATTTTTTTTTTCAGGTATCTGCTCAGTCTTGGCTGATGATAGACAGCGCCATTGTTTTCCTGATCTATGCTTAAGCAGGTATAAGCTATTCCAACAGAAGGACATAAAACTAACTCTGCTCACACCAACACACTCATTTTTGCTCTGGTTTTCTGTTTTCACAATGGCTATTCGGAAATTAAATGAATCAAACGCCAATTTCAACCCAATTTTGCCCAATGCACCTTAATGCCTTTATACGTTTCTTCTTTACTCTGGTTTACCGAAAGGTGACTATTCGCCCAACGGGCCCAGGGGCCCATCGCAGGAATTCTGTATTTTGTGACTTTCCTCGAGACTGTAAGCTCCTTTTGGGCAGGGAACATGTCTACCAACTCTGTTTTATTGTACTCTCCCAAACACTTGCTACCAATGCTCTGCACACAGTAAATGCTCAATAAATACCACTATTGAAACTGTACTATACTCTCCCAAACATTTGCTACCAACGCTCTGCACACAGCAAGTGCTCAATAAATACTAATGTTGAAACTGTATTATGTTCCCAAGCACTTGCTACCAACGTTCTGCACACAACAAGTGCTCAATAAATACCACTGCTGAAACTGTATTATACACTCCCAAACACTTGCTACCATCGCTTCGCACACGGTAAATGTTCAATACCACTACTGAAACTGTATTATACGTTCCCAAGCACTTGCTACCAACGATCTGCACACAGTAAGTGCTCAATAAATACCAATGCTGAAACTGTATTATATGTTCCCAAGCACTTGCGACGAACACTCAGCACACAGCAAGTGCTCAGTAAATACCACTGCTGAAACTGTATTATACACTCCCAAACACTTGCTACCAACGCTCTGCACACAGCAAGTGCTCAGTAAATACCACTCCTGAAACTGTATTATATTACTCCCGAACACTTGCTACCAACGCTCTGCACACGATAAGTGCTCAATAAAAACCACTGTTGAAGTTGTATTATACGCTTCCAAGCACTTGATACCAAAGCTCTGCACACAATAAGTGCTCAATAAATACCAACGCTGAAACTGTATTATATGTTCCCAAGCACTTGCTACCAATGCACACAGCACACAGCAAGTGCTCAGTAAATACCACTGCTGAAACTGTATTATATTACTCCCGAACACTTGCTACCAACGCTCTGCACACGATAAGTGCTCAATAAAAACCACTGTTGAAGTTGTATTACACGCTTCCAAGCACTTGATACCAAAGCTCTGCACACAATAAGTGCTCAATAAATACCAACGCTGAAACTGCATTATATGTTCCCAAGCACTTGCTACCAATGCACACAGCAAGTGCTCAGTAAATACCACTGCTGAAACTGTATTATATTACTCCTAAACACTTGCTACCAACGCTCTGCACACGGTAAGTGCTCAATAAAAACCACTGTTGAAACTGCATTATACACTCCCAACTACCAACGCTCTGCACACGGTAAGTGCTCAAGAAATACCACTGCTGAAACTGCATTATACACTCCCAACTACCAACGCTCTGCACACGGTAAGTGCTCAATAAATACCACTGCTGAAACTGCATTATACACTCCCAAACACTCGCTACCAACGCTCTGCACACGGTAAGTGCTCAATAAATACCACTGCTGACACTGTATTATACACTCCCAAACACTCGCTACCAACGCTCTGCACACAGCAAGTGCTCAATAGATACCACTGCTGAAACTGTATTATACACTCCCAAACACTCGCTACCAACGCTCTGCACGCGGTAAGTGCTCAATAAAAACCACTGTTGAAGTTGTATTATACTCTTCCAAGCACTTGCTACCAGTCAATCAATCAATCAATCAATCGTATTTATTGAGCGCTTACTATGTGCAGAGCACTGTACTAAGCGCTTGGGGAGTACAAATTGGCAACACATAGAGACAGTCCCTACCCAACAGTGGGCTCACAGTCTAAAAGGGGGAGAGAACAAAACCAAACATACCAACAAAATAAAATAAATAGGATAGAAATGTACAAGTAAAATAAATAAATAAATAAATAAATAATGCCAATGAAGCCAACTGAGCACACAATAAGTAGCACTGTGGAAACTGTATTATACGTTCCCAGGCATTTGCTACGAACGCTCTGCGCAGCAAGTGCTCAATAAATACCACTGTTGAAACTGTACTATACGCTCTGCACAGTTAAGTGCTCAGCAAATAGCACTGTTGAAGCTGTATTATACTCTTCCAAGGCCTCGGCGCCAACAGCCTGCCCAAGGTAGGTGCTCAATAAACCCCCCCTGCTGAAGCCCCTTAGAACGGCCTTACCTTCCTAATTTCATCCAGCACGGTTTCGAAGGACTTTTTATCCATCTCGCCGGCAGCCTCGGCTCCACTTGGGACAATCAGCCGGAACTTCGCGCGGCCACCGACTCGGATCCAGTCTTCGCCGTTTGGAATGGGGTTTAAAAAAATGATGAAAGGGAGAAAAAAAAAAAACCCAAAAACAAAACAAGACCAAAAAACCCCACCCGAGGCCTAAACAGCGTCGAAGGGGTTAGAAACTTGGTGGGAGCAGGAAAAAAAAAATCCAGGTTGGAAAGGCTCCCCCAGTTTTGATTCTAGGAAGGGGGAGAGGGGAAGGGATGGATCTGCTCTATGGGGGGGGGAGGAGGAGGGAGAAAATAAAGTAAAAATGGAGATAAAGGGAGTGTGCGGCGCGGCCCTTTGTTGGCCAGTTGTGTTTCCGCAGCGCTTAGTGCAGTGCCCTGCCCTGCCCCGAGGGGGCGCGCAGCAAGTAGTCCGGAGGGCGTCGGGCGGCACCTGGCCCGCACCTGCGCGGACGCGCGCGCGCGCACGCACGCGGGCACGCGCACGCACGGACGCGCAGATGCGCGCGCCCCTCGGGGCCCACACCGCCGCGTGAGGCGCGCGGGACGTGAGGAGGGGACGGGATGGGAGGAAGGGACGGAATGGGAGGAAGGAACGGAATGGGAGGAAGGAACGGAATGGGAAAAAGGGACGGGATGTAAGGAGGGGACGGGACGGGATGTGAGGAAGGGACGGGATGTGAGGAGAGGAGGGGCCGGGACGGGACGGGACGTGAGGAGGGGCCCGTCCGCCCGCCTGCACGTCCCGCGGCCCTCTGCGGTCGCGCCCCCGTGACGTCAGCACCCCGCGCCGGGCCTCCCGAGGCCCCCGCGCGCGCGCCCCCTGTTGGCCCGGAGGGCCGCGCCTCCCGCTCTCCGGCTGCGCCACGCCCCCGAGGAGACGGCGCCCCCCGGCGGTCACGTGGCGCCCGACCCCTGACCTCTGACCCCTGACCCCCGACATGGCCCGTTTCTGGGGCGGCGGCGGCGTTGTCGTGGTGATTGGGGCGCTGGGGCTGCTCCTCCTCCTCCTCCTCACCTTGTTCCGCTCCCCGGTGAGTTGCGGGGATCAGAACGCTCACTATCAATCAATCAATCAATCAATCAATCAGTCGTATTTATTGAGCCCCGACTGTGTGCAGAGCACTGGACTAAGCGCTTGGGAAGTCCAAGTTGGCGACATAGAGAGCCGGTCCCTACCCAACAGTGGGCTCACAGTCTAGAAGGGGGAGAAAGAATCAATCAATCAATCGTATTTATTGAGCACTGACTGTGTGCAGAACACTGGACTAAGCGCTTGGGAAGTCCAAGTTGGCGACATAGAGAGCCGGTCCCTACCCAACAGTGGGCTCACAGTCTAGAAGGGGGAGGCAGAATCAATCAATCAATCGTATTTATTGAGCACTGACTGTGTGCAGAGCACTGGACTAAGCGCTTGGGAAGTCCAAGTTGGCGACATAGACGGTCCCTACCCAACAGTGGGCTCACAGTCTAGAAGGGCTTACTAGGTGCCCGGCCCTGGCCTAAGCACCGGGGAGGAGGATACAAGGTGATCAGGTGGGCCCACGGGGGGCTCACCGTCTTTATCCCCATTTGACAGATGAGATAATAATGATAATAATGGCATTTGTTAAGCACTTACTAGGTGCGAAACACTGTTCTCAGCGCTGGGGGGATACAAGGTGATCGGGTTGTCCCACGGGGGGCTCACCGTCTTCATCCCCATTTGACAGATGAGATAATAATGGTACTTGTTAAGCACTTACTAGGTGCAAAGCACCGTTCTAAGCGCAGGGGGGATACAAGGTGATCGGGTGGTCTCACGGGGGGCTCCCCATATTCTTCATCCCCATTTGACAGATGAGATAATAATTATAATGGCATTTGTTAAGCACTTACTAGGTGCGAAACACTGTTCTCAGCGCTGGAGGGATACAAGGTGATTGGGTTGTGCCACAGGGGGCTCACCGTCTTCATCCCCATTTGACAGATCAATCAATCAATCATATTTATTGAGCGCTTACTGTATGCAGAGCACTGTACTAAGCGCTTGGGAAGTCCAAGTCGGCAACACATAGAGACAGTCCCTACCCAACAGCGGGCTCACAGTCTAGAAGGGGGAGACAGAGAACAAAACCAAACATACTAACAAAATAAAATAAATAGAATAGATATGTACAAGATAGAGTAATAAATATGTACAAACATATATGCGTATATACAGGTGCTGTGGGGAAGGGAAGGAGGTAAGATGGAGGGGATGGAGAGGGGGGCGAGGGGGAGAGGAAGGAAGGGGCTCAGTCTGGGAAGGCCTCCTGGAGGAGGTGAGCTCTCAGCAGGGCCTTGAAGGGAGGAAGAGAGCTAGCTTGGAGGATGGGCAGAGGGGTTGGGGGCATTCCAGGCCCGGGGGATGATGTGGGCCGGGGGTCGATGGCGGGACAGGCAAGAACAAGGCACGGTGAGGTACAAGGTGATCAGGTTGTCCCACGGGGGCTCCCCGTCTTCATCCCCATTTGACAGATGAGGTAATAATGATAATAATAATAATGGCATTTGTTAAGCACTTACTATGTGCAAAGCCCTGTTCTAAGCGCAGGGGGGATACAAAGTGATCGGGTTGGCCCACGGGGGGGCTCTCAGTCTTTATTCCCATTTGACAGATGAAGGAACTGAGGCCCAGGGAAGTGAAGTGACTTGCTCAAAGTCACCCAGCTGACAAGCGGCAGAGCCGGAATTAGAACCCACGACCTCTGACTCCCAAACCCGGGCTCTTTCCACTGACCTACGCTGCTTCCCGACAGTGATGATGGTAGTTGTTCGGAGCTTACTAGGTGCCAGGCACTGTACTAAGCGCTGAGGTGGATAATAATGATTAGGGTGCTATCTGTTAAGCGCTTATTATGGACCGGGCACAGTGTTATGGACCGGGCACTGCACCAAGCGCTGGGGTGGGTGAAAATAACAATAATGGCATTTGTTAAGCACTTACTATGTGCCAGGCACTACACTAACTGGTGTTAAGCACTTACTATGGGCCAGGCACTGCACTAAATGCTAGAATGGATAATAATAATAATAACAACAGTATTTATTAAGCACTTACTATGTGCCCTGCACTGTACTAAGCGATGGGGTGGATAATAATAACGGTATTTGTTAAGCACTCACTATGTACCAGGCACTGTACTATGCAGTGTTAAGTGCTTACTGTGTGCCAGACACTGTGCTAAGCAGTGGAGTGTATAATAATAATACTAATTATGGTATTTGCTAAGCACTTTCTATGTGCCAGGCACTGTACTAAGTGGCACGTCCCAAGCACTTAGTACAGTACTCTGCACACAGTAGGTGCTCAATAAATACGACTGAATGAATGAATTAAGCACTTACTATGGGCCAGGCACTGTATTAAGCAGTGGGGTGGATAATAATATTAACTATGCTATTTAAGCGCTTACTATGGGCCAGGCACTGTACTAAACGGTGGGGTGGATACAAGCAAATCAGGTTGGCCACAGTCCCTGTCCCACGGTGGGGGCTCACAGTCTTCATCCCCATTTGACAGATGAGGGAACTGAGGCCCAGAGAAGTGGAGTGATCTGGCCGAGGTCACACAGCAGACAAGTGGCAGAGCCGGGATTAGAACCCACAACCTTCTGACTCCCAGGCAGGGGCGCTACCCACTAGGCCATACTACTGCTCAAGGATCGCAGGGAGGACGCGGGGAAAAGGGGCTGCCGCGAGCCCCTCCCAATCAATCGATCGAGTTTATGGAGCGCTTACTGTGTGCAGACTACTGTACTAAGCGCTTCAGAGAATACAGTGTAACAGCCGGTAGACACGGTCCCTGTCCACAGCGAGCTTACTGTGTGCAGGGCGCTGTACTAAGCGCTTGGGAGACTACAGTGTAACAGAGTTGATAGGGACCTTCCCCGCCCACAATGAGTTTACAGTCTAGAGTCTCGCCTTGTTTCATTGGAAAGAGAACCCATTCCTGTGGTGTCGACTCCTTCCATTGGAAATAACGTTATTAATGCTAATACTAATAAATAATCACATTTGGTGAGTGCTAAGTATGAGTCAAGCACTGGGGCAGATTCAATATAATCAGATTAGGCAGGCCTTGCCCCTCATGAGGGGGAAGGAGAACAGGTATTTAAACCCCATTTTACAGGTGACAAAACGGAGGCCCAGAGATGTCTACAGTGACTTGCCCAAAGTCAACCAATCGTATTTATTGAGCGCATACTGTGCGCAGAGCACTGTACTAAGCGCTTGGGAAGTCCAAGTTGGCAACATATAGAGACGGCCCCTACCCAACAGTGGGCTCACAGTCTAGAAGAATAAATTCATAAGGGGGCCCCCAGCAGGGAAGTGGCCGAGCCAGGATTAGAACCCAGACCCCTCCATTACGGTCCTGGGCTCTTTCCGCAAGGCCAGGCTGCTCCTCAAAATAAAGCAGACCAAAATGCATCAGTGGTTTTACCAAACCCTAGTGTAAAACGGCCTTAACCAAACGACCCAGACCTCTGAGAATCCACTCAAAAAGCGTGTCCTTCACGAAACTTCACCACTAATTGTCCAACTTGGTTTTTTAAGGCGTTAGGAACCGTTGCTCTCTATGTTTCCTGGTGGACGGAGACGCCCCTTTACCACTTAGACGCAGACTGGCCTAAACAGCCGGAATATTTCACAGGACAAACATTTTGTGTGGCCGTGGACGCCTATAACGGATTGGTTTATGTCGCCCAAGTAAGTACAAGTGGGATTCCCGCTGTATTCAATCTTAGGAAAAGCTGCATCTTCCCCTTCTGGCTCTGCAGAACGCCGAACCGGTTACCGTACCTTTCCGCAGAGATGTCTTTCGATATTTGGGGGTTATGGATGTGGGTTTGGTCCTCTTTAAGGAGGAGTTCAGAAGGCCAGTTGGTCCTCTTGGGGCCAAAGAGCGCATCTGGTCGTCAGAAGGAGCCAGCTATTGATTTGAGGACCAATAGTCAGTGGGATTTATTGAGCGCTCACTGAGTGCGGAGCAGTCCAGCGGAGAGCCCTGCCCTCAAGGAGCTTACACTGGAGGAGACAGTTTTCTGAACTACAAGGGGCGGTGTGTTGCTACCCGGGAGGAGGAGAATCCGCAGGAGTGAGA
This sequence comes from Tachyglossus aculeatus, assembly GCF_015852505.1. NCBI lineage: Eukaryota > Metazoa > Chordata > Mammalia > Monotremata > Tachyglossidae > Tachyglossus > Tachyglossus aculeatus. Next base: position 7,368,038 of record NC_052085.1, read on the forward strand.
TCTAGAGCTTCCGACGGTCGTGTCGGGGGGCAGCTCCCACCAGAGTTACAGGGAAGCTGAGGGGCCGAAGGTTAGAGTGCTAAACTCACGTATACCCACCGGGCATCGGGGAGAGAATAGAAATAAAGAGACACCATAGCCCACGCCGAGGCGGGCACCCCAAGAGACCCAGGAGCTCCCGCAGTCCCAGCGACAGAGGACGAGCCGGAAACATAAGCCGACACAGAAAACCAGGTGCGGCTGAAAAGGGAGCTGCGGGCATCACCCTCTCGTCCACAGTTTTCGTCCCTTTAGTGAACAGGCTGTTTTTATCATCATCATCAATCGTATTTACTGAGCGCTTACTATGTGCAGAGCACTGTACTAAGTGCTTGGCAACATATAGAGACAGTTCGTAACCAACAGTGGGCTCACAGTCTAAAAGGGGGAGACAGAGAACAAAACCAAACATCATCATCATCATCAATCGTATTTAGTGAGCGCTTACTATGTGCAGAGCACTGTACTAAGCGCTTGGGAAGTACAGATTGGCAACATATAGAGACAGTCCCTACCCAACAGTGGGCTCACAGTCTAAAAGGGGGAGACAGAGAACAAAACCAAACATACTAACAAAATAAAATAGAATAGATATGTACAAGTAAAATAGAGTAATAAATATGCACAAACATACATACATATATACAGGTGCTGTGGGGTAGGGAAGGAGGTAAGATGGAGGGGATGGAGAGGGGGGCGAGGGGGAGAGGAAGGAAGGGACTCAGTGTGGGAAGGCCTGCTGGAGGAGGTGAGCTCTCAGCAGGGCCTTGAAGGGAGGAAGAGAGCTAGCTTGGCGGATGGGCAGAGGGAGGGCATTCCAGGCCCGGGGGATGACGTGGGCCGGGGTTCGACGGCGGGACAGGCGAGAACGAGGTACGGTGAGGAGATTAGCGGTGGAGGAACGGAGGGTGCGGACTGGGCTGTAGAAGGAGAGAAGGGAGGTGAGGTAGGAGAGGGCGAGGTGATGGACAGCCTTGAAGCCCAGGGTGAGGAGTTTCTGCCTGATGCGCAGATTGATTGGTAGCCACTGGAGTAAAGGTAGCCACTGCTAGTAACCATCCCAAAGCCTCTGCTCACAAGGGACCTGGCCCTTCCCGGTTGCTACAACCTGACCATCTCAGCTGCCTGCCAGCAGCCTGAAGCTGCTCCCAGTTGTCTGGGGTCATGCTTGACTTTATCAGTCAATTGCTTCTGGAGACTTGTTCCAGAGTCGCCCCACCCCAGTGGTGTGGTCGGCCTGCTGCTTTCCGTTCTCCACACGTCCTCCGGGGAGAGAAAACGGATTGCCCCGACCCCCGTTTTTACTGCCGGTGAACGGACGCCGTTCCACCGCCTCACTGCCGGTGACGCTGCCTTGCCGTTGAATTTTAACTAGGTTTACGGTCAGGGACCTCGTGAAGTTTCTCAAGATGCGGGACGGGGCACAGTACTGAGGTCTGGATGTTGCAACCACATCGACCCTGATTAGCCTGGGGCTCGATTTCACATTGAACCACTCTCGTGACGGCTTTCCAGAAGACGTGCTACCCTTCTGGATTTGTTTTGGGAATTCTCTGTCCGTCAGATTGGACAACGAGGGGCAGATCTTATCTGAACGTTGATCTGTTTGGGGGTTTTCTTTATGGTATTTGCTAAGCGCTTACTTTGTGTCAAACACCTTTCTAAGCGCTGGGGTAGATACAAGTGAATTAGGTTGGACACGGTCCCTCTCCCGCATGGGGCTCACTGTCTAAGCAGGAGGGAGAACAGAAGCACAGAGAAGTGAAGTGATTTGCCCAAGATCCCACAGCAAGCAATTGGCAAAGCCAGGATTAGAACCCAGGTTCCTTGATTCCCAGGTCTTTGCCGTTTTCTCTAGGCCTTGATGCTTCTCATGGCCTAGTCTGCCTTGTACCAAATGGGCCAAGACCTCAGGAAAGAACATGGAGGTTGGGATCATCTGAGACCGCACAGTTTCTTCCAAACACTAGCAGTCATCAATTTCAGCAAGTACTAAGGAGAATGCAGAAGCAGGAGTCTAACTTCTAAAATGAAAGTTTGGGATGTTTTTTTAGCTGTCTTTACCTTTCAAGTATTGCTCTCCTCTTCACCAAAAACAAAATTGTCTCTGCCTAAGCCTGACCTTAGCTAAGAGGTTATTTTGTCGCCCTTCAGAGAGGGGAAAACATACCAAAGGTATTAGTTTTCTCAGAGGACGGCTATTTTCTACGATCATGGAATGACACGGTCGAAACGCCTCACGGCATCTTTGTGGCTGATACTCCATATGACCAATCCGTCTGGATCACGGACATAGGAAGCGGTACGTTGGGTGGCGATGCTCGGACGCTATGACGGAATCGTGCTTTGGCAACCTTTCTCTAATCGGGGAACACATTTTTCCGGACCTGATTTTTACGGCGGCTCCCCAGCTCCCACCTTTGCCCAGCCCAAGCCCAAGAGATAAAAGTCGTATCAAATCTATGGAACATGTCAGCCCCACCCAAGGCGGGTGGGGATTAAAGAGTGCACCGTGGGAGACAGCAGCCTCCCCCTGCCCTTCCTTTCATTCTCCAACTGAAGCAGGGGGCAACTTCTTCCGCTGCCACCCACTCTGCCCACCAGGCTGGGCACAGCCCCGCAGCTCCCGACCCCGTGGGAGAGGTCACAACGCGAGCCACCTGGCTTCACGTGGGCCTTTTGAACGTACCCGGTTATAATAACGATGGCATTTCTTAAGCGCTTACCATATGCCAAACACCGTTCTAAACGCTGGGGGAGATAAAAGGTAATCAAGGTTGGATTGTAGTCCCTGGGCCACATGGGACTCGCCGTTTTACAGATGAGGTAACTGAGGCACAGTGAAGTGACTTGCCCCGGGGCACACAGCGCACCCGTGGTGGAGCCGGAATTAGAACCCGCGTCTTCTGGCTCCCAGTCCCGTGTCCTTGGGGCTAGGCCATGCTGCTGCTCTCGGGAAGCTGTCAGAACCCGGAGTCCCCAGGGCCCACCAGCCTGGTCATCTACTAAAATACCATGTGTGTCAATCAGGCCCGAGTATGTACTGAGTGCCCACTCTGTGCAGAGCGCTGTACTAAAAAGCACACTCGGGAGAGTCCAATAGAGTGAGCACCAGTGCCGCAAAGCCTTTGGAAGGGAAGTCTGGGACCACCCACCCACAGAAGGACATTTTCAAACTCATTTTGGGCAGGGAATGTGTCTGTTATATTGCACTTTTCCAAGCACTTAGTACAGCGCTCTGCACACAAAAAGCGCTCAATAAATACGATTGACTGACCAATGGTCCAGTAAAATCGCCTATAATAAATTACCCTGGATTAGGTCTGGATTTATTGCTCCTAGATACTGCCCTGAATAATGACTTCAAAAATATAGGTCAATCTTATGTTGGAAGAGGGGACGTTTTGATTCTCCAGCAAGGCTCAATGTTCCAAATCAACGAGGTCCATTGCCCAGGAAAACACCATGGACTCTCCCAGGCTTTTTTTTTTTTTTAGTATCAGTTTGAATTAATATGTATAGATCTGTAACTTATATATTTATATTAATGTCTGTCTCCCCCTCTAGACTGAGAGCTCGTTGTGGGATATGCCTGTTGTTATAGTGTACTCTCTCAAGTGCTTAGTACAGTGCTTTGTACACAGTAAGCGCTCAATAAAAGCGATTGAATCAAAGAGCTACACTATACTGTTCGCTTGTTAATACAAAACTTGCATTTCGGTTTTTATCCAAAAGCTGGGTTTTTGGAAAAAAAAAATCTCGTTTTAGACTCTGGATCGTACGGGCATTCGGTGAAAAAGTACAGCCCCTACGGAGATCTTGTTCAGATCCTGGGGACCGCGGGCCAAAAAGGATCCGGCCTGAATCCCTTACAGTTCGATAACCCGGCAGAACTCTACGTGGAGGACTCGGGAGAACTCTATATTGTGGATGGCGACGGGGGATTAAATAACAGATTACTCAAACTGTCCCAAGGTACCCAGCCTTGTCTTGATTCGTAAACCTTCTAGTGGGCCGGGATTGATTCTCTCTAACATAATCTCTGTAGATCGACCAGGGCGATTTTGTGATAAGCATCTGCTGGGGTGACTGGATGCTAGGTGTGGGCGAAGGTACGTGACTATGTATCCGATGTGGGGACGGGTACATATGATGGTGGGTAGAGGAAATTTCAACAGTCACTAAAAACACGTCTGTCCATTGGGCTCGGGATGGGCTTCCGCCTCTTCCGTGGACCAGCAGTCCCTTGGAGGATGGGGAAAAAGTCTCCCATCGTCGTAGGGCTCGCTTGCGATGCCAGGTTGACTTAGGGGTCTAGGAGCCAGGAGGGCAACAGTTCAGAAGGAGCTGGGGCCAGAGCGGGTGGGGAAGCATAGGGAATTGGTATAAAATAATTATGGTATTTGTTAAGCACTTACAATATGCCAGGCACTGTACTAAGCACTCATCCAACTCCCGGTGGGAATAAAAGCTTTTAAAAAACCGCAAGCTCGTTATGGGCAGGGAACGTGTCTGCTAATTCTGTTGAATTGTACGCTCCCAAGCGCTTAATACGGTGCTCTGCACATAGCAAGCGCTCAGAAAATACAGTTAATTGAAAGAGCCTGGGAAGGGTGAGTAGTTGGAGGAGCTGAGGAACCAGGAATAGCTACCCCGAGGGAGAGTTGAGTCAGAGAGCAGAGAAAAAGAGCATATGATGCACACCCCGAGCTGGAAGACTTCCAGAAAAGTCTCTGTTGGAGATTTGACTGAACGCATGGTCTTGAGACTGTATGGGGTGTGGGGCGCTTTCTCCACAGTGGGGGAAACCGACCAGTATGTTTTCTGTCATTGGAAGATCTGATGGTGCTGTGGCTGCATGGAGAAAATGGGACCGGCCTGGCGCAGTTCAACATCCCACACAGCGTGACCGTCGATTCTGCCGGACGGGTAGAGTAATAATTAATAATAATCATAATAATTACGAGGGTATTTGTTAAGCACTTACTACATGCCAAACCCTGTTGAAGCACTGGGGCAGACCCAAGGTTATCAGTTTGGACCCAATCCCTGTCCCACATGGTGCTCTTGGTCTAGGTTGGAAGGCCACTCGCGGCACACCCGTGGCACACCATTTCTACAAAAACTATATTACGTTCTAGCCTCTTGCTTTTAAACTGATTTTTCCATACTCAGAGATCCTGTAAAATGTTAAAAAAAAAAAAAATGACACCCCAGTTCGACCATCTGAATCATCAGTCCAGGCAAAGCTGTGTAGGGGGAAGGGAAACTGGGCAGTTTCTGGAATGCAAAGGCCAAAGGCTGCGCTCATTGCTTTCCAACCTTCCTCCCTACACTCAGGTATCCCTCTCCCCACCCCTTAACACACATTCTCCTGATACCTACGAGACTATAATTCAAGTGCCTGAGAAGAAAAAATAAGCTCTCCACTATAGGGGCTTTTATGATGAAAATTTGATTATAATTGTAGTATTTGTTAAGTGCTATGTACTGAGCACTTTACTAAATACTAGGGTAGGTTCAAGATAAGCAGATCAGACAATCCTTGTTCTTAGAGCTCATGGTTCGGCGGGGAGGGAGAAGATGGAGTAAGTCCATATTTTACAGGTGAGGAAACTGGCACCGAGAAGGTTGAGTGACTTGCCCAAGGCCGCACAGCAGACAAGTGGCAGAGCCGGGATTAGAACCCACGTCTTCTGACTCCCTTTGTCCAAGTGAAAGGGGCAGCAGGGATCTAGTTGGCAGTCAAAATTGTGTTTCTGGTTCGAAAACTGGCCCACCTACCAAGAGAGCACCAGCCACATGGGTTCTTCAATTATCCGACGGCCAAAGTGGGAGATGGAAGACCAGGGTTGGGTCTATTTATTTGCAGTCTCTGGACCTGGTTTTGACGTAGGTTTTTCTAACCAAAAGATGCTCACTTTCTAGCCACAAGTGGCAGGTCTTACCTATCTCACTGACTAACAATCGTTCATTATTTTTTTTTAATGGTATTTGTTAAAGCGCTTACTATGTGCCAGGCACTGTACTAAGGGCTGATCCTGTAGAGTAGAGCAAGCCTTGCTCTGTGCATCTTTTCATTCCCTACCTGGCTTCCTTGGCCAACAGACATCGCTTACACCGGCCGCCTCTCGTGTTCTAGGTCTGGGTTGCTGACCGAGGAAACAAAAGAATCCAAGTATTCGATAAAGACACGGGGGAATGGTTGGGAGTGTGGAGTAAATGCTTCACAGAAGACGCCCCTTATTCCGTCAGGTAAATACGTACCATTAAAACTGCCCATTTTTCTTTCTTAGGATTACGGCTCACTTTTCTTGGACAAGAACGAGGGGAACAGAGAACTTTAAATGTGCAGTCTTAAAATTCCAATATAGTAGATGGAGGGGGTTGGAGGGAATATCATACTCTTAAAAGCCTCTAGAGACCAAGGCAGACTTTGTGTACATGACACTTGCCTATTTGAACTTTCTACCACAAAGGGGAAGGGCTGAGCATTGGAAAGAGAATTGAGGGTCCTCACCTTTATAGCAGGACAACCCTCGGGCAAATCCTCATTCAATCAATCAATCGTATTTATTGAGCGCCTACTGTGTGCAGAGCACTGTACTAAGCGCTTAATCTTTATTGAGTGCTTACCGTGTGCGAAGCATTGTAGTAAGCGCTTGGGAGAGTACAACAGAATTAGCAGACCTGTTCCCTGCCTATAATGAGTTTCTTCCTAAAATTGTGTTTCCAGACTCCTTGGAAGTTAGACACAGGATGTTCACAATGGGCCCTGTAACTCTGGAGCTTTTCTTTTGTAGATTAACTCCGGATGAGAAGTTTTTGATTGTGGCACAGATGAACATCAACAAACTGTCCTTCCTCGTTCTGCCCCCGAAAGGAAACATTGGGGACTGTAGAGTGGTACACGCAATCCAGCTAGCAGACGAGGTTTCTCCCCACCTCATGGATGTGGACAGGAAGACCGGAGCGCTCTACGTGGCCGAAATCGGAGCGCAGCAAGTCCAAAAATTCGTTCCCGTAAAGTAGCAGCTCTCCCTCGCTCATCCCCAGAAATCCATTGGGAGCGAACACGGCAGGCATTCAAAATGGGGCCATTTGTGACCCTCTCAAACTGAAGGCTGAGTGAATGCACAAAGAATATGTTAAGCTTGTTCTTTTTGTCTCTTAATGATCTCCGAATAGGGGTCAAGGAAGTATTTTTATTCCCTCAGGAGCCTAATTGTTGGTTTTTGTCGTTAGAATTCATCGATTGTGTTCACTATTCTGTCGGAATCTACATTTTAAGGGGCTGAGAAGGGTTGAATGGAAGAGATCTGATTCAGGGAATGGGATTGGTAAGAAAGGGCCAGGGGTAAGAGAACATCTCTGAAAACGCAAGAGTTCCTAGCTCCAAGGATTTTGTTCCCTAGAAGGAAGTCTTCTGGCTATTTTTGCCCATTCCTAGCCAACCGGACCAACCCCCTGCTATGACTAATGCTATTCTGCAGGTGTGTTTTCTGTCACTTTTGTTTCAAATTAAAGATTGCCAACTTTGAAAGGAAGCAGCCTGGCCTGGCGAAAAGAGCAGGGGACTGAAAGTCAAGATACCTGGGTTCTAATCCCGGCTCTGCCACTTGTCTGCTGTGTGACCCTGGGCAAGTCACTTCTCTGTGCCTCAGTTATCTCAGGTGTAAAATGGGGATTAAGATTGTGAGCCCCAAGTGGGACGGGAGCTGTGTCCAACGCTCTTTGCTTGTATCCACCTCACCGTTTAGAATGGTGCTTGGCACGTAGTAAGTGCTTAACAAATGCCACAATTATTGTCACTCTCTGGTTCTGCTGTATTTACCCCAGGGTTTAGCACTGTGCTTGGCACAGAGTAAGCACTTTTCAAATGCCAGTCATTATTTGTATTCAAAAAGCTGAGATGAAGATCTAGTGAAGTCTGAGAGACAGGCAGACAAACTTAAGCCATTTCACTCCACTTTGCCTCGGTGGCTGAAAATGCCTGTATATTTTAATGCGACGACGAGGCACACAATCACTTTACTAAGCGGAGTATCAGAAATGCGGTGGAGAGTTGGCTGCTTTCCTGTCTCTACCTAGGTCGGCTCTGCCTTGGGGTTACACACGTTGAGAATGAAGGTGGAGAGGATTTACAAAACACTGAGATCCTTATTTACGTCCCTTTGAAACCAAAACTGCTTTCTTTCTGTTTCTACCTCTCAATACCTACCTCTCCAACTGCAGTGCGTTTTAAATTTATACTGGCCCCTTCCCACACTAGACAAATTTTACCTTCTGCTTCTCTCAGTCCTCTCAGCACTTATTCCTTCTCTCAGAACTTACTGAGCAGCAGTTGTAGGCAGAGAACTCTACTAAGCACTTGGAGGATTACAACAGAATTAGCTGACCTTATCCCTGCCCTCCGGGAGTTTGCAATCCTGCAAGAGAGAAGGCCACCTCCCTCTTCACTCTGCCTGGTTTTTCTTTGCTAATTCTTTGGTCTTCCAAAACTACCCTGTGCCCGGGTATGGGACAGATGTTTCTATCTGCCTCTCAATGCCCCCAGGTCTGCCACCCCCACACTGCAGGCAGACTTTCCGCACCTGCACTCTTGATTAAAAACAAAAATTGATGTGATTTGTCACCAGGTCCCTGGGCCTACACGATGGCTGCCTCATGGATCTAAGGCCAGGGTCCATACAGCAGTTCTAGAAAAATCGGGCTGCGGGGCTATCCTCATGCCACATAATTATCCAAGAACTCAGAACATCTTGGATATCATTTCTCCTGGACCCCAAGTCACAGAAATAGTGCCAACCCAATTTTCTCAGAAAACGACAGTCCTGTGGAGTTGCATTCCATCCCTTATGCTGCATGTTAGAGCCGTCCGGTCTTTCTAAATAAAATGTGGGCCACAAAGAAACTGCAGACCGACTGGACAAGTTTTTAGTCCGGATAGACTACTGTTTTAAGTGGGTCAGAGTCATGACAATTAAAACCATATATAATTACTGGCAGTTAGATCTCTAATAAAAAAAAAATTGGCCTCTTGCAGATGTAATACCGAACAGCCACAAAGAAATGGTCTTCACTTTTCAGGGGGTGGCATTCTTGCCACAGATGTCATGTTTATAGGAATGAACAGTTGATGTAAAAAAGATTTTTATAACTTTCACTTATATTTGAGAGTCTGATTTTTGTGAATTACTTAATAAATCCTTTCTCTTAAATGAACTGGTAACCATGTGATTTTCTTTCTTCGAAGACCTCAGTATTCAAGATAGTACTTTTTGGCCACCACAGGTAAACCTATTCATATCAAGAATCAAGGAAACGCTGAAGGGCTGGCATTTCCTGTAGTTCTTGTGCTAGGTAGTGGGAAGACAAAGGGCCTGGGCGACACCAGAACTTAACAAATGCCACCATCATTATTTGCGCTCTGATATCAGAGCAGAAATGATAAAAGTTTTCTGAACGGAAAGCATATTCCTTATCAAAACTTAAAGTAACAGTAATAATCAGGGGCAATGTGAACAAGGCCAGCAGGGAACTTTCATGATATGAAAAAAAACAAAAAAAAACAAAACTATTTCTTCCATGGATAACACCAAATGGGAGAAAGTCTAAAGTCTCATCCTATCCTGTCTGGACTACTGCATCAGCCTTCTCTCTGATCTCCCATCCTCGTGTCTCTCCCCACTTCAATCCATACTTCACGCCGCTGCCCGGATTGTCTTTGTCCAGAAACGCTCTGGGCATGTTACTCCCCTCCTCAAAAACCTCCAGTGGCTACCAATCTGCGCATCAGGCAGAAACTCCTCACCCTGGGCTTCAAGGCTGTCCATCCCCTCGCCCCCTCCTACCTCACCTCCCTTCTCTCCTTCTCCAGCCCAGCCCGCACCCTCCGCTCCTCCGCCGCTAATCTCCTCACCGTTAGGCCTCGTTCTCGCCTGTCCCGCCGTCGACCCCCGGCTCACGTCATCCCCCTGGCCTGGAATGCCCTCCCTCTGCCCATCCGCCAAGCTAGCTCTCTTCCTCCCTTCAAGGCCCTACTGAGAGCTCACCTCCTCCAGGAGGCCTTCCCAGACTGAGCCCCTTCCTTCCTCTCCCCCTCGTCCCCCTCTCCATCCGCCCGTCTTACCTCCTTCCCTTCCCCACAGCACCTGTATATATGTATATATGTTTGTACGTATTTAGCCCATCTGCCAAGCTAGCTCTCTTCCTCCCTTCAAGGCCCTACTGAGAGCTCACCTCCTCCAGGAGGCCTTCCCAGACTGAGCCCCTTCCTTCCTCTCCCCCTCGTCCCCCTCTCCATCCCCCGTCTTACCTCCTTCCCTTCCCCACAGCACCTGTATATATGCATATATGTTTGTACATATTTATTACTCAATTTATTTATTTTACTTGTACATATCTATTCTATTTATTTTATTTTGTTAATATGTTTGGTTTTGTTCTCTGTCTCCCCCTTCTAGACTGTGAGCCCACTGTTGGGTAGGGACTGTCTCTATATGTTGCCAACTTGTGCTTCCCAAGCGCTTAGTACAGTGCTCTGCACACAGTAAGCGCTCAATAAATACGATTGATTGATTGATTGAAAAGTTTGGTGGATCTGGTGTAGCACTTCCATGCACCACAAGAGGGCAGCAGACAGCAACACTTCCTTATTACCGCGGGCTAACGTGGAATTCCTACATTAAATCAGCAGCATTAATCCCATTCTTTCATTTTTGTATTTTCAGGTAGTTTGCCGAAACCTTTAGTCAACTTGTTTTGAGGTTGATTCATTGTATTTTCCAAGGACCACTGGCTGTTTTTAAAAATAATAATAATGATAGTTAAGCGCTATGTGCCAAGCACCGTTCTAATTAGGCACTGGTGGGGGGCGGGGGGATGCAGGGTGATCAGGTTGCCCCACGTGGGGCTCACAGTCAATCCCCATTTTACAGACGAGGTAAATGAGGCACAGAGAATCGTATTTATTGAGCGCTTACTGGGTGCAGAGCACTGTACCAAGCGCTCTGCAGGTTGGCAACATATAGAGACAGTCCCTACCCAACAGCAGGCTCACAGTCTAGAAGGGGGAGACAGAGAACAAAACAAAACCTATTAACAAAATAAAATAAATAGAATAGATCTGTACAAGTAAAATAAATAGAGTAATAAATACGTACAAACATCTATACATATATACAGGTGCTGTGGGGAAGGGAAGAAGGTAAGATGGAGGGGGGATGGAGGGGGGAGGAGGGGGAAAGGAGGAGAGGAGAAGTTAAGTGACTTGCCCAAAGTCACACAACAGACAAATGGCGGAGCCGGGATTAGAACCCATGACCCCTGACTCCCAAGCCCGGGCTCTTTCCACTGAGCGACACTGCTAAAATGACACATTAACGGCCTAATGCAACAAAAAACGACTTGGACTAAGTGCTAGGGTAGATACAAGATAATCAGGTCGGATGCAGTCTCTGTTAAGTTAGGAAGGAGAACAGTTATTGAATCCTCATTTAATAATAATAATAATAATAATGATGGCATTTATTAAGCGCTTACTATGTGCAAAGCACTGCTCTAAGCGCTGGGGAGGTTACAAGATGATCACGTAGTCTCACGGGGGCCTCAGTCAATCCCCATTTTACAAATGAGATAACTGAGGCCCAGGGAAGTTGTGACTTGCCCAAAGTCACACAGCTGACAAGTGGCGGAGCCGGGATTTGAACCCATGAACTCTGACTCCAAAGCCCAGGCTCTTTCCACTGAGCCACACTGCTTCTCGTAAGGAAACAGTTCCAGAGAAAAGAAGTGACTTGCCCGAGGTCACACAGAGGCAGGATTAGAACCCAGGTCCTCGGACTCCTCGGCCTCTGCTCTTTCCACTAGTCCAGGCTGTACCTCCTCTTAAGTTTCAATCTTATAAATTTCAAACGGACAAAACTGCTTTCCGTTATCCTGCCCTAACACATTGGGCCTTTCCTGGTGGTAAAACCTTAGGCTTCAGAGAGGAAGCTGTGTGGCTTTGTGGAAAGAGGACATGGGTTCTAATCCTGACTCTGCCACTTGTCTGCCGTGTGACTTTGGGCAAGTCACTTAACATCTCTGTGCCTCAGTTACCTCATCTGTTAAATGGGGATTAAGACTATGAGCCCCATGTGGGACAACCTGATTACTCTGTATCTATCCCAGCACTTAAAAATAGCTTAACAAATGCCATATTTATTATTATTATTACACCAGGAAGACAGTGAATTTGAGAGCCAAAGTCAAAAACCTCATCACTAGAAGGGCTTTTTCATCATCAGCAGCATCATCAATCGTATTTATTGAGCGCTTACTGTGTGCAGAGCACTGTACTAAGCGCTTGGGAAGTACAAGTTGGCAACATATAGAGACAGACCCTACCCAACAGTGGGCTCACAGTCTAAAAGGGGGGACAGAGAACACAACCAAACATACTAACAAAATAAAATAAATAGAATAGATATGTACAAGTAAAATAAATAGAGTAATAAATATGTACAAACATATATACATATATACAGGTGCTGTGGGGAAGGGAAGGAGGTAAGATGTGGGGGGATGAAGAGGGGGACGCCACCAGAGAAAAGCAAAAGAAAGACGTTTCAGCTCATTAATAAGACAGGTAAGTGCAAAAGAAATCACTGGAGACACTTGCTGGAAGAGTGGCTTCAGTTATTTTTTCCAGATCCACATGAAGATTTGCCGGCAAGCCCAATTTCCAACACCAGATCATTTTCTTCTCTGCCTTAATCACAGTCACATGGAAGAGTTACAATTCTGCCCCTGAAATGAAGGGGTGTGTGAGTCGAAACCTTAAATTAATTGTGCTGGGGGGCCAACCGATCAGCTACTGGAGGACTGCCTGCTTTCTAAAACAGAAACAACGAATTTCACATAGAAACTGAATCTCGCACTATGTGCTGGCCAGCATATAATTAGAAACTGCATGAAAAATTGGACAAACAGAAGGGTCGGTCAGTGAATCCCGAGCCTTGTGCCTATAGCTCATCGACGGGGATAAATCTACTGTTCTAAGATCCAAAGTTAATTAATTAAGCATATAATGTCATTGTTAATTAAGCCGTGTTCTCATATATCTCCAGCCCTCCTCCTGGACTCTCTTCTCCCCAGGGTTTAATTATTTCTTGGGAGTGAATTAACTCTTTCACACTCGGAGCTGCAGCAATTGTTCTGTTTTTGAAAAAAACCCTCATTCCTCAAGACTGTAAGCTCGTTTGGGGCAGGGAACGTGTCTACCAACTCTGTTATCTGTCCCAAGTCCTTGTGCTCTGCACAAAAAAGTATTCAATAAATGTGATTGATTTTTCCCTGGAATTCCCTCCCTCCTCACCAACCTCAGACTGCTCCTGTCCCCCTCTTTTAAGTCAAGAGGTCCTGGAGGGGACCTTGGGCTCTAGATCCATCTACGCCATTTGTCTGCTGTGAGACCTTGGCGCAGTCACTTAACTTCTCAGTGCCTCAGTTCCTTCATCTGTAAAATCATCATCATCATCATCATCAATCGTATTTATTGAGCGCTTACTATGTGCAGAGCACTGTACTAAGCGCTTGGGAAGTACAAATTGGCAACACATAGACACAGTCCCTACCCAACAGTGGGCTCACAGTCTAAAAGGGGGAGACAGAGAACAAAACCAAAAACATACTAACAAAATAAAATAAATAGAATAGATATGTACAAATAAATTAAACAAATAAATAGAGTAAAAAATATGTACAAACATATATACATATATACAGGTGCTGTGGGGAAGGGAGGGAGATAAGATGGGGGGATGGAGAGGGGGACGAGGGGGAGAGGAAGGAAGGGGCTCAGTCTGGGAAGGCCTCCTGGAGGAGGGGATTAAAATGGGGATAAAGACTGAGCCCCATGAAGGAACAGGGGCTGCGTCCAACCCGATTTGCTTGTATCCACCCCAGCGCTTAGTACAGTGCCTGGCACATAGTAAACACTTAACAAATATCACAATACCACCACTACTTTGTGCGTTACTACAGTGGTTAGCAAAGACTGGATGGTTTAGCCTAGAGCTGGTACCTGCCATCTTTCTCCAGGACAGAGGCAGGGGGGTGACATATGTCTGTTTTGTAGAGTTGTTTCCCCTTTGCGTGGTTCTGGCGAGGGGAGTGGGAAGATCACTACAGATTTGGCCGTTGATGTAACGCACCAGATGCGGCAATGTGGCCTTGTGGCAAACTGCTCAGGCCTGGGACTCAGAGAACCTGGGTTCTAATCCTAATAAATTCTAATAAATTCTAATTTATTGAAGCAGCGTGGCTCAGTGGAAAGAGCGAGGGCTTGGGAGTCAGAGGTCATGGGTTCGAATCCCAGCTCCGCCACTTGTCAGCTGTGTGACCTTGGGCAAGCCACTTAACTTCTCTGTGCCTCAGTTACCTCATCTGTAAAATGGGGATTAAGACTGTGAGCCCCAAGTGGAAAAACCTGATCACCTTGTAGCCCCCCCCCCAGCGCTTAGAACAGTGCTTTGCACATAGTAAGCGCTTAACAAATACCACCATTATTATTATTATCCTGGCTTTGCCACTTGCTTCCTGCCTAACCTTGGACAAGTCACTTAACCTCTCTTTGCCTCAATTTCCTCATCTGTAAAATGGAAATCGACCACCTGTCCTCCCTCCTATTTAGAGTTATTATTATTACGGTACTTAAGCAATTATTATGTGCCAAGCACTGTTCTAAGCCCTGGGGCAGAAACAAGGTAATCAGATTGTCCCATGTGGGGCTCACAGTTTTAATCCTGATTCTACCGATGAGGTAACTGAGGCACAGAGAAGTTAAGCAGCTTGCCCAAGGCCACACAGCAGACAAGGGGCGGGGCCGGGATTAGAACCCATGTCCTCTGACTCCCAAACCCGGGCTCTTTCCACTAAGCCACACTGCTTCCTAGAGTGTGAGTCCCGTGCGGGAAAGTGACTGTGTCTGCCCTGATTATCTTGTATCTGCTTAGTACAGCTTAGTTCAGTGCTTGGCACATAGTAAGCACATAACAAATCTGTTATTATTATTATTATTATTGACTTTCAAATGGCCCCAAAGGGTTAATGCAGCTCCTGATATCTGGGGGTTGTATTTTAATACAAAATGAGAGCATCCCATCAAGCTACTTTTGTGGAAGGTTGCTCATTAACACCAATGGAAGGGAGTGTCTTTCCTAACAACTACCACGGTGTTTATGATGAGCATAATTAACGCGCGTATAACTCCGCAGCTCACTGAACCCAGGAGATGGAGAGCTAAATCCTGAGAGAATTCCAATTTGCCAGACCGACCTGTGAACCACAAAAGGGAAAAAGCGGACCGGTTCGTTAGTAGTTGACCTGATCCCTGTGCTAAAAGAGAGTTGAAGTCACCCTGATGGAAAACGTCACCTATAATAATAATAATAATGGCATTTATTAAGCACTTACTATCATCATCATCAATCGTATTGAGTGCTTACTATGTACAGAGCACTGTACTAAGCACTTGGAAAGTACAAATTGGCAACATATAGCGACAGTCCCTACCCAACAGTGGGCTCACAGTCTAAAAGGGGGAGAAAGAGAACAAAACCAAACATACTAACAAAATAAAATAAATAGAATAGATATGTACAAGCAAAATAAATAAATAGAGTAATAAATATGTACAAACATATATACATATATACAGGTGCTGTGGGGAAGGGAAGGAGGTAAGATGGGGGGATGGAGAGGGGGACGAGGGGGAGAGGAAGGAAGGGGCTATGTGCAAAGCACTGTTCTAAGCGCTGGGGAGGTTACAAGGTGATCGGGTTGTCCCACAGGGGGCTCACAGTCTTAATCCCCGTTTTACAGATGAGGGATCTGAGGCCCAGAGAAGTGAAGTGACTTCCCCAAAGTCACACAGCTGACAATTGATGGTGCCGGGATTTGAACCCATGACCTCTGACTCCAAAGCCCATGCTCTTTCCACTGAGCCATGCTGCTTCTCTATGAGTGTGTGAGCAGCTGAGAAGGCCACTACGGGGCCCGTGGTCTCAGCCACTTTGTGTATATACGAAGGTTGCCCCTAACAATAAAAATGATAATAATAATAAGAAGAAGAATCTGTGCCTTAGTTACCTCATCTATACAATGGGACTTGAGACTATGAGCCCTATATGGGACAGGGACTGTGTCCAATCTGACTGGGTTGTATCCACCCCACCACTTAGTACAGTGCCTGGCATATAGTAAGTGTTGAACAAATACCATTTAAAAAAAAAAAAAACCAGCATTACATCAGCCCATCTGTACCTTGCCAGCTGTGTGACCTCAGGCAAGTCACTTAACTTCTCTGTGCTTCAGTTATCTCATCTGAAAAATGGGGATTAAGATTGTGAGCCTCACACGGGACAACCTGATCACCTCGTATCCTCCCCAGCGCTTAGAACAGTGCTTTGCACATAGTAAGCGCTTAACAAATACCAAAATTATTATTATTATTACCTACTACTGTGAGCTTGTTGTGGGCAGGGAATGCCACTGTTTATTGTTGTACTGTACTTTCTCAAGCGCTTAGTACAGTGCTCCGCACACAGTCAGCACTCAGTAAATATGATTGGATTGAACTGAATTGATGTACTTACAATCACCTGCAGCATTTCAGAATAAATTGTCACGCATTCCCAAATATTTTAGCAGTACCTCATATACCTATCAGTCGCCACAAAAATACCAACTGTCAACTCTGTGGTGTTTCCAGTGACAATGTATGGATCCAAAAGCTTGACAGTGGAAAAAGAAAGGATAGAGAAAGAACATTGATTCTTTTGAAATGTGGTGGTGTTGGAGAAGGCTTTTGCGGATACCCTGGCCCGCCCAAAAAACAAACCAATGAATTTTTGAGCAAATTAAACCGAAGTGGTCCTTGGAAGGCCAAATGACAAATTAGATTAGCATATTTTGGACACATAATCAGGAGGATTAATTCTCTGGAGAAGGCACTAATGCTAGGAAAAGTCCAGGGAAAACATGGAAGAGGCAGCTCAGCAGCTAGATGGATAGAGACCATAACAGTGATAACGGAAGAATCCTTAGAAAGGTTGCGGATTATGGCAGAGGACAGGATGTTCTGGACAAAGTATATCCACAGAGTCACTATGGATCGGAAACAACTCCACGGCACTTAATAATAACAACATATACCTAGGGAGTGCTAGTGCTCTCCCCCTTTTAGACTGTGAGCCCACTGTTGGGTAGGGACCTCTCTATATGTTGCCAATTTGTACTTCCCAAGTGCTTAGTACAGTGCTCTGCACACAGTAAACGCTCAATAAATACGATTGATGATGATGATGATACCTATCCCTTAGCACTTGTTTCTACACTGTAAGCTCGTTCTGGGAGGGGAATGTGTCTGCTAATTCTGTTGTGTTGTACTCTCCCAAGCATTGAGCCCACTGTTGCGTAGGGACTGTCTCTATATGTTGCCCACTTGTACTTCCCAAGCGCTTAATACAGTGCTCTGCACACAGTAAGCGCTCAATAAATACGATTGATGATGATTGATGATTATGTACAGTGCTCTGCACGTAGCAAGTGCTCAATAAACACCATTGACTGATTGATTCTTCCTCTCATCTGTAACTTATCTCAGTGTCTCTTTCTCTCCCCACCAGATGTAAATGTCGTGAGGGCAGGAATTGTAGTTGTAGCAGTAGTAACGGTATTTATTAAACACTTACTGTGTGCAGAACACTGGATTCATTCATTTGATTGTATTTGAGCGCTTATTAGGTGAGGAGCACTGTACGAGGCGCCTGGGAGAGTACAATACAGCAATAAACAGACACATCCCCTAAATGCTGGGAGGGACTACCCAGGTAGGAATTAGATATGCTCCCAAGTGCTCAGTAGAGTGCTCTGCACATAGTAGGAGCTCAATATTGCCGATGCATTGATGTAGGACCGTATTTTACTCGACTGCTTATGACCAGAATGACACAAGGGAAGTGTTGCTGTTGGCTAAAGAAGGAGGAAGGAGGCACCACAAAGATAGAAGTAAAAACCATGAATGTCTCATTAATTCCTTAAAGTTTTCTGAAACCACGCGTTCTAACAGTGGGCCCTGCCGGGTTCTAAGAATAATAATAATATTTATTATAATAATGTATAATGAAATATTATTATATAATTTTATGTGCAATAATATGTGATAGGATAATAATGTTTATTATTATTTCTTCCATAAAGTTTCCTGGAACCACCCGTTCTAAGGGTGGACACCTTGCTGGTTTCTGGCTTGCCTTCAACACATCTGTCATGCAAACTCTAAATCCTCAAACTCAGTTTGTCTTGCTTGAGCCAACTGCCTGGTTTGCGCCCCCACCCCCCCTTTCTATAGGATTTGTTACACACTGTGCTAAATGCTGGGGCAGATACAAGCTAACCAAGCTGGGCACAGTCCCTGTCCCTCCTGGGGCTCGCAGTCTTAATCCTCATTTTACAGATGAGGTAATGGAGGCACAGAGAAGTGAAGCGACTTGCCCAAGGTCACACAGCAGTCAAGGCGTAGAGCCGGGATTAAAACCCAAGCCCTTTTGACTCCCTGTGTGCTATCCACTTGGCTATGCTGCTTCTCCCCCATTGGTGGGGAACCCTTGATTTCCTCTGAAACAGAACAATCTAATTGGCTGCCTTATTCAGGGATCAAGTATAATAATAATAATAATAATAATGGCATTTATTAAGCACTTACTATGTGCAAAGCACTGTTCTAAGCGCTGGGGAGGTTACAAGGTGATCAGGTTGTCCCACATGGGGCTCACAGTCTTAATCCCCATTTTCCAGATGAGGTAACTGAGGCCCGGAGAAGTGAAGTGACTTGCCCGAAGTCACAGAGCTGACAGTTGGCGGAGCCGGGATTTGAACCCATGACCTCTGACTTCAAAGCCCGGGCTTTTTCCACCGAGCCACGCTACTTCTCTAAGGCATCCTGATCCAAATGGGCATTTCTTCTGAAACTAAACTGCGAGGGGGGGGGCGGAGGGGATTTGTGTGTGTGTGTGTGTGTGTGTGTATGGGGGGTAGAGGGGCTCCTTTGGGAGTGGGGGGAGTTGGAAATTCCATTGCTCAAGGAAGAGAGGAACAGATGGCGTTGTCAGCACCAAGCTCAGGGCAACAAGGCGCTGCATGACACTTTCCAAACTGCACACGCTGCCAGCAAACACACACTGCCAGCAAAAACCTCTGTTACTTAAATCCCAGGCCTCTCCTGAACAGAGAGCGGGCTTCATGAATGTTATGAAGCGCCTCAATTTTGTCATGGACCTTATCCGGGTCGAACTGCCATCCCTGTCCCTTCACGAAAGGAAGTCTTGACTCCAGACCTTTCCAAAGCACACGGATGAGCCCCAGGGGTGGGAACAAGAGGAACACACGGCACTATAACCCTGAGACCTTGAAACTCCACTGTCCTCTAAACTGCTTCCAGAATAGGTATGATCTAACGGGAATACCGCAAGGGGGACCAGGCTAAATCATTTCCAAGGCCACTCTGGGTTTTACCATTTGATAAACGGAAATGGAGATGTGGCATAAATACAAAATCCAGGCTATCTGGGTGGCAGAGTGGAGGTGAAGAGAAAAGGGGAAAAGGGAGGAAAAAAAAAAGAGAGACAGAGAAGCAGAGGTGTGGAGCTTCTGTTAGCTGGGCAGCTGTGTTGAAACAGGTGAGGTGTAGGTGACTTCTCCCTCACCCACTTAGCACACCAGGAATCTGACTCTTCCCAATTAAGTCTCCAGCTTTTCTTTAAATTTCCAAAGATTAACCTCCTGGCTACTTCTAACCAGGTGGTATTTGTTTAGCACTTACTATGTACAAAGCACATAGCTCTCTGTTAAGGAAAATGAACAAGCTACAAAGTAGTAGTTTGGGGCTAAGAAGTCCGGAGAATTTAATTGCTCTAGCAGTGTCCCCACCGGACAAGAATCATGTCTACTAACTCTATTGGACTCTCCCACGGGCTTAATATAGTGGTCTGCACAGAGTAAGCGCTCAGTAAGTACTACTCATTCCAAGATCATGGGAAACAGAGAAGCCAGGGGATACTCACAGACCATATTATTATCATTACCACTCCCCACACTTGCGGATATTCCTGTTTTGATGACCTACCATCTCTAATTTAAGTTGAATTTAACATCCCCAACTTTCCCGTTGATTGCCCATACTCTCTGCTTTGTCCATGAATTTCTCCTCACCTCAATTTAGCCAGCTGATATTTTTAGCCCGACTGAACAGACTCTAGCATTTTTGAGACCCACTAAAATAATAATAATGGTATTTGTTAAGCGCTTACTATGTGCCAAGCACTGTTCTAAGCACTGGGGGAGATAAAAGGTAATCAGGTTGTCCCACGTGCGGCTCACAGTCTTCATCCCCATTTGACAGATGAGGTCAGTGAGGCACAGAGAAGTTAAGTGACTTGCCCAAGGTCACACAGCTAAGTGGCAGATCTGGGTTTAGAACCCACTACAACTGACTCCGAAGCCGGGGTTCTTTCCAGTAAGCCATCAGCAGCACCCCAAAGATGTTGCGGCATGTAACAACGATAATTCATAATTAAGGTATTTGTTAAGTGCTTACTGCATGCCAGGCACTGTACTGAGTGCTGGGATAGACAACCAAATCGGGTTGGACATAGTTCCTGTCCCACTTTTTTTTTTTTTTTGCATTTGTTAAGCGCTTACTATGTGCAAAGCACTGTTCTAAGTGCTGGGGGGGATACAATGTGATCAAGTTGTCCCACGTGGGGCTCACAGTCTTAATCCCCATTTTTACAGATGAGGTAACAGGCTCAGAGAAGTGAAGTGACTTGCCCAAGGTCACACAGCAGACTTGTGGTGGAGCCGGCATTCGAACCCATGACCTCTGACTCCAAAGCCCGGGCTCTTTCCACTGAGCCACGCTGCTTCTCACTTGGGGCTCACAGTTTCAATCCCCATTTTGCAGATGAGGTAACCGAGGCACAGAGAAGCAAAGTGACTTTCCCAAAGTGACACCGCAGGCAGGTGGCGGAGCCAGGATTAGAACCCAGGACCTTCTGATTCCCAGGCCCATGCTCTATCCACTACGACATGCTGCTTCTCTCACGGATCGCAACCACGTGCCACAAGCGCACTGCTTGGAAACCAGTGCCGAAGACCCCCAAGGAAAGCCCAGCATTTAGAGAAAAGTCAGAATTAATTCTGCAGAAGGATGAGGCGGATTAAGTTCTACCAAATTGATTTTTCTCTACTGGCAGTGAATGAAAAAGCTGTCATGTGCAAACTTTTTCTCGCCCTGTTGTTCAAAACCTTCCAGAGGTCTGCGAAGTAAGGGCATGGGCCATTAAAGAAGTCTTCTTAGCCAACCACAAGGACCATCGTAATCTGTTCCAAAAACCCACATAACACCAGCTCTTTTTGCTAATGCAGCGTGAACAACGGTGACGTGGTGAAGGGCCCTTGTTGGCGTATAAAACTCCTGCGTCTACATCGAATCTATCTAGCCTTTAATTAAGAAGAGTGTCTCAAACTTTTTGCCTCAAGTCAGCACGTTCCTGTAATTGCTCTTCCTGCCGATTCAGATAACCATCTTCGGAGTTTTGTGATGTGCAGCGTGTACACCAGGTGCAACCCAATGCTAATCAATTCAGGAACCAATTAGAAGTGGGAAAGAGGCAGGGAAGACCCCACCAATCAAACTGCTATTAAAAGGATTGGCTGTACCTATTTGGATCAAATTATGCCAACTTTTGCAAGTGTTTTTTTTTTTTTACTTAAAATCATATTTATCCCACAATAAATGGATTCTACCACAGTAGATTCTCCTTGAATAGCATCAGTTTAAAGACTTAAATGGATCCCCTTGCCAACACCAAATCTTCTCACTCTCAGGGGCTGGTGGGAAAAGTTCAAGCCGCACCTCCGGTGATTTCTCGTCTCGGAAAATAAGTGACGAAGCATGCACCAGGGCCCACGACAAGGACGTTATATTTGAACCTGAGACAATTACCAGTGGGTAAGATTACATGGAGTACAAACGCAACGTACAATCCTTCAGCAAAGTACGCTAAGTCATTTGACCTCTCGAGACACACCGCTAACTAAGCTCTTTCCCCAGCAAAATGGATTTCAATATGTTGGTAGATAAAGAGGACACACAACATTTGCAGGTTTAATTAAATGTTTGTCTAACCACGTAAAATGACAGTGATATATCTTCATCGCATCTGGCAGCTAAACCATCCTCCAGTCATCTCTTAATTAGCATGCTGGTGAATTGAATAGAAGTCTCTCTGATGGCACTACCAGATGGTCTTCCTGACTGACAAGGGGAATGACAATTTCTGTTGTGTTTACTTCCAGTACAGAAAACCCACTCCCCAAGCCCCTCAAAGCCCCCCAACCCGCTCCCCAAAGTACAGTTTTGATGAAATCAGAGCCCATATTTAATGTCCTCTGAAGGCAACCCGTTTGACTCCGGTTAAGTGGGAGGTCTGAATCTCATGAATTTCCAACAGCGAATTTTCCATGTTTCCCCTTGTGAATTCTGCACGTCTTATGAAGCTGCTGGGCTTTCATATACAGGGAAGAAATGTGTAGTTCAACCAAATCTGTCAAGACCAAGACAATCTGCCTGGGAAAAGCAGATTTTGACAGGTTTCACCATAATATAAAAGTTACAGCCCGTTTCATCTCCTCCCTCACCTCCAAATTCTTTTTCGTTCCAGGACCATTGGGGAAAACACGGCAAGGGGCAAAAAAGACGTTCTGAGAGAAACGTGACTCACTGTGTGTTTTAAGGCATAATCCTTTAAGGAGGTTACTTTTGAAACTACTACTAAGGGTAAGAGACTCGAGGCTACAGCACAAGTAAAATGATTTCAAGGTCATTTTTCTTTGGTTGATAATCACACACTGACGAAAGGAGAAATTGGGCAGGCCTCGTTTGAGTGTCTTATCCGAAATAAAGAGGGAAAGAGAATGCCATGTTGCTTTGCTAAAATTGTGCAAATTATAAATTGGTCCCTTTGCAATTTAAGTTAGTTTGGAACAGCGTGGCCTAGTGAATTTATGCATGGACCTGGGAATCAGAAGAACCTGGGTTCTAATCCTAGCTCCACCACTTGTCTGCTGTGTGATCTTGGACAAGTCACTTCACTATGCCTCAGTTACCTCACCTGTAAAATGGGGATTAAGACTGTGAGCCCCATGTGGGACATGGACTGGGTCCAACCTGATTAGCTTGTTTTTCCCCAAAGGCTTAGTACAGTGCCTGGCACATAGGAAGCGCTGAACAAATAACATGAAAAAAAGTAACATCTTTCAATGTAATTTCAAGAGAAATTGGGCAGAGTGGGCTCAATCTTCTGCTGGGAACAAGGTTCATTTGGACAAGTTTCAGGAACTTGACAGTGTCGATTAGGGGCAAATAATTCATGGCTGGAAAATGCGCCTTCCCAGGGTCAGAAATAGCTCTTTGGAGGCTGATGTCACCTGAAGTGCATGTGGTTTGTCACCTCTGCAGCTATTATTCACACCTCCTAGTGTTAATAAAAGCAAAGCTTTGGGAGGAGAAAAACACCTTTTTACCTGTCAAAAGCCCAGAGGAAACTTGTGACTGATTAGAGCTAATTTCAGGTCAGAATCCCAGGGACTTCATGCCTGGAATTGCTTCATGACCAACATTTTTTGCCTCAGCTCTTTTCTATTCTAGGTTTTCTCTCTTTCCACCTCCCTCTTTCTCTCCTTCCCTCTCTCCCATTTTAGATTCCAGGCTTTAACTCCGACAAGCCTCCTCTGAGTTTTCTCTGATACCACAATAAATATGTCATCAGGGCATACGATCCTGTATTTGTACAACTACATTGAAGATAATCGGGTAAATAACAACGCTCTCAGAAGACTGCTTTTAGGATCTAAGCACTTTGACCTGACCTTCATTCCACTGACCTCTCCTCTCCCAGGAGCTCATGTAAATGCAAATATTAGGGAGGCAGCATGGCCACCTGTAAAACTCCACCAAAACTCCATTTTACAGATGAGGAAACTGAGGCCCAGAGAAGTCAAGTGGCTTTCCCAAGGTCACACAGCAGGCAAGTGGCGGAGCCTGTATTAGAACCCATGTCCTCTGCCTCCCAAGCCCAGTTTCTTTCCACTAAGCCATGCTGCTTCTCAAGACTACCTACACCCCATTGACATTTAGCATTTTTCCAGTTCAGTGCTATTGATATCAATAATAATAATAATTGTGGCCTTTGTTAAGTGCTTACTATATATCAAGCACTGGGCTATGTGCTGGGGTAGATGAAATGCAATCAGATCAGACATATCCCAGTCCCACATGGAGCTCATAGCGGGTGGGAGAACAAGTTACTCAATCCCCTTTTTAGAGATGAAGAAACTGAGTCCCAAAGAAGTTAGCTGGAGGTGGACTTGAATCTTTGGCATCTTTTGTGATCTTTCACCCAGCCAGGATAAGGAGACCAACCTGTGGGACCTTCAATGCAGTTCCACTGATGGTCAGGGATTGGGTCAGGGATTTCACTCAAGAATATTTGAATTTGGAACCCTTGGAAGTGAATTTCTGAACCTTAGTTGCATTTAATCTATGTTTCTGAGGTCCTGCATGAAGATTTCAGTAATAAAAACAAACCACTGAGGGGCCAAGGAGAAATATTTTGAATATATCTTCTAAATTATTCTGTTATACCTTCTAAGTTATTTATTTATATTAATGTCTGTCTCCCCCTCTAGACTGTAAGCTCTTGATGGCAGGGAATGTGTCAGTTTATTTTTATATTGTACTCTCCCAAGCACTGTACTAAACGTACAAGCATTTAGTACAGTGCTCAATAAAAGGGAAGGGATAATTTATCTAAAAAGAGAAGGGATAATTCATCTTTTAGACTGTGAGCCCACTGTTGGGTAGGGACTGTCTCTATATGTTGCCAATTTGTATTTCCCAAGCGCTTAGTACAGTGCTCTGCACATAGTAACTGCTCAATAAATACGATTGATTGATTGATCTAAAAAGGGAAGGGACTATTTTCTTGGAATGAAGCAGGCAATTGCATGACTCCCAAAGAAGCCTCTGAGCATTCAATCTCCCCTCCTAGAAGTGAATGCCAGAGGACCTCTCCCTAAGAGGAGAATCGTTTCCTCTCCCTATTAATATTTTTCAAATTAGTTCAACTCTATATCCTCTCACGAATGGCTAGAGCAATGTGCAACCCGATTTGAGGGGGAAAAAAAAATATCCATCCGCAGCGGAATGTACTTTTTAGCCTTTAGTATTTCCTTTTATTGCTGGAATTCTCAGCTGGTAATGCATTTAAAGAATTCCCCTTTCCCAGGCTGCCCTTAGGTGATTTGTTCCCCGCCCCCTTCCCCCAACGGACACACACACTCTCTCTCTCTCTCCCTCTGTCTCTTCTGGTTGGTTGTAGAAGAAGCCAGCCGTGCAAACCTGAATGAGATGCAGCAAAACAACTTTGATCATCATCATCATCAATCGTATTTATTGAGCACTTACTGTGTGCAGAGCACTGTACTAAGCGCTTGGGAAGTACAAGTTGGCAACATATAGAGACAGTCCCTACCCAACAGTGGGCTCACAGTCTAAAAGGGGGAGACAGAGAACAAAACCAAACATACCAACAGGATAAAATAAATAGAATAGATATGACTTTACTGGCTAATGCTAGAGGTGAGCACCGTTAAAGTTCCTTTCAAAGACGAGCTCCCTGGGCCCAGCTTGGCCTGTTTCTCCTTGGCTGCAGACAGAGCTGGGTGGAGAGGCTGAGCCAGAGACAGCCCATTAAAGCCAGTACGATTTGCTCCCCCATTTTCCAGTTACGTGATGAGAATACATGCCCTTCAGGGCAGCATCCATATTCATCTGACAGGTTCAGGACTAGGATCTTGGTCTACCAACTCTGTACTTTTCTACAATGCTCTCCACACAGAAAGTGCTCAATAAATAGCACTGATTACCTGGCCCACGCCAAAGAGGCAGAGTGACGGCATGGATCTCTCCCCCTTTTAGACTGTGAGCCCACTGCGGGGTAGGGACTGTCTCTATATGTTACCAACTTGTACTTCCCAAGCGCTTAGTACAGTGCTCTGCACACAGTAAGGGCTCAATAAATACGATTGATGATGATGATCTGGAGTGTATCCACAACAGTCAACAAATACCGCAAGAAATCAATCCATCAGTGGTATTTGAGCTCTTACTGTGTGCAAAGCATGGGAGTAAGCACTTAGGAAAGTACAATGCAATAGAGTTGATAGCCATGATCCCTGCTCACAAGGAGATTATAGCCCAGGAGGGGAGACAGACCATTAAGTAGCATGGCCTAGCGGGATAGAAAGGGGTCTGGGAGTAGGAAGGTCATGGGTTCTAATCCCGGCTCTGCCACTTGTCTGCCGTGTGGCCTTGTGCAAGTCACTCCGCTCCTCTGTGCCTCAGTGACCTCATCTGTAAAATGGAGATTAAGACTGTGAACCCCATGAGGGACAGGGACTGTGTCCAACCCAATTTCCTTGTATCCACTCCAGCGCTTAGTACGATGCCTGGCACATAGTAGACACTTAAATACCACAATTATTATAATTAATTTTGGATAGGGGAAGTAGTAGAGTATAGGATGTGGGCATTAAGTACTGTGGGGCTGGGGTATCACAGAGCTTATGGGGTACAGGGACAAGAGCATAGTCAATGTGTGGGGGGGGCAGATAGGGGAAATGAGGGCTTAGTTGAGGATTCACAAGCCTATCAACCTGTAGCCATGAAACAAAACACCTGACAGCAGAGTTTTATTTTTCTTCGCTATCGTCATTACAGATAGATGGACCAGGGACAAAGCCATCATTTTACAAGACAGGTTTATACCACAGGCTCTATTCCGGGGCATTTAAGGTCCGATGGGCTGATCTCTAGTTCCTAATTAGAAAGGCATTTCCACGGGTACTATAAATCGGCCGTTATCAGAGCCTTCTCTGACTCCAAAGGAGTGAATGTAGAACTCCACGGTGGGGTCTAGTGGCCAATAGTTCCCGGATGGGCTTCATTATTTCCCATTAACTTCTCTTTCCTTGTGGTCCTGAGCTAGTCATGTAACCTGTTAGGGGCCATGAGCCCGACAGCCACGGTCACGGGGCAGGCCGAAAAACCAAGTCAAGGGAAGCCCAGTCATCATCACCCAGAAGGCCTGAGCTTTTATGGAAAAGCATCCTCAAAGGGCTGGGATTCCCAGTTTGTTCCCATGTGCCCTCTCCAGTATCCTTAGCTGCTGGGAAGATTCCTCGTGCATGGGTTACTTGGGCGACATCCCTATGCCCCCAAAATGCTGTTGAATGGGATCAGCTTCAGTGGTGGGCTAGAGGAAGAATCAGAGCAGACCCTTGGACAATTGCTAAGACCTGCTTCTTAAAAACGCATTCTTTCAACAGCCTAAAGGAGCAATAAACAACAGCAATAAGTAATTTGTACTCTTAGTGGTGTTTTAAGAGCCAATTAGCCAGATTCTCCAAGCAATAAGCTACTCCAGGGGAGTCAAATGAGGCACATTTGAAAGTGGAATTCACTCTTGGAGACTGCGACGATGCAATTCGATAGATGATCAGCTGCATTTTGAATGTCCGCTGTGTACAGAGCATCCAATTGGGAAGATATAAATCAAAGCAAGATGGCCTACTGGAAAGAGCGTGGCCCTGGGAGTCGGGAGACCTGGGTTCTAATCCCTGCTCCACCACTTTCCTGCTTTGTGACACTGGGTAAGTCACGTGACTTCTCTGGGCCTCAGTATTCTCATCTGTAAAATGGGGATTAAATATCTACTCTCCCTTCCCGTTAGACCGTGAGCTCGATGTGGGACAGGGACTGTGTCTGATCTGATCCCTAGCCCAGCTGCGTAGCACAGTGCTTGGCACATATTAAGCACTTAACAAATCCCCTAAGAGTTAACGGGAAGCAAGGAAGGAACAGATGATGCAAAACAAAGTAAGCAATTAAACAAACTAATGAATGAGTGAATAATAAACAGATACTGTACACATGCAAATTATGGCTTCAATGCACTGCCCTCTACTCTGACTTATTCCCCAATTAGCTCATTACTCAGGAGAATGGAGCTCCCTGAAACATCCCCACAAATGCAAATTGTTTAGAGGGCCCTTGAGGTTTCTCCTAGTTTTATAATTCCACCACATGGAGATTTATCTTCAAAGCTCAAGTGAAATGAATGATAATGAGTCACATTCTCCCAGTCATAAACTACTCCCAGGCAGAAAGACAGGTGCTGTTGGAAACTGTGGTTAACTCTTTCAGGTCTATAAGGTACAATCTAATCTTCTCAAGTGGACATTTGTATAACCCTATAAGGTTTATTTGAAAATCAACCAGGCAGACAAGAGTGAAGTGTGGATATGAGGAGAGTGGGGGGCTGAGAAAGTAGTCAAGGCAGGATTTGACAATTACCAACTGGGGTGTTTCCCATTCAAATGGATCAGTCGTATTTATTGAGTGCTTACTGTGTGCAGAGCACTGTACTAAGTGCTTGGAAGAGTAAAATTTACAGAGGCATTCCCTGCCCACAGTGAGCTTACAGTCTAGAGGGGGAAATCAGCTGGACAGGCTAGCTACAAACCGTAAAGTAAGCACTGAGCAGCTCCTTCTGGGGTTCTAAAACTATACCGGGTGCTTAGAAGTCAGCATAGACAGCTCCTTTTTTGGTGGTATTTCTTAAGTGCTTACAATAATAATAATAATAATAGTATTTGTTAAATGCTTAACATGTGCCAGGCACTGTATTAAGAGCTGCGGTGGATATGAGCAAATCATTCATTCAATCGTGCTTAGTAGAGAGAGCACTGTACTAAGTGCTTGGAAAGTACAATTCAGCAACAGAGACAATCCCTAAACAGTCCCTGTCCCACATAGGGCTCACAGTCTCGATCCCCATTTTACAGATGAAGTACCTGAGGCACAGAGAAGTAAAATGACTTACCCAAGGTGACAGAGCAGAGAAAGGGGGGAGCCGGGATTAGAACCCAGGTCTTTCCAACTCCCAATCAATCATATCTATTGAGCACTTACTGTGTGCAGAGCACTGTACTAAGCGCTTGGGAAGTACAAGTTGGCAACATATAGAGACAGTCCCTACCCAACAGTGGGCTCACAGTCTAAAAGGGGGAGACAGAGAACAAAACCAAACATAATAATAATAATAAATAGAATGTGCTCTATTTGCCAGACACTATACTAAGAGCTAGGGGAGATATAAGCTAATCAGGTTGGACACAGTCCATGTCCTGTGTGGGGCTCACAATATTAATCCCCATTTTACAGATGAGGTAACTGAAGCACAAAGAAGTTAAGGGCAGAGCAGACAAGTGGCAGAGACAGAATTAGAATCCAGGTCCTTCTGACTCCAGGGTCTGTGCTCTATGCACTAGACCACACTGCTTCTCCCTCTGGGCAGGGATTGCATCTATCATCTCTTCTGTCTTGTTCTTTCCCGACTGCTTAGTACAGTGCTCTGCCCACAGTACCTGCTCAATGAACACCATTGATTGATGTCTGAAATATTCCATCCTGTAACAGATTTCACTTTTACTTCAATCATTGGTATTTATTGAGTGCTTCAGTATGAGCAGAGTAGACTGCAAACTCCTCCTGGTAGACAGGCTCCCTGCCCACAAGAATTTCCAAACTCAAATTGGGAAAAGCTAGTTTCATGGGGTGGTTTTTGTCCATCAGAGTCCAGACAGGCCTTAAACCTGTAGTCTTAAGAGAGATGCAAGGCTTTATCCAGAATAAATCCACAAATCCAGGAATATTTATTTTCAGAGATTTTTTTTTTACCTGAGAGCATGTATATCCCAATGGGATGAAAAAAATCACTTTTTAGGATTTTTTCCTTTTTTCACGACTAATGAAATATGTTCCTTTCACACTCATAGACAGGAACTTTCATTTTGGCAGGTTCTATCAGGGCCCCTTTACCCTTCTGATCCCACTAAAACTAATCGTATTAATGATAGCAATTTATTAGGTGCTTGCTATGTGCCCAAGTACAGGATAGATGCAAGGTGATGAGATCAGACCCAATCTCTGTCATCATCATTATCATCAATCGTATTTATTGAGCACTTACTATGTGCAGAGCACTGTACTAAGCGCTTGGGAAGTACAAATTGGCAACATATAGAGACAGTCCCTACCCAACAGTGGGCCCAGGACTCACAATCTATTTCATCCCCATTTTACCACCGGGGAAACTGAGGCCCAGGGAGGTTATGTGACTTGTCCGAGATCGCCCAGTAGCCAGTGGGAGACCCGGGACTCAAATGAGGGTCTCTCGACTTCCAGCCCTGTGCTTCTTACACTTCCTTCTTCCCCTTTCTTACTACTTGCTCTCTCCAACTTTTTCCTCTCCTCTGACTCCTTCTCTGCCTTCAGTGTTACCCAAGTTTCCCCTTCAGTAAAAATGTAGAAATGTTTTCAACTCACCACACCAGATCCACCTCCCTTTTCTGTCAAAACTCTAAAAAACAGGTTGCGAACAGCTGTTGTCTCCATTTTCTCCAACTCTTTCCCCCCTTAACCTGGATTGGAGAGCAAACGGTTTCCCACACTTGCCCGCTCAAATTTAATGGCTTAGTGGAAAGAGCCCGGGTTTAGGAGTCGGAGGTTGTGGGTTCCAATCCCCACTACGCCATTTGTTTGCTGTGTGACCTTGGGCAAGTCACTTAACTTCTCTGTGCTGTAGTTCTCTCATCTGTAAAATGGGGATTAAGACTGGGAGCCCCACATGGGACAACCTGATTACCTTGTATCTACCCCAGTGCTTAGAACAGGGTTTGGCACAAAGTGGGGGCTTAACAAATACCATTATTATTATTATTACTATTAATTTTTCACATGAGTCCTTTTTGGCTCCACCCTATGGTCGCTGCTTTCAATCTAATTAAACAGCGAGGCCCTTAGGGTGGCTGAGGAAAGGCAGCTGTGTAGAGTTGGAGAGGCAGGAGCTAGAAGGGAGAGTAGGAGACCA
Source organism: Tachyglossus aculeatus (assembly GCF_015852505.1). Taxonomy (NCBI): domain Eukaryota; kingdom Metazoa; phylum Chordata; class Mammalia; order Monotremata; family Tachyglossidae; genus Tachyglossus; species Tachyglossus aculeatus. The sequence continues at coordinate 7,399,177 of NC_052085.1, forward strand.
CTGGGATTTATGCATGAGAAGCAGTGTGGTTTAGTGGGAAGAACACGGGTTTGGGAGTCAGAGGACATGGGTTCTAATCCTGGCTCTGCCACTTGTCTGCTGTGTGACCTGGGCAAGTCACTTCACTTCTCTGTGCCTCAGTTCCCTCATCTGTAATATGTGGAATAAGACTGTGAGCCCCACGTGGGACAACCTGATTACCTTGTATCTACCCCGGCACTTTGAACAATGCTTAGCACACAGTAAGTGCTTAACAAATACCATCATTATTATTATTTGTGGCAGGCAGAGGGGTCACGTGGAAAGAGCCCAGAGGACCTGGGTTCGAATCTCAGATCTGCCACCGTCCTGGACTTTGGCTAATTCACTTCACTTTTCTGGGCCCCAGCTTCCTTACCTGTAAAATGGGGAGTCAGTACCTGTTCTCCTTTCTACTTAACAATAATAATAATAATGATGGCTCAATCCATGTGGGACAAGGACTGTCTGCCTATCTTGTATCCATCCCATTGTTTAATATAGTCAGTCAATTGTATTTATTGAGCATTTACTGTGTGCAGAGCACTCTACTAATGGCTTAGGAGAGTAAATAAATAACAATGGTATTTGTTAAGTGCTTACTGTGTACCAAGCACTGTTCTAAGTGCTGGACAGACACATTCTCTGCCCACACAAGCTTACAGTCTAGAGGTTCTTGGCAAATAGGAAGCCCTTAGATATCCTATTTATTAATTTTGGATCAGTGATTTTTAAGCCTTCAGTTTTAAGTGTGCCCACCCTTACTGAGAATGTCTTTTTGAGGGGAGGAGGCATCCAGACACTAGCAGCCCTGTATGTGTGAACTGAGAGAGAGAGAGAGACTGATATACTTTTAGACTGTGAGCCCTTTTAGGCTGTGAGCCCACTGTTGGGTACGGACTGTCTCTATATGTTGCAAACTTGTACTTCCCAAGCTCTTAGTACAGTGCTCTGCACACAGTAAGCGCTCAATAAATACGATTGATGATTGATGATACAAACACACACACAAACACACATATGCAGGCATGCACAAGCAAGGGCTGGGGAAGAGGTTTCTTTCGTATGCACCAGGGCTTGGAAATGGTGCCTTCCCATCCCTTTCACCTTCCTTAGTTTTTTAAATCAAGTAGGGGTGGGAAGGGGAACAGAAGGGGGAAGAAGAAATGAGGTAAGATATAAGGAATAGCAATGTCCATAGGGAGAATTAACACTCTGAATTCTTCTTCCTTGTCAGCAGGTCAGCGGGTCAGGGAAGGAAGAGTGAGGGGAGGGGACAAAACTGGGCTCTGTCTTCTGAAACTGTCTCCTAACCTTCCTCGGCTGGCCCACATTGTGCGAGGTCTTGTTTCATTGTGACTTTTAAGAGTTTTATCCATCACCTGCTTATGGTTATTCTATTTCGACTTACAAAATTTTCCACCAACTCAAATCTCATTGGATAACGTGCTTCCTAGCTAATTTAACCGAATGGAGGGTCAGCACTGAACTGTGTCACTGATGGAGTGGTGTTTAGCAAGATCAAGAGTCGGCTGGTACACGTCCTCCATCTCCTACACACAATTGGGTGTGTGTGTGTGTATGTAGGAGAGCCATAAATATCACTATAGAGACGAAGGTAGCTATCTATAAACATCCATACATCTATTTGTTCTGTTCCTGTACATTACATTTACAACACGCACAAAATAAAATGAATCAGATTTAAATCATTCAGTTTAGTGCCTCCCACACGGGTTCTCTGTTACATTTAGGCGAATCTTGTTCAGTCAGTTTCTGAATCTAATTCCCGGGAGGAGATTTATAATAATGGCATTTATTAAGTGCTTACTATGTGCAGAGCACTGTTCTAAGCACTGAGGAGATTTACCCTAATATCCACAGTGTTTTTCTTGGTTCACCATCAGCACATTTTATTCCTTCTCATCCAATCCCAAATGACTCAAAACATCTTCTCGTTTTCTTAAAATATTTATCTTGGACCAGATTCCCCTATTTTCTCGACTCATCTTATCTTGCTTCAAGCAGAGAGCTCCCTTTGATGTCAATAGTAAACTAGACCCTTGGAAAGCTCTGTGGGGGCAGTGAGAAGACAAGCAAGATACCTAATTAGATCATTCCTAGATATCTTAGACTTTCAGTTCCTTTAAACTTAACCCCATCCTGGTCTTCAAACCTTTAATCACCTTTGCTTTGGTTTTCCTTGCCTTTGAAATCAGCAGCGCGTGACTGTGATCCTACAGCCTAGTTACAGCTGTTCCTCACTACCTTTCCCTTATACGCTAATAACAACAATAACTATGGTATTTGTTAAGTGCTTACTATGGGCCCGGCACTGTACTGCTCACTGAGGGAGATACAAGCAAATCGGGTTGGACATAACCCCCGTCCCAGGTGGGGCTCACAATCTCAATCCCCATTTTACAGATGAGGGCACTGAGGTCCAGAGAAGTAAAGTGGCTTGCTCAGGTCACACGGCAGACAAGTCGCAGAGCCGGGATTAGAACCCAGGACCTTCCGATTCCCAAGCCTGTACTCTATCCACTACAGCCTGGATTGCTTCTCTACAATGAAAATGAACAATCACTAGTATTAATTGAACACCTTCTGCATGGAGAGCAGTGTACTCAGCACTTGGGAGAGCACAATGGAGTTTATTAGGCACAGGCCCTCTTTTTGAGGAGCTTACAATGTAGCAGGGGAAATGATGTCCTAAAATCATGGCATTATAAACTTGTATTAGGCTATAAACTCCTTAAGATCAAACACCAAATCCTTTAACTCAACCGTACTCACTGAGTGCTTACTGTGTGCAAAGAAAGCACTGTACTAATCCTGAATTTCCTCTGTAAACCTTCAGCCTTAGTACCTGTCTCCATTCCCACAAGTCCTTACATTAATCCCCTGTCATGACAATAAATGTTACTAATTCCAAACTGCCACATCCTTTTCGGGGTGTCATATCTCCTGGGCAGCCGTGAACTCTGTGTGGGACGGGGCCGTGTTGGTTCTGCTTGCCCTGAGCGCTCAATAAATATCTTCATTATTTCATGTGTGACACAAGGTTAGATGTCGGGGTGGGGGGAAGCGAAGTGATGGCTGAGAAAGTGGGGTCAATGCTGAACAAGCTTCTCTGACTAAAACCTACTCATGTGCACGGTGTTTGGTGACAGTCTATATCCAGCCAAGAATGCTCATTGCCTTTTTGGACAGAAGAACCCATGCTGATTTTTAGACTGTGAGCCCGCTGTTGGGTAGGGACTGTCTCTATATGTTGCCAACTTGTACTTCCCAAGCGCTTAGTACAGTGCTCTGCACACAGTAAGCGCTCAATAAATACGATTGATTGATTGATTAGCCCAACACCAGACCCACTGGGTGGGGTGGACCAAACCAGGCTTCCAGAAATTGGTGACATACCATGTGCTTAGGGGAAAGGCAGAGAGAGCAAGTTAGCCAACTGGCCACTACTGCTTCCCCCTCTCCAGAAAAATGCAGGTCATAAGCCACCACAAAAATGCCCAAGTGCCTTCTGTGGTGTCTAACCCTCTTAGCAGACATTTTTCTATTTATTCCGGTAAACGCAGGGTAGGCTGAAGTGAGTAGAGGCTGGAAGACTGCTTGATAGTCAGCTCCTAGAAGGCAGGCACTGTCTTTTTGATTGTACACCCCAAGCATCTAGTACTCTGCATACAGTATCAATCAATCATATTTACAGAGCACTTACACTGCACAGAGCACTGTACTAAGTGCTTGGGTGAGTACAATAGAACAGAGTTGGCAGACATGCTCCCTGCCTACAAGGAACTTGCAGTCTTCAGGGTGATGACAGGGACTCAAATTATTTTCAATAAATAAATGCATGATCAGCGTGACTTTTTATTTAGAACGAATAGGTGAGATGGGAGTCAAATCTGCACAGGGGGGTAGTTAAATAGCGAACCATGTAAAGATTTTCCAAAACACTTCTTTATAATCCTGTTAACCTTGACCAAACTTCATTTTATACGCAAGGCACAAAACAATCTTCCTCCAATAGCTCAAGATAACAGAGAAAGTAAATCCGTTGCCTATTTAAACCCTGAGAACAGATGATGCCTTTTAAAAGCACTTGTCCACTTGTTCAACATAGCAAGCATGCTTCATAGATGCTTTTAGACTGTGAGCCCACTATCGGGTAGGGACTGTCTCTATGTGATGCCAATTTGTACTTCCCAAGCGCTTAGTACAGTGCTCTGCACATAGTAAGCGCTCAATAAATACGATTGATTGATTGATTGATTGATAGATGGTCTCTGGGTGATTCTACGAATGTTTGCCAAGCTTTGCAATTACTCTGGCGTAGATGCAGCCTTGGTTTCTTTGTGTAAGGTCCTAACTGTGTCTCTGAGAGCTGATCGTTCTAAATATCAGTGAAGGCTCTAACAAATGGATTATGGCACTTTGATCCAACTTCCATTTTAAAGAAAACCCAGTGGTCAAATACATAAAGCAAAGGAGGCTCATATCAGGAAGTCTGAGAGTTTAACTTATGAACCCAGTCTCCAACGTAGAGTTGCTGGGATCTTGGATCATGTCCACTTCTTCTCTTTGATGACTTTAGTGCTTCTACATTTGAGTTTCTTCTCCTAACCTATTTTACAAGAAACACGTTTTCGCCAGAGCCCCTAGTCGGCTCTTTCCTTCCTTTTTTTAAAAGAATATGCGGAAAGCCCTTACTATGGGCCACGGACTACTAAGCACTGGGGTATATACAAGGTAATCAAGTTGAACACAGTCCCTGTCCCCCATGGGGCTCAAAGTCTGAGTCAGAGGGAGGAGGACTGAATCCCCATTTTACAGATCAGGTAACTGAGATCCTGAGAAATGATTTGCCCAAGTTGGCAGAGCCAGGATTAGAACCCCGGTCCTCTGACTCTCTGATCCATATGCTCTTTCCACTAGTTCTCACTGTTTCCTTCATATCTCTTTTTCAGAGTCCATGGAAGAATGGCCTTTTCTGACTACAGTCCAGCCTAGATTTTTCCAACATCCCCAAACAAATATGAGTGGTCTTGCATATGATGGGAATGGTTAGCATTTTTTGAACCGATTTCAAAATACTTCAATTGTCTGGAAGCTACAGTATGCCCTTTGGGAAAATGATTTTTTGTTCAGCTAAAAACTTTGATTGGAAAATACATTTGCCTAGGGAAGCATATTTTATTCTCCTCGGATTCTCTTCAAAACTGAATATGGGCCAAGTTCTCCTGGGAACGTGGCTAAAGGAAGATCTCAGCACCAGCATTTTAGCTGGGCCATACACACCCGGATCCTTGTCCTAATATTCTCTTCCCACCGCTTAGTACGGTACCATAAATGAATTGGGATAATAATAATAATAATGATGATGGCATTTATTAAGCGCTTACTATGTGCAAAGCACTGTTCCAAGCGCTGGGGAAGTTACAAGGTGATCAGGTTGTCCCACGGGGCGCTCACAGTCTTAATCCTCATTTTACAGATGAGGTAACTGAGGCCCAGAGAAGTTAAATGGCTTGCCCAAAGTCACACAGCTAAGTGGGGGAGCCGGGATTTGAACCCATGACCTCTGACTCCAAAGCCCAAGCTCTTTCCACTGAGCCACGGACTGTCAAGAGTTTCAACTCTGAACTTGAATGAAAGAGAGTCGGGGGGGGGGGGGGGGGGGGGGGGGGGGGTGTGTGTGTGTGTGTGTGTGTGTGTGTGTGTGTGTGTGTGTGTGTGTGTGTGTGTGTGTGTGTGTGTGTGTGTGTGTGTGTGTGTGTGTGTGTGTGTGTGTGTATAAAACCTTTCCAATGAGATTGCTGGATCTGTCAACAATTTGGTGAAACGGAGAGACGTGGCTGCTTATTTTTGATTAATACTAACAATGATAATGATGATGATTTTGCTATGTGTTGGGAGAATTAAGTATCTGCCTTTTATCTAATAATGATAAGTATTATTATTGTGGTATTTGTTAAATGCTTACTTTGTACCAAGCCCTGTGCTAAGCACAGGGTAGATACAAGAAAAAAAGATCAGACATGTGTCTTTCCCACATGCCAGTCATTGCCAAAGGCTAAACACGTGTCTCCCATTTTCATTATCTGCATTGTTCTCTTTAATGGGTTCGCATTAAAGTATTGTGGAGAGGACGAAGGTTTTAGAAATACTGAGAATACTGAATTAGAACCCAGGTCTCTTGTTCTTTCCACTAGGCTCTTTCCAATCACTAACAAGAATGCTCTTCTCCTGAGGGCTCATTCGGAGGAAAAAGGATTTCAGTCAACCAATCAGTGGTATTTACTGAGCACTTTCTATGTACAGAGCACTCTACTAAGCACTGGGGAGGGTACAAGGAAGCAGCACGTTGTGGCAGATAGAGTGTGAACCTGGGAGCCAGAAAGACCTGGGTTCTAAACCCAGCTCCACCACACGCCTGCTGTGTGACCTTGGGCAAGTCAAGTGACTTCTCTTTGCCTCAGTTTCCAAATCTGTAAAATGGGGATTAAGACTGGGAGCCCCATGTGGGACAGGGACTTTACCCAACCTGATTAGCTCGTATTTACCCCTTTGCTTAGAACAGCGCTTTATTCGTTTATTCAATCAGATTTGTTGAGCGCTTACTGTGTGCAGAGCACTGTACTAAGCGCTTGGGAAGTACAAGTCGGCAACATATAGAGACGGTCCCTACCCAACAACTGGCTCACAGTCTAGAAAGGAGAGACAGACAACAAAACAAAACATGTAGACAGGTGACAAAAGATGTAGACAGGTGAATAATTTTGGTATTTGTTAAGCGCTTACTACGTGCAAAGCACTGTTCTAAACGCTGAGGAGGATAGAAAGTGATCAGGTTGGCCCATGTGGGGCTCACAATCTTAATCCCCACTTCACAGATGAGGTAACAGGCACAGAGAAGTTAAGTGACTTGCCAAAGTCACACAGCTGACAAGCGGCAGAGCTGGGATTTGAACCCATGACCTCTGTCTCCCAAGCCCATGTTCTTTCCACTGAGGCATACAACAAAGTTAGCAGGCAGATTCCCTGCCCACAACAAGCTTAAGCGTGGACTTCAGAGAAAACCCTGAGAAACGTCTGGTGTATAGACCAAAAAGTTTTTATTCCCTTAAAGTTTTAAGACCCTGAGTGGGAAGCAGGTAATCGTCCTGGAAATGCAGGTGATCCGTCAATTAATCAATCAGCAGTATTTATTGAGAGCTTACTGTCGAGCATGGTACTAAGTGCCTGGAAGGTGATCATCTCCAAATCACCACTACCAAATTGAGTCCATAATTCACTGGTCTCTTTCATTCCCATTCTCCATCCTGCATACCAAATGGAAATGAAAAACTTTAATTATCTGCATTATTCTTCTTAATGGGTGCCCACTAGAGTACTGTGGAGATGATGAAGGTTTTAGAAATATTGAGATCTATCATTTCTTAATAAGGGAGAAGATGGCACTCATTGCAATATCGGTTAATTACTGCGTTTCACAGCGCTGTGACTCAGAGGTTAATCATACGGAAAAATGATAAAGCCGGAGAAAGAAACAGCTGATTGCTAACGCAAAACAAGGAGGAAACTTTGCATTTGTATAACACAATTTCACAAGGCTCCTAGACCTGCACAGTTATCTACTGTGGCCGAGTTTGGCTAATCAGTCTGAGGAAATTCACTTGTTAGAGCTGTTAACCTCTCAGGCCAAAGAGGTGCCTCGAAGTTACAGCCCAGCTCAGATCACTAATGCTAATCATTGCCAAAGGCTAAACATATTCACCAGGGGCTCCTGTCCACCAACTTGATTTTTTTATTCAGAAGTAACAATAATAATGACGGTGCTTACTATGTGCCAAGCACTGTTCTAAGTGCTGGGGAGACACAAGGTAATCAGGTTGTCCCACATGGGGCTCACAATCTCAATCCCCGTTTTACAGATGAGGTAACTGAGGTCCAGAGAAGTGAAGTGACTTGCCCAAAGTCACTCAGCACACAAGTGGGGGAGCCGGGATTAGAACCCATGACCTCTGACTCCCAAGCCTGTGCTCTTTCCAATCAATCAATCAATCGTATTTATTGAGCGCTTACTGTGTGCAGAGCACTGTACTAAACGCTTGGGAAGTAAAAGTTGGCAACATATAGAGACAGTCCCTGCCCAACAGTGGGCTCACAGTCTAAAAGTCACAGTCTTTCCACGGAGCCACGCTGCTGTTACTTTCTGATGTTCATTCATTCAATCGTATTTATTGAGAGCTTACTGTGTACAGAGCACTGTAATAAGCACTTGATGTTCCTCCCGGGGGTTATCTTTCCCCCTGCTCTTTTTTTTGTTTGAAATGGTATTTGTTAAGTGCTTCCTATTTATCATGCACTGTTCTAAACGTTGGGGTAGATACACATTTATAAGGTTGGATCCAGTCCCTGTCCCACAGGCGTCTCACAGGCTAAGCAGGTGGGAGTAGGATTTACTCCCCATTTTAGAATTGAGAAAACTGAGGCACAGAGGAGTTGAGTGACTTGTCCAAGGTCACTCAGCAAGCAGTTAGTCGAGTTAGGATTAGAACCCAGGTCCTCTCACTCCCAGGCCCGTGCTCTTTCCACTAAGCCACACTGCTTCACCCCCTGTGTCCATGCCTCCCTAACTGTAGTATTTGGTAAGAGGTTTACTATGTGCTAAGCACCGAGGGTAGATACGAGATAATGAGGATGGACAAAGTCCCATCCCACTTGGGGCTCACAGGAGGGAAAACAGGTATTGAATCCCCATTATACAGGTGAGGGAACTGAAGCACAGAAAAGCTAAACGACTTGCCTGAGGTCACACAGCAAGCAGGTGGCCGAGCAGGAATTAGAACCCAGGCCCTTCCTCCTGTATTTCCCCCATCTAGCTCCCTCATCTCTTCCCATCCAGCCTCTGCATATCAGTGAGACACATCACTGGGTTGGCATTTGACGGGGAGAAATTCCCAAACCCTCCAAAGATTATTCTGAGAGCGGGGAATACAACAGCCTGTTTCCTTAAAGGAGTTGTCAGCGATGGGTCTGTAATACATTCATAAACTGCCTTGAGACTGACAAAATGGAATATTTACTCTGTCGCGCGTTCTTCTCTTTTTCCCTCCCACTTTTGGCCTCTCACACCTACGCTCACTCAGTTCAGTCAGTCAAAAAGAATTCGGGTACGCAGCCGCCTTCTCGGAGGAGGGTGGTTTTTTTTCGGAGGAGAATGTGCCCACGGGAAGTCATTCATTCAGATTTATTAAGAAATTTATACATGGCCTCCAGCTGGGGCACTGCCAATAGCTTGGCAGTCTTCTCTGGGGAATATCATACCCCAGTGGAAGATGCAACAACGGAAGCGTACTGGGGTCAGGAGGTTTTCTGTATTTGTCCCAGAAAGCCGGTATCAGAGCAAACATTTCAGGCTTCTGCCCTCTGCCCCTGGTGAACAATCAGGTGCCAAGGTGAATGTAAGCTGATGAAAGACAGGTGGAAGGAGTGTGGGAGTTAGGAGACCTGGTTTTTAATCCCCACTCCACCACCTGCCTGCTGTGTGACTCTGAGCAATTCACTTGACTTCTCTGGGCCTTAGTTTTCTCATTGTAAATCAGGGATTCAAGACCTGTCTTCCCCCTCCCCCTTAGACTGAGAGCCCCTCATGGGACAGGGATAGGGATAATAATGATAGCATTTATTAAGCGCTTAATATGTGCAGTTAGACCTTGAAGAATGGAAAAGCGACCAGACCAAAATCCACCCCCAAATGGGCACTCTTCTTAGATAATAATAATAATAATGATGGCATTTATTAAGCGCTTACTATGTGCAAAGCACTGTTCTAAGCGCTGGGGAGGTTACAAGGTGATCAGGTTGTCCCACAGGGGGCTCACAGTCTTAATCCCCATTTTACAGATGAGGGAACTGAGGCCCAGAAGTTAAGTGACTTGCCCAAAGTCACACAGCTGGGATTTGAACCCATGACCCCTGACTCCAAAGCCGGGGCTCTTTCCACTGAGCCACGCTGCTTCTTTAGATACCTCTAAATCTACCAAAGGGGCACTCTTCTGAGTAGATACCCCTAAATCTACCAAAGGGGTACTCTTCTGAGTAGATATTCCTAAATCTATCCCCAAAGGGGCTCTCTTCGGATTAGATACCCCTTAATAATGACGGCATTTGTTACTGTGTTTGAAGCACTGTTCCAAGCGCTGGAGGCTCTTCCTAAAACAAACGGGGCGCTTAGTAAAAGCTACGGGGCTTCAGGGAGACCCCGGTTATTTTCATCTTCAAGAAGACCGACTGCAGAGGATCACAGGATCTCACTGCCCTCCATCAGGGGCCAAAAAACCTAGGCAGAGTCCTCCTCCACGGTCTAACCAAGAGCCACCAGCAACCAGGGGCGGTCACGATTGTACTATGGCTTCATACCACAGAGGGGCGCAACAGACACGCTCTTTGTTGCAAGATCATCATCATCATCAATCGTATTTATTGAGCGCTTACTGTGTGCAGGGCACCGTACTAAGCGCTTAGGAAGTACAAGTTGGCAACATATAGAGACAGTCCCTACCCAACAGTGGGCTCACAGTCTAAAAGGGGGAGACAAAACCAAACATACTAACAAAATAAAATAGAATAGATATGTACAAGTAAAATAGAGTAATAAATATGTACAAACATATATACAAGATAGATCCAGGGACAGAGATCAGAACCTGTTCACACCTACATCCACTTAAAAGACAACTGATAATAATAATAATAATAATAATAATAATAATAATAATGATGGCATTTGTTAAGCGCTTACTATGTGCAGAGCACTGTTCTAAGCGCTGGGGGGATACAAGGTGATCAAGTTGCCCCACGTGGGCTCACAATCTTTTAATACCCATTTTACAGATGAGGTAACTGAGGCTCAGAGAAGTTAAGTGACTTGCCTAAGGTCACACAGCAGACATGTGGCGGAGTTGGGATTTGAACCCATGACCTCTGACTCCAAAGCCCGGGCTCTTTCCACTGAGAAGCACTTCCTGTGTGCCATGCACTGTACTAAGCGCTGGGGTAGAAACAAGCTGATCGGGTTGGACACAGTCCCCATCATTCATTCATTCAATCGTATTTATTGAGCGCTTACTGTGTGCAGAGCACTGTACGAAGCGCTTGGGAAGTACAAATCAGCAGCATATAGAGACAGTCCCTACCCAACAGTGGGCTCACAGTCTAGAAGGGGGAGACTATTCTATTTATTTTGTTAATGAAGTGCATCTAGCTTTACTTCTATTTCATTCATTCTTTCAATCGTATTTATTGAGCGCTTACTGGGTGCAGAGCACTGTACTAAGCGCTTGGGAAGTACAAGTCGGCAACATCTAGAGATGGTCCCTACCCAACAGCGCGCTCACAGTCTAGAAGGGGGAGGCAGAGAACCAAATGTAGACAGCTCACAGTTTCAATCCCCATTTCACCGATTTAGGCACAGAGATGTGAAGTGACTTGCCCAAGGCCACACAGCAGACAAGCGGCAGGGCCATTCGTTCGTATTTTCCGAGCGCTTACTGCGTGCAGAGCATTTTACGAAGGGCTTGGGAGAGTACGACATCACCGCCGCACATACAGGGCCCCGTCCCCCACCTGTCCCCCGGCCCCAGGGACAACACCAGTAGACCCGATTTAGCACCCCCCAAAATGTCTAGGCTATCCTGAAAAGTTACCGTGCTCCTAAGATGATTCCATCTGGATCTGGCAGACACTTAACACCTCTGGGCCTCAGTTCCCTCATCTGTAAAACGGGGATGAAGACTGTGAGCCCCGCGTGGGACAACCTGATTACTTAGAACAGTGCTTGGCACAGAGTAAGTGCTTAATATGTTTGGTTTTGTTCTCTGTCTCCCCCTTCTAGACTGTGAGCCCACTGTTGTGTAGGGGCCGTCTCTATATGTTGCTAACTTGTACTTCCCAAGCGCTTAGTACAGTGCTCTGCACACAGTAAGCGCTCAATAAATGCGATTGATTGATTAATAAACACCAACATTATTATTATCATCATCATCTAAAAGGCATGAGATAGGCAGGCAGGAAACCATATTTACAAAGCACCCTCAAAAACCCTCAGAACGAATGAAGCACGCTCTGTAGGTGGACTGGAAACCTTTGCTCTTCATGCAGTTTCTTTCAATAGGAAGGAAAAAAACACATCAAGGAAAAGTCCCACGATCTTGGGCTTTGTGTTGTAACAGCTGGACATTTTCCCCTCGTGGTTTGGGAGGAAAATAATTTCCCAGATTAAACAATCTTCTGCTCCAAAATTCCAACAGGACTGGATTCAGTTTCTTTCCCCCACTTTTCTCCAATCAATTCTCCTGTTGCCAATCCCACATATAGTCAGATAGCCCGGGGCTACTAAAATTGTATCACATTTGAATAAACAAAAGTTAATCTAGAGAAACTTTCTATACCAGAATCTTTTCTGTTTCTGAGTTCTAGCTTCTATTTCTGGGGAAACCATGTCACTTCTTCCAGAGTTATCGAGGACCCTGGAAATCTGTTTGTTGCTAAAGTCACATATTTTGTCGAGGGTCAGAATGTAGCAACTCTTTTTCCCCATTGCTACTTGTACTTCAGCCAAGAAACTGTCTTCGGTCTCCCTGCTCAGCTCCTAATCTTCATAAACAAGAAAAACGTAATGATTTCTAAATGCTTGTTCTCTATGCACCTCCTTATTTTAGGCATTGCACTAAATTAAACACCCAGCCTCCCACACAAGACAACACAGAGGTCATCGAGGCTTAAAGTTCTGGATTAAGAGCCAAGGAAGTAAATTTGAACAAAATCCAATAGTTTATTCAATTTCTAGAGTCAATGATACCATCTCAAACATTTTATTTTTTATTTAGAGTGAGGAAACGTCATCATTAATTTTTTTCCAAATCACTTACACCCAAGTAATTCATTTTATCCTCCTAAAATCCCCAAGAGGCAGGGGTTGTCCCCCTTATTTTCCCTATTTTAGAGATAAGGAAACTGAGGCCCAGAGAGGTTAGCTGGTTTGCTGACATCAGTCCACTTCTCCGGACTGTACAAAATCATTATGGACAAGGTCAGGGCATATAATGGATTATTCACTAAATCCCACAATGCAGGGTGAAGGACTGCATGGCATCTTTCCCAACTGCTTTATGCTGTGCTCTGTACACAGTAAGTGCTAATAAATATCACTGAATGATTGACTGATTGAAGGAACAACTAATGAACTTGAAACTCATAAATTGAAAGCATACAAAAGAGCCTAAAACACTAAGAAATGTCACTCGGTCAATAGTTTGGTGGCCAAAGACTCTAGGCCTCGTAATAAACAAAGCCTGCTCCACCTGAGCTATCCAAACACAGTCCTTTACCCCTCCTGCTCGGTTACCACTTCAGAACTCACTACTAAGCTGACACTTGATCTTTATCCCCACCATCGCCACAGCCTCCAATCTCTTGACTTCCTCATTTAAACTCATTTTTTTCCCTCTTCGCATCCCTTACGGCGCTCTCCCGCCCCACCACTTCGTCACTCTCTTCAGCGCCCTGACCTCCCCTGTCTCTCCATCGCTCGGGCTGGACAATCCCCACCCCTGTATCGCCCTCGCAGTCTTCCCGCTCCTGCACTTCGTAGCTGAGTGGTCTTGGCGGAAATTCAAAAGACCTCTAGAGTTCACCCTTTCTTGTTACAGCTCTGCCCTTTCATTAGCCAAACAATGCTCCCATTCCTCCCTCAGACTCCTGTGTGCGTGTGTTCGTTGATGTTCATGTTCAAAAGTGTCAGCACAGACTTCTTCTCCGGGTGTAGTCAGTGTGGCCATCTAGGTCAGTGTGTGACAAATAAGATCTTCCATGTGGGCCGGCTTCAGGCTATCAACAGGTACAGCAGCTGCCTCAGGGCGCACTGGCACCAGTGGAAAACATGGAAGGACAATGGTTGAAAATTTGAAAGTGTCCAGCCTCCCTCTATCAGAGGGGAAAGTAGTCTATGTGAATGGAGCCCTGGGAGGAGAAAACAGTCTATGTGAACGGGGCCCTGGGAGAAGAAAGCAGAGGCTTCGGAAAAAGGGAAATGGCTAAGAGGCACCCCTGGAAAAGAACAAAAAAACCTTTGCTTAGGCCCTCCCTTTCGGCCCAGAACCTCTTGGCTTTCAACCTGACAGACCACTGCTCTCCCTGTCTCAAGGCCTTACTGAAATCACATTTCCTCCAGACCTTTCCTGACCACTCCTCATCTTCACACCCAATTTCTCTCCCTTCTGCATTTGAACATTTCCACATCAGTTCAGATCTTGGGTTACTTCCTCCTCCCTCCTCTTATAGCACTTATGTACGGATCTTTATACTCTGTTGCATCCCCCTACCTGTCATTTATATCAGTGTCTGTTTCCCCTAATCCATCAATGGTTTGAATGTTTACTGTATGCAGAGCACGGTACTAAGCGCTTGGGCGAGAACAATATGAGTTGGTAGACATGATTCCTGCCAACAAGAAGTTTACAGTCTATAGGGGCAGAAAGACAATAAAACAAATTATAGAGTAAGGGCCCTTAGGGCAGGGACCTGGTCTACTATAATGTCCTCTCCCAGGGGCTTAATACAACAGTCTGCACAAAGTGCTACTGATTGACTGAAATAAACCAGTTGCCCTAGCCTGGTTTTCTAAGAGGAAGCCAGTTCTTCTTCCACTATTAGAATATTCGACAAGTCACTGCTAATTCCTAACCAGCAGGTCCACCTGCCCCCCTCAAAGGAGTCAGCAGCTAGGAAACGGCGCTTTACCACAGGAGACGATCTCTTTCCTAGATCAAACATCCTCCGTGAAGCCCAGGCCTGCCAGAGCTCACAGAGATTCTCAGCGTGATAACTCACAGCGCACTGGCGTTCCTGAGAGGGAAGCAGATATAATCCAGCTAGAGGGAAAATGAGGAAAACACAGGCAGGCGACACTGCATATTTTGCTAGATGTGAAAATTACACCCTGGCAAGAAAGTCACCTCCTAACCACAAGCTTCATCTCCTCTGGTTCGGGCTCAGCTACGTGTCTGCACCTGTATATCTTTTTGCAAACACAACTTGACCCTGAAAGCTAATAATTCTCCATCCAATTCATACTGATTGTTCTCTGGGATTGTGTTTCATCTCTCTTTTTTTTCCAGGGAAAGAGAGAGTTTAAACATTCTTCTAGTAGGCCGTTATTTATAGATAATTGTTTATTTAATGTGCTGTATAGCTAGCCTGGGATGAATGGGCAGAAGAACTCTGCCCCTGAGAAACTGGATGGTGTATTTTCCTAAAGAGCCTTTGAAGGATATTAAGGTCATTTGTTACCAAGTGTTTTTAGATCTTTACTACCTCAGGTTCATGGAACAAGATTATTCTTTCTGATGGATGGGTAATGACTTTCACAAGATATGAAGCTTATGCTCTGGAAGGATGGAAATTCAGACGGCAAAGAGGCCAGTGCGTCTAACCTCTGCTCCCAGTGGCATTTCTCCTTCAGAGTGGGTTATCTGGTCTTGGCGTCTCTCAAATGCTTCTATTGATGGTTGTTCAGTGACCTTTCTTTCTGCCTTTGCTGATGACGCTTGCCGTTAAAATATTTCTCCGCCGAGCAGACGAAATGTGGGCATTTCTGCACCCCTCTGACCCACGTCCTTTCGTCTCCCCATCACCCTCTGGAATCTTGGTCTCACAGTCTACAGCTACCCACTTTTGGACACTTCTCCACTCTGTTCAATCGATCAATCGAATTTACTGAGCGCTTCCTGTTTGCCGAGCACTGTACTAAGCACTGGGGAGAGTACAACATAGCTTGTAGACAGTCCCTGCCTGCAATGAGCTTACAGTCTAGAGGGGGAGACAGACATTAATACAAATAAATTATAAATACGTTCATCAGTGATGAGGGGGTGGGTGAATAAAGGGAGCAAATCAGGGCAACACAGAAGGGAGTAGGAGAAGAGGAAATGAGGGCATAGTTACGGAAGGCCTCTTGGAGGAGATGTGTTTTCAGTAACGTTTTGAAGGTGGGGAGAGTGATTACCTGTTGGGAATGAAGAGGGAGGGTGGCTCCAGGCCAGAGGCAGGATATGGGTGAGAGATTGGCAGTGACATAGGAAGAGATCAAGGTAGAGAAAGTGGGTTGGCACCAGAGGAGGGAAGTGTGATCCACCCCTCATCAGCCACACACCAGCAAGGGACACACCCTGGACTTCTTAATTAGCAGACGCTGCTCCACTTTATCACAAACCCCATTACCATCGCCTGACCATCCTTTTGATGTGAGAAGGGCTGTGTATTAGTGGAAAGGGCACAGACTGGGAATCAGGAGACCCAGGTTCTAATCCTGCCTCTGCCACTTGCCTGCTGTGTGACCTGGGGCAAGTCACTTGACCTCTCCATACCAAAGTTTCCTCCTCTCTATAAAAGTGGGGATACACAGTCTAAAGGGGGATGTCCACCCTCCTGATTACCTTGTATCTACCCCAGCGCTTAGAACAGTGCTTGGCACATAGTAAGCGCTTAACAGATATCATTATTATTTTTATTCCCTCTTTAATCCCTGAAGACATCATTAATTATTTTGTTGACAACGTAGAAGTCTGCCACATGCTAATCATACCTCCCCAGTGTACCATCTCTTAAGTGCCCTAAAATCTATCCCCCATCAACAACTGTTTCCCGTATCAACCATGTTACCCCTTAAACATACATCCATCTTCCCCTACTCTGCCATTAACCCCTTACCCTCCTCAAACACTTTCAGACAAGCAGGGGAACTGATAGGAGCTGAAATTGAGTTGGAATGAACTTGGTCAACCTCTGTGGATGATGGAAGAGCAACAAGTCTAAATGTGAGGGAAATCTGTTTTCTTGTTGCCCAAAAAACTATCAGGGGGGACAGATAGGGTGTCCTGGAACTGTGGGGACAAAGGGAGCACATAGGGGAAGACAATCTAAGGAAGTAGGACCAGAGGGAAAGACAGGGCCCTGGGACCAGGGGGTGAGTGGGGAGATGGAACAGGCCTGGACACTTCTAGCCCTGATGGATACCACCACCACCCCCTCAAACATAAAGGACAACTTATATTCTTCCTACTTATCTCGGCAAGAGGTGAGCAGGAAATTCCCTAAAGAGTGAGGGGCAGATACAGAGAGCAAATCAGGTGAGCCAGAACGGGTACATTGTGAAGGATGCCAAAGCTAATAAATAATAAAAAGATTCCTCAAACATAGTAAATGCAGGAAGCTGGAGAGGGAATCAGAGGGGTCACTGGATGATCATGAGGTAAGAAGTACAGTCATGCTTGAAAAGGAGAGGGAGAAATAATTCTTTCTCCTGTATGGAACTCCCTAATAACGGTATTCGGTAAGTGCTTACTATGTGCCAGGCACTGTTCCAAGCGCGGGATAATTGGGTTGGACACGTTTTCGGTTCCACATAGGGCTCCATTTTACAGATGAGGGAACTGAGGCACATATTAAGTGAGGTGACTTGCCCCAGGTCACAAGGCAGACAAGGGTGGAGCCGGGAGTAGAACCCAGGTCCTTCTGACTTCCAGGTTCATGCTCTATCCACTAAGCCACGCTGCTTCTCTGCAGAGCATCATCAGGGAATGTATTAGTTATATTATTACAGTGTACTCTCCCAAGCACTTAGTACAGTGCTCTGCACATTAAATCAATCAATCGTATTTATTAAGCGCTTACTGTGTGCAGAGCACTGTACTAAGTGCTTGGGAAGTACAAGTTGGCAACATATACAGTCCCTACCCAACAGTGGGCTCACAGTCTAACACTCAACACTCAATAAGTTCCACTGACTAAGTGCTTGGGTCCGTACAATACATTCCCTGCCCCAAACGAGCTTACAGTCTAGAGTTGTCGTGATAAACGGGAACCCACAGCGATGGGTATGGAGAAGAACGAATGCCACCCACTGGGGGTGAAGAATCCCAGGCTGGGACGCAAAGAACTATACTGAGAAACAAGGAGTAGAGCCTGGCCTCCACCAGAGTTGACAGCTCTTTGACAGAGTCCCCTCACGCATCAGCCGGCCACAGGCAAGGCCAGCCTGGGAGCTCAGGAGAACAGCATTGTAGGATGACAAGGCTATAAAACGACCTTCTTGGTTTTCTACACAGCACACGCCTGTCTTTTTGTGGCCCTCCTTCATCAATCACACATGCCCTGCCTGGTTTGGCAGCTGCTCAAAACCCTGTGAAAAGCCTCCCTGTCCCCTCCCTCCCTCTAGGAGGGAGAATGGAGCCTGAAAGATTTATTGGAATGATTAATGAGGACGATCAATTTCTTCCCCGGACTGCCACTGCTGAAGCTTTTGCTCTTCATTCTGGGGTAGAAAAAAATCACTCAGTGGTATTTACTGACTGCTTACTGTGTGCAGAGCACTGTATTAAGCTCTTGGAAGAGGCGTTCAATGCAATAGAGTCGGTAGACACATTCACTGCTCACAGGGAGTTTGCAGTCTAGAGGGGGGGACAGACACTGAAATAAATACAGATGGGGAAATAGCAGGGTATAAGGACATGTACATAAATGCTGTGGGGCAGAGAGTGGGGTGAATATCAAAGGCTTAAAAGGGTAAAAACGGCTCCAACTATAAAAGTAACAGAAGGGAGAGGTGGAAAGGGAAATGAGGGTTTAGTCAGAGATATTTCATTTTAGGACGGCTTTGAAGATGCTAGTTTGTAAATCATCTCAGCTTGTCCCAAGAGGTCCCATTCAGGGGTCAATACATAAAGGTGTTTGGCAATGGGGTTCCAAAAGGAGAAAATCAAAACGCCAGCACTGTGTATGAGTGCCAGCTGAAAAATTAAACCTGCAGGACCCAACCGTCCAGCTTTCTTCATGGGGAAAGCTAATTGAAATACCTTCTTCCTAGGGCTGCAGGAATGTAACATCACAGATGTCCTCTGTATTGAGGGAAGCCACTGTAATATTGCACATCTGAACCAGTTAGGAAATCATTCCGTATTTTAGCAATTCAGGACAGAGCTTCCATGCAGCTGCTTTCAAAGGGGTACTGTCTTCATTTCGTCCCTGGAAATCATTTTGTCTCACTTTGAAATCCTTTAATCATTTCTAAATTAAATTTCCAAAATCCCCAGACCCCCGGCTCTGATGTAGTTTGGGAGATCCAAGGGCGGCTTGAGTTCCCAGTGGAATTTTACAGTGCTTCTTTTGTTTAGCTGTTTGAGTTAGTCTTCTTATTCCTGAGGAGGAGTTAGCGCTAATGACTAAACACGAACTGCAGGGAGGATATCTGTGGGCTTGCTTGCTAGTAATTTGGATGGGCACTTATCCAGTTTTGTACTAGACAAGTCTGGTTTCGGCTGGTCCATCTCCCTACCTGGTGCTGATATGCCAGACTCCTTTATGTCCGGTGTTTTATGCCAGAGTTTTATTTATGATAATAATAACACCACAACTGAGGTACTTGTTAAATTCTCACTACATGCAAGCACTGTGCTAAAAAACTGGAATAGATACAATATAAGCCGACTGGCTTATATTGTTCCACATAGGGTTCCCTGTTCCACATAGGGTTTACAGTCTAAGGGGAAGGGTGAACAAGTATGGATCCCTGCATTTTCCAGAAGGAAAAACTGAGACACAGAGGAGTTAAGTGACTTTTCCCAGGTCACATAGCAGGCAGGAGGCAGACCCTTGATGAGAACCCAGGTCTCCTGATTCCCAAGCCCGTGCTCTTTCCATGAGGCCGCTTAGCCTCTCTTTGCCTCTGGTCCTGAGTCTATAAAGTAAGTGGATTTTCCACCCCTCCCGTCGTAATGCACTGAGCCAGGGGGAGAAATCAATCCTGGAGGGCTTCCATTCACCTTCTCCAGGGACTGAGAAAATGAGAGGAAACCTAAATGAGACCTATGACAGAAAAATGAGAGAAAACTCTATGGATACACTACCAGAATGATTGCAGATGGACTGCGGGGTGTTCATCATCATCATCAATTGTATTTATTGAGCGCTTACTGTGTGCAGAGCACTGTACTAAGCACTTGGGAAGTACAAATTGGCAACATATAGAGACAGTCTCTGCCCAACAGTGGGCTCACAGTCTAAAAGGGGGAGACAGAGGACAAAACCAAACATACTAACAAAATAAAAGGGAGAGATGTGTCCGTGGTGTCACTATGGGTTGGAAACGACTCAACAGCATAAGACAAGACAAGAGAGGAAATCTGCTGGTCAGAATCAACCCTCTGGAACCCAACAGCAGGGCCTTCTTCGGACCCACTGTTTGTTCCACAAAATGAATCCTCTGGCATTGCCTGGAGTCGGTTCTAAAAGCCCAAAGGTAATGAAAACTCTCTCTCTCTCACACCAGTCAGTCCACAGAATCTCTTCCAGACCCTTGTCCTCCAGCCCCACCCTCAAGGGCTCAACGCTGGGGTTCCTAGAGCTGCAGATGTCAGTCAGTCTCTTGGCAAGAAATCCGGGGCTGATAAGCAGCGCCATCAGACAGGGGATCATTTGAATATCCGTTTTTGAGGGGGCGGGTTTTCGTTTTAGAAATTAGTTAAAAGAACTCGGGTTCACAAAGGTACAGCTGGGTTCTCTGATAAGATAAGGCGGCCTTTTGTGGGAGGGAGAGCTGAGTCTTTGGGCAGCAATGCCGCTTATTCATGAAAGATTGATTCCCCTATCCTTTACAAGAAGCCGATCAGATAGCATGCTCTTTTCACAATCAAAGGCTTTATTGGCTCTCAGCGTCCGGATCAATTTGACCCACAGCCCTGGAAGGAAGTGAACTAATGCTTTCGTCTTTCCAATCAATCAGTGGTATTTTTTTTTTTTTTTGAGCATTTACTGTGGGCAGGGCAGGGCACTAAGTGCTTAGGAGAGTGCAGTACAACAGAGTTGGAAGACAGGGTTCCCTGTCCACAGTGAGCTAGGTTTTAAACAAATATGTAAACAATGAGCCCAAAGCCCAACAATTAAAATTAAATATTGTAGGTCGATGGCAATAGAGAAACATTCAAAGAAGCATTTTTGTTCTCTGCCTCTACTGTGATAGCAGTGGTATTTAAGTCCTCGTCGCGTCAAAAGTGCTTAGCACTGGGGTAGATACAAGATACAAAATAGAAGCAGTGTGGCCTAATGGAAAGAGCACAGGCGTGGGAGTCAGAGGTCCTGGGCAAGACACTTCTCTTTGCCTCAGTTCCCTCATCTGCAAAATGAAGATTCAATACCTGTTTCCCTCCTAGACCGTGAGCCCCATAACCCCTAATTATCTTGTGTCTACCCCAGCACTTACTACAATACTTGGCACATTGGAATCAATCATTTTTATTATTATTCATTATTGTTAACAGATCAACAGAGTTCCTAGCCAACCTGAAGATCATAATTTAAGAGCTGGGAGAACAGGTAATAAGATTGGTAATACTACTACTAACTGTGGTATTTGTTAAGTGCTATGTGGTAAGCATTGTGGAAAGCACTGGGGTAGATATGAGATCAACAGGTGGGACACAGTCCCTGTTCCACTTGGTATTTAAGTGCTTTCTATGTGCCAGGCACTGTACTAAGCACTGGGATAGGTCTGAGCTAATCAGATTGGACACAGTCCCTGCCCCACATGAGGCTCACAGTCTTAATCCTCATTTTATGGATGAGGAAACTGAGGCACAGAGACGGGAAGTGACTTACCCAAGGTCACAGCAGATGAGTGGCAGAACCAGGATTAAAACCCACGACCTCCTGACTCCCAAGCCCATATTCTGTCCACTACGCCATACACATCTTGGTCACTGTGAGGTGTGGCACCTTTGAACCTGGAGGACAGCTAGGTATTGGCTTCACCTGCTCAGTCCTGGAGCCGGCTAGAACAAAATCATCATCATCATCATCAATCGTATTTATTGAGCGCTTACTATGTGCAGAGCACTGTACTAAGCGCTTGGGAAGTACAAATTGGCAACATATAGAGACAGTCCCTTCCCAACAGTGGGCTCACAGTCTAAAAATCAGCTTCTATGGCGTGGGTAGGGAGGGAAGCGTTGACCTCCGGGGCCTTTGACAGGAACCTGGGAATCTGAAATCCTAATGCCCGTCAAAGGGGATAATAAAACCGACATTTGCATCCTAGTTCTCTCCCATGGGTGCTGGAAGGCACGGCGGAATTCCCAGAGGAAGGTGCAGTATTAATACAAGGTATTATTTGGGATGATAAATCAAATTCCAAAAAAAGGGAATTGGATGGTTTGACAATTCCTCCATTCTATCCAATTCTTTGGCAATTAGACCCTATGGATGTTCTGGCCAAATTAACCTCAATTTCTCTATTATGAAATCAGGATTTCTAGCAAGCGGAATGGGCCATTAATTATATCCCAGGGGAGGAGAGTCTCTATTAAAAAGTGTTTTCTGGCAACTAAAGCACTGTAATAGCTGAGAGAAAAATGTGTGTGATCTTTTTCTGAACCGCCCAGTACAATGGGGTAAGAATGCGCCATACAGAAACTGGGCTTTTTATTTAAGAAGAGAAAAATCTGTTGGTTTGGGAAGCCCAGAAGGGGAACTCAGATGCAGTGTCCTTTGGGTATGAGCCTGGGGAGAAGGGGCTGGTCCACACACTTGCATGTCTTAAAGAGAGAGAGTGAAAACCAGGACCCTCTATTCCATGAAGCCTTGACAGAAGGGAAACTATGTAGAGAAGAAGAGTGGCCTCGTGGAAACCAAACAGGGTGGGGAGTCAGGAGACCTGGGCTCTAATCCCAGCTCTCCCCTCATCCTGCTGGGTGACCTTGGCAAGTCACAACTTCTCTGTGCCTCAGATACCTCATCTGTAAAATGGGGATTAAGACTGTGAGCCCCACTCCCTCTCCTTTCTGCATCTCCCTGACTCGCTCCCATCATTCACTCCCCCTCCCAGCCCCACAGCACTTAAATTACAAATCTGTCATTTATTTATATTCGTGTCTGCCTCCCCCTCAGACTGTAAGCTCGATGTGGGCAGGGAATGTCTGTTCTATTGTTATATTGCACTCTCCCAGGTGCTTAGTACAATGCCCTGCACACAGTAAGCACTCAAATATTCAAATACAGTGTTTTGCACATAGTAAGCGCTTAATAAATGCCATTATTATAAATACAATTGACTGACTGAACACAATTGCTCGTATTTCCCAGTGCCTACTGTGTCCTGATCACCTGGGAGAGTTCAATAGAGTTAAAACTGAGCTGGGGGAGATAGACACCAAAATCAATGGCAGGTAAGGGGCAAGGGGGTGGTGGGTAAGAGACAAGTCCCTAAGGGCACTGTGAAGGTAGTAAGTGATTAGATGAAAGAGCTAAAATGACTGTTGGAGAAGTTAGCAATCAATTAGGGAAGGCCTCCTGAAGGAGATAGGGTTTCAGCAGGGCCCTGAAGATGGGGAGAAGGGGGAAGGTGTTCCTGGAAGAGGGAAAGACATGAGCAAGAGGTCGACAGGATGTGAGCAAGAGGTCGACAGGGCGGAACATGCCACTTGACACAGAATGAGAGGTTTCCCCATCCTATGGAAGGGTTCTATACTGGGCCTTCAGTCCTGGAAAACTTCCCTAAGACCGTAGCTGTGGGGCTTCCTTCTGAATGGAGCAGAACACAGTACTAAGCACGAGAGAGTAAAATACAATCAAGTTGGTAGACACAATCCCTGCTCTCAAGAAGCTTAAAGTGTAGCGATAATCAATACCGTCGATTGATCAGATTGTGAGGATTCTCTCAGTGCTTGCTGCTGTCTGAATAATAATGATAGCATTTTATTAAGTGCTTACTATGTGCAAGGCACTGTTCTAAGCGCTGGGGGGGTTACAAGATGATCAGGTTGTCCCACGGGGGGCTCACAGTCTTAATCCTCATTTTACAGATGAGGTAACTGAGGCCTAGAGAAGTTAAGTGACTTGCCCAAAGTCACACAGCTGACAATTGGCAGAGACAGGATTTGAACCCATGACCTCTGACTCTTTCCACTGAGCCACGCTGCTTCCCCTGAAGAAGATGGCTTTGAAAGCTGGAATACGTACAAGAACACACACATACAAACACACACCCTTCACGAAGGGCTAACACTCCAGGTTTTCTGTGTCATCACAGATGGACTGCTACTACCGCCTTCTGTGGACGAACTCAGAGCCTGAACTCTGATGTACTCAAGATGAGAGCAGAATGGTTCCGAACTGCATGACATGTAAGCAAATAGAAAAACAGAATTCCCACAGCTAATAATAATAATAATAATGGCAATTATTAAGAGCTTACTATGTGCAAAGCACTGTTCTATGCACTGGGGAGGTTACAAGGTGATCAGGTTGTCCCACGGGGGGCTCACAGTCTTAATCCCCATTTGACAGATGAGGGAACTGAGGCACAGAGAAGTTAAGTGACTTGCTCAAAGTCACCCAGCTGACAATTGGTGGAGCCGGGATTTGAACCCATGACCTCTGACTCCAAAGCCCGTGCTCTTTCCACTGAGCCATGCTAATATCTAAACAATTAGATGGGCAATCATAATCAACTTCACTATCATGGTGCTGGGCCTTCTGCATAGACATCGCATTGGCGTTTCTTGACTTTGAACAGCAAGAAACCTCCTGGCTACTGGTTAGTCACGTAGTAGGGGGAGGCTTTGGTTGGCGTCCATTTTACGAAGACCATCTTGTACATTCATGCTGTTTCAGACAAAAGAACTATCCTGAACCTCTGTGGCGTTTATGGGCACATAAATGATTTGGTGAGGATTACATCAACCTTGTGCTCTGCACACAGTAAGCACTCAGTAAATACCACTGAATGAATACATGACTAAACCCAAATTAGGCTCAGAAATCCAACAGCTCTAAACAGGATCCAGAAATTGAGGTCTCCAGAAATACTCTTTCAAAGCAACCATAGAGGTGGAGGGTTGCAGTTTTATTGTTTAATAATCTTTTCATGCGGCAGGAACACAGAATTCACTGTACATGACTGTCGGTTTATGGCTTCAGGCCTTGGAAAATCATGAAAGCACTGAATTACTTTGCAATAATTTTTACCAACCAGGAACCTGGATTTAAGCCAGTAAACCACACTGAAGAATTCTTGGGGAAAGGCAAAAGTGATACTGCGTGTAGAGGTGCACATAGTTGTGTAAGTTGGCCTTTATGCTCAAACCTGGGCCGTTGTGTCATTACAACTTTTCCATCACCTCATTGGACTCATAATGTTTGGCCTGTGCCATGCCAATATGCTTGCAACTCGCCATTACCTGCTGCGGTTTTTAACTCTACCTCAGTTGGCCGTTCTTCCCTATGCCTCGGTTCTAATCTCAACTCTGCTACTTGCCTGCTTGTGAGAGCTTGGGCAAATCACTTCACTTCTCTGTGCCTCAGCTTCCTCATCTGTAAAATGGGGCTTCAATACCTGTGTGCTCTCCCCCTTCAACCATGAGCCTCATGTGGGACAGGGACTGCGTCCAATCGAAACGAGCCTGTGAGTTGGAGGCCATGAGGCAAGCGATAGAACCCACTCTTGTTGAGAACCAGAATCAGCATTACGGTGGGGGCTCGCTCATCCACAGCCTTCTATGTTTATTAAAACAGAAAAAATGCATTTGAAAGAATGGAAGTGCTTAGACGACAAATACGGCTTTTGGAACCAGTCCCATTTATGGGCAAAAACAGTCTCTTCAGACTTAAGTGGCCTTCCTGATTCTCTGTCCTTTAGAAATACCCTTGGGGTGGAACAGAGTTTGTCATTAAACAACCAGACCTTCCTGCCACCCTCTGCTTTGCAAACACGAAGAGCTTTGTAAATGGTAAAAGAAGAATGCTTCCGAAAAGCAGGGCAATCCCTCCAAATTGGCTCTCAAAGTGAGGCTACCCCTTAAACCTGGGCCTGAAACCAAACTGCCTGATGGTTCCAGGTCTCTCTGAGAGAATTGGTTTATACCTCATCATCACAAATCCACTATCACCACCTAAATCTGAGGCAGAAAGTGACAACCCACCCTTCAGGGTGATTATCAGTTTTGGGGGTCATCCTCAGCCTCAAGAAAATGTCCCTCTTGGCCAAGTTGGTGGGAGGGGGGCCAGGATGGCAGCCACAGAGTTGTGGAAGAGAGGTAATTAATGCCGGCAACACTTCTCTTCCTCTTTTTTTTTTCTGCCCCTCCCCAAGCCACAGGGACCATCTTGCTGGAGAGGATCGATGGTTCCTCCAGCAAAAATCCCAAGGAAACTGGACAATAACCTTGGTCCATTAGATTGACAAGCCAATGCTCTTGCCATTAGATTGTTAGCTCCTTAACGGCAGGGAGTTGGTGACTTCCTTCTGCCTTAGTTTCCCAAGCACTTAGTAGAGTGCTTTGCTCTCACTGGTGCTGGACATGAAATGTTAACATTTCTTCCTTGAGGCTTTCACGTCCTTAAGGATTAGGAAACTACTCAGGTGAAGTTCTGGTCGAGGAGGTGGCAGGGGGAGGAGATCCAGACCTAAGGAGGCAGTTCAGGGATGAGCAGATTCTGCCCCGGGCCTTTGGAACACAAGTCCCCGGGGGCTAGATTCATTCTCAGTTTTCTTGTAACAAATCTAAAAACTAGAGCCAGTCATTGAAAATATAAAAAGAGGGAACGGATACGCGGAGGGAAGGGCCATCATTCTCCAGGTGCTGGTTTGATAAAACATAACGCTGTCTTTGCTTTAATCCTTTCTCTCACCAGGGAGCATGGCAAAGAAACAATCTCTTTCCTGCCACTTACAGAAGTCATTTATGGGTCAATTTGGTCCCCTAGATTACACTTTACAGGAGATTTGGACTGTGTCCACTTCAACACCTGCCTCTGGCCCTCTGCAGTGGCAACAGGCTATCTAGAGTTTCCCCCAGCCTCTCTCCTGCTCTGGTGACAGGCCGCATTAGTTCCAAACCTGAAACTCCAGGATTTTTCTGTTTCCCTGCGGGAGCTGCTTAGAATGATTGTTCTGGTTCCGATCCCTAGTGCCTGTAACTTCTGTTCATTACGGTGATCAGGCCTTTCTAATCACTTCGCTAAACAAGCTGGAGAGCCCCACAGTACCAACTTGGAAAAAGGTGCTAAATTAACTGGAAGACCGCCTGTGCCGAGGTTTCCTCCCTGGGATTTGTTAGTAGCCATGGGGATCAGGAAACTGAGATGCAGTGCGGCCTGGTGGAGAAAACATGGGTCCGGGAGTTAGGGACCTGAGTTTTAATTCTGGTTCCGAACTTGCCTGCTGTGTGAGAAATTGGGTAAGTCACTTCTTTTCTGGGCCTTAGTTTCCTTATCTGTAAAATGGGGATTCAATGCTCATTCTCCCTCCCCCTTAGACTGTGAGCCCTGTGTGAGAAAGGGACCATGCCCGACCAGCTTCTCTTAACTTAGTAATAATAATAATGGTATTTATTAAGCGCTTACTATGTGCAAAGCACTGTTCTAAGCACTGGGGAGGGTACAAGGTGAGCAGGTTGTCCCATGGGGGGCTCACAGTCTTAGTCCCCATTTTACAGATGAGGGAACTGAGGCCCAGAGAGGTTAAGTGACTTGCCCAAAGTCACACAGCTGACAACTGGCGGAGCTGGTGCTTACTATAGTACTTGGCACTGAACAAGCACTTAACAAATGCCTCAATCATTTATTATTTACCGTCCTGGCAACTTTTGTTTGCAGTCCTGGGGAAGGGGTGGAGGGTTCCGGGCATGCAGAATCCTCTCAACTCCACATTGCCTTAGCAGGGGTCACTTTTGAAGAGGAGGAAAAGGGGTCACCACCACCCTACTGGAACCCAGCTACAGCTACAACATACTCCATCCTGGTTTCTGGAGAAGAGGAGCGGATAGGAGGCAGCAGGAGAGCAACATAGCTTAGTGGACAGAGCCCAGGCCTGCCACCACCTTTGAACCCAAAACATGTAGTGAAAACTCCCACCCTGGTGAAACTGAATGCATGCTGAGGGGAGAATGCTGCTGAAAAACACTACCATTCTGGGTGGTTCGCTTTGCAATTTTCTACTTACTTTGAGTACAGTTACACTACCCGATGGAGTCAGGATGGACAGAGTGTTAATAATAATAATAATAACAATGGCATTTATTAAGCGCTTACTACGTGCAAAGCACTGTTCTAAGCGCTGGGGAGGTTACAAGGTGATCAGGTTGTCCCATGGGGGGCTCACAGTCTTATTCCCCATTTTACAGATGAGGGAACTGAGGCACAGCAAAGTGACTTGCCCAAAGCCACACAGCTGACAATTGGCAGAGCTGGGATTTGAACCCATGACCTCTGACTCCAAAGCCCGTGCTCTTTCCACTGAGCCACGCTGCTTCTCTTGATGCAGCATTGATGGATGGGGTCCTGTGACTGAGGGTATCTATCTCAGCGTCTTGAGCACCGGACAACAGTTGCACAATTGCTGGCAGGGAGGAGTGCGAGTATGTAAAATGAGAAATCTGGAAGGGCCAAAGGTCTTTTCAAACACCCTCCCACATTCATTGGGAGTGATGAAGGACTTGCATGGTTTTCATCCCCCGACGGGAAGCTCATATAAATCCATGGCTGTCTTAACACCTCGTGAAATTGCCAGTCTGGTATTTCCCTGTTGTGAATCGAAGGTCCCTCGCTAGGCAAGGTAGTAAGATCACAATGAGAACATGAAGTCTGAGGGTGGAAAGCTGGAACTGACCCAAACAGGAAACACCACGAGTGATTTCCATCCCACGCCTACTGCCGGGGAGGAATAAAAGCCAAGAACAGTTTACTTGCCAAAGTCCCTTTGCTACAGCATTTCACTGTGTCACCTTTGCACCCTGGAGCCATGAAGAATGGAAAACCTATACAGAGGTGGCATTTCAGGAAGAGAATGAGTGCAGACACATGCAAAGATTCTTCCTCATTCTCTGGGATAAAAGAAGCAAATGCCACATGGTCTCCAGGGTGCTTCCATTGTCATCACCTCTGAGAAGTAAGGCATGCAAACTGCTTGCAAGAGACTAGCACGGGGCTTTGCTTGCCACTGCTGGCAAGACCTTAGCCACAGTCTTGGAATGACTACTAAGAAACATTATCCACTATACATCCCCTAAATCAAGAGGCAGCATTAGAACATGGCTGAGTACAATGGAGATGATCTTTGCTGAACACCAAATAAGGGATAAGTGAAGGGAGCACTGCTAGAATGTAAGCTACTTGAAGGTAGGAATTATGTCTACCTACTCTACTATACTTTCCGATTATTATTATTATTAAGGTACTTGTTAAGCACTTGCTATGTGCTAAGCTGTTCTAAGCACTAGGGTAGATACAGGTTAATCAGATTGGATACAGTCCGTGACCCACATTGGGCTCACACTCTTAATCCCCACTTTACAGATGAGGTAACTGAGGCACAGAGTAAGTGAAGTGATTTGTCCAAGGTCACGCACCAGACAAGTGGCGGAGCTGGGATTAGAACCCAGGTCCTTCTGACTTCCAGCTCCCTTCTCTATCCACTAGGCCATGCCATTTCCCTGCTCCAACAGGCCACGGTAGCCATTCAGGCATGAAAGAGGGGACATGACTAATCCTTTGGTTGCAAACCTTCGTCCTGGATCACTGAAGTTAAGGATTTTCAAGGCAACAGCAGAACCAGGGGCTCAGACCAGAGCCAGGGACCCTAAAAAATGTGTCAACGGTGGGACAACCTTCTTTCCTGATTGCTGCTTTGTTTTTCTACTCCACACACACACGGTTGCAGTCAAAGAGGTCACAGAAGAGAGATCTTGGTACAGGGGTCAGTTGAGATCAAACATCTGTGGACTTTCTCTAGACTCCACAATCTCAGAACCTTGGTGGGAAAGGGCCCAAGGACAAAGCTTCCTGTGCAATTTCTGGAACGTCCTGAATTCCAGGCAGGCCAGGAATTCCACCCGAAGCGCCTACCACAAGGATCTCTGGATACTTCTCCTTCAAAACAATTTGAACCAGACTCTCCAGAGGGGTGAGTGGTGAGTCAATGAAAAAGAAACCATTTCACAACAATAGCAGTGGTATTTGCTAAATGCTTACTATTTCTTTTTTCGTGACATCTGCTCATTTATTCAATCGTATTTATTGAGTGCTTACCATGTGCAGAGCAGTGTAGTGAGCACTTGGGAAGAGTACAATATAACACTAAACAGACACGTTCGCTGCCAAGCTAGGGAGTGCTAGGCACTGTTCTAAGCACTGGGGTAGATACAAGGTAATTAGGTTGGATACAGTCCATGTCCCATTGTTTCTTGAGGCCAATGCCACCATGCAGCCAGCTGTGGGGCAGCCTTTGGGAGGTGGCTTTCAAACACAATCCTTTGGGAACAGAAAAACGCACAGAGAGAGGGAGATTCCAATGGAATTCCTTCCCACTGGGAGAATTCAAACTTCAGCATCACAAACCCAGCCTGCCTTATCTAAATACAATTTCAGAGATAGCATATTCCCTCACCATTTGATTGAGAATTGGCTTTAACATTAACAATCACCAACCAGCTGAAGAACATTTTCTAGAGAGCAAAGATGCTGAAATGGAATTCTTTTTGCTCTTAAAGTATCTAAGTTCAAGAATCCTGTGGTGCCTGTGTGAGAACATGCTCTATGTGAACATTTTCTGTTAATATGCAAGATACATTCATTCCAAGGAATTTGGCTTTACCTAGCATATTTCATGCTCTACATATTTAAGAGTAATGAGCTGAACAAATATGATCATTTTCCTCCTGAACCTCAAAACACACTTACTACAGAATAATATATTTACTCTTTCAGATGTATGCTTACTCTTCAAGGCACAGCAATTGACCTGGAAATTACCTGGGGGTCAGGGACCAGGTCTGCATTCTCACCTGGGTATTTTTCCCCAGTGTTTAACACAGTAAGCACTTATTAAATACCATTCTTGCTGTCCCTCTAATCTGTGCTTCCTTTGGCCTAATCTAGGAACACAGGCAAGAGACCAAAACCATTTTAGACTGGGTGGCACATATTTCACCTGATGATAAAATGTCCTGCCCCTATATCGGGACAGGGAACGATGGACCACGGAAGGAAGCAAATGGAAAAAGAGATCCATTCTTTTAGTGTCTCCGATCCAGAACTTTTTCTGTTGGCTGTGGAAAGAGGTAGCCGAGAAATGAGCGTTTAGGCAAGAGGGGTCAGGAGGCGGAGTCCAAATTCAGAGCCCAACAAAACCCTGTTATCTGGGATAAGCAATCCCCTTCTTGGGTCAGACCGA
This sequence comes from Tachyglossus aculeatus, assembly GCF_015852505.1. Classification (NCBI taxonomy): domain Eukaryota; kingdom Metazoa; phylum Chordata; class Mammalia; order Monotremata; family Tachyglossidae; genus Tachyglossus; species Tachyglossus aculeatus. Next base: position 7,430,486 of record NC_052085.1, read on the forward strand.
TGGTTCATCCGGCCCCCTGACCACCTGCTTCTGCATCATTTACATTCCCTCTAGAAGATGGAAGCATAAGGACTTACCCTGCTCAAGTAATGGAAGTCATCGGAATTCTGTGGGCGAAGATTCTCTGGGCACCGGACTGGAGGTTGGGAGCGCCAAGGGCAGCCTAGCTCTGCTCCGCCACGTTGCAAACTTCAGCCTTCATGTCTCCAGAGCTGCAAGACCAAGAGTGGATGTAGTTTTTTTAAACTGGCATTTTTTTTAAGAGCTTACTACGTGCCAGTTGCTGTAGTAAGCACTGGGGGAGAAACAAGTTAATCAGGTTGGACACAGTCCATGTTCCTAACGGGGCTCACAGTCTTAATCCCCGTTTTACAGATGAGGTAAATGAGGCACAGAGAAGTGAAGTGACTTGTCCAAGGTCACACAGCAGACAGGTGGTGGTGCCGCAATAGACCCCAGGTCCTAGGACTGCACCTCAATCTCTCTCTTGCCCTCGACACCTTGCTTATGTAAATCCTCCCTCCCGCCTGGAATTCCCTCCCCCTTCACGGCCAGCAGACCAATCTTCAAACCAATCAATCGTATTTATTGAGCGCTTACTTTGTGCAGAGCACTCTACTACGTGCTTGGGAAGTACAAGTTGGCAACATATAGAGACAGCCCCTACCCAACAGTGCGCTCACAGTCTAAAAGGGGGAGACAGAACAAAACCAAACATACTAACAAAATAAAACAGAATAGATATGTACAAGTAAAATAAATAGAGTAATAAATATGTACAAACATATATACAGGTGCTGTGGGGAAGGGAAGGAGGTAAGATTACTACTTACAAAGCCTTATTACTCCTCCAGGAGGCTCTCCCTGACTAACCTCATATTTCCCCACCCATGCACTTGAGTCTACCCTCCAAGCACTCTGCTTTTCACCCCTGCCAAACAGTCCTTTTGAACTATTCTGAAATTCTGCTACTTTCCCTATCTGCAATTTATTTTAATGTCTATCTCCCCCAGCTAGGTTGTAACTTCTTCAGAGCTGGGATTGTGCATACTAACTCCATTGTACTGCGCTCTCCCAAGCATTTAACAGCGATCTGAACACTATAAGCACTCAATAAATACCACTGAATGACTGACTGATTTTCCTTCATTGTTTTGGGATGACCCGGTGGGATTCCATTCTCTCAGATGCTGAAAACGCCCAGACATCAGAGATATCGGTTCCATGTTTGGTGGGTAGGCTGCTATCTCTAAAAGTGCCGGTAATAATAATGATAACAACACTGATAATTATGCTCTTTGTTAAGGGCTTACTATGTGCCATGCCCCGTTCTAAGTGCTGGGATAGATAAGCGCAGACAAGGGCCGCCACTTGCCTGCTGTGTGACCTTGGGCAAGTCACTTCATTTTTCGGGGCCTCAGTTACCTCATCTGTAAAATAGGGATGGAGACTGTGAGTCCCAGGTGGGAAAGGGACTGTGTCCAACCTCATTTGCTGGTACGTACACCAGTGTCTGAAACGTAGTAAGTGCTTAACAAATACCATTAATATTATTTTTATCACAGAAGATAAGCAGAGCAGACATAGACCTAGACCTAAATGGAGCTCACAGTCTAGCAGGGTGAGGCGGGGAGAAGAGATATTTAATCCCCATTTTACAGGTGAGGGAAATGAGGCAGAGAGAAGCTCAGTGGTTTCCCAAAGGTCACACGGCAGACAAATGGCAGATTCGAGATGTGAGTCCAGGTGTCCTGACGCCCAAGCCCTTTCCATGGGGCCACACTGCTTCTCTTAGGCCTAAAGAAGGAAGGCACAGGCCCTGCTCTTTCTGCAGTGAATGCAGAGTTTTGCCAGCAAGCTTCTGGGCCTTGTCCTGGGGTTCAGCTTGAACCTCTGGGGTCCCAGACCAGCACCTACTCCGCTCTCAAGACCAGTCCCTCTCCCCACTTTTAAGAGGGGGCCCGAGCCCCTTAAAGTTCTGCTTTGGGTAGTAGGGCACAAGAACCGCAGCTGCCACAGAGGGAAATCATGATGCCACACTCACAGATTCTCTCTCTGTGAGGAGCGTTTAAAGAGAGGCTGTCTCTTTTGCAGACAGCCTGAAGAAGTCACATGGCCTAATGGAAAAGAGCTCAGGACTGGGATTCAGGAGACCAGGGTTCTAGTCCTGGCTGATCCACTTGCCTGCTGCATGACTTTGGGCAAGTCATTTAACTTCTCCGTGCCTCAGTTCCCTCATCTGTAAAATAGAGATTAAATATCTGTTCTCTCCCCTATCCTAACATAGGACAAAAGACTGTGCCTAATCAAACAATAAAATCTACTTATTGAGCACTTACTGCCTGTAGAACACCGCACTGGGGAGAGTACAAGAACAGAATTTTTAGACACATTCCCTGCCTACAATGAGTTTACAATCTAGAGTGCCCCTGTATATATGTATATATGTTTGTACATATTTATTACTCTATTTATTTATTTTACTTGTACATATCTATTCTATTTATTTTATTTTGTTAGTATGTTTGGTTTTGTTCTGTCTCCCCCTTTTAGACTGTGAGCCCACTGTTGGGTAGGGACTGTCTCTATACGTTGCCAATTTGTACTTCCCAAGCGCTTAGTACAGTGCTCTGCACACAGTAAGCGCTCAATAAATACAATTGATGATGATGATGATAGAGTGATCTTATTGCACTGTAGTTACCTCAGTTTAACAGTGGAATAACAAGCCACTTTGTTACCCTAGTGGCTTAAAAAATGCCACAAGCATTATTATTACGATGCCCAAAAATACAGCAGAGCCAGCTCAGGTTTGGCTTTCACTGTCATTTCAAAATTTTGGCTCACTAAAACAAAACCTCAGGCTCTAACCCTCAGGTTAGAATCAGTACAGTCCTCTAGACTGTAAACAAGTTGTGGACAGGGAACATATTTACTGACTGTTATACTGCATTCTCCCACTTAGTACAGTGCTCTGCACATAGTAAGCACTCAGTAAATATGACTGACTGGAGATAATAAGTGGGGTGTAGGGGGAAGAGTGGTGTAATACAGACAGTCCAAGCGCACAATACTCTCCCCAGTCAGAAAGCACGCTCTGTGGTGGAATTCAATGGATTCCAGTCCTCTACCTCAGATGGAGGTCATCCTTACCCAAACCAGGAAACATTCCCTAAATTCAAGTGAAGCTACTAGACCTGCCCAAGCCCAGGCACACTCTGGAATGAATAAATAAGCAGCTTACCTCCTGGCTCTCCATTTTCAGGTAGCAGAGAGAAGTCGTCAGTCCCGGAGGCTGGGAGGAGCCTGTGGCCCAGTTAGCAGGCGCCGATCGTGAGTGCTCTCAGCTGCAGCTTGTAGAGTTAATTCGCGGACCCGGGGGGTTGATTAAGGCCTGGTGCTCCCCACCGCGCCCATCATTAGGGAGGTGTTTGGGAGAGCCTCTTTGGGCGATGAGGAAATCTCCATTTGAGGTCCTGTTAGAAATCACAAAGTACAGAGCTGAGCAAGGGGAGGAAATCTCCACTTGGGGTCCTGTTAGAAATCACAAAGTGCACAGCTGAGCAAGGGGAATTCATTTGATCGTACTTATTGAGCGCTTACTCTGTGCAGAGCACTGTACTAAGCACTTGGGAAGTACAAGTCGGCAACATATACAGACGGTCCCTACCCAACAGCGGGCTCACAGTCTAGAAGGGGGAGACAGACAGCAAAGCAAAACATATTAACAAAATAAAATAAATAGAATAAATATGTACAAACATATATATGTACATATATACTTCTTTCCACCCGGCCCCTGCTAGGAAAGGGGCAGAAAATTCTTGCATATGCCCCCATCCCCCTGATATTGACTGGATTGAGGCTGCTAGTCTGAGTTTTTGGATGGGAAGGGGAGTGTGGAAGGAGAGTGAACTGGTGGAAAAGGCAGGGGGCTGGAAATTAGAGGAACTGGGTTCTAATCTGAATCTGCCTCACGCCTCTTGTGTGTGCTTGGGCAAGTTGCTTAATTTCTCTGTTCCTCAGTTACCTCATCTGTAAAATGGGGATTTAATACCTCTTCTCCCTCCTACTTAGACTGTGAGACCTGTGTGGGACATGGACTGTGTCTGACCTGATTATCTTGTATCTTTCCCAGTGCTTGACGCATAGTAAGCCCCTAAAGACCACAATTATTATTGTTATTAGAGTGTGGTGGGGGCATGAGGCATTGTTCCTAGAGAGCTCACCTCCTCCAGGAGGCCTTCCCAGACTGAGCCCTCTCCTTCCTCTCCCCCTCCTCCCCATCCCCCCACCCTACCTCCTTCCCCTCCCCATAGCACCTCTATATATGTTTGTACAGATTTATACTCTGTTTTACTTGTACATATTTACTGTTCTATTTAATTTTGTTAATATGTTTTGTTTTGTGTCTCCCCCTTCTAGACTGTTAGCCCGCTGTTGGGTAGGGACCATATCTATATGTTGCCAACTTGTACTTCCCCAGTGCTTAGTACAGTGCTCCGCACACAGTAAGCCCTCTGTTCCAAAGATACTGGCAGAGTTGTGTATAGACTGTCAGATGAAGCTGGAATGATCTTAACACTCTTTTTTTACCAGAGATGTCATCCTTTCCTTTTGGGTGTCAGGGGAGGCGGTGATGGAAGTCATAAAGAGCAGGAGTTCTGAGAGGGAAACAGGGATCTGTCCAAGAACCCAAAGGCAGAGCAAGGGACTCACCTAGAGATCCCTCGTGAGATATAAGGGCATAGTCAGAGACAGAGTGCCTTCTTTCCCAAAATTGTGGAAAACTTTCTTCATCACAAAGGCAGGCTGTTGTTACAAATGGGTTTCTGAAAATACCTAAACAATCCTTCTGAAAGATGAACCATTCTGCATTCCCTCCTAATAGTAATTCTGGTACTTATTAAGCACTTACTCCGTACCAAGCCTTGGCAGAGATACAAGCTGAGCAGATCAGACACGGTCTCCGTCCCACATGCGGCTCCCGTTCTGAGGAGGGAGGACAGGGATTTTATCCCCATTTCACAGGTGAGGAAACTGAGCCCCAGAGAGGTTGTGACTTACCTAAGGTCCCTCAGAAGGCCAGTGACAAGGCTGGAATTATGACCCAGGCCTCCTGACTCCCAGTCCTGGGTTCTTTCCACTAAGCCATCAACTCTTTCAGCCCTGTCCTTATTGATTAGGCTGGGGAAAGCTGGGTCCCATTAACTGTCTCCTGAGGCAGACCAGAGTCAAGTTGCTGAAAATATCTGTGCCGCTGAACCGACCGATTAGTCAAGGCTCCATCAGAATCACCCCCATACTGCACAGCAGCGGCTGTTGACAATCTCCAAATGCAAGGAGGGGTAGGGGGATGGCTGAGGAAACCCCCTCTTCCTCTGCCCCTAGAAATGGTCTAGTGCAGCAGGGACCCCGGGATTGGGAGAAGTGATGAAGCATTAGTTCTAGCAGCTGCGCCGACTCCCTGAGGTGAGTATTTAATGTTCAGTTTGCAGATTCTGAACCTTTCTTACGGCTTCAAAATGTCTGCCTCTGGCATATTGACATCTTGAAGCTCAGCAGGCCCGTGTGGTGCCGTCCAGATCACACCCTGGGGTCTGCTTCCTTTCCTGTGGGCATCTGGCTTTCAAATGACTTCCCGCAAGCCCTGGATCTTCCAGGGACTATGTCTTGGAAGTGGGAAAGATGGAATCTGAAGCGACAAGCGTTTGTCACGTTACCTGGGAGGTACCCAGTGCTGTTGCTATTTTCTGGACAATTTGAAGTTGTTGCGAGGCCCCTTTCTCCTCCCATAAAGAGCTGAGATTCTGAGACGTGGGGAAAGGCAGACAAGGTTTCTTAAATGGCTTTTGCAACCAATAAAGCTACTCGACCTAATAAAAGTTAGGCCTGATGTCTAAGCATGGTGACCAAAATGCATAGGGATAAGAGATTAAAGGGGAAAAAAAAGAGAGATAAGAAGGTATTGGCATATTAAGGTTCATTTTCACTGGGCTAGCTCCAAGTTTTAAAATAAACCACAAAAGCCAAGGAGAGAAAGAAGGCAAAACAATCATTACGCAAGAGGAGGCAAAATCACCTTCGGTTATAGCCACTGGGGTCTTTCTCAGGCCCAGAGGAAATGGAAGATTCCAGACAGGAGATGGCAGGCACAATCGGTTCTGATAATAATAATAATAATAATAATGGCATTTATTAAGCGCTTACTATGTGCAAAGCACTGTTCTAAGCGCTGGGGAGGTTACAAGGTGATCAGGTCCCAAAGGGCTCACAGTCTTAATCCCCATTTTACAGATGAGGTAACTGAGGCCCAGGGAAGTTAAGTGACTTGCCCAAAGTCACACAGCTGACAAGTGGCGGAGCCGGGATTTTAACCCCTGACCTCCGACTCCAAAGCCCGTGCTCTTTCCATTGAGCCACGCTGCTTCTCCGATGTTGATGAAATGATGAAATTTCCATTGAAATTTGAATTGAATTTCCATTGAATGATGAAATTTGTTGCCAACTTGTACTTCCCAAGTGCTTAGTACAGTGCTCTGCACACAGTAAGCGCTCAATAAATACGATTGATTGATTGATTGATGAAATTTCCTTCCCAGAATGGCAGTGTCACTTGGCGGCTGACCTCCTGCACCTGAACTGCGGGGATTGGGGGGTTAGGTTTTCTTCCTTTTCAGGCTCCCTTTTTCCATCTCCCAGATCCCTTTCTAAATGGCCCATGATGGTCCTAATGAAATTTTCATTTAACATTCAACTTTGTTCTCTCCAGCTCTCGAACAGTAATGACTCTTGCACTTAAGATTTTCACTCTTAAGGGAATTGAAAAAGCATGGCCTAGCAGAAAGAGCACAGGCCTGTGAGTCAGAGGATGTGGATTCTAATTCCAGCTCCACCATTTGGTTGCTGTGTGACCCTGGGCAAGTCACTTAACTTCTCTGTGCCTCAGTTACTTCATCTGAAAAATGCAAATTAAGACACTGAGCCCTATGTGAGGCAGGGACTGCATTCAACCCAATTTTCTTGTATTTACCCCAGCATTCAGTACAGTGCCTAGCACACAGAAAATGCTTCAATACCAAAAAAAAAATAAAATCCAGATTTTTCCTCTTTCCTGAAATGGTCATTTTCAAATGAGTCTGCACCCGTATGGCCCACTGTGTTTTCATATCTCCAGAGAGATGGTTCGTTACTTTAATTACCGCACATATGCTTTTGCACATTCTGCAATGAGCAGATTATTCAGGAACAGCTTGCTTCACTCAGAACAGCTTGCTTCACTCACTAGTCCGCGCGCCCATGCAGATCCCAAGAAAATATAAAAAATAAAAACAAAATCTATACCTTGCCTTCGTGAAGGTTTGGCTTTAATAACAATAATAATCCCCATGTACAGTTGAAGAAACCAAAGCACAGAGAGGTTGAAAAGAAAGAGCACGGGCTTTGGAGTCAGAAGTCATGGGTTCGAATCCCGGCTCCGCCGCATGTCTGCTGTGTGACAGTGGGCAAGTCACTTAAACTCTCAGCCTCAGTTACCTCAGCTGTAAAATGGGGATTAAGACTGTGAGCCCCACGTGGGACAACCTGATCACCTTGTATCCCCCCAGCGCTTAGAACAGTGCTTTGCACATAGTAAGTGCTTAACAAATGCCATCATTATTATTATTATTATTCCCAAGGCCACACAACAGGCAAATGACAGCATTGCGATTAGAAGCCAGGTCTCTTGATTCCCAGGCCCATGGCCACGCTGCCCTTTCTTTTGAATTAACTGAAATCTCATTGCAGAGATCATCATCATCAATTGTATTTATTGAGCGCTTACTGTGTGCAGAGCACTGTACTAAGCGCTTGGGAAGTACAAGTTGGTAACATATAGAGACAGTCCTGCAGCAATACTGGTAGTAACAGGAGGCGTGAAGAGCCGTTTTAGCTCAGATCACTGGTCCATGCAGCCCGGTATTCTGTCTCACTATGGTAGCAACTGGATGTTTGGAGGAATAGCCCTTGCCATCCTCACGGTTAGGGATGTCCCATCCAACATCTCTTACTTTTCCCTCTAGGAAACACTCCTGGATGGTCTCATTCCCAGACAGGAAGGACCACTTCCCACCCATCTTCACTGAACACGACGAACGGCATCTGTCGCCTTTTGAGACCCAATGAGGCCGTTACATCACAAACCCCACGTGTCAGTCATCAGACATCCCCCAGATGGGTACCTGACATTAGGTCCCTATTAAATCCATGCAGAAATCGGGATACAGTGATCAAGTGGCTTCATGTGGATCTTTTCACTGCTTGGATTGCAAAGACTTTCCCGTTGGCATGCTACGGTCGCAACTATTCCTAGAGAGAAACTGAAGAAAAAAAAAAAGGTAATGGAAGATGTGTTGATCAAGGAAACAAACATCCATCTTCTCACCGTAGGGACCTGCAGGGTGAAGAAGTGATGAGGTCCAATCAAACATCGTTCAGCACGATGTGAATTAAACAGTAGGAAAAAAACCCCAACTAGACGTGACTCTTTCCATAGCAATGTGAGTTCAGAATAACTTCTTTTTTATGATACTTGTTAAGCGTTAAGTGCCAAGGACTTTACTAAGCACTGGGATAGACAGAAAATAATCAGGTTTTGCACAGTGGTCACTTTCCCAGGTGGGGCTCCCAGTTTAAAGAGGAGATAGCAGGACTTAATCCCCATTTCATATTGGAGGTAACTGAGACCCAGAGAAGCAATGTGACTTGCCCAAGGTTTGCAGCAGAAAAGCGGCAGGGCCAGAATTAAAATCCTGGTCCTCTGATTCCCAGGCCCGTGACCTTTCCACTAGACCACACCACTTCCCATTGTCCCATTCTGTTGCACTAGCCAGAATCTTTCGGTCCTCATATAAACCTTTGCCTTTCCCGCAGCAAACTGATATCTCCCTGGCATTTCTATCTTATCTATCTATCTTCTAGACTGTGAGCCCACTGTTGGGTAGGGACCGTCTCTATATGTTGCCAACCTGTACTTCCCAAGCGCTTAGTACAGTGCTCTGCACACAGTAAGCGCTCAAGAAATACGATTGATTTCTATCTGAAATATAGCTATATTATTATCTAAGTGCACCCAATCTATTCTGATGACTTGACACCTGTCCACACATTTTGTTGCCCGTCTCCCCCTTCTAGACTGTGAGCCCATCATTGGGTAGGGACCGTCTCTATATGTTGCCAACTTGTCTTCCCAAGCGCTTAGTACAGTGCTCTGAACACAGTAAGCGCTCAATAAATACAACTGAATGAATGAATGAAAAGGGAGAATATTTCTAGAGTTCCTCATTTAACATCTCTGTGCCTCACTTCACTCATCTATAAAATGGGGATTTAAACACCTGTTCTCCCACTCCCTTAGGCTGTGAGCTCCATGTGGGACGGGGTTTGGTGTCTGATCTGATGGGTACTGAATCTACTCCAGCACTCGGCACAATGTGTGACACTTAATAAGTACTTACAAACACCACCACCACCACAGTATTTTTATTATTATTCATAAGAACAATTCTTTGAAAAGCTACACTTTGAAGATTCAATGACAACTCCACCTCAGTCCTGATCAAAGAGAGATTTATTCACAGAGCCTTTCAAATACAAACACAAAAAAGCACATATGTATTTTTTCTTTACAAAAAATGAATATTGAAATAATAAAAGTGATACAGCACAGTACGATAATGAGCTATAGAAAAAAAAAAATCTGGGACCGTTAAGTGTTTCTCAGTCCTCATAACCCACCAACTGGGCTTTACTTCAGGGAAAGCAAACTGTCCTGGACTGTACTTCATAAGAGTACCAAAGACAGAGGTTACTTATTTGGGATAAAATATTGCATTTTTATGATAATGCTGAAAATACAGAGGCTTGATTCTAAACAACTGAATAGGCAGTGGATACAAAGAGAGGGAGAGGAAACTTTATGCAGAACATACAAAATACTGATAGAGTGGCTTATTGGTCCATTTAGGTATGGGTACTTTAGAAAGCGATAACACTGAATTTTAAACCACAAAATAAATGAAAGCAAAGAAATGCATTGCTAAATCTGTGCCACGTTCCGTGCGTGTGCACATTGTGTGTACGTAACGTGTGCATCCGTACAGGGGGAGCATATGAATGTGCTTTCAAGAGTGCCACGCTGACGGGGAACCACTGGGGATTATGCCCCTTTCTCAACCTCAAGTGCTTCCTTCACGATCTCTGCTGGTTTAAGATGAGCACTTTCCTTCTGGCGGGGTGGCATCCTCCCAGAGCAGGCCAGCCAGGGCTGTTGAGAGGGCATCCCCATCTCCAACCCCTGACTTGCCCTTGGCCTTTGGTCCATCATTTCACCCCCTCTCCCCACCCTTCCCCCCAAATCCCCCTCTTTTGATGGTTCCCCTGACGTGCTGGACTCCTTCGCTCCGGTTTCCGGTGTGTGTCACGTAAGGGAAGCGTCGCCAAAGCGCCTTCCGGAAGGAGTTCTGCGGATGCCTCAGTCTCGCCCATCTCGCTCGCTCCAACCCGGTCCTCCCAACGTCCTCCGGCGGCCAGCTCAGTACGGATACTGCTTCTGTTTCTTGCCCGAGAAGCAGGCCAGCCAGGTGCACAAGAGCATGGCGGTGGCCGCTCCCCCACCAGTGCAGTAGTAAGCCCAGCCGATTTCACACTTCCCTAAAAACCAAGCAAAACCAAGAGACACCCGTCAGACTGACTCCAGAAGGCCGTTTCCCACTCCACCGGCTGCGGGGTATTGCTCTGAACCAAACACTTTGGCTGGGAGCCGGTGGTAGTTCCATATGAGATCCGTCAACGGATGCACAGTCTCTAAGACTCGACGCACAGTCTCTAAGACTCTGCTTTTGGGATGGGGAACTGAAGAGGACACACCGCATCTTCTTGGGAATCGGAAAATCATCCAAATTCTTCTCCGCTCCTGCTTACTCTTCCATTCATTCATTCGATCGTGTTTTTGTGCGGAGCACTGCATGAAGTGACCGGGAGAGCATAATACAATAAAGCAGGGCCCAAATTTAAACTCTGCTTTGTTTGACATCCTCTCAACCTAGTACGTCACATTCCTAACCTCAGATTGTCAGCTCCTCCACTAGACTGTAAGCTTCTCAAGGTCAGGGATTGTGTCTATCAACTCTACCGTACTGAACTTAGTACAGTGCCTGGCACACAGTAAGGGCTCAATAAATACCACTGACTGACTAACTGAATTGTGTTCATATATGATCTGTTTAATTGTTTAATGAGTGCAGGGCAGGTAGTAAGGACCTAGAGCCCCAGACGATAAGGGTCCGTCGTCGCGGGTGAGCAGGAAGGAGGTTTATCACATTCTGGAACCTCTTTAAGATCCAGGGCAGGACGCTGCACCATTAATTGTATTACTCTCTTTCCTAAGAGTTACTCTGTGCCAAGGCACTGCGTTAAGCACCGGGGTTATTACGACATCATCATTTCGGAAATCCCACGACGGGTAGGGAGAACAGATCTCTAAATCCCCATTTCACAGATGAGAAAGCTGAGGCCCAGCAAGGTGAAGCGATTCACTCAGCAGGCCAGCGGCAGAGCTAGATTAGATCTTGAGTTTCCTTCTCCTAGTAGACACCAATAGGAGTGATGGATTTTCCCTGATCCTACAGAAATCCGCTCTACAACCCGTAGCAGCTCTCGCTGACATCCTGACTCGGTCTGGCTCCACTCGAATCTGATCTGCAGCGGGGTCTCAGCCGTCTTAACGGTTTAAACAAATCCACGAGGGAAGACGGTTAGGCAGCAAGTAGGCCCGGACTGTAGAACTCCTCTCGAGACATCAGTGAGACGTCTAATCATCCTGAGGCTCGTAACGGGGAAACACGCCAGTAGCTTATTAATTGCGGAGTGCTGCCTGAACTAAATGAGAAAGGCATTATGTAAACAGCAATATTTCAGATTCTCCGGGAGTTACATTGTTAATTAGCGTCCAGCTAAGTTAACGGATCACTTTCGGCTCCCGCGTTCCGAAGTTGAGACAAATAGCTTCCCTCTGTGAAGATGGGCAGCCCAACCCGGTCTCAGAGCAATTGCGATGTTCTCAGACAAAGCGGGAAGAACACCAGGTTCTGCTCTAGCACGTGCTTATCGTGCCCTGGTAGAATTAGAAGGGCTTCTTCCTCCAGTCGTAAGTCTGTTTTTGCTAGGGGCAAATCCATCAGTTGGCCCAAATCAATTTGATCTAAGAAAAAAAAAGTTGTGCACGCGTATGTGACAACAGTCAGCGTGTGTTGCTGCTACATTTCCCAGCTTCAGCCTCCGCTTTTACCGCACGGCTCCATACAGGGCTCTGCATCCTTGGCGTCTTTTGCAATTTATGGTATTTGGTGCAATAACGTAATAATGAGTGACAGGGGCGTAATGCATTCTGTGAGGAAAATTGTGAATCTTGCACGTATCCGAGCCATCTAGTCCCAGATCCATGAAAGTCCATCGAATCAATGGCGACTGTAGCTTGATTTTCCTATAACGTGAAGTTCTTCCGAGAACATGCTGCTTTTCAGAACTGGTTATTCTGGTGACAGTGAAGAGAGCAGGCAGATTTCTCCCCGAAACCAAAATACAGGAGTCTCACCTTTTGTGTCCGGACACTGAATTTGACACAGACAACCTCTTCCTTTCTTTCTTTTCCCTCCCCTTCCTCCTTCCTCCCCCACCATCCCCCCGATAATTCCAAACAATCCCAACTCTCCACCCACTAGAGAGCTCCAACCTTGGCATCCTGTGAAAGCCAGATGTGAGAACAAAGATCCCAACCGAGGTCTCTGGCAGCGGCCCCCCCGTATTATAATCTTCCCCTGGCAACGTGCACTAGTTCTGTTTCCTATTAACTGTGTATCCTGTGCTGCCATTTGGAATAATTGTCATTATTCTCCAGTACCCTCTTATTTAGGTCAGGAAATGCCAAATTCATATCTGAGGCCAAATATGTGCTTGGCCCAAACTGAGAGCAAATCAAAAACCAGGTGTATTGACGGGGCTCCTTATTTATTCATATTAAGGTCCGTCTCCCCCTCTGGACTGTAAGCTCATTCATCCATTCAGTCGTATTTCTTGAGCGCTTACTGTGTGCAGAGCACTGTACTAAGCGCTTGGGAAGTACAAGTTGGCAACATATAGAGACAGTCCCTATCCAACAACGGGCTCACAGTCTAGAAGGGGGAGACAGACAACAAAACAAAACATGTGGACAGGTGTCAAGTCATACGGAGTCCCAGCCAAAGGTGGTTTTTCGTCATTAATAATAATAATAATGGTACTTAATAGTAATAATGTAATTTGCTAAGCACTTATTATGTGCCAAGCACTGTTCTAAGGGATACGAGGTAATCAAGGTTGTCCCATGTGGGGCTCACAGTCTTAATCCCCATTTTACAGAGGAGGGAACCGAGGCACAGAGAAGTTAAGTGACTTGGCCAAAGTCACACAGCTGACAAGTGGCAGAGCCGAGACTAGAACCCATGACCTCTAATTAAGCGGTGGGGAAGATTAAAGGTTATCAGGTTGCCCCAGGTGGGGTTCACAGTCTTAATCCCCATTTTATAGATGAGGTAACTGAGGACCAGAGAATAATAATAATAATGGCATTTGTTCAGCACTTACTATGTGCCAAGCACTGTTCTAAGCACTGAGAAGTGAAGTGACTTGCCCAAAGTCACACAGCAGCCAAGTGGCAGAGTCGGGACTAGAACCCATGACCCCCAACTCCCAAGCCTCTGCATTGTTCCTTCCCCTCCGCGTGGCTCCAAACCGCCATCTGGGCTGAGCTCTGCTGAGGGGAGGGAACATGCCTGCTAATTGTTGTATTGGGCTCTCCCAAGTGCTTAGTACAGTGCTCTGCCCATAATAAATAGATTGATTGATTGGACTCCATAAGGTGCTAAAATTTAGAAGAGCTATGGGATAGCACTCTCTCAGTGCTTTTCTACTGATTCTCGCTGGGTTAGTTGGACAGTTCAATATCCACGTTTGGTAGGTAGTCTGGTATTTGGTACCTCCACAGCTGGAGACAGCTGTACTTGTATATATATATATATATATATATATATATATATATATTGTAGGCATAATAATTTTGGCATTTGTTAAGCACTTACTATGTGCCAAGCACTGTGCTAAGTGCTAAGGAAGATACCAGATAATCAGGCCACACCCAGCCACTGTCAATCAATCAATCAATCAATCGTATTTATTGAGCACTTACTGTGCGCAGATCACTGTACTAAGCGCTTGGGAAGTACAAGTTGGCAACATATAGAGACAGTCCCTACCCAACAGTGGGCTCACAGTCTAAAAGGGGGAGACAGAGACCAAAACCAAACATACTAACAAAATAAAATAAATAGAATAGGTAGGTACAAGTAAAATAAATAGAGTAATAAATATGTACAAACAATCAATCAATCAATCGTATTTATTGAGCACTTACTGTGTGCAGAGCACTGTACTAAGCGCTTGGGAAGTCCAAGTTGGCAACATATAGAGACAGTCCCTACCCACCAGTGGGCTCACAGTCAAGTAACAGGGAGAGGAGGCACCGGAACTTCATTTTACAGGTTAGGAAACGGAGGAACAGAGAAGTTAAGTGACTTGCCCAAGGTCACACAGCAGACAAGTGGCAGAGCTGGAATTAGAACTCTGTTCTTCTGACTCCCGGGCATGTGTTCTAGCCACTAGACCACTCTGCTTCCCCGGGTTCAGGGTTTTGCCTGCATCGCCCATTGGACCATGGACTCCACAGGGCCAGGACCAGGTCTATCCTTCGTGCGCAATTTGCCTCAGTGCTCTGCATAAAATGGGTGCTCAGAAAACTCTTAGAGAACCTGGGAAGACTGTAAGCTCCTCAAGAGCAGGGATCAAGCCTAGTAGCTGTTCTGTCCTCTCCCAAATGCTTAGTCCAGGGCTCTGCGGACTCTAGGCGCTCAGTAAAAGCTCCTGATGGACTGATTGATGGTGGTGAAGCAAGCTATCAGGGGAAATTTCTTTTTTGAGTCTTCAGACCATTTGGAGCCTAGACGGTTTGACTGGCAGGTGCATTCAAAGAAGGCAACAAAAAGAGGCAAATCTCCCTTGCTCCTTTGTCAGGCTCCTGGGAACGGAGTTACGTCGACAGCCTAGAAACAAAGCTCTAATCTCCAGCCTAAATGATAATCCATTGGTCCTAACACAAAGCGCTAAAGGTGGAAGGGGCCGGCAGACTTATCTACTGAGTTCACTGGGCAGCGGTTGGGGAAAAAAAAAAAGGAAAGGGGAGGAGAAAAAGAAAAGGAGAATTGAGAACGGAGAAGGATAAAGGATGAGGACAAGAGAATATGGCAAAGACTGTGTGGGAAAGGGCCTAGGGAGATGACTTTAAGTGCCCTTGATTGTACGCTGCTCCTGCTCCAGAAATATGATCTATTCCGTGGCCATTCACTTATTATTATTAGTAGTAATAATGATAACAATAATGTATTTATTAAGTGCTTCTTACATGCCAAACCCTGCTAAATGCAAGATAATAGTCTTCTAGACTGTGAGCCCACTGGTGGGTAGGGACCGTCTCTACATGTTGCCAACTTGTACTTCCCGAGCACTTAGTACAGTGCTCTGCACACAGTAAGCGCTCAATAAATATTATCAGTAATAATGATAACAATAATGTATTTATTAAGTGCTTCTTAGATGCCAAACCCTGCTAAATGCAAGATAATAGTCTTCTAGGCTGTGAGCCCACTGTTGGGTAGGGACCGTCTCTCCATGTTGCCAACTTGTACTTCCCAAGCGCTTAGTACAGTGCTCTGCACACAGTAAGTGCTCAATAAATACTATTATTGTAATAATGATAACAATAATGTATTTATTAAGTGCTTCTTACATGCCAAACCCTGCTCAATGCAAGATAATAGTCTTCTAGACTGTGAGCCCACTGTTGGGTAGGGACCGTCTACATGTTGCCAACTTGCACCTCCCAAGCGCTTAGTACAGTGCTCTGCACACAGTAAGCGCTCAATAAATACGATCGATTGATAATTGGATCAGACACTGGCCCTGTCCCACATGGAGTTCACATTTTCAGAGCTAGGGAAAGTATCTATTTTACCTCCATTTTACAGATGAGGGAGCTGAGGTCTGGAGAGGGTTAAGTGATTTTTCCGAGGGTCACACAGCAAGCCAGTGGCACCATTGGAATTAGGATCCGGTCTCCTGATTCCCAATCCCAGGCTCTTACCATTAGGTCACTCTATGTGGGCAGGGAACGTGTCTGTTTATGATTGTATTATATACTCCCCCAAGTGCGTAGTACAGTGCTCCGCAAACAGTAAGCACGCAATAAATATGACTGACTTCCTCCACGTTCCCAAGCACCCTCTCCCCAAAGAAATGGAAATAAAGTCCCAATCTCCAGAACTGTTGCCAACTAAGCTTTCTCCTACCTCACTAACGGGACTGAAGGCAGTGATTGTGCCTACCAACTGTAGAGTACTCTCCCAAGTATGTCGTACAGTGCTCTGCCCTCAATAAATGTCGTTGATCAATTGACTGATCTTGCAACCAACTTTGGAGCTTATACAGAATTCAATCTATAGTATTTATGGAGCACTTGCTGTGTGTGGGGCACTGTTCTAAGAGCCTGGGAGAATTCATTAGTGTGAACAGACATGACTTCTGCTTTCAAGAAGCTTCCAGTGTAAAAGGGGGAGACAAGGCACTAAATACTGTAAATACGCCTGAGGGTGAGGAATCAGTTGAATAATAAACGTCTGCTAGGGAAATCAAAATATTACGGAGCTTTGAAGAGGAAAAGAGAAATACAATCTAAAGTACTCTCATTTTGATAATTTTAAAAGTGTTATTTGTATGCCCTTTACAATAATGATAATAACAATAATAAAGTATTAAGGCTTAATGTGTGCCAAGCATAGTGTTCATTTCTGGGATAGACAAAAGATAAGCTGCTTGAAGCCAGTCCCTGTCTCACACTGGGCGCACCACCTAAGAGGGAGGGAGAACGGGCATTTAATCCCCATTTTGCAGATGAGGAAACTGAAGCCCAGAGACCTTAGGTGACTTGCCTAAGGAAGGACACAGAACAGACAAGTGGTAGAGCTAGAGTTAGAACCCAGGACCGCTGCTTACAGTCTTCTAGGGCTGCTTTCTTGTCCAAATCAAAGGAAATGCAAAGCAAAGAGAAGCAATTACAATGGGAGAAAGAAAATTTGTCTTTTAAAACGGCTAAAATGCCTTCAGCCGATTTAGCAATAGGAGATATTATCACTAACAAAGGTAAAAATAAAAACACCCCGTACTTGTCGAAACACCTAATTTTAATTTGCCATCCAAAAATACAAATGAAGACTTTAGATGCATAATCGACTTACTGAAGAGTGGCTAAGTGCTGGAATATATGGTGAAAGTGGCACCAGATGGATTATGGTCTCATTATAATCTGTTAATTAATATGGCAACTGAAAATGAGAGATCAGCGAAAAAAGAATGCATGTCAAGCTTAGGCTTGTATGACAGCGGCCTAGAAGCCTCAAAATCTAGGGAAAGTAGAATTTGTCTTTGAAGAGTTCCCTGGGCCCCGGGACAGCTGGGGACATCAACGGATGGATGGCTTTCCTGGTAAATCCGCTTTCTCCTGAAATCCTGGGAGGTGTATCCAGAGCAGCCCCCCATCCCGGACATGGGATGTGTATTGGAAGGGAGGGGAGAATGTGGTCTTTGCTTAGACAATATGTCAATCAGACCTTGGGATGGGAGTGGGGACGGGGAGGAGTGGTTACACATTGTTTTAGGAAGGGAAGGGCCTGCAGGGAAGGGAGTGACTCAACTCTAGATGGGAGAAGCTTCCATCACAGGAGTGCACTGACAGGGATCGGGTTCAACTGCTGAAGGAAAGGCCAGACTGGGAAAGGGTTTGCCGGGCTGGAGGTGTTTGGAATAGAGCCAGCATAATCCAATTCCCGGGCTGGGAACTCAAAACCCACAGGATGCATCCGATCTCTCAGTCTTGTCAATCGATGGACAGGTTTTTTTTGACTGAGATTTGTTAAGTGCTTAACCTGTGCCAGGCACTGTACTAAGCGCTGGGGTAGGTACACGCTAATAAGTCCCTGTCCCACATAGGGGTCGCAGTATTAATCCCCATTTTACAGATGTGGTAACTGAGGCCCAGAAAGGTGAAGTGATGCCCCAGATCACACAGCAGACAAGGGGTGGAGCCGGGATTAGAACCCAGGTCTTCTGACTCCCAGACTGTGCTCTTTCCACTAGGCCACACTGCTTCAAGCGTTTGAAGATGCCTGCCTGCTGACTCCTCCTTGGGTGGGTGTGGGCATTACTGAGACCCACGTGCCAATCTCCAAGCACTTTCCAGCAGCAAAGTCCGATGGGCAGTCTTTTAATAAGGGGCAATTTGACCAGGACCTCAAGGAGCAAAATACGTATCAGTCTGATGGGCAGTCTTTAAATAAGGGGCAATTTGACTAGGACCTCAAGGAGCAAAATACGTATCAGTCTGATGGGCAGTCTTTTAATAAGGAGCAATTTTACTAGGACCTCCAGGAGCAAAATATGTATCAGTCTGATGGGCAGTCTTTTAATAAGGAGCAATTTGACTAGGACCTCAAGGAGCAAAATACGTATCAGTCTGATGGGCAGTCTTTTAATAAGGAGCAATTTGACTAGGACCTCTAGGAGCAAAATACGTATCAGTCTGATGGGCAGTCTTTTAATAAGGGGCAATTTGACTAGGACCTCAAGGAGCAAAATACGTAAGTCTGATGGCCAGTCTTTTAATAAGGAGCAATTTGACTAGGACCTCAAGGAGCAAAATACGTATCAGTCTGATGGGCAGTCTTTTAATAAGGAGCAATTTGACGAGGACCTCAAGGAGCAAAATACGTATCAGTCTGATGGGCAGTCTTTTAATAAGGGGCAATTTGACTAGGACCTCAAGGAGCAAAATACATATCATTCCTATGACCAATCCAAGTCAGGCGGACGTCAGTCAGTCAGTCAACAGCATTTCTGGAGTCCTCACTGTGCGCAGAGCGCTGTATCAAGGAGGTGGGAGAGGACGCTAGATTTGGTAGGCTTGACCTCAGCCCTGCAGGCCCTTACAACCGAGGAGGAGCTCTTTTAGACTGTGAGCCCACTGTTGGGTAGGGACTGTCTCTATATGTTGCCAATTTGTACTTCCCAAGCGCTTAGTACAGTGCTCTGCACATAGTAAGCGCTCAATAAATACGATTGATGATGATGGAGAGGATCATTGTCTACAGGAATTGCAAACTGGCAGGGTACTTACCTAGATCGAACTGGTCAGAGATGTAGCCACAGGTCTGTCGGACTTCTTCGCTGTCCCAGCCCAGAGGGTAGAGAGCACAACCAGAGCCAATCAGCAAGCCTGCAAGGGGAACCGAACAAGAGGTTTTATACGACCTCATCCTGTTGGCTCCAATCGGGGAGCTGGTAAAAATCACTATTTAGAATAATCAACCAATCAATCAATGGGATTTATCGAGCACTCAGTGGATGCAGAGCACTGCACTGGATGTTTGGGAGAGTACACTGGAATACAATGACAAATTCAAATACAAATTCACAGAGAACAGCCCAAGGTCCCTCAAGAATCAGCTTGATTTCCCCTTCCTATTTCAATTCACACCTTCAGACAAACAGCTCATTTCTGACCCAACTTTATCTTCGGAGAATCAATGGGGTCTAAGTGGAAAGAGTATTAGCTTGGGAGTTGGAGGACTCAAGTTGTAACTCCAGCTCTGCCACTCAACTGCTGTGTGACCTGGGGCAAGTTGTTTCACTTCCCTTGGCCTTATTTTCCTCATCTGTAAAATAAGGATTAAATACCTGTCCTCCTTACCCCTTAGGCTGTGAGCCCTGGGTGGGACAGGAACTGTGAATAACTGGATTACCTTGTATCTACTCCAGCACTAGTACAATGCTTGGCTCAGAGTAAGTGCTTGACGAATACCACAATTATTACCATTTTGCATCTTCACAAATCTCGTTCGGAAAATTCAGTTCAGCAGCCTTACTAATTGCTTTCTGAAAAGCAAACTAACTGTAATCAACAGACCTATCCTCTATTGGAAACACGTAAATCCAAATTTGGCTTTTTTTCATCTCACTTTAGAATAAAAATGGAATAGTTCAGTGTCATTAGGCCTTACTAGGCAAGGAAGTCCCTGCTGAATCAAGTTATCTGTGACTATTATTATCATTATTAATAATAATGATAATGATTAGTGGGAAGCAGCATGTGGGATCTTTCAGGAGCTGAAGCGAAGAGGTTTGATGATTATCCTGTAATAATAATGATGGCATTTCTTAAGTGCCAAGCAAAGCACTGTTCTAAGTGCTGGGGAGGATACAGGGAGATCCCACTCTTGGGTAGGAACTGTCTCTATATGTTGCCAATTTGTACTTCCCAAGCGCTTAGTACAGTGCTCTGCACACAGTAAGCGCTCAATAAATACGACTGATGATCAGGTTGTCCCACGTGGGGCTCACAGTCTTAATCTCCATTTTACAGATGAGGGAACTGAGGAACAGAGAAGTTAAATGACTTGCCCGAAGTCACACAGCTGACAAGTGGCAGAGCCAGGATTAGAACCCACAACTTCTGACTCCCAAGCCCGGGCTCTTTCCACTGAACCACAAAAGTACAAGTTGCCTCATATTATACACTGTGCAATCACTGCTGGAGATATTAAACTCAATTAATGCCTCTCTGGCTTTTAATCAGAACCTAATGTAAAAACCAGGGGTTGAATAATACTCCATTTGAAAACAACAACTGAAATCTGGATGCTCAACACACAGGTGGGAACTGATAACAGTTCAGTTACTGGCCATGGGGTGATTAACATCGGAATGTCAGTGACCTCTGCTAGCAGCAAATGATCTCCTGGAACCTGCCGCCTCCCATCTTGGACAGAGTTGCCATAATCCAGCTCAGAGGACGACGTGAGAACATACAACTGGGAGTTTTTCTTATTGCCAAACTCTGAGAGAGTATAAACAAGCAAAATTCCTCTGACGTTATCACAAAGGATGAGGAGCATTTTTCTAAACTCCCCTAAAAATGTGTCTTGCAGAAAATAACATTCACTTTTTGCTAGGCGTACAAATGTCACTCGCTGTTTACACAAAGCTCCACTTTTATGCTTTTTCAAGAAATCCAAATATCCGAACCCTGCGCTTGAGCCCGTTGTTGGGTAGGGATTGTACTCTCCAAGAGCTTAGTACAGTGCTCGGCACACAGTAAGCGCTGAATAAATACGATTGAATGAATGAATGATATGTTTCTGTCATTATCCAGGAGAACCGAGGGGTACTAATGCTTCAAGTTCCTTCCTCCTCATGTCCAGCCTGGGACGGGACTAAAAATGAAATGCATTTTTCTCCAAGGTGTTATTAAAAATAACACAAACTCCACTCAAAAACAGGTTTGGCCATCTGGAATAATTGACCACAATTGGGAAATACTTTCAAGGCCAATTTGTCTTGTGTGCTTCTCCCTCACTTTGAGCTGCCTGAAATGCCCAAGTGCTTAGTCATCATCATCATCATCAATCGTATTTATTGAGCGCTTACTATGTGCAGAGCACTGTACTAAGCGCTTGGGAAGTACAAGTTGGCAACATACAGAGACAGTCCCTACCCAACAGTGGGCTCACAGTCTAAAAGGGGGAGACAGAGAACAAAACCAAACATACTAACAAAATAAAATAAATAGAATAGATATGTACAAGTAAAATAGAGTAATAAATATGTACAAACATATATACATATATAGTCCAGTGCTCTGCACACAGTAAGCGTTCAATAAATATTAATGACTGATCGACTGACACTTCTCATCTCATTCATCACAAACCAAATCCCCAAGGGCACAAGTTTGAGTCTTTGACGCAAGCAAGCCGGTTGGTTGATCGATGAGGATGAATAATTAGGCAGCTGTCAAGTCTTAATTCTACACTGAATTGGAAAACTAATTAGCCAGAAAGAAGGATTAAAGCCCCAAACTCTAATTTGGGATTTTATTGGGGTTTGAAGACAACACAGCTGATAGTGACATTTGAGCCGTGAAAAAGACCCAGTTGATGGTGAGATTTGGGCCGTGAAGATGACAAGGTTAATAGTGAGATTTGAGCTGTGAAAAAGACCCAGTTGATGGTGAGATTTGAGCCTGATGATGACACAGTTGATAGTGAGATTTGAGCTGTGAAGACGACAGAGTTGATAGTGAGATTTGGGCTTGAGAGATTTTTGCATACCAAGTGGGCTGTTTAGACTAATGGGAGACTCCCGATCCCTTTCAACTTCTGCAAATGCAAAGATGAGGGAGGCAATGTTGCCTAATGGAAAGAGCACAGAATTGGGATTCAAGAGACTTCTAATCCTGGCTCTATTACTTTTCTGCTGTGTATCCATAGCTAAGTTGCTTAACTTCTCTGGGCCTCGGTTTCCTCATCTGTAAAACGGGGCTCCAATACCTATTCTCCTTCCTCCTGTATAATAATGGTGGCACTTGTTAAGTGCTTACTATGTGTCAAGCACTGTTCTAAGCACTGGGGGTGATACAAGGTGATTAAGGTTGTCCCATGTGGGGCTCACAGTCTTCATCCCCATGTTGCGGGAACTGTGGCCCAGAGAAGTTAAGTGACTTGCCCAAGGTCACACAGCTAAGTGGCAGAGCCGGAATTCGAACCCATGACCTCTGACTCCCAAGCCCGAGGTCTTTCCACTGAGCCACGCTGCTTATGGTATCTACCAAAGGGCTTAGCACAATGCTTGGCACGTAGTAAGTGCTTACTGAATACCACACATTATTATTATTACTAACCTCTCTGTGTCTCAGTTTCCTCATCCGTAAAATGGGGATAAAATACCCATTCTCTCTCCCTCAAACTGTGAGGTCCGTACGGGACAGGGACCGTGTCCAATCTGATTATCTTGGATCTGCCATGGCATTCAGCACAGTGCTTGGCACATAATAGCTGGATGGCTTAGTAGAAAGAGCATGGGCTTGGGAATCAGAGGACGTGGGTTCTAATCCCGGCTCCACCACTTGTCTGCTGTATGACCTTGGGCATACCACTTAACTTCTCTATGCCTCAGTTCCCTCATCTGTAAAATGGGGATTAAGACTGTGAACCCCACGTGGGACAACCTGATCGCCTTGCATCTACCCCAGTGCTTAGAACAGTGCTTGGCACATAGTAAGCGCTTAACAAATACCATTATTATTATTATTATTATTATTATAAGTACTTTATAAATGCCATAATTCTTTGTATTACTATTGTCTCACTGCACTGTCACTCTTGCCACCTGTAGTGTCCTTGGGATGCCAGCATCTGCCCCTCCCATCCCCTCCTTCTTGTCATTGCCCCAGGCAAAGCTAGTGAGCGCATAACACCTCCGTGATGAATGAAATTGGAGAGAGATGCCTCTGATCAGTGCAGAGCCCAAGCAGCTGCTAATGAGGGGGTCTCCCTGATGATCTGAGCCACCCTTAAACTGCAAGGGAGACATAAAAATCATCATCACGACACCATGTTTATCTCCCTTTCACCGCTGTTTCTGGCATTGCTATTACAGTCATGCAAGCTGAATCAAACAGCTTTCTAAAAATATGGCTCAGCTGAGACCCTTGAAACCTCTCCTTGTACGGATTTATCATTCCACTCTCCCCTCCCCGGGCCTGGAGCAGACACCAGTTTGCCGAGTCTTCTCTTCTGGCAAAATCCCAATCTTGACTTGGGCCCCCACCGGGCAGGCAGGCAGGCGCTGCCCGGGCACCCCAGGAATTCTGCTGCTACTGGCTCCCGGGATAATCTGCCCTCATGACTTTCCCAGGATCCAGGGTTTTCCCCTTCCTTGAAGGGGGTTGGGGGAGGCGAGAGTTAGAGGGTGACAAGCAGAACTGGCAACAGATCAGCAGGATTCATTCTTTCTGAAGTCTAATAATCCACTCTGGCCCTTTCCTCATTTTTTTTAAGCCGCAACAAAAAGCTCCCAGTGTTTGGCCATTTATGGCAAATCTGTGTGGCCGCCAAAGTTCCCAAGAGGTATCCGCACCCGACCCCTCTATCCTCTTTTTATCCCTTCACCTTCGTCCTACCCACCCCGAGTGAGTGGCTTCGGAAAGGGTCAGCCCAATTGGGAACTCCTGCATTCCAGGGGAAGTTTACCTTGGCTCACGAAGCCTCCTGGCCTGTTTCAGTCCTCTGCCTCGCAACCGATTAAACAAAAGCAGCAAAACTGCTTTCCAACAAACCCGGCCCGCATTGTGTACTGACAAGTTTTCTTCCTTCAAAGCTTGTGGGCAGATTTCTACCTGTCCTCTGAAAGGTTTGTCCTCTCTTCCTATCAACTGCTTTGTTCCTTGGATATGAGAGAGAGGGACAGAGTGAGAGAGAAAAAAAGAGAGATGGACCGTGGAAGAGGAAAAAGTGAGAGGGAAGGGGAGCTATTTCTAACCTTTTAGGAAATGAAACCCTGAGCAAAGAACCATCCTGAAAACCAGAAGGGCCCCCACTTTTCATTCTCACCCACCCCTGGAAGCGCGGTGGGGGAAAGAGTGTGGGCCCTGAATGGAAACTCTCTGATCTCATCAGAGACTTACAGTGAGAGAGCCTGGAGAAGCATCATCATCAATCGTATTTATTGAGCGCTTACTATGTGCAGAGCACTGTACTAAGCGCTTAAGCAGCAATGTCTAGTGGTGAGAGCCCAGGCCTGTGAGTCAGAGGACTGGGGTTCTAATCCCAGCTCCACCACTTTGCTGTATGCTTTTGGGCAAATCACTTCACTTCTCTGTGCCTCAGTAACCTCATCTTAAAATGAGGATTAAGACTGTGAGTGCCACTCTGCACACAGTAAGTGCTCAGTAAATATGACTGAATGAATGTGGGACAGGGACAGTGCCTAACCTGATTAGTTTGTACCTGATTAGAACACAGTAGTAAGTGCTTAACAAATATTATGATTATTATTATTATCTGGAACCAAAACTCTGCATGGGCACCTTTGCCGAAAATGCATTTTTGAATGGATTCTATTTGATTGGGTATTAGCAAACAGAACCAGCCCTGTTTCGATTTCATGTGGTCTAGGGATGACCTGTCAGGCCCGGATTCCAAGAGGTCCCAGTAACCTCTGTTGTGGGGTGCTCATTTCTCCTGGCCACCTTCACAGTTCTCTGGAGGAGGGTGAGGGCATGGGCACTGGGAAGGTGAAAAGGACTTGAACCCGAGTCACTGACCCTCTGTGAAGTCGCATGCCTTGTTAAAAAAAATGCATATGTGTATATGTACTAGGAATGTATCTGTAATTTCCAAATAATTTGATTTAATTGCAACCCAGGGCTCCTTTCATTTATTTCATTCAATGGCATTTATCCCGGCTCCACCAATTGTCAGCTGTGTGACTTTGGGCAAATCACTTCTCTGGGCCTCAGTTCCCTCATCTGTCAAATGGGGACGAAGACTGTGAGCCCCCCGTGGGACAACCTGACCACCCTGTAACCTCCCCAGCGCTTAGAACAGTACTTTGCACATAGTAAGCGCTTAATAAATGCCATTATTATTATTATTATTATTTATTGAGCGCTTACTGTGTGCAAAGCACTGTACTAAGCACTTGGGAGAGTACAACATAACAATATAGGGACCAGGACAGCTCCTACACCCATCCTGTGTGTGGTCCATGACTTTACCTTGGCCCAACCATCAAAACATTAATTCTTTGCATTCCTCCAGTTCTTTTCATCTGAGGATCCCAAAGCACTTTTCAAACAATTAACCGAGGGAAAGTTGTTTTTTTTTTTAACCTCAGGCGGAGCAAAACAAAACCACATCGAGTTTCTTGTCTCCGCTTGCCCCAAACCCTCCCTTGGCATGGGGGTATCTAAGTACTATGCTTTGGACACATTTTTGAAGGTGAAGTTTTTTTTTTTTTAGTTAGTTGTCTGGGATATTGGGGAAATGATGGAATGTAGTCACCCACACCCCCAGCACGAGCCTGGCTGCCCGAGTCAGGTGGGATGGGCTCAGCCACTTGGTGAGCCAGAAAAGCTGTCAATGATCCCATACGCTCTCCAGTCCAAAGTTGTCCTCTTTGTGGAAACATCCATGCCCAGGATGGAGCTCACAGCCTTAATTCTCATTTTACAAACAAGGTAACTGAGGCCCTATGAGGCCCAAGGTCACATAGCAGACAAATGATGGAGTCAGGATTAGAACTCAGGTCCTTCTGACCCCCAGATCCATGCTCTATTCACTAGGCCACACTGCTTCACATGGGACACGGCCTGTGCCTGATCTGACTAGATGACAGATTGATGATATCGACCCCAGGGGCTTAGTGCCTAGCAAGCACTTAATAACTACAATCATTAATCATTACTATTATGATTATTGTGGCACTACATCATCATCATCATCATCATCATCAATCGTATTTATTGAGCGCTTACTGTGTGCAGAGCACTGCACTAAGCGCTTGGGAAGTACAAACTGGCAACATATAGAGACAGTCCCTACCCAACAGTGGGCTCACAGTCTAAAAGGGGGAGACAAAACCAAACATACTAACAAAATAAAATAAATAGAATAGATATGTACAAGTAAAATAGAGTAATAAATATGTACAAACATATACACATACATACATACATATATGTATACACATATATATACATATATACAAACATATATACATATATACATATATACTACATGTAAAACGTTCTCTTTTACCATCACGAAACCAAACAAGAAGATGATATGATTCTATGGAATAGGGAAGAGACTACCGGACTTCTTTCATGAGTAAGCAAAGGACAGAAATTAAAATAACATTTTCCATTTACCACTCAGCGAGACACTCAGGCTCCTAAAAGAAAAGTCCAGAGTCCATCTTCCGGGCATAATATACTGTGGCTAACTTCACTATCTTAGGATGGGTGGGGGAATAGATTTTCAATCAATTGATTTCTCATACTTATGCAAGTTTTACTCTTGTCTTCGTGACATAAAACTGACTCAGAGTCAGAAAGATCAGGGCTCTAATCCCAGTTACTACACTTGTCTGCTAGGACAAGTGGGATGCGGACTGTGTCCAACCTAATTAGCTTGGACCTACCCCAGCGCTTAGTACAGTGCTGGTAAAAATACCGTTAAAAAATAAAAAGCACAAATTTCTGTGAGATTAGTTAAAGTTCCTGGAGGAAAGCAGGGCATCTCCTAGAGATTAAAGGCCTGGAATTTGTCCAGGGTATTTTAGCAGTGGATAACCTTACTTGAGTTTTCCTGGATGTGATTGACATTAACTTACAAAGCATTGCAAAGGTGTTCCTCCCAAGTGAGGGATGAGTAGAAACAGACAGAAGAACAGTTCAGACTGTTTGCACGCTGCATTCCAGGACTATATCTGAGCAGGAGAAGGCAGAAAACATTTTCCTTAAGCACCTTGCTTTAGGCTGCTAAGGAAAGTTGAATTCAATCCTTCATCTTTCCATTCATGCGAACTGTACACAGTTTGATTCGAAGTGCTTTGCGGGCAGAGATCAGGTCTACTACTTCTATTGTACTCTCCCAAGTGCTTAGTACAGTGCTCTGCATGTAGTATGGGGACCACAAATACACGTGAATGACTGAATTAGAGCTGAGTTCCTTTTGGTGAAATCCATCATAAGCCTCAAGTTACCAAGACTGCCAATGTCTCACACTTACCAGTATCTCTTTCCTCAGGGACTTTGCTTGGTCTCAAACTTAGCATTAACCGAAAAGACTCAGACTAAAAGAAGCTGGGAAGAATTCATTGAAAGCCCCATATAGGACGGGGAATCTACTAGGTCTTTAATATACCTGGCTAGGACTGTTTTTGCTGGTAGCCAAATATGGTCTTTTTTTTTTTAAAAAAAAGAACAAATATGGGTACTTTGCACAGTAAATACTACTGTGTGACCTAGTGGAAAGAGTACAGGCCTGAGAGTCAGAAGGTCATGGGTTCTAATCCTCACTCTGCCACTTATCTGCTGTGTGATTTTGGGCAAGTCACTTCATTTCTCTGGGCCGCAGTTACCCCATCTGTAAAATGGGGATTGAGACCGTGAACCCCACACGGGACAGGGACTGTGTCCAAGTTGCTTTGCTTGAATCCACCCCAGTGCTTAGTACTGTACCTGGCCCACAGTAAGTGCTTAACAAATACCACCCTTATTATTATTATTATTATTACACACACACACACACACACACACACATATCTATATATATATATATAACCTGACAAATTTCTTGGGCAATTGCTCTAAGCCTCTGATGAATAATTCTGTGTCTGCTCTCCCCTCACACCGCGTGTCCTTAGAGCCCACAGAGCAACAAACATTTAAGTTTCACTTCCCATATTTGCCCATGCATGAATACACTTCTGCTCCTTAATACGATAAGAATCACTGAGGGGGTTCTGAACTTTGGCTACCCTGACAAGCTCGCGGAGGCAACCTCTCCAAGCTGGATCAAGTTCTCCCTTAATTATATGCATCAGCAACTGACTGAAAAAAGAAAATGGCACAGCATAGGTTTTAAACCAACAAATTATCTGTGTTATGTCTTGTGGCTGATGAGGTTTACCAAGAGTGCTGGGGTTTGGAAGGCACGATGAGTCCGGAGCAGTAAGTGAAAACTTTCACAGCGATCATCCCTCCTCAAAACGAAACAAACAAAAAAACTCCCAGAAGTCAAAATTCCTGCCACGGTTGCTGTTCTGGGAAGGACCCCCGAAGCTAGCTGGCCTATTGAGTAATGGCCTAATAGGAGTTTGGTCCTTTATTGTGGAAACACACTCCTGTAATCCCCACTGCCTAGGGTGGGTAACAAAGGGGCTCTTCGACCAAATCAAAAATTTTCAGCAGATAACCGTGGGCTCAGATCTCGGAAAATATTACTGTATCTTTACCTTCATTGGCTAAGCGGTCTGCCTACGTGTACTGAAAGTTTCATTACTGATAATAGGTCTGTTATCTGGAAAAATAAAAAAAAGTTGACAACCGTGAAAAAAAACCCCCACCAAAAAACAGACCACAAACTTCTTTGATAGCAGCTTAAAATGTCTTTGGCCTAATGTATTCACCCATTTAGTTTTCAAGGGTGCAACTCCATTGTCCACGGCAGCATTACATGAAGCTGGCTTAAGGGCCTCGAAAGGGCTCAGTGAACAGAAAATTTTATCCCCATTGCCATGGTGAGACAGGCAGACTGCCAAAGGGAGCTGAACTCCTGGGGCAAGGAAGATGGCCTCTGTGCCGTATTTCTTTTGAACACCACCAGTGTCCTCCCGACACCAAGCTCATTACTCTGCCGGCGAGCTCAGAAGCAACGAGGCCTTTCAAATTTCATCTCGGCCTTTCATTAAGAAACAAAAAGAGGGGCTTCTCGAGGGAGGAAAAAAAGAGAGTTTCACAAGACTTGGGATGATCATGGCAGGAGCTTCCTGTCTTAGGAGGGAGAAGCATCTCCCTTCAGTCTAGACTGGGAGCTTGTTGTGGGCAGGGAATGTGTTTGATGTTATATTGTATTCTCCCAAGCACTTAGTACAGTGCTTTGCACACAGTAAGCCTTCAATAAACATGATTAATAATTAATAAAAACTCCTACGACAAGCCAAACATTCACCTTTCAGCCCATGTGCCCATTCATGGAAGAGGGCGGGAGGAGAAGGAGAGAGGAGCACATCATTTTGCCCCCATAACAGAGAGTTCTGTGGCATCCGGCCTCTATGAGCACCCCCAAACTTTTATTTAAATGATGATATTTGTTAAGCGTCTACTATGTGACAAACACTGGGGCAGAGACAAGTTAATCTGGTCACACCCAGTCCTTGGCCCACATGGGACTCATGGTCTAAGTAGTCCAATTTATTTCATTGTCACATTGTTGCCAAATGATTATTTAATAGTTATTACTGCAAAAGCAAAGCCACAGACTGGTTTTGTGACCAGGAAGATAAGCCAAAAGAAAGAAGCAAAGGGAAATTTGGATGGGGATGGTGAGGGGGGGTGACAGGTAATCTTCCAGAAATACAAGGACACCTACTTTGGAAACCACACATTCTCCAGCAGAAAACTGATATTTGGAATAAATGGCTCTCAAATGCGGAATTTTTTTTTTATCATTTAGCATCTAAAGTCTCTGAGAAAATTGGACTTTTTGAACAAATGTTTACAGTAGGTGGAGTCCCACTACATGGGGCTGGAGTTCACTGTCCGATACAGTCCGATACACGGGGCTGGAGTGCCAATTTCAGGTATTGGATCCCCATTTCACAGACGAGAAAACTGAGGCATGCAAAAATTAAGTGAGGTGCCAAAGGTCACACAGCAGGCAACTGACAGAGCTGGGATTAGAACCCAGGTCCCCTGGCTCCCAGACCGCGGTCCTTTCCACTGGATCACACTGCTTCTAAGGCCATCTCTCTGGATGTTTTCCAAAGAGGAAGCAATCGGGGAATATTAACAGTGTTCATGGCTTCCGTCTTTTCGTAAGCTTAGCAGATCGGGAAGTAACTTTCTCCAAACATTTCCCTTGTTCCCATAACTCAACTTCGCAGGAAACAGTCCACCACAACCTCCTGCCAACGCAGCTACTAGGACTCCAGGAAATACACTGGGTTTAAAATTCAGAATTTTGGTTTCTTATGCCAATTTCAGTGAACTCCAGCCCCATGTATCGGACTGTATCAGACGGTGAACTCCAGCCCCATGTAGTGGGACTCCACCTACTGTAAACATTTCTTCAAAAAGTCCAATTTTCTCAGAGACTTTAGATGCTAAATGATAAACAAAATTCCACATTTGAGAGCCATTTATTCCAAACATCAGTCTTCTGCTGGAGAACGTGTGGTTTCCAAAGTAGGTGTCCTTGTATTTCTGGAAGATCACCTGTCACCCCTCCACCATCCCCATCCAAATTTCCCTTCGCTTCTTTCTTTTGGCTTCTTTTCCTGGCCACAAAACCAGCCTGTGGCTTTGCTTTTGCAGTAATAACTATTAAATAATCATTTGGCAACAATGTGACAATGAAATAAAAGAATCATTTGCGATTTTCATAGCTAGAAGTTAAAATGCAAGCGCTTGTCCAGCCTCCTAAAACCTTGCTCAGTGGCTAGATTGCACTAACGGCTCCCTGCCTTTAGCCTCTCTCCTCTCAAGTTTCTCTTACATTTAGCTGCAAGATTCATTTTTCTAACGCACCACTCAGAGCACATCACTTCTTCAAAATTTCCCAAGACCCACCCAGGACTTTTCACATAAAGTAAAAATCCCTGACCATCATCAGGCTTTCTTTAAACTTATCCACTCCCTTCTGCTGTCTTCCACCTTATGTGTTTCACTCAGAGAGAGAGATACACAACTCTCTCTCCACGCCCCCCGCCCCCATTTCCTTCTGTAAATCCACCAGATGGACTTAACTTTTGGAATGCTTTTCTTGATGGTAACCAAAAGACAGAAGTTTCAGTAGCAACAACATCACAATATTGTCAGGTTCAAAGGATCAGACAGGGGGTGGCGGGGGCGAGGGGATGAGATCTGTGATTCACATCAGAGATCAGGCCCAGAATGTAGCCTAGGATCACATTTCTAGACTGTGAGCCCATTGTTGGGTAGGGATTGTCTCTACGCAGCGCTTAGAACAGCGCTTTGCACATAGCAAGCGCTTAATAAATGCCATTATTATTATTATTACTTGTTGCCAAATTGTACTTTCCAAGCTCCTAGTACAGTGCTCTGCACATAGCAAATGCTCAATAAATACAATTTAATGAGTGAATGAATCTCCATAATCCTGACCTGAAAAAGAAAATCTCACAGAGTTTTGGGAGAAACTCAATAGGATACAGCAATATTCTGAAACGTGAGTTGAAAGAATGGTAAAGAAAAATTTAGAAAAATTCCGGGGCCAGAAAAATCAGTCCAAATAAATCACTGTAGGACCACAACCTGGATTTCAATATTCAGTACCTGGTGGCTTCCCTGCTGACAAAGGGAATGAATTTCAAATACTGAAACAAACCAGATGGCAAATGGAAGAGATATTTTAGGTCTTTAGGACGATAAACCGAAAACTGCCTGTTGTGTTGAAACAGAAGCATATCCCTTATACAGACTGTAAGATTAGCAGTCACAGTCCTATAAACCGAACCAGAAAACTGGAATTCTAAATCTTGGCTCTTCCTCTGATTTTGTGCTTCTGAGGAGAACATGGTCCTCCATTTTACCAACAGAAAAATGATAGCTTGGAGAATCGATATTCAATGACCTATGTGGGAGGATACTGTGTGGTTTAAATATTTTCAGGGGTAGGAGTAGATTTTTTTTGTATCTTTTGGCCAGGCTTAGTGGAAAGAAGCATGGACTTGGGAGTTGGAGCACCTGGGTTCTAATCCCAGTTCTGCCACTTGACTGTATGATCTTGGGCAAGTCAGAGTTTCCTAAGCCTCAGTTTCCTCATCTGTAACCTGGAGATGAAACACCTGTTCTCCCTCCTTTTTAGAATCTGGGCCCCAAATGGGACAGGGAATGCGTCCAAACTGACTATCTCAGCACATAGTAGGTACTTAACCAATACCACAAGTTTTATTATTGGTAGGAAGTATTATCCTAGGACTCTGAGTTGGAAATTTCTGAAAAGACATCTCAAAAGAGCTTGATCATTCAACTGTCATTTAGAAAGAAGCAGAAATTCGGGATGGACTTTAAACCAGAACAGTTTTGAATCAAAGTTTGAATTGGGATTGATATGTAGATTTAATTCTCTCTATTTGAAGCAGTAAGAAAAACTACCACCACCCCCATCCCCATCCGATCCTTCAGTCTACCCCTGCACCTACCAGTTGACTTCAGGAATAAACTAATATGGAAGAAGTTAAACCACTTTCACTAAGTCCATGGCTGTTCATATCCCATGTTTTCTTGTTCAGCTGGCTTCAGGGCTACAGAAATCAACCTGCTCACATTTGCCATTCGGGAACTGCACAGCCTTGCTGGAAGCCATGCGCCTGAAGTG
Organism: Tachyglossus aculeatus; assembly: GCF_015852505.1. NCBI lineage: Eukaryota > Metazoa > Chordata > Mammalia > Monotremata > Tachyglossidae > Tachyglossus > Tachyglossus aculeatus. Next base: position 7,463,629 of record NC_052085.1, read on the forward strand.
AATGTGTGTAGACACTCAAACCTCCCTCTGGTTAACTTTTGTGCACTTGTCTGATTGACAGGGCTAAATTAGGTCATGGCGGCTGCATGATATTAAATGAGGCGGCAACCGGGCTGGAAAAATCCTTGTAATGCAGTAAATTCCTCCAAGCTTGGGTTGGAAGCCAGAGTAGGAATTTTTCTTTTACTCTGTTTTTCCTTCTTTCCCCTCTCATGTATACCTAGGAGCCTCTCCACCCACACAAAGAGAGTAAGAAAGAAAAAAAATGAGACGTTTAGGGGAGAGCAAGGGGGAAGCAAAACAGTCCAATGACTCTACTTCCTTCAGCAAAATCCAGTCCTTGTTCACTCTTCCACAAAAGTTCACTCACTGAATGCACTATTTTCAACAGACCTCATCTTTATTCCTATCCTCCCTCCCCCCACCCATCACCCCCTAACCTCTTTCTTTTTCTTTTTCAGATTTCAGCATAGAATTAAGTCTTTGTGATACTCAGCCCATCACTGAACTCACCCCCTTCCAAGCTAAACCAGTGGGCCGGGACTGGGGAGGGGAGGGAACCCTGTCGGCTGGGGTGAAAGGCAGGGGAAAGAGATCCCGTGGGGTGGGACGGGGTGGAGGCAAGATTCCCCCCTCGCCCCTACCCCCATGGCCCGTATTCCATTTTGGAGAGGTGGTGACAAGAAAGGACAACAGAGGCCATCAAATGGATTTGATGGGCGAGGGTGATTCATAACACAAGCACGTATCATGAAAGGAAGAAGGAGAGAAAGGGGGCAGGATTTGGAGTCACCGAGTCAGTACTGTTAGAAGATTTTCAGCTTTGCCAGGAGAGAAAGTGGGATTAAGCCAGGCTGCAAGGAATCCTGGGTGTGTCAGCATCAAACACAGTCCGGCCATCCCGGACCCTGCCTCTGCATTGATCAGGGCAAGGAGAGAGCAGGGAAAGGCATTTCTATAAACTGGGAAAATATCAGACTTTTTAAAATCTACTCCAGTGCTTAATACAGTGTTTACAGTGAGAAGCACCGTGGCTCAGTGAAAAGAGCCAGGGCTTTGGAGTCTGAGGTCATGGGTTCAAATCCTGGCTCCGCCACCTGTCAGCTGTGTGACTTTGGGCAAGTCACTTCACTTCTCTGGGCCTCAGTTCCCTCATCTGTAAAATGGGGATGAAGACTGTGAGCCCCACGAGGGACAACCTAATCACCTTGTAACCTCCCCAGCGCTTAGAACAGTGCTTTGCACATAGTAAGTGCTTAATAAATGCCATCACTATTATTATTATTACCAGATTACAAGCCCTCAGTAAATACCATCATTACTAATGTTTTTTTCTTGCTAGTGTTCCTTACCCGAATCAGTTGCTAATTTCTCTTAATAGGATTTTTTTTCTAATTCTTTGAGGAACATTTAAAATTCAGAGAATTTAAATCCATAACCATGTAGGGACCCTAATCTGGACATAAAAATTTCAACTGTGGGAATATTTGACTCCAAATGTTAATTATTGATTAACTCGAAACATATTCACTTTCCAAACTAAAATTTCCAAAAGTCCTTAAATTTCAATAACTGAACCCTTGACTGCAAAAGGCACACACACAATTCCTCTCTCATTCTGCGTTCCAAAGGTAGGTTCCCGATCTTTTTCGAAAGTCCCTAAGAAAATCTCTTATTTCATCAAGGCACCTCTCTCCTCCTAATGCAAGTGGTAGATGGGGTAAATGGAAACTGCACATCAAGACCAGCAGAAGCTAATAGCAGTTTGAATTTGTGCAGACCCCAATTATTATCCGACACTTTAAATAACTGGCATCTGCATGCCCCTCATTAAGACAGGAGTCCTCCATGATCCAAATAGCAGCTGTGCATTTTCTTCAGTTACCCAAATAAAGTATCTGATTAAGTCACAGAAACCTCATAATATTGTTTTATCTTAGGGAAATTAAACAGCTTTGGCTTTTCCATCGCATATTCTCTCTGGCATGAAAATAAAATTTTCCACATAGGGCATGTACCACAGTGGAGTTTACGATCGTATCATTAATCCTAGATTCAGAGAAAATGAACACTGAAGAACAAAACGAAGGGGAACGGTTATCTAACGACAGCATATTCCCTAATGACCAGCGCTCAGTCCAGAGAGATTCGGCTCCCTTAGAGAAGCAGTGTGGCTCAGTGGAGAGAGCACGGGCTTTGGAGTCAGAGGTCATGGGTTCGAGTCCTGACTCCACCACATGTCTGCTGTGTGACCTTGGGCAAGTCACTTAACTTCTCTGAGCCTCAGTTACCTCGTCTGTAAAATGGGGATTGACTGTGAGCCCCACGTGGGACAACCTGATCATCCTGTATCCCCTCCAGCGCTTAGAACAGTGCTTTGCACATAGTAAGCGCTTAACATATGCCATTATTATTATTATTAAAATCTTTCCACATATTTTGGGCCAAGAAAATAAAGCGGGGTCAAGTTCGGTTCCTCTTGATGAAGTCTTGATGAAGACCGCATTTAAAGACAGATAAAGATTGGCCCGATCTGAATATCTGCCTGAACATTTGGCACAGTGCTTTTGCACAGAGTAAGCTCGTAATTAAGACCACAAATAAATATCATTTGAAGGGGAAGGCGAGAGGACTCTCCTTCCATTTGCAGGAAGTGGCTTTCAGTTCAGGGATCCAATTGGAGGTAGTAAGGAGGGTTACAACTTGACAGTACCATCTAATGAAGACAGTCAAAATACCTGTGTCTTCTATGTGGAGCATGTCACAGAACCCACATTATCTATTAAGAAGAATCCCCAGTGAACTCTGAGGTGCTCAGATTAGCCAGTTAGTTGTATTTATAGACTATGAGCTCACTGTAGGCAGGCAATGTCACTGTTTATTGTTATACTGTACTTTCCCAAGTGCTTAGTACAGTACTCAGCACACACACTAAGTGCTTAATAAATGTGACTGAATGAATGGATTGAGTGCTTACTGTGTGCAGAGCACTTTACTAAGAACTTGGGAAAGTACAATAAAACAATACAACAGTCGCATTCCCCGCCCACAATAAGCTTACAGTCTAGACGGGGAGACAGTCATTAATATAAATTACTTAAGAATGGACTTGCAATCATATTTCATTGAGGACTTCCCTAAATTAGTTTCACCAGGATAAAATATCACTGATAGGCAGGTGGAGACGTGACTGTGAGCAAGATGATCAGCAACCCAGAAATCATTACAGCATTTACTAAGTGCCATGGCACAGGGTTAAGCACTGGAGAGGATCAGACATCAGAAACGATGCCTACATGGGGCTCACGATCTAAACGGTAGGTAGAGGTAGGTATCTTATCCTTATATCAAAGATGAGGAAACTGAGACCCAGAAAAGTTGTGTGACTTGCCCCAGGCTCCCCTTTGCAGGACTGAACTGAGACTAGAACCTGGGACTCCTTTTTGCCAGGGTAATGCTCTTTATAATAATAATGGCATTTATTAAGCGCTTACTATGTGCAAAGCACTGTTCTAAGCCCTGGAGAGGTTACAAGGTGATCAGGTTGTCCCATGTGGGGCTCACAAACTTAATCCCCATTTTACAGATGAGGGAACTGAGGCCCAGAGAAGTTAAGTGACTTGTCCAAAGTCACACAGCTGACAAATGGCAGAGGTGGGATTTGAACCCATGACCTCTGACTCCAAAGCCCGTGCTCTTTCCACTGAGCCACGCTGCTTCTCGAGCCACGCTGCTTCTCTAGCCACGCTGCTTCTCTTTACATATATATATATATATATATATATATATATATATATATATATATATATATATTTTAGCCAAAAGACATTTCCCTTATGAAAGTGATAGCTCAAGAAATACCCAAAAATGCAATAAATTATACAAGAACAGCATTCCCAAGGAATATTCTTCATCACTTCATCCACAGTAAGGCTGTAAGCTTATGCGGTCTCAGTCACAAATGCACTGGGATGAAATTATTTCAGTTTTCTGACACAATGCCTTCAAATAATTCGGCAACCATTTTTTAAAAAATCTCATCTGCACATGACTCCATAAAGATAACATACAGCTTGTTGTTCTGCATTTTATTCTATGTAGTAAGAAATCAAATCCACCCAAACTATGATTATTACTGTTTCCAGCAGGCCGGACCCCCCCAAACGGAAGAATGAGCAGATGGGTTCAGAGTTCGCATCCCCTGGTGAAGAATGCAGAAATCTATCCAGCAGATTGGAAAGTCTGAAAGATGTCATCTGTTTCTACTTAAGAGAAGCAGTGAAGTACGAGAAACATTTTTTTTTTCTCCAGAGCACGACAGAAGATGAATCATGGAGTGATCTCCAATTTCCAAATAGGTCATTTGTTGGATATTTCTTAGCTTCTCAGAGTATTTGCTTTGGACCAGATCTTTCTGATCAAGTGTCTGAAATTTTGCTGACCAGGCAACAGTCTCACAGTCTCCTACCCCAAATATTACAATGCTGTTCTTTCACCTAGCAAAGGATACGCTCAGTAGGCCTTATTAGCACAGAGGGATATACTACATTTTAAGGTTGATCACTCCCACTAGATTACCTTATTATACGCCCAATCTCTTAGTGCATTGCTCTGTCCAAAAGGAAGTGCTCAAGAAATACCATTGATTTGATTGATTCAGTAAGAAAAAGTGGGAGCCAAACCCATTTTTTAAATTGCCTTCTTTCAATCCGTGTAACGTGTCATTTGATACTCTTCTTTTTGGTGCATTTTCTTAGGGTAATATAAAAGATTTCCTTTCCATTGGGACATACTTCCGGACAGGTAGGAAAAGGCCACTATTAACAATCAAAGTATTCTAGAAGGACAAAGGCCACTAACACTGTGTGTCACAAACCCGCTGCAAAAAGGAGATTACCGTAGGAGCCAATTTCCAGGCATAGAAAAAAAATGCAAGTGACTTGTTGATTTTTAATGAAGAAAATACAATTGGGGACGTGGGTTTTACATGATCCTCTTTATAAAAAAATAAACTCAGGGGTGTGGGTGAAAACCTTCAGCTTGCCATTTTCTACCAGCAATGTGTCGGGTGCCTTGTTTTAGAGAAGGTGCCTTGTTTAGAGAAGCAGCGTGGCTCAGTGGAAAGAGCATGGGCTTTGGAGTCAGTGGCTATGGGTTCAAATCCCGGCTCCGCCAATTGTCAGCTGTGTGACTTTGGGCAAGTCACTTCACAGGTTCATTAGGGGTTGGGATATATTAATGGACGAGGGTCTGTAATCAATCACTAGAGGAAAAGTTAAGGGTGTAGAGGGAAACGTTAGGGATGGATATCAAGGAAGGTAACTCTCAACTCGTGACCTTGGGCAAGTCACTTAACTTCTCTGAGCCTCAGTTGCCTCATCTGTAAAATGGGGATTAAGACTGTGAGCCCCACGTGGGACAATGTGATCACCTTGTATCCCCCAGTGCTTAGAACAGTGCTTTGCACATAGTAAGCGCTTAACAAATGCCATTATTATTGTTATTATTATTATTATTATTATTGTTATTATTATTATTATTCTCTGGGCCTCAGTTCCCTCATCTGTAAAATGGGGGTTGACTGTGAGCCCCCTGTGGGACAACCTGATCACCTTGTAGTCTCCCCAGCGCTTAGAACAGTGCTTTGCACATAGTAAGCACTTAACAAATACCATTATTATTATTATTGTTGTTTTGGGGGCAAATGATGGAGCCAGGCTTTTTTTTTTTAGCAAGAACCCAACTCCTTTGTGTGCTCAGATCCTTCAAATTTACCTGAGGAAGGTACCCTTGGTTGGAATAGCAATAGCCCTTTTCAGGTGGCAGGAGAAGCTGACTGCATTGTTTTCCTTCTCATACTCTTCAAGGGGCTGCTCCTAATCCCTCCAACGAGATGAAATCCCTGCTGACTGTCAGCCTGCAGACCTTAAGTTCAGTCTCCGAAGGGATGATCAAAGGGAAATGCCAGCTTCTATAGCTAAGAACCAAAGAGAAAGAGGCTCTGCTTCTCTTATCATGCTACTCTAATTTGCCCCACAGCATGTCCTCTGAGGCTTCGGAGGATGTGAGAGAAACTCTCAGGGTCGGGGATTCTGCACTAGGAAAGGGGTTGAGATGACTGGGGTGAAGGTTTGAGAGTCTACTTGGATCTAGTGTCCTGCTCCCCACCCTGGCCCCAGTTTTCCCGGACCTCCCACCCGCCAACCCTATTCCCCGGCTAAAAGGGAAATGCAGCCTCCTACTACATTCTACTAACCCATGTCCAAAACAAAACTCCTCATCTTCCCACCCAAATCCTATCCTCCCATCTTCCCCATCACTGCACAAAACACCGCCATCCTCTCTGTCTCAAAAGCCTCGACTCATCCCTCGACATCTCTCTCATTCCACCCACATATTCAAACTGTCACCAAATCCTGTCAGTTCTATTTTCACAACACCACTAAATCCATCCTTTTCTCTCTATCCACACTGCTACCATGTTGATCTAAGCCCTTATTCTATATTGCCTTAATTCCTGCATCAGCCTCCTTCCTGACCTCCCTGCCTCCCGCCTCTCCCCACTCCAGTCCACACTTCACTCCGCTGCCCGGATCATTTTTCCAAAAACAACTGTTCGGTCCACGTTCCCTCGCACATGGATTGGTACGCTTTATTCAAGGCACCTTCTCTAGAACAAGGCACCCGACACGTTGCTGGTAGAAAATGGCAAGCTGAAGGTTTTCACCCACACCCCTGAGTTTATTTTTTATAAAGAGGATCCTGTAAAACCCACTTCCAATTGTATTCCACACACAGCCCCACGGCACTTATGTACACACCTGTCATTTATTTATATTAATGTCTGTCTCCTCCTCTAGACTCTAAGTTCCTTATGGTCAGGAAACGTGTCTACCAACTCTGTTATAGCGTACTCTCCCAATCGTTTAGTACAGTGCTCTGCCCTAAGCACTCAGTAAATACCACTGATGGATTCTTCTTTGACGTATCTGTTGAAGACACAAAGAAACGGGCCTAAATTGGAGTCCCTGTGCCTCTAGGACCATGGAAGCAAAAGCTGTTATTCCAAGTACATCCCAACTCTGGCACAGAGCTACGACCCCCTCAGAGCTTCCCAGATCTCCCACTCTTTGCCTGCCTTGCTTTCTGCCTTCTCTTTCACCCACTCTCGAATTCAGGCCTTTCATACATCGGCGCAATTTTCCCTTCTCTCTCAGTTTGGTGGCCCCAACCCAGACCCATTTTACAGCCTCCTTACTTGATTACCCCTTGGGTCTCCCAAAGAAACTCTTTCCAAGTCCAAATTCTGCCTTCATTAATGACCGGGGAACCTTTGAGAAGTCCCCAAAGCTCACTGCATCTCAGGTTCCAAGAAAGTAAATTAACGGTCAAACCTCTCAACATTCGTCTTCGAGAAGTCTTTCTGATTCGCCTTCCCATTTAAAGTGGGAGCCCCAGGAGGGACAGGAACCGTGCCTAATCTGCCTTGCATTACATCTATATCCCAGCACTGAGCGCAGTGCTGAGCACATAGCGGGTGCTTAAGAAATACCATAATTACTATTAGAAGCTGCTGAAATTCCTAGTGATTTCCAGGAGTCAGTGTTCCAAATGGAGAAACCCCCTGTTGGATCTAAAAAGACTAACAATCAGTTTAGAAACGCTCTTCATTCTGAACAACCCAATTTGAAATGGAAATATCTCGAGCACATTTTGATTAGTATGCACACTACGATCATCATCATCATCAATCGTATTTACTGAGCGCTTACTATGTGCAGAGCACTGTACTAAGCGCTTGGGAAGTACAAATTGGCAACATATAGAGACAGTCCCTACCCAACAGTGGGCTCACAGTCTAAAAGGGGGAGACAGAGAACAAAACCAAACATACTAACAAAATAAAATAGAATAGATATGTACAAGTAAAATAAATAGAGTAATAAATATATACAAACATATATACATATATACAGGTGCTGTGGGGAAGGGAAAGAGGTAAGATGGGGGGGGAAGCATCATTTTCAAACAACATAAAAAGTAGTAAATGAAAATCCACTCATCAGGTTTTGACCAAAACTCAGGATTTTGACCCTGAACTGTTCAATGGCAACAAAAACAGAAACAGACTTCCTCATCCCACATGCAGCCACCCACTCCAAGGGGATGGTATCAGATGACCAAATCAAGGATCCAGTAAACACGGTGGCTGGGTGGTCTAGTGGAAAGGGGATGGGGCTGGGGGCGTCAGAAGATCTGGGTTCCGGTTCTGCCTTGGCCCCGGGCCTGTGTCTGACCTCAACCTGTCTGGGCCTCAGTTTTCTCATCTGTAAAATGGGGAAAAACCACCGGCTCGTCCTCCCTCAGACTGTGAGGCCCCTGTCGAAGAGGAACTGTATCTGACTGAACTCCTCTACTGCTTGGCACTGGAGCATTGTATAAATACCATTACTATTATTAACACCTAGGTTTTTACATAATAGATTTTAGAAAGTCATAAAGCAGAAATTATGAATGCCAAGAGGCGTGAATAAGTCTGAAAGGAAGGAGGAGTGTCATATGCTTGACTCCAAGTCATTGGTGATAATAATAATACTAATAATACTGTAGACTGGGGATGAAACACCCAATAATTACGTTGCAAGAATACACTAGCTCCAGGAACACATGGGAAAGGAAATTGCATGCATAGATACTGAACAATTTGGCAGCTATTTATGTCCCAAGGACTCTTATTTTTACTTAGACATTCATCTGGAGATGTTATCCAGTTTAATATCATTTTACAATACTTTGGCCATCATAAAGTTAAAGAAAAGAAGAGGTTGTGTGCCTTCAATGGAGACGGAAGTGATCTGGTACCCTTTATAGATTTGACATCATGGGAACCACCCTGGGTTACCTTTCCTCTGTATTCCCACCTGGAAATTGCTTTCATTCTCCACCCCAGATCACTGCTGAGGCATCTCAGTGAGCTGCTAAGCTCTCCGAGCACCGAACCCTGGAAGTTAAACATGTACACGGTCCTTCTGGCAGCATGTGGAACCTAAGAAGATGCCAAGCAGCGTGGCTTAATGGATAGAGCACACGCCTGGGAGTCAGAAGGCCCTGGGTTCTAATCCCAGCCCTGCCACATACCTGCTGTGTGACTTTGGGCATGTCACTTCACTTCTTAGGACCTCTGTTATCTCATCTGTAAAATGGGGATTAGCAGTGTGAGCCCCACATGGGACAGGGACTCTGCCCAACCTGACTGACTTGTATACTACCCCAGTGCATAGAACAGTGCTTGGGACACATGGAGTGCTTAACAAGTACCATAATTAATATTATTATTACCTTCACCGTCTTTTATCTGTTAAGCACTTACTATGTGCCAACCACTGGATTACGCACTGGAGTAAATACATGGTAATCAGATGGAATCCAGTTCCTGGCCCATTTGGGGCTCACATTTAATCCACTTAGTTTGACTGTATATATGTTTGTACATATATATTACTCTATTTATTTATTTTACTTGTACATATCTATTCTATTTATTTTATTTTGTTAATATGTTTGGTTTTGTTCTCTGTCTCCCCCTTCTAGACTGTGAGCCCACTGTTGGGTAGGGACTGTCTCTATATGTTGCCAACTTGTACTTCCCAAGCGCTCAGTACAGTGCTCTGCACACAGTAAGCGCTCAATAAATATGATTGATGATGATGACTGATGGACTGACAATGCTAATGCAATTTTCTTCAGCCTCCTTTCACAACAAGGGTTGATTTTGGCACATGGGTTGGCTTGAATATGGGTTGGGAGTCTCTCCTTTACTTGCTTGAAAATGCTAGCAGAAAAGTCAAACAAAAAACTAGCAGAAAAGTTAAACAAAAAACAAGGCCATGCCCCACAATGCCAAGAATATAAAACAAACAAAACGGAACACAAGGAAAATCAGAAGCAGTGTGCACACCACCCTCACTTGTTATCTGACCCTCAAGACACCAGACACAACCATGGTGTTTCTTCAGAGTGGGTGATAACAACTAAAATCACTTTTGGAAAACTCCCCTTTAAAAAAAAAAAATAAGACACTGCTGACATCTCGGAGAGCACATCTGGTCCGAAGTCAGTGATCTCAAGAGGAAGTCCTTGAGAACGAATTAGCGTCAAACTGACATTTAATGATATATGGTTAATGACTAAGACTCCAGTAAGACGCCAGCAATAATAACAAAACTGGTAAGGTAAATGCAATGGGAATGACCTCTGATTTTACAGAAAACCAGACATGTACTTTGTTTCTCAATTCAGGGTGTTTCAAGTCGAACATTACCATTTAGGGCTGCACATTCATGAATACCTAATAGGGAGCTTATTATAAAGAAATGTGTCCAATGATAAATTTAAATGTTTCAAGGTCTCAACAGTCTGCAAATAAGTAGAAGGAATAACACAGGAAAGCTCCACTTCACTTGCCATCTACTTATTATACATGAGACAGGAAACAGTTTTTCTAAATTTACAGAACCTAAGCATATCCCAGACTAATTCTCTGGAGAAGACACTGATGCTAGAAAAAATCCAAGGAAAACAAGGAAGAGGCAGACCAGTAGCTAGATGAATAAAGAGCATAAAAACAACAACGGAAGTGTCGTTAGCAAGGTTGTGGATTATGGCAGAAGAAAGGACGTTCTGGAGAAAATATGTCCGTAAAGTTGGAAATGATTCGAAAGCATTTCATATATATATATATATATGAATATCCTATTTCTGTCCTAATCATTTCGAGATCTAGTTTGAAAGGTATCTGTAATTTTTTAAACTCCCCTTCCCTGTCATAGCCTTCCATGCTACTTACAGCACATAATAATCTTAAAAATGATGGTACTATGTGCCAAGCGCTGTTGTAAGCACTGGGGTAGTAGATACAAGTTAATCAGGTTGGATACAGTCCCTGTCCCATATGGGACTCACAATTTAAGTAGTAGGGAGCATGATTTAATCCCTCTTTTACAGATGAAGAAACTTGAGGCATAGAGAAGTGAAGTGAATTGCCCAAGGTCACACAGCAGAAACGTGGCAGAGCCGGGATAAAAACAAAGGTCCTCTGGTTCTCAGGCTCATGCTCTTTCCACTACACCATGCTACTTCTCTTTATAACTTATTTCTCTATTTCCTCATATAGCCTCACCTACTTGCTCATCCCACTAATCTTTACTAGTACCTTATAGGCACCAGGTTTGAAGATCCCAGATTTCTTCGCACTCTCAATTCTATACCCAGTTGGAAACATAACTCTTCTCTCTTGCCCACAACCCCGAAAACTAAAAGCTTTTCAACGCAGTTCTTCAAATCTGAAAAACAAGCAATGAGACATGCTTTTTCCCCTTCACAAGCAACACACACTTAGTGATTTAACAGACACAATAAAACAAAGTCTCAGGCAATACTGCATCCCAGTTGAAAGCTGGGATACAGACTGGAAGCTGTCTATCAACCCCAATGCCCTTTCCCTTGCACACAGTACATTGTTCGGCATACAGTAAGCGCTCAAATACCACTGATAGATACATAGAAAGACAGATGCCTGCAGGCAAGAGACCCATGGAGAAGGAATTTAGACATTTATGTGGGGGGAGGATATTTTATACCCACCACAAAGTAGATATAAAAATGATTAACTCAAAGTGATTAGCTAAATGCTGTTCATACTACACTGTGCAAGGTGGGGGGGAAGGTACTTTGCAATTGCGAAGCAATAATAAAAGCGATTTAGTGAGTGCAACAGCTGAAGAACACAGGAAAATTAAGGTATTTAAACTCTAATTGAAGTGATATTTGACAATCAAAAGAAATTTAAGGCTATGCTTTATAGACTTTTTAAAAACTTTCTTATTGTCCTTCTGTGTCTCCCCCTAGACTGTGAGCCCACTGTTGGGTAGGGACTGTGTCCATATGTTGCCAACTTGTACTTCCCAAGCGCTTAGTACAGTGCTCTGCACACAGTAAGCGCTCAATAAATACGATTGATTGATTGAGAATCAGAAAGAATTCTTTACTTCAGAATATTAGGCAGTTTTTCACCTGTGAAACATCTGGTGTCCTACAAATTCTTATGTACTGTTAGGTATGTGGAAGAATTTCTTGTAGAATCAGTTACAGTGGCAATATAACATCTAGTGGAATGAGAAAAAGAGTTTCATAGAACTCAGAGAATCTTGGGGTGGGAAGAAGGAATGAAAAAGAAAACTGAAAATTTACTCGGCACACTGCTGTCACTGCTTGGCAAAGTCTCTATTCTTCACATAAAATCAAGTCAGAGATCAATTACAAATACAGTAATTAAAAAACCCTGGGAAGGTTTTTTTTTTTAAACCCAAAATAAAACTTTCTGGATAATGCTTTCAAGGAAATTATCTTGGGGATGCTAACAGTATCCAAACTCCTATTTTTAGGGTAGCAAACAAAAAGAATGGTTTCTGTGAAAGTTTTTGCAGTATTTAACAACAAAACCTCGGATAAGCCCTTCAGAGTTCTCAGCACACTGCCTGGGCTACAAATTCTATCATCTTTTTCTGGATGTCATCCTGCTCTTGAGAATATTTTAAATATTTGGGACCATTCATTCATTCAATCATATTTATTGAGTGCTTACTGTGTGCCGAGCACTGTGCTAAGCACCAAAGAAGGAAGTATGAAGGCTTAAACCATGTAAGTTATAGATTATTGAGTGCTTACTGTGTGCCAAAAACTGTACTAAGTGCCAAAGAAGGAAGTATGAAGGCTTAAACCATGTAAGTTGCAGATTATTGAGTGCTTACTGTGGGCCAAAAACTGTACTAAGCGCCAAAGAAGGAAGTATGAAGGCTTAAACCATGTAAATTACAGATTACATCGGCCTTAGCAGAGAGAGGCAAACTGGAGAAACCAGGAAACTAATTCATGAATATAAATTGAAAGTGATACTGAAAAGTAGTAAGTAATAGTCAACAGATATTCGGAGCTAATCACTCTCTTCGGAGAGCCCCGTGAATTTCATCTTTTTCTGTATTTCTTTAAACAGCGGGTAAAACAATGTTTACTTTGATGGGAAAGGTTGAAAACTTGGAACCTTGCATACGTTGTAGTGCCACGTGGAAAGAGCATGGGCCTTGGGTTCTAATTCTGGCTCCGTCTCAGTTGCCTGTTGTGTGGTACTGGGTAAGTCATTAAACTTTTCTTTCCCTCAGTTTCCTCATCAGTAAAGTGACCCTGTTCTCCCTCCCCTTTCGACTGTGAGCCCCATGTGGAGAAGCAATGTGTCCAACTTGATTATCTTGTGCATCTGTTGCACTGTACTCTCCATAGCACTTAGTACAGTGCTCTGCCCACAGAAAGTGTTCAATTAATACCACTGATTGATTCACCCCCATGCTTGGCACAGTGTCTGGCATACAGTAAGTGCTTAAATACCACAATTATCAATATTGTTATCATTACTAAAGCCATTACTGAAGGTCACTCGGGTAGGGATTAGCTGAGGGTGACTGAAAATGTTTATGAGGAGACAATCTATATTAGTTTTAAGGATTAGATTCCTCAGAGTCTGTTGAACTCAGAGACACTCACTTGGTTCTTTGCCTTTAAAATAAGAACGATTTTCTTTACTCCATCTCTCTGCAGAATGTGGCAAGAATGAAGTATCTGAGCAGCATGCCTGCTATTTAAAAGGGAGGCATGGGGTAAGTGTTTTTTTGGTAGTTATCATCCCAAGTTCTATCTGGAAAGTCAAATATTTGGACCTTTGTTAATTGTAAATTGAAGTTAAAAATACAAACTCAGTTAAATAATTATTGCACTTGTTAAGCACTTACTATGTGCAAAGCACTGTTCTAAGCGCTGGGGGGGGATACAAGGTGATCAGGTTGTCCCACGTGGGGCTCACAGTCTTAATTCCCATTTTGCAGTTGAGAGAACTGAGGCTCAGAGAAGTTAAGTGACTTGCCCAAGGTCACACAGCAGACATGGTGGAGCCGGGATTCGAACCCATGACCTCTGACTCCAAAGCCCGGGATCTTTCCACTGAGCCACGCTGCTTCCCCTTCCAGTTAAATGGAAAAAGCCACCAAAGTGACAGTTTTAAGGGTCGATACAGCTTGCTCATTTTCCACTTTATACTTAGAATGTTAACTCACTGGTCAATCTTCAAAATGTGTCATCTATTTTATGTTCACCAAGAGCCTTCCTGTGTGTAAGCTACTTCCTGGGGGTAAATTAGACGCTTTGGGAAGCCCATTAATTATTTTAGACAGTCAAAAATTGCTTTCAGCACACAGTAGTGCCCTGGGAAAACATTAGAGAAATATTTCACTTCCACTGTATTCACTGAGTCAGATTTTCCCACTGTTCAAATTAGTCCCAGATCTCTTCACCCAAATTCCCACAGCTCTATTCATTTCCAATATCAAGATGACTCAAACCCATCCTTTGAAGTCACATACACCGACACACCCAAGACTATTGCTTTGGGAAAGTTTCCCTTTCATGTTAAATCATTACAAAAACATAGAACAGATTTCTTATGCCTTCTATCTCCCGGACTGTTCTCTTCACTGTTATAAATGTAACCAGTGCTGCAAAAGTACACATGATACTATATTGAAATGAATCTAAGATAGGTAAGGAGATAAGCTTTTGTCTTGGCAGAAGCCAGCTCATTAGAGGAGTCCAATTCATTTCCAACTCAGTTTGCTTGTAACCACCTCAGTGTTTAGCACAGTGCCTGGCACATGGTAAGTGCTTAAATACCACAATTATCATTTCCTTAATGGGGGGAAATAAAGAGTCCTTAAGCATCTTCTGAAGGGCATATTCTATACATTCCATGCAATTTTCCTCAAATGCCCAGAAAATGGATTTGGTAAGTGCTTAACAAATACCACAATTATCATTTCCTTAATGGGGGGAAATAAAGAGTCCTTAAGCATCTTCTGAAGGGTGTTTTCTATACATTCCATGCAGCTTTCCTCAAATGCCCAGAAAATGGATTTTCCTGTGGATTAAACTCGGGGATTGGCTTTTTGAGAGAGTTGTTCACACTTCTTGAAGGCTATCTCCTTCCTCAAAGGACATCTAAGTCTGTTTGAGGAGTCCAATTCATTTCCAACTCAGTTTGCTTGTAACCACTTCAGTGTTTAGCACAGTGCCTGGCACATGGTAAGTGCTTAACAAATACCACAATTATCACTTCCTTAATGGGGGGAAATAAAGAGTCCTTAAGCATCTTCTGAAGGGCATATTCTATACATTCCATGCAATTTTCCTCAAATGCCCAGAAAATGGATTTGGTAAGTGCTTAACAAACACCACAATTATCATTTCCTTAATGGGGGGAAATAAAGAGTCCTTAAGCATCTTCTGAAGGGTGTTTTCTATACATCCATGCAGTTTTCCTCAAATGCCCAGAAAATGCATTTTCCTGTGGATTCAACTGGGGGATTGGCTTTTTGAGAGAGTTGTTCACACTTCTTGAAGGCTATCTCCTTCCTCAAAGGACATCTAAGTCTGTTTGAAATGAAAGCCGGTTTCCCGCAGTGGCCTGGAGAGACAACAGAGGGCTTTATATTTAGGTTTCCTGTTATAGTTCTTTAAGTCGGACAGATGGAACTGCATAATTGGGATCACATTTACATTTGTCAGTCCCTGAGAGAAAACACAAACTTTCAGTTTAAAACAAAAGTTTCAAAGTACAGTCCATTCTCCCTTACAGTGTGCTTTGCTTTTGCGTTTTGGATGGAACACTGGTGGGAATAAGGTAAATTTTTTCTGGCACTGTACAGCAATCTGGATTCAGCATCAGGACCGAAACATTAGGACTCTATCCTGTGACTAGAGAATGATGACTCCATCTTCTCTAATACCAGTAGTCCTTATTTGGCATAGTTACGGGCAATCAACTTTGCTATCTTATCATTCCTCCTTTTCAGATGTTATCTACACTTCCTAGGAAAGGAAATGGGAGTAGAAAGGTTGTGTCAATCAGTAGTACCTACTGGGTGCTGAGTGGGTGCAATGCATGGTACTAAATGCTTGGGCAAGTAAAACAGAGTTAATAGTCATGATCTCTGCCATCAGAGAGCTTACAATCTGGTGATACTTGAGCCATTCAAAGGCAGAAAGAGTTGTTTTCCAGAAAACATCAATTCCCTGCATCAGAAAGAAGAGATGAATCTGGGAAGACGTGATCTTCTATCATCTGGGTGTAAAGTCAACAAGATTGTTTAAAATTCTCCATTCATCATCAATCGTATTTATTGAGCGCTTACTATGTGCAGAGCACTGTACTAAGCGCTTGGGAAGTACAAATTGGCAACACATAGAGACAGTCCCTACCCAACAGTGGGCTCACAGTCTAAGGAGACGGCCATTCGGAGGTCTGCATCATAAAACCCATCACTGATTTTATTTCAATGCATAACCAAGATGATTGTTTTTTGTAGCCTACTTTTTTTTACGGAACAAATTAATAGGGTGGTTTAACAATGGCTGAGAACTAAGAAAGATTTGGCCAATTAGTAGCTGGCAAAGAAACACGAGCAGATGTATTAGAAGTCACCTGATGTGGGGAACATTGTTCCCCATACTGTCATTTCTCTTAAAGTCATGCTTCACTTTATATATGGAGAAGGGTAAATCTTACTTCCAGTTTGGACTTCTTAAGGAACCATTCATTCAATTCATTCATTCAGTCGTATTTATTGAGCACTTCCTGTGTGCAGAGCACTGTACTGAGCGCTTGGGAAGTACAAGTTGGCAACATATAGAGACGGTCCCTACCCAACAGTGGGCTCACAGTCTAGAAGGGGGAGACAGAGAACAAAACATATTAACAGAATAAAATAAATAGAATAAATATGTACAAGTAAAATAAATAGAGTAATAAATATTGCGTTCCTCAAAATACTTGTGCTCATCCTAGCTCACCTGCTTCTATCAGTGCTCAGCATATAATAAGCACTTAACAAGTATCACCATTATTGTCTAACCAGAATAAACATGCCAGTCCAGAGAACTTCAACTGCTTGCCCCACCTAACACTTTCTTCCATCCACCACATCTGATTTGTAGCCTTGAACAGAAAATCAAATAAAATCACAATTGATAAAGTCTAACCAAGGGAGGTGCTACTTAGTCTACTGAGGAGAGGAAGCGGGTTTTGTAACTAGAGCTCGTCACTGCTACACGGATGGCACGCGGTGGGGCTTTTATGGTGTACACACAACAGAGGTAAATTAAAGTTGCCCATTTCAAACCAGTGCTCATGGTAAACATGACTTCATCTTGGAAATCAAACTAAATATGCTTGAGGCAGACGTGAACGATAGCCTGGGCCAGGAAAGGAAGCTCTTAACATGGTTTAGTGGATAGAGCCTGGGCGTCAAAAGGTCATGGGTTCTAATCCCAGCTCCACCACTAGTCTGCTGTGTGGCCTTGGGCAAGTCACTTCACTTCTCTGTGCCTCAGTTACCTCATCTGTAAAATGGGGATTGAGACCTTGAGCCCCACAGTCTTGGCACATAGGAAGTGCTTAATACCATTGTTATTATTATTACATTATCCAGGATCAGCCTTCAGAGCATCCTGAAAGAGGCCCTGCCCTAAGTGCCCTCTAGACTGTAAGCTCCTTGTGGGCAGGGAATGTGTCTGATTATTATTGTACTGTACTCTCCTGAGCGCTTAGCACAGTGCTCTGCACATAGTAAGCGCCCCATAAATACGCTTGCCTGACTGACTGGTGGTGGTGGCGGGCGGGAGGGTTCAAGCTAGAAGGAACAAAGGAAGATGAATTCCAATTCTCAAAAGTTACAGTCCGGGGCAATCACTAGGACTAAATGATATAAACACCTACAGTGGCATCTTAAAACACAAATCTAAACGGATGAGGCATTTCTCGTTACATTCTCAGCTACGGGACACTGACTTTGACTGTTTTTAAACCAATGTGAGTTTCTTGGGAAAAGAATTCCTTCCTTGAGTAAATATCAGCAAAATTCGGAGGGCTGATCAATAGCAGAGAAGAACTGAAAGGCTAAGGTGAGTGCTTTTCTACACTACCTTTTGTGGTAATTTCAGAAAGCCATTCAATGTGTTAAACTGTGTTAAATTAAATAGCCGTTATGCCCCACCCACCTCCAAATCCTATAATTCCAATGAACTCTGGAGAAGGAATGGGAATCTTATGAAGTTGCTTCACACTCTGGCTGCAAGAGTGTGAAGCATCTCCCCTCATCCTCCTCCATCCTTTTCCATCACTGTAAACAACACCACTATCCTCCCTGTCTCACAAGCGCACAACCTTGTCATTATCCTCGACTCATTTCTCTCATTCGACCCACACATTCCATCTGTTACCAAATCCCATCGATTCCACCTTCACATCACTAAAATCCACCCATTACTCTCCGTCCAAACTGCTACTACACTGACAGTAATAATAATGATGATGACGGCATTTGTTAAGCGCTCACTATGTGCAAAGCACTGTTCTAAGCGCTGGGGGGATACAGGGTAATCAGGTTGTCCCACGGAGGGCTCACACTCTTAATCCCCATTTTACAGATGAGGGAACTGAGGCCCAGAGAAGTTAAGTGACTTGCCCAAAGTCACATAGCTGATAATTGGCGGAGCCGGGATTTGAACCCATGACCTCTGACCAAAGCCTGTGCTCTTTCCACTGAGCCACGCTGCTTCTCTGGCTGATCCAAGCACTTACAACCCGCCTTGATTACTGCATCAGCCTCCTCTCAGATTTCCGTGCCACCTGTAGCTTGCATTAACTAGTATCTACCCCAGCACTTAGAACAGTGCTTGGCTCTTAGTAAGTGCTTCACAAGTACCATATTTATTATCCTGTCTCTCCTCACTCCTGTCCAACCTTCACTCTGCTTGCCTGGATCATCTTTTTAAAAACTTCAGTCCGTGTCTCTCCAATCAAGAGCTTCCAATGGTTGCCCATTCACCTTCACATCAAACAGAAATTCCTTCCCGTCGGCTTTTAAAGCACTCCTTGTCCCCGCCTACCTTACTTATATCTTTCTGATTTCCTATTACAACCCAGCCTGCCCACTGCACTCTTTTAACATCAACCCACTCGCCGTTCTTTAATCTCACCCTTCTCTGACCCCTTACCCATGTCCTCCCTCTGGCCTGGTAGGTTCCCAATATAGAACTACATTGATATAGCGCACATCAAAAATAAGCAGGAGAAGAGCGGGTTACATTCTGTTTGGTGATGTGCCTGGGATTAATGTTGAGAGGAAACCCCAACACATGGGACAATACTGAGGCTATCAATACTCTCTCCCCCTTTGACAGACCACCACTTTCCCCACCTTCAAAGCCCTATTAACATCACAACTCCTCCAAGAGGCCTTCCCCAACTCAGCCCTCATTTTCCCTTCTCCCTTTCCCATCTGCAGCACCTAAGCACCTGGGTATGTATCCTTTAATCAATCAATCGTATTTATTGAGCGCTTACTGTGTGCAGAGCACTGTACTAAGCGCTTGGGAAGTACAAGTTGGCAACATATCGAGACAGTCCCTACCCAACAGTGGGCTCACAGTCTAGAAGGGGGAGACAGAGAACAAAACCAAACATATTAACAAAATAAAATAAACAGAATAGGTATGTACAAGTAAAATAAATACAGTAATAAGTATGTACAGACATATATCCATATATACAGGTGCTGTGGGGAAGGGAAGGAGGTAATCAATCAATCGTATTTATTGAGCAATTACTGTGTGCAGAACACTGTACTAAGCGCTTGGGAAGTACAAGTTGGCAACATATAGAGACAGTCCCTACCCAACAGTGGGCTCACAGTCAAGAAGGGGGAGACAGAGAACAAAACCAAACATATTAACAAAATAAAATAAATAGAATAGATATACAAGTAAAATAAATAAATAAATAGAGTAACAAATACGTACAAACATATATACAGGTGTTGTGGATAGTCACCCCACCCTCAGGCCCAAAGCACTTTTGTGCAGATTCGTAATTTAGTTTAATGTCTGTCTCTCTCCCTTTAGACTGGAGGCTCCTTTTCTAATTTTTTAAAGCACTTAAAGCCATTTTCAGTGTTTTTGGTCCAGGGGAAAGAGATCTGCTCTGAGAATGCAAAACCATATAAATTCACATGCCTGATATAAAGAGACAAGACAGACATACATATGCATAGCTCTAAATCTGCCTGTTTCCTCAATTAGATGGCAAATTCTCTGAGGGTAGGGATAACATCGCTTACTTTCGCTGCACTCTCCCCAAGACTAGCAAGAGCCTTTTGCACCTGGTAGGTTCCCAATATATAACTACATTGATATAGTGCACATCAAAAATAAGCAAGAGAAGAGAGGGTTACGGTCTGTTTGGTGATGTCCGTGGGATTAATGTTGAGAGGAAACCCGAACACATGGGACAATACTGAGGCTATCAATACTTTCAGACCTACGAACCCCCAACCAATCCACTGGTCTCACTTCTGCTGAAAATCATTATATTGTGTCCCATGAGGCACTGATGCAGAATAATGAAATGGAAGTTAGAGAAAATTGCAGCTGTACTTTAAAAAAAATTGATCCCACACTGTTGGAAATTCCTGCTTTATTATTTTCTTATTCCTCCTCACTGCTTCCCAGTCCGAAGACAGGGCTATGAGATAACTTGGGGTCACACAAAGGCTAAAGCGATGCTGGAATTTTTCTGGTGGGCAGAGGTGTTTTACTTCCTGCCTTCAATTTGTGCACAATCTGATGAATATTAAATATTTAAACAGACTCTGGTTTGGCGAGCGAGGGAATCGAAGATGACATGCACTCTCATTCCTCCTCACCTTCCTAATGGCGGAGGGCTGGAAGAGCCCAGATGTAATATATTGGTTTCAATGACATCTACAACTAATTCCTGAACTAGTGAAAAAGGAAAACCAGTTGGACCACGGAATCTCAATGGGATTTGCATCTCTTCCTTTCTCTGCCTGGGACTCGGGACCAAGATTCCGGTTTCGGTCCCTTCTGCCGGGACGGTGTCATCCGGGATCAAGTGTGGAGAGTGAGGGGCCATTGCGGGTGAGCCATGAGAATCCTGAAAAGAGAAGCAGCATGGCCCAATGGATAGAGCACAGACTGCGAGTCAGGAGGACTTGGGTTCTAATCCCGGCTCCGCCACACGTCTGCTGTGTGACTTTGGGCAAGTCCCTTCGCTTCTCTGTGCCTCAGTCACCTCAGCTGTCAAATGGGGATTAAGACTGTGAGCTCCATGTGGGACGGGCCTGTGTCCAACACAAATCGCTTGTATCATTCCCAGTGCTTAGCACGGTGCCATAATAAGCGCTTAACAAAAACCACTATTATTATTACGAAAAATAGCTGGCTAACACGGGCGACAAAGACTTCGGCGATACCAAGGTAAGCCCTGCTTGGTTCTCCTTGGCCAAAAATGGCTCCTGTGTATACAAATCATCCGTGGGCACTTGGCAATGAGCTGCACTCTTGCCCACTCATTACACTTCAGCCTCCGGCGGGGGCACAACGGGCAGAGACCGGAGACTGCACAAGCCACTAGCACTAGAATCAACTCTTCTGCACAGGTTTTCGGTTCTGAAGTTCCGGGATAAAGGCTCATCTGGTATTCCCTGGGGGAGAAGCCATTGCTGGAAGAGTTGGGACTCGGAAAGTCAAGCTAAAGCAGCAGATTTTATCGCTGCTTGATATGGCCACCACAACCTCCAGTCACCAAGCAGCAGTCTAATTATTCGGAGCTACAACTTGGACAACCAGGACGGTCGGTAGCAAAATATGCAATGATCATGTTTTCTAATTTGTGAAAAAAAAATGCTGATTTCACTTTCCCCAGTGGTTTAGCTGGAAAGGGATAGGCCCTTTTGACTACCAACTATAATTTCTACTTTGTCAAGAATAGAATTGCTTTCACTTCATTCTTTGTTTCCTCTTGGCTCTCTTCTTTAAGACTAAAACTTCATGTATTGACATGCAAAAAGGGTGTAGGCATGTTGTCACACCAACTTCCAACTACCACTTGGAAACTTAAGATGAAACCCTTTCATAATAAAATTGTACAACTCAATCCACTGGTGAACAAGGTTTCTAAGTCTTTTGTTACCTTGCTCTTAGCAAATGAAAAGTATTTATTATGCTCTGCGGTGAAAGCTTCATTTGTTTCAGTCATTAATGGCAAACAGCCTTCCCAAGTGAGAAAACATTGACCTTTCCCTCGACATTAAATTGAGACAAAGCTCCTGTTTAAATGAGTAAAACACCCATATATAAAAAAACACACTTGTGGAAACCAGATTAAATTAATGATGAAATATTTAATTCGTATAACCGGCTGTCATATGGATGAGTTTGTTTTCCTTTGTTTTCAGGCCACTTCTATTCAGCAATAACCATGGCCTTGGAGGCATTTTATCCAATGAGGTCTGTGACACAAATAAACTAGGACCCCGGCTTTTGATTCCTTGGTTGTAGAGGCTGGAGGTGACTCTGCTATTTCTCTGTGTGAATCAGTCCTCTGAGAAAGGTGGCAGTAAGGTCCGGGCAGGTGAATTTAGAAAATCCATTTCACACTTAAGAGGATTAGACAGGAAACGGGTATCGTGGAGTGAAAGGAGTGTGCCCTGGTGTGTTTAAGATGGTGAATAGTTCAGAGTCAAGTTCCTGGGGCTATTTTATATTTACTGTACAAGGTTATTCCCGGGTATAATCTACTTCCTGGAAGCTCAGCATTTTAAGTAACTGAATGAGCTCTCCTAGTCCATTTGGGAGCCATTTGGGTGTCATCTACCAACTCAAGAGTACATTAGAGAACTGAAAGAGTTCATGTGGTTTTAGCTAAGTACTTTCTTAAACTCCGTGAAGCAGCTTGCATATCCGAACATTATGACTCATTATTTGATGAAGCCTTGAGATTCCGGTGCATTATTCAAAGACAAAGCATCCGGCAGTCACTAGGACTCCTTACTTAAAAGATTTTCCTTGGCAAATAAAGTGTCTGTGAGTGCGTGTGTTTACACATATACGCCCCGGCACACACACATATGTGTATACTTGTACAGTTGTAATTGGCTGCACCCCATCCTGGTCCAACTGCCACAGGCTTTTCTCTACATCGCTCAGGTCATTCACCGTGCCGCCGTTGGCCTTCGTGGATTCCATACAGACCCACATGACCTGTCAATCAGTTCATCGATGGTATTTGAGCACCTACTAAATGCAGAGCACTGTACTAAGTGCCTGGGAGGACCCAGTGGAGCTGGCAGACACAATCCCTGTCCTCAGGGGAGCTTACAGTCTAGTGGAGGATCTGACTATCTAGCAACCTCACATGTGTTACTCTGGCATGCAGCATTACACCCTGGCATCATACACACCATCTTATGGAAGTCTGCCCGAGGCCAAAGAGACCTAAAGCGTTTCTCTGGGGGAGGACACCTGACCTCCCCAAATTACTCTAGAGCCTTTAGGTTCCCCTCCCCAGGTCCCTCTGAACCCAGGTGTGATTTCCATGCCCCAGATGTACACTCTCACTGGGGAGAGTAAAACAATACTAGAAGACAAGATGACTGCCCTCAAGGAACTTAAATCCAGCTCACTGGTCCCTCAAATGCCTAAAAGATGAGTCTTCTCAGTGGTGTGGGCACATATCAACAATACCTCCGAAATGTTCTAGCTCCCATGATTAGTTTATAGAATGAAGAGCAGCCAAGTTTAAGTCAGACCTGTCGCCGCAATGCCATCAAATCTCTCCTCATCACCAGCAATACTTCATAACAATGGCATTTATTAAGCACTTAGTATGTGCAAAGCACTGTTCTAAGCACTGGGGAGGTTACAAGGTGATCAGATTGTCCCATGGGGAGCTCAAAGTTTTAATCCCCATTTTACAGATGAGGTAACTGAGGCCCAGAGAAGTTAAGTGATTTTCCCAAAGTCACACAGCTGACAACTGGCAGAGGCAGGATTTGAACGCATGACCTCTGACTCCAAAGCCCATGCTCTTTCCACCGAGCCACGCTGCTTCTGCTTCATCTGTTCTATGGATATATACCTACGTTTCTGTCTACCTTTCTCTTCAAATGCCATTACTAATTAATCCCCCTGCTAATTAGCAGCCCAGGTCGATAGCATCTTCAAGTCTGAGGCCCCCACTCGATTCGATTCGTTCTGAAAAGGATGGCAAGGAAGCCTCAACCGGATCAAAGCTTCCATCAGTGTTCCCGGGAGCTGCGGGTCAAGAGTCTGAGACGATGGTAGGTTCAAGGGTCTGAAATGAGATTATGGTCTAAACCCTGATCTAATTGGTTTTCTAAACCAAACCCGATTGCTTTCCTCTGGGAGCGCGCTGCCACAGCTCATTACCAAGCTGCAGGATGCAGGATCACTCCTCTAGTCTCCTAAAAGCAGCCGCCTGGCACCAAAGAACAAACAATGAAATGAAGATCTACATTCCAGTCATCAAAGATGGGCAAACGGAAGAGCAATTAAACTCTGCTTTCAATTGTTTAACGAGGACCCATTTGTTCAACTTTTGGGGGAAGGGTCGTTTCCCCTTAAAAATGGAGATTGGGAGGTGTTAAGCAACTCCATACCTGGTTTTGAATAGTGCTCAGTGCATGTGGTACAGCACTATGCACAAGGACCACTCTTAAAAGGGCCACTTCTACATGATTTAGACTTCTAACAGAGGTTTCATGGGGCCATTTTCTCCTATGGATAAGGCATTCGATTTTGCTCTTTGAAAAATATAATCAGAGGACAAATGATCCTCCTAACCAGTCCCTTTTAAAAATACAGAAAAACCCCAAAAAACTATAGCACTCTTTCATCTGAATGACATGGTCTGGGGAAGTCCCACTGACACAGCCTCAAGTAGCCCAAGGCCAGATTGGGAGCATCTTGACATGGTCATCATGAGGAACAAGAGACACCTGGAATATTTAATTCTCCTTTCTTTCCTTTGGAATCTTTGGACTCTGCTCCTTTGACGAGCAGCATGGCCTAGTGGAAAGAGTAGATCTGGGAGTCAAGAGGACCTGGGTTCTAATCCTGAATCAGCCAGTGGCCTGCTGTGTGACCCTGAGAAAGTCATTAACTTTTCTATGACTCAGTTTCCTTACCTGTAAAATGGAGATCTGATGTCTGTTCTCCCCAACTTAGACTGTGAGCGCCATGCGGGAGACTATATCCAACCTGATTAACTTGTATCTGCCCCAGTGATTAGAGCAATGCTTGACACATAATAAGCACTTAATACAACAACAATAATAATAATCTATATGCTTGGAGTCAGGTTTGAGTGCACAGTACAATGTTTGGTACAACAAGAGCTCCATAAATGCTACTGAATAATTTTAACATTTATAGTTTGGAAGCTACTTGAGGGCAGGAAAGATGCATACTAGTTTCTATGTATTCTCCTAAACACTTAGTAGAGCCCTCTGCATACAGTAGATACTCAATAAATGACTGATTTGTAGGGCTGGGACCATGTCTAGTAATTTCTACCATAGTCTCCCAAATGCTTAGAACAGTGCTCTGCCCAGAAGAGGAGCTCAGTAAATGCTACTGACTGACTGGCCCTCTTGTTTAGCCAAATCTTACAACCACTCGAATGCAGTTCTTGGAAAACACTGAGGCAGGGATTTGATTTCATTCTCTCCCCTGACCTTTGGAGTACAGCAGTTCTTGCATTGGGCATCACCATGAAAGGGGAAAGATTAAAAATGAGTCAACACTAAGTGCAAAAGGAACTGGAAAATGACACCATTGGAGTCTTTCAGGTGGATCTTCTTTTAGGTCAATTCTTCATTCTATATTCCTAACTACTGTTCCAATCCGGTCAACAGAATGTGGGTGACGGTGAGAAGGAAGGGCCTCTTAACATGTAAAAGCACAGGCTGGGTTATTCATTCGATCGTATTTATTGAGCGCTTACTGTGTGCAGAGCACAAGTGAAATGTATTTTACTGCGACCAGCCTAGGCAAAGTTGAAATAGTTCTTAGAACTGCACACCCTGAACCATCATCATCAATTGCATTTGAGCATTTACTCTGCGCAGAGCACTGCACTAAGCACTTGGGAGAGTCCAGTAGACACGATTCCTGCCCTGAAGGATCTTATAATCTCCTCAACCCTTAGAAAGATCGAGAGTTTCCAGAATTTATTGTCAGAAACTTTAGAGCATCCAGGTGCATCACATCCCCCCGACCCACCTCCCCTTCCCCCTACCCACCAAACAGTCAAAAAGGGGAATAAAAACCTACAGTGAACTACGTAGCGCTCCAGTAAACAGCTACTAGTTCAGCTACAGGAGTCCTAATGATTGTCCTGAAATGGTTCCTGCCCTTAATCAATAGTGCGAAATGGAAAAAAAAAAATAACTGCTGCCTTAATTGTTATTCAAGCTAATTACCCCGGAACAAAGAATCAGGGCTCTCTAACTGAGGTTCCTCTAAGGGATAATTTGGAAATGTGAGGTCTGGGAATTCTATCCTCTAATAGGGATGCTGATTAATCAGGCATGGACCAAATCCCTGATCTTCAGGGATGGTTGCTATCAAACAACGAAGACCACAGTTGATTACCTAATTTAGGCAGGAAGGTCAGATTTGGTTGCTATGGTGATCAGGAAAAGGTCAAGCTTCGATCACCTGAGATCCTTCCCGGAGGATTTCCTGGGTCTCGAAGAAATTAGGGCTAGAAAAGCAAAGCCTACCCGGACGCTTTCGGGCAAGTGAACCAATAGCATTCTGCACTCATCTTTCTTCTCAAGGCTTTAGATGGCTTTACACAATCATTTCCACAGTATCCCTATGACACATTTCTTGGCATTTCCCATTTTATCACTGAGAAATTTTCACAAAGTGGTGAGAAAGTGGCAGAACCAGCGTTTCCAATCCTATCTCCTGAAGTGCGGCTCTGGATCGCCAAACAATCCAGATTCTGTATGATAGTCACTTCCTAAGACAGACTTATATTTAACTCTTACTTAATGCTTCCAGCACTTTTGAGGGATCTGGCTCTTTAAAATCTTTGAAATCATGATTCTTTCTTCATGCCACCCTTTGGTACTTACTTCTGTCCCTTTTGAGGGAAGAACAGATGTTTCCCCTTTCTCATATTTACCCTTGTCACTAATTACACTGGGAAATGTCCTCCAGATTTTCCAAAAGCCCTCCTTTGATTTTGTTTACATTCTCTGAGCTCTTCTTCATGGGAGTGTTTCAGAGAGCCCTAAAATGACCTTTCTCACCCCAGTCCTACCTCAACTACCTTGGGCAAATCACTTAGCTTCTCTGTGCCTCAGTTACCTCATTTATAAAATGGGGATGAAGACTGTGAGCCCCACGTGGGACAACCTGATTAGCTCGTATCTACCCCAGCGCTTAGAACAGTGCTTGGAACATAATAAGCGCTTAACAAATACCAACATTATTATTATTATTATTACAGGCAGTGGACTGATTCCTTCATACGCCGTTGTCTCCCCCATCACCTGGTACCCAGCTTTGGTTCTAAATTGCTTGGGCCACATCTTGCCCCACTGACACTTTCTACGAAGCTGGGTTTTTCTATCTATTTATAATGATATCATGTTTTCCCTAGGCAAGAAAAAAACCCATTGTGCCAATCAATCCACAAATGGATGGCATTTATTGAGGGCATACTTGCAGAGCACTATACTGTACTATTTGGGAGGCTAATAACAATTATCATCATGGTGTTTGAAGTGCTGCCCTTGGGTTTTCCTTGCAGGAACTGAGGCAGAAATACAGGTACCTTTGAGCGAGAGGCAGCGTCCTACCAGGGATCACCGGCCCTCTCATCAATCAATCGATTGTATTTATTGCGCGCTTACTGCATGCACAGCACTGTACTAAGAGCTTGGGCGAGAACAATAAAACAGAGTTAGCAGATATGTTCCTCCATCACAACGAGCTCACAGTCCAGAGGAATGGCTATTCTGGGACACACTCTCCAATTTCAAACCACTCTTTACTTAGCTTCTTCAACATCCTCAATCCCCCACCACAACTCCTCACTTAACCATACAACCTCATCCTCGGTCAAATGAGGACAGCAGACCAGGAAGCTAGTTCACTCTGCCCTCTGAGAGCATAATAAATCACACCCTTGTTCTTCAGTGATAATTTTGTACCACTTTCCACCTCCGTAGCACTTGCGAAAGCAATTAAAGCAACTGCTTTCGGGCTCTCTTCTAAATAATGAACGCCGCGGTTGTATCAGATCGTACCTAAATCACCAAATTCTTTCTCTGACTGAACATCCAGGCATTCATCATCGCACTGCCTCTGTGGCATTTTGAAACAAATTCCAGTCAACGTTCTCATTCGAGCCAATTTGATGGATAAACTCTTCTGAGATGCTACTCCAAGCTAATGAACGGCAGCGTGGCCTGATGGAAAGAGCATGTGGTTGGAAGTCAGGGGATCAGGATTCTAGTCCTGGCTCTGTTATTGACCTGCCGGGTGACCCTGGGCAAGACCCTTATCATTTCTGGGCCACAGTTTCCTCTTCTGTACAATGGGGTTAAGTTACCTGCTCTCCCTACCTCTTAGACCTCTAATCCCCTTTATGAGTGTATCTGATCTGATTATCATGCATCTATCCCAGTATTTAGCATTGTGCTTGGCCCGTAGTAAGCACTTAATAAATACCATAATTAGAAGTATGGTCCAAACATACATGTACTGCACTTATTTATATAATAATAGTAATGATGATGGCATTTGTTAAGCGCTTTGTGCGAAGCACTGTTCTAAGCGCTGGGGTAGATACAAGGTAATCGGGTTGTCCCACGTGGGGCTCACAGGGATATTGTGAGGGTAAAATGAGATCACTGATGTGAAAGTACTCTGATAAAATAAAAAGCGCTATACAAAACACCAAACGTATTTGGGAGAAGAAAACACATGCAACTGGCTGTGTGGGGTCAGAGGAAATCAAGCAGAGGATTTAAAATAAACGTATAAAGCCTAGCCGACTACTTTAAGGTCTTCACAGGAATTTGAGATTTTGATAGACACACCGAAGCTGTAGCTAGACAAGTACACAATTGAGGCCAAAAAAATACAAGTGGAAAAATCACCATTTTTAACATGAATTATCTAGTTTTCCAGGGAACTGACTGCAGGCTCATCCCTTTGCCTTGTGTGAAAACACAAACACAGAAAAGAGGTTGTGCTCTCAGTGGGAAAATGTATAATTTGGGGCGGGGTGGAGGGGTTAGGTTGTTAAACATTATCAGAAAGACATCCCAAACTAATTATGTAGGTAGAACCACAATAAGGAAAAAAGCAAAATAGATGTTATATTTAAAATCAGCTTATTAAAAACTTTGCCCAACCCAGTGTCACAGACATGATGCTTTTACTGTATCATACAATAGCAAGCTATGAGGTAGAGCAAAGAAAATGTAAAGGTTTAGAAGCTTATTTGTTTAGTTGTTGAGTGTTCAACCTATAAAATGAACTTCAAGCTCACTTTAATAGTATGCAGTTTATTGTCTTTCCATCTTTCCGATTAATTCTAGACTGACGAGCTTTTGAAAATGACTATGTCTGAAACAAACAGGATTTTGGAATGGTTATTTAATAAAACCTGCTAGAACTCAATAGGCAACAAAAAACTCCCTTTAATTAATTAATGGATTTTCTTAATCTAATCAAAATACAGTTTTCATTTCTTCCGGGAAAACAAGACGGTTTGCCTTTCAGCTGCAGACACGCTTTCAATTTATTAAGAACCTGAGGGCGTGATGTCATTGGGAGTTAATGTTGCAAGGCATGAGGAGGCCTTTGGGTGAAAAGGTGATTAAGTACAGGCGGTGGATAGATATATGAATCACAGCCTTACAAATTACTGCTGGGTTGGACAGGATGGAGATATAAAATGAGTTTATCTCTCTCAGGGAAGAGCAATGCTTTATATGAGGGAAGTGAACACTTATATATGGAAGAATTACTTTTCCTAAATAAGTCCTCAAGTCACCCCAAGTGCTTAGTAGAGTGCTTTGAACACAGTAAGCGCTCAATACAGTTGACTGACTGACCAAAGCTGTGTCTGACCAAGGCGAGCCCATTGTATGGGACGGATTTTACCAACGTTCACTTATAAGGATTCTTTCACCTGCCTCAATATGCTTTTTACTAGTATTTATCTCACACGGTTGAGCCCTGTGGTGACCAGACAACCAGATGTGGACAGGAGAGTCACAAATTGGGGGTTACATTCATTCATTCATTCAATCGCATTTATTGAGCGCTGACTGTGTGCAGAGCACTGTACTAAGCGCTTGGGAAATACAAATCGGCAACATGTAGAGACGGTCCCTACCCAACAGTGGGCTCACAGTCTAGAAGGGGGAGACAGACAACAAAACATATTAACAAAATAGAGTAAATATGTACTAATAAAATGAATAGAGTAATAAATACGTGCAAACATATATACAGGTGCTGTGGGGAGGGGAAGGAGGTAAGGCGCAGGAGGATGAATGGGGATTCATTCATTCAATCGTATTTACTGAGCGCTTACTGTGTGCAGAGCACTGTACCAAGCGCTTGGGAAGTACAAAGACGGTATTATTATTTGCACATAGTAAGTGCCTTATCAAAAAAATGCTGTTACAGTCCCAGCAGTCAAAAGGCCAAGGCTATTCAGGACCTTCCTCCGAGGTAGAATGGGGAAACAGAGCCCCTAAACACTGACTGCTGTTGTCATCCTCCTCTTTTGCTTTGGTTTCCCCTGGTTCTTCCCCTCCTCAATCAATGGAGGAGTCTCCCACACTCCCACTTGGAGGCAGGAAGTGGGGCACTAGCGTCACTGTGACAGGCTGTCAGAATAACAGCTAATCTAATGGCAGATTTTGCCTTTTATACTGGAATTTTTTTTTAGCATTCAGGAGGAGCCATGCCCATTAATTTGATCCTTATTAAGCCTCTGGGAAAGCTGAGGGAGCATGAAATCATACACAAGACTTTTTTCCCTCAAACTGCAGGATTCCTACTTTGCTGGGCACTAGGGAGATGCAACGGTGTGGCCCTGGGAGGTAGCCTGGGCAGATGACAAAACTGGATGTCAGGAGTGCTGGGTTCCAGTTCCAGGTTTGCCTCTTGCCTGCTGTGTGACTTGGGACAAGTCAATCAACCTCTCTGTGCCTCCATTTCCTTATCTGTTTCTACTTTCAGACTGAGTGTCCATATACAGCAAGGACTGGTTCCAACCTGCAAATCTTTTATTTACTCCAGTGCTTGGCACGCAGAGCAAAGGCTTAATAAATACCACTATCGTTATTATTATCATTATTATTATCCTCCTTCCCTTCCCCACAGCACCTGTATTTATGTATATATGTTTGTACATATTTATTACTCAATTTATTTATTTATTTATTTTATTTGTACATATCTATTCTGTTTATTTTATTTTGCTAGTATGTTTGGTTTTGTTCTCTGTCTCCCCCTTTTTGACTGTGAGCCCACTGTTGGGTAGGGACTGTCTCTATATGTTGCCAATTTGTACTTCCCAAGCGCTCAGTACAGTGCTCTGCACATAGTAAGCGCTCAATAAATACGATTGATGATGATGATTACGCTAGTATTAGTGGTGATTGATGGCACTGAGACATCCCCACTCTCTCTCTGGGCCCCCCAATGCCCAGCGGTACACACTGTGAGACAGCTGGGTTGGAGAAAAATTCAAGTCTGTTTTCAGAAAACAGAAAATCCCTGAGACGGAAGGGTGACTGTTTACAAAGTAACCTGGTTATATCAACGGTAAGGAGTAGAAAACTTATTCTTGACAACTTCACCTTCTAAAGAAAATGAAATTTGCCAGGCTATAAAGTAGTCTGCTATGCACACTACACCTATACCCATGAAAAATGTTTTTTTTTTTCCCCACAGAGGTCAAACAATGCAGTGAGAATTTACCAAGATCCCCCGAAGAGGTTCCCAGTTGGACTGTGCATTGGGGTGAGAATTGCTACCCATTAAAGAGCAACGCACCCTGAAAGTATGTAACTCTACTGGGCAAATACCTGGGCTGTGTGGCACCTTGTCATCATTTTACTATGTTATCTTACTACACACATATTTCAACAGACTTACTGTTGATGGTATGAGGTCATAAAAATAACAACTCCTATTCAAATAAGATTTGGAGGCTTAGTCTGACATTCATTTTGGCTGTGAAGGGAAAAAAAAATTAAGTTTCACACTACCTTAACAGAGTGTGAGCTTAAGAAAATACACCAGATAAAATCATTTCCACAGCCTCAGCAGAGCTCACCTCTCCCCCCTGAATTTTAAGTCTCAAATCTACTTTATTCTTTTTTTTTTTTTTTTGGTAGGGTATTTTTTAAGAGCTCACTCTGGGTCAAGCACTGTTCTAAGTGCTGAGATAGATACAAGTTTATCAGGTTGGACTCAGTCCCTATCTTCGGACTCAAGAGTCTAAATTGGAGGGAGGAGGATTTAATCCCCATTTTACAGATGAGGTAACTGAGGCACACACAGCAAGCAATTGGCAGAGCAGAGATTAGAATCCAGATCCTCCGACTTCCAGGCTGTGGCTTTCCACTAGGCCATGCTGCTTCTCACTACTTCACTCAGCAGTGAAGTACTTATTAAAGTAAAGTAGTAGTAATTATTAAATGTTTACTACGTGCCAATCACCACACAAGGTGCTGGGAAGTATATAAAGTAGCGATGGAGCAGGATCTGGAAAACTACCGGTTTTACAGGTGAAGTTCCAAGATCTCACTGGCTGAGAAAGCGGGAATTTCAAGGAGACTTCTCAGTCCGACAAAGGGCTCCACTACCGGAGCATCCCGATCCTCTGGTTGGGACAGATGTGATACAGGCAACAAGGAAGACCTGCTATCTGGTCCCCCCCTCACCGCCCCTGGACCACTTTGCAGTTTGCCACTCACAAAGAGAAAAGCCTGGGCCTCTTCAATTTTCCTCTACATTCACTGGAGCCATAAATACTTAGTAAAAGAAGGGTCGGGGATTTGTTTAATGCTCCTTAAGAGTAATAATAATAATAATGATGGCATTTATTAAGCGCTTACTATGTGCAAAGCACTGTTCTAATGCTGGGGAGGTTACAAGGTGATCAGATTGTCACACAGGGGGCTCACAGTCTTCATCCCCATTTTACAGATGAGGGAACCGGAGAAGTGAAGTGACTTGCCCAAAGTCACCCAGCTGACAGTTGGTGGAGCCGGGATTTGAACCCGTGACCTCTGACTCCAAAGCCCGGGCTCTTTCCAGGAGCCACGCTGCTTCTCTGTAAAGACACGGGTCTTAATCATCTCCCAACACAAGTTTGGGCACAAACTATCTTGTGAACCATTCCAGCTTAAGTGTCAAAACCAACTGCCATTGAAATGCAAATGTTTTCTTTCCCTCCAAAGGGAGATGGATTTAGCTTTCAGATCGCTGAAAGTGGAATTGTTTTCTCCCAAATTGAATGTACGATCTCGGAAACTATCACCCAGACAGAAAGAGTGTGTTTGCGGAGCAATTCATCCAGAAATTGTTAATAATGATAAATGTCCCAGCGGCCAGTTAGGCAACACAATATATTCTTCCAAAGTGAGTAATGAGGTGAGAAAACTAAGAATTAGAGATACCAGAAATCCGATAACTCTGTGTTTCTTTTCTATTTAGCTTTCATGGATGAGAGGAGGGGGTGGCGGAGAGAGTGGAAGAAGGAAAGAAGAGAGAGGAGTACTGTTCTAAGGCTTCAAGATATGCTGCCATTAGTTTTTTTGGTTTTTAAGTGTTAAGTGTATTTAAGTTTTAATTATGTTTAGCGCTGGGGTAGATATGAGATAATCAGGTTGGACATAGTCCCTGTCCCACATGGGTCTCACAGTCTTAATCCCCATTTTACAGATGAGATAACTGAGGCACAGAGAAATGAAGTGACTTGCCCATGGTCACACAGCAGACAAATGGCGGAGCTGGGAATAGAATCCAGGTCCTTCTGAATCCCAGGCCTGGAGGGCTGAAAAAGGGTGATGGGGATGATGGCAGTTTCAGAGGTGATGAAGGGGGACCCAGGGGGCGAGATGTCCCAATTAAAACCTGATGTCCGCAATGAGATGAGAGGGAGGGTCGTCTCAACGCAGGCTACGTGACAGCTTTGGTAAAATACAGGAGCGATTTAAGTTCTCAGCCCTGCCCAAAAAACCGGACGCACCGGGTGGGATCCAATCCTACGGATATTACAACTACCTCTGCAGCCTTGTAATGAAATGCAAAGCCTGACCATCTGCCACCCAGCTTTGGCTATGGTAACTGATAAGCAAACATTTAAAACAATAACAGCACCATGTCTGCAGGGAAGTTTGAATGATTCCTTTCATTTAGGGCGGAAGGCTGTGGGGAAGACGTCTGCTTGTTGGCTCCGCGACTTCAATAACTCCCGTTCGAAGGTTTTCGATTGTTAGTAGACGGAGTCCCTCTTGACCACCGGAATTGATGGTTGCCATGCCCTGCCACCTATTCAGACATTGGCCTATGCAGTCATCGGCTGCCGGTTACCTGAAATTGAGGCTAAAATCCACGGGAAGAAAACTTCCGCTGCCACCCAGTGTCTTTACACTAACAGTCTGCCTGCACATTTGTTGACTGATGAGTGCTAAGCACTGCTCAAAGCTCTGTTGGGAAAGGCTCAAATGAAAGCAGCAGCAGTGTGGCCTAGTGGAAAGCACACTTTGCTGCAGAGTGACCTTTGACAAGTCACTTAAATTCTCTGAGCCTCCATTTCCTCATCTGTAAAATGGGGATTCCACATTTGCTCTCCCTCCCGTTAAACTCTGGGACCAGGACTGGGTCCGATGACCTTATATCCACTCCGGAAATTGGCACGTACTAAGTACTTAAGAAATCATCACAGCGATTATCATTACTAAGGTGCCTCTGGGCTAGATTCGCGTCAGGCAATTCACTAGGCCCAGGCGTCATGTAGAAACAGCTTGGCAACCTCCCCGTTATACTTCACACTGGAATAACAGGTTCACAATAGGGTATCAGCCTGAGCCCCCGCAGTTTGTCAGTGATGTCGAAAAGCGGCGGATGGTTGGGAAGAGCCGTGACATTTATTCCAGAATTGGCTGAAGGGGCCTTAGGAGGAAACTGAAAGGAAGTGGGATTGCTAGCTGGGAGAAGAAAAATAAGTGTCTAATGGCTAAGGGGCTGTCCACTGGACACTGGCCCCTGAGCTCTGACTAAGAGGAATGAACTTCAATTACAGCTTGGAGGAGTTCAGTTAGGGAGCGGAAAGAATGATTGACAGTAAAGGACTGTTAAATATGGAGGTGAACTGACTGCTGACTGAGAGGGCCAGCCCCTCATTAATTTAGCAGTCAATCCTACTAGCCCCTGTTGGACTGTCACTGTCACCCAAAGGCTGCTCAACCTCTACGTTTGGATTTTTCCAGCAGGGAGCAGTTAGTTGCCCCCCAGGATCCCAGAGGCAGTGAATCCGCCCAGGACCCGACAGCCTGCCAAGGCTATTTGGCCCCACCTTTGATTTGCGGTCTTCAGACAGCCACATGAAACTTCTGTACTAAGATCACAGGGTTTTGCCATGTGAGATGCAGAAACCTCTCCCCGGCTTAACTGCCTGCTGTAAATTGAAGTGCCATAAAAATAAAATTGAACAATTACCCTTTGTGGGGAGTGTGGACTGAGCGATAGATCAGTTTGACCATCAAGCTGGAGGAGTAAACAACCTTCAGAGGCTACTAATATGTCTTCAGCAAATGCTCATTCTCACTACAGACCAAGATATAGAAAGAGTGCTATAAGGCCTTCAGATTTATGGATATGCAGAGAAACAAAAAGACAGAGAATAGAGATTATTCCATAAACCTCTGTGCGTAATGTGGACCAAAAACAGGCAGGAAAGGAAAAATCTGGAGAAAGGCTTGAAAGTTCAGGCTCCTAAGAGATAAGTCCAGAGTCCGCCTTTCAGGGCATATGTTCTGCTGCCGCTGATTTCACTATCATAGGATGGGTGGGGGAATCGATTTTTAATCAGTAAATTACTCCTTCTTAAGCAAATCCCACTCTTGTCTCAATGACATAATATTCGCTCTGGCAGTCAGAAGGACCCGGGTTCTAATCCCTGCTCCGCCTCGTGTGCTGTGTGTGACTTTGGGCAAGTCTGGGCCTCAGTTACTTCATCTGTAAAATAGGGATTAAGACTCTGAGCCCCACGTGGGGCATGGACTGTGTTAAACCTGATAAGCCTGTATCTACCCTAGTGCTTAGCACAGGGCCTGGCAGATAGTAAGCATTTTTCAAATACCATTTAAAAATAAAGGGAGAGATAAAGGTGAGAAAATCTTTAGGAGGGAAAAAAATCACATTATATGCTAAGCTGGGTTTCTGAAATTTGCAAATTCACATCTATAGAGCAGCAAATTCCAGTCCCTTTCCAGTCAGAAAGTCCTGCTGTTGGCACAGTGGGAAGAGCATAGTCTTGGCTCTAGTCTGGGCTCTGGTCTCGGTTCTGCTTGAAGCTAACGAGGGCAAAGACCACACATGCACCTGGCAACGGGCTGCACCCCTGTCCACCCGCTCGTTCGTTGCACTCCAGGCCCTAACAGGAACGTGACTGGCAGGGCCAAGAGTTTCCAGGATGGGCTCCACAAACCACCGGTGCTACAGTCAGTCAGGACTGAGGCTCCCCGTCAATCCTGGGGGAAGACTCCTTCCACCCAGTCGGAGAGAAATGGAGGTAAGCGCTGACTGACGTATCTGGCTAGGGCTCCTTCGATAGTATCCCTCTATTCGGGATTTCACATTTAGTCTCCCAGTATTTTGACAGGAACCCCAAGGAGGGGGACCCACTATTGTCTTATTTAGGCTTTGATTTCCCTGCTCTCTGCAGAGAGTTCAGAGTGGGCCCCAAATGACAGTTAATAGTATTTTCTGACGATGTGAGTGGAAATCTTTTCAGATTGATAACTCACATGTCAGCTCTACATTGCCAAGTTCAATTCCCTCTTCTCCATCAATTAATACTCTAAGATAGTGTCTGATTTTAACTGCAATTTAAGCTCCAAGTTTCCCCCCCACATACATACACACACACTCACCCCCACAACTTATTACAAAGAGAGCTCTGAGATGCCCACTGAAGGACTTAAAAATGACAGTGCCAAACACTGGACTTTCATATTTACATAAATCTTACTAAAATATTTATCTTTTTAATATTGACATTTTCAAATTGATATGCTCAAATATTAGTTATTCTTCACACCTCTAAGACACATTAGTGCCTCTGACACATAGGAATAGAAGTAGTGAGAGTAACAGTGGAGGATGTAATAATAGTAGCAAAGCTACTCTACACTTTACTAAGTACTTGGAACAATCCAAATGAAGCAAGAGACACAATCCTTGCCCACATGGTGATTACATGCTAATGGAGGAGATGGATATATAAAAAGTGTTTACAAATAGGGAAATCAGAATTGTAGCGTCAAGTATACATTTATACAGAAGTACGGGGGGGGGGGAGGGGTGTGTGCTATAAATAAACGAAGATGTCAGAGTTAGAGATGGCTGATGGCTTGATATAATGGGGCATGGAGAGTTAACTGGGGAAAGTCCGGGTGTTGGGCAGGAGAATGGCGATAATGAGGGCTTTGAATGTGGAGAGAGACGTGTGCTTTCTGGGAACTGACTGCTCCAGAAAGCTGAATGAAATTGAAGCCAATATCTGGTCAGAACTATTGTATTTACTCAAATTGGAACCATTATTTCAGAGGTTTTTTTGTTTTGCTTTTTATAGAAACCGGCCTTGAATGGGTAAACAGTTCCAATAGCATTTTCCCAAGTAAACATGTAGAAATCTGTTCAGACAATTATTGGCTTGGATTCAGAACCCTCTGTGCTGGGTTTGTTTTATGCCACTGTGAACAGGATCCTTGGACAGCGAATGAGGGCTGGCCTTGCAAGTTCATCAGCCATTAACTTTTTTGGGCAGCAGGATTCAATACAGAGGCGCAAAGATATAATCCTACCCTACTCCTACTTCTTATATTCTAATCGGTTACCAGGACAAATCCCTCAAAATGAAACAGCCTCCTCTAACACTTACGCATTTACTTACCCCTGCCCCAAGCACTTGTGGAGAAATGTATAGTCAATGCTTTGTTCAATTATTTATTCTGAGTCTATTGCTTTTGTAATATTGGAGAGGCAGAAATGCCTAGAGGAAAGAGCGATGGTCTGGAAGTCGGGAAACTTGAATTTTAATCCCAGCTCTACCACTTGCCTGTTGGACTTTTGGACAATTCATTTAACTTCTCTGGGCCTCAGTTTCCTCATCTATAAAATGGGGACCTAATACTATTCTCCCACCCTCTTACACTGGGAGTCCCATGTGGGATGGTGCCTTTATCCAATCTGTTTAAATGATCTCTTCCCCAGCACTCAGTGAAGATAATGCTTAAATCAACAATTACTATTACTGAGGGCAACAATCCTATCTCCCAATTCTACTGTACTCTCCCAAGTACTTGTCCTGCCACTCGTATGAACTTGGACAAGTCATTCACTTTTCTGTGCCTCAGTTACCACATCTTTAAAATTGGGATTAAGACTTATGCATCCCATGTGAGACATGGGGTATGTCTAACCTGATTAGTTTGTATCTATCCCAGGGCTTAGTACAGTGCCTGCACTTAACATATACCATTAAAGAAAACCACTGAGTACAGTGCTCTGCACATGGTACATGCTCAATAAATATTATTGATTGACTGAAAAAATCTCCTGGTGGAAAAAAAAACAATCATAGGATGAATCACTTTAAGAAGCAGAATAAAAATACTCTCATTCTCCAGAATTACCTTCTACAAAGATGAGAATTTCCAGGGAAATGGTTGGAAAGGGGTTTAGCATTCTGGATTGAGTTTTGTCGACTGAATACCCTGTGTCCACCCCTGCAGTTAATAGAAGGAATCAGGAAAAGAGAAGTCATCCCCTGAAGCCGACTTGAGAAGACTGAGGGCTATGGTCACAACTACCGTCGTTGTCAACCCTTGAAACCAGAAGTGATTGGTGAGGGTCTTAAAGGGCCTCAGTGTAGCATGAATCAGTTAACTTGTAAAGAATCAAGCAAGCAAGCAATGGCATTTATTGAGTGCTTACTGTGTGCAAAGCACTGAACTAAGCACTTGGGAGAGTACGTGTCTGATTCCCATCCTGTGAATTCCCTCCCAGAACTTAGTACAGTGCTCTGCGTACAGTAAGCACTTAATAAATGCTATTATTATTACAACTACTACCATACAGTTGGTAGATATGATCCTTGATTTCAGGGTTCTTACAGTCTAATAGCGGGGCAGGGGAGGCGGGAGAAGGGGCAAGACCCTCGGGGAAGAGAGGTGGTATCCATCAAGGTTTGCCTTCATCCTGATTTCAAGCTTTGATGAGCAATGGGAAGAAGACCCTCCTTTCATGTTCAGCCTAATTAGCCCAGGGGGAAATCCCACATGGTGGAAAATGGTTTCCCCCACATTTTGTTTTAACTCCTGACACCCTCAAATTAACAAGGTCTACAACTGCTCCATCAACTGGACTCTCCATTTCTGATAGCTCAAGACTCTGCAAGTGGCACAGCCACTGTGAGTGTGTGTGTATGTACACATACGAGTGTGTTAGAGAGCAAGGAGCGAAAGGTGTAGAAAAATAACACGAGATCTGAGAGAGAATAGGAAGCAGAGGCTGCAATGTAAATTATAGCCCTCGCTTTTCTTTCGTTTGACAGCATTAAAAAAGATGAGAAGCTTTTAAATGAAACATGACATTCTCCTATTAAAGACTGATTCAAATGTGAAGGTGCTCATTGCTTTGTGTGCATTTCTAATCTTTCCCAGTACGAGTAAAGAGTACATGTTGGGTAAAAGAAAAACCGGCAAGTTCTTGAACAATGCTTACGTTTCCTAAACAAACAATTCTGTAAATATTTGATACCACTCGGGGCTTTGTTATCAAAAAGTGGCCCTAATGATAATAATAATAATAATGATATTTATTGAGCACTTACTATGTGCTAAACTCTGTGCTAAAATCTGAGATCTAACAATCAGTTTGACCACCATTTCTGTTTCATGTGGAGCTCTCAGATTAAAAAAGGAAGGTGACAGTTTATTCCCACTTAGGTGAGGAAGCTGAGGCTTAGACAGATGAAGTGACTTGCCGAAGGTCACACAGCAAGCAAGTGGCAGAGCTGGGATTAGAACCTAGATCTCCTGATTCAATCAATCAATCAATCGTATTTATTGAGTGCTTACTGTGTGCAGAGCACTGTACTAAGCACTTGGGAAGTACAGTTGGCAACATACAGAGACAGTCCCTACCCAACAGTGGGCTCACAGTCTAAAAGGGGGAGACAGAGAACAAAACCAAACATATTAACAAAATAAAATAAATAGAATAGGTATGTACAAGTAAAATAAATAAATAAATAAATAAATAGAGTAATAAATATGTACAAACATATATACATATATACAGGTGCTGTGGGGAAGGGAAGGAGGTAAAATGGGGCTGGATTAGAACCTAGATCTCCTGATTCCCAATCCCGGGCTCTTTCCACTGGGCAACAATG
Source organism: Tachyglossus aculeatus (assembly GCF_015852505.1). NCBI lineage: Eukaryota > Metazoa > Chordata > Mammalia > Monotremata > Tachyglossidae > Tachyglossus > Tachyglossus aculeatus. The sequence continues at coordinate 7,504,346 of NC_052085.1, forward strand.
TCTCATTGTGGAATCAGCAGTGTGACCTAATTGGAAGAAAACATGGTTTAAAATCCAAAGAGGCATTTTAAATGTGGGATGCATTGGGTATTCTTTCACCCATTTACTGCCCCCCCGCCCTCAATTTACTTTTGGTTTCGGATTACCCCCAGAGACTACACACCCCAAGAAATTACCCTTTCTGCCCTGTCCACTACTCTTAAATATTCTGGTGTTTGCCCACCTAGCTCCTCTGTTTGCAAACTGATGTTGCCGACTTGTACTTCCCAAAGCGCTTAGTACAGTGCTGTGCACACAGTAAGCGCTCAATAAATACGACTGAATGAATGATGGAGGGCGGGAACAATATCTTTTTCCTTCCATGGCATTCTGCCAAACATTGCCTAGAGTGCTCTGCACAGGATGGATGCTCAATAAATGATGACTGATTGAATCAAGTACCACTCCAGCTGCTGTTTGATGCATCCATTAGCACTACAGGTGGCTCTCAGGTGCTACATTCCACCATCCCAGGCTTGAGGCCCTTAGCTATTTTTTCACTGAGCCGGTGACATAATTCCGAATTCCTGCTATACTGTTGGGGAATCTACCAGTAAGATGCAAGTCTCCCCAATGCTTTGTCAAGTGGAGGGAAGGTAAACTCCTCGTGGGCAGGGATTACATTGCTCACTCTATTGTGCTCTCTCAAGCGCTTGGTACAGAGCCCTCTCTGGACCTGGCCATCGCTCCGTACACACCACTGAAAAGTCAGTTTGCGATGAAAGCCTTCTGGCTGTGCACAGGCCACTGGGGGAGGATGTCTTGGTGTGGCTGAAGGTACAAGAAAGCTCCCGACTTCCAGGTAATTTAGTCTAACATGCGGCTAGAGACCTTCACAAGAAAAAGTTCTTTTCTATTTGACAGAACTAAATTCCATCAGGGCCGTCTTTTGAAGGCCCTGCTTCCATCAGCCAGCTGCCCAATTCGAAAGACTTTTCTCTCATACTTGGTGCCTCCCCCCCGACTCACTCCCCTCCCCCCCACCCAGCTCCCATTCCTGAAGCTATGAATCCCCTCAAATGAGAGTCTTTTCTCAAAAATGGCTACTCTTGCCTCTGGGCTGACTGATTTTTGGATCTCCTTGGAAACTATAAAGAAAATGTGTGAATAAGCCTCATTTTTTCCAACAATCAGTCATGGAAAACGGTGAGTCCAGAACCAATCAGCCTTTCTGCTGTGGTAGGTTATTTACTCCTAGCGTTCAGGGAAAGGAGTAGGGGGAAGAACTTTAGTGTTCCCTAGAGGGCTGAGGTCATTGATTTAACCCCCCAGCCCCAGCAGGAATGAGCAGGAGCAAGAAAACATTTCCATGACGTCTTACCAAAGCCTGGTAAGAATTATTTTTCCACTTTCCCTCTGGGCTATTACAAAATCTTCAACCATGAACAGATAGGGTGATACTTGCTCATCTAGCCCCTTGCCCTTGATTGTCATCAATCATCATCAATCGTATTTATTGAGCGCTACGTGCAGAGCACTGTACTAAGCACTTGGGAAGTACAAATTGGCAACATATACAAATTGGCAACATATTGTCACCTGCTGGATTGTCAACTGCTGGATTGGCAACTGCTGGAGGGCAGGAACGATATCTTTTTACTTAGGTGGCATTCTGCCAAACATCGACTAGGGTGCTCTGCACACAAAAAGTGTTCAATAAATGATGACTGATTAAATCAAGTAGAACTCCGGAAGGTGAGAGGAAAGAAAACCAAGCATGGGTAGGGAAGAAAGTCAATGAAGATTCTCAGAATGAAGATTCTCAGTGTGGGTCACACAATTTGCACCATCTGGACATTTGATAGTATTCATGATGCTAGGGCTGGTAAAACAATTCACTTTTTAAAATTTTTTTACTGGAGACCTCGTGAGGGATCCATTTTTCATTAAAGCCAGTTTGCTCCCATACCAAGGAAAGAACTAGTACACATGCCTGGAATCATGTTACAATCGGCTAGAATAACACTGGACATCAACTAGCAGAGCTGTGTGAAGAGCAAACTGTGCCAAGCCAATTTAATTTCCTCCTATGATAGAATGACAGCCCATTTAGATTAGAGAGAAGCAATAGATGTAATCTATCTACGATTTCAATATGACTCTTGATTATGTGCCATGGGACATTCTCATTAACAAGCTAAGAAGATTCTGGTTGGAACATACCCTTAGTTGGGTGAAAAGCAATCACTTATTCATTCGTCTCTACTGGGCATCTACTGCGTGTACAGCGCTGAACTAGACGCTTGGGAGAGTACAATAAAAGTAAAAGACCCAATCTAGCACTGGAGACAATTAGATGTATGGTGTATATAAATACAATGGGAGCAGGAAGAAAATGAGATAGAACTGGAATTGCATATAAATGAAATGAATATAAAATGACCAGATAAATGGAGTAGATAGAGTCATCAACACCTAACGGCTAGAATAGTTTTTAGAATGACATCAAAATCAGAAAACCGAGGTTCTAATCCCAGCTCTGCCACTGGCTTGCTTAACCTCTCTGGGTTTCAATGACCTCATCTTTAAAATGGGAATAAAATGGGGGTAATAATAAAAATAATAATAATGATAATAATGGCATTTATTAAGCACTTACTATGTGCAAAGCACTGTTCTAAGCACTGGGGAGGTTACAAGGTGACTCTCCCCACCTCTGAGAAGCAGCACGGCCTAGTGGAAACAGCATAGACTTGGGAGTCAGAGCAACTGGATTCTAATCCTGGCCAGCCATGGGTCTGCTGTGTGATCTTGGGCAAGTCACTTAACTTCTCTGTGACTCAGTTTCCTCATCTGTAAAATGGGGATTAAATCCTACTCCCTACTATTTAGACTCTGAGCCCCATGTGTGACAGGGACTATGTCCAACCTGATTAACTTGAAGCCTGAGATCTTTTGGTGTGGCGAGTCTTCTCTTCATGAAGGGAGCCCAACTCGCAAGGGAGGCTGGTTTTTTAACACATCTGCTGAGGGCCTCTCAGCTTCAATCCAGTCGCCGCATCTTAGCAGAATTTGAAAACCGCACGGGAAATGTGAAAAGAGCCTACATTACCATGCAATTTGCTTGACATCTTTAAATTAAATTCCAAACCGGGATCATTAAAATTCTCTCTCAGCTCACTTGCGTATTTCTAGAGAAGGCAATTACGGTGGGGCTAATTCTTCTCTCACCCCAGGCATCGCAGACCAGGCCCTGAAAGCTCCAGCCGGGCTTCTGGGAGAGCGGAGGCCCCGCTGCGGGAATGAAACCCCCAATAACTCTCTTTTTCACCCAGCAGCTTCCAGAATGGGAACATGAAGCATTTGCAGACTGGCAGAACCTGGCACTGCCTCATGGATTTACACTGAGGATTAGGGTTAGAACAGCACTAGGATTATGTTTAGTGCCAGAGTTAGGATTAGGCCTAGGGTAGGGTTAGGTTTCAAGTTGCAGTTAGGGTTAGGATTAGGGTTATAGTTAGGGGGGAGTATTAGGGCTAGGCCTAGGACACATGAGAAGCAGCATGGCAGAGTGAAGAGATCACGGGGATGGGAGTCAGAAGGCCATGGGTTCTAATCCTGGCTCCACCGTTTGCTGTGTGAGCTTCGGCAAGTCACTTCACTTCTCTGGGTCTCAGTTACCTCATCTGCAAAATGGGAATTGAGGCTGTGAGCCCTATGTGGGACAGGGACTTTATCCTACCTGATTTGCTTGTATCCACCCCAGTGCTTAGTACGTGCCTGGCACATAGTAAGTGCTTTATGAAGGCCACAATTATTATTATTATTTGGGATCATTTATTTTCGGGTCACCCCGATTTCTGCCTGATAGGCCTCGGATCCCCAGTGGGCACCGATTTCCCATCCCCTGGCATCCGTCCCCTCCCAGGAGTTCGTCCAGGAGCCCGCTGGCCTGACCGTGTGGGCAGAATAATAATAATAATAATAATATATAATAATATAATAATAATGGCATTTATTAAGCACTTACTATATGCAAGGCACCATTCTAAGTGCTGCAGAGGTTACAAGGTGATCAGGTTGTCCCACCTGGGGCTCACAAACTTAATCCCCATTTTACAGATGAGGTAACTGAGGCACAGAGAAGTTAAGTGACTTGCCCAAAGTCACACAGCTGACAAGTGGCGGAGCCGGGATTTGAACCCATGACCTCTGACTCCAAAGCTCGTGCTCTTTCCACGGAGCCACGCTGCTTCAGAAGATTACAGAGCCTTAGAGGGCTGCATCTGTCGTCACTGAGATCTCATAGGGAAGTGGTGTGGCCTACTGGGGACAGCACAGGACCAAGAGGCCAGAGACCTGGGTTCTAATCTCGGCTGCTCCACCACTTGCCTGCTGGGTGAGCTCGGGCAAGTCGCTTAACTTCTCAATGCCTCAGTTTCCCCATCGGTAAAATGGGGACCTAATAATCAATCAATCAATCAATCAATCGTATTTATTGAGCGCTTACTATGTGCAGAGCACTGTACTAAGCGCTTGGGAAGTACAAATTGGCATCACATAGAGACAGTCCCTACCCAACAGTGGGCTCACAGTCTAAAAGGGGGAGACAGAGAACAGAACCAAACATACCAACAAAATAAAATAAGTAGGATAGAAATGTACAAGTAAAATAAATAAATAAATAAATAAATAGAGTAATAAATATGTACAACCATATATACATATATACAGGTGCTGTGGGGAAGGGAAGGAGGTAAGACGGGGGGATGGAGAGGGGGACGAGGGGAGTGGAAAGAAGGGGCTCAGTCTGGGAAGGCCTCCTGGAGGAGGTGAGCTCTCAGCAGGGCCTTGAAGGGAGGAAGAGAGCTAGCTTGGCGGATGGGCAGAGGGAGGGCATTCCAGGCCCGGGGGATGACGTGGGCCGGGGGTCGATGGCGGGACAGGCGAGAGCGAGGTACAGTGAGGAGATTAGTGGTGGAGGAGCGGAGGGTGCGGGCTGGGCAGTAGAAGGAGAGAAGGGAGGTGAGGTAGGAGGGGGCGAGGGGATGGAGAGCCTTGAAGCCCAGGGTGAGGAGTTTCTGCTTGATGCGCAGATTGATCGGTAGCCATTGGAGGTTTTTGAGGAGGGGAGTAATATGTCCAGAGCGTTTCTGGACAAAGATAATCCGGGCAGCAGCATGAAGTATGGATTGAAGTGGAGAGAGACACGAGGATGGGAGATCAGAGAGAAGGCTAGTGCAGTAGTCCAGACGGGATAGGATGAGAGCTTGAATGAGCAGGGTAGCAGTTTGGATGGAGAGGAAAGGGCGGATCTTGGCAATGTTGCGGAGCTGAGACCGGCAGGTTTTGGTGACGGCTTGGATGTGAGGGGTGAATGAGAGAGCGGAGTCGAGGATGACACCGAGGTTGCGGGCTTGTGAGACGGGAAGGATGGTAGTGCCGTCAACAGAGATGGGAAAGTTAGGGAGAGGACAAGGTTTGGGAGGGAAGACAAGGAGCTCAGTCTTCGACATGTTGAGCTTTAGGTGGCGGGCGGACATCCAGATGGAGATGTCCTGAAGGCAGGAGGAGATGCGAGCCTGGAGGGAGGGGGAGAGAGCAGGGGCAGAGATGTAGATCTGGGTGTCATCAGCGTAGAGATGATAGTTGAAGCCGTGGGAGCGAATGAGGTCACCAAGGGAGTGAGTGTAGATTGAGAACAGAATTGAGAACAGAAGGGGACCAAGCACTGAACCTTGGGGAACCCCCACAGTAAGAGGATGGGAGGGGGAGGAGGAGCCTGCAAAAGAGACTGAGAAAGAACGACCGGAGAGATAAGAGGAGAACCAGGAGAGGACGGAGTCAGTGAAGCCAAGGTCAGATAACGTGTTGAGGAGAAGGGGGTGGTCCACAGTGTCAAAGGCAGCTGAGAGGTCGAGGAGGATTAGGACAGAGTATGAGCCGTTGGATTTGGCAAGCAGGAGGTCATTGGTGACCTTTGAGAGCGCAGTTTCCGTGGAATGAAGGGGACGGAAGCCAGACTGGAGGGGGTCGAGGAGAGAGTTGTTGTTGAGGAATTCTAGGCAGCGCGTGTAGACAACTCGTTCAAGGAGTTTGGAAAGGAATGGTAGGAGGGATATGGGACGATAACTAGAAGGTGAGGTGGGGTCAAGAGAGGGTTTTTTTAGGATGGGAGAGACATGGGCATGTTTGAAGGCAGAGGGGAAGGAACCAGTGGAGAGTGAGCGGTTGAAGATGGAAGTTAAGGAGGGGAGAAGGGATGGAGCGAGAGATTTCATAAGATGAGAGGGAATGGGGTCAGAAGCACAGGTGGCCGGAGTAGCACTTGAGAGGAGGGAGGAGAGTTCCTCTGAGGATACTGCTGGGAAAGATGGGAGAGTAGCAGAGAGTGTTGAGAGCCGGGGGGTTGGAGAAAGGGGGGAAGAGACTTTGGGGAGGTCGGACCTGATGGATTTAATTTTGTTAATGAAGTAGGAGGCCAGATCGTTGGGGGTGAGGGAAGGAGGAGGGGGAGGAACCGGGGGCCTGAGAAGGGAGTTGAATGTACGGAAGAGCTGGCGGGGGTGATGGGCATGGGTGTCAATAAGGGAGGAGAAATAGTTTTGTCTGGCAGAAGAGAGGGCTGAGTTAAGGCAGGAAAGGATAAACTTGAAGTGAACGAGGTTGGCATGGTGTTTAGACTTTCGCCAGCAGCGTTCAGCAGCTCGAGCATAAGAGCGAAGGAGGCGGACAGTGGCAGTGATCCAGGGCTGTGGGTTAGTGGTGCGAGAGCGGCGAAGGGAAAGGGGAGCGAGCGAGTCTAGCTGAGTAGAAAGGGTAGAGTTGAGAGCAGTAATCTGATCATCAAGACTGGGTAGAGAGGAGAGGGCGGCGAGGTGGGGTGTGAGGCGCTCCGAAAGATGGGTGGGGTCCAGAGAGCGGAGATCTCTGTGAGGGAGTAAAACTGATTTACAGGGGAAAGGAGTGTGAGTGAGGAGGCAGGTGAGAAGATTATGATCAGAGAGAGGGATCACAGAGTTGGTGAGGGTGGACACAGTGCAGCGGTAGGAGATGATGAGGTCGAGGGTATGACCAAGTTGGTGAGTGGGTGAGGTGGGGTGGAGGAAGAGGTTGGCAGCGTCAAGGAGAGATAGAAGGCGGGCGGCAGAGGAGTCGTTAGGGATATCCATGTGGATATTGAAGTCTCCGAGGATCAGAGTGGGCATGGAGAAGGAGAGAAGGAATGTGAGGAAGGGGTCAAAGTCATTAAAGAAGTTGGAAGTGGGGCCCGGAGGGCGGTAGATGACGGCTACAAGAATCTGGAGGGGGTGGTAGAGGCGAATAATGTGGGCTTCAAAGGAAGGGAAGGAAAGGGAAGGGGGAGGAGGGATAGTGCGAAAGCGACATTGGGGGGCGAGAAGGAAACCGACACCTCCTCCTTTTCCGGTGAGTCTGGGGGAGTGGGAGAAGAAGAGGCCTGCACTGCAGAGAGCAGCAGAAGAGACCGTGTCGTCCGGCGACAGCCATGTTTCAGTTAGGGCGAGGAGGAGTAGAGAACTGGAAAGGAAAAGGTCCAGGATGAAAGGGATCTTACTTAAAACGGAGCGGGGGTTCCAGAGGCCACACTTGGCATCAGCTGTCGAGGGTGGGGAGGGAGGGGGAAGGGTGCGAGGGGTGGGGAGGGTTTGGATTGGGATGAGTTGGCGGGGGCCTGGGCGGGGAGAGTGGGAAGGGGGGTGGTGATGGGAAAGGAGAACTGGGATGGGGTGGGGGCGGGGAGAAGGGGAGGAGGGGGGCCGGGAGGGAGAAGCGGAGGACCTGCGCTGGTACAGAGGAATCCTTGGTAGGGGTTGAGGGGGAGCGGTCTTGGTGGGTGAGAGGGAGGGAAACAGCTGGGTGGGAGAGGGGAAGGGGAAGGTGAGGAATGGGAATGGCAGTTGGGAGCAAGGGAACTGATAGTTCATGGTGAGGTCAGCAGGGCGAGTGACAGTACCGCGGGGGGTTAACAATTGAGATGCAGAAGCAATAAAACAGTAACAATGATAAAAGTAGGCGATGGCATCACAGGGTGTAGTTGAGCAATCAATATGCTATGGCAATAATAGAATTGGCAGACAATGATGCCACAGAGAGCAGATACAAACTATTAAGAGCTGGAGTAGGGTGGGCCAGTTAAGGGGGGTCAGGGAGCAGAGATACCTGGGGAGGGGAGCGAACAGTCAACTAGCATGGGAGGGCTGAGGAGGTGGGAATGAGGTTGTAGTTAATGTAACATGTAACATGGTGCTAACATGGTGCTAACAAGGTGCTAACAAGGGCTTTTTACCTGGGGGCGGGAGGAGAGTCAGTCAGGACCGGACCAGGAAGGTGGGGGGGGATGAGGGGCACTTTACGGAAGGCCTCCTAAGTGGGGGGGTGGAAGCAGGGGGGGGTGTCCGTGGGGGCGCTGAGATGGTGGGAGGGTGGGCGGCCGGGCCTCTCGGGAACAGAGTCCCGGGCGTCAATGGCGGCGCTCTGAGGAGAGGAGCCTTCCGGGAGCGGCAAGGCCACGCGGTGTGATGGGGGCGGGCGGGCGGGCCTCTCGGGAACGGAGTCCCGGGCGTCTATGGCGGCGCGCTCTGAGGAGAGGAACCTTCCGGGAGCAGCAAGGCCGCGCGGTGTGATGGCGGGCGGGCCTTTCGGGAACGGAGTCCCGGGCGTCTCGCGGTGTGATGGCGGGCGGGCGGGCCTCTCGGGAGCGGAGTCCCGGGCGTCTATGGCGGCGCTCTGAGGAGAGGAACCTTCCGGGAGCAGCAAGGCCGCGCGGTGTGATGGCGGGCGGGCCTTTCGGGAACGGAGTCCCGGGCGTCTCGCGGTGTGATGGCGGGCGGGCGGGCCTCTCGGGAGCGGAGTCCCGGGCGTCTATGGCGGCGCTCTGAGGAGAGGATCCTTCCGGGAGCAGCAAGGCCTCGCGGTGTGATGGCGGGCGGGCCTCTACTGTTCTCCCGCCCCCTCACACTATGAGCCCCATGTGGGAAAGTGTTCAATCCAGTTGCATTCTGTCTCTCTGCCCACCCCGACTGCCCCCAGACTGTAAGCTCGTTGTGGGCAGGGACTGTGTCTGTTTATTTTTGTATTGTATGCTCCCAAGCTCTTAATACAGGGCTCTGCACACAGTATGAGCTCAATAAATACAAATGAATGAATATTACCCCCGTGCTTACTACAGTGTGGGGCACATATGTACTCAACAAATACCACTGCTAAAACATCTGGGTCAAAAGAGAGCAACCAGTTGACTGGAATATTAACTAACAGATGACAGGAAATAGAAGACAGAAAAGAAAGGGCAGCTAACAGGGTTAAAAGAGGAAACTCCCTCAGGTTAAGATATTGGCTCACTGTATCACCTTGGCCAGGAAAATTGAACTCTTTAAGCCCTAAGTAACCAGAGAGTAACATTGGATGATGCCGGGCAGCCCTGAAAATTAGATGCTGGATCTAACTGACTCAGATGAGCTTCTCTGGGCAGTTCAACCTCCCCAAGACAACAGACAAAAACAACAAAGCAACAGCCAAAGCTTCTCAACACCAGAGGACATGCAGCCATTCAGCTGTCCAACCCATTTTGCAAATGCACCTTAAATCAGCCCTGTTTGCACTCTGAAGCTGTGAGGGGCTTTTTCATTTTTTTTCTTTTTTCCATCGCAACTAGGCATGCTAAGTGTATCCTATTAACTTTCATTTAGAAGCGACAATGTTAGATGGAACAATAACTTTTGCTCTCTACCATGGGCAGAAAGCATAGTCTTCTCCCCTAGAAAGTTAAGTCCAGTATCGAACACTAGTAATAAAGGAACCCCTTGGCCAGATGTCATCAGCTTTTGCTTCTAAAATGTGCTGCAAAGACTATTTGCATGTGTGCATGCGCTTGCAAGGGGGAGAAAAGTGGCAGGGAAAAAGAGGTTGAGATCTTTCACTCTTTCAAATTACAGGATCTCACCCTCGGGCTGCTCTGATTGCCACTTGCTGATTGGGAGAGAAATGATGGCAATAATAATAATAATGGTATTTGTTAAGTGCTTACTATGTGCCAAGCACTTTTCTAAGAACTAGGGTAGATAAAAGGCAATCAGGTTGGCCCACGTGGGGCTCACGGTCTTAATCCCCATTTTAAAGATGTGGTAACTGCGGCATAGAGAAGTTCAGTGGCTTGCCCAAAGTCACCCAGCCGACAAGTGGTGGAGACGGAATTAGAACCCACGACCTCTGACTCCCAAGCCCACGCTCTTTCCACTAAACCACGCTGCTTCCCTGTGGTATAAACAGGCTGAATAAAAATATGATTTCCCAGCTAGGCACCCCCTCTGCCACCCCAATCCTTGCCAACTCATTAGACATTTTTGGAAATGGGGCTGGAAAAGAACTGTGACTCTAGCACATTCTTAAAAAACAGAAAAAATTGTCCCTGGAAAATTCAGCCCAAACACATAATTCAACACACTCTGGGCCCCAGGAGGCCAGGGTAGCTTTTCCACATTTCAAACTCTTTTGGCCAGGTTTCTGCTGGAAAGAAAAAAAAAAGGCAGAAACCTGCCAGGCTACAGTATGTATCAAAATCATTGATTCATATGTATTAGGCATCTGTGAGAAGGACAGTACACTATGCATTTGGGAGAGTCCAGCCGAGTTAATTGGCACCATCTCTGTCCTCAAGAAGTTGTTAGTCTAGCGGGAAATTCGGGAAAATAAAGGTCCTTGTTAAAGGCCCCTCCCTGGGTCAAACCAACATGAAGACACTGAATCTGAAAAATCACCTTTTTCACTGATGGTTTCAGCAGGCTGATTCAGCTGGGATACTCTTTGTACGGTCACAAGTCAACGGTCAGACAAATCATCTGCTGCTGTATTTACTGAATGCCCACTAAATGCAAGGCAACCTTGCTGAGTACTTGGGAAAGTACAATACAAATACAATGTAAACTGAAGGTTTGGAAGCTGAAGAGAGTCAAGTAACAAAATGCCAACAAGGGAACTGTTGTTCTGTGACTTTGGTGAGCTTGAAAACATTAAAACTTATGAAAAAAAAACCTAACACCCTATCCAGTGACTACCAGGGGAAAAAAAAAATCCCTCCCTTGACGAATGCGACTCACACAATACTCTTCACTCAAAAAGAATCCAATTATGTGGCTTTAAGAGAATTTTAATTTGAACTTCTGTTGGCAAGTTTGGGAATTTTTGAAGCTAACAAGTTTGACAACCTGTTGGAAAGGATCCTGGAAATCAAAAGGAATCCTAGAAAATTACCATCTGTTTAAATGATAATTAAGCATTATTTGTTCTCTCACATTCTCTTTCTCTCTTCCCCCTCAGTCTTAGTCTGTGGATGTGGGCAGAAAGGGATTGGGAGTTTTTCCTTGCATTTGTTTAAAACAACATCTCATCAGGCAATCAATGGTATTTATTGAGTACCTACTGAGTGTAAAGCACTGTATCAAGTGCTTGGGAGGGTATAGAAGACACAAATTCCTTGCCCTCAAGTAGCACGGAGTTAGGAGAGCTAGGTTCTAATGCCAGCACTGCCACCTGCCTCCTGGGTGACCTTGGGCAAGTCACTTAACCTCTCTGTGCTTCGGTGCTCTTATCTATAAAATGGAGATTAAATATGTCTTCCTCTCCCTTAAACTGTGAATCCCACGCAGGGCAAGGACTGTATTCAATCTGCTTATCTTGTATCTACCTCAATGCTTAGTATGGTTTTTGACACACAGTAAGCGCCTAACAAATACCACAATTATTAAGTTATTATGATTAATAATTCTACTGGACCATTTGGATTTTGTGGATATTAGAGCTGTCCTCAACCTGAGAGAGTGGGTATAAAAATATATAGATTCGGCCCTTCAAAAATCACAGAAACTTTCTGAAAACCTCTGTTTCTGTCGCCTCTATGTCCAAGGTCTAGAGTGGTTACAGGCTTGGTGTAAGTGAGAGCAACCAACCACACATCATAAAATGTCCCCTGCTTTTCAAAGATTTACTGTGATGGTAACCTCCCCCACCCCCCAATCTATTCCAAGTTCCTAAAATCCTCCAAAATGGGCCATGTATTAAGTTAGATAGGTCACATTTGGAAAATGGGTTGATTCTGCCTTCCAGAGATAAAAGTTACAGCATTCAGAAATCCTTAGCATCATAGAAGCTCCACTAAATCTCCCAAGGTGGCTACTGTTTTCCACCCTTGTGAACTCATCCGTCCCTCAGGTAACCGGGTAACATGGTAACCTCTTTGTTCCCACGTCTGTTGGGGGAAAGAAAAATCAGATTGCCATTCTCAGCGCTTCGATACATAACATATACATAGTTTTAGCTGTATATTCAATTACTCGTTCAGCTGTTTCATCTTTCTTCTTCCTTCCTGCTCCCACTACTTGTAAATCGTTTTTGCCAGTCAGTTCCCCTCCATTAAATTATAAGTTCCTGGAGGGCAGGGATTGTTTAACTTGCTTCTGCTGTACGGCTCCAAGAGCTTAATACAGTGCTTCCAACTCAGCAGACAATCAGTAGATACCCCTGATGATGAGTTAGTGTGACCGCTATGCCATCGTTCATTCACTCATTACCGAGGGCTTACTGTGTGCAGAGCACTGTACTAAGCACTTGGGAGAGTAAAAAACACCAATAAATAGACACATTCCCTGCCCACAATGACTTTACAATCTAGAGATGGGCATCAGAAAGAGATGGACATCAAGATCAAGGGAGAGGCCACACGTAGAGCCTTGGAAGTGCTAGGAAGTCTACTGAGCCAGCAAACAATCTAACCTAAGCTTGGATGAATTTTTTAATATGTTCCTTTTCGGTTTGGAAACTGTTTTAATAGATTTTTGTTGGGTAAACCTGACTTCTGAACCCCTAGGATCCTTTTCCATTCTTCCATTCATGCCCTTCCAAAGGATGCACATTTTACCACCCCACAGTGTAATGGCACTTTACACTTTAAGATGAAATCACACCACTGGATGTTGACCCACTTACGACACTTCTGAAGTCCCTTAGGAATTTTCTCAGCTCTCTGCTCTGCACTTTGTGGGAAATGCCAGCGTGAGAAGCCCACAGCGGCACAGGAGGAGAGAGCAAAACCAATGAGGAAGCACTAACTCCACTTAGAGCTCCGATCGATAACCTCCTCCCTGCCAAAGCTCAAGAGGACTGCTCCCTCCATTCTACTTTTAAATCAGTTCCCTCTCGAGTTGTTACGGGGATGATGTGACCCTTTCTCCTGTAATTCAATTCCAGCAAGAAGAATTGTCACAGTTTCTTCAAATTCCAAAGATGATAATGTTTCTAGTCTTGTTTTAAACCTGTCATTTTCTCCGAGTGTTTACAGAGAAGCAGCATGGCCCACTGGCTTGGGAGTCAAAGGACCCGGGTTCTAATCCCAACCCTGCCACATGTCTGCTGAGGGCCCTTGGCTAAGTCACTTCACTTCTCTGGGCCTAAGTTTCCTCATCTGTAAAATGGGGCTTAAGACTGTGAGCCCCACGTGGGACGGGGATTGTGTCCAACCTGACTTGCCCGTTTCCACCCCAGCACTTAGTACAACCACTTAAATACTATTATTATTACTATGTGTGCACCTCTGCAACACAACCTGTTATTTTCCATGCGCTTAGTACAGTGCTCTGTACACAGCAAGGGCTCAATAAATCATCATCATCATCATCAATCGTATTTATTGAGCGCTTACTATGTGCAGAGCACTGTACTAAGCGCTTGGGAAGTACAAATTGGCAACATATAGAGACAGTCCCTACCCAACAGTGGGCTCACAGTCTAAAAGGGGGAGACAGAGAACAAAACCAATAAATGCAACTGAATGAATGTTACCCTACTTTCCACCGCTCAGAATGAAAAAAAAAAACCCCAACAAATTGCAGGTAACTTCAATGACAATAGATTTTTATCTGGTTTAGACTTCCTTGAAGAACTTGAGCTGCTAGGTTTCTTTGCACTCAATTGTGATGCACATTCAGAGTTACAGACCCTTTGTCACTTGTAATCAACAAACCTTGACCTCTGTCTCACCACCAAGCCCTGACCCATGTCCTCCCTCTGGCCTGGAACTCGGAACCCCTCCCACCCCCTCCAGTACATTCATTCACTCAATCGTACTTATTGAGCGCTTACTGTGTGCACCGCACTGTACTAAGCGTTTGGGAAGTACAAGTCAGCAACATATGGAGACGGTCCCTACCCAACAACGGGCTCACAGTCTAGACGGGGGAGACAGGGAACAAAACAAAACATGTGGACAGGTGTCATGTCGTCAGAACAAATAGAATTAAAGCTAAATGCACATCAATAACGAAATAAATAGAATAGTAAATATGTACAAGTAAAATAGAGTAATAAATCTGTATAAACATATATGCAGGTGCTGTGGGGAGGGGAAGGAGGTAGGGCTGGGGGGGATGGAGAGGGGGAGAGGAATGGAGGGGCTCAGTCTGGGAAGGCCTCCTGGAGGAGGTAAGCTCTCAGTAGGGCTTTGAAGGGAGGAAGAGAGCTAGCTTGGCTGATGTGTGGAGGGAGGGCATTTCAGGCCAGGGGGAGGACAGATCATTACTCTCCCCACCTAGAAAACCCATCTCCTCTGCATTTCCCCTCCCCATTCTCTTCTCTGTGTTGCCCATGGACTTAGACCTGTAACCCCCAAGCATTTGATATTCAAGTACTTTACCCTCGCAGCACTTAAGTACAATAAATTACGGCTATGGTACAAAAGTGCTGTGAAGCTGAGTGGGGTGAATATCAGGTGCCTAATGGGTACAGAGCCAAATGCATAAGCAATTCATTCAATCGTATATATTGAGCGCTTACTCTGTGCAGGCAATGCAGAAGGGAGAAAAACAGAGGGAAATGAGGGCTTAGAGGGGAAGGCCTCTTGGAAACGTGATTTCAGTAGGATTTTACAATCCCCCTGATGAAATCCGCATGTAATTTCCCTTAAGGCACCCGCTTCTCCACCATACATACACACATGAGTTCAGACTGGGCTAGTATGGTGTTCAGTTTTTAGTCATCTTGAAAATGTACCATGCCAACACCATAAATAGGCCAAAGCTACTGAGACGTCAAGAGACCCAGGTTCTAATCCCAGCTCGGCTACTTGCCCGCTGAATGATCTAGAGCAAGTCACTTCTCTTCCCTGTACCTCAGTTTTCTCACCTGCAAAATGAGGATTAATTCTTGTTCTCCCTCCCCAGTTACACTTTGAGTTCCAGGGGGGTCGGGGCCTGGCCCGACATGCTTATATCAAATCTGCCCCAGCGTTTGGTACAGAGTCAGCACTTAGTACCAAAATAATAATAATGATGATAAATATTATCACAAAGAATTGGGGCCTCATAGAAGAAAAAAATATATAAAAATGACTAGATTTTGGGTGCTTTGCAGGTTCCTAATCCCTCTCCTGCACTCACTTCCCAGCTGCTGAATTCATTAACTTTGAGCATGTCACCATTTCATGGAACCATTCATCATTGGCTCTGCAGTTTCCCAAAGGCAGAGGGCTGTGTCCCACAAAGACAAATTCAACAATTCAGCCCCAAGCTACTTCAGTGTTACCAGACCAATCAAACTCCAAAGAGAAGTCAAGTCACTTCTGGCACTGTACATACCCTTGCTTTGAAATGAACCTTAAAACTACTTGACTGCAATGGCAGAGAATGAAATGGTATCAGATGCTCGAAATCTCCATAGGCCTTGTGTGGGGGAGAGGCAGACTAGGGAGCTGAGAGGAGATTCAGAAGAAAGAACTCAGTTCTGAATTGGTTCTTTGCATTCTCAAGGAGGTGATCTGATTTAATTTTTAGCTTTTGGCGGATATCATAATGAACAAACAAAAATATCAACAAGAACACTGGAGGTATGGAAATGCTCTTAGAAGGTTTCCTTTCATTTCTTACAGGGCTGTCTTTCACACTTGCTCTTGTGCGTCCTATGTTTCTTTCAGAGAAGCCTGGCTTTACTGAGCATTCCCAAATCGACCTCTTCTTGAGCCGGTAAGTATCAGTATGAAAACGGCATCAGAAAATACGAATCCAGAAAAGAAAGAACAATGGCAATAGGGTATGTGGGTTAACGGAATTGATTTCTTCCTTGGTAAAATGGTGAAGAGCATGTGTGGAGTATAGAGAAAACCTACGGCCTAGTGGAAAGAACACAGGATTGAGATTCAAGAAAAGCAGGCTTTGCTGTGTGACCTTGGGTAGGTCACTTAACATCCTTGTGCCTCAGTTTCCTCATTTGAAAAATGGGGATTAGAACCCTGTTCTCCCTGTGACAGGGTCTATATCCGATCTGATTAGCTTGTACCCACCCAAGTGCTTAACATACAGTAAGTACTTATCTTTATGAACTTATATTTCTGTAGAACCACCCATCAACCCCTCGACAACTTAGAATGCCTTCATTTCTGACCTTCCTCCCGACTTGCCCGTAAGTTCAATTCTTACCATGTCCTTAAATTGCACAAAAAAAATTAAAAATCTGAGCCATATTTCAGGCAGTTGACGTTCCTGAAGGTACAGGGAGGCAGGATGTGGCTAGCTCAGAAGGAAAGACAAGGCCGTGGTTTAAGGCAAATTATAAGAACGGAATTAGCAGCTGACAACTAGAGCTGCCATAGGCGATGAGAGTCCCACTGTATCACATAGACGAATTCCTTCCTCTCATTCTAAAAAACACACACGCATAAGTGATAAGTTATGCGGCGCCGGCTGCTAGAACTAAACTCGTGTAGGCTGTCAAGGAATATTAGTGACGCTTCCTGATGTCTGCTGAGACTCTGTAGGGGTTTGCAGAGCATAAACTAAGGTGTCATTCCAAGCTGTTCTCCAGGGGCATCTTCATTTACGAAGATGCTCCTTGAAAAGACTTCTGGGGATGAAAATATGTTGCCTTTTGAAAAGGCTAAAGCAATAACTCCCTCTGAAACCAATGCTGGCTGCTCGTAGCTGATAAGGAAGATATTAAGTTAATTAACAATGGTTTCCAGGGCAGCATTCAATGAGGGATCTTCTGTACTACAAGCCTTAACACACTTACCTAGCTCACCCTTTGACAGTGCAATTATTTGCCAGTTACTTCGTGCCACCTTCACGTCTTAGGGCTAGATGACGGAGGCGACGTTCTAACAAATCATCCAAAGTGGGCCGGGTGCAAGACTGTCTGACCTGATCTTCTTGTATCCTCCCTAGCACTTAGAACGGTGCTTGACATGCAGTAGGTGCTTAGCAAATACCAAAATTATTTTTATTTGTTATTATCCAGGAACCACTGCTTGATATATCTGAAATATAAAAGTTCTCAGCCAAGTGGGATGTCTGAAAATACATCCAACTGGCTATTATTGGCCCTTTCAAATAGCTTCATTTTCTGAATTACACTTGTATTTTATCAGTGGAAATGTAACTGAATGTTCGGTTGCTTGTTCGGAACACTAATGATCAGATCACCCTGAATGGGAATCACTGTCCGTGGTTAAGTTTTGCTGCATTTAATCCTGGCTTTGAATGCCTATGTGTCGATGTGGAACAAGGATTTGTGATAGGTTGGCTTGTCAGAAAAAAATGTGCTGTAGTTTGGGGATCTGGTGAGACCTCCTAGATGAAAATATTAATATTAATACTAATAAATAATGGTATTTGTTAAGGGTTTATTATGCACCAGGCACCTTTCTAAGCACTGGGGATGGTACAAGTTAATCAGGCCAGTCACAGTCCCTGTCCCACCTGGGACTCACCGCCTAAGGAGGGGCAAAGGGCATTGAATTCTCATTTTACAGATGAGGAAAGTGAGGCCTGGAGGAGTTAACTGACTCGTCCAAGGTGACCTAGCAGGTGAGTGGCAGAGCCGGGATTAGAACCCAGATCCACTGACCCCAAGAACACACTACTTCTTACTTGTGAGGATGAAGGAAGGCTTAAAGATGTTAAATGAGCTCCCACAAAGGGTCATATGGAAATATGATTGGGAGATGGCAGGCAGAGATGACACCCAGGAATCTCGGCCCTGCTGACCTTCAAAGCCACTAAAAGAAGAACAAAGCCCATGATAGTACAGAAGGAAAGCCAAAGGGAGGATAAAGAATTTCGGCTTCATGAACATTTTACAGAATGTACTTTCATATTTCAACTTTTTGCCATGCTGCACTCTGGGTAGTGCAAATCAAGGGGAAGCAGGGAGGGGGTCCTGAGAAAATGCTGATGGACTTCATCAAATAGCTGTTGAAAGGCAAATTAAAAAATAAATCTGTCTTTAAATCAATGTAGACTTGTAACCTTTTGCTCTTTCTATTTCTAGGTTCCCCAAGTGAATGGTAGAGCTTTTTAAGAAGACAATCCCAAAGGTAAGCGCCTCACTGTTCAGCTCCCAAACGTTTGGAAAATGGATATGCGTTTTGGTCCAGATGCCAAGTGGTAGAGAAAGATTAATGTCACATAGGTGACACCATTTAATTTTAGCATGGCACGTGGAACCACAGGCTAGCTGGCAATAATCCCAACTGTCATTTGCTAGATCGTAAACTCCTTCAGGACAGGGACTGTGTCTTAACTCTATGGTATTTTACTCTCCCAAGTCCTTAGAACACTGCTCTGCACACAGTAGATGCTTAATAAATACTATTAATTTAACTTTCTGAACAAATGCCAGTGGATAGCTAAATTCCATGGGGAAGGACAGAAAGGGCAGATGGTTAGAGCAAGAGAGGATAAAATAGAGAGTGATCACCTTTCTTCTTCCCAAGGGGTCCCTTTTTCCTTCAGGAAATATCTAATCCCATTTTCCTTTCCACTACCAGACAAAACTTCCTCTTACCCCACACAGTTATACTTCCAGATCAGGAAATCCTGTAGCTTGGCATTGCATCATTAGTTTAAAACATTTTCTGGTGTTCTCAGGAGGACACCATTATTCTGTCATCATTCTGGGCCTCCTTGTTCAAGTACAGACACTAACCCAGATTGACCCAGAGGTGTGTTTAGTGAAATTAACCATTTTGCATTTCCAAAGTGGGTAAAACTCAGCCAAGGAATAGAGATGGCATACTCATCAAAATGCACAAAGAATATCATATTTACACTCATTTTTTTATGAGGCATTTTAGAATCACCAGCCTATTCAAAAAAATCTCCCCATGAGTCACAAAGATCAACACAACTGCAGCAAATACTTCCACACAGATTAAGCCGGGCCTTTATAATTAATTGCTGATCTTTTTCCCCCTCACTTCTTCTCAGTGGTAAACGCAGAATATCAGTGAATATAATAAAATGATTGGGGTCCACCCCTTTCAGTGAGTCTCACATTTGGTTTGGTCTGACTAGAATATTTTAAGAAAATAATATCTGGTCTTTCAGAAATAATTTCTATTTATCTCCCCTGATAAACTGTAAGCTCCTTGAGGCCACGGAACATGCACCTTGCTACTATTGCGCTCTCCCAAGTGCTTAGTGCAGCATCTAGTACTCAGGCAATAGACATGATTGATCGATTGGCTGATTTAGGTTTTTACTGATCTTTCTCTCTGGTGTTTTCACTAATGCTTTATTATCTATAGGAAACTTATGGGTGCCCATAAACTCAGGTTGGTAGTCCTGCCTTTAAAGACTGTAGTTACTAAGTACTTAGACAAATGGCCAGATTTTAGTGACACTGGCACCTTCTTCTGGGTGCTTCTTGTGCCCTTGTAAACCTGGTGCTTTCCTAGGCACTGGGTGTGTGGGTCAGAGGCGGGAGGGGTGGGTGGGAAGGGGGATGTCAGGACCCCTCACCCTGAGGCTATAAAAGTATAGGAGTTACAGTCAAAATGAGGACGAGAAAGAAGAGGAAATGAGTTTGTGGGGGTGCAGTCATGGTAAGGAGAAGAAAATAGAAGGTCTTCTGTCTTTCTCTACTTATCCTCTTCATCTCCATCCCGTGTGCATCTCACTTATGTCCCGAACTTCACACCTTTCATGTTACTTTTTCGCCCCATATCACACCAGTTGTCATGCACTGTGTCTCTCCTGACCAATTTTCTTCTCCTTCTGACACTCAATTAACTCCTGCTTACCTCCGCCCCTCCCTCAACCATATACTCTCTCTGAATCAATCAATCAATCGTATTTATTGAGCACTTACCGTGTGCAGAGCACTGTACTAAGTACTTGGGAAGTACAAGTTGGCAACATATAGAGACAGTCCCTACCCAACAGTGGGCTCACAGTCTAGAAGGGGGAGACGGAGAACAAAATAAAACAAAATCCACAATGCATGCTGAGAACTGCTATCTCCCAACCAGAAATTTGATCCAGGGGTCCCCAGGCCAGAACACGCCTGGCCTCCGATTCTGGTCCAGGTAGAATTCTAGCTCAAAACAGCTCTTTACCTCAGGACAACCTCAGCTCCGAAGAACATTTTCTCTACATTTTTAGCCAGGGAAAACACATTCGTCAAGGGATAGGCTATGTTCTTACACTGGGTATGTAGAAGGGTTCCACTTATATAAGCAGAGTAACCAGCCATATACCAATAAAAATTAAATTGGCATAGCCAAGGAATCAATTTTCTTCTCAGAGATGATAACCTAAAGGCAAGAGGGGGAGAATTTACACGGAGCTCTCACTTTGAGGCAATTGGCAGTGCTTAGCTCTGGCTTTGAACATCTTCTCCTTTCTGTTCTCTTAAGGCAGCCATCAGCATGAATGGAATTTGATCCCTAGAAAACCATTTCTCCACCTCCTTTATGTGAAGGAAACTAATGTTTTGGGTGTTCTTAAAAAAGCCACTTAACTTCTAGCTACCATGTGCCAAATGTGTGTTGTAGGAGTAAAACTACTACTTTCCCCTCTGGGTTATTTTGCTGCTGAGCCTTTGTTCTGAACTGGAAACATTCTCTCTTTCCCAATTTTCCTCCTAAAACTGCACTCTCCAGATGATGATTGATGGGTGGCAATTCCTGTTCTTTGTCCCCAGGAGTTCAGCCATTCCGGGAAGCCCTTTGAGCCTTTTTCTTCTGCCTTGAATGTCACTGTTCAGCAAACAACATTTACTCTTTAAATAAAGAAGGGATATTAGCAGACAAATGAATACATTGGCAATCTTGGTGCTGCCTATTAATCTGACTACCCATAGTATTTACTAAGCACTTTGTGCAAAGCATTGAGAAGCAGCATGGAGTAATAATAATAATAATGATGATGGCATTTATTAAGCGCTTGCTATGTGCAAAGCATTGTTCTAAGCGCTGGGGAGGTTACAAGGTGATCAGGTTGTCCCTTGGGGGGCTCACAGTCTTAATCTCCATTTTTACAGATGAGGTAACAGGCACAGAGAAGTTCAGTGACTTGCCCAAAGTCACACAGCTGACAATTGGCAGCACCGGCATTTGAACCCATGACCTGTGACTCCAAAGCCCGTGCTCTTTCCACTGAGCCACGCTGCTTCTCTGGAGCCTGGGCCTGGGAATCAGAAGGACCTCGGTTCTACTCCTGGCTCTGCCAGGTCTGCTGGGAGACCTTGAGCAAGTCACTTCACTTCTCTGAGCCTCAGTTTCCTCAGCTGTAAAATGGGGATTAAGACTGTGAGTCCTATGTGGGACGGAGCTTGGCTCCAACCCGATTTGGCTGTGTCTACCCCAGCACTCAGTAGAGTGCCTGGCACGTAGTAAGCACTTAAATACCACCATTATTATTATTATGAGAATTTAGTCCAAGAAGACTTCCTGGAGGATAAGGTTTTGAAGATGGAGAGAGGTATGGCCTGTTGGACATGAAGGAGTAGGGAGTTTCAGGCAGAAGGGAGGGTGTTAGAAAGGGGTTGATGGTGGGTGAGACGTGGATATCCATTTTCATTCAAAATTAAATGTTCCCAGTTCTTCCAGACTTAGCCATCTAATTGATCATTGACCAGGCCTTCATCTGCCATTCCTGTCATCATTATTAAACACTGCCAAAAGGAAACCAAATTCGGCAAGTTGACCTGGTGGAGTCAACAGTTACCCTCAAAGTCTTCAACCCTTCCAAACCCTCCAGACTTGGCGGGCATCTTGAATGATCCACGATGGTTTGGTGGACAAAATGATTTCAGACCCTGCGTCTCCCATAACCTTACATGTGCCATTTTGCGGGTATGAGCTCCACTTTGAGGAAGTACACTGAGTTCACCTGAATTTTGAGGGTGTCTCTGGGGTGAACCCTGGCTCCCCATAATGGTTCCAGGGCCTCTGCATTGCTCGCTCATATCCCTGTGAACACAGGCACTAAGTCTGAGCTGTGGAACTCAGAGGCGGCCACTGAATGCAAAAATACTGGGCATGAAGACGTTCAGTGCCGTATCTACGCTGGACATGGGACAGACTAGTGGACGACCAGACTGTCCAGTATAAAAGCAGATATGAATGGCCACCCTATCCATAAGTGCTTAAACCAGCTAAGGTAGTAGGTCGTTTACCCTGTTTTATGCTGAAGAAGCATGGCCTAGAAGAAAGAGTGCGGGCTCGCAAGTCAGAGGATCTGTGTTCGAATCCCCGGTCTGCCACTTGATTTCTGCGCGACCTTGGGCAAGTTACTTAACTTCTCTGTGCTTCAGTTTCCCCACCTGCAAAATGGAGATTCAATCCCCGTTCTCCCTTCTCCTTGGACTGTGATCCCCACATAGGACAGGGAACGTGACCGATCTGATTATCTTGTATCTACCCCAGCCCTTAGAACAGTGTTTGACAATAATAAGTGCTTAAATACCATAAATACCCTAATTATTAATTACCCCCCTCCAGGGGTTAAAATCCTACCCCTCCTGTAGCAGCCTCGACCAGTGGGCCAGGAACCGTATCTAGTTTCCACTTCTGTAGGCTTTCCCAGCGCTTAAGATAGTGCTGGACATACAATAAGTGGTGAATAAATAATATACTGTTGCCCCTACGGTATTTAATTGCCTTAATGGTGAAGTTCTTTTTCACATCTACTCCTGTTCCTCTGGGGCAGTGGAAAACCCACAACAAATAGATTCCTTAAAAATAGCCTTTCCTTTATTAGAAAATACAATGAGCTCTCATTCATTCTAACTCAGGAACCCCGAATTTGTGACAGTTTGGATCTGCTTCCCCGGAGGCTGTCAAAAGGAGGGCAGGCTTTGAAGCCAGACTCAACTGCAAGTAGAAGGAGCTATCCGGAGGGAGCAGGGCACATCGGGGATTCAGAGATGCAGGGGGCTTGACTCTCCATCTGCCCGTGATGGATTCAAGGAGACAGGCAGTGCTGGCATGCTGAAGCAGCTGAACCCGGACCGAACATATGCACAGACCTACCCTGACACATGCCCACAGGGTGCGAACGTACTTCTCCAATTCAGGCTTTTCACCATTTCAGGCTTGACTAACCCCTCTTCCCTCTTTTATTCCAAATTAGCCAGGTTCTACTACAGCTGTTACTTTTTCGCTTCCGTTTTCCGGGATAAGCACTCTGGCTTAGGTACTGGAAGAATCTGGCACAAGGTAGGCATTACAGATGAGGAAAATTTGAGGAAAGGGAGAAATACAGAGATGACGGAGTCTCCCCACAGGGGCTCAGAACCTGATTGATTATGGTGCTATTGGTTTACATTTGTACCCACTCATCCCCTGCCAGTCACTTTCCCAATGAGGTCAGGGGTACAATAAGTAGGCAGGCAGGGGTGTAGCACATTGTCAAGTGCACACATGGTCTTGGCCCACATAAGACGGCTAAGAGCAGAACTAGGACAAAAATCAATCAATCAGCAGGATTTATCGAGCACTTACTGTATTCAGAGCACTGTACTGAGTGTTTGGGAGCATACACCAGAGTTGGTGGACACAATCCCTGCGCTCAAAAAATTGACGGTCTCAGAACTAGATTATACCGAGAATTAGTCTTGACTAGAACTCAGGACTCTCCATTCCCAGGGCTAAGAGCAAGTCTCAAATGCAGAGGGGGCTCCATTTCTTATACAATGAAAGACTCTTATTCTCTGAGAAAAACTTAGAGCTTCAAATGCAATTAAACTTAGCTATTTCCTTTACTTAGCTTCAGAAATGTAGAGTGTTAGCTATTTAACAGGTGGCTTAAAATGTAACAACAATGTAGAGTTTTCTATTGAATGATATTCTTTGAGAGATAGCTTCTGTCTGCACATTTTCATTCCCAATTGTTCTAATCTTTTATAATAAGCTTTCCCTGAATGTATTGCTTCAGTAGAGCCCCAAAGACATATCTCTGAACTCTGTTTCCTCTCCCAGCCTGTAATTAAATTCCTGTTACATTGTAAAGTTCTTGAGGGCAGGGCTCTGGTCTCTGATACTCTACCAAGCACTCATTACAGTGCTCTGCACAGTTTAAGCACCCAGTAAATACTATTGGCTGATTGACCGACAACTGAAAAAGAGGATGAAAATCCATCTTGAATACCTAGTTGCAAAGTAAAAAAAAAAAAAAAGAAAATGGCTTTCTCAATTTTTTTAAAAAAATGAGGTTAAGGACATTTGGAATTCCTTTGAGGAAAATGTTGCCAAATCTTGTTCTGCTTCCTGCCAGCAAAGCCTCTATTAGGGACCATCCACAGGGACTGGGAAAGAAAAGACAATAAGATAAAGTGTTTGCCTTGACTTGAAAACTATATGAGTTGGTAGAACTGGGGCAGTGGGAGGAAGAAAGAAAGAGGAAAGGGCAGGGGAAAATCAATACTGTCCAGAGAAATAAGCCTGCCATTTAAAAAGGAAGCTTGCCGGGCTTTATCATTGATCTTTCATCAGAATTTGGGTGGCCAACCACCTTTGTTCTAACGCATTTGGCACTGGGGGAATCTAGTGTTTGCATGGGAAGGAAGAAGAGTGGGGAACTGGAGAAGGCATCTATTCTGAGTGAGTCATAGCTGATGCAAGCAGGCTTCTTTGTGGGACAATCTAATAATAATAATAATAATAATAATAATGATGGTATTTGTTAAGCGCATACTATGTGCAAAGCACTGCTCTAAGCGCTGGGGGGGATACAAGGTGATCAAGTTGTCCCAAGTCCCATGTGGGGCTCACAATCTTAATCCCCATTTTACAGATGAGGTAACTGAGGCCCAGAGAAGTTAAGTGACTTGCCCAAAGTCACACAGCGGACAATTGGTGGGGGCCGGGATTTGAACCCATAACCCATAACCTCTGACTCCATCATCATCATCATCAATCGTATTTATTGAGCGCTTACTATGTGCAGAGCACTGTACTAAGCGCTTGGGAAGTACAAATTGGCAATATATAGAGACAGTCCCTACCCAACAGTGGGCTCACAGTCTAAAAGGGGGAGACAGAGAGAACAAAACCAAACATACTAACAAAATAAAATAAATAGAATAGATATGTACAAGTAAAATAATAAATGAATAGAGTAATAAATATGTACAAACATATATACAGGTGCTGTGGGGAAGCCTGTGCTCTTTCCCCTGAGCCATGCTGCTTCTCTGATCACCTTGTTATCTCCCCAGCGCTTAGAACAGTGCTTTGCACATAGTAAGCACTTAATAAATACCATCATTATTATATAGTTTTTATCTGCTGGTGAGTATTTGAACGGTAAGCAAGACAACTTGGGGGGAGAGGATCACCAGCGAGGGCGGAGACCCTCTACTAGGGACCTCACTGCTCATGGGGCATTGGATACCGAAGACAGTGTGGTCTAGTGAAAACAGCCTGAGACAAAGTCAGGAAATGCCGATTCTAGTTCCAGTCCTGCCCCCGACCTGCTGGGTGACCTTGGGCAAATTACTTAACTTCTCTGGGCCTCCGTTTCCCTAGCTCTATAATGGGGATAATACCTGTTCAACCTACACTTTAAACTGCCAGCCCCATGTGGGACGGGGACTGTGTACAATCCGATGCTTTTATAGCTATCCAATGCTTAATAAAAAAAAGTTACACAAAATATAACCCTATCTCACCTCAAGGAGAAATGGGACTCCTAAATTAGTATCCTTGCACTTTTTCCCAGTGCCTAGTACAGTGTTTTACACAAGGCAAGCTGTCAATCAACACAATAATTCTAGCTCCAGTAAGATTAAACACTGCAAAAGCCCAAAGAGGGTGGTGAGAAAAAACAATTCTTCAAACAGGGGAAAAAAAAAAAGAAGTTAGAATGTCAGGCTGGAGGATAGATGTCATTGCACCTGGGGAAGTACAGTAGGTGCCCAAGGCACCAGCTCTGCCCTCAAGGATCTTACACTCTAATGTAAAAGGAAAAATTGGCTTTGTGGCTATAAAAGGGCAGGAGTAGCATTTACTGAGTTTCTCCTAAGGGCAGAGCATTGCTCTAGGCACTTGGGAACAGGTATCAGAGGGAAAATGTGGGCCCTACCCTCAAGGAACTTAATAATGATAATAATGATGGTATTTATTAAACGCTTACTATGTGCAAAGCAACTTATTTCTATGTTTCTTGTGATTTGAATGAGTGCTACTCAGTTTGCCTTTTTTTTTTTTTTTGAGTGTGTCAGAGAGGAGCTAGTTGTCCTGTCCTACCTGAGGCCCTTGTGATGAGAGGGAAAAATCAGAATGGAGAAATAAAAGGAGACTTACAAGGGGCTTAGCACATTTTAACAGTCAACAGCCCCTGAACATTTAAGAGCACTGGCAGTTATCTAAAGCAAACAAGAACAAATTGCCCTTATTCTTCCTTAGAAAAGCTAATACTTCAGCTGGCCTTGAGCCAAGTGTCTCTTCAGGGATTGAGAAGTTCCAATAGCAAACTGAGTTTGTCAAAGATGATCCAGAAAGTATTCCTGCCCTGCTTCGGAACGCCCGGCTTTCTGGGGGTGGGTTTTAGCAAGCTCCGTGGCTCAGTGGAAAGAGCCCGGGCTTTGGAGTCAGAGGGCATGGGTTCGAATCCCGGCTCCGCCACATGTCTGCTGTGTGACATTGGGCAAGTCACTTAACTTCTCTGGGCCTCAGTGACCTCATCTGTAAAATGGGGAGGATGACTGTGAGCCCCACGCGGGACAACCTGATCAACTTGTATCCTCCAGCGCTTAGAACAGTGCTTTGCACATAGTAAGCACTTAACAAATGCCATTATTATTATTATTACTATTATTATCGTTCTCCCTTTGTGCTACACAGGGTATTTGACTAAATTGCACTGCTTATCCACCAAGTCTGCCCTGGACCACCTCTGCGACTAAACCTGATTCAGAAAGGCCTAGCCCTTTATTGAATAAAATATCAATCAATCAATACCTGAGCCTTTCCTCTGTGCGGAGCACTGGGAGAGTACAGTGGAGTTAGGAGACTCGACCCACCGCCCACGTTCACGGATTCTTCACCGATTCATTCCTTCCTCAATTTTCTTCCAGGGTTTTGAATTCTGGGTGTCTCACAGTAAATGGAATACCGTGAACTCTAGAGCTGTCGAGTCGAATGAGAGTGAAAATGCAGAGAACGAGCCCGCCTGGGGAATGGGGGGTAATAATATCAGCTGAACCAGAAGAGCTGTTCCCTTTTGGAGTCCTGCCTCCTGCCTCAAGTCCTGTAAGTTTCACAAAAGCCTTCCAAGGCCCCCACTGTTCAAGTTTACAGGCAGGCAGCTTTGTTTCTTTAGGAGAGCTCTCCCCAGTGGACCCCCAATGGCTGCTTAATAAATAAATACAACTGCGGTATTTGCTAAGCACTGGGGTAGATGCAAGATCGGGAAAGAGCACGGGCTTGGGGGTCAGAGGTCATGGGTTCAAATCCCAGCTCCGCCAATTGCCAGCTGTGTGACTTTGGGCAAGTCACTTCACTTCTGTTGCCAAATTGTAATTCCCAAGTGCTTAGTACAGAGCTCTGCACACAGTAAGTGCTCAATAAATATGATTGATTGATTCTCTGGGCTTCATCTGGAAAATGGGGATGAAGACCGTGAGCCCTACATAGGCCAATCTGATCACCTTGTATCATCATCATCATCATCAATCGTATTTATTGAGCGCATACTATGTGCAGAGCACTGTACTAAGCGCTTGGGAAATACAAATTGGCAACATCCCCAGCGCTTAGAACAGTGCTTTGCACATAGCAAGTGCTTAACAAATACCAGTATTATTATTATTATTATCACCGATTGATGATGATGATGATGATATCTATTCTATTTATTTTATTTTGTTAGTATGTTTGGTTTTGTTCTCTGTCTCCCCCTTTTAGACTGTGAGCCCACTGTTGTGTAGGGACTGGCTCTATACGTTGCCAACTTGTACTTCCCAAGCGCTTAGTACAGTGCTCTGCACACAGTAAGCGCTCAATAAATACAATTGATGATGATGATGATGATCACCATGACAGAAACAGCCCCTGTCCCACTCCAAGTTCACAAACTAAGAGCGAAGAGCCTGCACTGACGCCCCATTTTATGAATTAGGAAACAGGGGCGCAGAGATGTTAAGTGACTTGCCCAAGGTCACCTGGCAAGAACCTTCCCACCTAGTAGAGGGTCTGACCTAGCTAGCCGGTGTTCAGCCGTGTACTGAGGAAATGAGGAACAAGTGACAAGTGAGGAACGAAACACCTAGAGACAACTTTAAACACCTACCCTTTGAAGCATGCGAGGGATGAAGAAACCAGCATTAGCATGGTAGAGCAAAGTGCGTTCATTAAATGCGAAGAACACACACAACTATGTTTCCCAGATTACAGCCATGACAGTAATTGCTGAAGTGAGTCTTTTTCAAAGCCCTCCTTTGTTCTTATTGGCTTCAAAGTCTTTGTTGAACAATGCACTGTCACCAACCTGAACAGCAGACCTAGAGATGGAGGCCTGCAGAGATCAAAAGCTAGGGTGTGGGCCTGCATAATTATCAATAATTACATCTCAAGTGACTGTTTTACATGAAGTTTCCCCCCTAATAAAGGATGCCCTAAAGTCCCCTGGCTGGATCTAACATTTTCTGTGCACACAGTCTTCTCAGGGGACGATATTCAAATACTCCGTATGGAGCTGGCATAAAGCATTAATAAAATTTAAACCAAATTGTAGGTAGCAAAAATACAACGTTATTCTGAAGGAAAATGCCAAAGCATTTGGAAATCTTTAAAATAGAAGCAATTCCTTTTCTCTACTGCTTATTCAGAAAACTGCCCTTTGGACTGAACTCTCCCAAGCACTTAATACAGTGTTCTGCACACAGTAAGCACTCAATAAATGTCACTGGTTGACTGATTTTCACCGAGAAAAATCCGGAGTACCGTGAATTGCGAAGGTTGAATAAGAAGCTCGGAAGAGAGCGGTACCTGTAGAGTCAGTAGGGAAGCAGCATGGCTCAGTGGAAAGAGCACGAGCTTGGGAGCCAGAGGTCATGGGTTCTGATCCCCAGCTCCGCCACCTGTCAGCTGTGTGACTTTGGGCCAGTCACTTAACTTCTCTGAGCCTCAGTTACCTCATCTGCAAAATGGGGATTAAGACTGTGAGCCCCGCGTGGGACAACCTGATCACCCTGTATCCTCCCCAGCACTTAGAACAGTGCTTTGCACATAGTAAGTGCTCAACAAATGCCATCATTATTATTATTCTTATTATTATAGATGAGAACATGACTGACACTACATTCCATGCTACTGATCTTTAACTTTGTCACAATGTCCTGCACCCAAATCCTCCGAGGCCATTTGATTCCATCCTCTTTTATCCTATATAGCATCTAGACTACTTACTAAGCCCGTGCAGAGTGCTGTATTGGGTGATTGGGGAAAAAAATGTGTTATGGCGTTAGTAGATTCCAGAGGAGCTCTGCTACATGCCTGCTGGGTGACTTTGGGCAAGTCGCTTAAATTCTCTGTGACCGTTTCCTCACCCACTGAAACGGGGATTCAATACCTAATCTTCCTCCTAGACTGTGAGCCCAATCTGGGATAGGGACTGTGTCCGACCATATGACCTTGATTCTACCCCAACACTTAGCACAGTGCTAGGCACATAGTTAGTGCTTAACAAATAGCACAGGTATGACTATTAAACTGATAGGTCCATGAGTCCTAGGGTGGCTAGTAAGATGTGACCAGGAAAGTATAAGCTCCTTGGTGGGCTTCTAAATCTACTGGATTCTCTCAAGCTCTTAGCACAGTGGTCTGTGAACAGAAGAAACACAGTAAATGCTGTTGATTGACTGGATGCCTCTGGAAGGTAATGGCCTTTTAAGAGGGTTTCAAAAGTCTGACTTTGGAGCTGGACTAAATACCCCAACACGCTATAAGATACAACCAAAGTCCTAGAATTGCAGCATTTGCAATCATTGGCATTTATTGAGTTCTTACTGAGTGCACAGTATTAAGCACTTGGGATAGTATAAAACAGAGTTGGTAGATAAGATCCCTGCCCACAAGGAACTTACAGACTACAGGGGGAGACACACATTAAAATAAATTAAAGATGGGGAAAAATGGCAGAATACAAAGATGACTACATGAATGTTGTTGGGGGGTATCAAAGCACTTAAGGACTACACAGTCAACTGCATAGGCGACACAGAAGGGAGGAAAGATAGAAGACATGAGGGTTTAGTCAGGGAAGGCCTTTTGGAGGAGACGATTTTTGGAAGGTTTCGAAAACTATGGAACTTTTCAAGGACCTGCTTGTCATCCAGGGATGACACACAGACACGAAGCAACAATAAGGAGCGTGTAACAAGGTAGAATGGAGAAAGAGAAACGCTGTTCATCATCATCATCATCATCAATCATATTTATTGAGCGCTTACTGTGTGCAGAGCACTGTACTAAGCGCTTGGGAAGTCCAAGTTGGCAACATATAGAGACAGTCCCAACCCAACAGTGGGCTCACAGTCTAAAAGGGGGAGACAGAGAACAAAATCAAACATACTAACAAAATAAAATAAATAGAATAGATATGTACAAATAAAATAAATAAATAAATAGAGTAACAAATATGTACAAACATATATACATATATACAGGTGCTGTGGGGAAGGGAAGGAGGTAAGATGGGGGGATGGAGAGGGGGATGAGGGGGAGAGGAAGGAAGGGGCTCAGTCTAACGCGGTCATAACGCTGTTATGAACATAGAGTGAACATCACCCTGAATAAAAAAATCTCCTAGATTAGAAACGTTTGTTAGGAAGAAGCTAACGTCTTTTACAAAAAGTCAGCCTGAAAGAGAAGCTCCGTCAGTTTCCTCAGGGTACATTCCTGGGAACAAGAAGGGCCAGGGAACACCCATCCCTCTCCCTGGGTAGGAGGAAGCGAGGGGTCATGAAGGGTTCAGTTACCAGCCATAAGCAAGAGAAAACTGGAGCTCAGAGAAGCGTCCCAGACAGCCCATCCCCCATCTAGAAAGTCCCTGTCAAGAGACATACAACTGTATTTTTAAATTCTAATTTAAATCACCATCCACACGTATACCAAAAAGGAGCTGGATAATTATTTTGGCTTGCTGGCCTCTTGCTGAATTTTACAAATTATCTGCCAGTTTGCCTCTCACGGTGAAAAGCGGGCTGTGAGAGTTTAAGGAGTGGAAATCACTGAGGTGACACAGCAGCTAATTTTGCCACCAGTTCACCAGGTCCCAAACTGATCCATCCCTATTTTAAAGGCCAGGAAAAACCTTTTACTGTAATCGTTAAAGAGGTGGAGTCAATGGGTAGGGTACTCGGATTAGGCTATCACTAGTCGTAGTTTTATAATAATAATAATAATGATGGCATTTGTTAAGCGCTTACTGTGTGCAAAGCACTGTTCTAAGCGCTGGGGGGGATACAAGGTGATCAGGTTGTCCCACGTGGGACTCACAGTCTTAATCCCCATTTTACAGATGAGGTAACTGAGGCTCAGAGAAGTGAAGTGACTTGCCCAAGGTCACACAGCAGACATGTGGTGGAGCCGGGATTTGAACCCATGACCTCTGACTCCAAAGCCCGGGCTCTTTCCACTGAGCCACGCTGCTTCTCTGCAGCGTTTTATGAAAGCAATCCTTTAAATGGGTCACTTTCTCCCTCCTCATCTGCTAACGGTCCTGACCATAAACTCCTTGTGGGCAGCATATAATAATTACGGTATTTGTTAAATGCTTACTATGTGCCAAGCACTGTACTAAGTGCTGTGTTAGATACAAGGTAATCAGGTTGCCCCACGTGGGGCTCACTGTCTTAACCCCCACTTTTGCAGATGAGGTAACTGAGGCACAGAGAAGTTAAGTGGCTTGCCCAAAGTCACACAGCAGACAAGTGGCGGAGCTGGGATTAGAACCCACGACCTCTCACTCTCAGGTCCGGGCTCTTTCCACTAAGCCACGTGGCATATGTGACTGTTATATTGTACTCTCACAGGAAAGCAGCTTGGCTTGCCATTTGTCAGCTGTGTGACTTTGGGCAAGTCACTTCACTTCTCTGTGCCTCAGTTCCCTCATCTGTAAAATGGGGATGAAGACTGTGAGCCCCAAATGGGACAACCTGATCACCTTGTAACCTACCCAGTGCTTAGAACAGTGCTTTGCACATAGTAAGCGCTTCATAAATGCCATTATTATTATTATTATTACTAGATAGAGCACTGGCCTGGAGGTCAGAAGGACCTGGGTTCTAATCCCTGCTCCACCACATGGCTGCTGTGTGACCTTGGGCAAGTCACTTCACTTCTCTGTGCCTCACTTCCCTCATCTGTACAACGGGGATTAAGAGTGTGAGCCCAATGTGGGACAGGGACTGTGTCCCACTTTAACTTGTATTTACCTTAGTGCTCAGAACACTGCTTGGCACACAGTAAGTGCTTAACAAGTACCATTATTATTATTATTATTGTTACTTTCCCAAGCGTTTAGTACAGTGCTCGGCACACAGTAAGCGCTCAATAAATACGACTGATTGACTGGCTTAGGTGAGGGCAAACGGGCCGAATTCAGGGTCTGGCTGGCCAGTGCAGGGGCCTGAGAATCAATCAATCAATCAATCAATCGTATTTATTGAGCGCTTACTGTGTGCAGAGCACTGTACTAAGCGCTTGGGAAGTACAAGTTGGCAACATATAGAGACAGTCCCTACCCAACAGTGGGCTCATAGTCTAAAAGGGGGAGACAGACAACAAAACCAAACCTACTAACAAAATAAAATAAATAGAATAGATATGTACAAGTAAAATAAGTAAAGAAATGAATAGAGAAATAAATAAATAAATAAATAAATAAATAAATAAATAAATAAATAAATAATATTATTGTGAGACGGGCAGGGGTCTTCCACGGGGTGGTCCTGGCGGCTAATGTCCTCACCCAAGAAAACTGAGCTGCTTCTTTCAGCGGTGCCTTTCGACTAGAAAATGTTCCCTTATGCTTAAGTGCCCGCCACTTCACATAATCTAAGGCCATTTCTTCCTGTTCGGTCTTCAGTCGGAATTAAAAACAGCTCAGTCAGCATCCTCCAGGAAATAATAACCTTTCGGGCTTGAAGCCTCAATCTCCTCGTCTTTCTTGTCTCAAGGCAAAATTAGCCTTTCCTCACAAGCCTTAGACTCCCTGTAGACTGTGAGTCCCACAAAGGACAAGGACTATCGCTGATCTGATTGTACTGTATCAGCTCGGTATGCAGTAAGCGCTTCACAAACACCACAATTACCGTTATTATTATAGTTGGTGCTCAATAAATAACGTCGATTGACTGATAGTTGCCAGGTGCTTGGCGTATAGTAACACTTACCATATAATTATTCTTCCGGGAGGTGTTTCTTTAAGGTATTTGTTAAGTGATTACTAGGTGCTTAATATATACCACGTTGGCAGGGAATGTGTTGACAACTTTATTGTACTGTGCTGTCCCAAGTGTTCAGTATAATGTTCGTTTTTATGCTATTTGTTAAACGCTTGGTACGATTAGAACCTGGGTCCTTCCAGCGCCCAGGCCCATGCTCTATCCACTAGGCCACACTGCTGCTCTGCACACAGCAAGCGCACAACAAATACCACTAATTAATTGACTGAGGACCCAGAGGTAGTCTTCTGTGGACAAACTTCTCCAACCTCTGTAGAGGGAAAAAACTGGCTTCAATATCAGCGATATTCGTGAATACCCAGTTCCTTAAACTTATGAATTGACTGATCTCTTTTATCACACACACACCACTTCTGGGAGGCAGAATGAGTAAGAATGGGGTTTTTTTTCCACTGCACAGATAAGTTAATTGAGGCTCACAGGAAAGTCCCTGTCACAACACTAATCAGGGACAGTAATGGAACTAGAACCATGAAAAGTCTACTTTTTACTTTGTAGTTCCTGCCTGGACTCTCCATCTTCAAATTTACTCACTTTTTTTTAGAACTTTCTGGCACTTAATGCAGGGGCAAGTTAAGAATAAATATGGAGATGCCACCAAGCAAAATCTAACCAGGTACGAGAGTTGTGAAATGACACACTAGGGGTCTATTCCATTTTCAATGCACTGTAGATTTACACACACACTTCCCATTACCATTAATGGCTGTTGTGCACTTAATTTGTCCCCATGGACCACAGGGAGAATAAACCTCCTCACAGAGGGGAAATAGAGGGTATTCAAGGGAAAAATATTTTATGCAGAAAGCGGACGATTGCCAATTGGCAAGCAATGCGGGATGAGCGGGTCATAATACAAATTGTTAAATTCCTCAGCCTTATGACTCACCGAAGCGGGAGGCAAGGCTAGAAAACAAAACACGACCAGGAGATAGTGATGGAAAAGGATTCTGAACAAGGCAGGAGGGACTGAAAGGAATAAAAGCATGAGACAATCGATCATTGGCATTTACTTAAGCGCTTACTGTGTGCAGAGCACTGCACTAAGTGCTTGGGAGAATACAACAGTAAGCAATAGCAGCAAAGCAGACAAAGGCTGAATTCGGAGGAGTTGAGAGATTTTTTTTTTTAAAAAAAGGCCCAAAAGGAAGTGAGGATTAAGAACCAAGAAGACCTCTCCTGGAATTCCCATTCCTCTCGAAGTCACCAGATTTGATGTCCAAGAAAACAAAAGTCAGAAAGGCGCAGCATCCTTCTTTTGGGAAACAGAAAGAAGCGAGACCTAGTGGATAGAGTGTGGGCCTGGGAGTCAACAGGACTTGGGTTCGAATCCCTGTTCTGCCACTTGTCTGCTGTGTGATCTTGGGCCAGTCACTTCACTTCTCTGTGTCTCAGTTACCCCATCTGCAAAATGGGGATTAAGACCGTGAGCCCCATGTGAGACAGGGACTGCGTCCAATCTGATTACCTCTTATCTACCCAGCACTTAGTACAATGCTTGGCACACAGTAAGACCTGAAATAGCATTAAAAAAGTATTCCCGAGAGACTGGACTGAATTAGGTCTGTGTGCTGCTGACTCCAAAATGTATTATGTAATGAGACAAGGCACCCCAAAATTACAAGAGAATCGGGGGGGAGAGACAGACTTACATGCCAGCATTAAAGGGGAATGCTACACAGCAGGGGTGATTGCATATTTTAATGCACCTTGGCTAATATAAAGTAGACAAAGTGGAAGGATGGCAGGGCTTGGTGTTCAACTTCTACTCTCCTGATGGCAACGAATACTAGGGTAATCTCGAGGTTTTTGGTCTCCATTTTACCTTTTATTATTCCACTGCCTTATCGCGTGATTCACTGTCCTTGCTGTTGGACTAATGGGAAAATGATTCTGATTTTACTAGGGGCAGCGGCAGGATGAACTCATGAGGGCATAAGGACCCCTGACAAGTCACTGCCCAGAACACAGCCGCTTCCTTTCCATCAATCACGAGCAGTGGCAGATTGGAGGGAAAGAAGGTTAGGTGGTCTGGTGGCAAGAACCCAGGAGTGGGAGTCAAGGAAATTAGAATTGGTTTCTAATTCCACCTCCACCATTGTGTGACCCTGGGCAAGTCACTTTGCTCTCTGTGCCTGTTTCCGCATCTATAAAATTAAATATCTGTTCTCCTTCCCCCTTAGACTATGAGGTAGCGACTGTATCTGATCTGATTAGCTTCCCCAGCACTTAGAGTGCTTGGTACATAGAAAGCGTTTTACAAATACCCCTGTCATAATTATGTCCTGCAGAGTCGTCGTCCTGTGAGCAGGGGCGGTGGCTCCGTGGGGAGCATTCCTGAATTTGGCCTTGAAATTAAGGATTCTGGGAAAGCCACAGATCCTTTCCCCCAGAGCTGGGACTGCCAAGGGTTACAGAGTTCAGCCCACCACCCCCTGTCCCACCAAACACCATAAACCTGGTTCTATAGGCAACTGGTCACCTAAACTCCTTGTGGGCCAAGTGCTTAGCATACAGTAAGTGTTCGATAAATGACAGTGACTGCTTGGAGGCAGCAGGCTCCTTTAACAGTCATTCTCTACTATACCACTCTTTTTCAGTGATTTTAATGATGGGGACTACTCATAACCTCCCTGTGGCCAGAGATTGCGTCCTTTGCTTCTATTCTACTTTCCCAAGTGCTTAATTCAGTTCCTTTCCATCAGTAGGCACTCAAATGCCAATTCTTGTATGTGGGCAAGGAACATGTCTGCCAACTCTGCTATACTGTACTCTCCCAAGCACTTAGTACAGTGCTCTGCACATACTATGGACTCAATAAACATGAATGATTAGGTTGCATAACAAAGAATTTCGTTGGGATAGGCTAAATAGGGAAGGTGATGAACCTCCAATCCTTGGACATCTTTAGGAAAAGTGGAGGCAATCATCTGTGCAGGTTGAATTACTTTATTCACCTGCCTGGAGGCAGCAGGCTGAACCAAATGACCTTTTGAAGACCCTTCCAACTCTGGGCTTCTAGCATTTCTTTTAATAGAGGAAAGCAGAGAAGACTGAGGACATACAGTAGCATCTTGCAATAGGATACAAAATGCAGCTTTTAAAAATTCCACCATATCTGAAGGCAGAGTGAAAGCTAGAGAGAAAAGTAGAGACTCTTCTGTTTCCAAGTTCACTGCAAATTACAGATGGCAATACTGGCTTAAAATAGCACACAATAAACTTCCTGTATAATTTTGGTTCTGTGGCTTTGATATTTGTGGAGTTGTTAAAGTAATAGAGAACATTGGCAATGCTGTCAATGAAGAGAAGCCAGAAAACATGCTTCAAAATGAAGGATGCGACCGGAAAAGAAATACAAACTCTAAGCATTCCAAAGTATTTTTTTCCTTCAAGACTGAGGCAGGCTCAACTTTTAATTCTGCATGAAATGCAGAGCGTGGACATGGAGGATGCCACTAAGCTACTATGTCAGCTGATCATATTTTTAGAAGCAAAGCAGGGGTTTGGCCAAAGGATGGGCAAACAGGGTAAACTGACCTAGACAAGGGGGAAAGAGACAAAATGGGAGGGAGACAAATGGAGAAAACCTAAGTCTTCTCTAAGAAGCAACCTAAGAAGCAAAGCAGGGGTTTGGCCAAAGGATGGGCAAACAGGGTAAACTGACCTAGACAAGGGGGAAAGAGACAAAAAGGGAGGGAGACAAATGGAGAAAACCTAAGTCAAAGACACAAAGAGGCAGAGACAGACAACTACAGGGGGAGAGGAACGGTAGAGAAGCAGAACAATTGGAAGCACACCTCCTCTTCCTCCTCCTACACACATACACAAACATGGGTGTGCCTAAGTGCCAGAGTTATGATCTGCAGTGTTTTGTTCTGGACTCCCATTCTTGTTCATCCCAGATCACTAAGGAAATCTGAGAGTTTCCAATCAGAGCTGAAAAGACCTGGCCTAGAACCTTAGACATCTGTCCCTACCCAGCCTGTTTCTCCTCTAAAACCCCTGCCTGTCCCCTTTTCCCTCCCCTTCTCCCAGGGTAAAGCTGGCGCCTATAAACACACCTGCCTTGGGGACAACTAAGGACAAGGATTCATTCCTTCAATCGTATTTATTGAGCACTTACTGTGTGCAGAGCACTGGACTAAGCACTTGGAAAGTACAATTCGGCAACAGATAGAGACGATCCCTACCCAACAACGGGCTCATGGTCTAGATGTCCTTGGTGGTGACAGGCAAACCACTTTTCGGCCCCTCCAACCACCATGGCCATGATGGTAGATAAAACACTGAACAAAGAGAAGTGCAGTGACTTGCCCAAGGTCACACAGCAGACAAGTGACAGAGCCAGAGTTAGAACCCCTGACTTTTGATTCCTATATCGTCTATGCCACACTGCTCAGTCAATAGATTCCACCTGCCAGACTTTCAGTATACTCCAAACTGGATCTATTTTCCATGTTCAACAGGACAGCTTGTTTAGGTCAATTCTGAATATTTCTCTCAGCATCAGCATTAAATGGCAGTTGGTAATAATAATAATAATAATGGCATTTATTAAGTGCTTACTATGTGCAAAGCCCTGTTCTAAGCGCTGGGGAGGTTACAAGGTGATCAGGTTGTCCCCCGGGGGCTCACAGTCTTAATCCCCATTTTCCAGATGAGGTAACTGAGGCCCCGAGAAGTTAAGTGACTTGACCAAAGTCACCCAGCTGACAATTGGCGGAGCTGGGATTTGAACCCGGGACCTCTGACTCCAAAGCCTGAGCCCCGCTGCTGGTAGTGATGATTCCAATATGTTCATCAGTTTGAAAAACTCTAGAATCACCATTTAGTCTTAAAACAAAGTGAACTGGCATTTCAGAGCGACAGGAATGAACAGTGGGGTGCCGGGAAAAACGTTCAAGTTTCACCACCGTGAAATAAATCTGGCTGTGAAACCGAATGAGGAGGATAAAGATTTCTTTGCCGACTAGTGCTCTCTCAATTAATATTCATGATGGCAGCTTGTTCAACCCAGGTCACAACTGCTTCCTCTTTTTCTTCTGAAGAGGAACAGAGATGTCCGCTGTTCATTTTTATTTGAAGTAAATGACAGAATCACTCATTTGGGAGCACTGTGACCCAGCTATGCGACGGAACTCGTTCGAAAATGATTAGATCACTAAGAAGTAATCACTACCGTTCAAAATATCCCCTGCAACTGCTGACTTTCACAAATGGAACTAAAATGGTCAGTAAATGGCATTTGTCGGTAAATAATGGGATAATGGACTGTGATGAAATCTCTAGTGGTTGCAAGAAGTGTAGAGAATAATAATAATAATAATAATAGCATTTATTAAGCGCTTACTATGTGCAAAGCACTGTTCTAAGCGCTGGAAGCAGTGTGGCTTAGTGGAAAGAGCCCGGGCTTGGGAGTCAGAGGTCGTGGGTTCGAATCCTGGCTCCGCCACTTAGCTGTGTGACTTCGGGCAAGTCACTTAACTTCTCTGGGCCTCAGTTACCTCTTCTGTAAACTGGGGATTAGGACTGTGAGCCCCACGTGGGACAACCTGATTACCTTGTACCTACCCCAGCGCTTAAAACAATGCTCGACACATAGTAAGCGCTTAACAAGTACCATCATTATTATTATTATTACTGCATTTCAGTGAACCTTTAGTATTAAAGTTGGGTTGGTCTCATATAAATTTATCCAAAAACATACCATCCTGAAAAATACTGCCGAGAAGTTCCCTCCCTTTTCCATTTTAGAAATAAGGAAATTATGCCGTGAAGCAAAATCCAGGACCTAAATCCCAAGGCAAGTCCCTGACCCTACACGGGGCTCTCATTCTAAGAGCGAAGGAGCTCGTTGTTGGCAGGGAATGTCTCTGTTTATTGTTATAGTGTACTCTCCCAAGTGCTTAGTACAGTGCTTTCCACCTAGTAAGTGCTCAATAAGTAAAACTGAGTGAATGGATGACAAGTATTGAATCCCCATTTTACAGATGAGGAAACAAAGACAGAGAAGCGACTTGCCTAAGGTCACACTGCAGGAAAATGGTAGAGTGAGGATAAGAACTAAGTGCTTAGCACAGTGCTTTGCACACAGTAAGCACTCAGTAAATACAACTGAATGAATTAGAAACCTGATTCTCTGACTTCGAATCCTGTGCTCCTTCTCCTTTGGGGCTCCCTGTCAACGACCATCCGCATCGCCAGAACTTGGGCCCAAACGGAGGCCAGTGTAAAGTTGAAACCGACATGTTGTAAAGCTGAAACGGTGCAAATTTACAAATGTTCTGTGTGCTTTTTGTTGCACTTGAAACATCATAAATTGAGAAACTGCCATAATAATAATAATAATGTCATTTATTAAGCACTTACTGTGTGCAAAGCACTGTTCTAAGCGCTGGAATATTAAAGGAAATAACTACTTCAGCCTATAGTGGATTTTCGTGGTTTAATAATATGTGACCACAGTTGCAAAACCTGCCTTCCGGCAGTGAATGAAGCCATTGTGTAGCCGGTGGAACTCCTGCCCTTCTAATTTCCAATTTCAACACGTTTTATCATTCATGTGCTCCTATGCTTGTTAGAGTTTGCAAGAATTATATATAGCCATAAAGGCTCTTCTTTTTCTCTCACACAATTCAATTTCCCCAAGGCTCAGAGATGGAAATTCCAAAACGCCCACAATTTAAGCCCTGCTCTTGAAGAGCATCACTTGAACAGATCCTTGCAAGCAAAATTGGAAAGGTTCTGTCGGGTAAGCTAGAAAGATCATCTGGCTGCCCAATTTACCTTTGGAGATGCCGATGAAAAGACAGTTTCCATCCCCTATTGCGAGGGAGGCATGACTGTACAGTGGTAGAGCACTGAGAGCTGGGAGATCTAGATTTTATTTCCAACTCTTAAAGCTTTCTTTTTGGATTTTTTTTTCCACGGCCTTTGTTAACTGTTTACCATGTGCCAGGCACCGTGCTAAAAGCTGGGGTGGATATAAGTTAATCGGGTTGGACACAGTCCACGTCCCATGTGAGGCTTAGGGTCTTAATCCCCATTTTACAGATGAGGTAACTGAGGTACAAGGAAGCAAACTGACTTGCCGAGGTTTCAAGTGCAACGAAAAGCACACAGAACATTTGTAAATTTGCGCCGTTTCAGCTTTACAACATGTTGGTTTCAACTTTACACTGGCCTCCGTTTGGGCCCAAGTTCTGGCGATGCGGATGGTCGTTGACAGGGAGCCCCAAAGGAGAAGGAGCACAGGATTCGAAGTCAGAGAATCAGGTTTCTAATTCATTCAGTTGTATTTACCGAGTGCTTACCATGTGCAAAGCACTGTGCTAAGCGCTTAGTTCTTATCCTCACTCTACCAAGTGACAGAGCTTGGATTAGAATCCAGGTCCTTCTTCAGGGGAAAGTTTCCCAATCTCTGTATCTTGGTATTCTGTTGAAAATGCAGCGATGGGCAATCTTATTTTTTTAAAATTGTGATGTTTGTTAAGCACCTACGTGTCAAGCATTGTTCTAGGCACTGGGATAGATACACAATAATAATAATTGGCATTTGTTAAGGGCTTATTGTGTGACAGGCCTTGAACTAAGATTTAGGGTGGACATATACAAATTGGGTTGGACATAGTCCCTGTCCCACAAGGGGCTCCCGGTCTTAATCCCCATTTTACAGATGAAGTAAGTGAGGCACAGAGAAGTGAAGTGGCTTGCCCAAGGCCACACAGCAGACAAGGGGTGGAGCTGGGATTAGAACCCATGACCTCTGACTCTCAGGCACGTGCTCTAGCCACTCACTATGCCATGTTACTTCCCAGTTGCTCCAACTGCCACTGTTGCACAGTGATCCAGGTGAGGAGAGCCAGAATTACAGTTGTGGGGGCTAGGTCAGGTTACCACGCCACCATCATCATCATCAATCGTATTTATTGAGCGCTTACTGTGTGCAGAGCACTGTACTAAGCGCTTGGGAAGCACAAGTTGGCAACATATAGAGACAGTCCCTACCCAACAGTGGGCTCACAGTCTAAAAGACAGCCACCACAAAGACAGCCCAGATTAAAAAGGGCAAGGAGCAAGAAATGGCAGGAACTTTGAGTTCTGAATCAAAGGTGAAAAAAGGCTGGAAACACGACAATAGTATTTGGGACTTTCCATATTAGTAATACAATTTCAGAGGGCACCACTGTCAGATGGAAAAGAAAAAAGGCCACAGTTAAAACTAAGAGCTTCTTAGAGGTACA
This sequence comes from Tachyglossus aculeatus, assembly GCF_015852505.1. Lineage (NCBI taxonomy): Eukaryota > Metazoa > Chordata > Mammalia > Monotremata > Tachyglossidae > Tachyglossus > Tachyglossus aculeatus. Next base: position 7,546,327 of record NC_052085.1, read on the forward strand.
CTAGATCAATCAATCATATTTATTGAGCGCTTACTGTGTGCAGAGCACTGTACTAAGTGCTTGGGAAGTACAAATTGGCAACATATAGAGACAGTCCCTACCCAACAGTGGGCTCACAGTCTAAAAGGGGGAGACAGAAAACAAAACCAAACATACTAACAAAATAAAATAAATAGAATAGATATGTACAAGCAAAATAAATAAATAAATAAATAAATAAATAGAGTAATTAATATGTACAAACATATATACGTATATACAGGTGCTGTGGGGAAGGGAAGGAGGTAAGATGGGGGGATGGAGAGGGGGGCGAGGGGGAGAGGAAGGACTATCGATGGTACTTAGTACTTAACGTACTAGCCACGCTAGAAAAGCAGCGTGGCTCAGTGGAAAGAGCCCGGGCTTTGGAGTCAGAGGTCATGGGTTCAAATCCCAGCTCCGCCAACTGTCAGCTGTGTGACTTTGGGCAAGTCACTTAACCTCTCTGGGCCTCAGTTACCTCATCTGTAAAATGGGGATTAAAACTGTGAGCCCCCCATGGGACAACCTGATCATCTTGTAACATCCCCAGCGCTTAGAACAGTGCTTTGCACATAGTAAGCGCTTAACAAATACCATTATTATTATTACTTACTGAGCACTTACTATGTGCAGAGCACTATACAAAGCTCTCGGAGAGAACAGTCACTAGAGTTGGTAGATATGGTCACTGCCTTCAAAGATTTTGCAGTCTAGATGTAAGCGCACTGTGGGCAGGGCATGCATCTACCAACTCTGTACTCCTCCAAGCTCTTACAACAGTGCTCTGCACCCACGAAGAACTCAATAAATACCAATGACTGATGAAAGTACCTCTAGTCCACCAAGTTTGGCATTACATTACTTCTGAAAGGGAAGACCACGTTCAATAAGCTTAGTCTGCTGGGGTGAACAACAAAAAAGCCACACACTACAAAATCTTTCCCAAAGGACTGATTTCCAATAATAGGGGAACACTTTAGTCTGGAACAAAAATAGAGCAAGATCCCAAAACAAGTGTCACAAATCTTTAAAGCAAAATTCTTTCTCTGAATACGTTACACCACTCCACAACCTCTCCCGGGTCTCAGATTTCCAAACCTACTTTAACTGGACAGTAATGCTATCATTGTAGAACTCCTCTACACAAAACACGATTGTCTAAATTTACATTGGAATCAAATGTACATAAAGAGGTGTCACACAGGGAACGGATGCTCATTGCTGTGAAATCTAATGAAACTTCTTGAGTGCCAAAGGCACAAGAAGCCAAATTGAATTTTAAAAGGTGCCAACCGGGGGCTGCAATCAGAATGGCTACTGTAGTTACATGAGATAAGCCAACTGACTCCCCCCTCACCCCCCCATTGAGATCAAAACATAAGGTTATTTTTATGCATGAGAGGAAAATATTTATCTTACCTACTGTTTTCCCATTTTCTCTTGTTTTCCCAATTGTCCCAGCCTCTTCATGTCAGCAAATGCTGAGGAAAAGTACTTTCCCCTTCTTTGATTTCTATTTCTCTCCCAAAGCAGTTGCTATTGATGGCAATTTACCTGTAATCCGGTACACAAATGTCTATGTACACAAATGTACACAAATCCGGTCTTTTAGGTAACTGGCATCATACAATGCTGTCAGTGAGGCAAGATAATTTAATTCCATTCAGGCGGAGCCTTGGAACTGCTGATAAAGCGCCGAATGGAGGAGGAGGGATTCAACCTTAAAAGCCCAACATTCCCCGGTTAAAATAAAAATAATAACAATGGTATTTGTTCAGCGCTTACTATGTGCCAGGCACTGTACTAAGCACTGGAGTGGTACAAGCAAATCGGGTTGGACACAGTCCCTTATCCCATGAGGGGCTCACAGTTTCAATCCCCATTTTACAGATAACAGAAGCATAGAAAAGTGAGGTGACTTGTCCAAGGACACACAGAAAGGCAGGGATCCTGTCCCACTACTCGACTCGACTCTCCTCAGCACTTAGCACAGTGCTCTGCGTACAAACGCTAAATACCGTTGTTGATGGTGATGAGCGGACAGGTGCTCTGCCCACAAGGAGCTTACGCTTTAGAACAATCCGCTGCCTCATCTAAGGAACAGGGGAAAATCAGACTCTACATCTGAGAAAAATACCTTTAGAAGACCAAAATACAAACTTTTGGAGTGCTGAGAGACATAAGAATCACTCAAATAAATCAATGGTGTTTGCTGGGCACTTACAGCAGACAGAGCACTGTACTAAGCGCTTGGGAGAAAGCAGTAGCTTTCACAATATTGAATTTACCAAGAAACATTTAAAACCAAGTGTATGACTTTAATTAAATTGCTCCTTTTAAAGAATCTGGCACACCAAGTATACGGTAGCTACCATTGACACAGGAATGGGGAAAATCCCCTCATTTTCTGCCTTTTAAGGAACCAGCTGATTGAAAAGAAGAGTAATTCGGAGATAATGATCAGGGGAAAACACATTTCCGTATTTGTTTTAATTTAACTGTACAGCTGCAACTTGAATTTCATTAAATATGATAACAATCTACCCTTGCTGGGAGCAGAATACCTGACAACAAGATCGAAAACGATAAACATGCTGAGCTATGAAAATTGTTCATTTCCGGACATCTGATTGAAAATGTCAACTTTGATTCCGTATTTTCCCAATCTTTCCATTAAACACTTTGTGCCTTCTGCGCTTGTACATACTTGAAATTTGAGTTCGGTAGTTAGTACAGCCAAGGGAAAATCGTGTGCATATATTCAATATGTCAAATGCAGTCACTATACGATGCATTTTTAAGATGTTCATGCAAGATGTCTCCAAACACAGAGCACTCGGGATTAAATGCTGCGCGTGACGGAACAATGATTTGTCCACATTGGGAAATCAGACTAGCCAGTGAAATTGATATAACAATCACACTTGGGACTGTTTCCTTTTAGTTCCTCTAGTTTTAAGTAAAAAGTGTATGAGATTTAAATGACCTCTTGCAGATGCTTTTTTTTCTCTTTAATGGCATTTCTTAAGTGCTTACTATATACCAGGCACTGTACTAGATGTACTGCATAGAGCCCGGGCCTGGGACTTAGAAGGTCATGAGTTCTAATCCTGGCTCTGCCACTTGTCTGCTGTGTGGCCTTGGGCAAGTCACTTCACTTCTCTGTATCTCAGTTACCTCATCTGTAAAATAGAGATTAAGACTATGAGCCCTATGCGGGACAGGGACTGTATCCAACCCCATTTGTTTGTATCCACCGCACCGCTTAGTTCCGTGCTTGGCACCTTGTAAGTGCTTAGCAAATACCACAATTATTATTATTATTACTAAGTGCTGGAGTAGACACAAGCTAATTCATTCATTCATTCATTCAATTGTATTTATTGAGCACTTACTGTGTGCAGAGCACTGTACTAAGCGCTTGGGAAGTACAAGTTGGCAACGTATAGAGACGGTCCCTACCCAACGATGGGTTCACAGTCTAGAAGGGGGAGACAGACAACAAAACAAACAAAATAAAAAAGAATAGTAAATATGTACAAGTAAAATAGAGTAATAAATATGTACAAACATATAGGCAGGCACTGTGGGGAGGGGAAGGAGGTAAGGCGGGGGGGGATGGGGAGGGGGACTGGGCGTCCAGTCTTAATCCCCATTTGACAGATGAGGGAACTGAGGCACAGAGAAGTGATGTGCCCAAAGTCACACCCCATACAGGTGGCAGAGCTGGGATTAGAACCCAGGACCTGCTGACTCACAGGCTCGTGTTCTATCCACACCACTTCTCAAATGCTTGGAATACTTCCCGGAAAGGAACTGCCTGATTTCTTATATAACCAAGGGTGCATATTAGCCTGGATCAAGGTGACTGCTTAAGAACACTTTTTGATTACTAGGATAGCCACCACCTAATAACAGTTATAATTGTACTTACTGAGCACTTCCTATACACTAAGCACCAGGAGAGTTTCAAGATAATCAGGTCAGACACAGACCCTCTATCATGGGGGGCTGACAGTCTAAATAGGAGGGACAGCAGGTACTGAATCCCAATTTTACAAATGAGAAAACTGAGGCTCAGAGAAATTAAGTGACTTGCCCAAGGGGAAACAGCAAGTAAATGGAGGAGCCGAAATTAGAACCCAATTCCTCTGACTTCCCCCACTAATATATGTGATATTGTGACAATTTTCTCATCTGAAATGTGATTAACAACCACCACCACCCCCAACCCACCACTACAAAGAAAGGAATAGATATCAATTAGGAAGTGATTAAAGCACTTTTTTTCTCCCAGGAGAAGGACCCAGGACATCATCATCACCATCAATTGTATTTATTGAGCGCTTACTGTGTGCAGAGCACTGTACTAAGCGCTTGTGATCTGACCAGTCAGACTCAGTGGATTTGCAAGATGGGAAGGTATACTGGAGTGTTGTTCTCTTTCAACTAACGTTGGATTGTAGCTAAAATGTTGGGTTCTGGTTGAGGATGGCTCAGAGGAAGGGGGTGGGTAGTATTCCCAACTTGAAAAGAAAATAGAGGATTGAGAAAGTAGGAAAAGAAGAGCAACACGAAGCCGTATGGCCTAGTGGATAGAGCACGGGTCCGGCAGTATGAGGGAGCAGGGTTCTATTCCCAGCCCTCCCACTTGTCTGCTGTGTGACCCTGGGCAAGTCACTTCACTTCTCACTGCCTCAGGTACTTCATCTGTAAAATGGGGATAAGATTGGAGGCTCCGTGCGGTAAACTGACAGTGTCCAACCTGATTATCTTGTATCTACCCCAGCACTTAGTACAGTGTCTGGCACATAGTAAAACACGAAACACATACCACTAAAGAAAAAAAAACTGACTAAACACTTAAAATAAAGTAGACTGGCCCAAGGAAAGGGCCCAGAAAAGAAACAGGAAAAGTTTAGCCTACCCAGAAGAAGAAATGACTAGGATCTTTAAATTGTCACAGAGCATTTGCCAACGCACACAGAGCTGGGCTGGGAGGTGTGCTGAGCTACTTACCCACTGCAACCTCAAACTCTTTAGTGGGCAAGTTAGCACAACAGCATTAGTTACTTTCCCAAGCACTTTGCACAGTGCTCGGCACACAACAAGTGCTCACTAAAGTCCACTGATCGACAGTGTTAATAATTGTGGTATTTGTGCTAAGCACTGGGGTACGTAAAAGATAATCAGGCCTCACAGTCTAAGTAGGAGGGAGGACAGGCATTGAATCCCCACTGTGCAGATGAAGGAACTGAAGCACAGAGAAGTTAAGAGAGCTGCCCAAGGTCACCCAGCAGGTAAGCGGCAGAGCCGAGATTAGAACCCAGGTCCTCGGACCTCCAGGCCCGTGCTCTTTCCACTAGGCCACGCTGCTTCCCCTATTTTAGATGTGATTCTTAACATCGATGATAAAGAGCCTGCTCAAGTCTAACTTTCTTTGAGAGAATAACCTCAGGCACGGAAAAAACCAGACTTAAAATTCTGCTAGAAAGGCTAACTGGGAGTTGCTCTCTATCTCTCAAGATACGAGGGGAGAAAATGCCCATACAAGGCAAGAATACCAGTAGCCAGGACACAGACCTCGGGATAAAAAAGACCATCACACTTTAAAATAAGTCGACGTGCAGACTGTTTCCCTTTTCCTGGCCATGTTTAGGACTAGGAAAGACGAGTAGCTAATGCTAATCCAACTTGAGGGCAGGAGGTGGACTAAGAAGCTTTTGAGATCTCTGTTTTGGTGAATTCTTTGACAGACCCATCTCTCCCCATCCCACGAAAGGCCATCCCTCCAATCTGAAGTTCTCAATTCCTCCAGAATGCCATTTAGCTGGCTTACTTGGTTTCACTCCTTCCCAGTCACCTAATGCCGGCAAACAAAGCGGCTTTAAAGCCTTGCTTCTGAGCTCATCACCTAATTCTTCAAGAAGCAAATCCAAGAAACACCTCTAGCCTCAGCTCCTTCCTGGGGTGAAGAGCACAGATCAGCCACCCCTGCCCGGAGAAAAGCTAGCCTAGTCTAGTTAATCCAGGTTGGGCATAGTACGCAAAAGGTGGCTCCCAAACAAAAACAAAACTCCCATGTCTCAGTCTCTGCAACCGAAAAAGCCCTTGATCCAATCCTTCACTGCCAGGGCAAAAGCAATTTCTGTAATATCCTTCCCCACTTTGCAGAAGTTTTGTGTTTTCACGACAATGTGATGTACACATCCACAGGTTCTTTAACTTCTCTGGCAGGACTCTGAAATAGAAGCCACCAGAACAACATTCCTCTTCTGAATGCCAGTTAACTGCCTAGGGTGCCTTCCCTAATTTTTTTTGGTCTGGGATTCTTAATATAGAGTGATTCTCACCTTCCTCCTATCCACACAGCTTAGTGGAGAGAGCACAGGCCTGGGTTTTAAACCCGGCTCTGCCACCTATCCGCTGTGAGACCTTGGGTGAGTCACTTCACTTCTCTGTGCCTCAGTGATCTCATCTGTAAAATAGGGATTAAGAATGTGAGCCCCATGTGGGACAGGGACTGTGTCCAATCTGATTAACTTGAAATTACCCGAGTGCTTAGAAAAGTGTTTGGCACTCAGTGTTTAACAAGTACCATAATTACTATTGTTATTTGACTTCAGGCTGTTTCTCCCCACCACACTGAGAGCACAGATCATGCCTTCTACTGGACTCTCGCAAGCTTTTAGAACAGTCCTTCACACCCAACAGGGGCTCAATAAATGTTCTTGAATTGACCCACAGCAAATGTCAGCCTTCTCCTCCCCGCAGCCACTGGTCTGAGTCTCAGGGATCAGTCTCAAAGCTGCACAATGCCTCGATCCGCCTGGGAACGGATCTCGGCTTCACGGCCTCTCTTGTCAAACGCGCACACGGCTTTGACTCAAGAGCAGCTAAACGCAGTGTAGTGTAAACAAGCGACAACTACGGGAGAAAAATATGAGGGCATTTTAAGCTTCTCCCTCCTGGGCAAGCATCTTGCTCAAAGCTGAAAAGCAGATCTTGCATGGTGTCCTTCTTGCCAATGGTTTGAACTTAGGAAAACACTCAATGACATCACCTGAACTCTAATTTAAAATCTTCATTATTTCTTTCACAATATTTCTTTGGGCATACATAATATCTCTCTCCCAAATTACACTCCCACCTTCAAAACCTATTTGAAGGCTCATCTCCTCCAAGAGGCCTTCCCTGATAAAGCCCTCATTTCCTCTTCTCCCACTAATTTCAGCATTCATTCATTCAATCGTATTTATTGAGTGCTTACTGGGTGCAGAGCACTGTACTAAGCACTTGGGAAGTACAAGTAGCATCACTCTGCCCCTCTGTGAGCACTTATACGTATCCGCAATTTATTTATTTAAATTATTGTCTATCTCCCCCTCTAGACTGTAAGCTCCTTGCGGGAAGGGAAAGTGTCTACCAACTCTGTTATACTGTTCTATTGTACTCTCCCAAGCGCTTAGCACAGAGCTCTACTCACAGTAAGCGCTCAAATTTGAATGATTTAATATCTAAACATTGCCACTTGGAGTAAGTCACTTAACTTCTCGGCGCCTGTTACCTCACCTGTAAAATGGGGATTAAGGTTGTGAGCCCCACGTGGGACGACCTGACTACCTTATATCTACCCCAGTGCTTAGAACAGTGCTTGGCACATAGTAAGCACTCAACAAATGCCACCATTATTATTATTATTATGGTCACAATGAGGAGCAGGCCGGCAGAACTGAAGGGAGAGGGTGAGTGGGTAGGTCACCGTGGGAGAGCCTTGAATCAGATGATCAGAGGCTCAATCGGATGTGAAGAGCAATCCAGAGCTACTCTTCACGACTGATGTCATTTTAAAAATGTAACTCCTACCTGGTTGTTGTTGCTTCCCTTACTTGTCCCCAGTACGGCAGGAGTTTTAGATAACCATCTGCCCGATGGGCAAAATCAATCAATCAATCAATCAATCAATCGTATTTATTGAGCGCTTACTATGTGCAGAGCACTGTATTAAGCGCTTGGGAAGTACAAATTGGCAACACATAGAGACAGTCCCTACCCAACAGTGGGCTCACAGTCTAAAAGGGGGAGATAGAGAACAGAACCAAACATACCAACAAAATAAAATAAATAGGATAGAAATGTACAAGTAAAATAAATAAATAAATAAATAAACAGAGTAATAAATATGTACAACCATATATACATATATACAGGTGCTGTGGGGAAGGGAGGGAGGTAAGATGGGGGGATGGAGGGGGGACGAGGGGTAGAGGAGGGAAGGGGCTCAGTCTGGGAAGGCCTCCTGGAGGAGGTGAGAAAATGTAGAGGCCCAGGTAAAGTTCAGAAATCTGTGTGATCATACCTTCCCTTGCTTCAGTGCGTCAGTCAATGGCATTTATTGAGCAGTTCCCAAGCACAGGGGATTATATTAAGGACTTGGGAGAGGACAATACAACAGAGTTGTACAATACAACACACATTCTCTGTGCCCAAGGAGCTTACAGCCTGTTGCTTTGGTTACCTTAATTTTCACGTTGCCCTGAGTTTACTGAGATCGGTTTCTAGCAAAGCACTCGAAGATGGCCATTTCTAAAATATTACACTCGCTGGTTTTTAAAAAAAATTAGGTTGGCACTCATAGGTTTTTTTTTTTTCCATTTGCTCCAGACTCATAAAGTATTCTCCAATACGGTGGTTTTGTGGAAAAGATGCCACTGAATAAAAACGTTCGAGAAGACAAAGACTCGTTAATCATCCATTATCAATTATCCTCTCCTTTCAAGAGTCAGTTTGAGCACATTCTATTAATAGCACATTTTTCATTTGTGTCACGTTCGGCGAGAAAAACCAAGCGGGAAAGAGGAACTTGTTACCATCAGTGACAACTGTTATGCGTCTACTTCTTGTGCCCTCAAGAGGTTAGCGTCAGAATCACTTTCCGAGGCTCAGGAAACAATGTAACAAAAATTCTTCAAAGTCGCAATACTTTCAGTACCGTAAAATCCGGAACTGTAAACTGTCACAGGCAACATGTGCCAGTTCGGCTTTTAAGCCAATATGAACACCCCGCTGAGAGCCTTGAATCCGATGATCAGGGGCTCAGTCAATCAATCAATCAATCAATCGTAATATGAACATCCCACTGAGAGCCTTGAATCTGATGATCAGGGGCTCAGTCGATCAATCAATCAATCGTATTTATTGAGCGCTTACTGTGTGCAGAGCACTGTACGGAAACAATGTAACAGAAATTCTTCAAAGTCGCAATACTTTCAGTACCGTAAAGTCCAGAACTGTAAACTGTCACAGGCAACATGTGCCAGTTCGGCTTTTAAGCCAATGTGAACACCCCCCTGAGAGCCTTGAATCCGATGATCAGGGGCTCAGTCAATCAATCAATCAATCATATATGAACATCCCACTGAGAGCCTTGAATCCGATGATCAGGGGCTCAGTCAATCAATCGTATTTATTGAGCGCTTACTGTGTGCAGAGCACTGTACAGAAACAATGTAACAGAAATTCTTCAAAGTCGCAATACTTTCAGTACCGTAAAGTCCAGAACTGTAAACTGTCACAGGCAACATGTGCCAGTTCGGCTTTTAAGCCAATATGAACACCCCCCTGAGAGCCTTGAATCCGATGATCAGGGGCTCAGTCAATCAATCAATCAATCAATCGTAATATGAACATCCCACTGAGAGCCTTGATTCTGATGATCAGGGGCTCAATCAATCAATCAATCAATCAATCGTATTTATTGAGCGCTTACTGTGTGCAGAGCACTGTACAGATGTGGAGAGCAATCCAAAGCTACTCTTCAGGACTGATGTCATTTTAATAATAATAATAATAGTAATAATAATGGTGGCTGAGTCGGATGTGGAGAGCAATCCAGAGCTATTCTTCAGGACTGATGTCATTTTAATAATAATAATAATGGTGGCATTTGTTAAGCGCTTACTATGTGCAAAGCACTGTTCTAAGTGCGGGGGGGGGGGCTACAAGGTGATCAGGTTGTCCCACTTGGGGCTCACAGTCTTAATCCCCATTTTACAGATGAGGTAACTGAGGCACAGAGAAGTTAAGTGGCTTGCCCAAGGTCACACAGCTGACAAGTGGCGGAGCCGGGATTCAAACCCATGATGTAACTCCTACCTGGTGATGTAAATAAATGGAAGTATACAAAATAAAATGCTTTATAACTGGCCAGTCCTTTGTTTTCTGAAATGGATTAGTGTGTTCTCTCTCTCTCTACATATATATATATATATATATATATATATATATATATATTTATGCACATAATAATAATGATATTTGTTAAGCGCTTACTATATGCCAAGCACCGTTCTAAGCGCTGGGGTGGATACAAGGTAATCAGGTGGTTCCACGTGGGGCTCACAGTTTTAATCCCCATCTTGCAGATGAGGTAACCGTGGCACAGAGAAGTTAGGTGGCTTGCCCAAGGTCTCACAGCAGACAAGTGACGGAGCCGGGATTAGAACTCACTTCCTCTGACTCCCAAGCCCCTGCTCTTTCCACTGAGCCATGCTGCTTCTCACGTATGCACAGCATATACATATATGCTTATAATCTAAACATGGCCAAAATGGAGAGTAGGGGGGACGTATATATTCCATGTAATTGATTCAGATCCTACGATCCTTCACATAAAAAAAATGGTACATATTGAGTGTTTACTTTGTGTAGAGCACTATAGTAAATGCTTGGAAGAGTACAAGATACTTAGCAGGCAAGACCCCTGTCATCAGGTAACGTGATTTCTCTTTGCAGCACTCATGTTGTGCTTTAAATATATCAAACAAGAATGCTTGTTAAATGGAAAAAGAAACCTGAAGTGATCAAATTTACTACAAAGAGAAAGTGTCTTTCAAGAAGAATGCTCAATCTCATGAGGTATTGTGTTCCATTTTTCCACTTATGTGATTTAACTTCATGTCACTGTAATGATCTGTGCTATTAAAAACCACGGAAAGCCCTTAATTCAACATTTTTATGCTCTCAGGGGCACAGTTGCAACTTGTTCAAATCCTCCAAAAGTTATATCGTATCCGTATCAAATTCTCCAAAGGTTATATTGATCCCTATCAGCCCCACAAGGGAGTGCTTTTGGAAACGGAGCCTATTTTTCTCATTTTCCCTGTTTTGGCCAACATAAAAATCAGAAGAGAGGAAGAGAACAGATACATGGTATAAATAAAAATCAAGCCTGTACAGCAACATTGTCTGTACTTTGTTTTCTCATAAAATGTCAGTCCTTTGCACAATCACCTTTTACCACTTATATACATTACCAAATACAGATAGCCATACAAACCACATCCCCCCTTACTCTGGGCATCTCTGACCGGGGAAATTTGATTGGATTTCATCTTACTCCAAAAATATCATAAAAATAAGAAGTCTACTGCCTTCCCAGATGTGCTAATGAAAAGCGCATCACCCCTCGACAGAAGGGGTTCAGGCCACTTCTTCTAGAAAAGCGCCTCAACTTTTTGTTTTCATTCGTCCTATTTTTCTCCGATTCAGATTCCGTAGGGAAGTTGTCATTTCACCAGAATGCATTATAAACTCAGCCAGTCCTCCCAAAGAATGGAGGCTCAAAACACAGTGGAAAACTGGATCAAAGCCAATTAAAACCATATGACCAGAAAGAGCAAACTGAGTCCTGCTGGGAAAAGCCCAAGCATGAGCCAAGCCTTTTGTGGAATTTTTCAGTGAAAATATCCAGCTTCTAACGGCTGGAAAAATCTCATTTCATGAAATATTCTCTGTCCCTCTCGGGCAGCTTCTCCTGGAAGCTTGAGGACTGGAATTAACCCTGCAGTTCCCACTGATCTCCCTTGCTCACCAACAGGTTCCAGCTGGGAATGCCAATTGAGTTTTTAAACTGCCAGGAAGTCACCGTGACGGAAAAAACTGCCAACGTGATGGAGCATGAACGATTGGTGCTTTAGTTTCTTTAAAATGTCATCTTCAAAATGCCTCAGACTCCTCCTCGCGACGTTCACCTCAAGAAGCATTTTCCTTTCCACTTGACGGTGCCACTTTCAGAGTCTTTCATTGGGCTCCATGAAGCCTGTGTGTGCCCTGCGCTTAGTACAGTGCTCTGCAATCAATCAATCAATCGTATTTATTGAGCGCTTACTGTGTGCTGAGCACTGTACTAAGCGCTTGGGAAGTACAAGTTGGCAACATATAGAGACAGTCCCTACCCAACAGTGGGCTCACAGTCTAAAAGTGCCCTTTTGCAGTGCCCTTACTGCACACAGTAAGCGCTCAATAAATACAACAATGAATGAGAGCAAAGGTTCCAAAGTGAGCTTGCTGAAATGGCAACGGACCGGCACACGGATGTAGCACATTTTCATTCTAAATGATTTCCTTTATGGTATTTGTTAAGTGCTTACTATGTGCCGGGCACCGGGATAAATAATAATAATGGCATTTGTTAAGCGCTTACTACGTGCAAAGCACTGCTCTAATCCAAGATAATCAGGTTGGACACAGTCCACGTCTCACATGGGGCGCACAGTCTTAATTCCCATTTTAAATGAGGGAACTGAAGCACAGAGAAGTACAGTGAGTTGCCCAGGGTCACACAGCAGACAAGTGGCGGAGCCAGGTGCTTCTGACTCCCAGTCCTGTGCTCTAACCACCAGATCACGCTGCTTCTTTGCTAGGAAACGGCTACTGAGATACCTATACTGAGAAGCAGCGTGGCTCAGGGGAAAGAGCCCGGGCTTTGGAGTCAGTGGTCATGGGTTCAAATCCCGACTCCGCCAACTGTCAGCTGTGTGACTTTGGGCAAATCACTTAACTTCTCTGGGCCTCCGTTACCTCATCTGTAAAATGGGGATTGACCGCGAGCCCCCCGTGGGACAACCTGATCACCTCGTAACCTCCCCAGCGCTTAGAACAGTGTTTTGCACATAGTAAGCGCTTCATAAATGCCATCATTATTATCACTATCATCCTGCTTCCAAGCAATTCAGAGCCATGTAAACCGTCCAAGACTGGGAGATGGAAGTTTTTGGAAAAATATGTGTTCCAGGGACTACTACACCCTGTCACTTGGGAACGCGTCACTGACTTGACCATCAAGGAGGCTGTTTGACACCTTGCATAAAACAACCTACATTCTCCAACCGCGTGGCTCAGCGGATTTACAGACATTGTTCCAAGTACGGGCCAGAGCTGAGAAGCTTTAAACCCCTCTGAGGTTTAAAGAAGGGGTGTCAATGACTTCCACCAAAGTACGGCCCACCAGAAAGAATTTCTGGTGGGCCGTACTTTGGTGGAAGTCATTGACACCCCTTCTTTAAGCCACAGGTCCCAGTTACCCGCATGGAACTCACCAGGAAGTCACCTACAAGATGATTTCAGCGTTCTAGGGCTCAAGGCGAGCAGAGAGGCCACGAAGCAAGCGACTTACCTCCCAGAAACTGAATCCCTCCGGCCACCCTGCCGACGGTCCTGGAGATGAGTTCGGACACGCAGCACCCCATGAGCGCCGTCAAGGCCACCAGGAGGAGGAGGCCGCAGCCCAGGCCCGTGACCACCGTGCAGATCCGCCACTCCGCGCTGGGGATGCCCTGGAAGGAAGCGTAGCGGCCGCACTCCTCCACCATCACCATGGTCTGGCGACTCTCGTCGTGGACGGGATAGGAGCATCTGCGGAAAGTGCCGAAGGACACCGGCTTCCCCAGCTGGGACCCCAAAAGCCAGTAGGGCATAAAGAAGCCCACGCAGGAGGCGGCGGCGCAGAGGAAGGACAGCAGTGCCCAGATCACCCCCGTACAAGTGAGGCTGGATGCCATCTTTCAGCTCGCAATCGCTAGGTTGACCGGACTGTGAATGAGGAGACGCGGACGTAATCCTAAATTCCTTGGTCTTGGAGAACCGCTGGGCTCGGGGCGGGGGTGTCGGGTGTGGGGGGGGAGGGAGGTTGAATCCTATCGATCAATCTCGTCTCATCTTCTACTGAGAGGATGATGGTCCCTGGGTGGGAAAGGAGTAGGAAGTATGAAAATTAAATGACACTAATTAAAAAAAAAAAAAAGAATTTCACAGACCAGGGTGGGACCTGGCTCCGAAAAGTGGGTCGAATCAATTTTCTTCAGAAAAGGATCACGATGGATTGTAGAGTCTTACAAGCCCATGTCGAGGCAGGGGCGGGGACGGGGGCAATAGAGGCAGGGTCAGAGGGAAGGGCAGGGGCCACAGGGGCAGGGGCTGGAGTAGGGGCAGAGGCTGAAATAGGGGCAGAGACGGAGGCAGAAGCAGAGGCTGGAGTAGGGGCAGAGACGGTGGCAGAAGCAGAGGCTGGAGTAGGGGCAGAGGCGGAGGCAGAAGCAGAGGCTGGAGTAGGGGCAGAGACGGAGGCAGAAGCAGAGGCTGGAGTAGGGGCAGAGACGGTGGCAGAAGCAGAGGCTGGAGTAGGGGCAGAGGCGGAGGCAGAAGCAGAGGCTGGAGTAGGGGCAGAGACGGAGGCAGAAGAAGAGGCTGGAGTAGGGGCAGAGACGGTGGCAGAAGCAGAGGCTGGAGTAGGGGCAGAGACGGAGGCAGAAGCAGAGGCTGGAGTAGGGGCAGAGACGGTGGCGGGGGCAACAGAGGCAGACGCTACAGTAGGGGCAGAGACGGGCAACAGAGGCAGAGGCATTGGCAGGGGTAGGGGCAGAGGCTGGAGTAGGGGCAGAGACAGGGGCAACAAAGGTAGGGACGGGGGAAGGGCAGGGGAAACAGAGGCAGGGACAGAGGGAAGGGCAGGGGCAGAGGCAGGGGCAAGAGAGACAGGGGCAGAGGAAAGGGCAGAGGCAGGGGCAACAGAGACAGGGACAGAGGAAAGGGCAGAGGCAGGGGCAACAGGGACAGAGGAGAGGGCAGAGGCAGGGGTAACAGAGGCAGTGACAGGGGCAGGGGAGCCGTGAGCCCCGGGGCCGGCAGAGCGGGCTGAGCGGACCGGGCGGCGGGCGGCGGCGCCCAGCCCGAGGCTGTCCTCTGTCCTGCCCCTCCGCCCCTGTTGGGCCCTTTACCTGGCTTTGCCGAGGGGCGGCCGGGCGGGCGGTCCGGGGTGCACAGGACAGTGGCGGCGGGGGCACGGACGGCCCCGGCCCGGGTCGGGCCCTGCGGGAGACCGCCCACCCCCCGCCCCGCCCCGCTTCTCGAGCAGACCGCAGGACCTGCTAACTCCTCTGCTTCTCCGGCGGGCGGGCGGGCGGACGGACGGGCGGGCGGGCGGGCGGGCGGGCGGACGGACGGACCGACCGAAGGGCGCGGGGCGCGGCGGCGGCGGCGGCGGGACATTCCCGGCCGGCCAGCCAGCCTGCCCTCCCGCCCGACGGGGGCGCGCGGGGCCGCCAGCCAATGGCCGCCGCCCCTCCGCCAGGCCCGCCCCCTCGGGGCCCGCGATTGGCCGAGCCTCGGGGGGCGGGGTCCGACCGGGGCGGACTCCGCTGTGGGCGGAGACCGGAGGGGGGCGTGGCCTGCGATAGGCGGGTTTGGGGGCGTGGTCAGCGATGGGCGGAGCCTTATCGGGCGTGCTTTGTGATAGGCGGAGCCTGAGGGGCGTGGCCTGAGATAGGTGGAGCCTGAAGGGGAGTGGCCCGTGATGGGGCGTGGTCTGTGACAGGCGGAGTCTGAGGGGGCGTGGCTTGGCCGGGCATGGTCTGTGATAGGCGGAGCCTCAGGGGCGTGGTTCATTCACTCATTAATCCTATTTATTGAGCGCTTACTGTGTGTAAAGCACTGTACTAAGCGCTTGGGAAGTACAAGTTGTCCTATTTTATTTTGTTAGTATTTATTTTCTTTTGTTAGTATGTTTGGTTTTGTTCTCTGTCTCCCCCTTTTAGGCTGTGAGCCCACTGTTGGGTAGGGACTGTCTCTATGTGTTGCCAAATTGCACTTCCCAAGCGCTTAGTACAGTGCTCTGCACACAGGAAGCGCGCAATAAATACGATTGATGATGATGATGATATAGAGACGGTCCCTACCCAACAGTGGGCTCACAGCCTGGTGGGGGCGTGGTCTGAGGGCAGCGTGGCCACGTGTAGCTACACAGAGCCCCCAAACCAGAATAATAATAATATAGTAATATAATGATAATAATAATAACAATAATGATATTTGTTAGGCACTTCTTACTACCTGCCAAGCACTGTTCTAAGCGTTCAGTTGGACACAAAGTAATCAGGTTGCCCCACACAGGGCTCACGGTCTTAATCCCCATTTTCCAGATGAGGTAACCAAGGCACAGGAAAG
Source organism: Tachyglossus aculeatus (assembly GCF_015852505.1). Lineage (NCBI taxonomy): Eukaryota > Metazoa > Chordata > Mammalia > Monotremata > Tachyglossidae > Tachyglossus > Tachyglossus aculeatus. Next base: position 7,562,629 of record NC_052085.1, read on the forward strand.
TGAAGTGGCTTGCCCAAGGTCACCCAGCGGACAAGTGGCAGAGCGAGGATTAGAACCCACGACCTCTGACTCCCAAGCCCGGGTTCCTTCCCGGAAGCCAGGCTGTTTCTCTGAACAATAAACAGACACGTTCCCTGCCCACAACGTACTTAGTGATGGAGATCAATGTAAATAAATAAATTACAGAGATGGACATAAATTACCGGACCAGTAGGGAGGCTTCCACCCCAGCTGCTCGTAAAACGCAGGGCTCGTTAGCTCGCTTTGGTGCAAATCAAACTCTGCCCCTAATTCCCGGTTTGGTGATGTGGGAGGAAGAGGGAACGCTTATCACCTGTACGTTTCTAAAGTCCTCATATCGCTTCAGCTGCAAGGAGTCCAACCAACTCGCTTCAGTTGAACAGATGCCCACTCATTCATTCAATCGTATTTATTGAGCACTTACTGTGTGCAGAGAACTGGACTAAGTGCTTGGAAAGTACAATTCGGCAGCAGATGGAGACGGTCCCTACCCAACATCAGGCTCACAGTCTAGAAGGGGGAGACAGACTACAAAACAAGTAGACAGGCATCAATACCATCAAAATGGATAAATAGAATTATAGATATATATACACATATATGGCTATATATATGTATAAATGGCCCACCCTGGTCCATCCCTTGCCTAGCCTGACCCTTCCATGGTGGACGCTTGCTTGGTCGCCTTTTGGAAACCTAAATCCACTCTTCTTCCCTTCAAGAGCAAGGAAATAAAGGTTCTGGGTGGAGACTTTAAAATGCATTTAACTCCTTCAAGATAGTGAAAAGCCGGACATAGATGCATCCGATTCTGTCAGGAACTCTTAAAGCTATCACTTAATAGCAATAAATTAACTGGCTTTGTTTATTTGACTCTTTTAAACAACGCACTTAGTTGTGACCTCCTTAATGGCCAGTGAGGAGAGGGGACCGACCGTGGGGTTTTCAACCACAAGCACATTAAGGCTCAAACATGTGTCTCTAGTTTAGAAAGGATTTTTAGCTGTTTGCTTCGGTGGAAGCTGCACGAACAGATGTAATGGTCCAAAGTAGCACAGTTCGGCTTTTCTTCCCTTCCCAAGTCTATGTTAAGTATTAAAAAGAACCATTTCATGTTAGGCTTGTCAACTTAAATAAAAAGGAGGCGAATAATTTTAGAAGAATTACTGAGTTCCTTCCCCTCCGCCCACCCATCCATAAGGCTACACACTTTTCTGTATGTTGTTAAAAGAAACCCATTCACCTGCTCCTAAACCACAGCCATTGTAGAACATAATAATAATACTAATGGTATTTAAGTGATTATTATGTGGCAAGCACTGTTCTAAGCACTGGGGCAGATACGAGGTAACCAGGTTGTCCCGCGTGGGGCTTACAGTCTTAATCCTCATTTTACAGATGAGGTAACTGAGGCACAGATAAATTACTTGCCCAAAGTCCCACAGCTGACAAGTGGCAGAGCTGGGATTAGGACACATGATCTCTGATTCCCAAACCCGTACTCTTTCCACTAAGCCACGCTTGTTCTCCTATACTCCCATCCCATCACGCCAGGTAGAGGTTTACAAATGGTCAGGCAAAAAATTCAATCGAGTCCCTCAGAGAAAACAACTTTGAAGAGAGCTAAGTTCGTGATGTGAAACAGACAACTTTGCTTACAACTATACTGAACAGATGCCTACAAACTGCTCAGATTAAGATGCTAACGGAAATTCTGAAGCCCATGACTGATGGTTCCCTGGTGAGGAATTTCTGAAACTGGAAACAGGAGAAATAGGCGCTAAGGTAGGCAGGGGAAGGATATGGAAAACGGGGTCCTTAGACCAAATCAAGAATAAAGTAACGTAAACAGCAGCAGTGTTTGTGTAGTGTAGAGCGACTGCTGGTTATTTCAGCCACATCCAAAAGCACAAATAGAGATATGCTATTAACAGTGTTCTCTTCAAACGTGGACATACGCGCATGCGATACCAAATTAAATCTCTCCACCTTTCTTACTCTGTGTATTTGTTACCACAGTGCTCTGCACACACTAAGCGCTCAATAAATACAACTGAATGAATGAAAGGGACTGTCAATCATACACCAATCACATCAACCACAGCCTCATGCACTGAGAAAAATCTCACCATTCGTAGAGATGTCTTCAGACTCTAAGGACAGCTATATAAGTCTCTTTTAATAATTCACGAAACTGAGAATGAAAAGAATTTACACTCGGGTCTGGATCAATGGTTCATCCACTCTGTCGTATACTGGACTCGCTCCCTTGGCTCTACTCCCTTCCCTGCCCCACAGCACTTGTGCCTACGTGTACAGATTTATAATTATAATTCTATTGATTTTTAATGATGTGTATATAATTCTTACTATTTGTAATGATGCTACTGATGCCTGTTTACTTGTTTTGATGTCTGCCTCCCCCCTTCTAGACTGTGAGCCCGTTGTGGGCAGGGACTGTCTTTATTTGTTGCTGAATTGTACTTCCCAAGCGTTTAGTACGGTGATCTGCACACAGTAAGCGCTCAATAAATACGATTGAACAAATGAATGAACCAATGCAGTCTACCAATTGCTTTGAAGATAGTACTAGGACCTTAAAACTCCAGTTCACTTTCTATAATTGATGATATAGATTGAACACTTACTGTTTAGAGAGTACTGTAATAAGTACTCGAGAGAGCACAATACAACGGAGTCGATAGACATGTTTCCTGCCCACAAGGAACTTACGGTCGATAAGAAAGACGGTCCCACTATGTCTTTGAGCAAGCATTTTCCCAAACGAGGGTCGAACTTCACTTCCCCGAGGGGTGACGTGAAGCGAATAAGATACTGATCTATAAGGCACCACTCTTTTAATGCAAAGTTGTTATAGATCTTATTTTAGCTTTTGCATTTCATCGGCAAAAGCCACATGTCTTATTTGGGCTCATTAAATACGATACGGCTAAAAGAGGAAGGCTTGATGATCCACCAGAGAGCGAAGCTGGCCTTACACGAAAAGATCACGATCAGAACAGAGCAGATAAAGAACAATACCTCTGTTCCTGTTTTGACTCTTGAGTCTGTATTAACTCAGTAACACTCAGGTCTTTTTTTTTTTTGGCAAGTCTGCTTCTCTTGGAAAGGACAGACAATGCACGTCACGAAGCCTTATTTATTCATATTAATGTCCATCTCCCCCTCTAAGCTTATTGTGAGCTGGGAACGTGGCGGCTAATTCTGTTGTATTGTGCTCTCCCAAGAGCTCAGTACAGTGCTCTGCACATACTAATAATAATAATGGCATTTGTTAAGCACTATGTGCAAAGCACTGTTCTAAGCACTGGGGGGGGGGGGGTACAATGTGATCGAGTTGTCCCACATGGGGCTCACAGTCTTAATTCCCATTTTTACAGATGAGGCAACTGAGGCTCAGAGAAGTTAAGTGACTTGCCCAAGGTCACACATCAGACACGTGGCGGAGACGGCATTCGAACCCATGACCTCTGCCTCCAAAACCCGTGCTCTTTCCGCTGAGCCACGCTGCTTCTCACATACTAGTGCTCTATAAATACAATTGATTGACTGATCGATTGATGAAGTCAGTTTTGTTAAGTGGTCTCACTCCGGGAGTGTGACTGGGAATACCCAGTTCTCGGATGGTATCATTTCCCTCAACTACTGCTGGTCTTCGGACAAGTCCCCTAAGCAATCTGCCCACCTCATCCTCCTATCCATAAAACATGGGGAAAGCCAAATCGACACCTCAGAGACTCTAGGGTTTGAGTAGCAGTGAGTGGTAGGGTTTTGCCCTCCGGGGGGTAAGTCACACCCCTTACATTAAGGAAAGGTCACTGTTGGAAGGATAGGACTAGATCCTCATGGGGCAGATTCTACATTGGCAAGTAAAGGGGGAAATCGATGAGACGAGGCTATTTTCTTTGTCATTTCTGTGCATGTCAGATCTAAGAGCAGTTTTGAGCGCTTCACAAAGACCGTACCAATCAGGGCAGCCAATAACAAAAAACTGGTATCGTCCCTTTTAGCCTAGTAAATTAATCCGAACCAATCGGTGGTGAAGTTTTTTTAAAATAACTTTAACCAGGCTCTGCAGAACATTTTATGGTTATGCTGAGTTCATGGGAGAGTACAAGAAACCATAGCATAATGTAACTGTATCTAATCGCTTTCCTTATTTCTTACTGAAGGCAAATACTCTTCACTTGCTAGTTGCATTTAGTGAAGACAAACTCCCACTGCCACACTGCTGCCATCTGCCCATTTTTTCACAGCAGAATCAGATCATGGGTCCAGTGGAAAGAGCAAGAGTCTGAAAATTAGGAAACCTGGGTTCTATTTCCTTTTTGGCTCTGCACATAGAAAGCCCTCAACAAGTACCATTGATTGATATTACTCCATTTATTTATTTTACTTGTACATATCTATTCTATTTATTTTATTTTGTTAGTATGTTTGGTTTTGTTCTCTGTCTCCCCCTTTTAGACGACTGTGAGCCCACTGTTGGGTAGGGACTGTCTCTATATGTTGTCAATTTGTACTTCCCAAGCGCTTAGTACAGTGCTCTGCACATAGTAAGCGCTCAATAAATACGATTGATGATGATGATTTTTAATATTTTTTGTACCCCTGGGCAAATCACTTAACTTTTCTGGCCTCAGTTTCTGCACCTAGAAATACATCTACAGATCTAAGGAGAGGCACTATTGACACTTATTGATAAGTGCTTTGTACCTTCGGGCTTGGAGAATGTAGTGTAAGAAGTGCTTTCTGAATAAAACCTAAGGTCTAAGGGTGAGAAGATTTGAAGTGGGGAGGAACGTGACACTTTTGCTCAACAGTGACGTCAACTAATGGAAGGGAAGTGATCTAACTGTTCTGGAAAATAAACAGTAATAAATATGTTATTTTTTAAGCACTTAAATGCCTGGGTTAAGGTTTCCACCGCCAGGGAGGCATTCTTGGGTGGTCTGGGGTGGTCTCCTGCCTCTAAAACCACCCAGCTTATTCATTCATTCCGTCAATCATATTTATTGAGCGCTTACTGTGTGCAGGGCACTGTAGTAAGTGCTTGGAAAGTACAATTCAGCAATAAAGAGAGACAATCCCTGCCCACACTGGACAGGAAATGAGAAGACATCCAAAGAAGTAAAAGGCATCAGTATAAATAAATAGAATTACAGCCTGCTGGCAATTCTGGTTCCTTTTGTTTTTAGACAGGGATTTCCCCCCATGGCCCTCCACATCTAGAATAACTGCTCTACAGTTCCATCAAAGGGATTTCTTGAGCGCTTATTATGTGCAGTGCACTGTACTAAGCGCTTGGCAGAGTACAATATGACAGAATTAGCAGATCCACTCCCTGCCCATAATGTGCTGGAATCTTGCTACTTAATGTATGACCACTCAGTATCTTTGTTTCTTATTGTTTCTCTTTACCAATGAAAAAACCCCTAGCACTGAATCATTAATACTTTTGCTTTAAGGGAGAGACAGAAAAGCGACTCCTGTTCTCCTAAGTATTTAGCTTCAAATGCCTTTTAACCTTTGGAAGCATCTCATTTGAATACTTAATTGTTTTGGTGAGATGATTTCCTAAAGAAATTCATCTGATTGACAGATATCCTTTTTGAAATCATATCTATTTCTACCTTAATCTGCATGTTTGATCTTTTAACTTTTTGCCTGTTAAAAGAGAGGGAGGAATTGGCCTCAATCAGAATAGAAATAAATTACCTCCGAAGATTGAAGTTCGTGCAAGTGCTAGAATGACATGGATCATCCTTTAAATCATCAATATTAAAATTCATCACTATATATGTAGAACCATCTTCCTAGTCAGGGATGACAGTACGCAGAGAGAGATTTCATCTCTGCATAAGTGGTGGAAAAAAGAGCTTCTTTCTTCCCCACAGCACACATGAAAGGACAGGACGGATTTTTTAGCCACTCACACCGTCTGATAAGAAATCCTTTCTTAATAAGGCTGCTTAGACAACAGGTAGCTGACCGGAACCAATGCTGACTGAAATACTGTAGCTGGGAAGTTTGAAGAAAGTGTGAAGAAGGGAGAAAAATATTGACGGGAGCCACAAACTACGAAACAACACTCTCTCTCCCTCTCAAATTCTGGGCACACCTGGCATTTTTCATTTCCACAAAAACCAAACTGAGTGGTTCCCACTCCAAATTACCCTCCCCAGCTAAGCAGCATGGTACAGTGGATAGAGCTTGGGCCAGTGAGTCGGAAGGTCATGGGTTCTAATTCCGCTCCTCCACTTGTCTGCTGTCTGACCTTAGGCAAGTCACTGCACTTCTCCGGGCCTCAATTACCTAATCCGTAAAATGGGGATTGAGACTGTGAGTCCCATGTGGGACAGGGACTGTGTCCAACCCTATTTGCTTGTATCCACCCCAGTGCTTAGTACGGTGCCTGGCACATAGTAAGTGCTTAACAAATACCATGAATATTATTTTTAGTGTTATTATTATTATTAATAATCCATCCCTACCATCTCTTCCAGGAATAAAAGCCAGACCATTTGAGGATGCAGAGTCCCACATTGAGTCATGAAACAGTAACTCATGGAAGTCAGCGTTCACCATCATCGTTAGCATCGCCACAACTATCACCACTATCATCCAGTGCTTAGAACAGAGCTTGGCACAGAGTAAGCACTTAACAAATGCCATTATTATTATTATTATCACTACTACAATACCACCACCACCAAATAATACTCTGATACTAAGTGTATATTATGTTTCTTTGCATGCTACACAGAGTGTAAAACAAAAATATTTCACAATCCATGCCGCCCTGGCACTCGCACAATAAGTACTAACGGTCCAACCAATATCTGTATAGTCCTCATCTTTCCCATTAAATCTCTCTCCCTCCTCACCACCCTGTAACTCGATTTTAATGTAATGGGCAGACCAGAAAAGAATGATTAGTAATGTACAACCCTGGCAGTAGTAATAAAATTTTAACTTGAAAATTACCTGAAAAGGATTGCACGGTACATGCAGACGCACACAAATGACATGCACATTTTTATGTGACTCTACTTGCTCTCCCCTAATTATTTCAGACACTGAGATTAGGCTCTGGAATACTTTATTGGCGGCCACTGACTTATGACCTAGAGGTTGTGAAAGTGAGATAACAATTCAAAAAATGGTTGCCCATCCACTTTCACATTAAACAGAAACTCCTCACCACCGGCTTTAAGGCAGTCAATCAACTTACCTACCCTTATTGATCTCCTGTTCCAACCCAAACCACAAACTTTGATCCTCTAACGTCATCCTAGTTTGTACTTCGATCTCATCTATCTCACCACTAACCCCTTACCCACGTTTTCCGTGGGGCCTGGAACTCCTCCCCGCTTCTTATCCGACAGTGCACAGAGAAGTGAACTGACTTGTCCAAGGTCACACAGCAGACAAGTGGTGGAGCCGGGACTAGAACCCAGGTCCTTCTGGCTCCCAGGTGGTTCTTTATCACGGGACAAGCCCTGACCTAGACCCAAGGACTGGATCGCTTTCTGTCAGGAAGGAAAATGTTGGCCACTTTCTTTTCCCCAAAGGCACTACAATTCCCCCACACAACAAATCAACCAATGATATTTACCAAATGCTTACTGTGTGCATTTGGAAGAGAACAATACAACAGAGTCGGAATAGAAGTCCTCTCCCCACAACGAGCTTACATCCTAGAGGGATGTTTTTCTTCAGAAACAAATATTTATGGCTAATGCCTATTAAAGGAATACCTAAAATTCCACTAAGCAAGAATGGACCGCTAACGCCTTGATGTGTTTATACTGGCCTAAACAATGTGTGAAACAGAATTTGTGGGCAATTCTCTCAAGAGGTGAGTTTCTGTCATTTGGGGGAACCATCTTTTGCTGCCACAGTGGACTTTTCAACAGCAGGCAGTGCTGGTAGAAAGTGAAAAATGTCCGACTGGGGACTGACCAGAAGAAAATCAGTTTCCCCGGAGTCAAGCGCTTAGTTCGGTGATTTACACACACTAAGCTCTCAATAAATATGATTGAATCGAATGACTAAAACAGCGTGGCTTAGTGGAAAGAGCGCGGGTTTGGGAGTCAGAGGTCGTGGGTTCTGATCCCGCTTCCGCCACTTGTCAGCTGTGTGACTTTGGGCTAGTCACTTCACTTCTTGGCATGTTACTCCCCTCCTTTTTTAATTAATTATGCCTTTTATTAAGTGCTTACTACCTGCCAAGCACTGCGCTAAGTGCTGGGATAGATGCAATATATTCAGATAATAATAATGATGATGATGATATTTGTTAAGCACTTACTATGTGCCTATCACTGTTCTAAGCACTGGGGTATTTTATTTTGTTAATATGTTTGATTTTGTTCTCTGTCTCCCCCTTCTAGACTGTGAGCCCACTGTTGGGTAGGGACTGTCTCTATATGTTGCCGACTTGTACTTCCCAAGCGCTTAGTACAGTGCTCTGCACACAGTCAGCACTCAATAAATATGATTGATTGATTCTCGGTGCTTCAGCTACCTCATCTGTAAAATGGGGATTAAGACTGTGAGCCCCATGAGGGGACCACCTGATAACCTTCTATCTATCCCAGTGCTTGGATCAGTGCTTGGCACATAGTAAGCACTTAACATATACCATTATTATTATTATTATTATTATTATTATTATTATTACTATTAATAATTCCCAAAGGGTCTGCTTGCCCTTAGGGTTTACTGCCACCCAGTGGGTGATAACGAGCATCCCTCAACCCAAAAATTCCTCAGCCGCTTCCCGTTGTTCAGAGTCATTCATTCATTCATTCAATTGTATTTATTGAATCAATCAATATCTATCAATAAATACAATTGATGATGATGATGATGATGATTTATTGAGCGCTTACTGCATGCAGAGCACTGTACTAAGCACTTGGGAAGTACTACTTGGCAACATATAGAGACAGTCCCTACCCAACAGCGGGCTCACAGTCTAGAGGGGGAGACAGAGAACAAAAAAAAACATATTAACAAAATAAAATAAATAGAATAAATATGTACAAATAAAATAGAGTAATAAATACGTACAAACATATATACATATATACAGGTGCTGTGGGGAGGGGAAGGAGGTAAGGCGGGGGGGGTTGGGGAGGGGGAGGAGGGGGAGTTCCAGAGACGGGGTGTATAAGACACCACTAAAGTGTCTTTGAGATCGTCCCACATCCATCACTCGGTCCCGTTACCCGCCAGAATCAATCAATCGTATTTATTGAGCGCTTACTGTGTGCAGAGCACTGTACTAAGCGCTTGGGAAGTACAAGTTGGCAACATATAGAGACAGTCCCTACCCAACAGTGGGCTCACAGTCTGGCTGACGGGGAAAGGCAAAATACCTGCTTTTGGTTCTAAGCGTTTAGTACGGTGCTTTGCGTTCGGTTGGTGCTCAATAAGTACCATTGGTTGACCGCAAAAAGTATTCAGATTACATTTATAGTTGAAATGGGGAATCACTCAGTCACTAATGCACTCCGGTGACAGAATGCTGCTACTGAATCTGCCATTAATATTAATAAGTGGTGCCAGTATTGCAGGGACATTGCTTCAAAACAGAGCTACAGCCAAGCAAGTCAAATATTAACGGCCCATAAATCAGGCAGTCGTGAATGAACTTGTTCTCACGATCTGTATCCTATCTCACAGTTATTCCAAGAATCTGCTAATGCCAAGCATCAAAATCTGTCAGAATTCCAAGCATCAAAATCTGTCAGAATTCAATAACAAATGCACTTTTCTTGTATCTGACATAAAGCATTTATAATGAACAGTTTTTCAGCTCCCACACTTGCATTTCTTTCTTAATACAGCCAAGAATAGCACTAAAATTCTCAGTGGGAATATATCCCTAAAAGTCTAACCACGCTGCAGACCGCATCGTCATTGGTTGAATCCCACCTTCTCCAATGAGCTTTTTGCTATTGACTGACCAACACCTTAATCCCGATCAATTCCAGCACCTAATAATAATAATTATGCCTTTTATTAAGTGCTTACTACCTGCCAAGCACTGCGCTAAGTGCTGGGATAGATGCAATATATTCAGATAATAATAATGATGATGATGATATTTGTTAAGCACTTACTATGTGCCTATCACTGTTCTAAGCATTGGGGTAGATACAAGGTAATCAGGTTGTACCACGTCTTAATCCCCATTTTACAGATGAGGTAACTGAGGCCCAGAGAAGTTAAGTGGCTTTCCCAAAGTCACACAGCTGACGAGTGGCAGAGCCAGGATTAGAACCCATGACCTCTGATTTCCAGGCCCGGGCTCTTTCCACTAAGCCATGCTGCTTCTCAGATACAGATGAGACACAGTCTCTGTCCCACCTGCAGCTCACAGCCTGAGGAGGGAAAACAGGCATTGAATCACCATTTTACAGATGCGCAAACTGAGGCACTGAGACCCGAGGTTATATAATAATAATAATGGCATTTATTAAGCGCTTATTATGTGCAGAGTACTGTTCTCAGCACTGGGGAGGTTACAAGGCAATCAGGTTGTCCCACAGGGGGCTCACAGTCTTCATCCCCATTTTACAGATGAGGTAACTGAGGCCCAGAGAAGTGAAGTGACTTGCCCCAAGTCACACAGCTGACAAGTGGTGGAGCCTGGATTTGACCCCATGACCTCTGACTCCAAAGCCCGTGCTCTTTCCACTGAGCCATGCTGCTTCTCATATAATATAGAATTAGAGTGTAAGCAGGGATCGTATCGCTTCCCTATTCTGAAGCAGTGGCAGTGGATCACACAAAGTGAGTGCTCGATTAATTTCCTGCTGATACTACTACCACTACTACTATTACTTCCGAATTCTTCTGAATATCTGTTATTTAGATTGTGAGCCCCTTGCAGGACAGAGACTGTGTCCAACGTAATTAACTTTTACCTACCCTAGCGTTTAAAACAGTGCTTGACACACGATAGGTGCTTAAGTCAGAGGACCTGCATTCTAATTCCGGCTCCGCCACTTGTCTGTTGTGTGACCTTGGGCAAGTCACTTAACATCTCTGTGCCTCAGTTACCTCATCTGTAAAGTGGGGATTAAAAGTGGGAGCCCCACGTGGGACAACCTGATCACCTTGTATCTACCCCACTGCTTAGAACTGTGCTTGGGACATAGTAAGCGTGTAACAAATAACATTTTTTTAAAAAAATCCACTTTGTGAGTGTGCTATTGGTTAACAGATATTCCTGGGCTGGTGACGGGAACATTTCTGGAGTCTCGCCCACAGGAGAGCCCTGAGGTCAGCACATCTGTCAGACGGACACTATAATTCAGGCTTTTCCTCACTGAGTCACTTCGGCCAGCAGTGGCCTGACCCTCCTGGGTCTAGGAAAGCTGGAGAAGTGGGAGATCAAGGGGACTTAAGTATCAGCAGCTATTGTGAGACGGATTCTTAAGTCAATCGGGAAGGTTGAGAGCCTAGAGGACCAAAATCCCTCACCCTAATTGAAGAAATGAGGCAGTTGAGGCTCGCCCACCTTAGCCTAGATCAGAGATCTACATCCCTGGGAACCCGCCCCTGTGGCCCTGTGTAATCCCAGGGCCACACTCCTGGCCTACCCTGGTGGCTCCGTTCAAACCCACCCCATTATGGCAAAAACAACTCAAGTGCAAAACCTGCTTGTAAAAGGCTGCAAGCTCCGTGAGGGCAGGGATGGTGCCTAGCAAACTGTACCGTATTCTCCCAAGTTATCAGTATGGTGCTCCCACACTAAGGGCGCGCTCAATAAATAGAACTGGTTGATTGATAGAACATCCCTTTTCCCTCTTAACCAATGGGTTACGCGCAATGCTTACCTGAACGGCAGACGATCAGAAAGGTCCACGACGATGTTTTCAGGGTCACCATGCACTGGTGTCGGAGATTCTCGGCGTGACCCTCGCATTCACGGATGCAGTCTCAGGGTCAGCAGGACCATCTCTGAACCACGGGAGATAACTCTGGTAGGGACTTCCAGACAAATGGGGAGTCTGTAAAAAATAAAAAAGCAAAGAAAATGTTTCAATCATGGACGTAGACTCAGTCAGGATCCATTCCCATTCACTTTGATCTGGGCCAAATGTATCCTTTAAAGGATAAAGGGTGCCTTTCTCCCAGGCATTTGGTACACTGCTCTGCACACAACAAACAGGATTGATGGACTGGTAAAAACTGGGGGGAGCCAAGAGGCACGGGCCAAAGTACTGGATAATAGTGCACCTGCACCTTCCCCAAATGGTGCGTGTTCTTGTGTCTGTGAGATTTGAGCGCTCAGGAAATGAAGTCGCCAAGTGAGATTTCAGGACTTCCTGCAATAGCTGGACTTAACCAACTCGGCATGACTGGAGTACTAAAGCAAACATTAATGAGAGGAAAGAGAATAATTCAGCATGTCAGAACCAGAAAAAAAATATTTTCTTTGTGTAGAACAGCGCCGAAGCACTCAATAAATATTACTTGATGACAGCAGCAAATGCTCTAGGCTTGCTAGTAATGAGTTCCAAACCAACGATGCTTTGGATGCCTATACATTCCCCTCCAATTATCAGTAATTTAAGTAGTATAAACATTCCCTGTGCCCACGTTTTCCGACCCCCATCTCCCGATTACTCTTAGCCTGGGAGTTCCTAGAAATCTAATGACTACGTTTATATCCCATTTACTTCATACAGTGCTTTATCCTTTACTACTATGACCTGCTCTCTCGCTTGTTAATCCAATCTTGGTGCTTTCTTTTGGTGAAGTCAAGGACGTCTGCAGATACCAATCAATTAGTGAGTACTTATTGTGTGCCAGGAATCTACTATGTGCTTGGGATAGTACAATAAAATCTGTAGCCATGATCCCCTAAGGAGATTACAATCTCGCAGGGAAGAGGAAGACAGACCCTAAAACGAATTACAGATAGGAGGAAACAGGAAAAGGGGATACTGTAGGGGAGTTAAGTAATAATAGGGGGTGTGAAATACATACAAAAGTGCATTGAGAGATTATGAAGACTTTAAGTCCTTAGGTGTTGCAGAAGTGCTGACAGATAATCATTCTCCCCACCTTCAAAGCCTTATTGAAGGCTTTGTACCGTATTCTCCCAAGTTATCAGTAACTTGTACTTCCCAAGCGCTTAGTACAGTGCTCTGCACACAGTAAGCGCTCAATAAATACAATCGAATGAATGACTTCATTCAATCGTATTTCTCGAGCACTGTACTAAGCGCTTGGGTACAGTGCTCTGCACACAGTAAGCGCTCAATAAATACGATTGAATGACTTTATTCAATCGTATTTACTGAGCACTGTACTAAGCGCCTGGGTACAGTGCTCTGCACACAGTAAGTGCTCAATAAATACGACTGAATGAATGAACGCACACAGTGAGCACTCAAATACGACTGAATGAATGAATTCATTCAGTCGTATATATTGAGCATTGTACTAAGTGCTTGGGTACAGTGCTCTGCACACAGCACTCAATAAATATGAATGACTTCATTCAATCGTATTTATTGAGCACTGTACTAAGCTCTTGGGTACAGTGCTCTGCACACAGTAAGCGCTCAATAAATATGATTGAATGCATGATTTCACTCAATCGTATTTATTGAGCACTGTAGTAAGCGCTTGGGTACAGTGCTCTGCACACAGTAAGTGCTCAATAAATACGAATGACTGAATGAATGAATGCACACAGTAAGCACTCAATAAATACGACTGAATGAATGAATTCTTTCAGTCGTATTTATTGAGCACTGTACTAAGCGCTTGGGTACAGTGCTCTGCACACAGTAAGCGCTCAATAAATACGACTGAATGAATGACTTCATTCAATCGTATTTATTGAGCCTTGTACTAAGCGCTTGGGTACAGTGCTCTTCACACAGTAAGCGCTCAATAAATACGACTGAATGAATGACTTCAGTCAATCGCATTTATTGAGCACTGTACTAAGCGCTTGGGTACAGTGCTCTGCACACAGTAAGCGCTCAATAAATACGACTGAATGAATGAATGCACACAGTAAGCACTCAATAAATACAACTGAATGAATGACTTTATTCCATCGTATATATTGAGCACTGTACTAAGCGCTTGGGTACAGTGCTCTGCACACAGTAAGCACTCAATAAATACGATTGAATGACCTCATTCAATCGTATTTATTGAGCACTGTACTAAGCGCTTGGGTACAGTGCTCTGCACACAGTAAGCGCTCAATAAATACGACTGAATGAATGACTTCATTCAATCGTATTTATTGAGCACTGTACTAAGCGCTTGGGTACAGTGCTCTGCACACAGTAAGCGCTCAATAAATACGATTGAATGTCTTCATTCAATCGTATTTACTGAGCACTGTACTAAGCGCTTGGGTACAGTGCTCTGCACACAGTAAGCGCTCAATAAATACGATCGAATGAATGACTTCATTCAATCGTATTAATTGAGCACCGCACTAAGCGCTTGGGTACAGTGCCCTGCACACTGTAAGCGCTCAATAAATACGACTGAATGAATGACTTCATTCAATCCTATTTATTGAGCACTGTACTAAGCGCTTGGGTACAGTGCTCTGCACACAGTAAGCGCTCAATAAATACGACTGAATGAATGACTTCATTCAAACGTATTTATTGGGCGCTGTACTAAGTGCTTGGGAAGTACAAGAAGTATAGAGACGGTCCCTATGTGCACCCAGTAAGCGCCCAATAAATCCTTCTCTCCAGTTCTCTCGAGCCCAGTGCTCCGCACCCACTGAGCGCCCAATAAACACGACTGCTGCTGCTTCTCGCTGTGGGAGGGCGTTAGGCCTCAGCCGCCATCTTGGGCCCGTCCCTCTCCTCAGGTCCCGCCTCACGACGCCCCGAGGGGGGGGGGGGGTCCCCCCGAGGCGCCACCGCGCAGGCGCACCCCGACTTCGGCGCCACCGCGCAGGCGCACCCCGCCCTCGGCGCGTGCGCGGTGGGGCGGGCGGGCCGGGGGAGGAGGAAGGCGGCGCCTCTGAGGGGGCCGCGGGCGCCATGATGGATGGCGGCCCCGGGGCCCTCGGCAATGGCGCCGCCGGGGCCCCCGCGCCCAGCGCCAACCCGCTGTCGCGCAAGTTGCACAAGATCCTGGAGACGAGGCTGGACAACGACCAGGTAGCCGGGGCTGCCCAGTAATAAAAACAATAATAACTTGGGCATTTGTTAAGCAGCAGTGGGCAAGCCACTTCCCTGGGCCTCAGTTTCCTCATCTGTCAAATGGGCATGAAGACTGTGAGCCCCACGAGGGACAGCCTGATCACCTTGTAACCTCCCCAGCGCTTAGAACAGTGCTTTGCACGTAGTAAGCGCTTGATAAATGCCATTATTATTATTGCTATTATTATTTTTCTGTGCCTCAGTTCCCTCACCTGTACAATGGGGGTGAAAACTGTGAGCCCCACGAGGGACAACCTGATCACCTTGTAACCTCCCCAGCGCTTAGAACAGTGCTTTGCACATAGTAAGCGCTTGATAAATGCCATCATTATTATTATTGCTGTTATTATTTTTCTGTGCCTCAGTCCCCTCACCTGTACAATGGGGATGAAGACTGTGAGCCCCACGAGGGACAACCTGATCACCTTGTAACCTCCCCAGCGCTTAGAACAGTGCTTTGCACATAGTAAGCGCTTGATAAATGCCATCATTATTATTGCTATTATTATTTTTCTGTGCCTCAGTCCCCTCACCTGTACAATGGGGATGAAAACTGTGAGCCCCCCGGGGGCCAACCTGATCACCTTGTAACCTCCCCAGCGCTTAGAACAGTGCTTTGTACGTAGTAAGCGCTTAATAAATGCCATTATTATTATTATTACTGTTATTACTTAACTTTTCTGTGTCTCAGTTCCCTCATCTGTAAAATAGGGATGAAAACTGTGAGCCCCCCGGGGGCCAACCTGATCACCTTGTAACCTCCCCAGCGCTTAGAACAGTGCTTGGCACAGAGTAAGCCCTTAATAAATGCCATCATTATTAATCATTCAGTCGTATTTATTGAGCGCTCACTGTGCAGAACGCTATTAATCAAGCAATCATATTGAGCGCTTACTGTGTGCAGAGCACTGTACTAATCAATCAATCAATCGTATTGAGCACTTACTGTATGCAGAGCATTGTACTAATCAATCGTATTGAGCGCTTACTGTGTGCAGAGCACTGTACTAATCAATCAGTCAATCGTATTGAGCACTTACTGTGTGCAGAGCACTGTACTAATCAACCAATCAATCGTATTGAGCGCTTACTGTGTGCAGAGCACTGTACTAATCAATCAGTCAATCGTATTGAGCACTTACTGTGTGCAGAGCACTGTACTAATC
Organism: Tachyglossus aculeatus; assembly: GCF_015852505.1. Taxonomy (NCBI): domain Eukaryota; kingdom Metazoa; phylum Chordata; class Mammalia; order Monotremata; family Tachyglossidae; genus Tachyglossus; species Tachyglossus aculeatus. The sequence continues at coordinate 7,579,052 of NC_052085.1, forward strand.
AACCAATCAATCGTATTGAGCGCTTACTGTGTGCAGAGCACTGTACTAATCAATCAACCAATCGTATTTGAGCGCTTACTGTGTGCAGAGCACTGTATTAATCAATCAATCAATCGTATTGAGCACTTATTGTATGCAGAGCACTGTACTAATCAATCGTATTGAGCGCTTACTGTGTGCAGAGCACTGTACTAATCAATCAGTCAATCGTATTTATTGAGCGCTTACTGTGTGCAGAGCACTGTACTAATCAATCAGTCAATCGTATTTATTGAGCGCTTACTGTGTGCAGAGCACTGTACTAATCAACCAATCAATTGTATTTATTGAGCGCTTACTGTGTGCAGAGCACTGTACTAATCAATCAATCGTATTTATTGAGCGCTTACTGTGTGCAGAGCACTGTACTAAGCGCTTAGGAGGTACAAGTTGGCAATGTCTAGAGACGGTCCCTACCCAACAGTGGGCTCACAGTCTGTAAAGGGGAGACAGACACAAAACAAAACATACTAAGCGCTTACTATGTGCCAAGCGCTGGGGGGCAGGGGGGGTTCAGGGTAATCAAGGTTGTCCCACTTGGGGCTCACAACAATCATCCATTCATTCAATTGTATTTATTGAGTGCTTACTGTATGCAGTGCACTGTACTAAGCGCTTGGGAAGTACAAGTTGGCAACGTATAGAGACGGTCCCTACCCAACAGTGGGCTCACAGTCTAGAAAGGGGAGACAGACAACAAAACAAAACATATTAAGCGCTCACTATGTGCTAAGCGCGGGGGGGGGGGGTGTACAAGGTAATCAAGGTTGTCCCACTTGGGGCTCACGATAATCATTCATTCATTCAGTCAATTGTATTGAGCGCTTATTGTGTGCAGAGCACTTTACTAAGCGCTTGGGAAGTCCAAGTTGGCAACATCTAGAGATGGTCCCTACCCAACAGTGGGCTCACAGTCTAGAAGGGGGAGACGGACAACAAAACAAAACATATTAAGCGCTCACTATGTGCTAAGCGTGGGAGGGGGTACAAGGTAATCAAGGTTGTCCCACTTGGGGTTCACAATATTCATTCATTCATTCAGTTGTATTTATTGAGCGCTTACTATGTGCAGATCACTGTACTAAGCGCTTGGGAAGTCCAAGTTGGCAACATCTAGAGATGGTCCCTACCCAACAGTGGGCTCACAGTCTAGAAGGGGGAGACAGACAACAAAACAAAACATATTAAGCGCTCACTATGTGCTAAGCGTGGGCGGGGTGTACAAGGTAATCAAGGTTGTCCCACTTGGGGCTCACAATAATCATTCATTCATTCAATTGTATTGAGCGCTTACTGTGTGCAGAGCACTGTACTAAGCGCTTGGGAAGTCCAAGTTGGCAACATCTAGAGACGGTCCCTACCCAACAGTGGGCTCACAGTCTAGAAGGGGGAGACATACAACAAAACAAAACATATTAAGCGCTCACTGTGTGCTAAGCGCCGGGGGGGGGGTACAAGGTAATCAAGGTTGTCCCACTTGGGGTTCACAATAATCATTCATTCAATTGTATTTATTGAGCGCTTACTATGTGCAGATCACTGTACTAAGCGCTTGGGAAGTACAAGTTGGCAACATCTAGAGATGGTCCCTACCCAACAGTGGGCTCACAGTCTATAAGGAGAAGACACAAAACAAAACATATTAAGTGCTTACTATGTGCTAAGCGCTGGGGGGGTACAAAGTAATCAAGGTTGTCCCACTTGGGGCTCACAATAATCATTCATTCATCCAATTGTATTTATTGAGCGCTTACTGTGTGCAGAGCCCTGTACTAAGTGCTTGGGAAGTCCAAGTTGGCAACGTCTAGAGACGGTCCCTACCCAACAGTGGGCTCACAGTCAAGAAGGGGGAGACAGAGAACAAAATAAAGCATATTAAGTGCTTACTATGTGCCAAGCACTGTGCTAAGCGCTGGGGGGTTCAAGGTAATCAAGTGGCGGAGCCGGGATTTTGAACTCGTGACCTCTGACTCCAAAGCCCGTGCTCTTTCCACTGAGCCTCGCTGCTTCTCTAATAATGACGTTTATTAAGCGCTTACTATGTGCAAAGCACTATTCTAAGCGCTGGGGAGTTTACAAGGTGATCAGGTTGTCCCCCGGGGGGCTCACAGTCTTCATCCCCATTTTACAGATGAGGGAACTGAAGCACAGAGAAGTGACTTGCCCAAAGTCACCCATAGTAACCACCACAGTCTGTATGGCTTCGCTGAAGAGACGACTTGAAACAGACTGTTTTAGTGGCAAGAGCCCGGGCTGAGGGGTCAGAGGTCGTGGGTTTTAATCCCGCCTCCGCCACTCGTCGGCTGGGTGACTTTGGTCAAGTCACTTCACTTCTCTGGGCCTCAGTTCCCTCACCTGTAAAATGGGGATGAAGACTGTGAGCCCCATGTGGGCCAGCCCGATCACCTTGTATCTTCCCCAGTGCTTAGAACAGTGCTTCACATATAGTAAGCGCTTAACAAAAATCATCATCATCATTATTATTATTATATCAACCCCAGCGCTTAGAACTCTGCTTTGCACATAGTAAGCACTTAACAAATACCATCATTATTATTCTCTGTGCCTCAGTTACCTCATCTGTAAAATGGGGATTAAGACTGTGAGCGCACCTGGGACAACCTGATAACCTTATCTCCCCCAGTGCTTAGAATCATTATTATTATTATTATTATTATTATGGCATTTGTTAAGCGCTTACTATGGGCCAGGCAGTGTATGGGGCGCTAGGGTGGATACAAGCAGATTGGGCTGGACACAGTCATTGTCCCACATGGGGCTCACAGTCTCAATCCCCATTTTATAGATGAGCTAACTGAGGCCCATTGAAGTGACTTGCCCAAGGTCACACAGCAGACCAGTGGCAGAGGCAGAATTAGAACACATGATCTTCAGATTCTCAGGCCCATGCTCTATCCACTGCACCATACTGCTTAAGTGACAGTCCTTCTAGACTGTGAGCCCATTGTTGGGGCGGGACTGTCTCTATATGCTGCCAACTTGTACTTCCCAAGCGCTTAGTACAGTGCTCTGCATACAGTAAGTTCTCAATAAATATGACTGAATGAATGAATAAATATGATTGAATGAATGAATAAATGACAGGTCACAAAGCAAGTAGTGGAGTGGGGATTAGAACCCATGTCCCCTGCCCTCCATAACAGAGTCCTTGTGGGTCGGTTGATGCTTCTCATAGGGGTGAGAAGGAGCAGGGGGAGAAAGTGAGTAGGAGTCTCAAGAAGAATTTCCAAAAGCGTTTTCCAGTGCAAGGAAAGTGAAGGACAAGGACATTTTTTCAGGTGTTGAATGTACCTGTTTCCTGCTGCCTACATAATATACACCTTGGATAAAATTCGTTAGGGCCTGTGAACCTCTTGGCTATATTAATGAGGGTAGCGCCTCTCTGAATTTGGTTGCTAAAGCTCCTTGTGTGAGAGAAAAAACAAGAAGCTTTACTAGAATATTATGCACATAAAGAAATTTATAGTTTAAAACAGGGACTTTGGAACTATTGGAGTAAATTGCAGTTCAGGTACATCCATAGTCTGGGAGAATTTTATTTCTGAAGCAGGGTAAATTAGGTGCATTTTTAAAACTTAGGATCTCAAGCTTAATTATTTGTTCTCAACTAGGAAAATGGTAACACAGACCACTCCGTGAATAGAGTTCTGAATGGTGTTAACGTGGGGTACTACAGCTTGGATTTATCTGCTAATGGCATGAGAGCTTATAAACTGAATCACAATTATTTGACTGGTTGTGTCTATCCAGCGGCCTCCCCAGTCTAGGTATTCTCATTGGGTAGGGACTGTCTCTATATGCTGCCAATTTGTACTTCCCAAGCGCTTAGTACAGTGCTCTGCATATAGTAAGCGCTCAATAAATACGATTGATGATGATGATGATGATTTGGGAGCACCAGCTTCTGGTTTGAGAAGCAGAGTGGCCTAGTGGAGATAGGAAACGCCTGAGAGCCTGGGTTCTAATTCTAGCTCCGCAGTTGTCAACATTGTGACCTTGGGCAACTCATTTCACTTCTGTGTGCCTCACTTACCTCATCTGTAAAATCGGGATTAAGACGTGAGCCCCTTGTGGGACATGGGACGTGTCGAACCTGAATAATTTGTGTCTACTCCACTGTTTAGTACAGTGCTTTAGTAAGCGCTTAAATACCATTAAAAAAACAGTAGCACCAAGAGGATGCCAGGGACATTGGAATGGTTCCTCTTCTAGGTACTTTTCTTAATGGTTCTGCTTTTATCCCTAATTTTCCCCATTCTTTTCTTAAGGACCTCTCATTTATGAATTTGTCGAAACACAATTTGAGCCTGCTGACATTTTTGACCAGCACAATCTTCCATGCTGACCACCAGCTTATATGAAAACCTTCGTTTAACTCCTTTGAAGCTTCAGTGGAAGCCCTCTCTTTTCTATCTAGTGAGGGATTTTGTGCATAACAGCTGTATGTTTTCCCTGTCTGTAACCTTAATGATCATATAAGCTTACACCCCAGGGTGGGAAAAGCCATATTTGGGTCAGATCACTACCCATAAATTACTGATTACTTATCAAACCACCCCCAAAATGAGAAGTGCCTGACATAAGTATCACTGTTTTGTGAAACGATATATTTTAGGGGAGGAAAAATGTCTCGAGTAGTTGTTTAAAGAAAAGAAAGACCTTTTTTCCCAAAAATATGTTTTATCAGAGTTAAGATTAAAAACTACTGAGCAGGAACATGTGAAATACATGACCAGTGCTTAACAAATATTCGCTTAGTTCTTTCAAGCCAAATAATCACTTGCTGGTTGTTGACTCTACCCTTCTCACTTCCCCTATGGTTTCAGTGTGCCAGGTGTGCTCTTAATAATTTTATCTTGTCCTGTAAAATGCTAAACTTTTAAAGTTAAGTTGGAGAGCCATGTTCAGGTCCCTATCTTATAATACCATGTTTAATGGGAGCATGCAGAGGTTGTCAGTATTGAAATTATATAGTTTTAATCAGTTGTCAGATTATAGAATTCTAATTTTAAAAAATATATTTATATATACATTTGTATCATACAGGAGATGCTGGAAGCTCTCAAGGCCCTTTCAACCTTTTTTGTTGAGAACAGCTTGCGGACCAGAAGAAATTTACGTGGAGACATTGAACGCAGAAGTTTAGCCATCAATGAGGAATTTGTTAGCATTTTCAAGGAGGTGAAGGAGGTAAATGTTTGCAAATCAGTTTAAAATGTTGACTCTTGACGAACAGTAATTTAAGTGATCTGTTTTAATCCATTTGGTAACTTTGGGTAACTGTTGTTGGGTAGGGACCATCCAACTTGTACTTCCCAAGTGCTTAGTACAGTGCTCTGCACACAGTAAGCGCTCAGTGAATACGATTGAGTGAATGAATGAGAACCGCTATCCCTTCTGGTCTTAGGAAGCTCGAATCCGGGGATTTCTTTTGAGAGTGATTGTTCTAGTGAAGAACGCTTCTTTTTCCAATTGACTTTCAGCTGGGAAAGAAATTTAGTGGCATGCCCTGGTTTCATATACCTCTCCTTGGGTGGCTACTCTAAATCGGCAGTAGTAATAACATTCGTATTAGTATCCAGAGCTGTGTACTAAACCCTGGGAGAGATTACACAGCTGAGAATTAGCTGTCTCTAGAGGGTCTCCAATCTCTAATCAGTCTAAACCAGCTATTAGCTAGGGTTTGGTTACTTTTCTCAATGTCTTGGAAGAGTTCATTTACTGCTTTTGGATCAGTCAATCAGTGGTGATTATTGCATACTTAATTACTGTGTGCAGAGCACTATTAGATGCCTGGAAAAGTCCAGTACAACAGAGTTGGTAGACCCAATCCCTGCCCACCACGTACCTATATAAAATAGATAATTTTTTTACAGTTCCTTCTCCATTGAGCTCATCATTTTAATCGTAATATCTCTTTGGCCATCAGGGCATTTAGAAAACAGGATGGCAGCATAGAAAGAGCAAAAGAGGGGAAATGGTGTAGGAGCATGGGGTAGTTTCGGAGACAATTATAAGGTCGAGGAATGGGGGGAATAGTAAATACCTGGTAATTGGGAGAAAGACAAGGCAGACAACTTCAAAAAGAAATAAGAATTATTCACCATACTTTAGTGATAAACACAGTAGAAAAAACAGCGGCTCATTCTCCTTATCTAAATTTGGCACATCTGTGTGTTCTTTCGGTAGAAGCTATTTTACTCCCCCTTCTAGACTGTGAGCCCGTTGTTGGGTAGGGACCATCTCTATCTGTTGCCGACTTGTACTTCCCAAGTGTTTAGTACAGTGCTCTTCACACAGTAAGTGCTCAATAAATAAGATTGAATGAATGAATGAAAATGTGTTCAGGTATTTGAATTTGGGATTAACAAAACTGGTTACAGAGTAGATATTTGAAGACTATATTACTGATGTGGCAGTCTGCATTGTCTTTTCCTCGTGATTGATTTCAGGTGCCAAAATATATTTTTAAATGGATGTTTGGATAGTCTGTGTCCCATAGATGATGATGAGATCCTGCTGTCTCCATTAGAGTGTACATTATGAGTTAAGTGGTGTGATCAATCACTTGCATTGTGTTCACATTGCTAGCATTTGTGAAATCATTTAGAATACTCAACTAATAATAATAATGATGGCATTTGTTAAATGCTTTCTATGTGTAAAGCACCACATAGTAAGCACTTAACTAGTGCCATCATTGTTATTATAAAACTTGAAGATGAAAATGATCTGATAAGCTATAGTATCTTTGCCAAAACCAGACAACGTGTAGCTGAAGTTTTAGAAATACATCTAAAGGAATGTCAAACATTACTTAAAGGAAGGGGAAGTTAATTTCATTGGCAGTATGAATGAGGTTTAAAAAACATCCCAACTTCTGTTTCAGGAGCTCGAAAGCATAAATGAAGACGTACAAGCTATGAGCAGCTATTGTCAGGATATGACGACACGCTTGCAGGTAACGTGAGTGCCTTTCTCTTTCCATTCCCTGCCCCTGACAGTTCTGAAAAAGTCCAAATTTCACCATTCCCCCCACTAAGATGCACACACTCTTTTGTATTAACTCACCCACACAGCCCATACATACTCCCTCTTGCCACCCTCCAAATATTCCTCCAAATATCCAGTGTGGCTACCGCCAGAGACAGCATTTGGGGCTGGTTAGGTCCTTCATTTGACCCAGTCCGACATTTCTCCTTTTCCTGCTTTTCCTTCTGCTCACCATGATGGTTAAGCAGCTCAAGAACACTTGTCTAGCAAGCCAGGGTCCTGCAGCTGACTACATCCCTTCTCTTTTGGAATATCCTGTGACAGCACCATGACCCTTGTTCTGCTTCTGCCCGCTCTATATAGTCACCCCAATTACTCCCTTGCCACAAAGGCAAGTTAGCAGAAAATGCCTATCAGATGTTTCAAATTGGAATTCTTTACAAGATGAGGGACTCTTCCCAATCCCTCATGGATCTTTACAACCCTAATGCCCTCTCTTGGTCCATGGGACCACGTTAGAAATTGAAATAGGCTATAATCAGGCAAAAGGGCAAATGCTGATATTCCCCAATTTGGGTGGTGACCTAAATTTGCTTGTTTAAGATGCCTTTAACAAGAGCCCCTCTGACATTTCTTTCAGTAGAGGACCTATCAAAAAGCCATGAAATGTACAAAAAGATTAATTTTGTTTAGCCAGCCATAAAAAGCAGGTAACTACATCTTATGAAGGGTGATTTCTCTTTTTAAAAAATATTTTTATTGTGTATTATCATTCTTTAGATTTTTTTTAGTACACCAAATTATGCATTCAAAATGAAAGGTCAATTATATAAAGTATATTGAAGCCAAATGTACCAAACTGCAGTGCATTGATACAGTGGTTTCTTTGTGTAATTGCAGGCAGCAAAGGAACAAACTCAGGATTTGATTGTGAAAACCACAAAGCTTCAAGGTGAAAGGTATGTATTTTCCCTCCTTGTTTGTTTCATCCTTGTTCACCCTTATGAATTTGTTCAGTACCAGTAGTGGAATATGTTACATTGCTTATCACTTTGCTTTCTACCGTAAAGCTAATGAAAGATGAAAGAATACCACCCAAAATATATTATGGAATGTAATACTTCTTAGGTGCTTTCAAAACTATATCAATTAATCAATCAATCAATCGTATTTATTGAGCGCTTACTATGTGCAGAGCACTGTACTAAGTGCTTGGGAAGTACAAATTGGCATCACATAGAGACGGTCCCTACCCAACAGTGGGCTCACAGTCTAGAAGGGGGAGACAGAGAACAGAGCCAAACATACCAACAAAATAAAATAAATAGGATAGAAATGTACAAGTAAAATAAATAAATAAATAAATAAATAAACAGAGTAATAAATATGTACAACCATATATACATATATACAGGTGCTATGGGGAAGGGAAGGAGGTAAGACGGGGGGATGGAGAGAAAAGAGAACTATATGAAAAGGATGGTGATTGGAAAGCGTTATGAATCCATGACCGTGACAAAGTGATTTGAAAACCTACTGAAAATGCATTGGTTGTAAAAATGACAGATAGTGACCCTGTTTTTGGGTAAACTAAATCCTAGAACCCTCAAACACAGAGTTTGATTGAAGTGCTTCGATTGTGTTAGATATGGCTCTCCCAAAGTCACTATGAGATTCATTGCTAAAGCATCTTGGAGAAATCTTGTTCTTTGCATGTCCCATAAGTGAGACATTTGCAACTTCAGGAGAAGCAGCATGGCCCAGTGGTTAGAGCACGGTCCTGGGAGTCAGAAGATCATGAGTTCTAGTCCTAGCTCCACCACTTCTCTGCTGTGTGACCTTGGGCAAGTCGCTTCACTTCTTTGTGCCTCAGAGAAGTAAAATGGGGATTAAGACTGTGAGCCTCGTGTGGGACAGGGACTGTGTCCAACCTGATTTGCTTGTATCCACCCCAGTGCTTAGTACATTGCCTGGCACATAGTAAGTGCTTAATAAATACCATTATTATTATCATTATTACTATTATTATTATTAAATGCCCTCAACTCAGGCTGACGGTGACACTTCAATGGGATTTAGTACCCCCCTGAAATGTAAACTGAGCTCATTGTTGCCAGAATCTCAGATACAAACAGCTCTGGATGGTAGTAATTTCTGAGAACGTTGGTAAAATATTAGCAAAATTAATTATACCTTGTTTATACAGTATTTTTCCCTCTAAAATTGAATCTGGCAAATGTATGTTAGCAGTTCATTTAGTATAGTGCTCAGAACAGCTTTCCCTGCACCTAGTACATATCTATTCTATTTATTTTATTTTGTTAGTGTGTTTGGTTTTGTTCTCTGTCTCCCCCTTTTAGACTGTGAGCCCACTGTTGGGTAGGGACTGTCTCTATATGGTGCCAACTTGTACTTCCCAAGCGCTTAGTACAGTGCTCTGCACACAGTAAGCGCTCAATAAATACGATTAACTGATTGATAGTACACATGAGGTGCTTAATGTATGCAACTACTACTTTCGACTGAGCCCACTGTTGGGTAGGGACTGTCTCTATATGTTGCCAATTTGTACTTCCCAAGTGCTTAGTACAGTGCTCTGCACATAGTAAGCGCTCAATAAATATGATTGATGATGATGATGGTCAAGCATTCTAGACTGTGGGTAGGGACCGTCTCTATATGTTACCGACTAGTACTTCCCAAACGCTTAGTACAGTGCCCTGCCCACAGTAAGCACTCAATAAATACGATTGAGTGAATGAAGCATTCATTAAATGGAGCTGTGGGAGTGGGCAGGGAGGAGAATCAGCAGTAGCCACAAACCCCCCCCAGACATGCATTTCAGTAAACACCACTAATTGATCGATTGAAAGGCAGTGGGGTAAAAGTGTTAGGATGCCCAGCCCACAGCAGCAGCAAGACAAAAAAAGGAAACTGCAGCTGCCCTGGTCCCCGACTGGCTAATTCCACGCCACCATCTGTTCCTCCGGGCTCCGGGCCAGGGATGCCAGCCAGCTGCGATGACCATGGCAGCAGCTGCCCCTTCTGTCATCTCCTGTCCACGCAGCGGTCACCACTGCTGCTCTCGATCCTTCTTCACTGGGGATGTCTCTGTGAGGGAATGCCAATCTCTAGGCGTGTAAGAGCGGGGTAGAGGTCATCATCATCATCATCATCATCAATCGTATTTATTGAGCGCTTACTATGTGCAGAGCACTGTCCTAAGCGCTTGGGAAGTACAAATTGGCAACATATAGCGACAGTCCCTACCCAACAGTGGGCTCAAAGTCTAAAAGGGGGAGACAGAGAACAAAACCAAACATACTAACAAAATAAAATAAATAGAATAGATATGTACAAGTAAAATAGAGTAATAAATATGTACAAACATATATACATATGTACAGGTGCTGTGGGGAAGGGAAGGAGGTAAGATGGGGGGGATGGAAAGGGGGACGAGGGGGAGAGGAAGGAAGGGGCTCAGTCTGGGAAGGCCTCCTGGAGGAGGTGAGCTCTCAGTAGGGCCTACTGGCCCTACTTTTGGTAACAGAAACCCAGAGGCTTCTGGGAGAAACCAAAGTGAACTCTGTGCATCTCTGCAATTAACGATTGGAACACGGCAGCTGTAAAGAAAAAGACCAGAGAGGAGCAGTGGTCTCGCCCTCTGCCATTCTGTCTCTGTTCCCCCCACCCGCTCCTCCAGCGACCACCTCTTTACAGTAATAATGATGGTATTTGTTAAGCGAAGCACTATTCTAAGCGCCGGGGGGATACAAGGTGATGAGGTTGTCCCACAGGGGGCTCACAGTCTTCATCCCCATTTTACAGATGAGGTAACTGAGGCACAGAGAAGTTAAGTGGCTTCCCCAAGGTCACACAGCTGACAAGTGGATGAGCTGGATTCGAACCCAAGACCTCTGACTCCCAAGCCCGCACTCTTTCTACTGAGCCATGCTGCTTCTCTGCAGTCTTTACAATCTCACACTCACTCAAAGCATGGATCTCTTTGCCACTTGGAGAGCCTCATACAGATAGTGGAGGGAAAAAACCTGAGTGATTATTGTCTGTTGCACTTTTTATCAGTAGAATCGTTGCCTACAGCCAGAATTTTGGAACACCCTCTGGGTCTTACAACTGCTGTAGGTCTTTCAGGGCTTACGTAGATTAAATTGACTATGTTCCCTCCTTCCAAGGACCTTACATTCTTGTGGGGAGGCAAAAGGGGTCGTAGTAATAATAATTATGGTATTTGTTAAGCACTTACTATGTGTCAGGCACTGTGCTAAGCACTGGGGTGGATACCAAATTGGGTTGTACACAATTAAATTGACTATGTTCCCTCCTTCCAAGGACCTTACATTCTTGTGGGGAGACAAAAGGGGTAGTAGTAATAATAATTATGGTATTTGTTGAGCACTTACTGTGTGTCAGGCACTGTGCTAAGCACTGGGGTGGATACCAAATTGGGTTGTACCAAATTGGGTAAGCCCCACATGGGGCTCACAGTCTCAGTTCCCATTTTACAGGTGAGGGAACTGAGGCACAGAGAAGTGAAGTGACTTGCCCAAGGTCCCACAGCAGACAAGTGGCGGAGCGGGGATTAGAACCCATGGACTTCTGACCTCCAGTCCTGTGCTCTATCCACTAGGGCACACTGCTTCCCTTATATATGGAGCAAATTATTGATTAACTTGTAAACAATACATAGTTTCATGTTTCTTAAGGTAACCTTTGCTTTTAGCAGTTTACTGAAGTCTCTATTCGTGCCTTTTACAAATCAATCAATCAATCGTATTTATTGAGCGCTTACTGTGTGCAGAGCACTGTACTAAGCACTTGGGAAGTACAAATTGGCAACATATAGAGACAGTCCCTACCCAAAAGTGGGCTCACAGTCTAAAAGTCAAATAAACTGGGAAGGATTCATTTAATGATTAAAAACCTTCCTTGACCATGTGCTCTATCCAGGCTCTCCTCGTGTGGCCTCGTGGAAAGAACAGGCGCTTGGGAGTCAGGGGACCTGGGTTCTAATCCCCCCACTGCGACTTGCCTACTGTATGGCCTTGGGCAAGTAACTTAAGTCTTCGTGCCTCAGTTGCCTCATCTGTAAAATGGAGTTAAATACCTGTTCTCCCACCTCCTCAGGTTGCAAATGAATGTGGTACATGGACGGAGGGAATCTGCTTACTACAGTGCCTCACACATAGTAAGTGCTTAACAAATACCATAGAAAAGATAGTACAGAGAGCCTGTAAAATTGTAGCTTCTGGGTGCCGTCTAATCGGCCGCGTGAACATTATTTTGTCTAACTTGCTCTGAATTGAATAAAAACCTAAACAGTGCATTATACTAGTGAATATTGAGACTTTTAGACCTTTTAGACTGTGAGCCCACTGTTGGGTAGGGACTGTCTCCATATGTTGCCAATTTGTACTTCCCAAGCGCTTAGTACAGTGCTCTGCACATAGTAAGCGCTCAATAAATACAATTGATGATGATGATTGAGGATATCACACTATAATTCAGTGCCTTCTGTAAATCAAGATAGCATTAGAATCAATTTTTTTCATAGCTAAACATACATTAATGATTTGTTTCTTATCAGTGAAGTGTATGGAGCCACCTCTCATGATCAATTTTAAAAACAGGGTAGATGATCTATTTTGGGTGACTTAAAAGCAATTCAGAGGACAGGTGCAGGATAGATTAGAAAAATGTTGTGAAGTCCCTGAGGATTCTCTGATTCTTTAATTTCATTATAAATATACTACTAAAAGTAATATATGAAATCAATTCCTTTTAGGACCAGGACACTCTTATTAACAATGATCTGATTGTAAAAATACTGAATCAATGGCAGGAAGACCAAGGTCGATATTTCCATCATTTCACATTTTTCCTACCAATTTCCATTTAGGTTCCTGCAGAGGTAATATCATTTGCCAATTTATATAGCTCGCTGTGGGCAGGGAGTGTGTCTGTTTATTGTTATATCATACTGTCCCAAGCACTTATTGAGTGCTTACTGTGTGGAAAGCACTGTACTAAGTATGATTGAATTAATGAATGAAAACAAAGACTATTGTTTCATTTAGGTCATAAAGTTGTGACTAGCCTCTCATTCCCCTTCTGCTCCCATTATCTTGGATTCTTTGGTGCCTCAGTATAGTGCTTAGTACAGTGCTCTGCAATCAATAAGCACTCGATGATCAGAAATTCTTGCACCTGATGGTGATGGCATTTGTTAAGCGCTTACTATGTGCAAAGCACTGTTCTTAGCGCTGGGCACTGTTCTGTTCTAACCTGTGTCATGGGTTTCTCCCCGACAGCATCATCCAAGCCAGCCTGGGGAAGCTTAGGGGGTGGAGCAGGAGAGGGCTCTAGGTTGAAGGGGTAGGACCCAGCCAAATCAACACAGCTGTGGACTGCTTCCAGGTTGGCAGAGAATAACAGTTTTACCAACCCTCTTAGTAATAATTATGGTATTTGTTAAGCATGTGCTATGTGCCAGGAATGTACTAAGCACTGGGGTAGATACAAGGTAATTGGGTTGGACAGAGTCCCTATCCCTCAGGGGCCCCCCAGTCTTAATCCCCATTTCACAGATGAAGTACTGGGGGCTCAGAGAAGTAAAGTGACTTGCCTGAAGTCACACAGCAGAGAATCAGGATTAGAACCCATGAACTTCTGATGCTCGGGCCTGTGCTCTGTCCACTAGGCCAGGCTGCTGCTTCTTGCCTCTCCCACTCGGGCTGGCTCTCTGGGAATGCCATTCTGCTCTGACTCCTACCACTGCTAACACTGTGCCCCTCTTTTATTTTCATTTTTCATTTTAATGGTATTTTTTAAGCACTTTGTGCCAGGTGCTGTTCTAAGCTGGGAACAGTAAGACACAAGTTCCGCTTTTTTCTACATTGCTTTTCATTCTATCCCTTGTTTCTTGGGGTAATGCACTGTATAACCCAAATTTCAGTGGGAGTATAAGATTGGCCACATGTCAGTCCCTTCAATAGTTTTTATTAGGTGCCAAAGCCATCCCTTTAGCATTGAGGAGATGGCATAAAATGGAAAGGCCTGGGTGGACTGTGGGAAATGTCTAACCAGAAGGGGACCTGTGAGATAGTTTTCTCTTCGAGCTAAGTGTTCATTGTTTTACCTGGAGTGAGAAACCAAATTAAGACCAATGGAAGAAATACTGAGCCATACGGATATTCCTTCTGTGAGCTCGTTGTGGGCAGGAACGTGTCTGTTGTTATACGGTACTCTCCCGAGTGTTTAGTACGATGCTTTGCACAGAGTAAGCGCTCCAGAAATTCGCATAAATGAGTGAAAACAGCAATTTGGTGTGCGTAGATTACGTTTGGCAGGTGTTTAGTGTCAGAAGTAGAGCTGTTCTGGCCTCTGCTGGACAGATGTTGGCAAATTCAACACTAGCCTTGGAAGCCCAGAAAATCTCCTCAATTATCATCTGTACATAAACGGTTAACACAATAGGAATAGAAATGCAAATTGCCAACCAAGGCTGATCACTGAATGATCCTGTGAATGTTGCCCACCGTCAGACTGTTGTTCGAGCAATATACGTGTATGTCCATGAATGAAGAAAATGACGTAAGACATTTTTCCATCATGGTTATTTATCCTTTTTAAAAAGGGAGAAGAAGAAAGAATAGTCCAATGCTTTTCAGATGGACACAGAGTCCTATTTTTGACCTAATGTTTTACCTGCTTTCCAGAAAAGTAAATGAATTAATGGACTTGATTATTCAGTTCTGGCATACTTCAGAGGACTGATGTAGCATCAGTGAGGAAATGAGCTGAAAGCATGAAATGGCTTTGTGATTGCCCAGGGGAATAATTATAGATGAAACCCTTCAAGTACACGTGCCTAGGTCCAGTCATTTGTTGTATAATGCTCCAGGACTTTAAAAGCTCATTTCAACTTTAAGTGATGTACCCTACCTGCTTCATATTGTGTAAAATAGGTGAGCTAGCAGTGCAGTTGCCAGTAGTACTTGCTATTTGGGGATGGGATGTTCAGAAGTCATTGTATCACAAAGCCATTAAGAAGCGATGTAAATAGTGAACGTTTGTCTTTTATTTTTCCCAGCCAGAGGTTGGAAATAAGAGCCCAAGTCGCTGATGCATTTTTATCTAAATTCCAATTGACTTCCGATGAGATGAGTCTTCTCCGAGGCACAAGAGAAGGGCCAATTACGGAGGTAATTTAAATTGGTTTCTTAACCCAGGGGGTTTAAATCAGGGGGCCACAGATAATGAAAATGTGTTTTCAGGTGGAACTGATATTTTCTTTGATTTAAAATATTAGGCAAACTTTGGAATCACAAGCTTTAATTTTAAATGAAATCGAATGAGAATATATGGCTAAGAACACTTCTTATCAAAGTGTCTGGTGAGGCAGAATGTAGGGGTGGCCATATGAGGTGAGATTCTCGCCCACCCAGTCCAGACTTTCTTTCATTTAGTCAATTGTATTTATTGAGTGCTTACTGTGTGCAAAGCACTGTACTAAGGGCTTGGGAAAGTACAATATAACAACAAACAGATACATTCCTTGCCCACAGCGAGCTCACAGTCTAGAGTCTATGTTGCCAACTTGTACTTCCCAAGCGCTTAGTACAGTGCTCTGCACACAGTAAGTGCTCA
This sequence comes from Tachyglossus aculeatus, assembly GCF_015852505.1. Classification (NCBI taxonomy): domain Eukaryota; kingdom Metazoa; phylum Chordata; class Mammalia; order Monotremata; family Tachyglossidae; genus Tachyglossus; species Tachyglossus aculeatus. The sequence goes on from NC_052085.1 coordinate 7,594,772, forward strand.
ATAAATACGATTGATTGATAAAGGGGCCTTCTGGGTTTGCCACTGGCATCACAGTTCACCTGGAAAAGCAGTGTTATGGTTACCTCACTGATGTAGGTGCTGTCTCAGAGGAAGTGGTTTAATTTGAATAATGTAAATTATATTGTGTCCTTAAATGGTCTGTCTTATAATTAATCTGGATCTTCATTTTTAAGGACTTTTTCAAAGCCTTAGGAAGAGTAAAACAGATTCATAATGATGTCAAGGTTCTTCTGCGAACAAACCAACAAACAGCAGGGTAAGGAACTTGACTAACCAGGCATGTGTTGTTGGGTAGCCAGGTAGTTATAAGCTGAGTCTGTATAACCCCGGGTATTTTCAACTGCTCTTATTGACATTCTCCCATAACACTTTAAACAAACAAGTAACACCTGATAATTTCTGCACCCTTAATTCTGCCACACCATGTAATTTTTGCTATGCATTTGCCTTGGCTGTTGGGGTGGAATTAGGGCAAGTGTGTCAGGCAGCATAAGCCGCCTTGGTTATGACAAGACTCTCAGCCTTGGGCAAAGCGACTCCTGCGAACCTCCATGGTGTCAGACCAAAGGGGAATCACGAAGTGAATTTGCCTTCAGCTGGGTGTGTTAGGATCCTTTTCTAAATAAAGAAAACCAGCACCAAGAATCAAGTGACATGACCAGAGTCGTCCAGCAAACCAGTGACAGAGTGGCAGAAAATCAGTCATTGGTATTTGAGTGCTTCTTGTGTGGAGAGCCCTATACTAAGCACTTACGTGAGTGCAGTGGACACGATTCCTGACCTCAAGGAGTTTAGTCAGGGGCTTACAATCTAGTAAGACTATTTTACTTAATACTGAGAATATTTTAGCAATAAAAGAACAACTTTGAAAGCCGCATAGTAAAGTACTGGAAAATAAACCTAATGAACCCGAATCCTATTTAGAGTCAGTTAAATTTTGGTAAATTCTATTTTCAAATTCGACGGTATAGTAGGTTATTGGATGACAGTTTTTATGCAATTCTAATGAAAGCTTTGAATTTTTTTAGCTTAGAAATTATGGAACAGATGGCCTTGCTGCAGGAGACTTCCTACGAGCGACTCTACCGATGGGCTCAAAGTACGTCACATGTCTTTCATGTGATCTCTGTTCACGGGTGCTGGAGCGGTTTACTCTGGACTCCCATTGACATGAAGGAATTTAAGCTAAACCAGTAGAAGCCCATGATCAGCTGTTCCAGTGTGGGGACTAGCTGTGGCTCTGGAGGTAGAGTGAATGAAAACCAAAGAGGGTGTCTGAAAATGCAATATTCAGAGGTTGTCCTTTGCCTTCCCAGGGTGAAACATGCTGCCATTCTAACATACGACCCTTTTAGAAGCTTATATTTAAGGACTAAAGACCTCGATCACTTGAATGGCTGTGTGAGCCCACAATCCTGAAATCAGTCCAGTCTTTTTTTTATTTAAATGCAATTATTTCTTAAAGCTAGACTCCTAGGGCTTGAAGGGAACTCAAGAAACCATTTAGTTCAATCCCTCCCACGCTGAAGAGAAACTGTTCTTTCTGTTGAAACTTCCAAAGGAAGAGACTCCCCAGTCTCCCTCGGGAACCCATTCCAGGATCTGGCCGTCTTCTGAGACAGAAATGTTTTCCTTGTGTCTAGTCTCAAACCTCTGTTTAAAGCCCCGTCATTTCCTCGAAGACTATTAAAGTTGCTCCATGGTCTTTCCAGGCCAACCAATCCCAGGACTTCCCAGGGATTACTTTTCTAGAATCATCTTTCCAGTACTCCTTTGAGGCATCTCCAAGTTCTCTTCTCCCTATTAAGTTATGGAACCCCAAACTGGACGCGGTATTCTGCTCAGGGCCCGACTGGTTCTAAGGACAACAGAACAATTATTCCTTCCTGTCATATTCCTACTAGGCAATTAGGCAGCCAGAATTTTTTTTTAGTAGCTAATTTCAGAAAAACAATTTTGTAGGCAGGAATTCACCTTGGAAAACTGAGAAGCAAAGCGTGTCAGGTCTTTTAAGTTGCATAAAAAATATTTTAAAGGTGAAAAGAGGCATTTTATCCCTACTCGAGCAGGTTTTAGAGAAAGCATTTCATTAAACCGTGCTTTATCATTATTCCTCAGCAAGATTTCCCAAATACTCCCTTCCCTCTTCACTCCTACGGGCTCAAGTACAGAGTATTTTAATGTTTTCATACAACCCTGTTGACAGTTTCCTTCATTTCTTCTAGCCTCTCTCCACCTCAAGGCAGACCACCTGCAGCAGCAAGTCAGTTTTGACAATGGGTTGCACCGTTAGCATCCAGGGGCAGGCTAGGGTTGGGGGAGGCTTAAGGCTGAGACCATCCTGAGGCCACTCTTCCCCGTCTCCCTCCGAAGCCCACCCTCATCTTCCCCTCCAGCCCCGGCTAGACCACTCTTCTCCAAGGGGAGAATGGCTGGGAGGGCCCTGGGTATGAGCAGAAAAGTTGCCAGTAAAGAAACTTTTATTTCAGGTCAGAGACCAGTATAGATAGGTGATCTGAAGGGACAAAGAGGTCAAGGGTACTACTGGAATGATCAGTTAGATATTGATCACGAGCAGGGTGGTTTAGTGGAAAGAGCACAGGCCCGGGAGTCAGAGGACGTGGGTTCTAATAGCTCCTCCACGTGCCCGCTGTGCGATCTTATTTATTTATTTTACTTGTACATATCTATTTATTTTATTTTGTTAGTATGTTTGGTTTTGTTCTCTGTCTTCCCCTTTTAGACTGTGAGCCCACTATTAGGTAGGGACTGTCTCTATATGTTGCCAACTTCCCAAGCGCTTAGTACAGTGCTCTGCACACAGTAAGCGCTCAATAAATACGATTGATATATATATATATGATATAAGTCACTTAACTTCCCTGTGCCTTCGTTACCTCATTTCTAAAATGGGGATTCAATTCCTGCTCTCCTTTCTACTTAGACTGTGAGCCCTATGTGGACAGGGACTGTTTCTGACCTGATTATCTTATACCTTCCCCAGCTCTTAGAACAGTGCTGCTTGTTATATAGAAAGTACATAACAAATACCATTATTTTAATTATTACTGTGATTATTATGAACACTGTTACCATCGTTAGTCTTGTTATATTGAGGATTCTGCAAGTCTGTGTTCGCCCTGCTCTCAGGTCGATCCTGTGCAGAAAGGGCCAGTGGGGTTTTTGTGTGGTGGAATTTCTGCGTCGACTGATCTGTAGTAATTCTGGAATTGTTTCTCATTTATTTTAAAGGTGAATGTAGGACGCTGACCCAGGAATTGTGTGACATATCTCCAGTACTAACCCAGGCAATGGAAGCCCTCCAAGATAGACCCGTCTTATATAAGTCAGTGACTTTTCTGGCTAACATCTTTTCTTTAATCTTTGACTGTGCCTATCAATTTCCAGTGTTCCCAGGTCATGCAAATGTGTGTATCATTGGGCTTGTTATTTAAGGACGCTGGCAATATTGTTATTTCTTAGGTATACAAGAATGTTTTGAAAGGCTGACTGGTATTCCCTGCTACACTAGTGGCATATTTCTCTTTCTGGGCATTCGTGTCTCAACTGGGGAAAGAAAACACTGTATTTAGAAATGAAGCCTGATCGTAAGTGACCATATTTCTACCCAGCGCTTTGTACAGTTGTTTTCACACAGTAGATTCTTAATACCGTTACTGTTACTAATCAGTGGAATTGTTAGGGTCATCGAACAAAGAATTCACAGTCTCAGAGTTGAATAGAGTGGAAGTGGGAGACATCCATTTTAGGCAGCATTCATTCATGGGCTGGCCTACCAGGGAGCCAGACCAAAGGTGGTAAAAGCATCAGCAAATGGTGAAAAATCCCTTTCCCCTCTCACTGCATTATATTCGGCCCATAACTCTGGCCATTAACTTCTCGTCCAGCACATAGTCCAAATAAAAAGATTTTGAAACTCTAGCCAGTCCATGTTGCTTCTCTTTAGTTTGGTAAGGAAGGTTTGGCAAAGATTTCAGAGGTGGAGAAGAGGTAATAGATGAAGCAGCATGGCCTACTGGATGGGGACCTGGGTTCTTAAACCCTGTTTCCCTATTTGCCTGCTAGGTGCCCTTGGGTAAACTCACTTATCTTTTCTATGTCTCAGCTTCCTCATCTGTAAAATGGGGATAAAATACTCATTCTAATAATAATTATTGTGGTACTTAAGTGCTTACTATGTGCCAATTACTGGTCTAAGCGCTGGGGTAGATACAAGTCAAGCAGACTGGACACAGTCCCTGTCCCACATGGGGCTCACACTCTTAATCCCCATTTTACAGATGAGGTTACTGAGGCCCAGAGAAGTGAAGTAGCTTGCCCATGGTCACACAGCAGACATGAGGTGGAGCTGGGATTAGAACTCAGGTCCTTCCTCCTCCCAGGCCTGTTCTCTACCCATTTTTCCCTCCAGTCTTAGACTATGAGCCCCAAGTGGGACAGGAACTGTGTTCAGTGTCCAATCTGATTATCTTCTAGCTATCCCAGCATTTAGCCCAGTGCTTAACCTGTAGTAAGCGCTTAAAGTCATCATTATTTATTAAAATCAGACATTTTCATTGTCTGTAGATGTTGATGATCCATCGACACAAATCCTCAATTCCATTATTAGCAAGAGTGCTTTGCCACTACACTTTGTATTTTCATTTGAAATGGAAATTAATTATCCCAAATCTGATTGATGTATTTTTAGGATCGTAGTTTATGGTGAGCTGCGGCAAGTAAACTGCTTTGTCAGATTAAATGAATTCTCTCCTTTAGGGCACCATTTAGGAGTTAACTGAAGAATTAATTAAACTGGAGGGAACTAGAAGAATTAACTCTCTCCCCACGATTGAATTGCTGTCTCAGAATAGTTTTGTCATCTTGTAAAGAAAAAGTTCACCACTCTCTTTGCAAATTACTTCTCGAAATTGCCATTTCAATTGAAAAACGGAAGTGAAAAGTCACCTAAGCGGAAAAACTGATTGCCAGCCACGACAGGGAGGTGACTTGAAAAACTATTCTTCAGCGTGACTCACGTTACTCAAATGAGGCTCACCTTGTATTGTGGAGCAACTCTGAGAAACGTATGATTCCGTATGCGTCTAAACTTGGGAGGTAGTTGGAGGTTAGGTAGCATCTTGGGGATTTTGAAACAATGTAGGGCAGGTACGGGGGGACATTTTTACATCTTTTAGACTGTGAGCCCACTCTTTTAGACTGTGAGCCCACTGTTGGGTAGGGACTGTCTCTATATGTTGCCAGTCTGTACTTCCCAAGCGCTTAGTACAGTGCTCTGCACATAGTAAGCGCTCAATAAATACGATTGGTGATGGGTGTCATTTGAAAGATGAGCTCCGTGTTAGCATTTCAGGAGTTGCTGCTTTGGGTCCACGTTGCCATGGTTCCAGGTCCAAGCTAAGCCTCCTCTTTTTTGAGCCGGGGTGGACGGGAAGAAGGCCCAATCTAGGGCTCTTAACATTCTTTAACCTCCAACGGTTGCCGACACCAAGTTTAAACTGACTTGGTCAGAATTAGAGATTGCTGGGCTTTAGTGGGGAGAGGAGTTGATGGCAGAATAGGTGGAAGAAGGTGGAGGACAAGAAGGGGTTGCTATCTTCCATTTGCTTCGTGAAGACTTAATGGTGGGATCTGAGAAGCTGCGTGGAGGGAAAGCCGGGGATCCTGCTGGCTGGGAGGAAGAGGGCAGCTTGGGAAAAGTCATAGAGTTGTGTCTCCGGCAGTACCATCAGAGAAGCAGCGGGGCTCAGCGGAAAGAGCCCGGGCTTTGGAGTCAGAAGTCATGGGTTCAAATCCCGACTCCGCCAACTGTCAGCTGTGTGACTTTGGGCAAGTCACTTAACTTCTCTGGGCCACAGTTACCTCATCTGTAAAATGGGGATTAAGACTGTGAGCCCCCCGTGGGACAACCTGATCGCCTTGTAACGTCCCCCGCGCTTAGAACAGTGTTTTGCATATAGTACATGTGCTTTGCACATGTGTGACTTTGGGCAAGTCACAACTTCTCTATGCCTCAGTTAACTCATCTGTAAAATGGGGATTAAGATTGTGAGCCCCATGTGGGACAACTTGATTGCCTTGTATCCTCCCCAGCGCTTAGAACAGTGCTTTGCACATAGTAAGCGCTTAACAAATACCATCATTATTATTATTAGTAGTATAGTAAGCGCTTAATAAATGCCGTTATTATTATTATTACCATCACCCCTCTTTCCCCTATGCCTGGCTTGAACCTGTCTGGGTCCATCAGTCAGTCGCATTTATTGTCTGACACCCCCCCACCCCACCCCCCCCAAAAAAAATAAAGCGTGTGTTTTATTTGCTATTGCTGTATTGTGAAGAAAGGAGTGAAAATGTTTTCTGAGCAACTATCTTTCAAACAGTGGTAAATAGGGAACCACAAGATGGCAATATTTGAACTTTTATTTCAATTGTCAGGCCTCTGTTGGATGAAATGAAATGTCAGCATGGTGGAATCGAGGTTGTTTTCAATGTATATTCAAAGGAAATAATTAGGCTTAATATCAGAATCCTGTACATATCTATTCTATTTATTTTATTTTGTTAGTATGTTTGGTTTTGTTCTCTGTCTCCCCCTTTTAGACTGTGAGCCCACTGTTGGGTAGGGACTGTCTCTATATGCTGCCAATTTGTACTTCCCAAGCGCTTAGTACAGTGCTCTGCACACAGTAAGCGCTCAGTAAATATGATTGATGATGATGAGAGTATATTGCATGGGATGACTACTCAGACAACGTGTTTGAACCTGAATGCGGTATTAACTTTTCAGAAATTTCACGTTAAAATTCATTCACTCAGTCAGTCGTATTTATTGAGCGCTTACTGTGTGCAGAGTACTGTACTAATCGCTTGGGAAGTACAAGTTGGCAACATATAGAGACAGTCCCTACCCAACAATGGGCTCACAGTCTAGAATGGGGAGACAGACAAGAAGACAGAACATATTAACAAAATAAATAGAATAAAGAACCTACCCAACAGCGGGCTCACATTGAATTTTGATGATTGAATTGATTATTGAATTGAATTTTAATTATTCAAAATGAAATGAATTTTCAGGGATTAAAAAAGCCCCTTATTTTTCCTCTTTCTACACTTTTTTGATAAGTAAATATATAAGAAGGTCAAAATATAAGAAGGTTCAAAACAAACTTTGCAGTGTATATGTGTATACACTGCAGTGTTTATACACACACACACAGGATTTTTTTCTTTCAGATCAGGGATTTCTTAGGGGTGCATTTTGTGCCTTCTTGCTTTAACCAGTCTTTGAATGTTTTGACCTTGTTTTGATTTTTTTTTTTTGCCCCCAAAGTTAAATTGTAGAGTATATTATTAGAAAAACATAAACTTTGATGATTTCAGAACTCTTTGATAAATATTGTGGAATTTTATGTAGTTCTTCCATTCTGCCTCGCAGACTGGAATTTTGTCTCTTTGACCTTTGCAGACAGAGTTTCTGATCTTGGTCAAGCAAACTGTCTCTTGTCTGTGGGAAAAGATTCTTCAAATGTCTTCGGATATCTTTGAAGGTTCATTGTGGTCTAGGCTGGTTGTACTTTAAAACTAGGAGGGTTTGTTTTTTCAGCAGACACGGGAGTGTCAGAGAATAGTGTCCATTCCCAGAAAATTGAAAACTAATTGTTAATATAAACTCCCTATTCATGCTTCATAATATTGCACAGATTAAACCCTTGTGTTTGCTAGATTCATGGTCACTTTCTGAGACATTTCAAGAGAATATCATAATTCACATGCCGAAATGCTAAATTTACTTGTTTGTGACATAGCTTGTGGCCACATAATGATCAGTTTGTCTAGGAACAGAGGTTTCAATGATATTTGCTTTCATTGTGGTTTGGAAAGGGCTTGGGAGATGATTAATTTTATCTGAGAAAATATGTTTGAAGAATGGGAATATTGTCTGCGCCTCTCTAGAAATAATCTTACACCCAAAGGCCATTTGGAGTTTACATTTGTTTAGCTAGTCATCTGGGAAATGCTTTCTGTGCTGCCATAATCGAGTACCAAAAGAATTGCAGTTATAATTTGCTAGCTTGAGAAAAATTCACAAGTAAGCATTTGGACCTTTACATTAAATATTTTGTGAGGCCCTAAAGGTAATTAAAAAAAAAAGATTATACAGTGTCTCTGAAATAGTGTGCAATGTAGTGCACTTTATATGATGTTGCACTTTCCCCTTCCTGTTCTAGTACAGCGCTGTCGGGAGCCTAAATATCATTTCCTTCAAGTAAGAAACTAAAGAACCACAGTCTGGTAGTAGAGATAGACTTGAAAGGTTTTTAGAGTTCCAAAAATTTACTGCTTCTAGCTAGTCCTCTCCCCTTTCACTTTTAATTGAAAAGTTACCCTTCTACTTAACTATCTCCCTTTCATTTCTAAAAATGTAGATTTTATGTCTGACAAGGAAGGAGTTCTAGGAAGGGCAACAGAAGAGAATCAGCGGACTGGTTTCCTGTTTTTAGACTCATAAAAAAAATCTTGATAATGTTAATTAATGACCACAGTGCCTCAGGGAACCTAACTTGACATCCACACAGATGTGGGGGACAATTTGGGAGGACGCTGGTTTTGGATTCAGAAACTCAAGAATTCAGGCTTTGCTGCTGGACCACAGGCAGTCAGTCAGTGGTATTTATCGAGTGCTTACTGTGTGCGGAGCACTGTGTTAAGGCTTCGGGAGAGTGCATTAACACAAGCAGACCTGATCCCTGCCCTCAAGGAGCTTATAGTATAGCTTACAATCTTCCAATTGTGGAAGCATTGGGGAAAAGGTCTTTTCATGGGCTCGTTTGCATTTGTAGTTTGTAAGATGAGCAGGGCTTTAAAAGTACCTCCGTATACAGGTCAAAATCCCTCAGGTAGTCTGACCAAACTCCCAACCTGGCTCTACCAAAATTCTTCCCGGACTCTTCCGTCCCTCCTCCACTCATTCTTCCACCCTCAGTGGTTCTTTCTCCTGGGAGAATAGGGCTTTTCCCAGATTCCAAGCATTTTGTGTCGCAGGCAGCTCTCCCGTCTTGTACCTCCCCTCCCCATTATGTGCCAAACAACTTTCCGCTGTGCTGCAGAACCCTGGGCTCAGTGGCATTTGGAGGAGAAGGGTGACCCACGCGATGTTTTCGTGCTCGTCCACCACTCCCTTGGCGTGATGGAAGAAGTTTCCTCATGCAAACTTTTCTCTCTGTCATCTCAGCTCTGGGCAGTTACTTGAAAAATTTTTTGGGTGCCATCCGCAGGGACAAAATAATAGTATAATGATAATAAAAACTATTGACTTTATTGCATGAACTTGAATATCTGAAATGGGGAGACTGAAAATGCTGCATAATTTTTGTGACCAATTCTCGATTGCAAAACAGTTTTGTGTTAATGTACTAGAACATCTCAGTCAACCTACCACTGCTATCAATCAGTCAACAATAATAATAATAATGATGGCATTTATTAAGCGCTTACTATGTGCATAGCACTGTTCTAAGCGCTGGGGAGGTTACAAGGCGATCAGGTTGTCCCACGGGGGGCTCAGAATCTTAATCCCCATTTTACAGATGAGGGAACTGAGGCCCAGAGAAGTTAAGTGACTTGCCCAAAGTCACACAGCTAACAATTGGCGGAGCCGGGATTTGAACCCATGACCTCTGACTCCAAAGCCCGGGCTCTTTCCACTGAGCCACGCCGCTTCTCCGATGTTTATCAATCAATGATGTTTATTGAGTGCTGTGTGTAGAGCACTGTACTAAGCACCTAATTCCCTGCCCGTGATGAGCTTACAGTCTAGGGAATGAGTTTACAGTCTAGATTACTCTATAGTCAAAGATACTTCAAAGACTAGAAGAACAGAACAAAAAGAAATCGGCCCACATTCTTTAGGTAGATTTTCATCTCCCTTTCCCAACGAGAATGGAGGGAGATTTGTTTTTAGGCTGATTTTAGAGAGGTGAGTTCTTGTAGTATCAATCAATCAATCGTATTTATTGAGCGCTTACTATGTGCAGAGCACTGTACTAAGCGCTTGGGAAGTACAGATTGGCAACATATAGAGACAGTCCCTACCCAACAGTGGGCTCACAGTCTAAAAGGGGGAGACAGAGAACAGAACCAAACATACCAACAAAATTAAATAAATAGGATAGAAATGTACAAGTAAAATAAATAAATAAATAGAGTAATAAATATGTACAACCATATATACATATATACAGGTGCTGTGGGGAAGGGAAGGAGGTAAGATGGGGGGATGGAGAGGGGGGCGAGGGGGAGAGGAAGGAAGGGGCTCAGTCTGGGAAGGCCTCCTGGAGGAGGTGAGCTCTCAGCAGGGCCTTGTAGTAGGCACTATCCTTCTGTTTTTTACAATGTCGATAATAATAATAAGTAACTGTGATATTTATGCACTTACTATGTGCCAAGCACCATACTAAGTGCTGGGGTATGTAGAAGATAATTTGGGTCAGACACACCCTATTTATTCTGCCTGGTCCTCCTTGCATTGTTGTTTTTTCTAATCTAGGACTAGTGGAGCAGCATTAATCCTTGGCTTCAGCTTCAGAGTGGAACCTAGTTGCTTCACCGTAGGCCTGGCCCCTGAGTGGGGGTAGTAATTGATTTTAAGCCGGCATCTGCTCAGAGTTGGCTGAGGGGGAACATAGGAACACCTGGCTATCTTTTCCAACCCTGGGCTGGGAACTGAGAGAGATGAGACTTTCAAGTTAGTAGTACCTCAGAATGGCCAAGCGACGGTATTCTCTTGGTTAAGAACTCCATATTTTATTCCCACCTTACCCATATGCCATTCGTAGACTTGGGGAGTGGAGAGACGAAGATGGGGGTGACAGTTTGTTGTTGTGGTTGAGACTAGGGTGGGTGAAGAAATCAATCAATCAATCGTATTTATTGAGCCCTTACTGTGTGCAGAGCGCTGTACTAAGCACTTGGGAAGTACAAGTTGGCAACATACAGAGACAGTCCCTACCCAACAGTGGGCTCACAGTCTAAATACATTATGACTCGAAGGGTCCTGTTCCAGTGGAGCGGCAGCCATTTTTATGAATATCATCATCATCATCATCATCATCAATCGTATTGAGCGCTTACTGTGTGCAGAGCACTGTACTAAGCGCTTGGGAAGTACAAGTTGGCAACATACAGAGACAGTCCCTACCCAACAGTGGGCTCACAGTCTAAATACGTTATGACTCGAAGGGTCCTGTTCCAATGGAGCGGCAGCCATTCTTATGAATATGCTGCTAGATTACAGGAAAAACAACCGTGGGTCTAAAATAGAGAATTCCTACTGAATAGAATTTTTAGTGGTATTTTTGTTCATCTGAGCACTTTAATTATAGTTAATCTCTCAGCGCACAGACAATTTAGTATTATTTGAATTGCTATTTTCATGAGGACTTCATGATTTAGTGAGCACCCAATAAATACGTGTTGATTAATTAGAGGAAATGTGTTCTTTTCACTACTGTTTTCATTACCAAATGCTCCCAGAAAACTCCCTTGCAATCTTTCCTTTTTGGAAGCTTTATTGTAAGCCCTATCCTGTATTGTTCATTTTTACTTGCTTGAAATAGCTTTGCCAAAAAAATGAGCTTCATGTTTCCCCTCTCTACTTTGTGTACAATTGGGAAAAACATCTTCCTGAAGCAATTTTTCCATATGTATGTGACATACACTTTCATACGCATAATAAAACTATGTAAATCAATTGCTCCCATTGGGTTTGTGATACTGATATTTCGGGTGAGCATCGCATTGAGATTTTGGCACATAGCGCTTAACAAATGTCATTATTATTATTATTATTTTGCCTGCCTGTCGTTGGGAAGGATTGGCTACTAATGCTGTAGTGGTTATTTTAAATCATGCCCTTCAAAAGTAAGGCAAAACTCTTACCTGATCTTTTTCTTGTCACTTCTCTAGATATACCCTCGATGAGTTTGGAACTGCCCGAAGAAGTACAGTTGTTCGAGGGTTCATAGATGCTCTTACAAGAGGAGGTCCTGGGGGCACTCCCCGCCCTATTGAAATGCACTCCCACGATCCTTTGAGGTAGAGTCAGAATAAGTCGAACTGGACTAAGCGCTTAGTACAGTGCTCTGCACACAGTAAGCGCTCAATAAATACGATTGATGATGGACACCGTATGGTATTTTCTAGAACTCTGGGTGGGGAAACCTTAATGCACTGTATTCTCACTGTTTTCATTAGGTATGTGGGAGACATGTTGGCTTGGCTGCATCAAGCCACCGCTTCTGAAAAGGAACACCTCGAAGCTTTGCTAAAACTTGTAACTGCACAAGGTAATGACAGAATTTAAATAAGTGGTCGGCATATTTATTACTCTATTTTACTTGTACATATCTATTCTATTTATTTTATTTTGTTAGTATGTTTGGTTTTGTTCTCCGTCTCCCCCTTTTAGACTGTGAGCCCACTCTTGGGTAGGGACTGTCTCTAGATGTTGCCAACTTGTACTTCCCAAGCGCTCAGTACAGTGCTCTGCACACAGTAAGCGCTCAATAAATACAATTGATTGATTGATTGATTGATTGTTTAGAAGGAAATTTTAAAGAGGTACTTTGGCTCCCAGTCTTCATGAGGCAAGCCTGAGAAGCAGCGTGGCGGAGTGGATGGAGCACGGGCCTGGGCTGCTGATGGTCATTGGTTCTCATCCTAACTCTGCCACTTGTCTGCTGTGTCACCTTGGGCAAGTCACTTAACTACTCTGTGTCTCAGTGACCTCATCTGTAAAATGAGGATTGAGACTGTGAGCCCCACATGGGACAAGGGACTGTGACCAACCCGATCCGATTTGCTTGTATCCATCCCAGCGTTCAGGACAGTGCCTGGCACGTAGTAAGGGCTTAACAAATACCATAATTATTATAATTAGAAAAAATTGTATTGAAATTTTATTCAACACTGCCCTAAATTTTTTCCCTCTAATTTGAAAGTATAGCACGCTTCTGATTATTCACCAGAAAGACCTGGCTGTCTTTTTCCTTGGGGGTGGAGTTAACATTTTTAGGAAGTGATGTGTTTGTCTAAATAAGCCGTGTAGAAGGCTTTTTGTTAAGTGTTTATTTGTGTCAGGTACTGTACTCTGCGCTGGGGCAGATGTAATCAGGTTGGGCACAGTCCATGTCCCACATAGGTTTTGCAGTATTAATTGTCATTTTACGGATGAGGTAGCTGAGGCACAGATAAATGAAATGATTTGCCCAAGGTCATGCAGCAGACAAGTGGTGGAGCCGGGATTAGAACCCAGGTCCTTCTGACTTGCAGGGCCATGCTCGATCCACCTGTACCATGCTGTTTCTAATATTATGGAGAGAAGAGCAAGCAAATAGGTAATTCCCATAGTTGTACAGGCACTGTGTATTCTTAACTCTCTCAGAGGGCCTGAATAAGTGGGACAAGTTTTACAGGTCTTAGAATAAACTCTGATTCACTAAAAGTGGGTACAGTACTTAGACCACCTGTACTCATTGCACATCAGATGCACAAGCTCTGGCATTTTTAAGCATGGAAAGAGTTAGTGAAAATGCTGTCTAGCAGAAATGTGTGTGAGCTGCTCAATTTTGAAGCTATCATTCATTCATTCAGTTGTATTTATTGAGCGCTTACTGTGTGCATAGCATGGGAAATACAAGTTGGCAACTAATAATAATAATAATATTTAAGCGCTTACTCTGTGCCAAGTACTATATAGAGGTGGTTCCTACCCAACAACGGGTTCACAGTCTAGAAATGGGCTATCTGCTAAAGGTAAAGAGGGAAATATGCTTATCCTGTGCATTTAATTGTAGGTGTCGAAGAAAATATTCAAGAGGTAATTGGACATATCACCGAAGGAGTCTGTAGGCCTCTAAAGGTAAAATACTTTCCAGTTTTTTTATATCAACTTGTAGTTTGGAATCCAATTCAGGGACATGTGATATAACCCATACTACAGTTCATTGGAAAATCAAAAATCCATATGATTGTGAAGGTTTTAGCTTGAGCTACTGACCAAAAATGTTTATATCTTAAAGGTAAAAAATGCTCTTTAAATGTTGAAACCTTTGTATATTTTATTTCTGGGAAAGGAAATAAAATAATATGAATGTAGTTTTATTAAGTACTACCATATCAAGATTATCTTTTCTGTATTTCAAGTAAAATACTGTTCAAGGAAAGTTTGAGGAAAACCGTTTGAGACCATTAACTCCGTCCTATTAATTTTTTAAAGAGAAACTCTTGAGAAGCCCATGACCTTGCTTTATTCTGTCACTTTTACTGATTTTGGGATGTAGAGTCATTTAATGTCCTGGATACGGTACCAACTGAATTGCTTGAACTTGCCTATATATAAAAATAAATTATAATTAAAATCAGGAAGTTTTTTTATAGCCTTTTGCTTCTATTCTGCAGGGGCTGATTTTTTTTTTAATAAAGCAGAAATCAAAGGAAGATCAAAATTTGATTCTTCCTCCCGACTCTCTCCCCCTCCCCGCCTCCAAAACACAAAAAGGCATACCTGAGAATCTGAGTGGGCCCCATTAAACGGATACCTCTCCACTTGACATTTCTACAAGAATGCCTGCACAGGCAAAGCTAAAGAGCAAAACTCTGAAGAAGGTAGTGGGGAATAGGTGATGGTTTTTATGTGTTTATCGATACTGTGACAGAGCCAGTAAAAATGAGCAAAGGAAAGAGCACAGAAGAACAATCATCCAGTCCATCAGGATCCCCTTCATCTTTGAGGGGAAGGAGAAAAATAATGATGGGTGGAAAATTGAGCTAGGCTACAAGGCCCTTGGAAGGGAATTAAGTAGGGAAGTACAGATCATGAGAGATGCAGAAGGGACTGGTCGAGAGGGTTTACTTGCAACCAAAAGAACTTGAAAACGGAGGAACACGGTGTTCCGCTGAAGCATCACATCCAATAGTCCTCAAAGATGGTAGTCAAGACCAGTCTTACATATAAAACTATGTTACCAAAACAGCAGGACCAGTCTTACATATAAAACTAGTATGTTACCAAGTTCTCCGATCTATATGCTTCCTCGGGCAGTGACCCGTGACGCGTCAGGAGGTGAACAAGAAGCAGATCCCACAGTCTCCCGTGGGAAGACATCCAGCCTGCCGTTTCTCGTGTTTAGGAGGAAAACCACAGGGGTTGACACTGTTTAGGTCAAAGTGGTCTGAGTCAGCAGGGGTCACAGCGCAAAGCCATACTAGGCAGTTCAGTGAACTGGGGGAGAAGGTTAGGGCCGTATAGGCGTGCAGAAGGTCTGATGCAATATAGGGGTAGGGTGGATTCAGAGCAGCCACCAATGCAGCCACCTCTGGGTGAAGGTTTGCCTCTTTTGCAGGTGTATCCCAGGAGTGCAAACGGTGCCTCTTAGATGCTGGAGCCGTTCGCTCCCTGCCCTTTCACCCGTGCTGTTCCCTTCCCACTCTCCCCTGTTCAGAGCAATCTTCCCGTCCCATTTCAGATCCCAAAATAGGAGATGGAAAGGAAAACTGGGAAAGTTCTTTTACTAGACTTTTACGAGAGCGTGTACCAAACCCCAAAATCTGGCAATATTCAAAGGCGACCGACTTAATAGGGGATCTTTAGAGCCCCTCCCCTATGCACTTGACTGTGTACTCCTTAAACACGGTACTCACCCCAGCCCTATAGCACTTAGGTACAAATCCTAATATTTACTATTTTCCCTATGCGTAATTGGTTTTCATGCCCATCTCCCCCTGTAGAGTGTAAGGTCCGTGTGGATATTGTGCTTTCCCAAGAACTTAGTACAGTTGTCAGTATTATTATTATTCTCTGTACACAGTTAAGCACTCAATAAATGCCTTTGATTAATTGACTGATCTTTAAGTCCAGTGACCCATGGTCTAATGCCAGGTGGGTCGTACATACCTCTCAGAGACTGGACACCCAGAGGAGAAATAGCCCCTTTGGAAAGCTAGAGAAGCTTTGGGCAGACCCATTAATCAAAGTCCTTTCCCAGAAATGGAAGTGCATCAAAGTGAATTTTAATGGTGGAAAGTCAGATAAGGATAGAATCAATGATTTGGTTGTGAAATATGTAGTCAGATTGAGAAGTTCGGCTAACAGGTGAGCGTGGGGATTTTCCACAGAAAGTCTCCCAGGACATTGGAATTCTAGGCTGTATGACTGGAGGGGGCTTATGATTCCTCAATAATGTTCTTCCCAGAAGCCAGGAGCAGCAAACTCTAAGCAGTCTTTAAAAAAAAAAAATGAATAATGACCCCTCTCCCCATCCCCACACTTCTTCCACTTATCTCTCCTCAATCTCTGCCTTTGTTGTTGACTCACTTATCAGACAGTAGTGAAGGGTTTCAGCTCCTACTACCACAGCTTGGTTGAGTGACTGCAGAGAAAAAGCATCCTGACTAGTATATCAGTTTCTTTCACACAGTCATTCAAGTTTGTCTGCTTGTGTGTCCCATTTTCATTCTGGGTAAAAAAACTGCATTTGTGGAATTAGCTCAAAAAGCAGTTGCAGTGGTAGAAGTGTTAAAAGAAACACTTTATTCTAGAAATTACTTAGTCGGTAGTATTTATTCACCCTTTACTGTTTGCTCGTGGTGTGCAAGGAATGTGTCTGTTATATCGTTATGTACTCTCCCGAGCCCTTAGTACAGTGCCCTGCACACAATAAGCACTCAATAAATATGATCTATTGATATTTGCACGACACTGTACTAAGTGCTTGGGAAAACACAATAGATCTAGTAGACATGCTCCTACCTGAAGGAGCTTGCAGTCTAGGTAGGGTGACAGACACTGAATAAGTTACAGAAAGGAGGAAGGAGAAGTGCATGTGTGAATCTTTGATTAAAACATACTTAGAGGAAAGCTTTCCAATTTATCCTCTTCGAAGTGTGTTAGTCTGGATTCCAACTTGTACAGATGCAGACTTACCATGTCTCATGGGAAAATCTTAATGCACGGTTCCAGAAGTTTGACAGAAAAGACTAGCTTGAAACTAAACTATATTCTGTTATAAAATGAAGCCCAATCCCCTCCAATTTTGAGGAAGTTTTCCTGGGGGAAGAATAATTTTAAATCAAGCCCAGTGCCATTGGAGCATTAGCGTACTTATTCGAGAAAATAGTCAGCAGGTGTTTGTAGAACTCCCCCTTCCACTTAGCTTTGTAATGATGACCTGACACATTACATGAATTGCCTTTCCTGAGAATTTTCTCAAGTTATGTTGCCCTGATTTTTAAAGATTTTCTTCTGAAGGATACTGTTTACACACCTGAATGTCAAATCTCAAATATTTCAGGGCTACCAGGAGGTATCAGTACAAAGAAAGTTCTCTCCTTTCCCTTGAAGTGATGTCACCTTGAATGCATTCTTCAGTGCCATTCACATGTTGCTCCTTCCATTATTTTAGCTATCCTGTTGTCATATCTCAACTGATAAGAAATGCCAAATGAGCAACTGATTCATGATGTGGATTTTGAAGAGGGCTTGATTTGGTTTGAACTACTTTAACTCCTTTTCTTGGATTGATTGGGGAAAGAACGGGCTTGTTGCTTATAGAAATAATGAAAGACTGAGACATAGTCATTACTGTAGAAAAGCAGTGTGGATAAGCACTTTTCTCCCTTGGATAGCCAGAGAAGAAGCTTAGAAAATTCACACTGATACATACAGTTAAATAGAAATGTGCATTCTAGTGCTCAGACGATGCATGGAGAATATTGGGACGACAGCACTGGTACTGGGATACTAAAGCAGAGTATGTTGTTAGGGAAACTTGTTAGATATGGCATTCTTAACTACCTACATAAAATGTTTCCTATTTTTCCTGCTCATATGCATATGTACGTACGTACACACACACACACACACACACACACACACACACACACACACACACACACACACACACACACACACACACACCCGCCCCCCGCCCCCCCCCCCAAACAACAGTGAATTTTGCTCATAAATGCAGGTGTGGCCGAAGTGACCCATGTGTGGTCTTCCAAATTTGAAACAGAAAACTTCTTCTCTGCATTTCGTAGTTATTAGCTTTTTCCAGCCCTGTTTCCAGTTTGGTGTTTCCTCTTAGTCCGAAGATCCTCTCAAAGCTTCTACTGAAAGACAGCCACTGGTTTTTTTGTTGTTTTTGGTTTTGGTTTTTTTGCAGGGGGGGGCGTTTTTTTTTTTAATTTCAGTGAGCTACAATGGCCTGCCTCCCTCTGTCTCTTCCCAACATCTAGCGGTCATGCCCTGTGGCCTGAGGTTACGTGTCCCTTATTCCTTCCAGTGTGCCTTTGGCTACACTACCATCAGTAACCTCGACCCTTTCATTCATTCATTCAGTGGTATTTATTGAGCACTTTCTGTGTGCAGAACACTGTCCTAAACACTTGGAAAAGTGCAATACAACAGTAAGCAGTGACATTCCCTGCCCACAATGAGCTTACAGCCTAGAGTGGGGGAGATAGACATTGACACAAGTAAATAAAAATTACAGTTATGTACATAAGTGCTGTGGGGCTGGGAGGGGGGAGAGCAAAGGGACCCCTGACCATGATACACCCAGGATGTAGACATCTCAGGATCTTGATGATATCAGAACCACCCAATTTTCAAGGTGGCTTCCACACTGCTGGCAGTGTGGCTGTACATCAGCTTTTGTATTGGTCAGTCTGGTCGTTGGCTGGTTTTTCTCTCGTCCCGGTCCTGAATCAGCCCCGGACACCTTTATGTCTCACATACTATTTTAAACACCCATCGCCTGACACCGAGTCTCCTGGTTCGAGAACCAGTAATCGTGGTCACAGAGACTGGGGATGGGCAGGGAGGGGAAAGGACCATAGGGATTCTGGAGCAAAGTTTTGGAGGGAGGTGGTCAGGGGACACACAGTAGGAACAAGAGGCTAGAGAGGAAGTTGTACAAGTGTATCATGGTGAAATCGCTGAATAATTTGATGTACAAATGAGTATATAAATAGCTATTCAAATCAAATGTATGTGCACAATGCTGAAGTTAGGAATAAAATATCCACGTGAGATGGGTTAGTGTTGGGTTGACTTGACTGGGGTGTTGTGAATTAACCTGGGGGGGCTTCAAGTAACCTGATTCATCTTCCCTCACCCTGATGGCTAGAAATACTATGAAAAATCAGGAGTCCCCTTTTTTTTTTATAATTGTCTTCAAAGAAAACCTTGTGCTGAGCATTGAACAAGGTGCCTGGAAGTTGTACAGAAAATATATAATTGTACTTTCCCAAGCGCTTAGTTCAGTGCTCGACAGTGAGCGATCAGTAAATATCATCGCTATCATTGATTCCGTGTCCTCAAAGTGGTTCTCATCTAACGTAGTTCACAAACAGTGATTCCAAACTGTCTGCTTGTCTTTTTGCATGGATAAACTGCCTCCTCAGCTCTCATGTGTAGAAATCACTGCTTTTGTAGTGCTGCACTGAACACTTTCTGAGGGAAGCTGGCTGCAGAGAGAAATTAAGTAGGACCATGCAGCCTGAGGCAGGGCCTTAATGAGGATGTGGGCACTTAATAAATGCTATCGATGATGATAATTTGGAAGTTAGCTCCTGGTGCCAAAAGTTAGACATTAGTTGTTAGGATCAATAAAGGAGCCCCACCACCTTTTGCTGGGTGACTGTTCTTCAGCTGTATAGTACATCCCTAACAGATGGAGGTGAGGGTTGAGATAGACATAAGAAACTTCCTGACTCGCTGCCTGAGAGAAAACCATAATACGAGGTACTGAGCTGGTGACCACATTTTCCAAACCATGGCTCAAGGCCATTTTTCTTCCTTAATTGTTCTAGAATGCTTTTTTCAGGAGGGTTGCTGTGAAATAATGGCTTTGAAGTGTTTCCCTACTGGATTAGCAATTGTGGCAAGCAGCTAGCAATACCTAATGGACTCTCTACCCACAAGTACTTTGGAAGTAACCTGAAAATTTGAAAGGTTGCCCACATTGATTCTTCAGCTCCTGAGGCTCACGGTTGCTACATGTACCATTACCATGCTACACTGTTCCTGAAGAGGTGAAAGAGTGTGGAGTAAAATGGTTCAAAAAGTCTCTTGAGACTGCAGAAATTTATTTCTGCACATCGGACATAGATATGTGGAAGCCACCGCACCACGGGCATTCATCTTAGTCTGTACCGAGAGTTCATATGCCAGCTGTGGTCCAAGAGCCGAGAGAGTCAGTCATGGTTTTGCCTCAGTAATCCAGAAATTTCTAGATTTCCTTTTCTTGCTGAAGCAATTTTTAACCAGGTAAGAGGATAAAATGAGGTCTTAATCGTTGAAAAATACAGACTGGTTACATTATCGCTCCTGGTCTTCCTGAGGATTTTGCTGTGCTCTGTTGATTGTCATCTGTTGGAAGTTGGGGATTTTGCAGCTGCTTTAGCTATTCAGTGCTGGATTGAGTTCCAGTATGTACTGGTGCTATTCCACAAATGATCTCATTGTATTGACATTTCCAGAAACAACGGTCTGTCTTCAAACTCTTGGGGACAAAGTCATTCTTGAGAAGCACACCTGCTTTTTTTTTCCCCTACCCAGTAACTTGACAGACCAAAATTTAAAAAAAAACCTGTTCAAAATATCAATTTCTACGTTACGGTTTCTACATAGATGAGACGGTGCATTAATATTTCTCAGTAAATGTTATTTTCTTGCATGGTTAAATCATAAAAGCTTATCCTATTATGAATGTTTAAAAGATTTTTATAACCAGCCAGTGTCATTTTCTTCCTTTTAATATTTCAACAGGTGCGAATCGAACAAGTAATAGTTGCAGAACCTGGAGCTGTTTTATTATATAAAATCTCTAATCTCCTCAAGTTCTACCACCATACAATCAGGTAAATGGAATTTTTAAACATGGTTACTAAATTCCATTTATCTTATCCCAATTTTTTTTTAAATATTTGTTTTATTATATCACAGTGCGTGTATGTGTCCTATACATATGTGTACACACATACACACGAGGAACCTGATCCTTTCCCCAGTAGGGAGCAAGAACAAGCTGTTATAAGTCTATGGAGGAACCCCTGAATAAGCTTAGTTATGAGTGTTAGAGTAAATCAGTGGTATTTGATTTTTTACTGTGCAGAGCACTGTACTAAGTGCTTTGCAGGCCAGGGCCCCATTTCTTCTCTCCAAAAAAAATTTTATGGGGGTGGTTGCCAGCAATTAGGCAATCAGTTATAGAGAATTTATTGTTTGCAAGCAGAGAACTAAGCATTTCCTGTTAGAAATATTAGGGAAGCAGTGTGGCCTACTGGATAGAGCATGGGCCTCAGAGTCGGAAGGACCCCGGTTCTAATCCTGGATCCGCCACTTGTCTGCTGTGTGACCTTGGGGAAGTCACTTCACTTCTCTGTGCCTCAGTTACCTCATCTGTAAATGGGTTTTAAGACTGAGCGCCCCATGTGCGACATGGACTGTGTCCAAATTGATTAGTGTGTCTCTTCCTCAGCACTTAGAACAGTGCCTGGCACAGAGTAAATGCTTAACAAATACCATTAAAAATAAAAGAAATGGAGTGCAAGGAGTGACTAGGTGAGTAGGGATGCCACACGTTGCCAAATGCGTGTGCAGTCTTTGATCAGGTAGGGCAACTACAAGAATTGGGACTCGAACACTGGTCTTCTGATTCCCAGAACAGTGCTCTTTAGTAGTAGTAATAATAATAATATTATTTGATTTAAGTGCTTAGAGTGTGTCAAGCACTGGTTTGGGGACTGAAGTAGATACAAGTTGGTCAGTAGATCAGGTTGGAGGCAGTCCCTGTCTAAGTAGGAGGGAGAACAGATATTGAGTCTCCATTTCACAGATGCTGCAACTGAAGGACAGAGAAGTGAAGCCACTTGCCCGGGATTACATAGCAGGGAAGAAGTAGCAGAACGGGATTAGAACCCAGGTCCTCTGACTCCCAAGGCTGTGCTCCTTCTACTAGGCTACCGCTTTGATTAAGCTCCCAGTAAGTGTGGGGAAAGAACACAGGTGGGAATTAATCACGGTCCTTGGCCCTTAAGGGGCTCACAGTCTTTCCACGGGCCCAATGGCCGGGCTATTAGGGAGAGCATAATAAAAGCAAAAGATCTCTATTGCCCACAGGGAGCTTTTAGTCATCTTCCACTCAACTTTCCCATGACACCCTCTGAAACACTCATGGGGGAAATGGATTGTAGCAGCTCCAGTCCAGTCTCCCAGGAAGCAACTCAAGAAGAAGAGACACATGTCAAATTGCTCCCCCCAGGGAACAAGGAAGGGTCTGGAGAAGGCTGTTCTCCTCAAAATCTCCAATTCTAGGGCATGGGGCATATTCCAGCATCTTCAAGAGCCCCTACTTCCCCTTCTCCACCTTACTTTCCCCTTTCTCCCTCCTCCCTTCCTATTTATAGAGCACTTTATCTGTGCATACACAGAGCAGCAGGGTGCCCTAGTGGAAAGAGCACAGGTGAGGGTGTCAGGAAACTTGGGTTCTCATGCTAGGTCAATCAATCCTGGTTGACTTTGGATGAGTAGTTTAACTTCTCTGTGCCTCAGTTTCCTTATCTATAAATGGTGGCTAAATCCCTGTTCATCCTCCCCCTTAGACTGTGAGCCCCATGTGGGATAGGGACGGTGTCTCAGCCAATTATATTGTATCTAGCCCACATACAGTCCATGGCGCATATTTAGTGCATAACAAATAGCACTATTATTATGGAGCACACTACTAAGTGTGATTCCCCAAATAGAGTATAAGCTCCTTTTGGGCAGGGAACAAGTCCCTTGTTTGCTTTGTACTCCCCTAATGCCGGTATGGTGTCTTGAAAGTAAACACCTTTACTGCTACTACTTAGTCATTCATGAAATTCCACTGAAAGGGGCTGAGGAGCAATGAAAATTCCCTCACCTATCTTTATCTTAATTAGCTATACCATATATCTCAGAAGCAAAAATCCGTCAGCTTTAATGTTCATTTTTATAAACCTAGAGCAATTAATACCCTCTGCGCTTTGCAGCTTGTAATCTATCCAGAAATATAAAAGCAATCTGGATATTCACCAGGGTTTTTCCAGCTTTCGAGGAAGCCGTAATTCCAGGGTACATTTTGGCTAAACATGTTATCTTTCTTTTTGATAAATTAAGGATTTGGTGCAGTTAAAAGATGTTCCAAATTGCTTATTGCCTTCCTTGATAAGATGATTAGGGAGAATAACCACCATTCCCTAAGCGTCAGATAGTGCAAAACCTCTTTCCTTTGATCGTTCACTGTGCCATTTCCAATTTCCAAGAGCCTTTAACGCTAGGTAATTGTTATGTGAGCACTCTACAAATCCAAGTAGTTCTGTCTGCTTTGTGAAGATAACTTAAATACTCTTTCATTTCCAGTGGTATTGTGGGAAGTAGTGCAACCACACTGTTGACCACAATTGAAGAAATGCATTTGTTAAGCAAAAAAATATTCTTCAGTAACCTGAGTCTTCATGCCAGCAAACTAATGGACAAGGTATGTTTTAGAAACACAGCTCTTAAAATGCATAAACTAAGCAAGTACACCAGACTTTACCTAGAATGTTTTCATATTCTGTATGTTTCTACTGATGCTGTATAATTTGATTTTATATTTTCTCACCTCTGATGTATTACTTTGTGTCAGTCCCTGAAGGAACTGATGGCACTGATTTAGAAATTGGGTGATAAGCTCAAAAAATTATCCCAAATTTAAAGTGACCCTTACTCTCATTTTGTATGGTATTTGCTAAGCACTTACTATGTGCCAGGCACTGTACTAAACGCTGGGGTAGATACAAGTTAATCAGTTTGGACACAGTCCCTGTCCCGCACAGGGCTCTTAGTCTTAATTCCTCATTTTACAATGAGGTAACTGAGGCACAGAGAAGTTGTGACTTGCCCAAAGTCATAGAGCAGATAAATGGTGGAACCAGGATTAAAACCTAGGGCCTCTGACTCTCAGTCCCGTGCTCTATCCACTAGGCATGCTGATTCTTGTGGCTTAAAAACTCCTTTTTATCCTTTCGTAGTAAAGGAGAAACACTTCAAGTACGTCAGAAAATGTTTCTCCTTCGTTCTCAGAAAGTCATAGGTAAAGATGAAATGATTTCCCCAAATTGTAAATTTAAAGTAGACGAATCCATAATTGAATAATCTGAAACTTGTTATTAAAAACTACATGAAAGGTCGTGGGAATTTTTTTAAAATTGTAATGAAATACTTGATTCTTGTACCGAAGTTGGAGGAAAAGCAAGTATTTGAGGTTTCTCACCCCACACCCCCTTTCTCCCGGTTGTTTTTCATGGGGCTGCCAGGTCCCAGTCCACTCATCCCATGGGTGGGGTCCTTGGCTTCTGATGGAGTCCATTCTAGTAGGGACTAGATATATATGTATATATGTTTGTACATATTTATTACTCTATTTTACTTGTACATATTTATTTTATTTTGTTAGTATGTTTTGTTGTCTGTCTCCCCCTTCTAGACTGTGAGCCCACTGTTGGGTAGGGACCATCTCTATATGTTGCCGACTTGTACTTCCCAAGCACTTAGTACAATGCTCTGCACACAGTAAGCGCTCAATAAATACGATTGAATGAATAGTAGGGGCCGGGAGTGCTGCTGCTGAGCACTGCGCCCGGTACTGTAGGAGTCTCTCCCCCAACCAACCCCTCCATCCTAATCATTCAATCAGTGGCGTTTACTGAGCACTTACTGTGTGGAGAGCACTGTATTAAACCATTTGGGAGAGTACAATACAAGAGAATCGGGGCTTTAAGTCTAGAAGGGAAGACAGACATTCAGATAAATTGTAGATACTTACAAAAGGTCTGTGAGCTGAGGATGGGGTGACTATCAAGTACTTAAAGGGTAGAGATCCAAGTGCAAATCTCCTTTGTCCTAGAACCCTTGATTATCTTTCCCTGGCTGAAAAAAGGTTTTGATCCCCAGCTATAAACTTTTGGACTCTGATCTGAATGCACTGTCTCCTCTTCTTAGAGGAAGAGACTTGAAACTATATGGAAGTTTTGGTAATTTATTTCCACTATATGTTGGAGTTAACTCGTTTCTACTCAGCTCCTCAAGGGCAGGAATCAAGTTTAACTATTCTTTTATACTCTCACAGACACTTGGTACAGTGCTCTGCACACAGTAAGCACTCAAGGAATGCCGTTGATTGATTGATGTTTTTTCAGTTCACTGATTTCATTTCTTTCGAAGCATGAATTCTAAAACAGTCCATAGAGTTTCATTTTTGTTTTTGGGAGGAACTGAAATGCAGTAAATTTCATTTTCTTGAAATCAGGATCACAGTATTCAGGCTTTAAAAAAAATGAATGCATATTAACTGGATGTTAAGGATTGTGTTTCTTGAGGTTATGTTCAATATGTAGCTTCTATATTCATATTTTAAAATACTTCAACAGAACCTATTTCAAGTAATAATGGACATTTTTACGTATGGTATATTTGTTTGATTGAGTTATTGGTGAATTTTAAATTTTAAAAGGGGTGAAAGTGTTCCAAAAGTCATCAAGAGGACAATTGTTTGAAAGCATATATTTACTATAATTTTATTAGCATATAATAACTGATTATATTGTAAAAGTCAGACTGAAATTTATTCTGCCTGCTGAATGTGAATTTTGATGGTTCTTTAAATTTGGGCCAGATAAATGTGGGAGTTTTTAAACAGAACCGAAAGCAGACCCAAGAATCTCAATTGCAATTTATTTAAAGACCCTCTCATTAGTTGCTGAACATATCTGCCAAATTCCAGAGTATTAAGCGAATGATTGCTAGCTGTTCGGTATTTATTTGACTTGGGGCTCTTTTACTGTACATAGTAATGTTAAATAAGCCAAGGAACATTTAGAGAAGGCCAGTCTAATTTAAACTGAGACATCATTGTGAGCATTGCTTTGTATATTCAGATTCTTTTCCTGCATTGCTAGATCTGCACTTATGAATGGCCGAGCTTCACTTGAAAAGGAAGATAAAGAATTCCATGCCTGAGCAATGCGTGCTCTTGAAAACTGAAGTGCCTCACATTGTACTCTTAACCAAAAGGTGCATCTTCAGTACAAAAAGAGCTGCTCAATTTATTTTTTCAGACCGGGTACAGAATTTTCTGCCTGATCTTTATTTTCTTAAGTGTAGAGAGAGGTGCCTTGTAAAACACTACTCCTTAATGAAAAGGCTTTTCTTTCTATTAATTTTTCTAGCCACTTAAAATTCTCAAATCAATCCTCTTGTTTTTGCTAGTGAGGCCCGAGATTCTTTCCCTGTTCATATGGTTTTGTTTTCCTAATAAGGGCAGAATCTTTAAATGGAGGTAAAATAGTTGAGAACAAATAGAGAAGCTGCTAATTTAGAAACCCTTAGAACACCGGTCTCTGAAGAAACCAAAGGTTCTTGGTAAAGAAACCTGAAACTGTCGTAGACATGAGGTACGTGTAGGTTGGAAGTGAAAAAGCATCATACTCCAGTCTCAAATTAATGCCAAAATATCCTCGATCACGGCCCAGTTCAGATCTGAGAACAGCTTGTTCAGAGCACAATCAATACTAATAATAATAAACCATGGTGGACCCCGTTCTCTGCTATAAACTTACCTAAAAGTTGTAGTACTAATGGGGAGAGAATACATACCCCTTTCAGTTTGCTATTCGCTTTTCCGTTCTCTCCCTCGTCCCTCTCCATTTCTCTCCCTCAAGGGCGTTCCTTCCAAGACTGTTAGAAATGACAGGATTTAAGCAAGAAGGGGCTCAATTCTCCCCAAATGTTCTTTACTTTGAAGTTTTCATTCTGTTTTCTTAGTGTCACTGGGTGTTTTGATCTAACTTTTGGGAGATGATAAATTGAATGGCTCAAATTTTTGTTTTTGAGGGAATTAGTAAAAATATCCTTTATGTCATGAGTGGATGGATTTTCTTATTTCTTTGTAGGCACAGGTCTCAAGTTCTCCCTCATTGTGCTTGTGCTTCTATGCCATCTCTGTAGACGGGATAATCACTAGCCAGGTTCAGGTTTTAGAACTCTCAGAGCTAGTCAAGTTTCACATCAGGGAGAAAATTTAATTTGCCTCACCTCCGCCTGTCAATTTTCCTCTTTTTGTAAAATAGTGTTGAGCTAGCTGGCTAAAATCTCCTTCCCCTTTCTCCCCCTCCGCACTCACACTTAAGGCACATTTTTAAAGCCCCATTCAGGACATAAAAGTCTTATCTATTCAGAGATCCTATAAAATAATTTAGGCCGAACCTATGAATATTCTTAGTCCTGTCAAACTAATGAAACCCTGAAGGAGAAAACACTACTCTTCTGTTTCTGTTTTTCTTCCCTGAAAGGAAGTGAGAGACAAAGGGCAAAAGGAGAGGTAGCAAAAAGTAAGTTGATTCAGTGAGGATGTGCTTTTATGTATTTTGATAAGGAAGATGTGGGAATCACTTCGCTTGACAGTTCACTTGCTACTCAGCAGAAATCAGAAACTGCTGGTCCTCCTCCATTGGTACGGCCCCGGTGACCTTGACAGAGATACGGAGTCCGGTTCTCTGCTTTCTGTAAATTCTTAGAGGACCGCCTTCCAGGGTTTACATAGGGGACAGAGAAAATCTGCCCACCTCTGCATCCAGTTGCTAAAAGGCAAGCCATGAAATGTATCATCATCATCAATGCAGTTTGAGCACTTACTGTGTGCAGAGCGCCGCCACACAGTGCTCTGCACAAAGTAAGCGCTCAATAAATACGATTGAATGAATGAACTAAGCCCACACTAAGGGCAAATCAGAGTTGGTAGGTGGACAGGTTCCCTGCCCACAGCCCTCTGGACTGTAAGCTGTGATATGTGCTCTTGGCGGGGAAGGGGAGAGCTGCCTGCCATTCTGCCTTTGTGATTGTGGTAGAAGCTGTGCACTGCCAGTGCATCTGCCCTTAGGGTCGAGGCAACAATACCACCTTAACTTTCCAACAAATGTTTGAGCCACAATCTCCTCACTGGCTCAAGTGACAACAAGGGACCCCGAGGAGAATGTTCTCACCCCCATCACTGGCCCTAGAGGTGGTGACTGTGCCCCGGGGAGAATATAATTCAATGAATGCATCGCTGAACCGATCACCTCTCCTTCCCTGGCACACGGACACCAACTGCCGTAACTCCATACTGCTGGGAACATCTGCCCCGGCTCGTTGTTCGCACCCTCTAAGTACCCTTAATGCGCCGCCCTTTGCATCTTGCAGCCACCGCTTTAGCTGTTTCCCATGGGAATTCATTCCTTGATACTTGAAGACAGATTCATAGTCCCCAAGTCCCCATATAAATCGACTTGCTGCCTCCTCACATCACAAATGTCAAAAAGAAGTATTGTCCTCTTTGAAAAATGTTCTCTGCTGGTTCTTATCAGGAACTGAAGGGTTGGTTGAGGTTCATTTGTGTTTTAAATCACTGAAGTGTTTCAAGTTGTTAACATTTACCCCACCAGTATGTGTCTTGATAAAGAGAACCTCTTTGCTAGGGGGGCTAATTCTTCATAACACTTTTTTGTTTCATTGGCACCTGAAGAAGTATTGAAAGACCTACTTAATAATAATAATTATGGTACTTGTTTAGCACCTACTGTGTGCCAAGCACTGTTCTAAGCACTGGGGTAGATAATAATAATAATGATGACATTTATTAAGCACTTACTATGTGCAATGCACTGTTCTAAGCGCTGGGGAGGTTACAAGGTTATCAGGTTGTCCCACGTTGGGCTCAGTCTTAATCCCCATTTTACAGATGAGGTAACTGAGGCCCAGAGACTTGCCCAAAGTCACACAGCTGACAAGTGGCTGAGCTGGGATTTGAACCCATGACCTCTGACTCCAAAGCCCGTGCTGTTTCCACTGAGCCACGCAGCTTCTCAAAATAATAATAATAATGACATTTATTAAGCACTTACTATGTGCAAAGCACTGTTCTAAGCACTGGGAAGGATGCAAGGTGATCAGGTTGCCCCACGGGGGGCTCACAGTTTTAAGGTACAAGTTAATCAGTCCGACACAGTCCCTGACCCACATGGGGCTCACAGTCTTAATTCCCATTTTACAGATGAGGAAACTAAGGCCTAGAGAATTGAAGTACTGGCCCAAGGGCATACAATGTACCTGTGGTGGAGCTGGGATTAGAACCCAGGTCCTTGGCCCATGTTCTATCCACTAAGCCACACTGCTTATATACCTAGTCGGGAAAAGTTCTTGATTTTTTTTTTAATTAGGGATGTTTGTTCGAGTTCATCAGGAATAATCACTAGGTATACGCTGGCATAATAAATAACCCTCTATTTGTAGATTCACGATGTCCTCTCTAATGATAATGTTAGTGAGACGATGGGGCTGCAGAAATTCCTGGACTCTAATGATACACTCTGATGCAGTCTGTTCTTGGCTGTAGGCATCTCCTAAAATAAAATAGTGCATGTGTATCTCGGGTCATATACCATCAAGATGTGATGAGTAACTGGTAGATGATACTGGTGATCGTCCAAGCAATGAATAAGTCAAGGACTAATTGGCAAGAGAAAATTCCGGTATGGTGGGTATGATGTCCCTTATGGAATTCAGGGTGATTTCTCTGACTTTCCTCTGCCCATACCTACATGGAAATTTGGGTAGGGACAGCCAGCTCTTTCTCTGTCTCTTTACTTCATCTATAATTTGTTGATTATCGATTCAGATTTTTGGTTGGTTATTTGGCAGTCGTGTTTGCTTGGAAAGAGAGTCCACTTTCTTCGGTGATTCCTGAGACCAGGAATAGACTGCCCCACCGCTCAGTAAGCAGGTGTCCAAGGGGATCTTACAGTTCTGCTTCCCCTGAGTCCAGCTGCGTGCTCTGCACACAGTGGGGGCTTAATGAGCACTGTTCTTGACTGACTTCTCTTTGGGCTCGTGGTGTACCCTCTGTGTTCAACAGGCAAGAAAGAGAATTATCTCTCTGGACAAACGTGCTTGGGAGGTGGATTTTACTCAACGGATACATTGTTGCTAAATGCGCATAAGAGTGGTTTTGAAGGAAAGCTGGCATTGCTCTAGTCTTATGCCTGGAGAGCGTGGGCACTTTTTTCTGTGATAGACTTCTATTCTTTTAATTTTATTTGTTACAGCATATCTTCCATAGAAGTTACCGGTTATCCACGAATTTTATTTGGATTTCTGTATGAGACAGTTATGATTATCCAATCAGTAACAACTGGTTACTTCTGTGAGCAAGATGTGACGTCCTTCTTAAATATAAACCTGGCAAATTGTACATAGCAGCCTAGGAGATGGTTGTCTGTGAAAAAACATTCAACCAAAATTGTCGTGCATCCTTTAAAATTAGACTGGGCTTGCTGGCCAGAGTATCCCTGGGTCTGTAATACAAGGTATATGTGTTCTTCCTGCTTCACCTCAATGGGGATTTTTCAAAAATCATCTGGACGGGCAGTTTGCTTTCAGACAGGTTTATTTTTTTCCAACTTTTCAACCACAAATTAGCCCATTTCCTCGTTTGTCTCTTCCAGAGACCTGAAATTTACCATCCCTGTTGGAAAGTGTTAGTCTTGCGACAAGCCATAGGACAAATGCATTAGTGCAACCAGTCACTATCTTTTTTTCAAGCCCCTATTGGGTACGAAAATGTCGTAGAAACATAAAAACATTAAGAAATGCTACTAGCGGGTTAGACCACATTTCCATCCAGCGCGACATTCTGTGCCTGGGAGTGTTGGATGCTTTGGAAAAATAATGTTTGCCCTCTCTGACATCCCAAAATTTTCCCTCTATATCCCTAATGTTCCCCCTATTATGGACTTCTAATTCAGGAATTTATCTAATTCCCTCTTGAACCCGGTGATATGTCTGGCCTGTACCATTTCCTGATGTAATGAATCCCATATGTTTACCATACTCTGTGTGAAGAAGTGTTTCTACAAGCCTACGCCTTTTTAGGCAGGCCAGATTTGGAGCTAGTAAAATGTTAGATGTTTTTTAAAGGAGTTCCCAGGAGTGACAGTCTAATTCTTGGTGGAAAATCGGGGTCTGTATTAGAAAGACGTTGCAGAGATTGACATTGAAAATGCTGTAATTCTAATCCATCCTCAAGCTGTTCATTAGTAGTAGTGTATTGAGGGCCTACTGTGAACAGAATAGTCTGCTACTTGCTAGGGAGAGATTACAACACTGGTCAAAGATGCACTCACTGCTGTCAAGGAGATTGCAATCTAAAATGTGGGAGTTGAGCAGATTCTTGCTTAGAAATTTATCCAAATGCAGTTTGTTTTTTGGGTGGTGGTTTGGTTTTTTAACCACTATCGGCAGCACTAACCCAGGACCGGTCAATCATGAAACCTGGAATAAAAGAATGGACTTGACCCCAGTTGACCAATAACTTTCATGAGCAGAGAAATAATTGCCCAGGCCTTAATAATTCTCCTGGGAAGCATTATCTATTATAAATGCATAAGAATTAAAGTTCAGCCTGTAATTTCCTCTTACAAAGCCAGAAGTCGTACAGATTCTCTTAGAAAAGGAAAGCTCAGGGGAAACATCTATTTGCCAAAACAATTCCATTAAAAACTAAAATGGAACAATTATCCTAGAAATATTGGTCATCTTCCCAAAGAAAAATGAATACTTTCCATGCCTTGTAAATTCAACAGCGTTAATTTAACTCTTTTGAGGCTAAGATGCCTTCCCTTCTCAAAAGTTTTTCAGATAGTTTGCTCTGCGTTTCTGAGGTGATAACTTCTGACATTCTTCAGTGTCATTTTTAGTGGCAGGTATTTTTGTTTTAGAATTATATAAATATATCATGTGTCTATAAACGTACCTATGCATTTGTGTGCCAAATAGATTTCATCTCGACTCATTCCTTTAAAATCCTTTTTGTGTGTCACATTTACCAGTAACCTACAAATGAAGATTTATAAGTAGGTTAGAGGCCACTCAAATAAATGGTGTAGATGGGAGGAAGAGGAGACATGGGAAGGCCAGCCAGGGAGAGGAAGCAGCCTGAAAGCCGGCCTTGGGAAAGATGGGGAAAGAGAGGTGGGAGTGAGACTAAGCCTCCAGCTGGCTTCTCCTCAATCCTCTGCTACTCCAGTGCTCCCCATACAAGCAGGTCTATCAGTAGTGTTTTTTGAACACCCAGTGGGAGCAGAATGCCATATTAAAAGCGCTTGGGAAAGTACAAAATCATTAGTAGTCAGGATCCCTTCCCTCCAGGAGCGTACAATCTAGTAGATAGCATGTGGCTGTGGTTTGTAGTATCTAATATGCTTACATATTATATACTATATGCATATATGTGGTAAGGTAGTAGATGACGAGTTACGTGTTTTTTAGGTTGAGCTGCCACCACCTGATCTTGGACCAAGCACTGCACTAAATCAGACGCTCATGTTGTTGCGTGAAATTTTGGTGTCTCATGACTCTTCCGTTGTTCCATTAGATGCTCGTCAAGCTGATTTTGTGCAGGTAAGTCAACAGTCCGTGGTACGATCACCAGAGATGCTGTTTCTGTTCCCCTCATATCCAAGACCTTCTATATTTTCAGTTTTTTTCCTCTGGGTGTACTCTTTTCCTCGTTAAAGGCTTCTCTCTCCAATAGCTAAGCTCATTCCTCTTCAAAGAACCTACAGCTTTAAAGGATTAATTTGTTTCCAGTCCTACCAATTTTATTTTTTTATTTTTAAAAAATTTTTTTTAAAGATATTTAAAGATTTTTTTTTTAAGACAGCCTAAGGTTTATATGATCCAAGCTAAAGGCTTGGATCACCTTGTCCCCATTCATCCCTGAAACTCTGTTGTGCCTTTGACTTAGAGCATTCCAGACACAAGCATCAGGGACGATGTCCTGAGAAGTGAGGTCGGCCCACGTTTTGATCTTATCTCCTTTTTCCTTTTTTAGGTTTTATCCTGCATCTTGGATCCCTTACTACAGATGTGCACTGTAGGCGCCAGTAATTTGGGCACAGCCGACATGGCCACTTTCATGGTCAACTCGCTGTATATGATGAAGACAACTTTAGCTCTCTTTGAATTCACTGACAAACGGCTTGAAATGCTGCAGTTTCAGGTAAGCGCCACTTATCACATGCAGGCAATGGGAACACACGTTAGCATTTATAAACTTATTTATATCCATCCTCGGCAGCTTTGTATATGTTTAATTTTACATTCAACTGTTAATCGTGGCCACGGAATTTGTAGACATTATTTGATGTCTCTGTCCCCCAGTGGAGTGTAATAATAATAATAATTATGGTATTTGTTAAGTGCTTTACTATGTGCCAAGCACTATTCTAAGCACTAGGGTAGATACAAGGTAATCCGGTTCTCCCACGTGGGGTTTACAGTCTTAATCCCCATTTTGCAGATGAAGCACAGAGAAGTTAAGTGGCTTGCCCAAGGTCACACAGCAGACTAGTGGTGGACCTGGGATTAGAACCCACGTCCTCTGACTCCCAAGCCCGTGCTCTTTGTGGAAAGAGGACAGTATGGGAAATCAGGAGATTTGGGCTCCAATTCCAGCACTGCCTCTTGCCTCCTGTTTGATCTTGGGCAAGTCATTTAACTCCTATGCCTCAGTTTTCTCATATGTAAAATGGGGACAAAACCGTGAACCCCATGTGAAAACGGAACTCTGATCTGAGCTTCTTGTACCTCTGCCAAGGATTTAGTACAGAGCACTGAATCCAGCGGGCCCTCAATAAATACCACTACCTCTATTACTTTAATTTACATAATGCCAACCAGAGCACTCTCATTCATATTTAGTACAGTGCTCTGCACCCAGTAAGCGCTCAATAAATACGATTGATGATATTCAGTCCCATTTATCTTCCAAATTCCCCTGGACCAGGCAGAGAGAGGGGGAATCACAGATAATGGAACTGTACTCCAGACAGGAAAACAAGTTACCAGAGGGTGTGACTTGACCAAGAGCTCACAATGAAATGGTGAAATTCTGGCTTCCTTCATGTTAGACAAAGTTTGTCAGAATGTGGATTTCAAGTTCTGAGCTATAAATACTGCGATCTCTTTCCAAGGGTGTAGGTACTGCAGGAGGTGTTAGGGAATGGAGATATTTTTAATCTATGCGCAAACCAGTGTGAGGCAAAACATAATTGTTATGCCAAGCTTTCTAGTCCCATAAACCAAATGAAAACACCAGCTTCTGAGATGGCTGAGGCAATGAGAATTATTCAAATTCAAAGTCATGCTGCATTTGTAATTTCTGATGACAGGTTGCAAGTTTGAGTTGACAGCATGCTAAACTATTGTATACCTACAAAATAGCTGGCTTTGCAAACTGAACTTTTTTATGCACAAGGGAGTTTTATTCCATCGTTTTTGTCTTTTTTTCCCCAAGGGGCGAATTTTGAATGTAACCCAAGTTTCACAAGAATTTCACAAGAATGAGAGACCTGGGAATTCTGAAACCTCTTTAAACCTGGGCCATTCCCTGAGTTCTGGGTAATAAGAATAATAATGAATTAGCTAGTTTATAATTTTACAAAGAATGTGCAACATTTTCAACGATCAACCCGCAAGTGAACGTATAGCAACACAAGCAGCCAATCCACAGGAATGAGTTTGACATGCTGCCCTAAAATATGTTGTTTGCTTTTTGGATTTCTGTTCTAGATTGAAGCACATTTGGATACGCTTATAAATGAACAAGCCTCTTATATATTAACGAGAGCGGGCCTGAGTTATATCTACAATACTGTACAGCAGCACAAACCGGAGCAGGTAAACGCAAGGATTCCCATATAAATACTGTCATTTGTAACTTCTCTAAGCATCTGTATAGCCCTCCTGAGCCTTGTTTATTGTATGTGCTCAGGGAATCAGGGAAGAATTGAAAGGCAGGGTCCCTGACTCCCTGAATTCACCTTCTGAAGAGGTGGAAGAACCCCTAAGGTGACAACAAACCATAGGTTATCAATACCAAACATAGACAGAACTAACAAGATATAACAGTAATAATATTTGTTCCTTACGGAATTGTTCTGGTTGTAAGGAATGCACTTTTTTGAATGATTTAAATTAGCTTAAGCAGTCAGCCTTTATTGATGGCACATCTTCAAGAGGCCTTCCCTCACTAGTCTTTTTCTCTTCTCCCACTCCCTTCTGTGTCACCCCATACTTAGATTTGCGCCCTTTGTTCACCCCTCCCTCAGCCCCACAGCACTTGTAGGTACATATCCGTCATTTATTTACTTTACCATCTGTCTCCCCCTCTAGACTGTAAGCTTGTTGTGGACAGGGAATATTGCCCTCCCCCAAGTACTCAGTACAGTGCTCTACACACAGTAAGCTCTCAAATACCATTTATTGATTGGCAAAATTTACATTCTATAAGTAAGAACAAATCATAGGATTTAGGTTTTACTTACCTGTTCTTAAGAGTTGGCCAATAAAATGTAGCCAAACGTAAGTTACTTAAAGAAGTAATTTTTGCTATATCTTGTGTTCATTATAAGTTCAAAGAGAATATAATGAACCTGCAAAAACTGAAAATCATTTTATGCATTAGGAATCAACAGGGATGCAATTAAGTTTTTTCGTGTTCTTCCCATTCTTCATTTTCACCCTGAGTCCTAGCCAGCAGCTCCTAGTTTATGGTGCCCTCTCCGTTATGCAGTATTTTCATTTTGCCCCTTGCAAACATGATGAAGGGGTTTCATGGTGCGAGAGATGGAAGCAACAGCAGCTCTGGGCTTTTGGTGTCAGGGCCTTCAAAGCCGTACTGAAGGCACGCCTCCTCCAAGAGGCCTTCCCAGACTAAGCCCCCTTTTGCTCAGCTCCCCCTTTCTTCCGCATCACCTTGACTCGTTCCCTTTGCTCGTCCCCCCACTCCCCCACCGCACTTCCGTGTATATGTGTATATCCATAGTTCTACTTATTTATATTGATGCTTGTTTACTTGTTTTGATGTCTGCCTCCCCACCTCTGGACTGTAAACCCATTGTGGGCAGGGACTGTCTCACTATTGCTGTATTGTACTTTCCAAGTGCTTAGTACAGTGCTCTGCACACAGTAAGCGCCCAATAAATATGATTGAATGAATGAATGAGTGAAGGGCTAGGTGGCCTGGGCCAGTGGGAGATGGCCCTGTCTCAGTTCCCCTCATGAGGATAATAATAGTAATAATCATTATGGTTAAGTGTTTACTATGTGCGAAGCACTGTATTAAGCCCTGGAGTAGATATAACCTAATCAGGTTGGACACAATCCCTGCTCCACATAGGGCAGTCACTCTCCCGGAGAGGATGTACAGCTATTTAATCCTGTACATTTACATTTTGGAATCTGAGGGTCAGAAAATTAAGGGACTTGCTCAGAGTCCCACAACAGGCAAGTGACAGAGTCAGGATTAGAACCCGGGTCCTCTGACTCTCAGACCCGTGGTCTTTCCCCCGGGCCCTTCTGTTCAATATCCCAAAGGGCCCTGCCTCAAAAAATCTGGCTCACTGTTAATCGGCTTCCTACTATGCAGGAATGAATGCAAGTGAGCGGCCAAAGTGGTCAGTTCTGAGTCAGGTGGTTTACCATACAGCCTAAAGTTCACCCATTCAGGCCCTCACCAAGCCAGTGGTTCCCAAGAGTTGCAGAGTGTTTAGTGTTGGATACATGACATCTATAGCTTTGAAGTTAATGTAGTGATCTGACTGACAAAAAGTTCAAATTTGTAATGCCTAATCCCATCCCCTTTCCTGATAAAAATAAATCTTTGATACGTCCTATTTTGATACCCTGCAAATCTGAAAACTGACCAAAAATAAATTTCCAAGGACCTGCAAAGTGTTGTGTTAGTTTTGTCTGCGATTTATTGATTGAAAGTAGTTCTATTATCTCCATTTTGCAGATGAGGAAATTGTGGCACAGAATGGCTTAGTGATTCACCCAAGGCCCCACAGGAGGCCAGTGCTAGTGCTGGGATTAGAACCCAAGTCTCCTAATTCCTAGTCCCAGGTCCTACCAGGCCATCCTGCTTCATGGCCTAAGGGTTTATACATTCCCATGGTTTTGTCTGGGTTTATTTTTTTTTGGGTGGTGAGGTGGGGGGTCTCTAATCTTGCATCACATCCCACTTTTTAAGGCCCTCGTTCCATTCTATATTGGCAGCTAGTACATGCCCCAAATAAATCGCTGTTTAAAGGATGGCCGAGGCTTAGATCTGCAGCAGGTGCTTGCTTGCTTTCTGGGTAATTTGATTTTCTTTGATCTCAAGCACTGCCCAGTATCCTCTACCCCAACTGTCACCAATCTTCACTGATAGGCTTTTTTTCACAATTGTGGTTTGCATAAAATTTGCTCTTGTCTTTGTGAGGAGGGAGGTAATGGTGATGGCAGAAGCAAAAGAAAAATCCGAAAACCACATTAAGCATCCTGTTTCATTTTTAAGAAGCCATTTTTGAATGACAGCTCAGTCCTAAAGGGCACAAGACTACTTTTAATTATAT
Source organism: Tachyglossus aculeatus (assembly GCF_015852505.1). Taxonomy (NCBI): domain Eukaryota; kingdom Metazoa; phylum Chordata; class Mammalia; order Monotremata; family Tachyglossidae; genus Tachyglossus; species Tachyglossus aculeatus. Next base: position 7,632,377 of record NC_052085.1, read on the forward strand.
GTTGCCTTTGGTTTGTCTTTCTTTAGGGTTCCTTAGCAAATTTACCCAACTTGGATTCAGTCTCACTGAAAGCTGCAATGGTAGGTGTTTGCACCGAAATATATATCATGTAGTGTCTATTCAGTCCTTGATTTATTTTCCAACGGGCATTAAATTGAAGAGATTCTAAGTATTATTCTCCAAACATTCCAACAAGCCATCCGAACTAGCTAATAAAAGCTGAAAATGAACACCGTGCTCTACTAAACAAGCTGGTGCAGGGCAGTGAGAAAGGTACGATTATATTAAAACAAAATCAGTTGATTTCCCTGCCCATTAGCTAGTTTCCCTACTGGTTATAGCTGTTAAACAGTAGCTCTCCAAGACATAAATATGAGACTCAGGTTGCTGTGATACAGTACTTTTTCTAGGGCCAAAATGCTCCCCCCTCATTATCTTTGCAATTTTATTGAACCTTTGTATTATGGCACTCTTTTTGGCACGTGAAATTTTGACTTATACACCATGAATAATGGGTCCTTGTACATTGTAAGAGAATCACCGCATCACATTCATGTAAGGTTACGAGTAAGATAGGAATACAACTCATATCCTGGAACCTTACCATTGCTTTTATAGTCTCTAACCTGTTCTTTTGCACAACAAAATTAACTTGGATAGTAAAGCTAATTGTAAACTTGGTAGAGAGAGTAGAGGCTGGCTCTTTTAATAGGAATTTAAAGGCTACCTCTTAACTCTAATCATGGAACTGGTTCTGCCTCACCTGTCATTAGGAGACTGGCCTAATGACAGGTTTCAGGAAAATGCCTTTCAAAGAGGCTCAGATGAGTCTCCTTAATTTATTTCCCAAATCACTTTTTAAAAACAAAATGATCCAAAAGACGAGTTCACTTTTTCAGACGGCATCCAGATTGATGCTCACTGCCTGCTACCTCAATTACCAGATACTCATCCTAATAATTTTTTTTTTTGTCCTCAGAAAGCCTTTAGAACAAATTATCTAAGGGCTCTTAATGGTCTTTGGTCCCTTAGTAGCTTTCCTTTCTGCTTACACCTTCAGCAGTTCACCACCTGTGAACCCTGTCCTCCAAGTCACAGGCTGATGGTGCTGAACTCAAATCAGTCATTTTGCTTCTTGTTCGCTTCTAACGAGAAGTTGCGGGGGAAATGGAAGCTGGGGACCATTAGGGTTTTGCGTTAACTGGATTTCAGTGAGCTATGCTATAGCCCTATTGTCTACATCCATGGGTTACTCAGAGTTGGCAATTTTGAAAGAAGGAATCTGCAGTTTCTGACAAATGGAGTTAAAATGGCCTAGAACTGCCAGTTATGGAGCCCTTATAGGAGGATGGCCAGGTTTTTATTCATTCAATCGTATTTATTGAGTGTTTACTGTGTGCAGAGCACTGTACTAAGTGCACTAAGTGTTTTTAGCACTCGATGGTGGATACGTTACATTTCAAGTTTTCTTTTCTTCTTTTAGGCTCAGTTTGATCGTTATCTAGCTGCCCCAGATAACCTGCTCATGCCACAGCTGAATTTCCTTCTGAGTGCCACAGTAAAGTAAGTAGCTTAACCCTGCCAGACATTCTAATGACCCTCTGATGGTTTAACAAACAGACTTTCTGTCGGAGACTGCAGAGCTTTGATGGGAAGAAAGTTCTAGAATCATATTTGGATCAAGGAAGGAGGGGGAAGGAAAAGGGGAATCAAGGGATACTCTGAGGATAGGTGGTTACTAAAAGTTGTGGAAATGTTTTAGTATTCAATGTTAAATATGTTTTTGTTTCTCTGTTTGCCTTCCTCTCTCCCCACCTCCCCCCAGTAGTTTGTAAGTTCCTTGTGGACTTGAAATAGCTTTAAATCATTTTGGGGGGTTTTGCATCTATCCAAGCACTTAGTACATCTTTACACACATTGTAGACACTCAGTTAATACTTTTGTTGACAACGCTGATGAGATCTGATCCCAGATCCTTACTTAGCCTTTTACCATGCAGAGTTCCAAGTGCTGTATTTCACTCGAGTTTGTGGGGAAAATAACGCCTCATTTCTTAACTTCCTAACCAAAATGTTATTGAAAAGCTGCAGAGGACCGATATACCCACCACTTGTTTATAATTGAGCCGCAGTGTGACCAGCCAAGGCTTGGGTTAAAGCTCAGGGTTCAAAAAGCCGCCCTCGTTAGATGTGCGTATGAAGCGGAAAACGTAACTGAGTATCTTATTCCCGGAAGAGCTATTTCCGGTATCATCATCAATCGTATTTATTGAGCGCTTACTGTGTGCAGAGCGCTGTACTAAGCGCTTGGGAAGTACAAATTGGCAACATATAGAGACAGTCCCTACCCAACAGTGGGCTCACAGTCTAAAAGGGGGAGACAAAACCAAACATACTAACAAAATAAAATAAATAGGTAGATAGGCATTTAGACAGTGTGGACATTGCCGCTCTTCTCGATAGGATCTGTGCACTGAGTAAACCATTTCAAGACCCAGACATTTCCAGTGACAATCTATCCTACAAATGGTGGGCCTGCCAATGCAGTGAAAGCCAAAAAAAAGGAGTGGGATTGAAGCACTTCTTAAATATGAGTGGTGTGAGATAAAAGCATTGCAAAGTGAGCAGTCACAAGCGTCGTTCGGGAAATCGGACTCTAAGGGGTATGCAGGGGGGGATCATAAGAACTTGGATGGGTGTTCTCAGTTTCTCACCCCGGCCAGGGCCCCTGCTGCTATGCCACAAAGGAGAAGTTTCTGTCTAGGCAGCGGTCAAGTCATCAGGAAGGGCAACGAGGGCCAGCGTGGAGGAACAAAGAAAGGAAAAAATGAGTAGAGTAAACGGAGAGAGGAAGGGACAGCCAAGATAGACTGACAGAAGAGTTGAGTTACACAGGGAAGAGACGGTGAGAGATAAGGAGATAATGACAGGAAGAGAGGAAAGGGAAAAAGGGCAGGGAAAAGAGGAGGAGGAAAAGTACAGTGTCTATCTGAGCCAGCCCAGATATTTCCGCTACTCCATAAAAAAAAAAAAAATTAGTGCTGACAGTGGAGTGTGAACACCACTGTGGTCTCAACCAGCTTTAAATCCAGACTCCACTGCGAGTCCGGAAATGTCAAGGGACCCGAGAGTAAAGGAGCCATAAATATGATAGTTTGAAATTATGTTCCTTCCTCTTCAACACTGCAGTCTTTGAATTTGGTATGGTTGGAGTTGTTAGTTCTTACCTGTGCACAGACCAGGGTACTTAAGTGAATGCCAGAAAACTTAGAATCTAAATCATTTTAGGAGGAAGATATTTAGTGGGGTGGAATTTTTTTGCCATATAATTATTTATAATTCAAGATATCACAAGAGAGTAATAATCATTAATAAGTAAATAATTATTGGTTTTGAGCAGTACAAATCATAAGATTTCATGTTTTCTCATTTAGAAATATTAATATCAATTATAAATTCACTGATGAGTAATAATGCAGAGCATTTTAGAGAGATATATGCCTTTTCTTAACCTCGGGTTTCCTTAAGGTTGCCATAATACCTGAAAAACATTTGTGCTGGCAGGCTTTCAACAGTTGGAAGTGTGATATTTTTGTCCAAATCTTGCCAGTACCATTGATTACCTAGAGGGATATATTAGCTAACCTTCCAGCTCTTTTTGTTTTCTGTGTGTGTTTCTCTGAATATATTATGGAAGAATTGACCTTTACCTGAACACTACATTAGTAGAATGTGCACTGTGTCCAAAAATTCCATTTCCAGTAAACCTAAAAATTGTTATTTTCTGTGTTGGATTTGTGAGTTGAGTTCTTTGGTCTTGGGCTGGGTGCTTAGCATTCCATAATGAACAAATCATTCTTGCTAACAGAGAGAGTGCCCTTAAAAAGGGGAGATCCGCAAATGGAGGCATATATAAATAAAATATACAACAACGATAAAAGTAGTTTCTTTGAAGGGTATCCTTCCTCCCTCATTGTTACTAGGTTAGCAGAGAAGCAATGTGGCCTAGCGGAAAGATCCCGGGCCTAGGAATTGGAGGAACTGAGTTCTAATTCCAACTCTGCTGTATGACCTTGGACAAGTCACTTCACTTCTCTGTGTCTCAGTTACCTCATCTGTAAAATGGGGATTAAGTCCTCCTCCCCCTCAGACTGAGAATCCCACATGGGACAGGGACTGTGCCCAACCTGATTAACTTTTATGTAGCCCAGTGCTTGGGAATGATGTTTGACACATAGTAAGTGCCTTACAAATGCAATAATGATAATAAGTCAGTTTCCTGTAGTGAAGAAATACTATACAATATCAATCAAGTGGGCTGTGTTAGCCATTATAGTCAGTAAGAGTAGGATTAAGTCATTTAAGAGTGTTCTGAACCGTAATTGTGGATTACATTTATGGCCTCAAGTTATTTTCCAGTTTCTAAACAGATGTGGCAAACATTATTTTCCTACCTTTTGAGATCTGATATTTAAGTAGGTGCTTTCTTCATATTCACTGTTGTCCGGTGACACTTTTTTGTGACCACCTGTGGTCACAGTAAGAATGAAAACTAAAAATGAAAATTCTGGCTTGAGACCACCTGTGGTCATTCTCCATCTCAAGCCAGAATTTTCATTTTTATTTTCTTGGATTTGTGTGGATACTGCTTGTATTTGAGTTCACATCATATCAGAAACCAAAAAATATGAATCACCCACCAATTCTCCTAAACAAAATATAAGGCATTTTAATATGTAATATTTTTAAAAGTGCAGAATTTAGTGAAACCACGTCAGTTAACACACCCTGTATCTTGTTTCCTGCCTGCCAGTGTCTTTTGACTTACTGGAGTAAGCTTGGACTCTATCCCGCTGTCACTGGGGCTCATATCCCTCTTCTCTCCCAATTCCAGATCTGTAATTTATTTTAATATCTGTCTCCCCCTCTAATCCCTAAGCTTCTTGTGGGCAGGGATCCTAACAGCTCTACTGCATGGCACTCCCCTGAAGTGCTAAGTATCCTGCTCTCTACACAGCATTGCTTGATCGCCTGATTAAAAGGAGCTGCTTCATCTTCTTAAACTGAACTACAATGCATCCTTAAAGTGCTTTCACACCCCATGCCCACCACCCTCCACCCCCAATTTTAAGACACAGGACAGTGACTGGTTGGGTAGCTTGTCACCCACTCTCCTCTCCTCATATCCCCCAGCGACTAAAGCTGAGGTAAGGAGAGAATGGCTTCAATACCAGTAGCCTAACTTCACTGTAGCATCTCAGCATCCATAGGACCAAGTATGGTCAAGAGAATGTTGTCTGCTGTGTGACCTTGGGCAAGTCACTTCATTTCTATGTGCCTCAGTTTTGTCATCTGTAAAATGGGGATTAAATCATCCTCCCTCCTACCTAATCAATCAATCAATCGTATTTATTGAGCGCTTACTGTGTGCAGAGCACTGTACTAAGCGCTTGGGAAGTACAAATTGGCAACATATAGAGACAGTCCCTACCCAACAGTGGGCTCACAGTCTAAAAGGGGGAGACAGAGAACAAAACCAAACATACTAACAAAATAAAATAAATAGAATAGATATGTACAAGTAAAATAGAGTAATGAATATGTACAAACATATATACATATATACAGGTATATATATATATATCATCATCATCAATCATATTTATTGAGCGCTTACTGTGTGCAGAGCACTGTACTAAGCACTTGGGAAGTACAAGTTGGCAACATATAGAGACAGTCCCTACCCAGCAGTGGGCTCACAGTCTAAAAGGGGGAGACAGAGAACAAAACCAAACATACTAACAAAATAAAATAAATAGAATAGGTATGTACAAGTAAAATAGAGTAATGAATATGTACAAACATATATACATATATACAGGTATATATATGTGTATATATATATATATACATATATACTTAGCGAGCCCCTTATAGAACAGGGACTGTGTCCAACTTGATTATCTTGGCTCTGCCTCAGTGCTTAATACATTGCTTGGCACAAGGTAAGCTTTTAACAAGTACCGTAAATAAAAAAAGTGTTATTGAATTACCACCTTCTCAGTGGGATTCCTACCTTTCATCATCACTCGTCAATGCTGTGGTGATTGGAATGAAGCCACCCACATGACTTCTTGTGAGCTCCATCACTAGTCAAGGTGGCAGTAAGCACTGTTCTTTCTGGGTGATGCCTGTTTTTGTTCTTATTGTTTTGTGATGTGATGGTTGTTGTCTTAGTATTGCCATCTCTTCGCTAAGTATTTGCACGGCAACAGTAAAGTTCATCATTTGTGGTCTCCTGGCTAAAACAACAAAAGTGTAAACCTGGCATTCTAATACCCAGAAGTGTATATTGTCTTTTCTTCCCAACTTGCAAATCTTTATCCGTTAAGACACTTTTTATTTCTGCGTAGAAATACCTTATCCTCTTAACTAGGGTGCTGTTAAAAGGCCACCTTTTCTCATCACGGAAACTGAATGTTGAGACAAACTATTTTTAGAAATGCTGGGTTTATGATAATGATAAAAGTTGTATCGTGTTGTCATGGCAACTGGAATCCTACCGCACTGATTAATGACAAGAACACTGATTCTAGTAGTGAGAGGACTCATTTCTTACCACAGTTCATTGCTTTAAAATATTAATTTAGAATAAAAGGTTTTCTGTGAATATATTTTAAAATGTGAATAATATTATCCTCATTCAGTTCACATGAACAGATTCCTACTAATCACTGCATAAAATATTTAATAGTTCTCAACATCCTGGAGCTTGATATTTTCAATTAGTGCTAGTTAAATCTTTTTTTTTTCCTGTAACCTGGAAGAATGTATGAATTTCTCTACTTCTCGAAATCTTGAATTAAAGAGCCTGAATCTTATTTCTAGGCTGTTCTGTCATGAAAACGTGCTTTATTGTCAACAGCCGGAATTTCTTTTGATTAAAAAAAATATATTTAATAAAGGTAGGGCCTTTTTCCACCAGAAAAATAAGCTCTTGCCTAGGTGGAACTTCATTCGGTAATATTTATCGAGCGATTACTGTGTGCAAAGCACTGTATGAAGCGCTTGGGAGAGTACAGTATAACATAAGGCAGACACATTCCTGCCCACAACGAGCTCACACCCATTCTAGACTGTGAGCCCGCTGTTGGGTAGGGACTTTCTCTGTATGTTGCCAACTTGTACTTCCCAAGCGCTTAGTACAGTGCTCTGCACACAGTAAGCGGTCAATAAATACGATTGATTGAATGAATGAATGAATTCAGGGTTCACAAAGAGCTGGAAAAAGTGTCCCAGATTCCGGCCACGGGGTGTCATGTGGTAAATCTCCGAGAAGTTATCCCACTTCCAGACGAGCTGAACTTGGCTTCGGGGACAAGCTTTCAGACCTGGCATGGTTGTCCCCATCTGGGCTTATTTTTCTGGTGGAAGCAAATCTCTAGAATTTGGTTTAATAAAGTGGATAGTGCTGGGAGATGATTGAATCCAGTTTAAACCATCTTTAACAGTACAAATTGAAAATGGGAGTCAGGAGTCCTGGGCTCTAATTCCAGCTCTTTCACATTCCTCTTGGGCAAGTCATGTAACTTCTCGGGGTCTCAACTTCCTCATTTGGAAAATGGGGATTAAATACTGGTCCTCCCTGCCCCTTAACACTGTGAGTCCCATGAGAGACAGGGACTGTACCCAGGCCGATCGATCGCATAGTACCTATAAGTGCTTAACAAATTCTGCTAATCAATCAGTAGTACTTGTTGAGCACCTTCTGTGTGTAGAGCACCAAACTAAGTGCTTGGGAGAGTGCAGTAGAATTAGCAGACATTATCGGTGCCCTCAAGGAGCTTGCAATATTGCCAGGAAGACAGACACTGAATTAATTAGGATAATTAGGACACTGAATTAGGTAGGAGAAAGAAAACATCACCCGTTTTGGGAGGGCAGGGACCTTTTTTTTTTGCCTCCTTATCTGGTTAGTACAAAAATGTGTATCCAACATATCTAAGGTATGACAGTAATGTATTCATCATTCTGAAAAATGTGGAGTTCGGGGTCATGAATCAAATGGATGAGGCTTCTTCATAACTTAATTTTGCCCCAAGCCTAAAATAAATCAGAGCTGGCATACTGAGACTTAGTTAATGGGCCTAATGAGGAATGTAATATTCTCTTCCTTTCTTTCTGTGCCTTTTTGTTGGCTTTCATGGAAATCTGTGTCTGGGGGGAAACACAGGGTGGATGAGCTCCAGGCAATGATTGTGTTCTTATCAGATGAGAACAGCAAGATAAGGCCAAGGAGAACGCTCTTGGACTGACTGCATTTTTGAAAAGGATACACAAGGCTAGGGTAGTCTAAAATAGTAGTCTAAAATAAGCTGTGTTTGCTCTGCCTGTTATCTGTTATTGTTTCATTAAATTCCTTCACAAACTCAGATTTCTTTGAAATCTGAGTATTCATAGAAATCTATTTAAGGGGGAATGGAATACAATAACAGATACAAAAGGGTTTCATTTTTCTTAGGAAAGCAGTAGTGGTGACTGGTAGAGTTGTGGCTGGGGAAGAGACCATGAATAGTCCAGGGTTTATGCTTCTTTTTAGGGACAGGATTCAAGATTTTTGGCTCTTCCTTGCTAGGGTGAGCTGGTAGGAATCTGGGCAGTAAGGTCATTTTGATGCCATTCAGACTCCACTCTTGCTTGCTGCTCTTCTAAAGGAGGAACGGATTGGGAACAGGTCTTGTCAATTGGACATTGGCAAATATATTACCTTAATATATTAGTTCTTCTATAACAATGGGGTGGTGTACTTTCCCAGCTGCTCAACATAGTATTCTCCACACACTTAAGTGCTCAGTAAATACCACTGACATTGATTGTGCTCTTGAAGAGCTTTGCGTTCTGCTGCTTGTGCCCTGTCCAACGCCATAATCATGTGTAAAGCACTGCAACACCCTTTTCATTAGAGTGGAAGATCCTTGTGCGGTAGGAATGTGTGATTTGCTTGATTTTGTCTTTTCCGGGCATTTGGTACAATGCAGTGCACACTGCAGGTGTTCAGTTGGTGCTGGTGTGCTCCTAAACTGTACAGTATCCAGACATATGTGTGTGTGAAGAACATAATTATAACAATTGTTAGAAAAAAACTATGTTAAAAAAAAAACATTGTGTGTGTGTTTGGTGGGGGCGTTGCTACAGTTAAAATATCCATATGGTTAAAGGTACATTTCTGACAATTTAAAGAAGTTCGTATGTCTATCTCTGGTTATCGCTGAGTGATGTACTTAAAACTCTCTGTCCATGTTTTGATCTTCCATTTCTGGGAGATTCAGCTGTAGTGTATACTCAAACGTTGTTTGTGTGTTTGTCATTAGAGAGCAGATCATAAAACAGTCGACGGAACTGGTCTGCAGAGCCTACAGCCAACTGTACGCCGCTGTGACGAACCCAGCCAGTGGCTACAAAGACCCTGACACTCTTGTCCACAGATCTCCACAGCAAGTGCAGACCCTGCTCTCTTGACTGTGGTTTCGGGAAGACGCGGCAGAGCATCTGTAAAACCATCCGGCCTCAGGATATTAAACACTTCCCTCTTTTCAAGCTAGTGGCGTTTCACATTTTAATGCCTCAAAATGGGGTTTTTTTTTTGCTGTTTTCAAGGCATCTGCAGGCACTTTGGCAGACGTTGTTCATTCATTCATTCAGCCCTTTATTGAGCACTTACTGTGTGCAGAGTACTGTACTAAGCGCTGGGCAAGCGCTTGCCCAACTTGCCCAAGCGGTTAGTACAGTACAACAATAAACAGACACATTCCCTGCCCACACGAGCTTGTTAAACTGATTCCCCTTGGTTTGGGGGTGTCTCCCCAGCCCTGGGGGTCTGCAGGCAATGCCTCCGTCTCTCTTTGCCATTGCCAAGGTGAAACCCCCCCGACAACTGGAGCTGGGCAGGCAGAAGCTGAGGCCACAGTCCAGAGGTTCCCGTCATAGAGAAGCAGCGTGGCTCAGTAGAAAGAGCCTGGGCTTGGGAGTCAGAGGTCATGGGTTCTAATCCTGACTCCGCCACGTCTGCTGTGTGACCTTGGGCTAGTCACTTAACTTCTCTGAGCCTCAGTTACCTCATCTGTAAAATGGGGATTAAGACTGTGAGCCCCACGTGGGACGACCTGATGACCTTGTATCCCCCAGCGCTTAGAACAGTGCTTTGCACGTAGGAAGCGCTTTACAAATACCATTATTATTATTATTCACTGAAGGCCCTGTGATCCTGAGGGTGGAGGAGAGGAAGTGCCTGACAATTCAGGAGTGGGGAACCTCTCTTCCCACTTGGGAGCCGCGTGAGAAGACCCTCCCACCGGAACGGGGCAGCCAGAACCTGGAATTGTCACCACGCAACGTGAGTTTATACAGAGTAAGCCCTTAGCAAATGTCATAGGGGACGATCGAAAGAAGAGTAACAAACCGAAACTAAAGAATGTTCATAATTACTAATTAGCATTTAAATAATCTGTAAAAGAAAAAGTGAATCTAATCACTTGTAGAACCATCTAACCCATTGTAAGGAGCGGAGTGAACAGCTTGAACTCTGGCTAACTTGGGGATCATTTAGTTCTTAGTTTTGTCCAGCAATGGGGGGACAGTGGGTTTGGGGAAAGGGTAGAGAATCCTGTGTACAGTGTGGGACTGTGGGAGGAGTTTGCTTGATTGGATGGGGACTGTAAAGAGGTGGGATTTGTTGTCAGTAAAAGGGATCTTTGCTGTATTGGGAGCTCACATTATAGTTTTGGTTATGTTGTAATACTTGAACCTTGGCGATTGGGATGTCAGGGGAACGCTCCATTAAACGGACTAGCCTCGCAATCTGGAATTTCTGTGGGTGGTCCCTCTGGCGCCTGTTAGCCCCCAAGAAGTCCCGGTTGGCATTCACAGTGGGAGAATTCTTTCATCCACGAGTCACCCCTTCTGTGTGTACAGCCTGAAATCTCTGCCTATGTTCTTTTTCCATCTCCTCCTGCATCCTTTTCCCCTGTATCTCCAATTGAAAGATGACTCGTTAGCAAATGTCATTAATCAGAGCCTTACAACTCTCCAAAAAAAATGTAGTTTTCCTCTGAGCCTTGGGCATCACTGCGCATCACTCTTATTTGAAGTGGATGCCCATTGTTAGCACGGATTTTCGTGCTAATCAAAGGAGAGAGAGACCAGCCTCTTCCCCTGGCTCGACATTTTAAGATACTGGTATGGAAGTTTAGAATTTCACCACCAGGAAATTGATCTATTTATGCTTGCATTTCCGTTGTATCAAGTATTCCTGTTGCTTCGACTGGGAAGGTAGTATTGAGTCACAGCACACGTAGCAGACAGTTTTTCTTTAGAAAAGGGTGCCAGAGCGTGAGCCTCCTGCCACCAGAGTCCACTTCCATGTGGACAGTCAACAAAATTCGGACAAGAGCTGGTTGCTCTTTTAAACCGACCCTCAGTTGAATGACAAAATGAGATGATGAGAACTGAAGTGTGGGGTGGGGGGGAAAAAAGAAGTTTCATAATGAGCTAAGTGAGAACTTCAGAACTTCAGAAAGGCAATTACTGATTCAGTCCAGTGGTCCATCCAACCCCACAGTAAAGGACGCTGGGTGGTCGCCCTCATTGACACACAACTAAACTTCTTATTTTTTCTTCAACAGACTCCTCCAATGCCCCCTTCACCGTTTAAAGCCAATCAGTTAATCATATTAAGTGCTTACCCTATGCAGAGCATTATAGCATGCCCTTGGGAGAGTACAATATAACTGAGTTGGTAGACAGGTTCCCTGCCCACAGCAAGCTTAACAGATTGAACCTTTTGGTGTTTTCACCCAGCACAACTGCCTGGAGTCATGGATTCTCTGGGCTTACCCCTGTGTGATGAAAAGCAGTTTCCTTTTGTTTGTTTCACACCTGCCAGCTTCCCAGTCACATCAGTTTCCCACATGGGCTGGTCATTTGCACGTTGTAGGGTATTTTCAGTATTCTCCTCCTGAGACAGGATTGAGAACCTGGAGCCCAAAGTGCAGTTGTAGTTAAGATTGTTTCTCCCCAAATTGGTTTACACAGCCCTTATTTTCAAAGTGAATCTGCCACTTCTCTCCCCACCCTCTGCTCTCAGTTTCTGCTCCAGCTTCCCCGATCAAGTGACGTTTCACCAACCAGATGAATCTAGCGTCATCGGCGAGCTTGAAAATTTCACTGTGTACTCCCTTTTCCAGGAAAGCCACAAGATTTGATTAGCATTGCACATGTTTGTGTTGTATATTTAGTATGAACCCCGGGCACTCTCCTTGCTTCGAAATTGGGTTCAGGACCTGTTCAACAGCATCAATTTGTGCAAGGACAAATGAAGAGCTAAGAGCTACCGTAGAGAAAAAAATTATAGAAATGGAATCGAGGCATCTTGGCTTTATGTTACTACCTAAATACAGTGGAGACAATTGCCTGTTTGTAGATCGTCCATTGGGTATATACTACTAATAGTTGTTATGTATTCGGGGTTTACTAGGTGGCAAACAAGTGCTTAGGGTAAATACAGAGATAAAATAAGATTAGACTGAATCTCTTATCCTACACAGGGCTCACAATTGGAAGAGAAAGTGAGAATAGGAAAATAGTGGGGCCTAGTGGAAAGACCCCGGGCTTGGGAATCAGATGACCTGGATACTAATCCTGATTCGCAACTTGCCTGCTGCATAACCTTGGTCAAATCACTTCACTTTTTCTGGGCCTCAGTTTCCTCATTTGTAAAATCAGCCCTCCCTCCTACTTAGACTGGAACCTCATGTGGGATCAGGGACAATCCAATCTGATTCCCACATATCCAGCCCAGCGTTCGGTACATACTAAGCCCGGAACAAACACCACTATTAATATTTATCCCCATTTTTCAGATGAGGGTACAGGTCTAGAGAAGTTAAGTGACCTGCCCAAAGTCACACACAGGTGAGTGTCAGGGCTGGGACTAAAACTCCAGTTTCCCAACAACCAGACCCGAGCTCTTTCCACTAGGTTACCCTGTCTCCTCAATTACCATCTCACCTCGGTCCCTTTTAGTATTTGAAGAAGAGCCAAGAAAATTCTGGAAAAAAGTTCATAGAGCTTACCAAAAATAACTCACTTTGCAAGGGGTTAAGTATTAGTTATGTTGCTGTTGGTAACCTCTGATACCTAGGGAGGTGGTTGAGAATCACAATGATCACTTCCCTCCCCACCCCCTTTTTTTTGGATAGGTCAGTACCGTGATATTCCGTATTACAGGAGTGAATCCAGTAGCCTTTATTAACGGGGAGTGGGGCCGCCTCTGGGTTTTTAATGAAAACTTTTCTTAATGGTAGCTGTGAAGTGCTTACTAGGTGCCAGGCAGATAGATAGATGCTAATCGGATCGGACATAGTCCATGTCCCAAATGAGGCTTGCAGTCTTCATCCCCATTTTACTGATGTGGGAACTGAGGCACAGAGAAATTAAATAAGTCACACAGCAGACAAGCATCAGAGCCAGAATTCTGAAGGTCTCATTGAGCACTAGTCCATAAAGATTGTTAAAAATGGTACTAAAATTTCCTCATTAAAGTGACTGGAGCCATCAACCTGGGACAGTTTGAAAGACTTTTTATTTTTTTTCCATCCTACATGCCTGTCTCGATCTTGCCCCCAGAGTGGCTAGACATTTTAACCCAGTTTGTTTTCCTTGGCCAGTCACTTCTTCCTCCTCATTTCTGCCCCAATTTTGCCTTTCTGCTCTCTGCTGTTTGACTCCGGACTGAATTTCCATTCTAATCGAGGCCCCACGGATCCCCCAGGAAGAGCCTTCACACTTTAAAACACCGTCCCCTTTTTTTTTTCCTTCCACCCGACGTGTGAGGGGTAAAGCCTCCCATCATCATGTTTCACTGCATTTCCCAAGAGATTTTGAGGTCAGAAGTAGCAACTTGCATTCTAGATGAAACAATTCCTCATAACGGAGAGGCTAAACTACTGATTAGGAAGGTATGAATTTCTTGAATTTTACTTGGTTTTTAACTCAATTCCTGCTCCTTTCCTTTCCCCATCTTTTTATTACTAGATTCAGCTCATCTCTCTGCCTCTGCAGCTCATTGACTCCCAGCTCCAGGTTTTTGGCTGAATGTAGCCAACTGCTCTCCGCCCTTATCCCGGGCAGCCTCTTGTTTTCTGCAACTCTCTTTTTTTCCCCAATGCGCTTCCCACTTCCCAGCCTAGAGGAGCAGTCCCCAGGGGAATCAAGAAGCAGGGCGAAGAGAGGGATTCAGGACCTTCATCTTTGTACAGCGCAGACCCTCCCGCTCATTCCCTCTCCCCCACCCCTCCGAGACACCCACACATGGGAGAGTTGCAACTACCACTCTGTCCCTGCCAGAGATCTCTCCCTCCCCCGCCACCCCTCACCCCTCCTCGGACTGAAAACACACTCCCCTTTCACCAATTGGCAGGGATTGAAAAACCGCTCTTAAACTGAAACCAAACGCCAAATGTTTTCATTTGATAAAACATAAACCTGATCCTAAAAGTTAAGGTGAAAATTGCCCCCTCAGGTGATGTTTTTAAACCCCCAAATCTATACTTTATTCTGGGAGTTTGATAACTCCAGGGAGCTGAGTAGCCCAGTGCTCAGAGGGAATAATCTGATTAGCAAATGTCAGAGTTGGTGTACTGAATGCCAATATTTAGTTAAATATAGCAAAGGGATGAGTTTAGCAGTGTGTAATGAAGGGATGGACGTTTAACCAAAAACACATTTTGTAAAGGCCGGTCGAGTTCTCAAAATGATAGTGATTCAAGGCACGGGAGATGCTTCACCCAGTAAGATTGTAAACTCCCTGGGTGCAGGGACTGTGTCTGCTAACTCTATTGTACTTTACTAAGCTTTTAGCACAGTGCTGTGCACACAATAGAGCTCCTTGAGGGCAGGGACCAGGTCCACAAACCGTATCGTTCCCTCCTTAAGGCTTAGTACAGTGCTTGGCCCAGAGCAAACACTCAATAAATGCCACTGATTGGTTGATTGATGCCTGTCAGGAGGCCTTGGAACATCCCAGCATTCCCGAGGAAATGCCCCAATCTCACGTGGTCGGACACGCAAACACCCCACGTGAGTGCCGGGCATTTGGTCGCCACTGGCTTTTGCCCAGGAGTGCTGCAGGCTAAAGCGTGGTGATGCCCGAGTTTGCCAAACCTGCTTTCACGCCGATTTTTTTTTTCCTTCCCAACCAGAGCCTTGAGGAAGAGGGTAAGGCAAGCAACGACTTGAGGTCTAAGCCGTATCCCCTCACTTGTGTAAGCGTTCCCACCCAGACGTCTGTTGTCTTTCCTGCGAACACCCCCCCACAAAATCCACTCAGGTCAGTTCTACATCACGGCAATGGTGCCCTGTGTCCCAGAAAACTCCATATCTGATGCCACCCAAAATGCACAACTGTTACTTCCAATTTGCTTCAGATGGTCTTTAAGTCCAGGTGGGTTCTTATGTATAGGTATTAGAATAGTTGTTTAATATACAAGTATATATTAAACTCTTGAACTAAGTGGTTGGGAAAGTACGATACAGTTGAGTTGGTAGACACAATCCCTCCATCCCCAGTCAATCTGTAGTACTTACTGAATACCTGCTCTGCACAGAACAATGTACAGAACTCTTAGTTTCTTTCACGAAAGTAAGAAAGCAAGATCCCTGTTTTCAAGGAGATTACAGTCCAGCCGCGATGGCACAAAATAAATTACAGATATGAGCCTGTGGGGGACTGGGACTTTGACCTGATTATTTTGTATCTACCTCAGCGCTTAGTATTGTGCTTGGCATATAGTAAGCATTTAACCAATACCTCAATAGTTGTTATTTAGGGAAAAGAGAATAAAATGGTCTGTGGATGAGTGTATTGTGCTTGGCATATAGTAAGCATTTAGCCAACACCTCAATAGTTATTATTTAGGGAAAAGAGAATAAAATGGTCTGTGGTAAGCATTTAACCAATACCTCAATAGTTATTATTTATGGAAAAGAGAATAAAATGGTCTGTGGATGAGTAAGCACTCGGACACACAAGATTTGTTGGAAAAATGATTCTTCTTCTGTAGTATTCTATCTGAAATATCACAGCCCAATAATAACACTAAGTAAACGCTTAATATGCACCAAGTCCTGGTACATGCGTTTGGATAGATGCAAGGTAATTAGACTGAACACAGTCCCTGTATGGTCTAAATGGAAGGGAGAACAGGTATTTAATCCCCATTTTACAGATGAGGCAACTGAGGCACAGACTGGTTAAGCTGTCTTGCCCACAGTCACACAGCAGACAAGTGGCAGAACCAGGGTTGGAGTCCAGGTCCTTTGACTCGCGGGCCTGTGCTCTTCCACTAGGCCATGCTACTTCCACAGAATTGACTGTGGATGAGTTCTGAAGCCCAGGGCATGGTGGGGTGAGCCAACCGTCACAGCTGCAATGCTGGTAGTTAAAAGACTGGTCCTTGCTCCTCTTCCCTCTACAAACTTATCTAAGGAGACCAACAGAAGCAATTCCTGTCTGATGCAGAAGCATTTGATGGCCTTCAACCTAATACTTCTAGTGAGTCATACACTGGTTCAAGCCTGTGCTTGAAACTGTGGCTATCCCTTTACTCCCTCAGCCCTGAGCTCATGTGCATGTCAGGGCCTCAGCTCGCAGGTTGGGGTATGCTTGTTTTAGGGGGTTTCCCCTTCTGCCTACTCAAATTCCTCAGGGGCAGGGATTATGTCACCGTGGTTCACTAGCCATACTAGTCTCCTTGCTCAAGATAAGGATCATGTCTACTAACTCTATTTTACTCCCTCAAATGCTCGGTGCAGTGCTCTGCACACAGTAGGCATTCGCTAAATGCTGTTGACTGGTAGCTGAAGAGGCAGTAACACCCTGCCGTGACACCCTTAAGGTCTGAGCAGTTCCCAAAAAAACTCAGTGTGCTCCCTGATTGAGTGACAGCCTAGAAAAAGTATCTTTCTACCTGTAAGGGGGTAGGAAAGACCATCTATCTTTCTACCTGTAAGGGGGTAGGAAAGACCATCCATAGTGCCACCCTCGCAAAGTCAATCAGTACGGTGTTTGCAGAGCACTGTACTAAGCGCTTGAGGAAGTACAATGCAATAGACACGATCCCTGCCCACAAGGAGCTTACACTCTAGTACCAGGGACTGATATTCAAATAAATTCGAGCTTAGAGGAAGTGACAAAGTCAAAGAATATGTTTGTAAGTGCTGTGAGGCTGGGAGTGGGGTGAATATCAAAATGCATAAGGGGTAGAGACAAGGGCATGGGCAACGCAGACGGGAGGGCCAATCGGGTGGGGAAATGAGGGGTTAATCAAGGTGGCCTCATGGAACAGATGTGATTTTAGCAGGGCTGTGAAAATGGGGTGATAGTGGTCTGTCAGATATAAAGGAGAATGGAGTTCCGGGCCGGAGGAAAGACCTGGGCAAAGTTGGGAAACTGGGATGGAATCTCACCGTTAGCTTCCCAGTCTTTAAATATGAAGGATATAGCTTCTCATTCCCACATGTATATCGGGGAGGAGACTTCATGTAATGGAAATGTTTGTAGATGTTCCCCTGCCCTGTCAGTAAGCTCAAAACAACTGCCGACACAGGATCATTGGCAACAAGGCAGGTTAGCAAAGGTTCTGAAGTAATTAAATTGGATCCAGTGTCTTTTGAAATGGGCCCGTGGGGAATTAAAGAATGCACAACTTGAAGTTTAACGGGAGCATTTGTAGTAATAATAATAACAATGGTACTTGTTAAGCACTTCCTATGCACCAGGTACTGTTCTAAGGGCTGAGGTGGATACAAGCAAATTGGGTTGGAAACAGTCCCCGTCCCGTGTGGGTCTCACAATCTCAATATATGTATTCGTTATAGGGAAGAATTTTTGGACTGGGGATTGGTATCCTGGAATGTATACAAACGTATATTGGAGGAGTTTACCTAAAAGATGCCACAATGGGTCATCTGGCCCTCAATCTTCCATCTATGCTAGTAGTCACTTATTACAGTGCTGTGCACACATTAAGTGCTCAAATACCATTGACGGACTGATTGTAACAAAAAGTCTTGAAGTAAAGTGTAAGCAATCAATCAGTGGTATTTATTGAGTGCTTATTAAGCCCAGACCACTATACTAAGCACTTGGTGAAGTAAAATGCAACAGAGTTGGTAGACACTTACAGGATAATTGGTCTTTTCAACCACGTTCTTCATAGTTTGCTTGGGGAAGGGGGTGACGGACACGGAGGGGAGAGCCTTCCAGCATCCCAGACTTTTCCCCCTTAATCTTTATCGACACATCATCCCTGTATCTATTTAATTCTTCCACGCCATTCCCTTCAATAACCCATTATCGACCTCTTATTAATACCTTCCTCGGGAAGTCTCTAAATACTGGATTCCGTTTGACATGGTTTGGGAGTGTTCCTCTTTGAAGCTGTCAGAGAGTCTAGGTGACTTCTCAAAGTTCCCGCGAGCCTTAGAACTCAAAGAACGTCTCAAACCCGGATCGAGAGAGCTTCCTAGAAAAGCCTCTAAAATCCCATCCTTCGAGATCAAGCTTAAGCAATATGTTCATTTTGTTCTGTCCCTCGGCCAAAGTCGATGATGGCTCCGGTCCATCAGCATTCCTGTGCACGCCTTCCCACAGCCCCCACAGTGCTCGCCTGGCCTCAGCAGAGGTACGGACAGCTGGGCTTCGGGGATGTAGGGAAAGAGCCCGTCTGGGCAGAGGCCTGGAAGCAAGGAGCCAGGGAAGAGGGTGGGTCTACCGGTGTCCGTTCTTGTAAAAATAGCCCTATCGTCAGCGCGACTCCAGCAGCTCTTGGAGGAGCGTGCTGAGTTCTGGGACGTGGCAGGGAGAAGTAGGTGGTGATTTCTTACTGGTGCACAACCCCCGGGGAACAGTACAGCTTAAATGGGCCCTCTAAACTAAGAACACTGTCACGCATTCCAAGTCAATCTTTCTTATCTCTGTTTCTTTTCAGAACAGGGTCAGGGTGTCTATTTCTAGAGGCTGCCTGCCCCGGCAGGTTTATTACAACTGGCATGGCATTATCTTCCTCTCCAGCTTATACACTGGCATCCTGAATTCCTCTTCACTTAGGCAAAACATCTACAGCTCTTATCGGCATCTCCCCCTTCCCCAACCTTCCAGATGGCCAGCCCACCCTTTAATGGGCAATGGCACAGAGTTCAAGGCAGCCAGACCCCAGGGAGCTCGGTAGACACAGCTAAGGGATGAGGAAGCCCATCCGTAACAGAGCCTTTCACACCGAAAAATAAAGAAAGTCTGATAGGGGGTGAGCCCAGTGTCACCTTTACTCGGTCTCATCATCATCATCATCATCATCAATCGTATTTATTGAGCGCTTACTGTGTGCAGAGCACTGTACTAAGCACTTGGGAAGTACAAGTTGGTAACATATAGAGACAGTCCCAACCCAGCAGTGGGCTCACAGTCTAAAAGGGGGAGACAGAGAACAAAACCAAACATACTAACAAAATAAAATAGAATAGATATGTACAAGTAAAATAGAGTAATAAATATGTACAAACATATATACATATGTACAGGTGCTGTGGGGAAGGGAAGGAGGTGAGATGGGGGGATGGAGAGGGGGACGAGGGGGAGAGGAAGGAAAGGGCTCAGTCTGGGAAGGCCTCCTGGAGGAGGTGAGCACTTAGACAGGTTTCCTAGGACGGTCTCCCGTCACAGACCGGACAGCTCATAGCGCGTGCTTAAAAATACCCGGGTCTGGCCCTCAGCCGCCAGCCCTGCCAGATCCCACACGCTCGGATTCATTCGTGTAATTTATTTTTAGGGCCGTGTAACTATCTCTCTCTGCCGATGAAAGATTTAATAACCTATTTTAATGAGACAATTATATTTCCACTCTATTATTTGCAATTATCTACTCGTTTAAATTGCAGCAGCCGGAGAGGCCCGGTGTTGTTATCACCCTGGCAGTCCCTTCGCTGCCCTGGGGGAGGAGCTGAGGGATGTGGAGGGGTCTCCCCCACTTCCCCCTCCAACCAGGCACACTGCAGGCGAGAAAGGGCTGACAGTTAATCAATTAATTGTATTTATTGAGTGCTTACCAGGTGCAGACCTCAGTGCTTAGAACAGTGCTTTGCACATAGTAATAATAATAATGATGGCATTTGTTAAGCGCTTAACTATGTGCAGAGCACTGTTCTAAGCGCTGGGGGGGATACAAGGTGATCAAGTTGCCCCACGTGGGGCTCACAATCTTAATCCCCATTTTACAGATGAGGTGACTGAGGCCCAGAGAAGTTAAGTGACTTGCCCACGGTCACACAGCAGACATGCGGAGTCGGGATTTGAACCCATGACCTCTGACTCCAAAGCCCGTGCTCCTTCCACTGAGCCATGCTGTCGATATTACTAAGCACTTGGGAGCACACAATATAACAGAATTGGTAGACACATTCCCAAACCACAATGAGCTAACAGCCTAGAGGGGGAAACAGACATTAATATATACATTATGGGTATGTACAGAAGTGAGAAGCAGCTTGGATTAGTGGATAGGGCACGGATCTGGGAATCAGAAGGACCTGGGTTCTGATCCCGGCTCCGCCATATGTCTGCTGTGTGACCTTTTATAAGTCACTGCCAATAATAATAATAATAATGGCATTTATTAAGCGCTTACTATGTGCAAAGCACTGTTCTAAGCGCTGGGGAGGTTACAAGGTGATCAGGTTGTCCCCCGGGGGGCTCACAGTCTTACTCCCCATTTTACAGATGAGGGAACTGAGGCCCAGAGAAGTTAAGTGACTTGCCCAAAGTCACACAGCTGACAATTGGCGGAGCTGGGATTTGAACCCCTGACCTCTGACTCCAAAGCCCGGGCTCTTTCCACTGAGCCACGCTGCCAAGATAAGTAGATCAGACATAGTCTCTGTCCAGTTGGAGCTCAAACTACAGGAGGTTGCTATAGCTACCCAGGGATGACCTTGCTCTCCTTAGGCAGTCCTGGGACCCCAGCAAGCGTCAGGACCCCTACCAGAGCCCAGAGTTCCGGCCAACTTGTATCTACCCCAGCACTTACAGCAGTGCTACAGCATAGTAAGCACTGAAGAAATGACAAGCTGCATGGCCTAGTGGAAAAAGCAGGGTCTTGGGAGTCAGAAGAACTTGGGTTCTAATCGCGGCCCTGCCACTAATCCTCTGTGTGACCTAGGGCAAGTCACAAAGCAGGGGCCAGGGGCCAAGCCTCAGTTAGCTTTTGCGCCCCAGCTTTTGAGTCATCACTAATACCCCACCCTCTGGGATCCCCTCTTTTAATGCACTTCTCACTGGGACTCCCCAGCGGCCCTCTTGCTACTTCGTGTTTCTCAACCTAACATCAAATGCCCCCCGGTGAGGCCTTTGGAAGTAGAGTTGATCCAACTCTGGCAGCGATGGTTCACGATAGGACCACTCAGAAGGACCAATGAATGAGATGTCCTCCCCGGGCTTTTCCGCTTTTTCCTACAGCGGAGGTCCGGTCATTTTCTCGTGTTTATTCTGCTTGCCTTTCCCTACATTCCTCTCTTTCTGGAAATACCCAGGAATGGCTGACGTTGCTTCACTCTAGGAGATTTCCCTCTGGGATCTGTGATGCTTTGGAGGAGCCCGGCCTCAGAGCGGAGAAAAGGCGCCATTTGCTGTTCATGTTTCTTCTCTTCTCTGTGTTCATCTGACTTCAGAAATGATGGAGTAAGCTATTTCCATGGCAACCAGCAGCCTTCCTTTGTCCACTATGTGGGTGACAAAACATTCGTGGCCCAAGTGCCAGGCTAAATTCACTGTCAGTGACAGGATTAAAAAAGAAGGGGTGGTCAAATGATAGTGTCACTCATTCGGCGGGATTTATTGAGCACCTACTGTATACTGTAAGCGTCTTGTGGGCAGGGAAAGTGTCTACCAACTCTGTTGTACCGTGCTCTCCCAAACACTTAACACAGTGCTCCGCAAACAGTGAGCACTCAAAAAACACCACTGATCAATAAGGAGCACTGTACTAAGCACTTGGGAGAGTACAATGGATTTGGGAGATATAATCCCTGGCCTCAAGAACCTTACAATCTAATGGAATTAGGAAAATGGTGAGCATAGAGAAATGAGCCTTAAAAGCACGAGGTCTCATGGCTCTCGGCCAAGATTTTGATGATTGAGAAGTTGGATTGACCCCATAGGGCATTGCACTCTAGGGAATTGGAGTCTGTGAGCCCACTGTTGGGTAGGGACTGTCTCTATATGTTGCCAGCTTGTACTTCCCAAGCGTTTAGTACAGTGCTCTGCACACAGTAAGTGCTCAATAAATACGATTGATGATGAATTGGAGTCCCTTTGGAAACAGTGGCCTCCTGTTCCTCCTCAGCTGTTGCAGCAAGACATTTTGTGGGGCAGTAATGAGGGAAGAACACAGGACATGGAGTCAGGAGATCTGGGTCCTACTCCTGATTCCACCCCTTATCTGCTGTGTGACCCTGGGCAAGTCATTTAACCTCTTTGGGCCTCCATTTTCTCCTCTGTTAAATGAGGATAAAATATCTGTTCTCCCACTCTTTTAGACTGGAGCCCCATGTGGAAGAGGGCTGTAGCCAAACTGATTATTTTATGCTATCCCAGCAAAGAGTCCAGTTTTTGGCCCAAAATAAGCATTTAGGGGAGCAGCGTGGCCTAGTGGATTCATTCATTCATTCAATTGTATTTATTGAGCGCTTACTGTGTGCAGAGCACTGTACTAAGCGCTTGGGAAGTACAAGTTGGCAACATATAGAGACGGTCCCTACCCAATAGTGGGCTCAGAGCACAGGCCTGGGGATCAGAAGGACCTCGGTTCTAATCCCCGCTCCGCCACTTGTCTGCTGTGACCACTTCTCCAGGCCTCGGTTACCTCATCAGTAAAATGGGGATGAAGACTGTGAGCCCCATCGGGCCAGTGACTGTATCCAACCCGATTATCATGTATCTACCCCAGTGCTCAGTACCGTGCCTGGCACATAGTAAGAACTTAAATGCCATTTTTTAAAATTAAAAAGTGCGTTATAAGTACCATCATAACCCTTAAAGCAATGACAGTACCTTTTAACTCCCTCTTCTCACTTTAAAAAAGGGTGATGATGAGTACCTCGAGGTTCACACTTTAACTATTACTCACGCTGTTAAGCCAGAGCATGGAAACAGGAGCAGGCATGGGTGTGGTGCCGATGAAAACTTGTGCCACCCACACAAACTGGGCAGGGAAAGGCGACTCCAGGCAGCGACGAGGCGCTGGAGCTCACCACGGGGGCACGAAAACGCTGTCCCCGGACAGCGCCGGGAGAAAAGTGAGCTGGCTCGACTAACCGCACAGACACCTGGTCTCTCCGAAGGATGATAACGGTAACTGGTATTTGCAAAGCGCTTACTGGGTGCCAAGCACCGTACTCAGCGCCGGGGCGTATACAAGGTAATTGGTCAGACACAGTCCCTGCTCTACGGGCGGCTCACAATCTACATAGGAGGGAGAACAGGGATTGAATCCCCATTTTACCGTTGAGAAACCGAGGCCCTGAGAAGTTAAGTGACCTGCCTGAGGTGTCCCAGCAGGCAGGTGGGGGAGCGGGGATTGGAACCCAAGTCCTCTGGCTCTCAGGCCCGTGCTCTTCCCACTAGGCTACACTGCTTTCTTCACTTCACTCCTTGATGTGTCCTTGCTCCAACCCCAGGAGAAGCAGCGTGGCTCAGTGGAAAGAGCCCGGGCTTTGGAGTCAAAGGTCAGGGGTTCAAATCCCAGCTCTGCCACTTGTCAGCTGTGTGACTTTGGGCAAGTCACTTCACTTCTCTGGGCCTCAGTTACCTCATCTGTAAAATGGGGATTAAGACTGTGAGCCCCCCGTGGGACAACCTGATCACCTTGTAACCTCCCCAGCGCTTAGAACAGTGCTTTGCACATAGTAAGCGCTTAATAAATGACATTAAAAAAAAAAGATTTACCCAATCTATCAATTGTATTTATTGAGCACCTACTTTGTGCAGAGCTCTCTACTAAGGACCCAGGAGAGTATAATACAACGGTGTTGGCAGACACGTTCCCTGCCTACGACGAGTAATAATTACATTATTGTCTACTCCGTGCTAAATGTGGGGGTAAGCGCTGATCCCTATTTTATTTTACTCCCAGCTTATCCTTGCTCCTCTTCCACTCCGACCTAACTCATGCATTTAACATCAACCTGCGCCACGCTCTCATCGCTCTCTCCTTCTACCCCTGGCTCACATCCTCCTAAATGCCTGCTCATGGCCTCCTCTCGGTTGTTGAAGGCAGGGATCCTACCTACCAACTCTATTGCATTCATCTCTCCCAAGTGCTCTGTCCTTAGGAAGTGCTCAATAAATACCTCTGATTGATTGAAGGTAATGTTTATTAAGTGCTTGCTCTGTGCCAAGCACCGTGCTAAACTTTGGGGTAATAATAAAAATGATAATGGCATTTATTAAGTGCTTCCTATGTGCTAAGCACTGTTCTAAGCGCTGGGGAGGTGACAAGGTAATCAGGTTGTCCCATGTGGGGCTCACAGTCTTAATCCCCATTTTATAAAGTAACTGAGGCACAGAAAAGTTCAGTGACTTGCCCAAAGTCACACAGCTGACAAGTGGCGGAGCCAGGATTTGAACCCATGACCTCTGACTCCAAAGCCCATGCTCTTTCCACTGAGCCACGCTGCTTCTCATAGATACAAGATTATCTGTTCAGGTAGTTCCCACCCCACGTAGGACTCACAACATAAGAAGACTGTGAGCCCCCCCGGGACAACCTGATCACCTTGTAACTTCCCCAGCACTTAGAACAGTGCTTTGCACATAGTAAGCGCTTAACAAATACCATTATTATTATAAGAAGGAAGAGTAAGTATCTTATTCCCATTTTCAGATGAGGAAATTGAGGTTAGAGAAGCGGCATTGCCTAGGTGGGGAGAGTCCAGGCCTGAGATTCAAGACTTAGGTCTGATCCTTTTAGACTGTGAGCCCAATGTTGGGTAGGGACTGTCTCTATATGTTGCCAATTTGTACTTCCCAAGCGCTTAGTACAGTGCTCTGCACATAGTAAGCGCTCAATAAATATGATTGATTGATTGATCCCGGCTCTGCCACTTGCCTGTTGTGTGACCTTGGGCAAGTCACTTAACTTTTCTGCACCTCAGTTCCCTCATCTGGAAAATAGGGATTAGTTCCTACTCCCTCCTGCTTAGATTGTGAGCCCCATGTGGGACAGGGATTGGGTCCAACCTGATCATCTCGTATCTACCCTGGCATTTAGCTCAGTGCCCGGCACATAGGAACCCCTAACAGTACCCTGTTAGGGGTTGAGAAGCAGCGTGGCTCAGTAGGAAAGAGCACGGGCTTTGGAGTCAGAGGTCATGGGTTCAAATCCCAGCTCCACCAATTGTCAGCTGTGTGACTTTGGGCAAGTCACTTAACTTCTCCAGGCCTCAGTTCCCTCATCTGGAAAATGGGGATTAAATCTGTGAGCCCCACGAGGGACAACCTGATCACCTTGTAACCTCCCCAGCGCTTAGAACAGTGCTTTGCACATAGTAAGCGCTTAATAAATGCCATCATTATTATTATTATTATTACCCTGATGATGACCACAGGTACTTGCCCAAGATCACACTGCGGCCGAGTGATAGAGTCGGGACCAAAATCGGGGTCTCATGCCTCCCTGACTCATGCTCTTTCTACTAGGCAAGGACTCCCCTCCCTGGAGAGCTCAGAGAATAAAATCGATGCCCATGGGGTTGGGGGAAATTTGGATGCAGGTTAGAGGCAGGAGATGGGATGAAACGGCTTCTGGAAGCCGCCAGTGAGTCAGTAGCAAGTGAGATTGCCAAGATCTGAGATCGCTGCCCCTTGGCGACTTCTACGCTGAGTTCCGGGAGCCCTGACATGTCTGTGCACTTCACATCCCATCCCTTCCCTTACCGGGATCTACTTTTAATTAGAAAATTCAGCTCCAAACTGCCAGAGGTTTAGACTCAGACAGACCCAAGCCTATATTTCAGTGCATTCAGGTGGGCGACCAACTTGGATATCCAGTGCCCTTTTGGGCTTGCATTTTTCACGATCGGGCCCGCTCCTTTGGCCAAATGACCTCAGAAGCATCAAACAAGGAACAGTTACAAAAAAAAAAAAAGCATTGAGAAGAATGATTGTTGAAGGGGCTAGGCGAAAAGGCCGTTGGACTTTTGTGGGGTGTGTGCCGGGGGCTGACAATGAAGCTTTCATTTGCAGCCCCAGTTCACAGATGTGGGATTGTCTAATTGCAGGAAAATGCCTGCCAGACTGCATCACTGCTCTATTTAAAGGGTGGGGTGTGGGGAGTGGGCAGGCTATTTATAGAACCCCACAAATAGGCACCAAGTTCTTATCTGCCAAAGATAACCTTAGTCGTGATTTATCAAAGGAATCCTGATTATCCATTTTGTCAATTGAATCCTTTCTGAATGTAATGTACATTTCAAAGGCTTCTTTTTGCCAATAGAAAGTCATTTGTTATAATTGTTAAGCCAATTAGCTGTGTTTCTGGTGTTTAGGATGGAATCAAAGACCCTCATTAAATGTGGGTTTTCGAGATTGGAGAGCCATATTTAGTACTGTGTATGAACCCATGCTCACACTCCCAAGCTCATCCATGCTAAACTAAATTGGCCCAGGTTTAAATTGGATCAGTTTGGGGTATCGGGAAGTTCTTCGATTAAAGTTCCCTCACAAGCTCTCTTAGGATTTTTCACTCAGAGTATTTTTTTGGTTGAGTTTTTTTTATCTGTGATTACTTCAGTTTATGGCCAGCAGCTTGAAGCAGAAGCCTTTGTAGGTCTATGGAAGTGAAAGTATAATGATGTGATGAAGAATTGAAAAGGGAAGCCGCTTTTCTCTTGGTCTGGCACAGTCCAATCCAACTACAGGCCGAAAATTCCCAGTGAGAGAGCTGGCTAATTACTTATTAGAGACAGGATAATGAAAACAATTGTAAAGCACCTTTGCACAAATAAAGCACCGTCAAAATGCTAGCTAGGAACAGTGATGTTTGCCTGGAACGAAGAAATGAAAAAAGAGAAATCAAGGAGTTTTTAAACATTTATAATGCTTGCCCAAGTTAGAGGGAAATTTCTATTTGAGTGTTGAGTAGTGCAAAATGATCAGTTAGGCTGGTCCTTAGAGAAAAAGGGATCAGTTCCATGTTATTAAAATAACAACCTGTATTTTATTTACCTCATCTCAGTGCTTGAGTTACCTCCTAAACTGTTAATTTTGGTTGCTTTTAAAAGAAGCAGCAAATTTTACCTTCTGTCACCAAATAAAAAACACCACCAGAAAGCCAGTTGAATGCAAAAGCACAAAAAACGCCCTACTGCTTAAGCTTTACAATCCATCTTTTCCAAATTCCTAAAAGATATTTTCTAAGCAAAGACTCACTGACTGCACACAGAAGAATAGGTTTATGTTTAAGCAGCAAAAAGAGAAATGCCATTAGGGAATCAGGAAAACCAAAGCATCATTTTAATCTTGGTTCCTAAGATTAAAGCCCCAAAAAGAGAAATGCCATTGGGGAATCAGGAAAACCAAAGCATCATTTTAATCTTGGTTCCTAAGAAGCTACTGATTAAAGGAAGGATGGAAGACAAAGTTAGGAAAACGCACCTGATGAAAAGGACAATTTTAGGAAGATTAAATGGTTTCTGTTGAAATACACCAGAGCTCCTTAACCCCAAAGACAACTCCCAAACGGATCCCCGGACAGAAGCTCTTCCAACTCCCTGGCCCAAGAATGTGTAGCCATAATATGCTGTATCCAAATACCTAAATTGTGACTACACGTTAACAGGGGAAAAGGTTGTCCTTTCCCACCCTGCTATTAATGAGTGTGAGCAATCCTCGTGGCCCAACTCGGAGGCAGCGTGGACTGGTGGAAAGGGGTCAGAAATGGCAGACCGACCCGGGTTCAAGCCCCGCCTGTAGCCTACTGTGCGACCTGGGGCGAGTCACTCAACCTCTCTGGGCCTCATTTGTAAAATGGGATAAAATAGGTTAGTGAACCTCTTATAGGGCAGGGACTAGTGCCTGATCTGATAACCTCGTGTGTTTCCAGGTAGTGCCAGACAATGGTTGGATTCTCTCGACTTGGCTCTAGAAGCGACAGGAGTGTGCCTCGGGGTTCGTGGGAACGGTTTATGAGTGAATCAGAGAAATTAGAGTTGAAAAGGCCCATTAAGTCAACTGGTCTGAACCCAGTCTGGCTCTCAGATTATTTTCCAGTCGTCGTCTAGACTGGCTTTCGATGACTCAGGCAATGGGACATTGACCACTTCCCTTGCAAGCCTCCTTCCCTGTCTAGTCTATCTCGCTAGTGGAAAAAAGGTTTTCGAACCTTTTCTGGCTGCATTTCATTTCCTCCATTATCCTCTCACGGGGTAGCCTGGGTGATTCCTCAGTTCCTCTCCCCACCCAGCCGGCCCCTTTGGTAACTCGCACCTCTGGAGTTTCCTCCCTCTCCTGGTATCCAAAGGACCAGTCCTAGGCATTGCTGAAACGAAGAGCAGAGGTGGACAGCCAGCAAACTGGTCTGCTGAGCCACGTCTGGGAGGGAGGGAAGGAGGGAGCAAACGAGCCGTTTCCTCTGCTGTTACTGCCGGGTCATCCCAAGTACCACAGTTTATGCCACAATCCCTTTATTGGATCAACCAATTGATGGCATTTTTTATTACTAACAGTGATAATACTACTAATAACAATTATGGTATTTGTTAAGCGCTTACTAGGTACGAGGCACTGTACTAAGCGCTGGGGTAGACGCAAGGTAATTGGGTTGGACACAGTCCCTGTCCCACGTAGGGCTCACAGTCTTAATCCCCATTTTCCAGATGAGGCTACTGAGGTGCACAGAAGTGAAGTGACTTGCCCTAGGTCAATCAGCAGACATGTGGCGGTGCCGGGACTGGATCCCAGGTCCTTCTGGCCCCCAGACTCATGCTCTATACACTGAGCCACACTGTTTCTTGAGCATTTATTGGATGCCGAGCACTGTACTAAGCACTTGGGAGAGTGCCATCCAATGGTTAGTGGGCACGATCCCTGCCCTCAAGGAGCTGGCAGTCTAGGTGGGCACCAGTGAGCTTCGAGGCATTGGCCCCACTTCACGATCCGGATCTGGGTCGCTCAGCATCACGCCGAAGCGGCAGCCCAGAGGCCCCAGGTGGGGGCTTTCACGAGGCCTCGACTGAAGTCCATTGCTCTGAACAGAACTGGGGTCAATCAGTGGTATTTGTTGTGCTCCGAGTTGAGCCTGTGTGGGTTGGGAGAATTGCCCTCAAAGTTTGTAATAATAACAGAGAATCACTGCATCTTGGGGACTATTCACATTGATATGTCCTGAATATATCCAGCACCCGACCGCTATGTAAGCTTTCTGCTTTCTCGGAGGGAAAGAAGGCACATACTGCACTGTTTTCCCTAAGGAGGTTTTCCCTGATAAATCTCTCAGCTCCCCTCCTCAATTCCCACCTCATCCCCACTTGGACCCTTCCGCCTCCCCTAAGCACGGGGGATATTCACCCCCTACTCGCCAGCCCCCGACCACTGATGTGCAGATCATCTTTTCATGTCTATTGCTTTCCTCTACCTCTGATCTATTTTAGTGTCTGTCTCCTCTGCTAGATCATAAGCTCCTCAGGGGCAGAGGTTGTGCCTACTATATTGCACTCTCCCAAGCACTCAGTACAGTGAAAATATATTATTCCAGAATTTTTATTATACCAGGTATTTAATATGACTACTTACTATTTCCTTATATGAATGCTTATTATCAGTAAACACTACTGATTGATTGATAGAAGAAGAGACAGACATCAGATTCAAGCTCTTACGTGGCATAATGGTGTGATTTTACCATAAAGAAAGGGTACTCATTCTCCTGTTGCACTGTTGGATACTGTCAATGCGGCCAGCGTGTGCAACAGAGACGAGAGAAAATGATTTTCTTGCACAGGAAATCTTGTCAGGCTGCATTTCATTTCCTCCATTATTCGCTCACGGAATAGCCTAGGTGATTCTTTGACCCCTCTCTCCCACAAAACCCCCTCAAAACTTGCACCGTCGATCTCTGGGGGTTTCCTCCCTTTTTTTGGTACCCGGAGATCCAGCCCTAGGCATTGCAGCAATGAGGGGCAGAGGTGGAAGGAAAGACTGACTCTCCCCAGGCAGCACACAGATGGGAGGCTGTGATCACAGGTCCCTTTTCTCCTCGGAAAATCACCCCAGATCAGGCGAGGGCATTGTGTGAAATGCCGCTAAGCAGCATGGTGTAGTGAATAGAGCCTGGGAGCCGGAAGGTCACGGGTTTGAATTCCGGCTCTGCCATTTGTCTGCTGTGGGACCTTGAGCAAATCACTTCACTGGGCCTCACTTACCTCATCTGCAAAATGGGGATCGAGACTGGGACAGGGATTGGGTCCAACCCATTTTGCTTCTATCCACCCCAGCACTTAGTACAGTGCTTGGCACATAGTAAGCACTTAAATAACCACAATGATTATTATTACTGTCTCCAGGGGTGGAAAGCCTTTGAGGCAGAGCAGCGCCATTCATTCATTCAATTGTATTTATTGAGTGCTTACTGTGTGCAAAGCACTGTACTGAGCGTTTGGGAGAGTACAATATAACAAATAGACACATTCTTGCCCACAACAAGCTCAGTCTAGTGGTGACAACTTTCACCCCTCAAGGGTCCCAGCCACATCCAATGAGGTCATTCTTTCCCAGCTCCTCTGTTTTGACGTGATTCCCGTCACCCTCCTCACCCTCCCCTCCAAGTCCTCTCTCCTCCCTCCCCCGAGCCCGTGACTAGATACACAGATGGTTAGGCCCCGGGAGGGTGGGAATCTTTGCCAGGACCCCTTTCCAGGCAGCACCAGAGCTGGCATCACTGTCCATCCCGATTATCTCCAAGTGAAAACCCAGAGGATTGGGCAAGAGAGAAGAGGCTTGAAAAAAGAAGAGGCCTCTGGAGTATAGAGGGTGCGGGGAGGTCAAGAGTACCCACCCAAGTGGTTACTCTGAAGCATGGAGAATGCTAAAGATCATTTTTTTTTTTTTTTACAATTTTAAGGTCTACAGCCAGCGTGTGAGAGTCTAACCACCTTCTGGTTCTGACTCACGGGCTGAGCACAAGGGTCGGCTTTCATCAGGTGAAGAGCGGTGGCAGAGACTTTTGGGGCCGTTTTCTCTTTTTTATTCAATTTCTGAGCTCCAGCACCCCCCCCCCCCCCCCCCCCAACCCACCTCTTCATTTCCTCTGTCTGGGCTTTGAATAGCTGAAGTGTGCCCACAATACGTGTGGCCCAGACGCTCTCTTTGTTACCTCCTCTTCCCCTCGGCACCTGCCAGGGTCCCCCCCGCCCCCCCCCCCAGGAATACCCACCAGAAGAACAGCTTAACCCTCTGGGGGCCAGGCTTCCAGCCCTAGACCTAGGGCAGCGGACCCATGATGGCAGGGTGGCAGTGGTGCTTTGAATGTGCGCTTTTTCAGGGAAGATAGATAATCGAGAAGCAGCACTGCCTAGATAGATAGAGCCCGGACCTGAGTTCTAATCCCAGCTCCACCACTTGTCTGCTGTGTGACCTCGAGCGAGTCACTGAACTTCTCTGTGTCTCAGTTCCCTCATTTGTAAAATGGGGATTAGGACTGTGAGCCCTATGTGGGACACGTGGGCTGTGTCCAACCTGATTATCCTGTATCTAGCCCAGCACTGAGTACAGTGCCTGGCACTTGATAAGCGCTTAACAAATACCATAAAAAGGGCAGGGCTGGAGGGGAGGGGGCTGACTTATTGAATGATGGACAAGACCTGGGATTCCGTGAGGCAGGACGTGGGTGAACTGGATGGTTAGAGAGCTGGTGGTGTTCCCGCCCTCCCTCGGCTCTCCCACCCTTGCTCCCAAGGGAGCTTACGTGCCATGAGAGAGAAGAAGAATAATGGTACTTGTTAAGTGCTTACTATGTACCAAACACTGTTCTAAGCGCTGGGGTGGATACATAGTATCTACTTGCTTCTGCTGGGCTCTCCCAAGCGCTCAGTACAGTGCTTCATACACCAGAAATGTTCAGTGCATGTGTACAGTGGGGTTAAGATAGACAGTGAGCCCCAAATGAGACAGGAACTGTGTCTGATCTTATAGCCTTGACTCCACCCTAGGACTTAACGTGTAGTAAGTACTTAATAAACCCCATTATATTATTCTTTCGAAGCTAAGGGTGATTTTTTTGGTTGGCACAACTTGGGTTTGGTGGGTGGGGTGTTGTGAATTAATCAGGGAAGAGTTCCTGGAGGAGGTGAAATTTTTAGGAGGCACTCAAAATGGGGCGAGCTGTGAGGGTCTACCAGATTTAGGGGGAGGAATGAAATTCCACTGAAGGGCCCTCCATGGAGCTTCCCGGCCCAGCCCATTTCTGACATCGAGGGCCATCTCAGGAGGACTCCATGTTCTGACTCAAAATTTTTAAAACTGGAAACTAAACAGCTCCTGAGATTTGCTTTTGAAAGACAATCTCTTCGATAAATAAAAGGGAAGATCCTCTACATTAATACAAGTCAAAGCCATCTTCTGAGTTCTTCCTTTAAATCCAGCTACCGAAACAATCTTAAATCTCAGTCAAAGGATTGTATCATCCTCTCTCGAGACTTAGTACAGTACTCTGCACACAGTGAGTGTTCTTAAGTAAATAGCAGTTATTGATTGATTGGAGGGGTCATAATACTGCTGCATGGATGAGGGCAGCAGAAAAGCAGCGTGGCTCAGTGGAAAGAGCCCGGGCTTTGGAGTCGGAGGTCATGGGTTCAAATCCCGGCTCCGCCGATTGTCAGCTGTGTGACTTTGGGCAAGTCACTTAACTTCTCTGGGCCTCAGTTACCTCATCTGTAAAATGGGAATTAAGACTGTGAGCCCCCCGTGGGGCAACCTGATTACCTTGTAACCTCCCCAGCGCTTAGAACAGTGCTTTGCACATAGTAAGCGCTTAATAAATGCCATCATTATTATTATTATTATTATGAGGGGAGGATTTTTATATATATACATATATATGTATATGTATATGTCTATATCCCTGTATATATGTATATATGTTTGTACATATTTATTACTCTATTTTACTTGTACATATCTATTCTATTTATTTTATTTTGTTAGTATGTTTGGTTTTGTTCTCTGTCTCCCCCTTTTAGACTGTGAGCCCACTGTTGGGTAGGGACTGTCTCTATATGTTGCCAATTTGTACTTCCCAAGCGCTTAGTACAGTGCTCTGCACACTGTAAGCGCTCAATAAATACGATTGATGATGATGATGATGATAACTGTGGTATTTGTTAAGCTCCTACTATATGCCAGGCACTGTACTAAGCGTTGGGGTAGATATAAAGTAATCAGACTGGACAGTCTCTGAGGTGGCTGATTCTGGTGGTTAAGAGTCCTGGATGCGAAGGGATGCAGGATTCCTGACTTCTCTTCCCAGCTCTGCCCCAGGTCTCTCTGTCATCCCCTGGCATATCACTTCAAAACTTGCAGAGCCCTTATCGTTAACTTCCTCCCCGGCTCCCTTACAGGCCAGAAATCGGGGGAAATTTCACCAAGGCTTTAGAGGTGACCACCCCAGCTAAACTGTAGTTAGTACTGGTCAGTGCTGGAACTTGGATACTGACTCCTCTGTCCCACTTAGTCTTTATATATGTACCTTTCAACTCTGATGCTTTCTCCCTCACCTGTAACTTATTTTAGTGTGTCCCCCCCCCCCACTAGATTGTAAACTTCTTGAGAGCAGGGATCGTGTCTATCAGATCAAGTGCTTAGTACAGTGGTCTGCACACCATAAGCGCTCAATAAATACGATTGAATGGTATCAATCACATTTATTGAGCGCTTACTGTGTGTAGAGCACTTTACTAAGCACTTGGGAGAGTACAACACAATGTAACGGACATTCCCTGCCCACGGCGAGCTTACAGTTTAGAGCTTACAGTCTACAGTTTACTCATTGTTGTAGTTTCCCGAGAACTTAGTATAGTGTTCTGCACAGAGTAAGTGTACAACAAATATGATTAATTGATTGAATAATCCCATCATTCAAGCTCATATAGTGTCTTTCACAGCCCTCATCACAGTCTTGCTTGTAAAAATGCCCCAGGAAGTCTTTTTGGAAGGCAAAGCTCATAAGTATATATGTATATATGTTTGTACATATTTATTACTCTATTTATTTATTTATTTTACTTGTTCATATCTATTCCATTTATTTTATTTTGTTAGTATGTTTGGTTTTGTTCTCTGTCTCCCCCTTTTAGACTGTGAGCCTACTGTTGGGTAGGGACTGTCTCTATATGTTGCCAGCTTGTACTCCCCAAGTGCTTAGTACAGTGCTCTGCACACAGTAAGCGCTCAATAAATACGATTGATTGATTGATGTAAAAATAATAATAATGATAACAGTAATAATAATAGTCATATTTGTTAAGTGCGTACTATAGGCCAAGCCCAGTACCAAGCGCTGGGTTGGTTACAAGATAATCAGGTCAGCCAGACACCCTGTCTCTCAGGGGCCTCTCAATCTGAGGGGGAGGAAGAACAGGTATCGAGTCCCCATTTTACAGGTGAGGAAGCTGAAGCACAAAGAATTTAATTGACTTGTCCAAGACCATTCAGCAGGCAAGTGGCATAAACTCCAGCATAAATAATGTAAACCGAGGAGTTAATCTGGTTCTAGGAAATGCAAGTTTTGAAATCCTATTTATTTTTTCATTTCACAGGTCCTTAGGAATTAACAGTGCTCAACAGAAGTGTCCACAGACTTAATAATAATGGATTATTACATATATGATTTTGTGTATACATATATATTATTTTAAATTTGACTTTCTACAGATTTAGCACTGGGATAGATATAAAGTGATCCTATAGGACATGGTCTCTATACCACATAGGGCTCTCAATCTATCTTATCCCTCTTTTCGGAGGATGAAACTGAAGCCCAGAAAGGTTAAGCGACTTGCCCATGGTCACACAGCCAACCAAGGACTGAGCTGGGACGAGAACCACTTGACTCCTCCCTTCAAGGCCCTGCTGAGAGCTCACCTCCTCCAGGAGGCCTTCCCAGACTGAGCCCCTTCCTTCCTCTCCCCCTCGTCCCCCTCTCCATCCCCCCATCTTACCTCCTTCCCTTCCCCACAGCACCTGTATATATGTATATATATATGTATATATGTTTGTACATACTTATTACTCTAATCATTTATTTTGCTTGTACATATCTATTCTATTTATTTTATTTTGTTAGTATGTTTGTTTGTTTTTCTCTGTCTCCCCCTTTTAGACTGTGAGCCCAATGTTGGGTAGGGACTGTCTCTATATGTTGCCAATTTGTACTTCCCAAGCGCTTAGTACAGTGCTCTGCACATAGTAAGCACTCAATAAATACGATTGATGATGATGATGATGACTCCCCGTCCTACTCTGTCTTTACATAGTTTTTTCCAAGCATTCATTCTTCAGTTTGGTTGCAATTATTTTCATGTTCAGGGGCAAGAGGGGAAACTCCCACCTACCAGCCCCCCTCGCCACCCTCTCCTCGTGAGAGCTCAGAAAACACCATCCGTGTCAGCGAGGGGTAGAACACCAATGGCTTTTCCTTACCGTGATGCAGAAACACAGGAAGCGAGAGAGGACAACCGGGCTAACCCCTCCGCCGAGGCGGACTGCGAGGATGGGGGTGGGGAAGGAGGAGGGAGCCAGCGGCCGGAGCGGCCTGTACGAGCCCGGGTCAGGAAATCCTGACTCCCGGGACGGCAGGAAGCCACCGGACCACTCTGAAATCACAGGACGCAGCAGAGAAACGCCTGGCCAGGATTGGAGGCAGAGAAGCAGTTGGAGGGAGGGAAGATATATGGGCCGAGGAGAGAAGGGGCCAGGAAACCGGTTACGTGAAACAGCCGTGCTCCCAAGCTCTGGGAAAGGGGCCACGTTTTCCCCATGCGATTGCAGGAAGCTGTTCTAGACCCGGGTGGCAGGATGAACAGGCAGAGGAAGGAAGGTGAAGGCCGATAAAGTGGGTGGTTAGAACCCTGCCTCGGACCGTTCCCTTTATCCTGACCCCGACTGAAGACGGACTGGAGAAAACTCGTGGGCCTGGAGATAGCGGGTGGTTGTTGCGTTTGCATCACTTTGTGTGGGAGTGCGAGGGGGGAGGGGGCAGCGGCCAGGCTGGGCCAGGCTTCTAATTTGGTTTTCTAGGAAATGATCCAGAGAGAAGAAATGAGGTAGAAACTGGTCTACAAAGAAGAATGGAACTCAAATGCACATGGTTTGTTGGAGGTTTTTTTTTTTTTTTTTACAGATGCAGAGCCACCTGTGCTTTGCACATAGTAAGTGCTTAATACATGCCATTATTATTATTATTAAGTAGAGATTCGGGTTGATTAATCCATTTGATTTGGGGTGTTCTCTTTCAACAGAAAGGAGAGAGAGAAAGAGAAACAGGTCAACACCAAAAAGACAGAGAAACAGATAGAGGCAGCAAGAGACACAGGGATATAGAGAAAGAAAATAGGGCGAGGGGCAAAGAGAAATAAGACAGAGAGAAAGAGAACAGAGAGAAATAAAAGCAGAGAGAGAAGTTCAGAGGAGAAGGGATAGAGAGAGACAGACACAGAAAGAAAAAGTCAGACAGAAAGAAATAGGGAGACAGAGAAACGAGAGAGAGGGACAGAGAATGGGATTAATAGAAACAGAAAAAAACAGGCTGAGAGAATGGGAAACAGGTAGAAACAAATAAATAGAAATGTAGAAAGATCCCTCTGTCTACCCTCCTTCTAGACTGTGAGCCCACTGTTGGGTAGGGACTGTCTCTATATGTTGCCAACTTGTACTTCCCAAGTGCTTAGTACAGTGCTCTGCACACAGTAAGCGCTCAATAAGTACAGTTGAATGAATGAATGCAAGTCTTGCTGAATGAGAAGTGAGCAGGGCAAGAAGCAGCTTTATCTTCAGCACCAAGTTTGGATAGCCCTGGCCAAACCTACGTGCACTGGAGTTTTTTCCAACCGAATTCCCAGCACAAAGCCATTATTTCACCATAAAAATGCAGTTTCCCTCCCACTTTCCACAGTGACCTGTTCTCACCTCTCTCGCCGCCGCCCCCTCGCTCACGTCCTCCCTTCTCCTCAAAATCTCCCCCCCCCCTTCACATCCGACAGAGCGCCGCTCTTCCCCACTCTCCAAAGCCCTCCTGAGATTGCATCTCCTCCAGGTGGCCTTCTCTGTCTAATCGCTCGTCTCCCACCCCATTTCCTCTCTACTGACACTCTTACATTTCCATATCTCATAAGGAACCTGGATACCCACTCCTCTCACCTCCCAAGGTGCTTCTGTACATATCCTTATATTCTGCTGCTTCTCACTTCTGGTACTTTATTTTAATGTCTGCCTCCCCCACTAGTCTATAAACTTCTTTAGGGCTGGAATCATCATATCTACTAACTTTATTGTTCTCTCGCAGGTGGTTAATACAGTACTCAGTACCCAGTAGACTGTAAGGTCTTTGAGGACAGGGATCACATCTCCTAACGCTATTGTACTCTCCAAAGCAAGTACTCCATAGATACTCTTGATCGACCCATAATAAGCAATGAACAAATACCGTAATTATTATCGTTACGCGGCAAAAACCCTAATCTGGGACTCCCCTCTCTGTCCTCTCCCCACTGTCCCCTTTCTGTGCCCCCTCTCTCCTGCCCTCATCATATCTTCTCCCTCCCCTAAAAATGGCAGTTTTCTTCCTAACAGCTAAAGAATATGCTTCAGACAGATACCATCATGGGTGGTGGAGGGAAGTTGCAAGATCTCTCTCTCTCTCTCTATAGGACTTATTATTTACTAATTTATTTAGTAAATGTATTTACTTATTAATAAAGACATATTTATTACTCTATTTATTTATTTATTTTACTTGTACATATCTATCCTATTTATTTTATTTTGTTGGTATGTTTGGTTTTGTTCTCTGTCTCCCCCTTTTAGACTGTGAGCCCACTGTTGGGTAGGGACTGTCTCTATGTGTTGCCAATTTGTACTTCCCAAGCGCTTAGTACAGTGCTCTGCACATAGTAAGCGCTCAATAAATACGATTGATGATGATGATGATGATGACTTTTAAAATGGGATTGATTCTCCATCCCCTGGGATGATTAGGATGACTAGATGGACCCATCCAGCTAACTGTTTTTTGTTTTTGGTTTTTTTTGACTGGAAGGGATTTGAAAGGGCCTGGTCTAAATGCTATCCATTTGAGGGCTTTTGACATATGGGTTGGCTTGACTTCCCATCCTATGACTTTGATCCTAGAGCGGTCTCAGTCTTTTTTTCTGAAAAACGTCAAAGGAGTGAAAAGGGAAGAGTGCGACCCAAATATTACCCCTTCACAAAAGACGTTAATCAACGAATGGTGTGAGTGAGAGCAAAGGAGCGAAAGCGATGCTGTCTGAGGGATGGGGTGGACTCTCTTCCCTGAGAGATCTTTAAGACCACAGGAGCTAGCTGTTTGCTGCACTGGCCTCCATCTGGATGGACTGGAGGAAGGATGGTCCGGGTGAACCCTCGGTGTCCTTGTCTAATCAGAGGCATCAGGGCAACTCCAGCTGGCTATTTAGCCACCACTGAGGTGTGAGTTGGCTCCTTTCTGTAAGGGGGAAATAACCAAGGGACTCAGCAGCAGCAGCACCAACAAGCCCTGCTAACTCCTCTAGTCTTGAGGAGTTAACAGGGCTTTAGCCTCCCCCTGGTTGGATGTGTGGAGGGGTCAGGGAGTGACTGACCAGCCGCTGATGTCAGACTCAACCTCCTGAGGAGGAGGGAACGAATTTCTCGCCTTCGATAGCTGAAGTCTCCAGGCCCGATGCATACCAGAGTGGTTTTGACCCGGAGATGAATGACTCGTCCTCCAACCTTTCGCCTCGCTTCCCTGAGGCTCGGTCAGTTGGAGAGCTAATTCCCGGGAGTGGAAACAGGGGAAATGGCTTCCAAGCCTAGGAACTCAAATCGAGCCTGTAGTGTGACTGGACAGAGGACTTGGACTTTAAGTATCTTGAGGGCAGGGATTAGGTCTACTAACTTTGCTGTACTCGCCTAAGCAATGAGCACAAAGTAGGTGCTCATTACTACTGATCGATGGATCGATTGATTGATTGATGGCAGAGCCCCCACCCAATGCCCTAACCAGTAACCCTGTCCAAGGGAAAAATCAAAGTCCATTTCCTTCTACCATAGCCTGAAATGGCGATGAACTGTGCCCACCGAAAACAGACTCAATAAAAAGTGAATAATAGTTAATGAACGATCCCTACTCAAATAGGAAGATAATCATCAGAAGAATCGATGCTATGGAAACTAAAAAAGGGGGAGGGGGAAGCGGCAGGTGCTTGCTTTAGTTAA
Organism: Tachyglossus aculeatus; assembly: GCF_015852505.1. NCBI lineage: Eukaryota > Metazoa > Chordata > Mammalia > Monotremata > Tachyglossidae > Tachyglossus > Tachyglossus aculeatus. The sequence continues at coordinate 7,671,965 of NC_052085.1, forward strand.
GAGCAGATGTGGTGAGCACTAATGAAATGGGGAGGTGGATTGTGGGTTCCTGATTAGAATTCATGCAAGCCAAAAGGGATGGAAAGGTGCAGATTTAAAGAGGCAGGATCCCGAAAGAGGTAGCTGAAAAAGCCACAAGGCAAACTGCAGAGACGGTTGCCCCAGCAGTGGATCCTGGAGGTTTAGGACAGTGCTCTCTACCCACTGGAAGCGCTCAGTAAATACCACTGACTGATTGTTTCACTTTGTGCCCAAACGAAAGAATGAGACAGGCCCTTAGTTCAATCCTTGTCTCACCCTCGGGTTTCTTGGGAGCACACTTCTTCCTCACCTATCTGCCAACTTGCAAAAGCCCGACAAGCAGCGTGCCTTGAAGGAAGAAAAAACTCGGACCTGGGAGTGAGAGAACCTGGGTTCAAATCCCACCTTGTCAGTTGCCTACTCTCTGACCTTGGGCAAATCGCTTCTTATTTCTGAGCCTCACCTGCAAAACGGGGATTAAATACCTGCTCTCCATCCCAACCCCTTTGCACTCTAATCCCCATATGGGACAGGGATTCTAATACCGTGCTGGGCACAAGCGCTTAACTAATAGTGCAATTATTAAAAGCGATGACTTCTGCTGTCATAGCTAGGTTGTGCAGTGTTTTTGAGACTAGTGAAAAAATGATGTTTTTGTCTCGGTCTTTATCGTTACTCGTGGTAATTTTTTTTTTTTTTGCTTAAGCATTTTTGGTGGGAAGAGGGAACAATTTTTCATCTGATGATGTGTGTGGAGGCAAGTGAAATGGTAAACCTGGCATACTGAAGAGGGTTTTGGCTGCACTGGTGGCTATGATATTACTGTGCTCACAAACTCTATCATGGCCATTTATCCACATAAACACACACCCCCTCAAGTTAAAAATATATCTGTGGTTATGCCTGACTATGATTTGGTAACGAGTCTATAAATTTTGGGGTGGAGGCTTTCATTTCGCAGGATTTGATGGCCCTGTTTCTACAGTGCTTCAGTACTACAACAGGTACAGCAGCACTCAGGCTTTCAACTTGGACTCATCAAGCGCTTAGTACAGTGCTCTGCACACAGTAAGCGCTCAATAAATAAATGATTGATTGATTGATTTGTAGTTGCAAACAGTTATTCTGATGGTTACCTTTCCGGCTTCGTGATTTCAATTGTGTCGCCACTCGGATAATGCTCCCGGGTGCAAATGTACGTGGTGAGAATGACACCTGTCCACTTTCCTCTTTTCGTTTAAATGAGAATAAAAAAAGGAAGAAGATCCCGTTAATCCTTGCGAAAATCAAGTTTTATCCGGAGGGTAAAACTGTCCAGTTTAAAGATCTTTCCAAACATTCTTCTTGTGCACCTGTTTGCCCGGGAAACAGACCTTTCAGTCGTGTTCCTGGCTGACTCGAGGGTCAGACATCAAATATTTTTAGAGTGCTCTGCTGATATGGGAAATCAGGGTATCTTATTTGTAACCCCCGCCAACCTGGCCTACTAAAAGTCTCCGCGCAGAATTTTGCTGCCAGGGACCTCGGGACATGTGATCGTTAGCGTTCAAGCCCAAAGTTTCCAGCTGTTCAAATCCTACGCGGGGGCAGAATTACGCAACGATACTATTACCAGCGGCGAGTGGATGTGACTTGCTGAGTTTTGCGGAGCTGAATTAGAATGAAAAGTGCTGCACAGGGAAGATACCAGCATCTGGGAGAGGGAGCTGGAATCTCCCTTTGTTCCTTGGATATACAAATAAGTTCCTTTTGTCTAACTAGATCAGTTAGCCAGATAATCATCATCATCAATCGTATTTATTGAGCGCTTACTGTGTGCAGAGCACTGTACTAAGCGCTTGGGAAGTACAAATTGGCTCAGATAATGAAGACTCAGGTGTAAAATTGCCACCTTGTAGCAGAGAATTGGATCACTAATGCCCTCAATAGCAACTCTAAGACCCACGTTGGCATACAAGTTACGGCTGATGTGATGAGTCAATAGTATTTATCGATTGTTTACTGTTATACTGTATTCTCCCAAGCGGTCAGTACAGTACTCGGCACACAGTGACGTTCGGTAAGTATGACAATGAATTCATTGAATGGCCACTCTGTGCCGAGCACTGTCCTCTTTGCTGAGCTTGGGGGAGTACGGTAGCGTCAATAGATGTGGTCTCTGCCCTCAAAGAGTTTACAAGCAAGTGACACAAGTAAAAACATGGTAGGAATTGAGGAGACTTTGTATGGCAATTATTAGGCATTTCCTATCCCTGATCCATGCTACCCTAATGATCTCCAGTGGACTTAGATTTGTTAAGTGCTTATTAAGTGCCAGACACTGTACTAAGTGCTGGGGTGGATACAAGCAAATCAGATCGGACAAAGTCCCTGTCCCACATGGGGCTCACAGGCTTAATCCCCATTTTACTTCCCTGTGGCACAGGGAAGTGAAGCGACTTGCCCAAGATCACACAGCAGACAAGTGGCAGAGCCGGGATGAGAACCCATGACCTTATCATCATCAACAATCGTATTTATTGAGCGCTTACTACGTGCAGAGCACTGTACTAAGCGCTTGGGAAGTACAAATTGGCAACATATAGAGACAGTTCCTACCCAACATTGGGCTCACAGTCTAAAAGGGGGAGACAGAACAAAACCAAACATACTAGCAAAAAATAAAATAAAATAAATTTATGACTCCCAGGCGTGGGATCTAGCGACTACGCCATGCTGCTTACATGGCCGACAGGTCCACAGTGGATACCAGAGGGAGTTAAAGCCTGGGGCAGAGAGGGAAAAGTTTAGGCCAGGCCCAGAATTCAGAATGCAGCTTCTCACGGTGAGTCCCTTTTTAGTATTTAATCCATCGATCATTGGTATTTACTGAGCCCTTATTTGTACCGAGCACTGTACTAAGAACTTGAGCACTGAACTAAGCGACTGTTTAGTCGAAAGCTGGCCCACCAGGCAGAATGTCAGGGCACATCACTTTCTAGTACACGTCCTGGAGTGGGTCCAATCCCTCTATAAAGCACCTGGTATATTCGCCCTTGCCCCTCTCCTCAGGTCCCATTATTTTTGTTTCTTTCACTTCATTTTTGATACTTGTTAAGTGCTTACTCTGTGCCAGACACTATACTAAGCTCTGAGGGAAATGCAAGATAAACAGGTGCTTAGTACAGTGCTTTACACACAGTAAACACTCAATACAATTGAATGAATCATCATCATCATCAATCGTATTTATTGAGCGCTTACTGTGTGCAGAGCACTGTACTAAGCTCTTGGGAAGTACAAGTTGGCAACATATAGAGACAGTCCCTACCCAACAGCGGGCTCACAGTCTAAAAGGGGGAAACAGAGAACAAAACCAAACATACTAACAAAATAAAATAAATGAATGAATCCGGTGGGACACAGTTACTGTCCCACGTGGAGCTCACAGTTTAAGTAGGAGGGAGTAGGATTTCGTCCCCATTTTATAGATGAGGTAACTAAGGCACAGAGACATGAAGTGAGTTGCCCCACGCCACACAACAGACAAGAGGCGGAGCTAGATTAGAACCCAGATCCTCTGATTCTCTGGCCCATGCTCTTTCCAGTAGGGCATGCTGCTTCCTGTCCATTTAAAAAAACCTCATCTGCCCATTACCTCCTTCTCTCTCTCCTTCAGTCCTCATCATCATCAATCGTATTTATTGAGCGCTTACTGTGTGCAGAGCACTGTACTAAGCGCTTGGGAAGTACAAATTGGCAACATATAGAGACAGTCCCTACCCAACAGTGGGCTCACAGTCTAAAAGGGGGAGACAGAGAACAAAACCAACCATACTAACAAAATAAAATAAATAGAATAGATATGTACAAGTAAAATAAATAATAGAGTAATAAATATGTACATCATCATCATCATCAATCGTATTTATTGAGCGCTTACTATGTGCAGAGCACTGTACTAAGCGCTTGGGAAGTACAAAATGGCAACATATAGAGACAGTTCCCACCCAACATTGGGCTCACAGTCTAAAAGGGGGAGACAGAGAACAAAACCAAACATACTAACAAAATAAAAATAAAATAAATAGAATAGATATGTACAAGTAAAATAAATAAATAAATAAATAGAGTAATAAATATGTACAAACATATATACATATATACAGGTGCTGTGGGGAAGGGAAGGAGGTAAGATGGGGGGATGGAGAGGGGGACGAGGGGGAGAGGAAGGAAGGGGCTCGGTCTGGGAAGGCCTCCTGGAGGAGGTGAGCTCTCAGTAGGGCCTTGAAGGGAGGAAGAGAGCTAGCTTGGCGGATGGGCAGAGGGAGGGCATTCCAGGCCCGGGGGATGACGTGGAAAAGTCCTCTTTCCTTTCCCCCCCACATCAAATGCTGGAGCCCATTAACTTTTCCCTTCCCTGCCTCCCACATCTGGCTGAATCTCCTGTTCCGCCCCCCGTTGATTTTGGTCCACTGGGCTCCTCTTGGGTGGTTGCTTGGCTTCCTAGTCCTGGTTTTAGAGCTGGCTACCCCAGAGAGGCCAAATCACCTGGAAGCCTGTAGAAGATAATGCCTTGAGTGTTCTGAAATAGTTGGAAAATATCCCCTGTAGCCGATAGGGTTTTCTGTTGCTCCTGGGAGAAAGCACCATTGCCCCGGCCGGACTGTGGTCTGCTCATTCCCCCGCCTCCACATCCTCGCCCAAACCCGCCCCGCATTTCTGTTTGAGCAGCTTGGAATCCCCAATCCAAGTCATCTCAACCTTTTCCCGCCAGATCTGATTTGGCTTCAGAAGACAGGAGGATTGGCGGAGGCTTTCCTTTCCTCACATGTTTTGGTTTGAGCCAAGAACGTTTGTCCAAATGCCTAGACAGCATAAAAAAGGGTTCCAAAGGAACAGAAAGATAGCTGGAGATTAAGAGTTCAGATCAAGAAAAATGAGGCCGAATTCTCACAAACGCTCCCTCTGTTTTCCAGACGCTACCTAAGGATAGTCTCCTTAACCTAGGAGGAGATGAAGGGTAGACAAACCTCCCTAGAAATAAGAAAAACATTTTCCAAACAGAGTTGTTTTGAAGCTGATAAACCTTGAACGGAGACCTATGTGGGCTTTAGAGCTTATTTACACTTTAGCAGACAGTGTTATAAACCCCGTTCCTTCCTTTCCGACCTCCAAATCCTGAGTCTACCGAGGCCCTCCTGCACGAGCTTTTGACATCAGTGACACGGGAAACAGAACGCCAACTACTTGAGAAGATTCATTCCCAAGTGCTTACAAGATTATCGCGTCTTAAGAAAATAGAGTTCTCGAGAACGCCTCAGAAAACGAGCACAGGAGGAATTCCCCTCCCTCCCTTCCATTACCAAAGCAAATGTAAAGGCAGAAAGACTCTTGAACATGACAAGGACATCAAATATTACTGGGCCCCAAACAAAGAGACGCTCATCTGGATTTAGGGGTTCAAGACAGGATTCTCTCCTTGGGATCCTGGAAGTGTTCCTTCAGCTGCGAGTTCCCTCCCTCTTCCTCCGTCATTTCTACCCCATTCTCCCTTCCCCACTCAAGTCAGTGTCCTCGCTTTGACATAACAGTCGAAGTTTCCTCAGCCAGGACATTTTCACCTAAAAATCCAGTCCATCTCCAGCCTTCAGTTTCTCATCCCTGACCATCAGTCAATCAATCCACGGTATTTACTGCGTGTTTACGCAGTGCAGAGCATTGTACCAAGTGCTTGGGAGAGCATGACATTGGTGGACCTGTTCCCTGCCGGTAACAGTCTAAAATGGTCTTACAGACCATCTATCTCTTTTATTCACTATTATGACCAAGCGACATATCCCCAATCCATCCTGAATCCTCCTCAACCTCTCAACTGCATTGGAAGCTACTGACCACTCCCTTCCCCCAGAAGCACTATCTAACCTTCGTTCATGTTTCTTTCCTGTTGTCTCTAAGGGAGTCTGTGGGTTTCTTCGTTCTCTGAAGTTTGCTGTTCACTGTTGCCTGCTTCCTACTCCTCCTCAGACCCTCTTCCTTCTAATCTATGCCCTCTCAAGGTCCCCGGCCCATATTTAAGACCGACAAAGAGATCTCTGTCCATAGTTTTCCATTAGGACAAGGCCTAATGAAGGGCAGCTGCTGGCACCTAGGTTGTCCTTCTGGGCCAGGAAAAAAATTGCAAGATGGACAGCCTGGCTCGGGAAAAAAATAACAAAAAAAACCAACCATGCGTCTGGGAATCAGGTGGCCTCGGTTCTAGTCCCGGTGTCGGCACTGGCTGGCTGGGTGACTCAACAGCTTTGGGATTCAGTTTCCTCATCTGTAAAATGGGGATGAGGTACCAACTCCCCTGGCCATTTGGACGGTGTGCCCTGTATAGGTCAGAAACTGTGCCTAATCAGATTATCTTGTACCTAATTCATCAGTTGCATTTATTGAACTCCTACTCTGCACAGAGCATTGCACAGAGCGCTTGGGAGAGCACAAGAGGGTAAGTAGACACGATCTGTGTCTTAAGGAGCTAGTGGGGAAGACAGACACTAAACTGAAATACAGGAATAATAGTAATAATAATAGTGATGGCATTTGTTAAGCGCTTACTATTCATTCAGTTGTATTTATTGAGCACTTACTGTGTGCAGAGCACTGTACTAAGTGCTTACTATTCATTCAATCGTATTTATTGAGCACTTACTGTGTGCAGAGCACTGTACTAAGCTCTTGGGAAGTACAAGTTGGCAACATATAGAGACGGTCCCTACCCAACAATGGGCTCATGTGCCAAGCACTGTTCTAATTACTGGATAATAATTGTGATACCTGTTAAGCGCTTAGTATGTGCCAGGCGCTGGTGTGGATACAAGCCAGTTGGGTTGGACACAGTCCCTGTCCCACAGGGGGCTCACAGTCTCAAGCCCCATTTTACAGTTGAGGTAACCGAGGCACAAAGAAGGGAAGGGGCAAGCACAGCAGTTAAGCACAATGCTTGGTACCTAGCAAGCCGTTAATACATAGCATAAATATTATTAAAGATGGGAAGAGAGGAGAGCAGGAAATCAAAGTGAGAGGGAGAGCTTCCCATTTCTTTTGATATTTGTCCTCTCCTTTAAACACTAGAAATCTGCTGTACTGTCATTATTTTAAGTTGCACATTCATTTCTGGGTCCTTTTTGTTGGAAAGAGTAAATTTTGCCCACTCTCATTTTTTATTCCTCTATTTCAAGTGGTTGCCGAAAAGCTAAGGGTGTGTCTTCACTCAGCTGAGCTCCAGGGAGACCGAAAAAGACCAGAAAATGAAGTTGTCTAGCTTATGAAAAAGGTATAGCATTGTCTGAGTAATAGGTTCTCCCTTATAGAATGCTGTCTTAGAGACGAAACAAAATTCAGGGAGTAAACTGCACGGTCAATTAGGATCAGGAAAGTGTTTGGCATCTCGTGTGATTAAAGTCTCTTGAATACAATCTGAAATCACAAAATAGCTTTTTCGAGGCATTTGCCGAAATGGTTTTCTCCCCATTAACACCCACACTCACACACACACACACACTTCATAAGCCTCCATTTCACTCCTGTAATCTCATAATTGAACGTCTTCATTGTGCAACTGAGAAAGGATAAAGATTAAGGTTCCCATTTGTACTCCTCTGCCTAAGAGATGAAGATTGCCTCAGAAAATGAAAACCTCCTCCACTTCCCTCTTCCCCCCGCCTCGCTTCCCACCACACAGGCTGTATGCCAGGAGCCGTGGGAATGGACTCCAGAGCCGGGAGACTCTGTGGGGCCGGGGGTAGGGGAGGGGACGGTGGGCACTAGGGGAGCATGGAGGAAAGGGGAAGGTGGGGCGTCGGGAAAAGGGATAGAGAGGTGGGTGGTCAGGATGAGAAGCAGTGTGGCCTAGTGGAAAGACTCAAGGCAGGAGTCAGGAGACCCAGGATCTAATCCTAGCCCCGCCACCTGCCTGCTGGGTGACCTTGGGCAAGTCTCTTAACTTCTCTGTGCCTCAGTTTCCTTATCTGTAAAACAGGGATTCAATTCTTACTCGGCCTGGTTATGCTGTGGTATCTCCCCAAGTGCTTCTGTACTAACCAAATACCACAACTATCATTATGAAAGTGATGATGATGATGGAGGGATAGGGCGAGGAGTCTGGGACAGAGACGGAGGGTGGGAACAGGGGGTGAGGACCGGTAGTAGGGAGGGGGATTGGAGGGTATGGCTGCTTCTCAGGGTACAGTGAGGGGTGGGCATCTCCGTCCCAAACCAAAACCCAGACGCCCAACACAAGCAGCCAACACGGAACAAAAGCAGAAGTAAAATGCAATTGTTGGAAGTGGAGGAAACATTAGAAACTCCTTGCCATTAGCACCAAGGCCTTTAAGATATAAATATGGAATTATCGAAGTGCGTTCTCCCCCCTCCGCCTTCCTTTCAGTGCCAAAAAAAAAAAAACCCCAAACGAAAAAAAAACACAGGTGGGGGAAACACCTCTGAGACTTTAGCCAAAGAGGAGCTTGATGCAGATTTAGGTGGGAAAAAATTGGAAGTGGAGGAAACATTAGAAACTCCTTGCCATTAGCACCAAGGCCTTTAAGATATAAATATGGAATTATCGAAGTGCGTTCTCCCCCCCTCACCTTCCTTTCAGTGCCAAAAAAAAAAAAACCCAAACGAAAAAAAACACAGATGGGGGAAACACCTCTGAGACTTTAGCCAAAGAGGAGCTTGACGCAGATTTAGGTGGGAAAAAATTAGATAAGGAATGTGTGGGCGAAATAGCCTCCCTCTTTCCTTTCAGTTTCTTTTCAATGCAGAGGAAGGAGAAGGGGGAATCCACGCTCTTGCTTAATTTTCACCCTGCAGCTCATTATCTCAGTCAGCATGTCACATTTGAATGCATTGATTTCTGAGTAGAAATCCCAGCAGGTTCCGAGAGCTGTTGATGAGGAGCGACGGATCTCCACAGTCCAAATTTTCCGCTATTACCCGAACTGGATTGTTCGGGCTTGATTGGCAAGGAGGTTAAAGGGAGGACCAGCACACCCCAGCGAGGCCCTTTCCCGCTCAGCTTGCGGGGATGTGGGCTGGAAGCGGGGAGGCAGCTCATGTCACTCACCCGCCTCCATGCCGGGCCAATTAAGGGCCAGATTTCTCTGAGCGCAGGGGGCTCCCCGAGCCCTTGGGCCTGAAGGAGAAGCGGCAGGGCCGCGGAGCTCTGAGACATTCTGCCTGATGATGGCGGGAAGGGGGAAGCGAGGGGGAGGTGAAGCAGAAATCCCCCTCGGGATTCCAACAGGAAGCCATGATTAGGAGTGGGTTGTTCTGATTCCACAAGTGTCGACGGTGCTTTCCGTGCCGAGCGAGACAATGAGGGGAGAAAAGGGCTCCCGGGGTTCCGCCCAAGTTCCACGCTCTGAGTTTCACTCCCCGTCGGGCCCAAAGGGGCTCTCGCGCTCCTGCATTAGACGGGTGGGCGTGAATTTGAAGGAGGAGGGGAGTCCAAACCGTGGCCTCAAGGATGGCTAGCGTGGTGGGAAGGAGACAAGATGGTAGGGGAGGAATTTTTTTTTTTTTTTGGGTGGGGGATGGAAGATGGGCCACACCTGATGCACAGAGCAAATCCTAAACTTGGGAGCCAAAAGCACACATTGTGCAGGTTACCGTGTTTTAGATAGGATAATGCATTTACCTCTCCACCTTATCTAAGCACTGTGAATCAATCAGTCAGCCAATCAAGAGTCTCAGTTGAGTGCAGAGCGCTCAGGAGAGGAAAGTGGTGTTTGAAATGACAATTCTGGCCCTCAAGGAGCAGCTGAAATATCGTCCCAGACAAAATGGGAGATCTCGACTCCCCAGGGCCCCAATGCTGAGGCTGATGTAAAGAGATGGGCCAATCACCGCTTCAGAGCAACATCTGCCCTCATGCCAGGAGCCACAACCTCGGTCTCCAGGCCACGAGGGGAAACAGAGATGGGCCAGGCAAGCCCGGGTCTGCTAAGGCAGAGCCCCCGACAAAGACATTCCTCAAGTCGCCCAGCATCTTGAGGAGGATTGTTTCAACTAGCCACGCTTTGGTGACTGGGTTCTCTTCCCTGACTTGCTAGGGATCAGAAGCACTGGAATAGGATGCCCAGACGAAAGTCAAAAAGGTCCCGCCTCCCCCCCCCACACCCTCGTTTTTCAGAGAAAGAAACTGAGGCCAGAGGGGTTAAGTAACTTCACACAGGTCACACCCAGCAGCCCAGTGATGGAGCCAGGACTAGAATCCAGCTCCGACTCCAGTCGTGTGCTCTTTTCACTAGATAGAGCTAGTGATTATACCGAGTAGCCAGAAGAAGGCCAGGGAGTAAGATCTGACTAAGGAAAATAAACACCCATTTGAACATTTGCCATACAGCTTCATTCCCCAAGCCTGGGGCCCTATATAGGGGAGAAAACCATTCAGTTTCCCTGGGGAGACAGACCCAGATCAATTAGGTCTGAAAGACGGCACAGCCTAATGCAAAGAGCACAGTACCAAAAGCTGGAAGTCCCAGATTCTGGTCCCAAGTCTGCCCCTGGCCGGCTGTGTGACCTTGGTCAAGTCACTTAATCTTTCTGTCCCTCAGTTTCCCCATCGATAAAGCGGGCAAAAGATACCTGCCTCCTCTCCCTCTTAGACTGTTGAACCCAGGCAGAACGTTGGGTGTGGGGGGGTCTGCGTCCCATCCGATTATGCTCTATCGCAGCACGCTCAGTTACTAAACATGGTATTTAATTAGAAAATTCTCTCAGCTAACTTGTGGCCCCATCCCTGAGGGAGCCGGGTTTGGGCCTTCTGAGAAGCCTGGCACCGTGAATTGAGTTTTCCTCCATGAGAACATCACCCTTAGATCATGAACACACCCATTCCGTCTTGGCAGCAAACTTCTGGACATCCCTCAGAACCTGTCAGTGAAGCCACACTGCCTCCATAACAGAAGGATCGTTCGGATCCTAAAAATAAACCTTCTCATACGGTGAAGGAACCCATGTTGCAGTTCTGACAGATACTAGGAGGGCCCTGGGCAAAAAAAAAAAAAACCCCGAAGATGAGAGAAGAGTTGAGAATGGTTTCATTCTTTTCCAAATAAAGGAGGAAATTATTTTATTTTACTTTTTTAAAAGGGCGGGCCATTTCTGAGGAAAATGACTTTAGTTTCCTAACTGGCCGCTTTACCGCTCTGATGTTTTTCTAAGTATATAATAAATGGACACAAACTCCCCAGGAAAAGAGCCCAGTGCCAGCATTTCATGCCGTTCATTTGAAACGACTTAAAACAAATATTTTCGTGAACTTTGAATCCCAGAATTTGAAAAAAAAAAGGAATGTTTATAAACAGTCCCTGACATGGTTGATGACATACTTGGCTCAGTCCACAAAAGCTTTCCTGATCTCGCCCCTCTCGAAGGAGTGCTTGTCAGTGACGAGTTCGCATGGGGGAGAGGAGTTTCCTGTAAATCAATGTACCTTACTTTAGATTTCAATTTAATCAAGAAAACCACCCGCTCTTGGAAACCCACGGCCCAATAATTACTTAGGGTCTGTAGGGGGAAATGCACATGCCATTTGTGTCGATTTGTCTTGATTTCCTTCTCCGTTCCCCCCGAGGAGATGGGCTCTTGTTAACAAAGCTCCAATTAAACTCATAAAGTGGCCCAGATCTGGGGTCCCCGAATCGATAATGACCGGACAAAGGCTTTCTCCGCAGATGGCTTGAGTGCAGGATGCTCCTTAATAGGCCCAGGACAAGGAATGCTTTCAGTGACGACACCATGATGACATGGGCTGCGGCTGTTCCAGGTCCCGCTCCGGGCTGGCCGTTTGCACTCATTAGGGGACGGGAAAGTAAACAGGCCGGGAACGGCGGGGCACAGCACAAACATCAGCTGGCCAACTAACCAGAAATGCCACCCTCGGGTCCTCCCGCCATTTTAGAGATGGAAGGGATTTTCATCTTCCGCGTGGCTCGGAACAGCTGAATTTTGGCATCTACCCGACAGAGCGGTGTTGTGTCCTTTCTGGGCTTCTTTCTACTGCCGGGCTAGCGATGGAGGACAGGGCCAGCAACCCCTTACAGGAGCCTATAGGTACCACCCCCTATGGACAGGGATCGCATCTACCAACTCTAGAATACCGTACTTTCCCAAGCTCTTAGCAGAGTGCTCAGCAAACAGTAAGCACTCAATAAATACCACGGGTTGATGGATTGGCCACTACTGTAGCCATACTACTAGAGAAGCAGCGTGGCTTAGTAAGAAAGAGCCCGGACTTTGGAGTCAGAGGTCATGGGTTCAAATCCCGGCTCCGCCAATTGTCAGCTGTGTGACTTTGGGCAAGGCACTTCACTTCTCTGGGCCTCAATTACCTCATCTGTAAAATGGGGATTGAGACTGTGAGCCCCATGAGGGACAACCTGATAATCTTGTAACCTCCCCAGCGCTTAGAACAGTGCTTTGCACATAGTAAGCACTTAATAAATGCCATTATTATTATTATTACTGTATAAGCCATCACTTGGAGGATTGGGGTCTCTCCCTTCATTGCTTGGTACTGATGTAGACCTCTCTGCCCTTGCCGCCTGCTTTCTCGAAACGCTGGTAACTCTGATCCAGTCTCAACAGTGCTCACTGAGCCTCCTTAACCGGTGTGTGCCGAGCATTGCACTAGACCCTCGAGGACTTACAACCTCCTCGCTGGTATGCACTCCTCCATCCAAAGGTGTACATACATGTACAGTTGTACTTCATCAATCGTATTTATTGAACGCTTACTATGTGCAGAGCACTGTACTTGCAATTATTTATTTTGATATTCCATCCCAGCTTTACCCTTGCTCTTCTTCTTGCTCCTGTTGTTTGTGTTGCATTAATTTGTCAACTCCTTGCTGGCAGGACCCATGTGTTTTGCTTCTGTTGTGATAGTAATACTACTAATAATTATATTTGTTAAGCACTTACTATGTGCCAGGCACTGTACTAAGCGCTGGGGCACTAAGCAAATGGTCCCTATCCCATGGGGGGTTCACAGTCTCAATCTCCATTTTACAGATGAGGTAACTGAGGCGCAGAGAGGTGAAGTGACTTGCCCCAATTCACACGGCAGACAGGTGGCGGAGCTGGAATTAGAACCCATGACCTTCTGACTCCCAAGCCCATGCTCTAACCACTACATCAGGCTGCTTCTCTACGGGCCAAGCCATTAGGACAGTGCTTTGCATGCAGTAGGTGCTCAAGAAACACCATTTATTGATTGAAGAATGTTCAAAAGAAACAAAAGACACAATCCCTTCCCTCCAGGAGTCTATTATCTGATAGGGACAGGGGGAGGCTGAGCTGTCTTTAAGGACTAGGCTTCTGTTTAGTGCCCATTCACAGCTCACTCCCTCTCTCTTCACTCCTCTCCAACTCCACTTGTTTTTCAGTGCCTCTTTTAAGCACTGAAAGCCTTTAGATTTCGGGGGCACTGGCTTGTTTGGAGCCACTTTGATCTGTTGTGTGATCTCTTCAGTGCTCTGAACCCCCTCCAAAACTCTCCCAAAAGCTTCATCCTTTAAGAGGAATTCCTTGACCGATTCCCACCTTTCCAGTCTTGCCACCCCATGAGCCGTCTAATTGCTCAGGCTTTTACTGGGTTTTCCATTTGGGATTTATTTAGTAACTTCCTTCCCCGCGCTTTCTGTCATGTGACTATTCTTTCACTCGTCCGCCTATTATCCGGGCGTACGATCCCAGAGACACTCAGAGACGCAGGACTGGTAATTTTTCTCAACCTTCTCTCCCGCCTAAGGGTGCTCTGTCCGCTTTTCAGCTTGCGTCCTCTACCACTCAAACATTTGCTCATCCTATCATCCATCTTCCCATTCTCTTCTTTATTCTCCCTAGGATTTCAATCGATCCATCAAGGGTATATCTTGAGTGTCTTCAGTGTGCGGAGCACTGCCCAAAGCACTTGGGAGGGTACAATAGAATGAGTAGACAAAATCATTGACCCCAAGGAATTTATCTCTGCCTCCTCATACCTGACTGTAGGCTCCATAAAGACAGAGATCATGCCTTCAGATTCTATTTTACTCCCTCAAGTGCTTAGCTCACAGTAAGTGCTCAAGAAGTACTGTTGATTGACAGGTGGGAGCACATTCTCAGCAGGAATCAGACCAAAGAGACCGAGTCCCGGATATAAGACTCCCTTCCTCCTGTCCAGTGGACCCCGGGACCATTGGTCGTGGTGGGGATGGAGGGCCTCTGGAGTTAGGACTGTAGTAATAATAATAATAATGTGTCCCACAGGGGGTTCACAGTCTTAATCCACATTTTACAGATGAGGTAACTGGCACAGAGAAGTGAAGTGACTTGCCCAGAGCCACACAGCTGACAATTGGCAGAGTGGGGTTTTGAACCCATGACCTCTGACTCCAAAGCCCGGGCTCTTTCCACTGAGCCACGCTGCTTCTAGACAAGCCCACGTCACTGTTCCACTGGGTAGATTGAACTTCTGATCCCTCTAGACTGTAAGCTTGTTGCGGGCAGGGAATCAATCAATCAATCAATCATATTTATTGAGCGCTTACTATATGCAGAGCACTGTACTAAGCGCTTGGGAAGTACAAATTGGCAACATATAGAGACAGTCCCTACCCAACACTGGGCTCACAGTCTAAAACGGGGAGACAGAGAACAAACCAAACATACTAACAAAATAAAATAAATAGAATAGATACGTACATAGAATAGATATGTAGGGAATCTTTCTGTTTAATAATAATAATAATAATGGTTTTTGTTAAGTGCTTATTATGTGCTAAACACTGTTCTAAGCGCTGAGGTATCAGGTAATCAGGTTGTCCCAAAGTGGGGGTCACAGACTTCATCCCCATTTTACAGATGAGGTAACAGGCACAGAGAGGTCAAGTCACTTGCTCGAAGTCACACAGCAGATCAGGGGGGACGCCGGGAATAGAATTTACAGCCTCTGACTCTCAAGCCCGTGCTCTTTTACTCTCCCAAGCTCTTAGTGCAGTGCTCTGCACACAGTAATCGCTCGCTAAATGCGATTGAGTGAAGGAATAGTGGTCAGTGGCAGGAAGGAGATCCCCCCAGGTCGTAGTGTTCCCCCGTGGACTCCGGGAGCCCTAATGTCCGTGTTGGAAGCCGAGCGGAAGGAGGGCAAATCCCTGATCGTACTGCTCCGACCCGGACTCTAGGGACCGTAACGGAGCGGGTGGAGGAGGCCAGGTGGCCGGCTTGATCCTGCTCCACATGAAGACGTTTTCCATCCATCTGACCTCTCAGTCTAAACCACTTTTTCACTCGGCTCCGAGGGAGCTCCTTGAGTAGAGATTTTTACAAGTGCCTTCCACTTTAAAGAGCTCGACGGTGTATTATTGTCATTAGTAATTAGCATCATTAATAATGAAAGGCAAGGATACTCAACAACATGCGCTTCCTTCTTTCTCTCCAGCTGTTGAGTGCTTCTTGGACCATTCAGCTCATCTAGGGTTGCTGGGTCCCAGCGGGAAGGCCAATATGTGGCGTTCCGCTCTTCGGGGTAGCAGTGCTCCGGTTTTTGCCGGGGAAAGAACGTTAACCGGTTGCTCGATGGCCCGGATGGGAGAAGCCGGAACCGGTCCGATGGGATGCCGCTCGCCTGGAGAGACGGGGGACTTGTTGCCCCACCACGGCAGCGGGACTTAGTGGATAGATCGCGGACTTGGGAGTCAGAAGGACCTGGGTTCTAATCCTGGCTCCGCCGCATGTCTTCTGTGTGACCCTGGGCACTTCTCTGTTCCCTCATCTGTAAAATGGGGATTGAGACCGTGAGCCCTCTGTGGGACTGGGACTGTGGCCAACCTGATTAACTTGTATCTACCCCAGCACCTGGAACAGCGTTTGGCACACGAAAGCACTTAAGTCCCGTAATGATTATTATTATTATTACGAATAATAAGGAAGCCTGGTTTATTGGCTAGCTTGGGACCGGCCGTTTTCAAATCCAGATGTTGGATTGATTGATGGGTTGGAGGGACGATGACTAGCCTTTGCCAAAGTGACCATGACAGCAAGGTCCAAGCTGTAAGAACGAGAAGTCAGTTGCTTAATGTCTCCATCCCTCCCTGCGGAGAATATTCTGTACGGCTCTTAAAACGGGTCCGTGCGTCACATACGCAGCAAAAGTCTTGATGCAATTATGGGGAGGGCAGGGTGGAAATTAAACGAAGACCATGTGGTCTAGTGGTTAGGTCAGCAGACTAAATGTCAGGAGTTTTGGTTCTATTCTTGGCTTCGCCCCTGAGCGTCTTTGAGATGCGACTCCGGGCCTCCGCCTCCGCGCCGCAGGGATGATCCCAGACGGAGATGGGAGTCGTGAAGTTGCCGGCCCTCCCCACCTCCACCCCGGCCCACGGGCTTTGCCGGAAACCCAGAAAGCGGAGGGGTCAAGTGACTTTGGAGAGGAGAACGAGAGTGTGGTTGCTGGAAAAAGTCTTTCTTTCCTGGGAAAAACAGCTGGGCAGGATCTGCCCTGCCTCTCCAGTGCCTTTGGAAATTTTGAGGAAATCGAGTAGTAATATTTATCAATCCCTTACTGTGCGCAGAGTACTGAACCAAGCGCTGGGAGAGAATACATAGGTGGGAATTAGACACGGTCCCTGGCCCTGGCGGGGGGGCGGCAATGGACTTTGCATCATGCTCTCCAGGAATTTCTTGTTCATTTCCCTACTGACTCTGTTGTGCTCTACTCTCCCAAGTGCTTAGTACAGTGCACTGCACACAGTAAGGGCTAAATAAACACCAATGTTTGATGGATGTGAGAAGCCCTAATCCTTTCAGAGCCAAGGGTTGAAGGGCCTTCCCACCAGGGTGTGTTCTCTGCTTTTTGTTCTTTGGGCCGAGGCCTGTCCTGTCCTGTGGATAAGTACTCAGGCACCTCACCAAATCCCACCCCCTCCCCTTTCTCACTCACCCAGCAAACGGTCAGCAACTGATCCCCGGGCCCGGGAGATGGGATTGGGCAAAACCAGTGAAGGCTCAGATACGATCTGACGCCTGTCGACTACAAGGATTACGTGCCTTCCTCCGGGCCCATGTTTCACTGGATCCCTCGTGCCGAGCGGAGGATCCTGCGACCGATATCAGCCCCAGACTCTGTTTCTTCTCTGGCCCTTTCCGCCAGAGTGGGTATTCTGTCGATCGCCTCTTGGAATTACATTTTGGTAATTTGACAACTGAATAGGAGTTTAGCGGTGCTTTACAATCCTAGGGAGGTTCTCACCTTCCGGCTCCATTAACCCGGTCAAACCCTGCAGGGGTATCACCACTATATCTTGGACTAATCCTTGTCTTATTGTATGAGTTTAATAACACCTCACAGTCTCCTTTTGTGAGCCGAGAGTCTTCCGAAATACCTTATTTACCTTCATGGCAAACCAGTGAAATTCAGAGTGGGAGGGAGCCCAGCTAAGCACTGGATAAATTCCATAGAGTCAGAGCAGACGCTACCTCAGTCCCACATGGGGCTCACAGTCTGAGAGGGAGGGAGAGCAGGTACCTTACACCCATTTTACAGATGAGGAAGCCGAGGCTCAGAGAGGTTGAATGACTTGCCAAAAAATCACACAGCAGTCAAGAGGCCATGCCAGGACCAGAACCCTGGTCTCTGGACTCTCAATTCTATGTTCTTTCTACGAGGCCGTACTGAGGTTAAGAAGAAGGGGGTTGGGGTAAGGGGTGAGAGGGGTGAAAATAGAGGACCTTGTCCCTCAGCCACTCAATCCATTATCACCACCCTGTTCTCCAGGGCAAGCAGTGATCTGGTAAACCACCCTGCCAAGAAATGCTGAAACGAAAACAAAACGAAAATGCCAGGCGACCTTTTGGCATTTTCACTTTTCTCAAAAGGAAACCATTTGATCCTGCTACAGTTCCAAGCACCACCTGAAATATATACTTCAGTCAGCGAAGAACCTCTCTGAGTAATGGTAAAATGTCTACCTAATTCTCTAATCGGCACAAACCCCACTACCCTTCAGCAGAGAAGGTCAGACTCATTTGGACTGATGGCAAGTTGCCTTCATTCTGTCCCCCTTGTCGTTTCTCCCACTAACTCTCCCCGAAGCAGAGTGACTCTTTGGTTACTTTAGCTGTTAAGGAATGATCAGATCAGCATCTTCAGCAGGCGCGGGGTTTGTTTTTGGAGTTTACGTATGCCAGTAAGGAGAAACAAAACTTGACTATGCTGGGTACTGACTCGGAGTAGGGAAAATTTTTCACGTTTGGGTGGAGAGTCAGAGGAGGGCCACGGATCCTGAACAGCTAGCTCCCGGTGAACTCCAGATGTGGGGACGTCCGAGTAGCCGGGCTTCTTGTGCTCTGGAGGTGGGTGTCGTACATATATAGTTCAGACATCCATCACTCCCTCTGGGAGTTGTGATATAATATGCTGAGCCTAGGGGCCCTTACCCCTTCTTGATTGCTTCTTCAATGAGGCCAGGACCATCCCATTGCCCGCTGGGGTGAGTCCCATTCCTTCTGGGAAAGTGGGAGGAAGAGGGAGAACCTGGGTCCTCTCTAATTCCACCCCCTCCTCATCACTCTCCACCACACACACACACCTACGCTGTGACCGTTCTTAGGACCACATCCACACCCATGAAAATACCAACACTCTCTGCGGAGCCTAAACAATAGTAACTGTATTATTTGTTAAGCGCTTACTAGGTGCCGAGTGCTGTCCTAAGCCCTGGGATACATACAAGATAATCCAGTCGGGCACGGTCAGTGTCCCTGGCGGAGCTCACAGGGTAGGTAGGGAGAATGGGTGTTGAATACCCATTTTACAGATGAGGAAACTGAGGCCCAGAATGAATGGAGCAGGGAGCCAAGATCTGGACGGATGATCTCTCCAGGCTCCTTCCAACCAAAGATCCACGCCTTCTCCGGGCCCCCTTTGTATTTGCCAGATTGGCTGCCATTCCATTAACTCACTCCCTGGCTCCCCTCAGGATGCCATTCTCGTTCACCCCCATGTTTCCTCGGTCGTGTGTTCACCAAAGGCGGTAGGTGATTGAAAAAGAAGTCTTCCAGGACCGGGACAATATCTCCGCAGATCACACTCATTCCCATGGGGAGAGCAGGATCCTTTGTGGTTGGATCGGTCAGAGCCTCAGCCAGTGGAAAAATTACATGCGAGGGCAGGGAGAGCAGGGATTGTGAAGTGGGTGAGCTCTGACCTGGGAATTCAAGGCTAGGAAGTCTAGGCAAAGTAGGCAACCTTGAAGACAGTAAAAGAGGGCATCAACACTCTGTGCCAGAGCTCTTTGGAGAGCCAAGTATCGAAGCACTGCAGACCACAAGCATCAAGGAGGAAAAGATTTATCTTTCCTGAGAATTAATGTCGGAAAATGAAAAGATCTGGGGTTGACAGAGTTGAGGGCTGCTATGATTCAGAGTGCTTTAACCCAGCCTGCTCAATCAAGGTCTGGGCAGCCTACTCCTGGCTGTGCCTCACTGCGTGACCTTTGGCAAGACACCTAACCTCTCTGGGTCCTCGAATTTCCCATCTGTAATATGGAGGGGAATTATGCCATTCTGTCCCAAAGGGGTGTCACGGGACGTTACGAGTGGAAATGCTGGCAAAGCAGACTGTGCTGAAGAACTGCGGTTGCTTATTTCCTGTCAACCCCACAATAAAAGCAGGACCACACTGTTCAAGGAACTCTCGCTAAGCGTCTCTGTAGGGGTAATAATTGTGGTACTTGTTAAATGCTTATTATGTGTCAAGCACTGGGGCAGATCCAACATAATCAGGTCAGACATAGTCCCTGCCCCTCGTGGGCCTCAGGGTCCAAATAGGAGGGAGAACAAGTTTAGAATCCCCGTTTTACAGATGAGGCACAAAGAAGCTAAGTAATTTGTCCAAGGTCACCTGGCAGGCAGGTGACGGAATGAGCATTCGAACCCAGGCCCTCTGACTCCCCAGGTCCAGGAGCTTTCCACTAGGACACACTGCTGAGCATACTCAATAACTTGGGTATCAGGTTATTTGGTAAAACGGTCATCCTGTTATCAGCCTACCGTTCACCTGATCTGGGGCTATACACTACCCCTATGCGTGCCTGACTTCTACCTCTCAAAGTTTCTCAGTACAATGGTGACACACAGAGGCAGGGCAAAATATTCTAGAGCATGGTGCCAACCTCTAGATTGAGTATAACAGAATTAATAGACATGATACTTGACCTCAAAGTGCTTCCAATCTAGTTAGACAGACCCTAAGATAATTTATAGATAGAAGGATGAAGGTAAAAAGGCTGATGCCTACATAACGGAGTTTGTCACATAGGTATGTAAGGGTCTTGCGTAGTTGAGAACACTCAAGTGCATTGTTAGCAAAGAAGGGCTGAGGTGGTAATTAGTGTAAGCACCAGACCGTAAGCTCATGTGGTCAGGGAATGTGTCCACCAACTCCATTGGGTTGTACTCTCTCAAGCACTTAGTACAGTGCTCTGCACAAAGTACGCACTCAATACATACCATTGATTGACTGATAACCTGGGGAAAAGGGAAATTAATCAGGAAAAGCTTCCTGGAGGAAATGGGACTTCTGAAGGGCTTTGAAGAACTGTGGTAGTAGGAATAGTGTTTATTATTCATTCATTCATTAAATCGTATTGAGCGCTTACTGTGTGCAGAGCACTGTACTAAGCCTTGGGAAGTACAAGTTGGCAACATATAGAGACAGTCCCTACCCAACAACGGGCTCACAGTCTAGAAGGAACTATTAATTCCTGAATTAACTGTGCTTAATTAATTATTAAGCACAATTAAGTAGGAATATTCATTCAGTCAGTCAGTCGTATTTATTAAGCACACAATGTGTACAAGACACTATACTAAATGCTGGGAAAGAATGCCCAGGTGGGTTTCTGACAAGGACTGGTGGATTTGAAGGAGGGGAGAACATTCAAAGTAGTAGGAAGGATGGAGGGTGGGAGAGATGAGAACGAGGCTCGGTGAGCAGGTTGGCCCGAGAAGTCTGGATCCGAAATCTCCTTCCTTTGGGGCTGTGTGTCATGTGTGGGATCCAGAATCCAAGAGCTGACTCTATCAATCGTATTTATTGAGTGCTTACTGTGTGCAGAGCACTGTACTAAGCGCTTGGGAAGTACAAGTTGGCAACATATAGAGACAGTCCCTACCCAACAGTGGGCTCACAGTCTAAAAGGGGGAGACAGAGAACAAAACCAAACATATTAATAAAATAAAATAAATAGAATAGATATGTACAGGTAAAATAGAGTAATAAATATGTATAAACATATATACATATTTACAGGTGCTGTGGGGAAGGGAAGGAGGTAAGACGGTGGGGATGGAGAGGGGGACGAGGGGGAGAGGAAGGAGGGGGCTCAGTGTGGGAAGGCCTCCTGGAGGAGGTGAGCTCTCAGTAGGGCCTTGAAGGGAGGAAGAGACTCTAGGCAGACTTGCAGTGACACCAACGCAGGACAGAGAGATTCCCCTAAGGCAAATTCGACCCCAGCCCTAGCTCAACATTCTCTTCCACCTAAGCTAGGGTACACTTGCCACTTCCTTCTAAGAAAGCACAAACCTGGGTTATAATCCTGTCCCACCCTTTTTCTGCTCTGTGACCTTCGGCAGGTCACCTAACTCCTCTGTGCCTCATCTGCAAAATGGGAATGCGGTACCTCTTTCTCTTGCCCAGTTAGACTAACTGCCCCCGTGCTTAGTGCAGTGCCTGGCATATAATAAGCATGTAAGAAATCCCCCAGTTATTGAAGGTGAGGGATAAAAGGTATTTTAATCTCCAGATGAGGAAATGGAGACCCAGAGAAATTTAAGTGACTTGCCCTAGGTCACACAGCAAGCAAATGGCAGAGGAAGGATTAGAACTCAGGTCCTCTGAATCCCAGGCCCATACTCTTAGCACTAGGCCATCTTGTACAGATCCCCTTTTCTTCCTCCTACCTGAAATTTACTTTAGTGCCTGCCTGCCTCCTCCTCAAGGGCTGGGATCATATTGGCTAATTCTACTGTTCTCCCAAGCACTTAGTACTTCTACTAATAACAACAATAATAATGGCATCTGTTAAGCGCTTACTATGTGCCAAACACTGTACTAAGCACTGGGGTAGCTACAAGATAATCAGGTCCCACATGGGACTCACGTTCGAAGTAGTAGGAGTATTGAGTCCCCATTTTGCAGATGAAGGAACCGAGGCACAGAGAAGTGAAGTGACTTACAGTCACACAGCAGGTAAGTGGCAGAGCCGAGATTAGAACCCAGGGCCTCTGACTCCAGGCCCGTGCTCTTTCCATTAGGCCACACTGCTTCCCTAAGTTCAGCGTTCTGCATTCAGTAAAGACCATTGATCGGCGGAGAGATTAATGTACTCAGAGAAAATAGGAGGAGGGTTGGAGAGGATGGGGGTATGGTTTTTTTTTAGTTATTCTCCTGCTCTTTGGTCTGATGTGGGAACATCCAATTCCCTCGGCCAATTTGAACTTCCAGAAGATAGGAAGGGAAATCCATAACTCAGCTCAGAGTCATGTTTTGGAGAGTGATATGCTTATGGTGGTAAAGCCCTCTGAAGTCCTTGGATAAAAGTCAGTGCCCAAAAGTTACATTAGTTTTGCCAGGATAAGAGTTGTGATGAGAATAGAATTTCCTTTCTCTGATCAAATTACATTTAAGAGAAATTTGAGAGTTTTTAAGCGTCTTCTTGAGAATGTCCTGACACGAGTACATAGTAAATTTGCTTTGTAAAAATGAAGTTTTGAGGAAGATCACCTCTTGTCCTCTGTGAAAGAAATTAACTTCACCTTTTACCCTCTGTGTCCTAGTGAGAAGTGCCAGGGACTGGGAATCAGAAGACCTGTGTTCTATTCTCAGCTCTGTCACTGGCCTGCTGTGTGACATTGAGCAAGTTACTTAACTTCTTGAGTCTCAGTTTTCTCATCTGTAAAATGGGGAATGATATACCTGCTATCTTCACCTCAGACAGTGAACTCGGTGTGGGATAAGAGACCCGCCCAGTGGATTATTTGCGTCTCCCCAATGGCTACCGAAGGGCTTCGACACAGAGGAAGTGTTTACTAAATATCATTATTATCAACATTAATGATAAAGAAAACAGGCTTGGTTCTCAGAATTGTAACCTGTTTTATTCTACAAGCTATTGGCAGCCTTGGAGTTCAAAGAGGAGTCTTATGGCACATTTGGATAGGCATTGGATAATGAAACAGAAGCCTAGAGAGGTTATGTAACCGGTCCATGGTATCAGAGGGAAACCAGTGTAATTGGGAAGAGAACCTAAAGTCATGTCTGCATAAGAGACCTTGCAGTTAAACAAGCCAGAATTCACTATTCTGATCTTAAACTGTGGTCCACAGACACATTACAGACACTCGTGCGGACTTGGGCCAAGACCAACACAGGGAGAGTAGCCGAGCTGGGAGGAGAAGTGAGGTTACAATCCAAATCATCATCATCAATCGTATTTATTGAGCGTTTACTGTGTGCAGAGCACTGTACTAAGCACTTGACAAATGTCCAAATGTCTGTTCAAATGTCTGTCCAAATGTCCAAATGTCTGGAGACCCCATCAGAAGTCAGGAAAGTCGATGGAGTTTCTCAGTGGGGTGTCCCTTTCTTAGTCAATGGCCAGTGATGAGTGGTCAGTGCCAAGAATATTCCCTCTGTGTTCTGTGGAATTATTTTTTCAGTGCGCTGAGTTTATGAAGTATTTGTTGTATACAGATACCACTACTTCACAGGCATTGGGATCAAACTTGAAAAATCATGTGGGGGTGAATATGAAAGGAGAATCTCATAATGATGCCCACCTGCAGAACATTTATAATGGTACAGTGACCTTCTCTGGCTCATCAAGTTTACAAGCCACTACAGTTCAGCAGATTTATACTTTGGCAATTATTCACAAATGGGACAATTTTCTCCCAAGAATTAGGATATTTTAACACTCTCTTAGCAAATAGCTCTAAAATAGGGCTGTTATTGAAAAACTGATTTTGCTTCCTTCAAGCACCAGGTCCCAGGAGAGAGAGCGAGAGAGATACCTCTCTCTCTCTGACACACACAAACACCCCACTCCCACCCCTTCCCCACCCTCAACAATAGAAGTGTTCAGATATGAACACCAGACTGAGCCCCTTCCCTCCTCTCCCCTTCGTCCCCCTCTCTATCCCCCCCATCTTACCTCCTTCCCTTCCCCACAGCACCTGTATATATGTATATATGTTTGTACATATTTATTACTCTATTTATTTATTTATTTTACTTGTACATATCTATTCTATTTATTTTATTTTGTTAGTATGTTTGGTTTTGTTCTCTGTCTCCCCCTTTTAGACTGTAAGCCCGCTGTTGGGCAGGGACTGTCTCTATATGTTGCCAATTTGTACTTCCCAAGCGCTTAGTACAGTGCTCTGCACACAGTAAGCGCTCAGTAAATACGATTGATGATGATGATGATGATGATATGGGAAACGTTCGCTAAAATTCACAAAGTAGTAAATTTATCAACATCAAACAAACTTCCAAGCGAAATGAAACATTGCAAAACCTGATGATTAATTCTCCCGGATCTGTGGACATGTGGAGATCATTTGGCAATCTGGAAGTGGTAATAAAAAATGTTCTCCAGACCAAAAACGAAAAAAGAATTGATAGCTACATGTGACATTTCAGGGCAGGATAGATTTTTGCGGTGCATTCTAAACACCTGCTCAAGACAGTCACATTTTAGCTCGCATCTACACCTCCAAATTGTTGGGAGGATTGAGTCCTAAATTATCTTGGAGAGCTCACCTGAAGTGTCAGGGATATTGAGGAAGAAGAAAGGTGAGTTTGGGAGTAAAGTGATGGGCTGATTGGGGTGGGCGGTGTTGTACGGGGGAGACTTGGGTTTGTTTGAGGCAGAGAGTACCCTCACCCCACCACAGCGGATGAAGAACCCTTGGGGCTGGCTAACAGCACAACATTAACTGGCATGAGGAAGTTTGGCAAACATCAGGTATCTTTGAGGGACAGTGCTACACAACCCTTGACTCCACAAAGGGTTTGCATTACCTGTGTCTCGCAAATACCCGTACGCTCTCTCTGTCCTCCTTTGCCATGCAATATAACCATTTGCACTGGATGGCTGTCCTTCATAAAAGCAGATGACCTCCTGAGGGTAAAGTCTATAACTGAGCTGACTGCATTCCAAATTTCATTTTGCTTTTCCTTTTTTTAAACTTGTGGTCTGAAAATGATGCTCGGAATTAGATTCGGAATATTTCCCAAGGACCTCAGTGTTAGCAGATTTACAGTTTGCCCCTTGAATGGGATAGGAGATGGGTGATGCAATTTGTTTTGTAAAGAGGGGGTGAAGTGGAGATAGTCCTGGGGAATGGCGGTAATTTGTGATTTGTTCTAGGGCCTACCGTATGAGCACCGAGCTTCCATTTCAGGGTTAGGTCTGAACCCAGGAAGGTTAAGTTTAGATAAAAGAATGTATTCACTCTTTCACCTGGTTAGAAGGTTAGCTCACACTCTTCCAAAAAGGCATAACTCAAACCGACACCCACCAAAAAAGAAAAACAAAAACCCCAACTCTCAAGGAGATTGGTGCCAACCTCGGTGGACTTGAATTACAAATACCCTTTAGTTCTGGGGTTTCCTGTTTTCTGACTCAGTTTAGTGGCGGCATCCCTGAGAGAGATGGCAAAAGACCTGATGGATGCAGAGCTGCAGAGTTGCCCATCTGTGTGCAGGACACGTTGTCTTGGAATGAACCAGAGGCAGTAGCGTGGCCTAGTGGCTGTGTGACCTTGGGCAAGTCACTTCACTTCTCTGTGCCTTGGTTACCTAATCTGTAAAATGGGAATTAAGACCGGGAACCCTATGTGGGACAAGGACTATGTCCAACCCAATTATCTTGTATCTACTCCAGTGCTTAGTACAGTGCCTGGCTGGCACATAGTAAGCACTTAAGAAATACCAAAGAAAACCCCAACAAAACCCAGTGTCCAAAGATGGTTCCCTTTTTCTCAGCAGTACCAGAGATCTCAGAGATCTGTCTCTTCTGGTTTCAATCCTCAACATCCAACACTTCCTCTTCTCCCCTCCACATATTGGAGGACTTTCAGACTCCCATGGGACAGGTTGAAATGTGCAGCGGCTGTCTTACAGAGGAAGGATGAGGCTTGAAGATTAGAGGAAGAGCTATCTACCAGCTCTATTGCCTTCTCCCAAGTGCTTAGTACAGTCCCCTGATCAAAGTAAGCCTTTAATACCACTGCTTGATTGATAGGAGAGTTCTTTATCTATTTGATTTAAGTTTTTTTTTAGTTTTCAGATGCCTGAAGTAGTCCTTTATTGGAAAGCTTGACTGAATCTTCAGGAGTGGCTTAATTTTTCTACCCCTTCAGTCAGTCAGTAAGTGCTCAATAAATATGACAATGAATGAATGAATGAATTGTAGAGTTTTACAGATGCCTCTGTTCCGTCTTGCCAATCAATGTATTAGAAAGTTTGAACCCTATTTGGCCTATAACCCATTCCAGAAAACCAATTAATGGTATTTATTGAGAGTCTGCTTGGTGTAGAGCACTGAACTAAGCACTTGGAAGAAGCAGTGCGACAATGGGAACAGCACAGGCCTAGGAATCAGGAGATCTGAATTCTAATCCTACCACTCACACTTGCCTGCTGCATGACCTTGAGCAAGTCATTTACCTTCCCTGGGCCTGCTTCCTTCTCTGTTAAATGGGGACTCAATATCTGTTCTTCCTGCCCTGTAGACTGTGAGCCCCATGTGGGACAGGGACTGTTTCCAATCTGCTTATATCAACCCCAGCACTTAGTTCAGTGCTTGACACCTAGTAAGTGTTTCAGTCATTCATTCATTCGATCGTATTTATCGAGGGCTTACTTTGTGTAGAACACTGAACTAGGCGCTCGGGAGAGTACAATTCAACAATTCATTCATTCAGTCATATTTATTGAGCGCTTACTGTGTGCACAGCACTGTACTAAGCACTTGGGAAGTACAAGTCGGCAACATATAGAGACGGTCCCTACCCAGCAACGGGCTCACAGTCTAGAAGTGGGAGACAGACCACAAAACATGTGGACGGGTGTCAAGTCATCAGAATAAACAGAAGTAAAGCTAGATGCACATCATTGACAAAATAAATAGAATAGTAAATATGTCCAAGTAGAATAAATAGAGTAAAAAATCTGTACAAACATATATACAGGTGCTGTGGGAAGGGAAAGGAGGTAGGGCCGGGGGGGGAATAAAATACTTAAGTATTATTACTGTTACAATATGATCCAGTTGGTAGACATTATCCCTGTCCTCAAAGACCTTACAGTCTTCTTTCCTGAATTATTCCAAACACTCTGGAAGGGGTAGGGAGTGAGGGGCAGGGGATGGGGAGGGAGAAATTGGGGGGAAGACAGTAGGGGACTGTGCCAGTCTGGTGGTCACCTGTGCTTTGGCTCACACGATGGATAAGTAGGTCCATGCTGGAGAGAGGGGGAAAGCCTTTGCAACCATTGAGTAAGAGTCATTGAGTCAGACTGCAAGGATGAAAGACTTCATCAAAGCAGCCCTGTTTGCCCACTCTGCATTATCGTAAATGTCCTTGTGTGCAGAACAGAAATGGCCCCAGAGTCATGGCTATCAATCAATTAGTTATTTAACTGTCAAGTCGGATGTTATCATACTCCTGGGCCAGACTGACAGCAGCCCGACCCCCTGGGAACCAGCATTCTCTCCCTGGTTCTTTAGGCGAGCCACTGTGCCATGAATTTAACTCAAGGAGAACAAGAATAATAATAATAATACTGTGTTGTATTTGTTAAGCACTTAGCACATGCCAGCCACTCTATTAAGCACTGGGGTGGATACAAGCACACTGAATTGGGAACAGTCCCTGTCCCATGTGGGGCTCAAGGTCTCAATCCCCATTATACAGATGAGCAAACTGAGGCACAGAGAAGTGAAGTGAGTTTCCCCAGGTCACAGAGCAGACAAGTGGCAGAGCCGGGATTAGAACCCATGACCTTCTGATTCCCAGACCTGTGTGCTCTATCCACTATGCCATGGCTTTGATGGATTACAAATCCCCTATCAGAGGGAACAGTTCAGGTTCACGGTCAGGCGGGCAGGCTTTTTTGTTGTTTAGGAGAAGAACCCTACAGGTGAACACTCCAGGGGATGGCGGGGGATGTGCAGTTGGCGAAAGCGGCCCCAAGACCGGGGAGAAGCAATCGTTTCGGCCCCTCACTTTCAAGAACTTTGAATAGGATTCAAAAAATGACTAAGCAAACAAAAAACAATCGACTTGGCCAGCGCAGGCCACTCACACCCGGGAAACCGAACCGTTTGCTTCCGAATGTCAACCGCACGCCCGGGCAGCGAATGCCTATCTCTCCACCGAGCTAACTCTCTGCCATAGTAAGTGCTCAGTACCACTGACAGAGCTATCCCAATACTTAGCACAGTGTTTAACACACTGTATCAATAATAATCACTGTGGTATTTGTTAAGTGCTGTCTATGAGCCAAGCATTATATTAAATCCTGTGGTAGATACAAGATAATCAGGTCAGACACAGTCCCACATGGGGCTTGAGACCAGAGAGAGAGAGAGAGAACAGGAATTTACCCCCATTTTACAGATGAGGAAATGGAGGCCTAGAGAAGCGGCATGCCCAAGTTCACACAACAGGAAAGAAGCAGAGCCAGAATTAGAACCCGGGCCCTCTGCTTCTCAGGACCTTCCCACTTAATGCAGACCACAACATGACACCGGAGTTCATCCCAGATACCTTTGGGGTCATCTTTTCCACAGGTTTTCTTTCTCTAGGACACACCTGTTGGAGCCACGGAGGGCAGAGCTATATCCCGCTAACACAACCATTTACAATGAGGCAACCTAAGTTTAGGAATGGCCATTTCTGCTATTAGTTACAGCAGATTTCCCGATTTAAAAAAAAAAAAAAACAAAGAACTGTCTCCCCTAGAGCACTTGGGAGCTGAAGATGAAACAGGACAGACCAAAGAAGGAAAGATGAGGAAAAAGTGAAGCAGGGACCAGCATTATTTCCAACGTTTTAGAAAACAGTCACATTTCCAGTTCTTCATCAGATAAGAATGTTTTGCACACATTGGGCCAATTGATGCTGTGCACCGTGACTGAGCTCGCTCAGCCCACTGCTTCCTGTGGGAGTCACTGTAAAAATCCTCAACCCTTCCATGCCTCAGACCAAAATACTTTCCAGCGACTTGGAAGAACCTTGCTGCCAATCTTATGATTTGGCATAAGGGCGAAATTGCCAACTCCAGTAAATCACTAGGGGAAAATGATCTGTTCCAAATGTGGGATTTTTTCCCCTCCCGAGAGAGAGAGAGAGAGACAGAGAGAGAGAGACAGAGAGAAAGAGAGAGAGAGAGAGAGAGAGAGAGAGAGAGAGAGAGCACGCGTGCGCAAGCATGCCTTGTGTGTAGGAAACCTGAATTTCTTTCTGGCTGCTGTGCTCAAAACAATTACACGCCTTTCATGCAAGTTAATTTTTCACAGCTGTAATCGTAGTTTCCTTCTTCCCCGAGAACTCAGGCCATCTCAGGCACAGGAAGAGGCCTTCTGACCCGCTCCACCTGACCTTTGGGGGGGCTGATCCTAATCCTCCATTCCTTCCTTGTCACCACATCCCCTCTCCCGTCGGGGTAGCCGATTCCCAGATCCGTTCCGTCAGCACCCGCAGATAAACATTCTTTCTTCCCGGCAACCCCGGAGGGGAAAGGACCAGGAAACAGCCTGTGCGTTGGCTTGGAGCCTGACGTGGCATCCAAGTTGGGAATCCTCATTTCAAGGCCAATTCCTGCGAAGAATGAGCCCACAGACCTGTGGGTCAAAGGTCACCAGTGCTATTCCGTTTGCCTCAGATAATAATAATAATAATGGCATTTATTAAGCACTTATGTGCAAAGCACTGTTCTAAGCGCTGGAGGGATACAAGGTGATGAGGTTGTCCCACGTGGGGCTCACAGGCTTCATCCCCATTTTACAGATGAGGGAACTGAGGCACAGAGAAGTTAAGTGACTTGCCCAAAGTCACCCAGCTGACAAGTGGCGGAGCCGGGATTTGAACCCATGACCTCTGACTCCAAAGCCCGGGCTCTTTCCCACTGAGCCACGCTGCTTCTCAGATCATCATCATCATCATCATCAATCGTATTTATTGAGCGCTTACTATGTGCAGAGCACTGTACTAAGCGCTTGGGAAGTACAAATGAAGTCCTGGAGGCAAATGAATGCTCTTTGGAGAGGAGGCTCCTCTCTACATCTAGACTGCAAGCTTCTTGAGGCCAGGGATGGTATCTATTGCACTCTCCCAAGTGACTAGTACAGTGCTCTGCCCACAGAAAGCTCTCAGCGTCCCCAATTAATTGATTGCGGCCGCTGAGATAATAATGTTAACATTTATTAAGCGCTTAGCTTAATAAGGAAGGGAGGACAGGTATTTTCTCCCCATTTTTCGGATGAGGCAACCGAGGTCCAGACGGGTCCCCGGGTCACACAGCAGATAAGCGGTGGAGCCGGGACTCGAAACCAGGTCTCCTGCCTCCCAGTCCCGGGCTCATTCCACGAGGCCGCACTGTCTCCCGCCGAGAGACTCGTCATCGCCCGTGGGTGGGTTTGGCTGGAAAGTCTGACACACGACGGTTCCACCCTGCGCCCCGGCCACTACTGTCCAAGTGCTAAAGCACTTGTGGTTTATTTCCACAGGGTTGATTTAGCAACGGAGAGACTAACACCACTGGCCATTTCTGAGCTTCCAAGGGGGGCAATGCGCCATGCTTCCCGCTCGAGGCAAGTGAACTGCAAGACTCTACTGCAAGGAGAAGTCTGCTCCTGCAACTTAGGAAAAGACAAGACTTGAACAGCAGTGGAGAGGACAGGTAACTTAGGTGCCTGTGACTGAAAATCTGTTGCCCTCAAGTGCGGTCAGACCCTGCGGCAGGATGAGCCTTAATTTCCAGATATTACTTCGAGGGGGACCAGCTCAGCAAAGAGTTACAAGACGTGACTGAAGTGCATAAGAGAACCAGAGTCATGGAAAAATCTAAGCAACACTGTAATTAACGCAGGAGGGATTTCTTGGAAGGGGAATTATGAAGAGGCAGAATCCCATGGGCTTTAGAGGGGGCTATTTGAGGATTTAAGAAATGCAGCCAGCTACAGAGAAAAGAGAAAGTGAAATCCAAAGAGTTAGCATTGAGGTTGGTAGGGTACCATCCCAGACAGCAGTAACCCCAAAGGAACTGACGCTGGGAAAAGAGATTATGGCAAATTTAAAGGGCTTTGGTCAGCGTGTCGGAGAGAAAAGGAAGATCAGATGCAGTCACTGCCCTGATGAGTGAGAAGAGAATAGGAATTAATGAAGGGCTCAACCCGACTGGGATACTGAACCGTGTCATTAAATCCATCTCCAAGAAGGAGAGAGGAAAGGGGATCATTTTTTAAAATCCCCAAAACCTTGCAAAATGGGCCATTAATAGATAACAGGGAAAAGGGACCTCTGCGATCATGAATATATTCAAATGATTTGTAATCAACCGACAGCTACCTCAAGGAGTGAAGGGACTTCAAACGTGAACTTGCCAAACAGACGATGGTTATTTTGGGGTGTTTAGGTACTCCTGGTGGCTCGGGGTTAAGCGGTAGTGTTCATTTTCAAATGGAAGAAGAACACTTATGTCCACAGTAGACATTTCACATCAAAATGCAATGCAAAGATGGAACTTTCTATTTTGATTTAGGTTCAGTTACACTCACATACCTATTTATGGTGTCACACTCTTACTACAGCTGTGGGCAGTTAAGAATAACTGTGATTTGTTAAACGCTTACTACATGCTGAACCTTATACTAAACACTGAGATAGTTACAGGGCAATCAGATCACACAGTCCCTGACCCGCTTGGTGCTCACAGTCTTTGAGAGCCAGAGAACTAATATTTAATCCCCATTTTAAACTGAGGCCCAGAGAAGTTGCAGGACACACAACAGGCAAATGGCAGTTTGGAATAGAACCCCGGTCACCTGACTCCCAGCCCTGTTCTGTCTACTTTAAGCCATGCTGCTGCTGTTCTCGTTTTTGGTTAATAATCTGTGCCTGTCAACTTTCCTCCCACCTCCAGTTGGATTTTGAACTCCTTGAGGGCAGGACAGTGTCTCTTACTTTGGGTTGAACTCTCCCAAGTGCATAGTACAGTGCTCTGCATACTGCAGGTGCTTCCTAAATACTAATGATCGATTGATTGATGATGGAAAACTCTTGAAGTCACCATTGTTAAAAAAAAAAAAACCCTAGCTGTCACAGGACATCCTGTTTTATCCCATTTTAATCTTTGTAAAAGCTCTTTCTTAAACTCACCCCAGGTATTTAAATCAGCTCTGCTGGCCGAGAAACTAGCGGCACGGCAAAGCGTACTTCGTAGGGAGGACTGTCAGGCGAAATGCCTGAGGGATCTGAGTGGGATGTGACCTCGCTGAACAAGTTAATCCAGTTGGGGAGAAATCACACATTAATGAAATTTGCAGCTGGTACCCAAAGAGGAAATGGCTCCGACCCTAATGAGGATGGGCACTGTACAAGAAACCAAGCTGAGGTGAGAACTATGAAAAATTAAAAAAGTGCAACCGGGGTAAGTGTTAGCCAGCACATCTGGGAGAAGAATCATGAAAATCACAGCTGGACGGGAGGGCCCGAATGGAGCATGGCCAAAAACAGCTCAGAGGTGAAAGCAAGAGCCCAGTTAGATATTTATTGGGGATGTGATAGTGCACAGATCTATCGGCACTCTAAAGCACGACCGGGAGCAGGGTGGGATAAAGGAAAAGATGGAGACCTAGTACAGCAGTGAAGGTGGAAGAAGCTTGGGACTCTCCCACCTGGCCATTGATGGACTCCCGGAATCTGATATGGCAACAGAGCTGATCATCATCATCAATCGTATTTATTGAGCGCTTACTGTGTGCAGAGCACTGTACTAAGCGCTTGGGAAGTACAAATTGGCAACATATAGAGACAGTCCCTACCCAACAGTGGGTTCACAGTCTAAAAGGGGGAGACAGAGAACAAAACCAAACATACTAATAAAATAAATAGAATAGATATGTACAAGATAAATAAATAGAGTAATAAATATGTACAAACATATATACATATATACAGGTGCTGTGGGGAAGGGAAGGAGGTAAGATGGGGGGATGGAGAGGGGGACGAGGGGGAGAGGAAGGAAGGGGCTCAGTCTGGGAAGGCCTCCTGGAGGAGGTGAGCTCTCGTGGTGACATATTCAGGGAAACAAGGACGATGGGGTCTCACTGCAGATCGCTGCCTTAGTGATGCCTTGTTGCTACAAGAGACAGCATGGCTTAGTGGGGAAAACATGGGATTGGGATCCAGGAGATTTGAGGTCCTAGTGCTAAGGGCCTTGAACAAATAACAAAATGATCATGGTACTTGTTGAGTGCTTACTATGTGCCAAGCACTGTTCTAATCGCTGGGGTAGATACAAGGTTATCAGGTTGTCCAACGTGGGGCTCACAGTCTTAATCCCCATTTTACAAATGAGGTAACTGAGGCACAGAGAAGTTAAGTTAGAGAAGCAGCGTGGCTCAGTGGAAAGAGCACGGGCTTTGGAATCAGAGGTCATGGGTTCAAATCCTAGCTCCACCAGTTGTCAGCTGTGTGACTTTGGGCAAGTCACTTCACTTCTCTGTGTCTCAGTTCTCTTCTGTAAAATGGGGATTAAGACTGTGAGCCCCCCGTGGGACAACCTGATCACCTTGTAACCTCCCCAGCACTTAGAACAGTGCTTTGCACATAGTAAGTGCTTAATAAATGCCATTATGAAAAAAAGTGACTAGCCCAAGGTCACACAGCAGACAAGTGGCAGAGCCGAACTAGAACCCACAACCTCTGACTCCCAAACCCGGACTCTTTCCACTAAGCCTCACCACTTGACATCTCTGGGTCTTTGTAAAATTGGGGTAAAATAACTTCCTCTCAGATTGAGAGCCACATGTGGAGTAGGGACTGATTGGATAAACTTATATCAAACCCAGTGTTAAACTCCTAATAATTAAGGTACTCGTTGAGAACTTACTATGTGCCAAACACTGTTCTAAGCACTAAGGTAGATATAAATTAATCAGGCTGGACACAGTCCCTGTCCCACATGGGCTCACACTCTTAATCCCCATTTTTTTTTTTTTACAGATGAGGTAACTGAGTCCCAGGGAAGAAGTGAAGTGACTTGCCAGGGCCACACAGCAGACAAGTGGTGGAGGCGGGATTAGAACCCATGATCTTAGGACTCCCAGATCTGTGCTCTATCCACTATGCCAGGCTGCTTCTCACCATAATTAATGTTAAATACCCCAATTAATAGTAAATGCCATACTAAAGGATAGCTATATATATATATATATATATATGTGTGTGTGTGTATATACATATATACATACATACACATGCATATATATACATGTATATATATATATATATATATTATATATATAGTACGTGCACAGAGTTTGGTACTTATCTAAACCATTTTTTCGTGATAGGTTGGGGGTGAAGAGAGGAAACAGAAATAGGCTTATCAGCAAGTCAGAACTACTGTAGTCGCAGGACTGGTATCTGATTTACAGGATGCGTCTTCACCCATAATTGATTTCATATTTGTCTCTGGCTAAGTGTTTCTCAGGGTTTAGGATCAGTGCTGGGTTTCACCACCAGGAAGTCCCAGTCAATCTGTCAATAATAGTTATTGAGCATCTACTGTGTACGGTGGAATTACTAAACACAATCCTTGCTCCCAAGGAGCTTACAGTCTAGTGGAGGAGTCGGGCGACAAAATAAATTAGGAGGAAATAATAGTGTATCAAGATATGTGTAAAGTATTTCAAGGGATTGTGAATACTCAAGTGTAAACCCAGTGCTGAAGTGGCCACGGGAAAATATAAAGTAGAAAGACTAGAAATCAATCAGGAAAGGCTTCCTGGAAGGGATGTGATTACCTAAAGGCTTTGGCAATAGGGGAAGCAGGGGTCTCCCACATGTGAAGTAGGAGGGAATGCAGTAGAGTTTGAAGACCTGAGTTTAATAGACCTGGGGTAAGCGCCTAGTATCGATAATGATTGTAGGGCTTGTTAAATACTAGCCCTGTACTGAGGGGGTAGATACAACAAAAATAGATCAGAGACAGTCCTTGTCATCATCATCAATCGTATTTATTGAGCGCTTACTGTGTGCAGAGCACTGTACTAAGCGCTTGGGAAGTACAAGTTGGCAACATATAGAGACAGTCCCTACCCAACAGTGGGCTCACAGTCTGAAAGGGGGAGACAGAGAACAAAACCAAATATACTAACAAAATAAAATAAATAGAATAGATATGTACAAGTAAAATAGAGTAATAAATATGTACAAACATATATACATATATACAGGTGCTGTGGGGAAGGGAAGGAGGTAAGATGGGGGGGATGGAGAGGGGGAGGAGGGGGAGAGGAAGGAAGGGGCTCCCACATGGAGCTCCTGGTCTAAAGCAGAGGGAGGTTTTACAGATGAGGAAACTGAGGCACAGGGAAGTTAGGTGACATGGTCATGCAGCTGGCAAGTGTCAGAGCCAGGATCAGGGCCCTGGTCCTTTGACTCTCTGGCCTTGTGCTTTTTCTACTTAGACCACTCATTGGCTCAATAGGCACACAGACTCCTGACCCAGTAGTGATCCCACTGTCTTCCCCGCTAACAAACACCTATCCCTCTGCTTGAATATCATGGCTTTGTACAGTGGCCTTCACAGACTGGGTGCTCAATAAATTGCTATCGATCGATTGCTAAATGCTGCCGTAAATTCAAGATTTATCAGTTCATTCACTCAGTGGTGTTTATTTGTTGGCAGCTTACTGAGTGTAAAATACTGTACAAAGCACTGGTTCAGACACAGTCCCTGTCCCACGAGGGGCACACAACATAAATACAGGGAGGAAGATGGCCACATCAAACAATATGATGAATTATGCTCTTGGGCCCCTTCAGGGTGGCCAACGGGCGAGTCGAAGCGATCGAAAAAGTTACCGTGAAGTCACGTTTTCCCTCCATGTGCCTTCCACCCCAAGAGCCTGTGACCCTTTATTGTGGTCAGAGACATAGGTCACCTCTGTCCAGCTCTTGTTGCTCAAAATATTTGACTCCATTCGAAACGTGCTCACCAAACACAGCAACCTTGACATGGTTAGGACTGCCTTTAAAAATGTAAACATATTCCAACAGCAAGTCGACATGAAATAATCGTCTTTGTGTGACCTTCGGGTTGGCAGCACAACAGATGAAGTTTCTCGCTATCATCCCCAGCCTATTCACTGCCATTTCAAACACGGAGATAAGGGAAATTTCCTCTCATTCAGTTGATCTCAACAGTCTTTGTATTCTTCCAGGGAGTTTTCAGCCTTTTACATGGCTCTTGCTCCCATAAGGGGGGTGGGGGGGGCGCGGATTTCAGGGACTTATCTTGAGAAGCGATTCTTCAAATCCTGAACGTTCAGAATTAATATAGGTGTTATCTCCTTTTCACCTTTGTCTCTGAGGTCTGTAATAATAATAATAATAATAATGGCATTTATTAAGCACTTACTACATGCAAAGCACTGTTCTAAGCGCTGGGAAGGTTACAAGGTGATCAGGGTGTCCCACGGGGGGGCTCATAGTCTTAATCCCCATTTTACAGATTGAGGCCCAGAGAAGTTAAGTGACTTGCCCAAAGTCACACAGCTGACAGTTGGCGGAGCTGGGATTTGAACCCATGACCTCAGACTCCAAAGCCCGTGCTCTTTCCACTGAGCCACGCTGCTTCTCACGGCTGGGGTTCCAGCCACAGAATCTCTGTGGCATACCGGGCAAACTTTCCTGATGCAGATTTGCAGGGTCAGTTCTTCTTTGTCCAAGGGGCCTGCCGGCGAAACAGCCGGTAGGAAGGTATAGTCCTGTCTTTTGTCCCAGAACAGAACCGGCCCCGAGGCCTCGGCAGGAGCAGAGACCACTGCGCTCTCCCCCGTCCCATAAGCCAGCTCTGCATTTTGAACAAAAGTGGCAAAACTCCAGGTTCGAGGCAACAACGCTTCCCTTTTCCACCTTCTTACCCCTCCTGAATAACAACCATCTAGTCTATGGTGACCTGACTTCCTGCATTTGAAGGAGGGATTTAAGCGCAAGCTTACATTTATAGCCAGATGTATCTCAGCATGCTCCTGAAAAATTCTTACAGGCCTGAGGCATTTCATTCATTCATTAATTGTATTTTTTGAGCGCTTACTGTGTGCACAGCACTGTACACGTGCATCCCAGCACGCTGCTGACTTTAAGACCCCAGAAGCCATGACTTCGCCAAGAGGGTGAAAGTCTTAATTTGAACTCTTGCCCTCCACCTGAATTTCCATTCATTTTCCCCCACTTTCATTTTCAATGAGTTTCCAATGCAGAATGTACTTCCTTCCTTCTGTTTGGGAGTGAGAGAGAGACCAGCCTAATGGATACAGCAGCTGCCTTCTATTGGAAAGGGAATGTGTGCGGATCTGTGGGGGCGGTACGGTTTTCTTCCTATCTTATTCTCTCAGTGTCAAGCGAATCACTACATTTTCAACACTTACGTTAATTATCTTTATCATCCCAAGTTACACTTAATGAAAATATTTAAACAATTCCTCGCCTGGAAGAGGGAAACACCCGATAAATTGAGTCTGATTTGCATGCATGTAGACCCCTGAAAGAAGTGGAGAAGCTGCTGTTTCATGCCTTCATAGCTCATATGCTTGATGTTTTGCTTTGCTTTTTATTGTACTGCTCTGCGTGTCTTTTGTACTCAAGAACCGGCGAAGGAGGTGGTGTGCTGTTGTTTTAGCACCTGTAAATTCCCACAGAGGATAATGAACGGCTTTGGTGCCTATTGCATCAGCCTCATGTGTTCTATTTTGTCAGATTCTAGTAGTCGGTGGATGGAAAAGGTGCAGAGCAATAGCTGCCGAGTCTGTCCTTTGAGTTGAGAAGTTACATACTGATTCTCTCAGTTTTCCTAACATCTGGGAATGAGAATTCTACCATCAAAGAGTTGCTTAGGCACTGGAGGAAACAGGTTATTGAGATTAGGGCTTAAATAATACTGAGCACTACAGCCATCAAAATCAGCTTGACCCCCATCCCCCCAGCCATGGTGACCCAATTATTCTTCAGGGCAGGATGTTGGCATCTCATTTAATAAATTACCTAGTTTCATCCACTATACCACTCCATGCTTTTGTTGTTCTCTACCAAGCATGGCATAGTGGCTAGAGCCCAGGCCGGGGAGTTCTAATCCCCGTTCGGCCACTTGTCTGCTGTGTGACCTTAGGTAAGTCCCTTTATTTCTCTGGGCCTTGGTTACCTCATCTGGAAAATGGGGATTAAGACTGTGAGCCCCATGTGGGATAACCTGACTATCCTGTATCTACCCCAGGGCATAGAACAGTGCTTGGCACATAGTAAGCGCTTAACAAATAACATCATCATCATCATCATTATTATTATTATTATCATCGAGAGCTTAGTGCAATCCATCGTATTTACTGAGAGCACAGCACTGTACTAAGCCTTAGGGAGGGCACAATATAACGGAGTTGATAGATTCCCTGTCCACAATGAGCTCATAAACTAGAGGATACAGGATACATAAACTACAGGGCTCTGTGCACAGTAGGAGCTCAATAGATGCCATGGATTTACTGACTGACTGATAGTGCTCCCAAGGTATCATTAATTTTGTCCTGATTGGTAGCCATTGGATCAATAATTTGAATCCCTTTCTTAATCTATGGTATTTGAGCTCAGGGATTGTGTCTACCTACCGTATTGTATTCTAAGCACTCAGTACAGTGCTTTGCCCTCAGTAAGCCTGAATAAATACCGCCGATGGGCCGAGTGATTGATTTCAGAGCACTGTACCAAGCACTTGGAAGAATACGCTACAACGGAGATGGTCGACATGATTCCTGCCTTCAAAGGGACCTGACAATCTTTTTTTTTTTTTCTTTTTGTTCCTCCACGAGGCAAGCTTTCCAGGCTTCTTCAAGGACCAAAGCCGCACAGACTCACTCGCCACGATGGCAGCAAATTCATTCATTCAATCTCCCGATCGTATTTCTTGGGCGCTTGGTGTATGCAGACCACTGTAATGAGCACTTGGGAGAGTACAACAATCAACAGACATTTCCTGCCCATAGCGAGCTTACGGTCTAGAGGGGGAGACAGACTTTAATATAAATAAATGACAGATATGTACCTAAGTGCTGCGGGGCTGGGAGTGGGGAATGAATGAAGGGAGCCAGTCAGGGCGACGCAGAAGGGAGGGGAAGAGGAAGAAAGGAAGGCTTAGTCAGGGAAGGCCTCTTGGAGAAGTGCTCGGGCAGTGGCTGCGTGCATCAACGGCTACTGCCTTTCCTTTACCCAGCTCTTAAGCTAGCAGCAGGACATCCTGTTTGCCTTCTACATTACCGCTGCAAAGTAAATCTGAAAACCTTCAGGCTACGGCTACAATGAGTCTGTAATCGACAGCGTTTCCTGGTCACTAAGTGGCACCAGCATACTTCTATTTAGCGGATATCCCCCTTTTTATGGGCCGCTCTGTCCCACTGTACTAGAGGAGCAGCGTGGCTCAGTGGAAAGAGCACGGGCTTTAGAGTCAGAGGTCATGGGTTCAAATCCCAGCTCTGCCACTTGCCAGCTGTGTGACTTTGGGCAAGTCGCTTCGCTTCTCTGTGCCTCAGTTCCCTCGTCTGTAAAACGGGGATTAAGACTGAGCCCCCTTGGGACAACCTGATCACCCTGTAACCTCCCCAGTGCTTAGAACAGTGCTTTGCACATAGTAAGCACTTAATAAATGCCATTATTATTATTATTAATACCATGTCTGCAGTCTTTTGTGGCCAATGTCGGAGCGGGTGAGGGTTTCCAGCCGGGAAAGGTCAGTTCTCAGCCTTGACAGTTGGCTGGCATCCGCCAACTTGTAAATCCCGGCACAAACGTGCCTTCTCTGGTCCCAGGGTTCCTCGGAATTTCCTGGGCCACATTCTGTCCCGCACATGCTCCTGAGAGCAAAAGTTGGTCAGCATGGATTTCCCACCCAGATTCCTAGGGAGCCTCCGAGTCAGGCTTCTGGTCCCAAATTTTCTCAGAAAAGGGCTCCTGGTTCCTTGCTTGCTCTTCTGCTTGGAGACGCCTGCTTCTGGCCCAGTGAACCAGCCCCATCAGGTAAGGAAACCTGTAGACCCGGAATGGCTCAGGCCTCTAGGGCTGGAATGGAGTCCTACTTAGTAAGATTTCTGGTGTCAGAGGTCAGAGGAAATGCCAGGGGACCACGTACGACTCACCCAGAGTTGTGAGAGCTGCAGATTTTAAATGAAAGATGTATGTCGTTCAGCGAATAATACTAGTGGTACTTGTTAAGCTCTATGGGCTAAGCACTGTACTGAAATACATACGGGATAATCATGACGGACATAGTCCCTGTCTAAATTGGAGGGAGAACGGGTATTAAATCCCCATTTTACAGTTAAGAAACTGAGGCACAGAGAAGTAAAGTAACTTGCCCTAGGTCACACAGCAGACAAGTCTAAGTGCCAGCGTTAGAACCTAAGTCCGCTGACTCTCAGGGCCTCGCTCTTTCCATTAAGCCACACTGTTTCTCAGTGGGAAAATAGGGTCTGGCGCACTGAACATTAGTCAGAAGCGGATCATTCTAATCCACACTCTCCCTTCATTTTGCTGCAAACAGCCACCTAACTCCTTCGCTCTGCTGCTAAATCTGGATTCTACGACTTGCCCCTACAGCTACCTCCCCAGGTCGGTGTGACGCGGGCCGGTAAGGTCACCTTTGAAAGAGAAGCCCACAGAAGAGTAATACCAAATACTCTCCCCCTGCCCTCAGAACTCTTACGTCGCTACCTTCTTTTACCTATGTGATTTACTCTGTCCCAACACTACTGAGTATGACCTCAACAACTACTTTTGCATTCAAAATGATAAACGAACTGCCCCCTCAATCCATCCATAGTATTTTTGAGCATCCCCTCTGTGCGGAGCATTGTATTAAGCCCCTGGGAGAGTACAGTATGACAGAGTTGGTCGACACGTCCCCTGCCCACAACGAGCTTACAGTCTAGAGGGGGAGATGGATTTTAATGTAAATAAATTACGGACATGGATGTAAGTGCAGTGGGGCTGAGGGAGGAAGGGGGTGACCCAGAAGGGAGTGGGAGAAGAATGAAGAATCGTGAAGGATGCTTTCAGCCACACTTACATCCAGATAGCAACACTGCCAGCGAAACAAAGGTAGACTGGGTTTCCTGGAAGTCTTTAAAAATGGTAAAGTGCTCAATAAATACGATCGGCCGATTACCACAGTTCCGGGCATTTAGAGGTGTGTGCAAAGCAGACCATCCCTGGCAAACTGTATTATGGGACCTCTCGACACTACCCTTCTGGCTTCTCCTTCTGAGGGGAAGTTAGCCAGATTGGCTGTCTTGGAGCAGGATTCAAGCAAGCTGTCTGCCTTGTTCTTCCAGGGGTTATGAGAAAAAGGCAATTGCAGAAATGAAGGATTTGAGTAATCAAGTCTTTAGTTAGCTGGAGGTATTTTGAATTAACTAGAAAGCATCTAAGTGCCTGACAGCGAGGATTCTCTCTCTTAGAACAGTGGTCCCCAAGAGCCCTGGAACACTGGTGAGCCTGAAGGCTCTGGGGCATTGTCACTTTTTTAAAAAATGGTCTTTATTAAGTGATTCAATCGTATTTATTGAGGGCTTACTGTGTGCAGAGCACTGTACTAAGCGCTTGGGAAGTACAAGTTGGCAACATATAGAGACGGTCCCTACCCAACAGTCGGCTCACAGTCTAGAAGGGGGAGACAGAGAACAAAACATATTAACAAAATAAAATAAATATAAATATGTACAAATAAAATAGAGTAATAAATACATACAAACATATATACAGGTGACTTATTTAATATACACTTACTATGTGCCAAGCACTGTTCTAAGCGCTGAAGTAGATAAAGGGTAGTCGAGTCGGACGCAGCCCCTGTCCCACATGGGGTTCCCAGTCTTAATCCCCATTTTTACCGTTGAGGTAACTGAGGCCCAGAACTGAAGCAACTCGCCCAAGGTCACGCAGCGGACATGTGGCGGAGGAGGGATTAGAATTAGAGCCCACGTCCTCTACCCGCTAGACCACACTGCTTCCTTAAGTGCTGTGGGGCTGGTGAATAAAGGGGGTGGGAAAGAGGAGAGGAGGGCACAGTCAGGGAGAGAGGGCAAGAAGTGGGGCAGTTAAGGGGAATTGGGGGCGAGCGGGGGGAGGTGGCCTGACGGCGCCCACTGCTACCCGCCCGCCGCACCTTGACGAAGTGACTGCTACATGCCAAGCAGTGTACTAAGTGCCAGGGTTGATAAAAAAAAGATATTCAGTTTGGACGCAGTCCCTATCCCTCACTGGGCTCGTAACTGAAGTAGGAAGGAGAACAGGTATTTAATCTCCATTTTACGAATGAGGAAACTGAAGCACTGAAAAGTTAAGCGACTTGCCGGCGGTCCCGCAGCAGGCAGATGGCAGAGCCGGGCTCAGAACCCTCCGGACTCTAAGTTTGTTGTGGGCAGGGAATGTGTCTGTTATATTGTACTCTCCTAAGCGCTCAATACAGTGCGCTGCACACAGTAAATGCTCACTAAATGCGATTGAATGAATGAAAGGTCTTTTGACTCCCAGGTTCGGACTGTTTCCACTAGGCCACCCTGCTTTCCCCTTTGCCCCGTGTTCCAGTGCTCATGTGTAGGTAGGTGGGTTTCCCCATCCCCATCACACATGCTCATTCATTCATTCAATTGTATTTACTGAGCACTTACCGTGTGCAGAGCACTTGGAAAGTACAATTCGGCAATAGATGGGAGACAAATTAATGAATGCTCAGTCAGATACAAGATGGCAGCAAGCTCTCAACTCTCCCCTCTCTTCCCCCTCACACTGTTTCCCCGGCCTGGCCCTCCCTCCCTCCCTCGAATCAGACAGACCACATCTCTCTGTGCTCAGAGCCCTCCTAAACCTCAATCTCCCCAACCATCTTTCTCCGATTAGCTCACCCACTCATGAGCCTCAGGCGGGCAGCCACCTCTAGTCTGTACATATTTATCTTTGCCCTTCCCCAGCGCCTGTGCAAATATGCATAATCCATTGTGCAGTCAATTATTTACTCTAATTACTCTAATATTTTCATGCCGTGGAAACTCTCTGTGGGCTGGGGACCTGTCTCACATTTCTGTTGTACTTTTCCAAGTGTTTAGTACAATGCACTGCACCCAGTGGGCCAACTTGGGGAGGGGGAAAATGCAGAGGCTTTGGACCGGGTTGGGGTCCCTCTGGAGAAATTCTCTAGGATTGGGCGTAATTGGCATCATTCCTCCAAATGGCCACCACGGCATCAGGCAATCGATGTTTCTACTGAGCTTTTCCTGTGTGAGGAGCCCCGTCTTCGCGTCCCCCTGCTTGCCCGACCTAGAGCACGCGACCCTGTCCGTGCATCTCCTTGCCCGTCACTTTTCAGAGCTGATTCCCAAGCGGGCAGATGGGGCCCGAACTTTTTAGGGTCAGAGAAACTGAGGAACGCCCGCAAGCCCCACGTGCCCTCATTATTTCAGAGCGCTCCAAGGGCGGCTGGGACTCTTTAGCCACGGGTGAAGCCTGGCAGCCCCAGCTCATCCGGGGTAATCATCATCATCATCAATCGTATTTATTGAGCGCTTACTATGTGCAGAGCACTGTACTAAGCGCTTGGGAAGTACAAATTGGCAACATATAGAGACAGTCCCTACCCAACAGTGGGCTCACAGTCTAAAAGGGGGAGACAGAGAACAAAACCAAACATACTAGCAAAATAAAATAAATAGAATAGATATGTACAAATTAGAGTAAAAAAATATGTACAAACATATATACATATATAAAGGTGCTGTGGGGAAGGGAGGGAGGTAAGATGGGGGGATGGAGAGGGGGAGAGGAAGGAAGGGGCTCAGTCTGGGAAGGCCTCCTGGAGGAGGTGAGCTCTCAGCAGGGCCAGGGTAATCTGGGTAACCCCCTTCTGCTGGAACCCGAGCAGAGTCCTAACCACACTGACAGGAAGCTTGTGTTCAACCTGCCTTATATAGTGCAGGCAACCACAGCTCGAGTTTTCCCACAGTACTCGAACAGCCCTTTGACATTATCATGACGGCCTGCTTCCTTTAAGGTTTGAGCGGGTGCCTGTGGGGTGGCTGCTTTCCATCTCCATCCTGGGGCATCGGTGTCCTCACTGGCACCCAGGCCCTC
Source organism: Tachyglossus aculeatus (assembly GCF_015852505.1). Lineage (NCBI taxonomy): Eukaryota > Metazoa > Chordata > Mammalia > Monotremata > Tachyglossidae > Tachyglossus > Tachyglossus aculeatus. The sequence continues at coordinate 7,716,473 of NC_052085.1, forward strand.
CACCGGAAAGGCAGAGATAACCTGGAAAGGACGGGACTTTGCCCTCTGAGTCACTTTCCCCCTCCCTCTCGCCTTGCCCCCACTTAGCTACGGTGCCCAGGACTGAGCTCTTTATTCAGAGAGAAGGCTGACTTCAGTGGTACCTGAGCGCAGACTTCGGGGAGGGCACTGTACTAAACGTTTGAAGACTCAGGGCCTAAACTGACCCACCAACTCAAATTAGGTGGTTTAAGCTTAGTCAGGGCAAGCGCTTAGTACAGTGCTCTGCATCATCATCAATCGTATTTATTGAGCGCTTACTGTGTGCAGAGCACTGTACTAAGCGCTTGGGATTGAGCGCTTACTGTGTGCAGAGCACTGTACTAAGCGCTTGGGAAGTCCAAGTTGGCAACATAAAGAGAGACAGTCCCTACCCAATAGTGGGCTCACAGTCTAAAAGGGGGACACAGAGAACAAAACCAAACATACTAACAAAATAAAATAAATAGAATAGATATGTACAAGTAAAATAGAGTAATAAATATGTACAACATATAAGTGCTCACTAAATACGATTGAATGAATGAATAAGCAGCATGGCGTAGTGGAGAGAGCACTGGCCTGGCCTGGGAGACGGAAGGTCATGAGTTCCAATCCCAACTCCTCCACTTGCCTGCTGTGTGACCTTGAGCAAGTCACTTCACTGGACCTCAGTTACCTCATCTGTAAAATGGGGATTGAGACTGCGAGCCCCATGTGGGAAAGGGACTGGGTCCAACCTGATTTGCTTATATCCAACTCAGCACTTAGTACAGTGCCTGGCACATAGTTGGTCCTTAACAAATACCACAATTATTAATATTATTATTATTATTAACCCAGAAGGCAGGGCCTAGGCTGGGCTCTTGCGAACCCACCCCCAAAATTCTTCTTCTAGTGGGGTGGTTCAGGGGGAGGGCAACCTGTCAGGAAAGAAGTGGGTAAGTGGGAAGGGAGAAAAAAGAAAGGTTAGGATTAGGGGAAAAGAGAGAGGAAGGGAGAGAGAGTTGTTGGGTAGGGACCGTCTCTATATGTTTCCAACTTGGACTTCCCAAGCGCTTAGTACAGTGCTCTGCACATAGTAAGCGCTCAATAAATATGACTGAATGAATGAATGAAAAAGCATTTGTGGGGGTAGAGAAAGAGATAGAAAGAAAGAGGTACCTGCCTGTGTCAGCATAAAGGAGTCTACCAAACCTGCTTTGTGCAGTAGGTGCAGGATGGTTAAGAGGCTATAAATCAATTCAGTGGCATTTGAGTGGTTCCTGTGTGCAGAGCACTGTACCAAGAGCTTGGGAGACAACAGTATAAAAGAGCTGGTAGACACACTCCCTACCCACAACGAGCTTGCAGTGTAAGGGGAAACTATAAATTTACCCTTAATCCCAGAAGGTGAGGGCAGCGGGGGCAGAAATACCCTTTTTCATCAGGATTGCTATTGTGGGCAGGAATGTTAAAATGATTGTGTGGGAGCTGATTCTCCTGGAAAGTCCTAATTCTAGCACTTGTCCGCAAGATAGGCAAAGGCACAGGAGAAAGGGAGGGGTAAGAAGAGGCCCCTCCCTGTCAAGACTATAAACCCACTGTAGGCAGGGATCCTCTACCAACTCTGTTGTATTATAATAATAATAATAATGATGGCATTTATTAAGCGCTTACTATGTGCAAAGCACTGTTCTAAGCGCTGGGCACTGTTCTACGCGCTGGGCACTGTTCTAAGCGCTGGTAATAATGATAATAATGGTATTTGTTCTCTCAAGTGCTTCATATAGTGCTCTGTATACAAACTCAATAAATACCATTGATTGATGACCCCTTTTCTCTCAGGGGTATTTCTTAAGCACTTAACTGTGTGCCAGGCACTGTTCTAAGCGCTGGTAATAATGATAATAATGGTATTTGTTCTCAAGTGCTTCATATAGTGCCCTGTATACAAACTCAGTAAATACCATTGATTGATGACCCCTTTTCTCTCAGGGGTATTTCTTAAGCACTTAACTGTGTGCCAGGCACTGTACTAAGTGCCCCGGTAGATACAAGATCACCAGGTTGGGCACGGTCACTGCCCCGTACAGGGCCCACACTCTCAGTCAGAGGGAGGAGGATTTAATCCCCATTTCACAGATGAGGTAACTGAGGTCCCGAGAAGTGGTGACTTGCCCGCGATCACCCAGCAGACAAGTGACGGTGTCAGGATTTGAACCCAGATCTGCTAACACACAAGCCTGCATTCTTTCCATGAGGCTACACCACCTCTCTCCCTCTTTGCCCCCCAAACTCCATCCAGGCTAGTGAGAGACTCCGGGTTGATCATTCTGCCTTTTGTACAAGAAATGCAGCCTGCACGCCACTGCAGCAGGAAATGCAGGCGGTGTGATTCCAGGCGTCGCTTTTAACGGTGAATTGAACTGTTGGTTCGGCGCACCAGCTGGGCTGCCTATTTATTAAAGGCAAAACACTTGGAGAGGCGAGGCCTGCTTTCAGATGGAGGCAGCTGAGCATCAGCTTCTGGGGGAGGCTCAGGTTTCACTGCAATGAGAAAAACGTGCTGCTCCAACACCGTCCAGCCTCTGGGGTGGTCTGCCTGCGTTTCATCTCTCTGGTTGTCGGAGGCTAATGGGGCTCAAGTGACATGTACTTCCCAAGCGCTTAGTACAGTGCTCTGCACACAGTAAGCGCTCAGTGAATCATCATCATCATCATCAATCGTATTTATTGAGCGCTTACTATGTGCAGAGCACTGTACTAAGCGCTTGGGAGGTACAAATTGGCAACATATAGAGACAGTCCCTACCCAACAGTGGGCTCACAGTCTAAAAGGGGGAGACAGAGAACAAAACCAAACATGCTAACAAAATAAAATAAATGGAATAGATATGTACAAGTAAAATAAATAAATAAATAGAGTAACAAATATGTACAAACATATATACAGGTGCTGTGGGGAAGGGAGGGAGGTAAGATGGGGGGGATGGAGAGGGGTCGAGGGGGAGAGGAAGGAAGGGGCTCAGTCTGGGAAGGCCTCCTGGAGGAGGTGAGCTCTCAGCAGGGCCTTGAATGCCCTTCTTGAATGAATACGATTGATGATGATGACGACATATTTGAAGGTCACCACCAAGGCCCAGCGGGCCATCCTGTCACAGCCGAGGGGCCCAGGAGTCGGAGAAGCAGCGTGGCTCGGTGGAAAGAGCGCGGGCTTTGGAGTCAGAGGTCATGGGTTCAAATCCCGGCTCCGCCAGTTGTCTGCTGTGTGACTTTGGGCAAGTCACTTCACTTCTCTGTGCCTCAGTGACCGCATATGTAAAATGGGGATTAAGACCGTGAGCCCCCCGTGGGACAACCTGATCACCTTGTAACCTCCCCAGCGCTTAGAACAGTGCTTTGCACATAGTAAGCGCTTAATAAATGCCATCATCATCATCGGAGGGTGGTGGAGGGTGGCGGGTGACGGGTCCAGAGAGCTGGGTTCCTCTCAGCGGGCTGGTATGGGCAGGATTGGCTTCCAGCAGAGGGGGCTCCTCCCTCTCACACGGGCAAAGCCTTCTTTCTGGTTAACTGTTTCCGAGCCCTCTCCTTATTATCTCCTCCCCTGTTCTTGCAGCTTCGCTCCTTGGAACTGGATGTGGGTGACGCAATGGGAACCGGCAGCTCTCTCTCCTCCTGCCATGCTTGAAAAAACCTTATCGGCATGTACCTGCAAGTCATATCCCTCCAGGACGATGTCTCACCGGGAGTTAGGTATTTAGGGGCGGTGTTTCCTGCCAAGGAACGGGCAACTTCCCAGGCCGGGCTCCTTGCCCCTTTCCCCAGCCCCAAGGCCATCTGAGAGCGGCCAACCCTGCCTCTTACTTTCTGTCCAGGCTCGGAGCCTCCTCCAACCCCCCACCTCGAGGCTTCCGATCGCTGGATTCCGTTGGAAATCCCAGCTGGTCTTTGGATTCATCCGCCCGAGACCCGTCGGGACGCTTAATCGGAATGGTTAGGTATTTGAGGTCTCTGGCGGGGTCTTTTCAAAGGGGGAAAGGGATGGAGAAAGGGGCAGGAGAGCTTGTGGGTCCGAAAGACTTTTTTTCTTCATTAAAACCAGGAAATGATGGAGTTGCTTGACTGGGGTTGGAACTCCTAAGAATGCCCAGAATCGCCACCCTCCTCCCCCGCAACTCCTCACTAGAAAAAGGGGTGTCTGGGAGGCACTGGTGGTCATCTGGTTTAAACAACCCTTTAACAAGTCAAGTGTAAGCGAATCAGAAGCATGCGGAGCAAATTTCTCTCGAAGTTCACATGACTTCTAAAAATCGAGGCGGGAAAGGGCTTACGGGCAAAATATGTTTTGGGTTTGGAAGAATCCCAATGTTTGGGATTGTATCTACTTTATTGTAGTCTCAGAGGTGCTCTGTGCAGTATTTTGCATGCAGTAAACATTCAGTAAATACTACTGGTTAATAATTAAACTTGGTTGGCTCCTACTAGGTTTGTATTATTTTCACCCTCCTCTTCATCCCAACCAGAAATGGTGCAACTCTTCAGGTGCTACAGTATCGGCCATATTTGTTGAGCACTTTCTATACGCAGAGCACTGTATGAAGAACTTGGGAGAGTGCAATAGAGTGAGTAGACATGATCCTTGCCCTCAAGGAGTTTACAATCTGGTGGGGAGACAGGCACTAAAATAAATTGCTGGTAGGGGGAAGTACCCCTATTCAGAGATATGTGCATAAATGTTGTGGTGGGGAGGGGATGGAGTGAGTATCTAAATGCTCAGGGAGGAAGAACTCAAGTGCAGAGGTGATGCAGTAGGGGTGGAGATAGGGTGAAGGATTAATAACCCAGCATTTAGCACAGGGTTTGGAACATAGTAAGCAATTAACCAATACCACCACCATCATCAATCCCTCTTGTTTTGTGAGCACCCTCCCCAAAAAATGGGAGGGGGAAAAGAAAAAGGGGACACATCAATCTTTTCCCCTTGCTCAAAAATAAGAACGTGACATTGCTTCCCCGGCGTTTTGGTAGAAGAGGGAATTAACCGAGTTGCTAATTAAGGGGATCAGTGATGACCTTTGGAGAAATGTCACAGAATTTATCCAACAGGTCACGCCAAGAGTCAAATGACATGACTCAGTAAGACAAATCTGCTGCTGGCAACTTGAGCAAAATGGAATAAAATGAGGGCCACCCAAGACTTAGAGATAAGGTGATCAGATTGGATCCAGTCCCCTTACCTATGTGGGGCTCACTCTAAGTAGGGAGGAGAACAAGCATTACTGGACCATCAAGAGCTGACAGGCATGGCTGCAAAGTGCTCACATGGTTTTATCGGGGTTTTTTTTTCATATTCAATACATATTCTCTTCTTAGCCATGCACAGTTGTGGGTCCGGGACCCACAAGGTGGCCTTGCTTTCAGCCTAAGCGGAAACTAAGTATCACTTTTCTCAAAGGATACCCAGAAACTTTCCAATTGGTCCGCTCAGACCTGGATGGTTTCTTTACATTCGTGGTAGTTCAACTCTCTGAAATGCCTGGTTATGCCCCATGATATCCAGGACCCATATCCTAAAGCCTGCTTGACTCCCGCATCAGCCTCTTTGCTGACCTCCCGTCTCTCTCCTCTGTAGTTCATACTCTGCCGCCTGGATTATTTTTTCTAAAGCAACATTCTGCACATATCTCCCCAATCCCCAGAAACCTCCAATGGGTGCTTCTCCTTCTTTGCATTAAGCAAATATTCCTGACTATTGACTTTAAGACACTCAATCAGCTCAATTCCTCTTAGCCACTCTCTCCTTCAAATACACCCCAGCTCACAAGCTTCCTTCCCCCTAGATGTACTCACTATGGTTCACTCATCTCTCTTGCTCCTCACCTTTTTGCTCCCATCCTCCCTCTTGCCTGGAATTCTGTCTCCCTTCATATGTGGTAGATCGCAGCACTCCCCATCTTCAAAGCCCGGCTGAAATCATGAGACCTCCAACAGGACTTCCTTGAATAATTACTAATCTTTCCATTTTGTGCACCCCCCCAAATGTCTCTTCAGCACTTCTGTGCCACCTAAACACTTATATCCTTATAACTTCCCCATCCTTTTGACTCCTCTTCTTGTATTTCGCTGTTAAAGCTGATGCAGGAACAGGCTGGACTGTTTACCCCAGCACTTACTGCGGTGAACTGCACGCAGTAAACCTTAATAAATACTATTACTACTATTATTACAACCTCTGATAGCACTATGTACAGATTTTTCATACTCTATTACTTCCTCCTAGCTATAATTTATTTCAATGTCTGTGTTCCCTGTTAGATAGAAAACGCCTTGTGGGCAGAGATCGTGTCGAGCAATCTGTTGAACTCTCCCGAGGTCTAGTACAGTGCTGAGCACACAGTCACTAAATGAATGCTACCGACTGATCAATTGTTTGATTGAAATAGAAGAAATTCTCCAGCTAGTGTCTGTCGCGATCATCATAAAACCAGCAAGGTCATATCCTCCCCCTGCTTCGAGCTGCCGTTTCCTAGGGACACCTGTCCCTGCCCTCCTTTTAAATTTCAAAGGCATTATAGCATTCAGCCTCAGTACCTGAAATTCACATATAAATGAACCCATACCAAGTCACACCTAAAAAACAAAAAAATTTCTGCATGGCAGATTAGACTCAACCCCAGCAAGCTGAAGTCATCCCACGGATGTTCCATGGTTTCTATGTGAATCAGAGCAGATGATTAATGATAAACCTGTGTTCAAAAAAAAAAAAAGAAAGAAAAAACACCTTACACATGCATTAATCATTTCTTTCTGAACAGAAGCATTAGCATTTTTTAACATTCGGAAGCTTTGAAAACACAGTCTCATAGCAGTAGACATATCTGACCTTTCTGTTGCCAGTGCCTGTCTTCGCTCATGTCGTGAGTCAAACGGATCAATGCATCGCCCCTCCCCTTTAACAGATGAGAAACTTAGAGTTCATCTTTAGAAGACAGTTGGGAACTTTATATAACTTGCTAATGGTGGATGAATACCATTAGCGCCGAGGTCCGGATTTGGCCCGGTGAAGAGAGCTCTCTATCCCCAACTGCTCAGGGAATCGGGAGACCTGGGTTCGAGCCTCAGTTCTGCCTGTGGGCAGAGATCACACGTGCACTTCGCAGTGTGTTGCACCTCTGCCCCCACCGACTCGCTCCTTTAACCCTGGAATATCCATGCTGGGAAACTGCGAGGCCTAATGGATAGATCACGGGCTTCGGAGTCAGAAGCACCTGGATTCTAATCTCTGCTCTGCCATGTGTCTGCTGTGTGGCCTTGGGCAAGTGACTTAACTTCTCTGGGCCACAGTTACCTCCTCCGGAAAATGGAGATTAAGACTGTGAGCCCCATGTGGGACGTGGACCGTGTCCAACCAGAGGGTGATGTGGATTTTTGATCCAATGAAGCAGTTACAAGGAAACAAACTCATGATGAAAATCACTTACACCAACTGAATCTAAAATGGTTCTGCCCTATTAATTATTGTGGTATTTGGTAAACCCTCACTATGTACCATGCAGTGTTCTAAATGCTAGGGTAGAGGCAAGGTAATCAGGTCATTCATTCAATCGTATTTCAGACACAGTCCCTGTCCCATATAGGGCTCTATTCCCTTGAAAGTGGAAGAATCAATCCAAGATGTTTATTGAGCGTTCCGTGTACTAGAAGCACATATCTCCCTCATGTGAACCGGCTAACAGGTCTGAGTTTGTTAGGGTCGGTCAGTCCCAGGTGAAATCTGCGGAAAATGTATTCAAGCTGCTGCTGGGAGGTTTACCTAGCATGATAATCTCATTTGGGGATTATCTTTTTATTTTGGAGGGTGCTGGGGTGGTAGGGAATAGAGCCAAGGCAGAAACAGGTGCTAAGAATGCCAGAAACACTCTAATCCTGTCCCTGGCCCGAACGCTGTCTGACCCTATGAACAAGAAGATTATGGCATTTATTAAGTGCTTACTGGATGCCAATCGCTGGGTCAGGCACTGGGATAGACAGATCATTCATTCAGTAGTATTTATTGAGCACTTACTGTGTGCAGAGCACTGTACTAAGCGCTTGGGAGGGTAAAATACAATAGGCACATTCCCTGCTCACAAGGGGCTTACAGTCTAGAGTAAGGGGCCGCCATCGACCCCCGGCCCACGTCATCCCCCGGGCCTGGAATGCCCTCCCTCTGCCCATCCGCCAAGCTAGCTCTCTTCCTCCCTTCAAGGCCCTACTGAGAGCTCACCTCCTCCAGGAGGCCTTCCCAGACTGAGCCCCTTCCTTCCTCTCCCCCTCATCCCCCTCTCCATCCCCCCATCTTACCTCCTTCCCTTCCCCACAGCACCTGTACATATGTCTATATGTTTGTACATATTTATTACTCTATTTATTTTACTTGTACATATCTATTCTACTTATTTTATTTTGTTAGTATGTTTGGTTTTGTTCTGTGTCTCCCCCTTTTAGACTGTGAGCCCACTGTTGGGTAGGGACTGTCTCTATATGTTGCCAACTTGTACTTCCCAAGCGCTTAGTATAGTGCTCTGCACACAGTAAGCACTCAATAAATACGATTGACTGATTGATTGATTGATAGAGGACGAGCTATCCCAAACCATTCCTGACCCACCTACAGTCTAGTGGTTAAGTGTGTTAAAAAAAAAATGACCAAACTGTCTCTTCTTAGCCACCTACCTCATGTCTGCTTTCTTCCCCCAGCCTATAGCTTGCCATCTATCATCATCAATCGTATTTATTGAGCGCTTACTGGGTGCAGAGCACTGTACTAAGCGCTTGGGAAGTACAAATTGGCAACATATAGAGACAGTCCCTACCCAACAGTGGGCTCACAGCAGTCAAGATCCTTCTGTCTCCTCCACAAAGCCCAGTGGAAACCCAACCAACCCCGGTTGTACACAGCTCCGGAGATGGGGCCACCCGCCTTCCCGCCACTTCCCCGCGAAGGCTGTAAGTTGCTGGGAAGCCATTTTATTTTGAATAATCTAAAGCCTAGTTTTGAATTTCTGCAGAGCCTTTCAGCTCATTTATTGTCCCCCCTGGATGGAGGTAGAGAACTTGTATTGTGGAATGGGGACCCTGAAGGGGAGGAAGAGGAAGCTGGGGAGGGCAGGGGAACTATTATTGTTGGAAAGCCTTAGTTCGGGGCTAAAGAATACTGTAGCGTTTTTTAGGCACTGAAGCTCTTTCCATGTTTTCAGGCTGGGGGGGTTGATTTACAAAAAGGGAAAAAGGAAAGGTCCTCATCCAGCTGAAAAGACTATTTGCTGAATTTCACCCTTGCAATTTCACCTAGGCCTCGTTGCGTTAATATCATAAGCCTTAGTGGAACACAGGAAGGCTGGCCCTGGCTTCCCATTGGCTCCAGGGCTGGGGCTCTAACTATTAGGAAAAGACCAGGACAGTAAACAGGAAGCCATCTCCATAGCAATGGGCCATCCAGCTCAACTTTTTAACACACAAAGAGGCAATTACTTGATTTTTTTATTTCCATTTTTATAATTTTCACAGTTTATAATAGCAGCAAAGACCTCCAGGTCATGCATTTCCTAGCAGTTAATAACAGGCTGATTTAAGGTCAAACTTGCCTAAAAATGGTGCTAAAATTATTTTGAATAAAAAAGAGGGTGTTCCCCCTCTTCTTTCCTGAAATCTGCTGCACAAACAGAATTGAATGGTCGCACCCATGGTGTTTTGATTCACTGCTCACGGATGGGATCGGGGAGGGGACTGCAAGGTAACTGATTCAGGGTGTGAATTTAGGGGAGGAGGGATGGAGAGAGGGGAAGGTGTATGCTATTCCACAAAGAACACTGGTTCTGATCTGTCCCATCTCCTCTGACAGACTTTTCCCAATTAATTCAAAAAGCCATCTTTAGCACTTACACATTTTGACCCATCCTCTGCATATATATCTATTCTATAGGCTGGTACTTATTTAACAAATTCACCCTGATATTTCTTGCTTGTGATGATCAGTTATATCCTTGCTTTTCCTTCCACTGTTTGTAAATCCTGCACGCCTGCCTGCCTACCTCGTTGGACTGTAAGCCCGTAGAGGGTCGGGATCGTGTCCTTTGGCTGTGGGCATATTCTCTCAAGCGCTTAGTACAGAATGGTGCATATAGTAGATTCTCAATACCATCGATTGACTGTAAAATCCATAGCAAAAACAGTGTCGCCCTGACTTGCTCCCTTTATTCAAACCCCTCTCCCAGCCCCACAGCACTTGTGTCCATATCTGTAAATGTATTTATTTTAATATCCATCACCCCCTCTAGACTGTAAGCTTGGTGTGGACAGGGAACGTGTCTGTTACATTGTACTCTCCCAAGCACTTAGTACAGTGCTCTGCACACAGTAGGCTCTCAATGAGAACGACTGACCGACTGATTGACTAAAAGCTGGCTGCTCTTGCCTCAGGCAATGGATTCTTCCACTTCAGGATGGGTTAGTGATCAGGTCTTGTGGCTTTGGGTTTGCGGGATATGAATCAATCAGTCAATCGTATTTACTGAGCGCTTACTGTGCACAGAGCACTGTACTAAGCACTTGGGAAGTACAAGTTGGCAACATATAGAGACAGTCCCTACCCAACAGTGGGCTCACAGTCTAAAAGGGGGAGACAGAGAACAAAACCAAACATACTAACAAAATAAAATAAATAGAATAGATATGTACAAGTAAAATAAATAGAGTAATAAATATGTACACACATATATACAGGTATATATATACATATATACATACATATACATGCATATATGAATGATATTGGTAGAGCACATCCCGCCACAGATATTACAGAATCCACAGACCCTCACTCTGCTTTGGCAGGGGACTTGACCGTCCTTTGGGCCGCTACAGTCTGCTCTAACTCATTCTTCGGTTAGCTGTATTGTCGCGCTCCTGAGTGGATTTCCAGTTGGCTGGTGGTTCTTTCCCCGACAGAAGCAGCGTGACTTAGTGGATAGAGCTTGGGCCTGGGAGTTAGAAGGATCAGAAGGACCTGGCTTCTATTCCCGGCTCCGCCGCACATCTGCCGTGTGACCTCGGGCAGTCACTTCACTTCTCCGTGCTTCAGTTACCTCATTTGTAAATCGGGGTTAAGACTGAGCCCCATGAGGGACAGGGACTGTGTCCAACCTGATTACCGTGTACCTACCTCAGTGCTTTGAATAGTTATTGGCACATAATAAGCCCATAATATCCTAATTATGGTTAGTATTTTCAGTAGGGAGTCTCTCCGCTCCTCTGTGGCTCCTGTCCCAGTGCTCCATGGCTCAGCCACAGGGCCTGAACTGATAGGGGCCTGAGTGGGGAACAGAAAGACTCAAGAGTAAGTGAGGCGGGGCGGTTCAGGGAGCTCCTTAGAGATGCGGGTCATGTGAGATGTCATGGGCATCTCCTTGGCCAGCATACCTCAGAAGCCATCCTGTTTCCTCTCCATCAACAGAAAGCTCTACTGATTCACTCCTTAAAACGTTTCCCGAGCTCCTTCAGAGCGGGGAACAGAAAGACTCTAGAGTAAGTGGGGCGGGGCGGTTCAGGGAGCTCCCTAGAGATGCGGGTCATGTGAGATGTCGCGGGTCATGTGAGATGTCACGGGCATCTCCTCGGCCAGCATACCTCAGAGGCCATCCTGTTTCTCTCCATCGACCGAAAGCTCTACTGATTCACTCCTTAAAACGTTTCCCGAGCTCCTTCAGAGCCCACTGGAGAAATTTCATGCCACTTGCTTGACGAATACCTTGGCTAATTGTTGACCCGCATTCATTTGGCTTGAGCAGGCAAAGACAAGGACTGGTGTTTTATGCAGCTAAAGACTCCCCCATCGAGAGATGCCTGTCTAGGGTTTTAATCTTTTTCAGTCGAGTTTTGCATTCATCCTACCCTCTGCCGCAAAGCATAATTTTCAGAGGAGATATGGGCATCACTGCAGCCTAAATTGCTCTCCATAGCGTGTTTGCCGGTCTTGGCTCAGGGACCAGTTAGACCATTAACCTCGCTTTAAAAAAAAAAAAACCCAAAACATTTCCCGAGCTCCTTCAGAGCCCACTGGAGAAATTTCATGCCACTTGCTTGACGAATACCTTGGCTAATTGTTGACCCGCATTCATTTGGCTTGGGCAGGCAAAGACAAGGACTGGTGTTTTATGCAGCTAAAGACTCCCCCATCGAGAGATGCCTGTCTAGGGTTTTAATCTTTTTCAGTCGAGTTTCGCATTCATCCTACCCTCTGCTGCAAAGCATAATTTTCAGAGGAGATATGGGCATCATTGCAGCCTAAATTGCTTTCCATAGCGTGTTTGCCGGTCTTGGCTCAGGGACCAGTTAGACCATTAACTTCGCTTAAAAGAAAAAAAAACCAACAGAAAAACACCCCAAACCTTGAGGTGTCAATGACCCAACCCTAAGACTATTTTCAGGCCGCTTTCTTGAAATGACTTGCAGCTGTGACTGTCATTCAGCTCCAGGGGAAAGTGTCAGCAAGACCAAGAATAGTAGCAGTCTGTCATCTTCATTTTCAACTCTCATCTAAAATATTAATTAAGAAGTTGCCGAGCACAGAGAGAAAATAAGTCAAGTAGAAAGGGCAAAAGTACAATGAGGAAAATTAGGAAACCTCGGCATTGGTTTCCCTAGCCCAGGGAAGGACTTTTCTTGACATGGTTAAACCACCAAACGGCGGGGGGGGAAGGATGACTGCGTTCTCCGAAAATATGACCCACTAGACTGAAAACTCTAGTGTCCAATACAAGCTATCGAGGATTATGGGATTATTGTTCTACCCTTTGATCTACCAGATCTTCCCACTCTTATATCCCTTCTTCTCAGTTTGTTCTCCTTCCTATATTCAATCAACCAAAAGCATTTATTGAGCATTTACTGTGTGTACAGCAGTGTACTATGTGTGTGGGCAGGGAACATGTCTACCAACTCTTCCCAAGCGCTCAGTAGAGTGCTCTGTACCGAATAAGTGCTCAATAAATATCACTGATTGACTGGGAGAGTACTATAGAGTTGGATGACACAATCACAGCCCTCAGAAATCTAAACAGTATGTAGAATATTGGGTCTAGGTGTTGGGGCAAGAGACTCAAAGTCTGCCCCGAAGAAGCTTACAATCCAACTGGGGAGAAAGTGAGCCTACCAGAGTTAAAAGGGAGTCCACAGGTATAAATAATAAAGACACAAGCGGCAAATAAATGAAGAATAAATGCACAAGGGAGGTATGATCAGTAAGGTGGGAGGTATGTCAGGGGTCACCTTGGGAGAAGGTGACTTTTTCAGGAGAGCATGGAAGGAGGAGAGGGCACTGACTAGTGTAGCTGAGAGGAAGGAAGATTTCAAGCAGCTCTCCTGACTGAATATATTCTCCCCTATGCCCCAATAAGAAACACCATCGTTTTGAAATTTTTGAAGCACCGACCATGTGCTAAACACTGGAGCAGAATCAAGGCAAACAGATCAAACCCAGTCCCCATTCCACACGAAGCTCCCAGTCTTAGGATGAGGGAGAACAGGTATTTAAACCCTAATTTACAGATGAGCAAATGGAGGAACAGAGGAGTTAAATGACTTGCCCAAGGCCACCCAGCAAAGTGGCAGAGCTGGCACGTAAGAAGTCTAAGCTGCTTTAAACCCTGTTTTGAAAGACTCCTCACTGCAGAGAGAATATAGAATAAGCCTCACTCAGCAGTACTGCTATGCAAACATCCCTCTGGACTATAAGCTTGTTATGGTATCCTGTTAATTATGGTATTTGTTAAGCCCTTACTATGTGCTAAATACAATTCTAAGCACTGGGGTGGATACAAGGTAATCAGATTGGACACAGTTCATGTCCCACACGGGGCTCGCAACCCCAATCCCCACTTCACAGATGAGGTAACTGAGGCACAGAGAAATGAAGTGATTTGTTGTGGGCAGGGAATGGGTCTACCAATTCTGTTGTTGTACTTCATTCTCCCATGCACCCAGTCCAGTGCTCTGCGCACAGTAAACACTCTATCAATACCAATAATTGCCATCCGTGCATTATGGATGGGTGGGGAATGGGGACAAAACTTGAAGGGACAACAGTAATTCTGAAAGGAAAAATTGTTCTGAGACGTGTAATGGGCAATTCCTCCCTTTAAATCTTCAAAAGACTGGTGAGTTCCACTGCAGGGGTAATCTTGGGACACAAGATTTCACATTGGGACGGGATGAAAAAGGGAGTTGTTTTAATAAAGCTGAGATACGGGAGAGACTGGTTTAAAGTTGTCAGCAGAAATCCTGTACTTGTTACAAAGTGGAGTCTGTCTCGTTTTTTCCTGTGTAGCAATGGGGCTTGTGTTCACGATCATAATCACGGTCACCCAGCTCTTCCATGTGTCACTCAACGAAACGCAATTATGGGGCCACAATAATCTATTATTAGCTACGTAATAGTCATATCTTGTTTAAAAACCTGTTTTTAATCTGTTGCCACCTGGAAAACTAGACTACACAGATCAAATGTTAAGGCTATCTAAAAATATTCAGAGCAGAAACATAATTAGGGCTGTAATTAAGATTATCATTTAGTAGGCAATGAAGACAAGTCTGAAGCGATAAGCCCCTATCAGTTGGTATTGAGTTATAAGTGTTTATTAGGGTTTATGGATCCGAGCCATGTGGGGATTTTTTTTTGCACTATGGAAATTGTTTGGATCAGGTTCAAAGCAGAGGAAAGTCTTCAATTTATTTTCTTTTCAAGGATATCCACAGTCCAGTATTTTCCATGGGGTAGAACATGAAATGCTCATGTTCCGGTGGTTTCCGGTTCATCCGAAACCAGAGGTCAAAGGCCTAGGTTTCCTAGTTTACATTGGAGGTGGGGACAGAAATTCCCCCCCGCCCGCCCTCCACCAGACAATACCAAAGTGGCCCTGAGCTGAGCCCCTGGGGTTCAGTTTTAGCTCATTCCAACCATTTTCCCCAGTGTGGTATAGCAGAAAGAGCACAGGGCTAGAATTTAATCCCAGCTCTGCCACTGGCCTGCTGTGTGACCTCGGACAGGTCACTCAACCTCCCTGCTTCAGGCTCCTCCTCTGTAAAATGGGGATAAGATACCCGCTCTCCTTATTTCTTAGGTTGTGAGCCCCATGTGGAGCAGGGACTGAATCCAACCTGATCGCTTTGTACTCACTCCAATGATTAGCCCACAATAAAGCCCTTAATAATAATTACCATTATTATAATTCTAAACCTCCAAGCTCCCTAACTTATCCTTGGGATCACTTTTGGCAGGAAGCACAATTAACTCTACTTGAACTTCTTTTTATTATTAACTGCTACCTATAACCTCCACTCAACCCCTCCATCCTCACCTTTCCTGGAGAAGGTAGTTCTATTTTCTCTGGCCCGCAATGCCCTCCCGCTTCACTTCCGACAGACCACCAATCAATCAATCAATCAATCGTATTTATTGAGCGCTTACTATGTGCACAGCACTGTACTAAGCGCTTGGGAAGTACAAATTGGCAACACATAGAGACAGTCCCTACCCAACAGTGGGCTCACAGTCTAAAAGGGGGAGACAGAGAACAAAACCAAACATACCAACAAAATAAAATAAATAGGATAGAAATGTACAAGTAAAATAAATAAATAGAGTAATAAATATTTACCTTCAAAGCCTTGTTAATATTACATCTCCTCCAAAAGGCCTTCCCCAATTAAGCCCTCATTTCTCCCACTCCCTCTCCTCTCTGTGTCACCCTGACACTTGGATTTATACCCTTTAAGCACTCGATACTCATCCCACCCTCGACCCCACGGCACTTACGTCCATCTCGGTAATTTATTTTAATGTCTGCCTAACTTCTAAACGGTAAGCTTTTTGCAGGCAGGGAACATGCCTGTCCACTCTGTTGTATTGTACTTTCCCAAGTGCTTAGGACAATGCTCTGCACATAGTACATGCTCAATAAACACCACTGATTGATTATTTGAGAGGGGATAAGGTCAAAAGATAGGCATGGGTGGGGGGAGAGAACAGAGAGAGAGAGAAGAGAGAGAAAGAGAGGGGGAAAACAGAGACAAAGAGAACACGGGGGGGGGGGGGGTGAGAAAGAGAAAGAGAGAAAAGAGAGAGAAGGGGAGGATGTAAATAAAGGGGCAAATGCCAAGAGAGCTACTAGTAAGATGACAGAGAAGTAGCATGGCCTAGTGAAAAGAACATAGGCCCTCGAGTCAGGAGACCTGAGTTCTAATGCCAGCTCTTCCATTTGCTTCTGTGTGACCTTGGACAAGTCACTTCTCTGAGCTTGTTTCCTCATCTGTAAAAGGAGGATTAAATATCTGTTCTTTCTCCTCTTCAGACAGCGAATCCCACGTGGGATAGGGACTGTGTCCGATCCGATTATCTCGTATCAACCTCAGCACTTGGCGTGCATCAATCAATCCGTCAGTGGTATTCACTGAGCTCTTACTGTGTGCTGAGCATGATAATAAATGCTCGGGAGAGTACAATATAACAGAGCCCACAATGAGCTTACAGTCATAAGGGGGAGACAGGCATTCCTATAAAGAAATAAATTAAAGATATCGACAAAAGTGCTGTGGGGCTGAGGGAGGGGTGAATAGTATGTGCTTAATAAATAATAATAATAATAATAATGGCACTTGTTAAGCGCTTACTATGTGCAGAGCACTGTTCTAAGCACTGGGGGGGGATACAAGGTGATCAAGTTGTCCCACATGGGGCTCTGTAAATAGACGAGGTAACAGGCTCAGAGAAGTTAAGTGACTTGCCCAAGGTCACACAGCAGACATGTGGTGGAGCAGGATTCGAACCCATGACCTCTTACTCCAAAACCCGTACTCCAAAACAAATACCACATATTTGTGTATGGTGGATATATGCATCAGTATTAGAATTGATCTCACCTACTGAGGCTACTGTGTGCAGACCACAGCCCTAAATGCTCGGAGAACATTCAGAAGAAGTAAAGGACACAGTCCATACCCTCAAAGGGCTTACAATCTAATGGGGGTGCAATCTTGAAAGTGGGGCACACACTTAGGTGCTCCGTAAAATCCACTACTCCTTATCTTCTCTAGGCTTAACATGCCACCTTTGGGGAAAGCCTAGACCCACATTTAGCACTGCAGATAGACTTGAGGGAAACGCATCCGAAATCATCATCATCATCAATCGTATTTATTGAGCGCTTACTATGTGCAGAGCACTGTACGAAGCGCTTGGGAAGTACAAATTGGCAACATATAGAGACAGTCCCTACCCAACAGTGGGCTCACAGTCTAAAAGGGAGAGACAGAGAACAAAACCAAACATACTAACAAAATAAAATAAATAGGATAGATATGTACAAGTAAAATAAATAAATAGAGTAATAAATATGTACAACCATATATATATATATATATATGTCTGCCTTGCCCTTTAGTGAGACTTATGTTCATTCGTCATTCAAACCACTCTTCTCTCAATGATTTTTCCTCGCCTCCGCACCACCCCGCCATCCTCCCGCCCTCTTCCAAACCAAACCACAATCCTTTTTACCGTCTGAGGAAAGACAGTCCAGCCTGCTCACCTGGGGACTTTCAGAATCATTTTAAGACCGGCTCCTACAGGCTGTGTAAAAGCCACAGAGGAAACCATCGGGCGCTTTGGCATTGCCTCATCTTCTGCCACCGTCCCTCCCTCCCATTGCTCTTCTTGTTTTTTCATTTTATTCACTCCTTCAGCCTCGTGTCAGTCAGTTGATCGGATTTATCGTACTCTTTTGTCCAAACCAGAAATAAAGGTTGGCAGATAGCTCCAATCCCCGCTCCTCCCTGCACCCACTCCCTGCCCTCTTCAGCCCCAGCTAACTGGCCGCTTCCTAATTCTTTCCCAGGAGCTCCAACCTCAAGAAGCGGGCAGAGACTGAAGATCTTCACCGACTGAGCCCTGCAGAAGTTAGGAGCATGTCTTTCCTGTTAGAAATTGAAAATGATCGACCCAATTAACTTGCATGCCCCCCAGCACTTGGAACGGTGCTCGACACACAGTAAGGGCTTGCCTAATACAACACTGGTGATAATAATAATAATAAAAAATGATCTTAGATGCTCACGTGGTTTTCTGAACATGAATTCTTCGTAATTCAGGGTCACCATGCCAAGCAAGGAACATTGTTTGCACGCTGGTTCCCGCTTCACAGTTTTTGAATGGGGTTACGCGAGTGACATCTCAATCAAAGAGCTGCAAGCTTCACTCCCGCCCGGGGCTTGAGTGTATTCTTAGACAAGAGCTGGCCTCCCTTGCCTCCATTTTACCAGTCATTGTATCCAAAACATCCAAGCAAATGGAAATCAGCCCAAACAATGAGTCTGAAATTGAAATGAAAAATAAGAGGGCTTGGTGTATTCTGTTGTGTTAACTGGAGAGCTCTGCATTGTCCGCTGCGTATGATAAGATGTTCGCCAAAGCAGCATTGTCTGAAGGTGGATCCCGGGGGCAGGAAAAATCGAGAGAGAGTGAGATGGAGAGGGGGAGAGAGAGAGAATGAGAAACACATCTCATGTGGCCAAGTCTATGGGCAAATCTTTATTTTAAATGAAATAGATATTCATCAATGTACATATCATACAATTCAGAAATATCTTCAGAGAATCTCCTAGACGGGTGTTTTTCTCAGGGTGAAAGAAATTACTGTCTATGGAGTATTTCTTCTCTTTGCAGTACCTCTGCCCATCCAACCTTGGCCCAGTCCATTGTTTTAACTAGAGCAGGCACAGCTAGCAGCAAGGGGCTGTGGTACAAAGAACTCCAGGCAACGTATGAGATCCTGCAGTCTTCCTTTGTCGTTTTTTTCTTTTCTTTTTTTACTTGTTATCTGGGAAGTGCCCTCTTCAGAGCCAGAGTTTTACAGCCATATCCCCTGGTCTTATCACCCATCTCCTCTATTCAGAAGACTTCCCACCTTTTGCTTGCTTAGAAACAATTTGATGGAGTAACATCTGCCAGCGAAAGAATACCGCTTCGCTTCCTCCCCCTGGGCCTTCCTCAGAAGGGCTTTATGGAGTGGCGGCCGGGATTACAGGAATCAGCCACCGTTCTATTCTTCCCGTTCTGTTCCTTATCTGTGGGAAGACCACGGGCCTGTTCTTTGGTCATTCGGGGAAAAACAGAAGTCAGAGCAAGCATCCTGACCCGTCTCAGAGGGGTGGGATGGAGGTGGACAGAGCACCAGGGAGCCACTGAAGGGAGAAAGAGCTAGGGGAAAGTACTGTAATGGAAACAGAGGAATAGTAACAATTGTGGTATTTGTTAAGCGCTTGCTATGTGCCAGGCCCAGTACCGAGTGCTGGGGTGGGTAATAATAATAATAACAATAATAAAAATGATGATGGCATTTGTTAAGCACTTACTATGTGCAAAGCACTGTTCTAAGCGCTGGGGGGATACAAGGTGATCAAGTTGTCCCACGGGGGGCTCACTGTCTTAATCCCCGTTTTACAGATGAGGTAACTGAGGCTCAGAGAAGTTGAGTGACTTGCCCGTGGTCACACAGCAGACATGTGGCAGAGCCGGAATTCGAACCCATGACCTCCGACTCCAAAGCCCGGGCTTTTTCCACTGAGCCACGCTACAGCTGACAATTACAAGCAAATCGGGTTGGGCGCGGTCCCTGTCTCGAGTGGGGCTCACAGTCTCAGTCCCCATTTTACAGGTGAGGGAACCGAGGCACAGAGAAGTGCAGTGACTCGGCCGCGGTCACACAGCAGACAAGTGGCGGAGCCAGGATTAGAACCCATGACCTCCTCACTCCCAGGCCCGGGCTCTTCTCCACTAGGCCATGTGCAGTGACTTCAGCTCTGAGCTCTCCGTCCACTTTCACAACTTCCAGTGGGACTGCCGTGGCCTTTCCTGGTCAGCAGGAACCCAGGCATCTATCCTATCCCGCTTACACAGGAAACGCTCAATAAATACGACTGATTAATTGATTGATTTGCATTAGTCCCCTAATGTGAGCTGTCAGTCTTCTCCACGTGTGTTAGACTCGGTATTATTGTTGGGGAGGACGTGTTTCCCAAGCAAGACTCCCAAGAGCCCCACTCTCTGGGCTGCTTGTACTGCCGCTGCTGCCTCTGTTATCTCTCCCCAAAAAACCTCTTTAAGCCATTTGGTATCATGTGTTGGTTGGCTTGGGAGGAATGAGCAGTATGAGCTGGGTGTAGTGGGAGAGGGCAGTCGCTAATAATAATAATAATAATGGCATTTATTAAGCACTTACTGTGTGCAAAGCACCGTTCTAAGCGCTAAGGCCCTACTGAGAGCTCACCTCCTCCAGAAGGCCTTCCCAGACTGAGCCCCCTCCTTCCTTTCCCCCTCCCCATACCCCCACCTTACGTCCTTCCCCTCCCCACAGCACCTGTATATATGTTTGTACGTATTTATTACTCTATTTATTTTATTTGTACATATCTATTCTATTTATTTTATTTTGTTAATACGTTTTGTTTTGTTCTCTGTCTCCCCTTTCTAGACTGTGAGCCCACTGTTGGGTAGGGACCGTCTCTATATGTTGCCAACTTGTATTTCCCAAGCGCTTAGTACAGTGCTCTGCACACAGTAAGCGCTCAATAAATACGACTGAATGAATGAATGAATGAATGAATGAATGAATGGCTGGGGCGGTTACAAGGTGATCGGGTTGTCCCCCGGGGGGGCTCACAGTCTTCATCCCCATTTGACAGATGAGGGAACTGAGGCCCAGGGAAGTGAAGTGACTTGCCCAAAGTCACACAGCTGACCGTTGGCGGAGCCGGGATTTGAATCCATGACCTCTCTGTCTCCAAAGCCCGGGGTCTTCCCTCTGAGCCACGCTGCTACGTAAAAGGGAGGGCGTTGATGTTGATGAAGGGCCTTTAAAGTCAATGATCAGGAGCTTCTGCTCGATGTGGAGAGGAAAGGGACCAAGTTAAAAACAATCCTTGAAAGAGCGATTGATATAATTAAAGTTCTTGGTGTGGAAGAGCTCAGATGTAACGTCAGCTGCCCGATGAAGCAATGCAACAGGGCATTCGAAGTTGCTTCTTGCTGATGGATGAAACCCTAGAGGGCATTTTGCTTCTGCAATAATGAGGGCAAATGAAAAGCAGTGGAGAAAGTATTTATGCAGTGATTTCAAACAATATTGACACTATCTGCGAGTCAACAAAGAAGTCTGTTAGCGATGGCATTAATGAAGTTGCCACATTTTTGACTCAGATAGACTCCTTAAGGCATAGACATAATTGATGTCGGTTCAATAATACAGTAAATTTTAGAAGGATGTTACAGAATCCATGTCTAATACTGTGAAAAATATATTTTAGAGAATCTGAAAAGTTTTGCTGGATTTTCAACATCCACACAAAAGGAAGGGTCAGTGGCTTGGCCTCTTGGAAAGGCTGGCCTGGTTGGTTTGCGGCGGGTGATATTCAGATATTCTAAAGGCGGTAACAGCGGGTGTTAATGGGCATTCATTCATTCATTTAATCGTACTTATTGAGCGCTTACTGTGTGCAGAGCACTGGACTAAGGGCATGTCTACAGAGACTCCTAAAGAGGCTTTTAACTTCCTGCAGGAGGGCTTTTGGGCATAGGGCTCTCACGACGATCCCAGATGTGGGAAGGTTCTTCATGGAACTATCCAAAACACCAGTAAGAGCAGTATTCTGCACTACTTGAGATCAAAATGGAAATTTTAAATGCAATCCAGAAGAGTTTTGCTCTAGGTAACTAATTTCAGGGCTAGGGCATAAAGAAATAAATAATAATAATTGTTATTATTATTATTATAGTATTTAAGCGCTTATTTTGTGCCGGGCACTGTACTGAGTGCTAGGGTGGAAACAAGCAAATCAGGTTGGACAGTCCCTGTCCCGCATGGGGCTCACAGTCTTAATCCCCATTTTACAGATGAAGGAACTGAGGCCCAGAGAAGTGAAGTGACTTGCCCAAGGTCATAGAGCAGACAAGCGGAGGGGCCAGGATTAGAAGCCATGACCTTCTGACTCCCAGAGGCCTGTGCTCTATCCACTATGCCATGTTGCTTCTGAAAGTACCATACTGGTTGTTTCTGATCTATTTACCTCATTTTCCATTCCCCAAACGACATCCTCTAGACCATAAGCTCATTGTGGGCAGGGAATCTATCCACTAACTCAACTCTGTTTAATTGTAGTCTTCCAAATAGTACTGTGCTCTGCTTGCAGTAAACCCTTAGAAAAATACAACTGACTGATTAAACATGGCAATATTGTCTAGTGGAAAGAGCTAAATTCTGGAAGTCAGGAGACCTGGGTTCTAATCCCGTCTCTATCTCTGCGCTGCTGTGTGAATTTGGACAAGTTGCTTAAGCTCTGTGGACCTCCGTTTTTTCATTTGGAATATTGAGATATCAATCAACTGTATTACGTGCTGACTCTGTGCAGAGCACTGTACTAAGTGCTTAGGAGATTTCATCAGAGTTGACAGACACACTCCATGCCCTCCAGTTTACAATCGAGGCCATAAAATCTGTTTCGCCCTCCCCCACAGAGATGCCATGAATACAGGAGGCAGTAATCAGTGTGAAAGTGCTTTGGGAAAATTTTAAAATTGCTAGTCATTGTCATGCGATTGGTATTATTATTTTAATTGTCTGAAAGAAAGGTCCCTTTCTTTCTGGACATTAAATGGCACCAAGAACTGGAAGCCCTAAAGCAAAGGAAATGCCATAAGGGAAAAGGGGTGGGTCCTTTCAAAAAATGTAATTTTTATATTGCATCAGGCATTTTATTGGGAAAAAATGCCACACTGTCATCCGAAGCGAAGAGCAACTAATGTCTGTGGCGACCCAAGCCCTGGAAGGCCGGCTAGCTGTGGCCGTGGAGCTGGCCCGTGGGCGCATCCGGTGTGGGAAGGCAAAGCAGAGCACCCGCGAGGAGGGCGGATCAACTGGGAAAGCCCTGAGAGACTGTTCAGCGATGGCAGGGTGCCCAGGCTGAGCAGCACCAGGGGGGAGAGACTTGGCAGTCCTTTGGGACAGACGCGAAGACAACATTCCTCCAATTAGCTAGCTACCTATCACCTCCTAGGCCTTTGTCAGCCAGCCAGGAATTTGAAGTGGATTTTTTGTGTGTGTATGTGCGTGTGTTTTTCGGGGGGGGCGGCGATGGCGGTGTCAGCGGCAAAGGGATTCCACCTACCCTCTGCCGGAATGAGGAGGATGTCCTCAGGGACAGAGACAAGTAGCTCCAGGACTGGGGGCGGGAGGGGGGTTGAGGAGAAAGGGGCAGAGAACCTGAAAGGAGCGGTTGTGGCCCAGCTCAAAGAGAGTTTTCTGACAAGAAGGGTAAATTACGAGGGACGATGTTGGGTCACCTAACACCCTGCCTGAGGGAATGATAATAATAATTAGGGCACTTGTTAAGTGCTTACTGTGTGCCAGGCACTGTTCTAAGCGCTCCCCTGCTCTGCTCCTGCTGCTCCTCTGCTCTGCTCCTGCTCTGTTGCTGCTCCTGCTGCTCAGCTCTGCTCCTGCTTTCCCTGCTCCTGCTGCTCCTCTGCTCTGCTCCTGCTCTGTTGCTGCTCCTGCTGCTCAGCTCTGCTCCTGCTTTCCCTGCTCCTGCTCTGCTCCTCTCCTGCTGCTCCTGCTCTTCCTGGAGGCCTTCCCAGCAGAGCCTTCCCAGACTGAGCCCCCTTTTTCCACTCCTCCTCCCCATCCCCCCAGCCCTACCTCCTTCCCCTCCCCACAGCACCTGTATACATGTTTGTACAGATTTATTACCGTTTTACTTGTACATATTTACTATTCTATTTATTTTGTTAATGATGTGCATTTAGCTTTAATTCTATTTATTCTGACGACTTGATACCTGTCCACATGTTTGGTTTTGTTGTCTGTGTCCCCCTTCTAGACTGTGAGCCCACTGTTGGGTAGGGACTATCTCTATAGGTCGCCAACTTGTACTTCCCAAGCGCTTAGTACAGTGCTGTGCACACAGTAAGCACTCAATAAATACGAATGAATGAATGAATGAATGAATGAATGAATGAATGGGGTAGATAGCAGTTAATCGGGTTGGGCATAGTCTCTGTTCCACATGGGGCTGACACTCTGTCCACTGGGTGGGGACCAGTGAAGCCAGCAGCTTCTAGAGGAAGCAGGGCTGAAGCTTTGGTCTCAGCCATTGTTCTGCAGCTGGAAAATCCCACCTGACTTGTGAAACTAGTACCCTCGACTGGTTAATATTTGCTAAGCTCCACTAATAAGCGAGGCCCTTTGGTGACTGGCCCTTGCCCTAACCAGAGGGTAAAACATCCACTAGCACCCACCAAGGCCTTTCCACGCAAACCTGATTCAAGAAAAATAAAAATAAATTCAGAATAGGACCTCTTTACCCTGCGTCTTTGCGTTCCCCAGTCATTCAAGAGCCGTGGCTAACGGAGTGGTTTCACTGAAAAGTGCCCACAGGAGTTATATTTCCTCATCGGCTCCCTGAGAACTGAATGGCCCTAGCTTACTCCTGCGGGGCTTGAGTGTGGAAATTCTGGCAACATTTACGGAGATATTACTTTGCGTTTTCAAGGAAATGATGTCTGCATCTTTCCAAAGCCACGATGATAGTTCCATGGGTCGAAGCTAGAGGATGAAAACTACATAATATTTTGTTCTTATTTGTTAGGCTTTCCTCTAAAAAGCTGACATTATAGAATCAGTCTTTTGCATGCTGCAACATATCTACTGAAGCAGCGTGGCTCAGTGGAAAGAGCACGGGCTTTGGAGTCAGAGGTCATGGGTTCAAATCCCGGCTCTGCCAATTGTCAGCTGTGTGACTTTGGGCAAGTCACTTCTCTGGGCCTCAGTTACCTCATCTGTAAAATGGGGATTATAACTGTGAGCCCCACATGGGACAACCTGATTACCTTGTAACCTCCCAGCACTTAGAACAGTGCTTTGCACATAGTAAGCGCTTAATAAATACCATTATTATTATTATTATTATTATTATACTGACATTGTTGGCATTATTATTAAAGAATAATAATAATAGTAATAATAATAGTAGTAAGCCAGCTGCTTACTGAAACCCCAGATGCCTCTCACAGAAGGTCAAAGCAATCTGGACCGTGAGCCAATGGAAACGACCCTTTCACCTTTCTTCCACCCGGACCAGAACAAAACAGAAAAGCTGAATCCGGTCAGCATTAAATCGTCAGCTCGTGCCTCCTTCCTCCCATCTTTGCATCTGAAATGAAGAGCTTGTTTATGAAACACGCCAGACCCAGAGCGGGCCTGAAACCTTCCCCTGCTCCTGCCCTTCAGGCAAGAAAGCGGAGCGATGAAGGCGGCTGTTCTTCCACTCACCGATAGCGGCAGTTGTGTTCAGACACGACCGGGCCGCGAATGAACTTCCTAACTCGGGGCAGCGATGCTCTGTGCGCGGCAAGGAGGGACGGATGAGGGGAATCCCTAAGCATGCCCCAATTTTACCTCGGTCCCGAAACCCACCGGAGAGAGAGGTCCGACGGGAAAGGTGAATGAGGCCAGACCGCGGCTCAACCACCAGGCTTGCACCTGCTGGGAAATCAGGCCCCTTCAGCCCCACCACGCGAACAGCCCGGGAGCCGTTCCTCAGGTGCAGCGGCTCTGGCAGTCACTTACAGGAAGCTCATGGCCTTTGGCAAGCTGAGATTCCTGGCACCGTCAGACCCAACCCTGGCACCCACTGCCCTGGCACCAAAGACGGGCCTCGTTGACTAGTTGGCCAGGTTTTTGAGCGAGGGGGAAATCGGCTCAGTTTTTGCACGTACCCAAGGGGGAAACATAAGGAGTGAGTCAGCGTGTCCTCACTTTCCTTCATTATTGGAAAACGTTTGGTCCCCCCCCACCCCTCTCCCCCTGCCAACCACCACTACCACACTAAAGCGTATGCTCCTTGTAGACAGGGGGCATGATATCACTTCTTTGTGTCATCCTTTCCTGAGCATTTAGAACAGTGTGTCAAACCTAGTGGGAGCTCAATAAATACCACTACAAGTACTATCCAAGACACAGACAGTAAAAGCTTCCTTAAGGCATTGAGTTAGCTGGTCTGATGACGTGCCACGCTGTGAGGTAAGCACTGAGCACTGAGGCAAGAGAAAAACGCAGAGTTAGTGAACCACTGGTATGGAGAAGCAGCATGACACTGCTTAGGATTGAAAGGCTTGAAACTATTTTTTTCAAATGGTATTTCTTAAGTGCTTACTATGTGTCAGGCACTGTTCTAAGCACCGGGGTAGATACAAGCTCATCAGGCTGGACACAGTTCGTGTCCCCCACTGGGCTCGCAATCTTCATCCCCATTTTATAGATGGGGTAACTGAGACCCGGAGAAGCTAAGTGACTTGCCCAAGGAGACAAGTGGCAGAGCCGGGATTAGGACCCAGCTCCTTCTGACTTCTTTGAGAAGGGAGTGCTGGGAATGAGGAGACTGGACATTGGGAGGGACTTCAGGACAGTCCCGGGCTGCTTGGAATATTCCCCAATCGGGCGAGCTCTCTCAGAGATGGGGACTTAAAGTCCCCACAGTGGAGCGGCGCTTAGAACACCGCTTGACGGATAGTGAGCGCTTCACATGATGATAATAATGGAATGATTGCCACCGACCCAGGACAGGTGTTCCAAGACAATCAGTATTTGCCATCTATGAAATGTCAGAAGAAGCTGGAACGAAGGTCAGACCTCAGTTCAGTGCCAACAGGAAGATCAGAACTGTGGCATATTGTGACGGGACATTGTGAGTTCCTTCAGAATGCCCATCAGCCTTTTAGACTGTGAGCCCACTGTTGGGTAGGGACTGTCTCTATATGTTGCCAACTTGTACTTCCCAAGTGCTTAGTACAGTGCTCTGCACACAGTAAGCGCTCAATAAATACGATTGATTGATTGATTTGTAGCTTAATAACACAGACAGCTGGTCACTGGTCTTTTCCCACAGAGCTCTAACGCCACACCGGTGTTCTTTCAAGCCCCAGATCACACTTAATATCCTGGGTCAGCTGCTCCACTGATAATGCTCAAATTTGGCACGGTATACTAGACATAATAATGTAATTATGGTGCTTGTTAAGCATTTACTATGTGGCAAGCACTGCTTTAACTGCTGGGGTAGATTCAACTTAGTCATATTTATTGAGCACATACTGTGTGCATAGCACTGTACTAAGCACTGTAAGCACTGTACTATAGTAAGTGCTTAACAGATGCCATCGTTACCCTCAGGAGGGCCACCTCCCCGTCCCCTGCTCCTCCAACTCTCCTGGGTTTCGGAAACAGACGGTGGGGTCCGGGGTTGCTTTGGTAGATTTAGAGGCGCACCCGGGATGGGATCGTGAACCCCACTCATCCCCAGAGGCGGTGGCAATGGATTCTCCGGGGATTTGGAAGGAAGGCCCCAGCCCTTAAGGAGGGAAGGGGCGGGGCAAAACCCATTTACAAGATCAATCAATCGTATTTATTGAGCGCTTACTGTGTGCAGAGCACTGTACTAAGCGCTTGGGAAGTACAAGTTGGCAACATATAGAGACAGTCCCTACCCAACAGTGGGCGCTCAGTCTAAAAGATGAAATAAGGGAAAAACCGTAATAATAATGGTGGTATTTGTTAAGCGCTTACTATGTGCCAAGCACTCTTCTAAACACTGGAATAGGTACGGGGTAATCAAGCTGTCCCTCGGGGGGCTCACACTTTGAATCCCCATTTTATAGATGAGGTAACTGAGGCAAATGATATAAAAATGGAAAATCCCTGCAGCCCCAGCCTTGAATCATTCCATCCAAATGGTCCGGATACTTCTTATATCCTGATTTGATTCTGCATTAGCCTCTGATCTTTCCGTCTCCATATGTTGCTGGCTTGTACTTCCCAAGAACTTAGTACAGCGCTCTGCACAAAGTAAGCGCTCAATAAATCCGACTGAATGATTGAAAACCCAAGCTGGAATCCAGGAAGGAGGGACTGGCTGGGGCCCAGGTAACCAGGAAACTAGGTCAGCCCTCCGGGGAAGGGCTAGGATCGGGGTTCTGCTCGGAATAATCCATTTTAACCACATTAGTCGATATTGGATTCTTCCAGTGGAAACAATTCCTCACAGGCTCAATTCCTCTTTCCCATTCATTCAGTCGTATTTACTGAGCGCTTACCGTGTGCAAAGCACTGTACTAAGCACTCGGGAGAGTACAACAGAATAACAAACAGACGCACTGCTTGTCTACAAAGAGTCTGCTTGGGTCCTCTAGGCTGTAAGTTTGAAGTCGACAGGGAATGTATCTGTTGTATTATTGTCCTCTCCCAAGCACTTAATACAGTGCAGGAGCAGCAATCGGGGAGGTTCGATTCAGGGGGAAGTTTGAGTCTGATCTAGCCTGATCTGGGGTTTTCGGATCCCTCGAGCCTCAGTTTCCCCATCTGTGAAATGGGCTTGGCGCGATAATCCTTTCCTTCCTCCTGCGGGGACTGAATTAATTCAAGGGGCAGCCCAATTAACGATAATACTAATAATAATGATAATAACTGTGGTATGAGAAGCAGTGTGGCTCGGTGGAAAGAGCCCGGGCTTTGGAGTCGGAGGTCATGGGTTCAAATCCCGGCTCCGCCACTTGTCAGCTGTGTGACTTTGGGTGGGTCACTTAGCTCCTCTGTGCCTCAGTTCCCTCACCTGCAGAATGGGGATGAAGACTGTAAGCCCCCCCCGTGGGACATCCTGATCACCTTGTAACCTCCCCAGTGCTTAGAACAGTGCTTTGCACATAGCAAGCGCTTAATAAATGCTATTATTATTAGTATTATTATTATTTGTTTGCTAGGCACTTACCACGTGCCAGGCACCATTCTAAGAGCTGGGGTGGAAACCAGCAAATTGGGTTGGACCCTCTCCCTATAATGATAATAATAATAATAATAATGGCATTTATTAAGCGCTTACTATGTGCAAAGCACTGTTCTAAGCGCTGGGGAGGTTACAATGTGATCAGGTTGCCCCACGGGGGGCTCACAGTCTTAATCCCCATTTTACAGATGAGGTAACTGAGGCACAGAGAAGTTAAGTGACTTACCCAAAGTCACACAGCTGATAACTGGCGGAGCCGGGATTTCCCACGTGGGGCTCACAGTCTCCATCCCCATTTTGCAGATGAGGGAACTGAGGCACGGGGGAGTTGGGTGACTGGCCCAAGGTCATACAGCAGACAAATGGCAGCAAACCCTGTGACTCCCAGGTCCGTGCTCTATCCCCATGCAGCAGACAAATGGCAGCAAACCTTGTGACTCCCAGGCCCGTGCCCCAACCCTATGCCATACTGCTTATCTATCCACGGTTATCTATTGATCCCTGGTATGTACTGAGCGCTCCCTTGCTTTGTGGAGAGCCCCGTACAAAACGCTCAGGAGGGTCCACTCCAACGGAGTTGGTAGATGGGACCCCTGCCCACAGGGAGTTTAGAGGAGGAGTTGGGCATTAAAAACAGATTATTGGATTGGTTTCATCACACCCCACAGACAAGCGTTTGAAGTCAGTGCCTGCCAATGACAAAGTAAGAAATCATCTTTAGGAGGCGTGAAGATGGAGCCACCTTGTCTCGGCTTGCTAAAGCTTCAGCAGAACCCTTTCATTTTGGCCTCATAATAAGACTGTGAGCCCACTGTTGGGTAGGGACTGTCTCTGTGTGTTGCCAACTTGTACTTCCCAAGCGCTTAGTACAGTGCTCTGCACACAGTAAGCGCTCAGTAAATACGATTGATGATGATGATGATGAATAATTGTATTTGTTAAGCTCTTACTATGTGCAAAGCACTGCTTCACGAAGCAGCTTCTCCCCATCGTCCCCCTCTCCATCCCCCTCATCTTGCCTCCTTCCCTTCCCCAAGGCACCTGTATATATGTTTGTACATATTTATTACTCTATTTATTTATTTTACTTGTACATATCTATTCTATTTATTTTACTTTGTTAGTATGTTTGGTTTTGTTCTCTGTCTCCCCCTTTTAGACTGTGAGCCCACTGTCGGGTAGGGACCGTCTCTATAAGTTGCCAACTTGTACTTCAATATGATTGATTGATTGATCACACAGCAAGGACACACAAAGAGAATTCATTCTTCTAATCCTATTTATTGAGCACCTACCGTGTGCAGAGCACTGTACTAAGCACTTGGGAAGCCCAAGTTGGCAACATATAGAGACGGTCCCTACCCAACAATGGGCTCAAAGTCTAGAAATGACCTTCAAGATGCACTTCTTATTTCAGATCTTTCCTCTTGGTGCCCTTCATATCCTTAGTAACTTATCTCATGGGAATTATCTTTCTCCATGTGATGGGGATTTGACGGGAAGGCATATTTTGAGACCCTACGATTTGAAGTTCGACCATGAAGTTCGGTGATGAATTTTGACTGTCCAGTGGTTGGTCTCAGTACCACACGGCTAGGGCAGTAACACCATAGTATGTCAACTCTGTACTGCTAAAGTGGGAAAGTTTTTCATTCACGGTTATGTTTTGTTTTCCATGGTTTCTGTTAAACGTTATGTGCCAGGCGCTGTACTGAGCACCAGGGAAGATACAAGCGTATCAGATTGGACACAGTCCACGTCCCCCATGGGGCTGGCTCTGTTAATCCCCATTTTACAGATGGGGGAACTGAGGCACAGGGGAGTTGGGTGACTGGCCCAAGGTCATGCAGCAGACAAATGGCAGCAAACCCTGTGACTCCCAGGCCCATGCCCCAACCCTATGCAGCAGACAAATGGCAGCAAACCTTGTGACTCCCAGGCCCGTGCCCTATAACAATAATAATAATAATAATAATAATAATAATAATAATAATGATGGCTTTTATTAAGCGCTTACTATGTGCAAAGCACTGTTCTAAGCACTGGTAAGGTTACAAGGTGATCAGGTTGTCCCACGGGGGGCTCACAGTCTTAATCCCCATTTTACAGCTGAGGGAACTGAGGCCCAGAGAAGTGAAGTGACTTGCCCAAAGTCACACAGCTGACAATTGGTGGAGGTGGCATTTGAACCCATGACCTCTGACTCCAAAGCCTGGGCTCTTTCCACTGAGCCACACTGCTTCTCAAACCCTATGCAGCAGACATACGGCAGCAAACCTTGTGACTCCCAGGCCCGTGCCCTAACCCTATGCAGCAGACAAATGGCAGCAAACCTTGTGACTCCCAGGCCCCTGCCCTCTCCCTATGCCATACTGCTTATCTATCCACGGTTATCGGTTGATCCCTGGTATGTACTGAGCGCTCGCTTGCTTTGTGGAGAGCCCCGTACAAAACGCTCAGGAGGGTCCACTCCAACTGAGTTGGTAGATGGGACCCCTGCCCACAGGGAGTTTAGAGGAGGAATTGGGCGGTAAAAACAGATTATTGGATTGGTTTCATCACACCCCACAGACAAACGTTTGAAGTCAGTGCCTGCCAATGACAAAGTAAGAAATCATCTTGAGGAGGTGTGAAGATGGAGCCACCTAGTCTCAGCTTGCTAAAGCTTCAGCAGAACCCTTTCATTTTGGCCTCATAATAAGACTGTGAGCCCACTGTTGGGTAGGGACTGTCTCTATGTGTTGCCAACTTGTACTTCCCAAGCGCTTAGTACAGTGCTCTGCACACAGTAAGCTCTCAATAAATACGATTGATGATGATGATGATGAATAATTGTATTTGTTAAGCGCTTACTATGTGCAAAGCACTGCTTCATGAAGCAGCTTCTCCCCCTCGTCCCCCTCTCCATCCCCCTCATCTTACCTCCTTCCCTTCCCCATGGCACCTGTATATATGTATATGTGTTTGTACATATTTATTACTCTTTATTTATTTATTTATTTTACTTGTACATATCTATTCCATTTATTTTATTTTGTTAGTATGTTTGGTTTTGTTCTCCGTCTCCCCCTTTTAGACTGTGAGCCCACTGTTGGGTAGGGACTGTCTCTATATGTTGCCAACTTGTACTTCCCAAGCGCTTAGTACAGTGCTCTGCACACAGTAAGCGCTCAATAAATACGATTGATTGATTGATTGATTACTAAGCACTTGGGAGAGTACAGTATAACAATATAACAGATATATTCCCTGCCCTCAATGACTTTCAGTCTAGAGGGTGAGACAGACATTAATATAAATTGTACGTACACATACAATCAGTCACCGTGAGCAATCAGTGTGATGACAGTGACCAACAGGAGGGCCAGGGAGTGGCTTTATGGTATTGAATGTTCCCCCACCATTACCAGTAGGCACTGGGTACCAAGCTCTGGGGGAATTGGGAGGACCCTGTCCCAGCTCCAGAACTAGCGGAAGCAGGGCTTACAAGGAGCAGGACGGACACACTGAAAATGTACAAACCACAGGTCCCTTGCATCATGAGTAAGGAGTCATCTGCCCAGCCCTCCAGGACCCTCAACCCAGGTCCAGCAGTCAGCCCCAAACCAAGCCTGGCCTTCCCCAGCTTCTCCCCGCCTGCTTATACCCTCCACCCGGAACAAGCAGGGGCAGCTGTCAGCCCCCGCCCCCTCATTCATTCAATCGTATTTATTGAGCGCGTACTGTGTGCAGAGCACTGGACTAAGCGCCTGGGAAGTCCAAGTTGGCAACATATAGAGACAGCCCCTACCAAACAGTGGGCTCACAGTCTAGAAGGTGGAAACAGAGAACAAAACAAAACATATTAACAAAATAAAATAAATAGAATAAATATGTACAAATCAAATAAAGTAGAGTAATAAATACATACAAACACATATACAATGCCCCTCCTCCCGGGCCGGGCCCGGCCCAGCCCAGCAGCAGAATCGGAAGCATCGTCAGAACCCTAACACAATCATAATCACCCCAATCCCCCCTCACTTTCCCCAGTGTCCCCCCAACCGGGCAACGCACAATCCAGACCCACCATTTTCAGTGTCACAACCCATCAGAGTCAAGCACCCCAGCACCTCTCCTTTACCTTCCCAACCTGCTCCAACACCCAGAGTTCAACCACATGTCCATCGGAATCATCTCTGAAACCCTGGAATCAACACTTCCTCCAACCCCCCTCCACCTAGGCAGCCCAACACTGATTAACCTGATCCCAGCCCCTCCCGCCCATCATCATTATCATCGCAGTTGTCAATACAATAGGCATCAACAATCCCGGCAACCCGGCCCAGACCCACCCTAAAAAAAGGAGAGGGAGTAGCTAAAGCCAGCCAGAGCCCCCTACTCACCCAGGCCCCAAGCAGGCCCTGCTCTGTCTCCTTTCCACGTGCAAACCAGAGCAGAGTGGGATCAGGTGCCTTATATAAGGCAGGGAATACCCACCAATCTCTGGGGCCTTAAAGAGGAAGTGCTTCCCAGCCCCTCTTACGAACACCACTGAGCCATTCAGTCGGCTTGGACGCAGCTAGTGTCCCATACGGGGCTCAATCAATCAATCAATCAATCATATTTAAGGTTCACAGTCTTAACCCCCATTTTACAAATGAGGTAACCGAGGCACAGAGAGGTTAAGTGACTTGCCCAAGATCACACCTCCTTCCCTTCCCCACAGCACCTGTATATATTTATATATGTTTGTACATATTTATTACTCTATTTATTTTACTGGTACATATCTATTCTATTTATTTTATTTTGTTAATATGTTTGGTTTTGTTCTCTGTCTTCCCCTTCTAGACTGTGAGCCCACTGTTGGGTAGGGACTGTCTCTATATGTTGCCAACTTGTACTTCCCAAGGGCTTACTACAGTGCTCTGCACACAGTAAGCGCTCAATAAGTACGATTGATTGATTGATTGATCACACAGCAAGGACACACAAAGAGAATTCATTCTTCTAATCCTATTTATTGAGCACCTACCGTGTGCAGAGCACTGTACTAAGCGCTTTGGAAGCACAAGTTGGCAACATATAGAGACGGTCCCTACCCAACAACAGGCTCACAGTCTAGAAATGACCTTCAAGATGCAGTTCTTATTTCAGATCTTTCCTCTCGGTGCCCTTCATATCCTTAGTAATTTATCTCATGGGAATTATCTTTCTCCATGTGATGGGGATTTGAAGGGAAGGCATATTTTGAGACCCTACGATTTGAAGTTCGGCAATGAATTTTGACTGTCCAGTGGTTGGTCTCAGTACCACATGGCTAGGGCAGTAACACTATAGTATGTCAACTCTGTACTGTTAAAGTGGAAAAGTTTTTCATTCACGGTTATGTTTTGTTTTCCATGGTTTTTGTTAAACGTTATGTGCCAGGCGCTGTACTGAGCACCGGGGAAGATTCAAGAATATCAGATTGGACACAGTCCACGTCCCCCATGGGGCTGGCTCTGTTTATCCCCATTTTACAGATGAGGTAACTGAGGCACAGGGGAGTTGGGTGACTGGCCCAAGGTCATGCAGCAGACAAATGGCAGCAAACCCTGTGACTCCCAGGCCCATGCCCCAACCCTATGCAGCAGACAAATGGCAGCAAACCTTGTGACTCCCAGGCCCGTGCCCTATAATAATAATAATAATAATGATGGCTTTTATTAAGCGCTTACTATGTGCAAAGCACTGTTCTAAGCACTGGTGAGGTTACAAGGTGATCAGGTTGTCCCACGGGGGGCTCACAGTCTTAATCCCCATTTTACAGCTGAGGGAACTGAGGACCAGAGAAGTGAAGTGACTTGCCCAAAGTCACACAGCTGACAATTGGCGGAGGTGGCATTTGAACCCCTGACCTCTGACTCCAAAGCCTGGGCTCTTTCCACTGAGCCACACTGCTTCTCAAACCCTATGCAGCAGACAAATGGCAGCAAACCCTGTGACTCCCAGGCCCGTGCCCCATCCCTATGCAGCAGACAAATGGCAGCAAACCTTGTGACTCCCAGGCCCCTGCCCTCTCCCTATGCCATACTGCTTATCTATCCACGGTTATCGATGGATCTCTGGTATGTACTGAGCGCTCGCTTGCTTCGTGGAGAGCCCCGTACAAAACGCTTGGGAGGGTCCACTCCAACAGAGTTGGTAGATGGGACCCCTGCCCACAGGGAGTTTAGAGGAGGAGTTGGGCGTTAAAAACAGATTATTGGATTGGTTTCATCACACCCCACAGACAAACGTTTTAAGTCAGTGCCTGCCAATGACAAAGTAAGAAATCAACTTTCGGAGGCGTGAAGATGGAGCCATCTAGTCTCGGCTTGCTACCGCTTCAGCAGAACCCTTTCATTTTGGCCTCATAATAATAATGGTATTTGTTAAGCGCTTACTATGTGCAAAGCACTGCTTCATGAAGCAGCTTCTCCCCCTCGTCCCCCTCTCCATCCCCCTCATCTTACCTCCTTCCCTTCCCCACAGCACCTGTATATATGTATATATGTTTGTACATATTTATTACTCATTTATTTATTTATTTTACTTGTACATATCTATTCCATTTATTTTATTTTGTTAGTATGTTTGGTTTTGTTCTCTGTCTCCCCCTTTTAGACTGTGAGCCCACTGTTGGGTAGGGACTGTCTCTATATGTTGCCGACTTGTACCTTCCCAAGCGCTTAGTACAGTGCCCTGCACACAGTAAGCGCTCAAAAAATATGATTGAGTGATTGATTACTAAGCACTTGGGAGAGTACAGTATAACAATACAACAGACATATTCCCTGCCCTCAATGACTTTCAGTCTAGAGGGTGACAGACACTAATATAAATTGTACGTACACATACAATCAGTCACCGTGAGCAATCAGTGTGATGACAGTGACCAACAGGAGGGCCAGGGAGTGGCTTTATGGTATTGAATGTTCCCCCACCATTACCAGTAGGCACTGGGCACCCAGCTCTGGGGGGACTGGGAGGACCCTGTGCCAGCTCCAGAACTAGCGGAAGCAGGGCTTACACGGAGCAGGACGGACACACTGAAAATGTACAACCCACAGGTCCCTTGCATCATGAGTAAGGAGTCATCTGCCCAGCCCTCCAGGACCCTCAACCCCAGGTCCAGCAGTCAGCCCCAAACCAAGCCTGGCCTTCCCCAGCTTCTCCCCGCCTGCTTATACCCTCCACCCGGAACAAGCAGGGGCAGCTGTCAGCCTCCACCCCCTCATTCATTCAGGCGTATTTATTGAGCACTTACTGTGTGCAGAGCACTGGACTAAGCGCCTGGGAAGTCCAAGTTGGCAACATATAGAGACGGCCCCTACCCAACAGTGGGCTCACAGTCTAGAAGGTGGAAATAGAGAACAAAACATATTAACAAAATAGAATAAATAGAATAAATATGTACAAATAAAATAAAATAGAGTAATAAATACATACAAACACATATACACTGCCCCTCCTCCTGGGCCGGGCCCAGCCCAGCAGCAGAATCGGAAGCATCGTCAGAACCCTAACACAATCATAATCACCCCAATCCCCCTCCACTTTCCCCAGTGTCCCCCCAACCGGGCAACGCACAATCCAGACCCACCATTTTCAGAGTCACAACCCATCAGAGTCAAGCACCCCAGCACCTCTCCTTTACCTTCCCAACCTGCTCCAACACCCAGAGTTCAACCACATGTCCATCGAAATCATCTCTGAAACCCTGGAATCAACACTTCCTCCAACCCCCCACTCCACCTAGGCAGCCCAACACTGATTAACCTGATCCCAGCCCCTCCCGCCCATCATCATTATCATCGCCGTTGTCAATACAATAGGCATCAACAATCCCGGCAACCCCAGTCCCAGACCCACCCTAAAAAAAGGAGAGGGAGTAGCTAGAGCAGCCAGAGCCCCCTACTCACCCAGGCCCCAAGCAGGCCCTGCTCTGTCTCCTTTCCACGTGCAAACCAGAGCAGAGTGGGATCAGGTGCCTTATATAAGGCAGGGAATACCCACCAACCTCTGGGGCCTTAAAGAGGAAGTGCTTTCCAGCCCCTCTCACAGACACCACTGAGCCATTCAGTCGGGTTGGACATATGGGGCTCAATCAATCAATCAATCAATCAATAGTATTTAAGGCTCACAGTCTTAATCCCCACTTTACAAATGAGGTAACCAAGGCACAGAGAGGTTAAGTGACTTGCCCAAGATCACACCTCCTTCCCTTCCCCACAGCACCTGTATATATGTTTGTACATATTTATTACTCTATTTATTCATTTATTTTACTTGTACATATCTATTCTATTTATTTTATTTTGTTAATATGTTTGGTTTTGTTCTCTGTCTCCGCCTTCTAGACTGTGAGCCCACTGTTGGGTAGGGACTGTCTCTATATGTTGCCAACTTGTACTTCCCAAGTGCTTAGTACAGTGCTCTGCACACGGTAAGCGCTCAATAAATACGATTGATTGATTGATTGATTGATCACACAGCAAGGACACACAAAGAGAATTCATTCTTCTAATCCTATTTATTGAGCACCTACTGTGTGCAGAGCACTGTACTAAGCACTTGGGAAGCACAAGTTGGCAACATATAGAGACGGTCCCTACCCAACAACAGGCTCACAGTCTAGAAATGACCTTCAAGATGCAGTTCTTATTTCAGATCTTTCCTCTCGGTGCCCTTCATATGCTTAGTAACTTATCTCATGGGAATTATCTTCCTCCATGTGATGGGGATTTGAAGGGAAGGCATATTTTGAGACCCGACGATTTGAAGTTCGACCATGAAGTTCGGTGATGAATTTTGACTGTCCAGTGGTTGGTCTCAGTACCACACGGCTAGGGCAGTAACACCATAGTATGTCAACTCTGTACTGTTAAAGTGGAAAAGTTTTTCATTTACGGTTATGTTTTGTATTCCATGGTATTTGTTAAACGTTATGTGCCAGGCGCTGTACTGAGCACCGGGGAAGATTCAAGCGTATCAGATTGGACACAGTCCACGTCCCCCATGGGGCTGGCTTTGTTAATCCCCATTTTACAGATGGGGGAACTGAGGCACAGGGGAGTTGGGTGACTGGCCCAAGGTCATGCAGCAGACAAACGGCAGCAAACCTTGTGACTCCCAGGCCCGTGCCCCAACCCTATGCAGCAGACGAACGGCAGCAAACCTTGTGACTCCCAGGCCCGTGCCCCATCCCTATGCCATACTGCTTATCTATCCACGGTTATCGGTTGATCCCTGGTATGTACTGAGCGCTCGCTTGCTTTGTGGAGAGCCCCGTACAAAACACTCGGGAGGGTCCACTCCAACAGAGTTGGTAGATGGGACCCCTGTCCACAGGGAGTTTAGCGGAGGAGTTGGGCGTTAAAAACAGATTATTGGATTGGTTTCATCACACCCCACAGACAAACGTTTGAAGTCAGTCCCTGCCAATGACAAAGTAAGAAATCAACTTTCGGAGGCATGAAGATGGAGCCATCTAGTCCTGGCTTGCTAAAGCCTCAGCAGAACCCTTTCATTTTGGCCTCATAAAATAATGGTATTTGTTAGGCACTTACTATGTGCAAAGCACTGCTTCATGAAGCAGCTTCTCCCCCTCGTCTCCCCCTCATCTTACCTCCTTCCCTTCCCCTCGGCACCTGTATATATGTATATGTGTTTGTACATATTTATTACTCTTTATTTATTTATTTATTTTACTTGTACATATCTATTCCATTTATTTTATTTTGTTAGTATGTTTGGTTTTGTTCTCTGTCTCCCCCTTTTAGACTGTGAGCCCACTGCTGGGTAGGGACTGTCTCTATATGTTGCCGACTTGTACTTCCCAAGCGCTTAGTCCAGCGCTCTGCACACAGTAAGCGCTCAAAAAATATGATAGACTGATTGATTACTAAGCACTCGGGAGAGTACAGTATAACAATATAACAGACATATTCCCTGCCCTCAATGACTTTCAGTCTAGAGGGTGAGACAGACATTAATATAAATAAATTGTACGTACACATACAATCAGTCACCGTGAGCAATCAGTGTGATGACAGTGACCAACTGGAGGGCCAGGGAGTGGTTTTATGGTATTGAATGTTCCCCCACCATTACCAGTAGGCACTGGGCACCCAGCTCTGGGGGGATTGGGAGGACCCTGTGCCAGCTCCAGAACTAGCGGAAGCAGGGCTTACACGGAGCAGGACGGACACACTGAAAATGTACAACCCACAAGTCCCTTGCATCATGAGTAAGGAGTCATCTGCCCAGCCCTCCAGGACCCTCAACCCAGGTCCAGCAGTCAGCCCCAAACCAAGCCTGGCCTTCCCCAGCTTCTCCCCGCCTGCTTATACCCTCCACCCGGAACAAGCAGGGGCAGCTGTCAGCCCCCGCCCCCTCATTCATTCAATCGTATTTATTGAGCACTTACTGTGTGCAGAGCACTGGACTAAGCGCCTGGGAAGTCCAAGTTGGCAACATATAGAGACAGCCCCTACGAAACAGTGGGCTCACAGTCTAGAAGGTGGAAACGGAGAACAAAACAAAACATATTAACAAAATAAAATAAATAGAATAAATATGTACAAATCAAATAAAGTAGAGTAATAAATACATACAAACACATATACACTGCCCCTCCTCCCGGGCCGGGCCCGGCCCAGCCCAGCAGCAGAATCGGAAGCATCGTCAGAATCCTAACACAATCATAATCACCCCAATCCCCCCCCCACTTTCCCCAGTGTCCCCCCAACCGGGCAACGCACAATCCAGACCCACCATTTTCAGTGTCACAACCCATCAGAGTCAAGCACCCCAGCACCTCTCCTTTACCTTCCCAACCTGCTCCAACACCCAGAGTTCAACCACATGTCCATCGGAATCATCTCTGAAACCCTGGAATCAACACTTCCTCCAACGCCCCCTCCACCTAGGCAGCCCAACACTGACTAACCTGATCCCCGCCCCTCCCGCCCATCATCATTATCATCGCAGTTGTCAATACAATAGGCATCAACAATCCCGGCAACCCGGCCCAGACCCACCCTAAAAAAAGGAGAGGGAGTAGCTAAAGCCAGCCAGAGCCCCCTACTCACCCAGGCCCCAAGCAGGCCCTGCTCTGTCTCCTTTCCACGTGCAAACCAGAGCAGAGTGGGATCAGGTGCCTTATATAAGGCAGGGAATACCCACCAATCTCTGGGGCCTTAAAGAGGAAGTGCTTCCCAGCCCCTCTTACGAACACCACTGAGCCATTCAGTCGGCTTGGACGCAGCTAGTGTCCCATATGGGGCTCAATCAATCAATCAATCAATCATATTTAAGGTTCACAGTCTTAATCCCCATTTTACAAATGAGGTAACCGAGGCACAGAGAGGTTAAGTGACTT
This sequence comes from Tachyglossus aculeatus, assembly GCF_015852505.1. Lineage (NCBI taxonomy): Eukaryota > Metazoa > Chordata > Mammalia > Monotremata > Tachyglossidae > Tachyglossus > Tachyglossus aculeatus. The sequence continues at coordinate 7,756,785 of NC_052085.1, forward strand.
GCCCAAGATCACACCTCCTTCCCTTCCCCACAGCACCTGTATATATTTATATATGTTTGTACATATTTATTACTCTATTTATTTTACTGGTACATATCTATTCTATTTATTTTATTTTGTTAATATGTTTGGTTTTGTTCTCTGTCTTCCCCTTCTAGACTGTGAGCCCACTGTTGGGTAGGGACTGTCTCTATATGTTGCCAACTTGTACTTCCCAAGGGCTTACTACAGTGCTCTGCACACAGTAAGCGCTCAATAAGTACGATTGATTGATTGATTGATCACACAGCAAGGACACACAAAGAGAATTCATTCTTCTAATCCTATTTATTGAGCACCTACCGTGTGCAGAGCACTGTACTAAGCGCTTGGGAAGCACAAGTTGGCAACATATAGAGACGGTCCCTACCCAACAACAGGCTCACAGTCTAGAAATGACCTTCAAGATGCAGTTCTTATTTCAGATCTTTCCTCTCTGGGCCCTTCATATCCTTAGTAACTTATCTCATGGGAATTATCTTTCTCCAGGTGATGGGGATTTGAAGGGAAGGCATATTTTGAGACCCTACGATTTGAAGTTCAGCAATGAATTTTGACTGTCCAGTGGTTGGTCTCAGTACCACACGGCTAGGGCAGTAACACCAAAGTATGTCAACTCTGTACTGTTAAAGTGGAAGTTTTTCATTCACGGTTATGTTTTGTTTTCCATGGTTTTTGTTAAACGTTATGTGCCAGGCGCTGTACTGAGCACCGGGGAAGATACAAGCATATCAGATTGGACACAGTCCACGTCCCCCATGGGGCTGGCTCTGTTAATCCCCATTTTACAGATGAGGGAACTGAGGCACAGGGGAGTTGGGTGACTGGCCCAAGGTCATGCAGCAGACAAATGGCAGCAAGCCTTGTGACTCCCAGGTCCGTGCCCTAACCCTATGCAGCAGATAAATAGCAGCAAACCTTGTGACTCCCAGGCCCATGCCCTATCCCTATGCCATACTGCTTATCTATCCACGGTTATCGGTTGATCCCTGGTATGTACTGAGCGCTCGCTTGCTTCATGGAGAGTCCCGTACAAAACGCTCAGGAGGGTCCACTCCAACAGAGTTGGTAGATGGGACCCCTGCCCACAAGGAGTTTAGAGGAGGAGTTGGGCGTTAAAAACAGATTATTGGATTGGTTTCATCACACCCCACAGACAAACGTTTTAAGTCAGTGCCTGCCAATGACAAAGTAAGAAATCAACTTTCGGAGGCGTGAAGATGGAGCCATCTAGTCTCGGCTTGCTACCGCTTCAGCAGAACCCTTTCATTTTGGCCTCATAATAATAATGGTATTTGTTAAGCGCTTACTATGTGCAAAGCACTGCTTCATGAAGCAGCTTCTCCCCCTCGTCCCCCTCTCCATCCCCCTCATCTTACCTCCTTCCCTTCCCCACAGCGCCTGTATATATGTTTGTACATATTTATTACTCATTTATTTATTTATTTTACTTGTACATATCTATTCCATTTATTTTATTTTGTTAGTATGTTTGGCTTTGTTCTCCGTCTCCCCCTTTTAGACTGTGAGCCCACTGTTGGGTAGGGACTGTCTCTATATGTTGCCGACTTGTACCTTCACAAGCGCTTAGTACAGTGCTCTGCACACAGTAAGCGCTCAAAAAATATGATTGATTGATTGATTACTAAGCACTTGGGAGAGTACAGTATAACAATATAACAGATATATTCCCTGCCCTCAAGGACTTTCAGTCTAGAGGGTGACAGACACTAATATAAATTGTACGTACACATACAATCAGTCACCGTGAGCAATCAGTGTGATGACAGTGACCAACAGGAGGGCCAGGGAGTGGCTTTATGGTATTGAATATTCCCCCACCATTTCCAGTAGGCACTGGGCACCCAGCTCTGGGGGGATTGGGAGGACCCTGTGCCAGCTCCAGAACTAGCGGAAGCAGGGCTTACACGGAGCAGGACGGACACACTGAAAATGTACAACCCACAGGTCCCTTGCATCATGAGTAAGGAGTCATCTGCCCAGCCCTCCAGGACCCTCAACCCCAGGTCCAGCAGTCAGCCCCAAACCAAGCCTGGCCTTCCCCAGCTTCTCCCCGCCTGCTTATACCCTCCACCCGGAACAAGCAGGGGCAGCTGTCAGCCTCCACCCCCTCATTCATTCAGGCGTATTTATTGAGCGCTTACTGTGTGCAGAGCACTGGACTAAGCGCCTGGGAAGTCCAAGTTGGCAACATATAGAGACGGCCCCTACGAAACAGTGGGCTCACAGTCTAGAAGGTGGAAACAGAGAACAAAACAAAACATATTAACAAAATAAAATAAATAGAATAAATATGTACAAATCAAATAAAGTAGAGTAATAAATACATACAAACACATATACACTGCCCCTCCTCCCGGGCCGGGCCCGGCCCAGCCCAGCAGCAGAATCGGAAGCATCGTCAGAACCCTAACACAATCATAATCACCCCAATCCCCCCCCACTTTCCCCAGTGTCCCCCTAACCGGGCAACGCACAATCCAGACCCACCATTTTCAGTGTCACAACCCATCAGAGTCAAGCACCCCAGCACCTCTCCTTTACCTTCCCAACCTGCTCCAACACCCAGAGTTCAACCACATGTCCATCGGAATCATCTCTGAAACCCTGGAATCAACACTTCCTCCAACGCCCCCTCCACCTAGGCAGCCCAACACTGATTAACCTGATCCCAGCCCCTCCCGCCCATCATCATTATCATCGCAGTTGTCAATACAATAGGCATCAACAATCCCGGCAACCCGGCCCAGACCCACCCTAAAAAAAGGAGAGGGAGTAGCTAAAGCCAGCCAGAGCCCCCTACTCACCCAGGCCCCAAGCAGGCCCTGCTCTGTCTCCTTTCCACGTGCAAACCAGAACAGAGTGGGATCAGGTGCCTTATATAAGGCAGGGAATACCCACCAACCTCTGGGGCCTTAAAGAGGAAGTGCTTCCCAGCCCCTCTTACGAACACCACTGAGCCATTCAGTCGGCTTGGACGCAGCTAGTGTCCCATATGGGGCTCAATCAATCAATCAATCAATCATATTTAAGGCTCACAGTTTTAATCCCCATTTTACAAATGAGGTAACCGAGGCACAGAGAGGTTAAGTGACTTGCCCAAGATCACACCTCCTTCCCTTCCCCACAGCACCTGTATATATGTTTGTACATATTTATTACTCTATTTATTTTACTCACTTGTACATATCTATTCTATTTATTTTATTTTGTTAATATGTTTGGTTTTGTTCTCTGTCTCCCCCTTCTAGACTGTGAGCCCACTGTTGGGTAGGGACTGTCTCTATATGTTGCCGACTTGTACTTCCCAAGCTCTTAGTACAGTGCTCTGCACACAGTAAGCGCTCAATAAATATGATTGAGCATATTTGTACATTTTTGTTACTCTATTTTATTTGTACATATCTATTCTATTTATTTTATTTTATTAGTATGTTTGGTTTTGTTCTCCGTCTCCCCCTTTTAGACTGTGAGCCCACTGTTGGGTAGGGACTGTCTCTATATGTTCCCAAGCGCTTAGTACAGTGCTCTGCACACAGTAAGCGCTCAATAAATATGATTGATGATGATGATGATGATGAAGATTGAATGAATGAATGGCAGCTCCACTTTTTTTTTCAGAAAATTAGCATCATGCTGCTATAATAAAACTCTGGCTGGTACGTTGTCGTATAATTTAGATTTCGTAGTATCTCACAATGGTTAGGTCTGCATGAGGCAGTCATATTTGTGGAAATAAACTTTCCTGGGGAAGACGGTATTTTAACTTCCCAAACCTAACACTCGGGCTCAAGTCGGTGTCGGAGGGCTCACGTCATTCAGATGGGACTACTGAGGCCTAGTGGAAAGAACGCAGGACTCTGGGGGTCGGGAGATCTGGGTACCAACCCCGGCTCTGCCACCTGCTTGCTGTGTGACCTTGGCCAAGTCGCCTAACCTCTCTGTGCCTCATTTTCCTCAGCTGTAAAATGGGAGCTAAATGCTTGTCTTTCATCCCCCTTAGACTGGGTTCAGTTGGGATCAGATCTTTCTAATAACCAGCCAACTGAAATGCAGGATACTGTGATGTTCGTTGGGAAAAACCCACCTTTAGGTTTGTTCTGGGCAGACTTGGCCAGAGTCAGCCAGAAATTAGGAACTGAACCCAGCTAATCGGTCTCCCGACTAGGCTTTTTTAATCAAGCGAATCTCTGACGTGAGGTGTACCTGGAATCACCATTTCATCTGGCAGTGTGCGCGGCAGAGATGGAACTGAGGTGAGGCGAAGAGTAGAAGATATGAGGTGGGACACGAGGGGGGAAAACAAATAAAAATCACAAGCAGCACCAGTACGTTTTTAGTTTCATTCAGTCTTATGTCACTGGCCAGCACTTCGTAATTGCATTGTCCTTTCTCAGGTGATAACCAGATTCCAATTTGGGTATTTCTTTAGGCTCGCTCAGTGTTCAGTAATTCTTGGTTTCACTTCCTGCTCGGAGCGACTGGGGGATGGTGGCTAGGCCGTGGTATATATATTTAATGGGAATGGGGGTGGGAGGGAGATGCAAATCATGAAGTCTTGCATCAATTTTCCAACAGGAAAGCAGCATGGCGCTTGTGGCTACAGCCTGGGCCTGAGAGTCAGAAGATCATGGGTTCTAGTCCCCGCTCTACCACTTGTCTGCTGTGTGACCTTGGGCAAGTCACTTCACTTCTCTGTGCCTCAGTTAACTCACCTGTAAAATGGGGATTAAGAGCTTGAGCCCCATTGTGGGACAGGGACTGTGTCTGACCTGATCACCTTTTATCTACCCAGTTCGTAGTACAATGCTTGCTGCCGAGTAAGTGCTTAATAAATACTGCAATTATTATTAAGAGGGTTAGCCTCTTACAAGGTACTCTGTGGAAGAAGGCAGGTCTCAATTCTAATTTAGACACATTTTCCATTGGATCCTTGAGGGCAGGGAGCGTGTCTATTAGCTCTATTGTACTCTTGCAAGCACTTTGTTCAGCGCTCCGCACACAGCAAACGCTCCATCGGTATTGTGGATTGACTGAAGCCAGCAGGACCATCTCCTAATTCTGCTGCCTCTGGCAAAGACTCACAGTCCTATGGCAGCTCCTCATTTAGTTTGGGATATTTCACTCTAAAACGGTAGTTTAGTGATGTTTAATGTTACAGTAGATGATGCCAATTTGTAGCAAAAGCTCTAGAACAGAGCTTAATTTAAAACAAGCAAGTGTATGGGAAAACTCAAACCAGGATTCAGCCATCTGCAAAACAATCACATTTTCAGGGACCGTGGCCCCACTGTCTCATGGTTTAACATTGCAGTAACGAGACTTCAGATGAACCTCGAAAAGCACCAAGTAGACGACTCCACGGGGTCTATATTTGTGACTGAACCCCTAGCACAGTCAGTACTTTTTTTTACCTTTTTTACTTTTTAAAATTTGTGTTCTCCATTGGGCTATAAAGTGACCAGGCATCCCCCATTAAGTGGAACGATAACACAATTTGGGCGATCATCCTGCCCACTCCCCTCCGCCCCTAAATTCTCCCTATTCCCTAGCCACATTGAACTCCCCCAAATAGAAGAACCTTACTTATATATTAGACTTAAAAATAGAACACTCTTGGGCCGACGATGGAGGATAAGTTCTTTCCCAACCTCCTGGTTAGTGCCCCACTGGCTTGATGATTCAGCCTTCCATAATGCATCTAGACGTGTAATAGAGAGATTATCCTCTAATCTCCTCTAAAGAGATTAGACATGACACATCCTGTGCTTTGCAGTTGTCCTTACACTTGTGTCTTTTGTGATAGGAGAGAGGTGTGGTCAGTCTTCAAAGGTGGAACCAGTTCTCTGCTGGGAAGCACAAAGTTCTTTCCCTAGGTTCACTGCACTGGAATGACCTTGGGTACCCCCTGGAGAAGGACTCAATAGCTTCCCCGGGGACATCACGATGGACGGATGGATGGATGGATGGCAGATGTACAAGCAGCTTCTGTTTCCCCGCTTAAACACAAACACACCAAAAGCCAGTCTAGCAACTCCTCTGAGAACGCAGAAGGCACGGAGATAACCTATGGCAGGATATCGGGGAGTTGGTAGCCGGTGGTTTTTTTCCGAGAAGGAAACGACCTTCCCCTACCTAAGCCCTCGATCTATGCTAAGCACTGGGTTGGACACAAGGTTATGAGATCGGACACGATCCGCGGCCCATTATCTTATCCGCACTTTACAGATGAGGAAACCGAGGCCCGGAGAGGTTAAGTGACTAATTGAAAGGTGCATAGTAGGTCAGTCGGGGGCTGGGGGTGTGTGTGTGCATTAGGCCCCACTGAGTCCTGGGCAGATCATCCCCCTCCTAGACCTAGCCTGACCCACCCAGGCCTCCTGGATTAGCAGAGCAGAGATCATCTGCCTCGGGCATCTCCTAGAAGACAAACACACACTCGGAATAAGAGGCTCAAAGGGCATGCCTCCACTAGCCAGGATCGGCGGAGTTAGGTCGATGTCATGATGGACTGTTCTAGAAACTGGCCTACTCCTCCTGCAACTCCCCCAGATCATGTTCAATTCAGGTCACTGGCTTTGTGGGTTGAGTGAGACAATGAAAGGAATGGACAACAGCAAAGTGGCCCCGTGGAAAGCATCCAGGACACCAGGGTTGTGTGATCTTGGATAAGTCCCCTAACCTCTCTGTAAAATGGGGATAAAGATGCCTGTTCTCCCTTCTTAGATTGTGAACTCCGTGTGGAATAGAGACCATGTCTTATGTTATTATCTTGTATTTAGCGCAGGGCTTGGCACATGGTACAGACTTATCAAATCCGCACTTATCAAATACCTGTTATTATCATGGTTAGTAAAACCTTTTCGTGTGGGGCAGGAACAGTAAAGCAAAAGACAAAAAAGACAGCCTGAACCAAAGGAGATGTATGGCAAATCTGTAAAATTCTCCATTTAGCTTTGGGTGGGGTCTGCTTTTCATGGACTGTAATACTTTAGCAGGCAACAGTCAAAGAACTGGTAAGGTGTTTGAAAGATCCCATTGCCTTTTATAGGGTCACATTCTTTTAAAAAAAATGTGGCATATGCTATGCATTTACTCTTTGCCAGGTACTTTGTTAAGCACCAAGATATCTGCTACTGGATGATCAGATCCAATACAATCCCTTGTCCTGCATGGGGATCGCGGTCTACGTGGGGAGGGCAGGGAACTATCCCCATTTTACAGATGAGGAAACTGAGGCCCAGAGAAGTGGCTTGCCCAAGGTCACATAGCAGGCAAGTGGGAAAGCCAAGATAAGAACTCGGATCTCTTGACTCCAAACTGCCCCAGTCAGATGGGCTCCTGCCTCGTTTTCAGTCACCTACAGAGATGGAAAGTCCAGAACAGCAACATGTCTACAGAAACATCTTCGATTATAAAATAATATGGATGGACAAGATTCGCGCCCCTTTCTCCATCTTTTCTCATAAACAGACCATTCACCTCCTATTTCGCCAGTCAACATGAGAACGTTTGATTTATTCAATCGTATTTATTGAGCGCTTACTGTGTGCAGAGCACTGCATTGAGCGCTTAATATGACGTCTAGGGGTTGAAAGATAAAACGTTTAGATGCAGAAAATCAGGAGGGATGCAGAGCCAATCCATCTATCTAGAAGATCACGTGGGCTTCATCTAGCTGTCTAAGACAATGTAGGATTCATTCATTAATCAAATTCACTGAATGTTTACTGCATGCAGAGCACTGCGCTAAGCACTTGGGAGAGTACAACATAACAATAAACAGACACATTACCTGCCCACAATGAGTTTACAGTCTAGAGACGAGCTGCACTGTGTCCAACCTGATTATCTGGTATCCACCCAGCGCTTGGAACATAGTAAGTGCTTAATATCATATCATTATTATCATTGTTGAATACCTACTGGGTATAATACCCTGTATCACTTTCACTACCACCGCCCCATGACTACCTCTACTATTATCACCAATTGCCGCTACTATTATTATTACTACTGCTAATCCCTCTGATTTATCCTTTCCTGTAGCGTTCAAAGCAATTTTCTTTCCTTTGATCCAAATTCGGATCCCCCCACCCTGCAAATATAGTCACCTTATATTACCATTACGGTATTTGTTACAGCACTTACTGCGTGTGCTGGGGAAGATATAAGTCAATCAGTTCAGACACGGTCCCTGTCCCGCATGGGGCTCGCAGTCTAGTTCATCCTCATTTTTCAGGTGGGGATGTAGGTTCAGAGAAGGGACTTGCCCAGGGTCCTCCAGCAGGCGAGCGGCAGAGCTGGGATGAGAACCCAAGACCCGTAACTGCCCGGGGCCGTGCTCTTTTGCACTAGGCCACGCTGTTCCTCGATCCGTAATCCCCATGTGCCTTCCAAAACAATCGCCTTCACCGGCCCCTGTAACCTACCATGGCTTGGGCTGGGGCAGCGAGAGCCGGGAGTGCGTCCAACGCCTTCACCGCCGTAGAGACCGGACAGACTGTCCGCCGCCCAGACCGCGTCAGGCACTTGCCAATGTGCCCAAGGCTCCTGCCGATCTCGATGTGCTTTTTATTCCAATAACGCTTTATTATTTGGGAGGTCCAGCTGGGAAGGTTAAGCTGAACTGGGAGGGAGAGCTCACCCCGCTTCCAAGCCAAAAGGCGTGCTTCTTCGCTATTATTCTGGGCCCGCTGCACAAATTCAAGCTACAAACTGGCAGGCTGGTGATATTTCTCAGATGACTAAAGGACATACTTTCAGAATGACTCAAGTGTCTTTCGACATCAATTTTCACCGGCGATTTGGATAGTTGAAATGTGGTCGGACCCGGAGTTTGATGGTTTTGAAGGGGAGCGAGTCACTCCCCCAAGGTAATCCAGCCTGCACATTTGAGGAAGAGACAGTCTCCTCTGAAAGGCAGAGTCACTTAACCTATCGATGGTACTGATTGAGCACTGTTCTAAGCGCTTGGGAGAGGACAATATCACAGAGTTGGTAATAATAATAATAATAAATAATAATAATAATGACAATAGTATTTGTTAAGCACTTACTATGTTCCAGGCACTGTACTAAGCACTGGGAAATCAGGGTGGACACAGTCCCTGTCCCACATGGTGCTCACAGTCTTGATCCCCATTTTACAGATGAGGTAACTGAGGCCCAGACAACATATAAGCAGACATGATCCCTGCCCATGAGGAGTGATGAACTGTGGACTGAGTCCCAGGGTTTTATGCTTGAACTGTGCTTCTCCACGGATTCCCGAAGTTCCCAGCTCTGGGCCGTTTTCACATCTCTGGAATCTCTGCAGCATTCCAAGCCAGCTGCTCTCCTGCACGCCAAGAGCCAATGAATCTTGTAACGCGTTCTGCCGGAAAACAGGGGCCTGGAAACCTGGAATGTAGGAGATCACTTGCCTCAGTTTCTCCACCTGTAAAATGGGCCCAGCAACAGTGTCTCACCTCCTCATTCCAGGGAGCGGAGAGAGGAGGCAGAGGCTGGTCACTTGAGGTTCATCTGAGTCAGAAAGAGGAGGCAGAATCAGAGGAGGAGCAGCATGGCCTAGTGGTTAGAGCACGGGGCTGGAAGTCAGAAGGACCTGGGGCCTAATCCCAACTCCTCCATTTGTCTGCTGTGAGACCTTGGGCAAGTCACTTCATTTCTTGGTGCCTCAGTTGCCTCATCTGTAAAATAAGAATAATAATGAATAACTATGTTATTTGTTAAGTGCTTAGTATGCACCAGGCACTTCACTAAGCACTGGGATTGGACACAGTCCCGTGTCCCACATAGGGCTCACAATCTCAATCCCCATTTTACATATGAGGAAACTGAGGCACAGAGAAGTTAAATGACTTGCCCAAGGTCACACAGCAGACAAGTGGCAGAGCCGGAATAAAAATGGGAATCAAAACTGTAAGCCTCATGTGCGACAGGGGCTCTGTTCAGCCTGATTAGCTTGTATCTACCCTGCACTTAGTACAATGGCTGGCACATAGTAAGCACTTAACAGATACCATAAAAAAAAAGAATCACCTCTTTTCATCCCTTGGTGGCAAAGAGGTTCTACACGGGAGCCTCTCTGATTGTAGACTGCTTCACTGCAGAATAGCCTAGCAGGGAGGGCCATGACGAAATGAGAAGATTTTGGGGACTCATCTTGTCAAAGGAGTGAGGGCCAAAAAGAAAACCTAAAGGTAGGCAAGGAAGCCAGGAGGATAGAGACAGAGATGGCTCCAGGTTAGCCACGCAGAAATCACTTATGCAACTGAAAACCGATGAATATACTGAGTATCAACTCTGTGTAGGGCACTGTGCCAAGCACTTGAAAGAGGACAACAGTTAAAAGGGGTCATTTCAGTCCACAAGGAGCTTATAGTCTAGCAGAGGTGACAGATGCTAAAACAAATTCCAGGTAGGAGAGTAACATCATCATCAATCATCAATCGCATTTATTGAGTGCTTACTATGTGCAGAACACTGTACTAAGCGCTTGGGAAGTACAAATTGGCAACATATAGAGACAGTCCCTACCCAACAGTGGGCTCACAGTCTAAAAGGGGGAGACAGAGAACAAAACCAAACATACTAACAAAATAAAATAAACAGAATATATAAAATATATACAGAAGAATTAAAGAGGCTTGTAGTATTGAGGCGGCACAGAAGAGCCAAAGTGGCAGTTGTGGGGGGGCACTAGGAGAGAAGGTGAGCGATTCCTGGAGGAAGACCTCCGGGAGGAGATGAGATCTCAGAAGGGGTTAGAAGATGGGAAGAGCCACAGCACAGAGAGAAGGCTGTGAGCAAGAGGTAGGTGGCTGAAGAGCTGAGGGACAGGGCACGATGAGAAGGTTGGATTGAGAGGGACAAGAAGTGCAAGCTGAGGTTTAGTGGGAGAAGAGAGTGGACAAGTGCTGGAGGGAGAGAGCCGGTTGAGTGCCTTAAAGCCAGTGGTCATGAGAAGAGGAATGAGCAATCACTGGAGATTTGGAGGACTGGGGAGATGGGTGCAGTCAGACACTTCAGAAAAACGACCTGGGCAGCAGAGTGGAGTATGGACAGAAGGAGGAAGAGACAGAAAGCAGGAAGGTCAGCAAGGATACGGTCCATACTGCAAGGCGCAGTCACCTCGGAGATGGACGTAGACAGAGGTACTGGATACACGTAAGAGAAAACTGGGGAATGGGACAGCAAGATATACACACAGATGAGCATTACACAGAGACACCAGACAGTTTCTCTCACACACACACACACTCTCTCTCTCTCTCTCTCTCTCTCTCTCTCTCTCTCCCCCCACCCTGCATTACACAGAGATAGCATGGAAAAACTGCATGGCCTAGTGGAAAGAGTGGGAGTCAGAGAACCTGGGTTCTAATTCTGCCTCAGCTACAGCCCAAGGTCTGCTGTGTGACCTTGGACAGGTCACTTAACTTCTCTAGGCCTCAGTTACCTCATCTATAGAATGGGGGTTAAGTCTGTAAGCCCTATAAGGTTAGGGACCGTGTCCAACTCAGTTATCTTGTAGCTACCCCAGCACTTAGTACCTTGCCTGGCGTAGAGTAAGCACTTAATAAATACCACTAAAAACACCAGACACCAGACACTTTCACACACAGACACATACAGACACAGGTGCATTACACAGAGACAGGGACACCAGACACTTTCACAGAGAGAAGACACAGACAGGTGCACTACACAGGGTCGCCCCCCACAACACACAGACCCAAAAAAGAAACAGAGAGCGTCATCCACACACAGAGGGAGCGACCCATACACCAAGTAGAAAGGGAGAGATGAGAGGAAGGTGATAAAAGCTACAGAAACTCCCACACGCCTGCACACACCAATATGTGAGGACAGTCAGACCAACCCAGAATCCCTCAGTCTGATGATCTCCCATGCAGGGCCGCTGCCATGGCAACGGCATCATCAGCGGAGCAAGGAACTGCCTCCATCACGGGAGCCGTCACCGCCAAAGTCGGCGGGAATGTTCCCCAGGGCTCTCCAGGGCGGGGCAGCTGCAGCCCCTAGAACCCCCCCCGGGAAACGCCTGGCAGAAGCCACCACTGTTGAGGAAGCAGCCAAGGTCGCAGGTAGTAGGGCCACGATGATGGATGCCAGCGGGGTGATGCTCGGTCTGACAACCTCAACTCCCACCTTCCTCGAACACCAAACTTCACATTGCCCCTAACCCAGTGGCCAAGGCAACATCTGCTACCCCTTATCCTAGTGGCCATGGGGACCCCCAAACCAGACCTTAATAGGTCCAGCAGAACATTTTTTTGGGGGGGCAATCCACGCCATCCCACCTGGGCCGGGTAAGGTGGAGGCCCAGAGCTGAGTTGCTTGGGCAATCCTGTGGATTGTGCCCCACTATCCCTTGTACCACCTTTGCCTCAGTTTCCTCATGCCACTTTGGAAGCAATGTCAGAAGCCACAGAAGTGCCGGTTCCCAAAGGGACAGGTGGAGGGTTTCCCACTTCACCTGCCTGATCCAAAGAGGCAATTGGGTGTGAGGATTTGAGAGCACTTTGACCTTCTGCCAGAAAAATTCAGGATGCCAATGCTGGACGGGCCAAGATGGCTGCTGCTAAGGGGTGTTTCTCAACTATGTTTTGGGGTTTATTTGTTTATAAAAAGAAACCAATTCCAAATGGAAAGAGATGTCCGGGCCTTTCCCTCTCTACTCTCAATGGAATTTTGGATGGATCTGGGTCCAGTTGAATGTGAAACAACCCATTAGAGTTCCAAGAACTGGTTCAGAAAGCAGGTTTTAGCAGCAAATTTAAAGCTGTCCTTTCTCAAGTCATCTCCTGGTCAGGCCTCTAGAGATGGGTTCCAACCACCCACAGAGTTAACTGTATCCTCTCCGGGGGGAGGGGGAGGTTTGCAGGAAGCTCTGATTTGTAGCGTGCTCTCCCAAGCGCTTAGTACAGTGCTCTGCACGTGGTAAACACCCAGTAAATACCACTGATTGATTTACAGACTTAGCAACCAACCACGTTGACCGCTTATCTTATACATGTCTCTCAAGCTGGTCCAGACTCTTTAGGCACGGGGACAGGAAACAGCCCCTTTCACTATTCCAGCCTCAAATGGAGGTGTGAGAAGCTCGAGGAGTTCGGTTCCCACCACTCTGGGTGAATCATGGCTGAGATTCAAAGTGAAAACCCACGAAACCACCCTATTTTGCTCACCCCGAGAGGTTGAAAGCAAAATGTGAAACTCAAGTCATTGCTGGCTCAGCCAGGGGCCTAGGGAGGAGGAGGAGGGCAAAGAGGGGGCGCGGGACAACCTTGCCTTTGTGGTGCTCGGCTTCTTCGTGACAGTTCAGCTCAAATCCCTTCTGAGACCAGCAAAAGTGGGCTCTTTACGGTCGGCAGAGAGGAATTTGGGTCTTTGAGCGGGCTGCTGCTGTCGCTCCTCTTTGGGAACCGTTAGAGCATTTTCCCTGCTAACTCGAACCAGGAAGCCTGGGTTCTCACCTCCGCTCTGCCCCTTGCCTGCTGTGTGACCATGGGCAGGTCCCTTAAGTTTCGTGTGCCTCAGTTTTCTTATCTGTAAAATGGATTCAAAACCTGTTCTCCCTCCCTTTTCGACTGTGAGGCCCAGGTGGAACAGACTGTGCCTGATCTGGTGGCACTGGAGCTCCCCAGCATTTAACAAATACCACAGTGAATCCTGCAGAGGGTTCCACTAGGACAGACAGTTCTTGGCCTCTTCTTCTGATTTCTGAACTAGCTAGTGCCCGTAGCTACACACATGCTCCAGTCAGTTAGAAAACCGCCCTGCTGGTGCGGAGGATTCGAAGCCATTGCCCCGCACTGCCTCTCCACATCCAACTCCCACTCCCCCATGAAAATCTGCATGGAGCTGGGGGAGGGGGTTGCATTCACAACTATGCCCACCCTGATGCCCCCTTGGGACCTTAATGCCTTGACAGTCTCGCAATACATCTGGATGCTCTTACTTGCTCTCCCCAGCAAACCCAATATAAATCACCCTGTCCGCTGTTAAGTAAGCTTTTCAAATTCGATTTTTTTCCTGCTCTCCCCTGCCTGCACAGATCCCTAGCCTCAGAACCCCCACCGTTCTTTTAAAGAAACCCCAATCCCACCCTAGAAGTCTTTTCTTTTCACTTCTCCTACTCATCCTCCACTGTTCCTTCCCTTTCACTTGCTCCCTTCTGGCCCAAAGCCAGGGGCCTCGGGGTTGGGATCGGGATTGGGATGGGGGAGAGGGAGGCGGGAGTCTCCTCCCAGGCCTCCCGGCTGCTTCCCGCTTTGTCAGTCACCCCTCAGGGGCACTCCCATTTCCTGTCCACCTACTTCAGGCACTGGCTCCGTGGAGAGAGGACTGAGGCATCCCACGCTACTCCTCATACTAACTTATACTACTCTTTAAACCACAAACAACAACAGTACTGACCACCCAAAAAATTGGTCCAAACCATGAAAAGCTTTTATCAGTCAAGCCGGTAAATGCAGGTCCCAGACCTGATTTTTTTTCCCCCTAATTTATTCCCCCTCTTTTTAACAAGACATTTTTCTTGTTGGAATTTATTTCTCTCCATGTCTCACCTCTCCTGAAAGGCGGGTTCATTTTGATGAAGACCGCTGGCACTGATGGTGCCTGGAGGAAAAACACAGCTAACTTTTCCTTCAACATTAGTGCATTTTGTTTTCCTGACAGGCTTTCTTCTCAGAAATTGGCAATGAAAAGATTTTAACCACAAAATAGGCCGACCTTCTTCCCACTGCTACGTATATGGCTACTCATTTATTTCGACCTCTCTAGTTGTAAATATTTTTATGTTTGTCTCCCACAGAGTGTAAGCTCCTTATGGGCAGGAAACATGCCACTTCTTTATCTTCTACTTCCCAAGTACCTACAACAGTGCACTGCAACATGAAGGCGCTCAGTAAGTGATGATGTTGATGGTATTTAAGTGCTTACTATGTGTCAAGCACTGTTCTAAGCACTGGGGTAGATATAAGCTAATTAGGTTGGAAACCTTCCCTGTCCCAAATAGGGCTCACAGTCTTAATCCCCCATTTTACAAATGAGGTGACTGAGGCAAAGGGAGATTAAGTGACTTGCCCAAGGTCACACAGCAGACAGTGACGGAGCCGGGATTAGAACACAGGTCCTTCTGACTCTTGGGCCCGTGCTCTATCCACTAGGCCATGCTACTCCCACTACTCCTTGTTGCAAGAAACAGTCTTAACTTAAGCGTGGAAGATTTCAACAATATTTTTGGCTCTTTTTCCCTCTGAGCTTCGTGCCAGAGGAGGAAATATCTTAACCATATCCCTGCCCTCATTCTCCCTAGCACCAGGGCTAATATCTGGCCAGGGCGGAGAGTAGTCTGATGGCTTCGAGAAGACTCCATGACTGCTGAAAAGGAATTTTGCACCCCTTGTGGGACGGGGATCGAGTCTTACCCAATTATTTTGTCTTGACTCCGGCACTTAGTACAGTGCTTGGCACAGGGTGAATGCTTAACAGGTACTACAATGAATTAATAACACTAAGTGCAATATTTATTAAGGGCTTACTATGTGCCAAACACTTTGCTAACTCCTGGGGTAGATGCGATGCGATTATTTCAGACAGTCCCTGTCCCACACGAGTCTCACCGTCTAAAGCGGGAGGGAGAACGGGTATTTAATCCCCCTTTTACAGGTGAGGAAACTGTGGCATAGAAAAGTTAAGTGACTTACCCAAGGTCACAAAGCAGAGCTGGGATTAGAATCCAGGTCTCTTGACTCCCAGCCCTGTGATCTTTCCACTAGGTCACTCTGCTTCCAAATGCTTGTGATATTTAACGAATGGCATAATTCTCCCTATTATCAGGAGGACGGCTGTACCCTACCATATACCGTGACTTTCCCGAGCTCGGACACGGGACTCCTGGTTCGTCTGGGACCGATGTTCCTGGCTTCAGTTCTCACTTGGCCTACGAGGTCCCACCCTCCCCTCTCCCAGGTGCCATGATTCACAGAAAACTTATTTATTCCTTCCCTTATTTATTTATTTTTCTACTGGGGAGAGCTCCGAGACGGAAAAGAACTCAGAACGGTATGCAAACACCCCAGCTCGTCCAAACATCTGCGTCAAGTCAGCTTTCTCCAAACCCTTATTTAAAGGCTTCTTTCCCCCCCTGCAATTTGTCATTACTACCAGCCAACTGGGAGAATGCTATGTACTCTGATTTGCAGCCTGACCTTTGCTAATGGTTTATTTGTCCAGCGAGACATCCCAACAGCTTAATTTAAGCCACAGATCTGGATGCCTTGACTTCCCGAATTCTCGCTCTCATTTATGCTTGGGAAAACACACGTGATTATACTGGCCTATCTTTCATACCCCTCTTGGATTCTGCTGAGTTCCCACTATGTCACGAGGTAGCCTTGGCAAAGTCCTTTGTCCCCCCCCCCGCCCCCCCACTCTTTACAATCCAGAGAAAGTTCAAAGAAGTGATAATCCACCTGACTTCTCTGAGGATTCTCTTCCCCTTTCTTCAGAAACTGGAGTGGTTTGGGTTTCCCCGGGAAGAGTTGTTGATGGAGATGGTTTTCCAAGCACCCGAACACGGAGTACTATGAAATTGTCTCTCTAATACATCTCTCATTGGGTTTGCTTTTCTTCTTAAAATTGATTTTTAATAGGTGATTTGGTGGGGCCTTTGGCTCAGTCCGGGGCTGCCCGGCCTCTCCCTGATTTTCCTGGCTGCGGGAGAGAGGCAAAGGGGTGGGGCCGTCTTGTGGGCTTCAACAGCCCCAAGGAGACTGTTGGCCTGCAGCAGATAATAATGTCAGGTCCAGAGGCTCTTGGGAAATGGACTCCCTTAACCATAGATGGTGGACAGGGCTCTGAGCTGCAAAGATATGAGGAGTCTGAAACTCTGCTGGTCTAACCATGATACCTTAAGACTTGAATAACCTTGGATCCAATAAGACTTGGATAACCATGACCTCTTCTTTTGTGGTTTTTTTGACTCTTATTGTTTTGTTTTTTCTGTAATGGGTCTGTCACCAGTCTCCTTCCCTATATTATTTTTGAGGGCCAACGGCCTTGTCTGATTCTCACCCAGAGCCTAGTGAAGTGTTCTACTCACGACACGTGCTTAATAAATATTATTACTACTAACGGCAAGGTGTTTTGTGCCAGCCTCAGCTCTTGGAACATTGCTTCTCAGTCCTGCTGCCCTCTGTGAAAAATCCTTCTCTTCCATCCTCTCTGGGCATCCCTCCTTAGAATAAAAAGGCAAGATGTGCCTCTTTCCCTCTTCTCGTGCCTTCCTGGGTTCAGGATATTTACCTGAAAGGAGGGTCCGGAGGGTACCCTGATGCTACCTGATGGAGGTAAGAGCCCCTGCAGGGAAAGGACCATCACAATCAGTGTCACTTACTGGATGCTTGCAGGGCCTGAATTTTGGGGGCTGACCTTTTTCTCTCATTTTCCACCGTGGGGGGAGCCGGAAGGTGGTCTCCCCCTCAGGAAATGAGGGCATCCTGGTTTTTCTGAGGCAAAAATTTCTCCCACAGTTCAAGGGGACCCCTGAGGGTTTCTTGCTAGCCCCCAGGCTGTAAAATCACTGGGGGCAGGGAATGTGTCTACCAACTCTGTTGTATTGTCTTCTCCCAAGTGCTTAGTACAATGCTCTGCCCACATCAGACACTCCATCAATACCATCGATATGGAGTGGATAAACCCGGTGAAGGTTTTTGTGGATGTTAGATTTGTGAACCCCATGTGGGCAGAGCTCTCCCGTTACCTACTGCTCTCTCTCAAACGCGTAGTGCTCTGCACAAAGTAGACACTCAGGAAACACTACTGGTTGATGGATGTGCTGCCTCCCCCCACTTCAGAAGGTCCCAAGATCAGCACTTTTCTCTGACTTCCTGGAAATAGCCCAGAAACCAGAAGCAGCCTGCCCTAGTGGAAGGAGCACGGGCCCGAGAGTCAGAAGGGCCGGGGTTCTAATCACGACTCTGCCACTCATCTGCCGTGTGACCTTGAGCAAGTCACTTCACTTCTTTGGGTAACTTCCCAGTTACCTCATCTGTAAAATGGGGATTAAAGCCCTATGTGGGACAAGGACTGTGTCCAGCCTGATTAGCTTGTATCTACCCCAGGGCGAAATTCAGGGCCTGGCGCATAGTAAGTGTTTAACAAATACCATAAAAAAAATTTCTAAACACTTGTCTGCCTCTTGAGCATTTCCCTGTAGTGACTCCAGCAGCCCCACCAAGGGCCTTATTTCATGATGGTAGTTATTAAATGCCTAGTACACATCAAGTGCTAGTGTTGCTTCGAGATAGCCAGATCGGACACTATCCCCTTCCCCGCATGGGGTTCCCTAGGGAGAGAGAACAGGTATTGAATCCCCATTTGACTGAGGAGGAAACTGAGACCCAGGGTCACACAGCAAGCAAGTAGTGGAGTCAGGACTAGAACTTGTGTCCCTTTCATTTTACAGAGAGGAGGAAGAAATGACTCCCAATCCCAGGTTCTTTCCATTAGGTCAAGCTGCCTTCCCTGGACCCGTAGTGTGCCTTACAACAGAGCCAAATTGTAAAATTTGGGCTCAGGGATTCATGACGATGACCAGCAAATTGCTCTCGGAAACGCCCGTCAGAGAAAAAGGCGAGGCTCCCATGAGCCTCAACAGGGACAGATTTGTTCTGAAGGCTGGAGCCCGCTACTGGTGAGGGGCTTTTTTGGTTGGCTTTTTGGTTTTTTTTTCTGGTGTCAACAGAAGCTGTGAAAAGGTACAGACTGAAGTATATAACATTCCCCAAGGGACGTCTCTGCAGTTCACGCTTGATGCCAGACTTTCGTGTTTCAGGATAAGTATTTGACATGCTCTGTTACCTGATTAAACCTGCATTTGTTTAGTTCTGGCTTATTACTGTCTGAGGCACTGTGTTGTGAAATGAAAATTACCAGCACTTGCCTGCCAAATGCCATGATTCAGAGAATTATGAATTAGAATTCTTTAATTATGGAGATCTGTGTCTGATAGGTTAATTTCAAGACAAAATGAACCACATGGGCTCTATTTATCTCAACACTGAGTCCTTCTGAATTACATTTTAATCGATGTTATAGATGCCTATTAATAAACCACCATTACAGAAAAGCAGCGTGGCCTAGTGGAAAGATTCTGAGGCTGGGAGTCAGAGGTGCTGGGGTCTTAATTTTGGTTCCACCACTTGTCTGTCGTGTGACCCTGGACAAGTGACTTAACTTCTCTGTGCCTCAGTTTCATCATCTGCTCAAAGGGGATGCAATACCTGTTCTCTCTCCTACTTAAGACTCTGAGCACCAACAATCTTGCATTTACCCCAGCACTTAATAAATACCACAGTTATTAAAACAGTGAACACCAAAACCATAAACTTTGCTAAATCCAACCTTCTTTGCACGTGTGCATGAGAAGAAAAGGAAGAGTTAGGTTTCCAAGGGAACTCTGTAAGTATGATTACAGTTCCTTTGGAGATATGCAGCTTGCAGATAATATCTTCCCTTTGTATTGCTTCTGGGTACTAGTCTTATTTTCCTAAATTGTTGGGGGAATACTGAACCGTAGGGAACTGGGTAGCAGGAATCGGCAGAAGCACAATCAGTACGTCATGGAGTATTTCTACTGGCGCAGTTATAGAAAGTCACCATGGAAAAGCTATGCTGTGTTAGATTACATAGTCCTCTCTGGCCAAGGAAGAACTGGAGGCAGTGGAAAGAGCATGACCTGAGAGCCCCAGGACCGGGGTTCTAGTCTTGGCTCTGCCACTTATCTGCTGTGTGACCTTGGACAGGTCATATAACATCTCTGGGTCCCCGTTTCCTCGTCTGTAAAATGGGGGTAAAATACCAGTTCTCCCTCCCTTTCAAAATGGGAGCCCTATGTGGGACAGAGACTGTGTACGGTCTGATTATCCTGTATCCATTCCAGCGCTTGACATGAAGTATGTAATAAGTGCCTTCACTAACTGTAACTCAGTTTGCATTCTTCAGAGCCAACCCAACAACATGCAGACAACCTCTCCTTGTCCTTAAATTAAAATTTTTCTGTGTCTTTCAGGCACTGAGCAGACTCCCAAATGTTCATCCTTCATGGCAGCCAGGACAGGGTTGGAGTTAGATGCTAATCCAATGATAATACTGAGAATAAGGAGCTAGCATGACACGATTTAGCCTGGATAACTTCTATTGCCGTGGCCCGTGGAGGCGCGTAGCCTAGCCCCAAGTTCTAACCCATTCATTCATTCAATTGTATTTATTGAGCACTTACTGTGTGCAGAGCACTGTACTAAGCGCTTGGAAAGTGCAATTCGTTGATATGGTCTTTAGGAGGGGACAACCGCAAACTAACAACCGCTGGATTTTAATGAAATGTGAAAATCTGTCAAGAATGCAAGCGTGTAAAGGTTGAAGACAAAACGGTTGTGCCAAATGTGTTAACCTTAGCACACTGGGCACCCTTGCTATTTCACTGTGTACTTTAAAGAGTAAGTGATAGTCGATTGGATAAAAGGAGGACATTTAACCAGAAAAACAAGACTAGAAAATACCAACTCCATGCAAATCCGTCGCCTCAGTCACTGCAGAAATCTCATTCTTGTGTTTTTCCTCACTTTGACAAACTCATATACCCCATTTCCATAATGAACAAAACATCTTTTCCCATGCCATTGCTATGTTGGGTTTTTCTTTGGCGAGAAATGGAAGGAAACAAAACAAAAAGCGAAACAACTGCAAACTCTAGGACATTACATCATTCTTCGAAAGGGCCACTTATCCACTTGCCTAAGGGCCACTAATAATTCAGGGCAAGCAAAGGTGTTCATCCATTCTCCCATCCAAGTAATCTCTTTTAAAGAGCCGTGGACTAAGAGAATCGTGTGAAGCAGTCTGGCCTTATAGACAGAGCAAAGGCCTGTGGGTCAGGAGGACCTGAGTTCTAATCCCTACTCGGCCACTTGTCTGCTGTGTGACCTCAGCCAATTCACTTCACTTCTCTGTGTTTCAGTTACCTTATCTGTAAAATGGGGATTAAGACGGCCGGCCCCATGTGGGACATGGACTGTGTCCAACCTGATTACCTTGTAATAATAATAAGAATAATGGTATTTGTTAAGCACTTACTATGTGCCAAGCACTGTTCTAAGCGCTGGGGGAGATACAAGGTCATCAGGTTGTCCCATGTGGGGCTCACAGTGTTAATCCCCATTTTACAGATGAGGTAACTGAGGCACAGAGAATAATAATAATAATAATTATAATGAAGGCATTTGTTAAGCACTTACTATGTGCCAAGCACTGTTCCAGGCGCTGGGGGGATACAAGGTGATCAGGTTGTCCCACGTGGGGCTCACAGTCGTAATCCCCATTTTACAGATGAGGTAACTGAGGCCCAGAGAAGTTAAGTGACTTGCCCAAAGTGACATTGCTGATAAGTGGCGGAGCCGGGATTAGAACCCACTTCCTCTGATTCCCAAGCCCGGGCTCTTTCCACTAAACCAGGCTGCGACCCCAGCACTTAGAACAGTGCCCGGCACATAATAAGTACTTTACAAATACCATAAAAAATAATAATATTAATAGGCACTTAGTACAGTGCTCTGCACACAGTAAGCGCTCAATTAATATGATTGAATGAATGAACAATGACATTATAAGGAGCCCACCGGGTGCAAATGAACAGTACTAGGAGCTTGGGACGTACAAGTGAGACATTCCTTGTCCTCAAAGAATTAACACTCTAATAAGCTAATACATTTGGGTGTGGTTTACGGGTTTGTGATTCACCCAAATAAATACATATTCTAAAGAGCAGATTTAGGTAAGTACCATCTCTCTAGTATTTCTGAACAAATGCTTTGGACAAATTCATCAGAACAATTCAGGAATTTTCATAGGCTGTACCTTTTCACAAACCGAGGTTTTTAAAACTGCAAGAAAATCACCCGCGATGGTTAAGTGTCCAAAGTAGGATTTCTCGTTGACTGACTCTTCGGTGATTTCTGAAAAACCACCTAGCAGGATGAGGGGAGGGGGAAAAGGGGTGTATGTCCAGTTTCTACTCGTTCATTAGCCCTGCCACTCACCTCTATAAGTCTTTTTCAGCGGGCTCAGCAGAAAGAGCAAGGGTTGAAAAGGTCTTTGAGGTCAAATTACACTCTGTTCCCGGGGGCCAAACCTCAGTCAATCAGTGGGATGGGTTAAGCATTGACTGTGTATAATCAATGGGATTGATTAAGCAGACTGTGTACCTAGTGCTGTACTAAGCGCCTGGGAGAGTACAATAGAGTAGACATGACCCTGAACTAGTTTACAGTCTAGTGGGGTGGGTTATCTCTAGGGTGGGTTGGAGAAATTGGCCTGGGGGAAGATCTGTATTGTACTTAGAGTTTACAAGAGTTTATCAGTGCTCGGCATACACTACCACTCAAATACCATTGATGGTGGTCTGCAGGTGGATGTAGGATAGAATAATAATAATAATAATAATAATGGCATTTGTTAAGCGCTTACTATGTGCAAGGCACTGTTCTAAGCGCGGGGGGAATACAAGGTGATCGGGTTGTCCCACGTGGGGCTCACAGTCTTCATCCCCATTTTACAGATGAGGTAACTGAGGCACAGAGAAGTCAAGTGACTTGCCCGAGGTCACACAGCTGATCAGTGGTGGAGCCGGGATTAGAACTCATGCCCATCTGACTCCCAAACCCGGGCTCTTTCCACTAAACCACGGTGTTAATCTCTAAGGCTGCCCAACTGAGAAGCAGCATGGCTCCGTGGAAAGAGCCCGGGCTTGGGAATCAGAGTTCATGGATTCAAATCCCGGCTCTGCCAGCTGTCAGTTGTGTGACTGTGGGCAAGTCACTTAACTTCTCTGTGCCTCAGTTACCTCATCTGTCAAATGGGGATTAAGACTGGGAGCCCCATGTGGAACAACGTGATCACCTTGTATCCTCCCCAGCGCTTAGAACAGTGCTTTGCGCATAGTAAGCGCTTAACAAATACTGACATTATTATTATTAGATAGAGCTTGGGCCTGGGAGTCAGAAGGACCTGGGTTCTAATCCCCGCTCTGCCACTTGTCTGCTTTATTTCATTCATTCAATCGTATTTATTGAGCGCTTACTGTGTGCAGAGCACTGTATGACCTTGGGGAAGTCACTTAACTTCTCTGTGCCTGAGTTTCCTCATGTGTAAAACGGGGATAAGAGTGTGAGCCCCATGTGGGGCAGGGACTGTGTCCAACCTGATAAACCTGTATCTACGCCAGTGCTTAGAACAGTATTTTACACACAGTAAGAGCTTAACAAGACCGTTATTATTATTATTAAATGGAGTCTTGTACATACTTACTATTCTATTTATTTTGTTAATGATGTGCATCTAGCTTTATTTCTATTTATTTTGATGACTTGACACCTGTCCACATGTTTTGTTTTGTTGTCTGCCTCGCCCTTCTAGACTGTGAGCCTGTTGTTGGGTAGGGACCGTCTCTATATGTTGCCAACTTGTACTTCCCAAGTGCTTAGTACAGTGCTCTGCACACAGTAAGCGCTCAATAAATACGATTGAATGAATGAATGAATGAATGAGTCTTTGGCGTGTCTCAATTTGAGATGAAAAACACTGAGTGAAGACAAGATTTTCTCTATCTCTCTGCCACCCCTCCCCAGCTCCAATTACCCTTATGCAAGTGCTATGTCTTCCCATCCCCTGAAAATCAGGTCAGGCAATGGCAGTGACAGCCCCTGCAGCTCTAAGGGCCTTGGGCACCTCACAGCTCGAGATTGAGACACTGAGGCCGGTTCCTCTGTAACCATGGTAACCCCGATTGCTTGGACCAAATGAAGTTCATTTTAAATTAGTCCATCTTTGGCCAACTAGAACAAACAAATCAGCCAAAAATACCCAGAGCGAGTTCTTTGTGATCTATACATCCATGGATTATTTGTTGAAAGTTAATCTCTTCACACTTGAGAGACATCAGAAGTTCGCCATTGCTGGGGCTTCAAAATCAAAGTGTGAAAAACACGGACTGGTGATATTTAATAGCCTGGGCCTCCATCAAATGTCAAACATGGACGGGGATTGGGTTTCTGATGCTTTTTTTTAAAGGAAGAAGGAAGGATCTTTCAGTGCATCCTCTAGTCTATTTAGATAACTGAGAGAATCATCCATGGTGCCACAACCATTATTATCACACCTGTCTCCCACAACAGAGTGGAAGTTCCTCTTAGACAGGGAACAGATCTCACATTTCTGTTATATTTTCCCAAGTGCTTAGTGCTCAGAAAGTAACTACTATTAAGACTCCTACCAATATGACACCTGCTTCTGTCACTCAAACTTGTGGCAATTTTCTGTCGTCTCACCCCACCTCTCTCGGAACTCCAACATACAAAAATCCGATCCTATATAGACGGGGTGTTGGCCGCTCTTATCTGGGTGTGAGATCACAACACCACAGTTGGACCTAAATCTTAGTTCTATTTAGTACTTTTATCTGCCAAAACAGTTCACGTTATTTGTGTTAATCTGGTCCTCGCCACAGCCCAGCGAGGTATGGACAGGGGTAGATATTATCATCTCCATCTTCCAGGAAACTGGAGTTTGGGGAGGTTAAGTGACTTGCCTCTGGACTATACGCTCACTGTGGGCAGGGAATGTGTACAGTGCTGTGCACACAGTAAGTGCTCAATAAATACGACTGAATGAATGAATGAATGAAAGTCATACAGCAGGCAAGCGGTAGAGCAGGGACTAGAACCCGGGTTCTGCCAACTTCCAGGGCCGTGCTCTTTCCATTAGATCACAATACCCCAAGATCTCTCAGGTGAACATTCATTCAGTCATATTTATTGCACTTACCGTGTGCGGAGCACAGAATAACGATAATGCCACTCAAGGCAATATCAACTGGGTGGTCATTACGAAGAGACCTAGTGGTGGGTTGACACAAACAAGCAAGGGGTGTGGATCAACTTTCACTAAAGCTATCATTTCAGCCAGGGGTCCTGGAGGCATATTAAACCCCCAGAGTCAAACTCAAACTGTTTGTTCGTGACATCTAAACCCCAGGACACACACCACCTTTTATTTATTCCCAATTAGAGAGGATACCCTAATTTTATGATCACTGAACCCTGTATTTTAGCAAATTGTTATTAAAAAAACCCATAGGGCTCAACAGTTGAAAAGCCAAAGGTATAAAGGAAATGGAAACTTTTTCTTTCTATGTAATTATTTTATTATTGTTTATCACTAGTACTTTTCCCTTTGTGGCTTTGTTCCTGGGTATGTTTTTCTATTCAGGGTGTTTTTCCAAAAATGGATTTGATTTGGCTAAGGCTAAGGGATTTCTGCTGGTCACCGAAGGTGAATCAAACAACTGAAAATTTGGGGAGAGAATGGGGCTTCCAGAATGCGTTTCCAAATGCCACAGCCTAGCTTGACATGAGCAGATATTTTCCTCAATGTTTAATCCAAGCCCTTTGGGAAACAGTGGCTTACTCTATTAGAAATACTTGCCCAGTGTGGCAGAGACAGGAACGGAAGACGCCTCAGTGTCACCTTGGCTTCCAGTGTTTCTGTTTCTGTTTCCCACTTAAACTTGTCTTCCCAACATTAACACAGTGTCTTGGCAAGAAACAAACCAGTACATATGGGTGTGGGCATCAGTGTTTTAACTGGTTCCATCTCTTCTTTCTTTTTTTAAAACTCGTATTTAATCCCATTTCTTTCTACTGTTTCCTGGGTAGTTTTCCAGACAAAACCCTCCTGATACACTGTCCATTCTGAATGAGGCGGCAGCCCTCCTCATCCCATCTTCTCCAGCTCTTAGGCGGGAGATGGGGGATGAGGGATGCAATTCAGCTGCATTTGGAAAGAGATGTGTAATTCAGCATGAGAACTGGATTTACGGTATTTCCCTTTCTCCAGGTGAGACCTGTGAAACACATGAGCATAAACTGCCCAACTTGTACTTCCCAAGCACTTAGTACAGTGCTCTGCACACAGTAAGCGCTCAATAAATACGACTGAATGAATGAATGAATGCCCGAGGTCACCTGGCTGCGATTCGTGCAAAACAGCAATGGGACGGGGCCTGAGGATTGATATATGTTAGAACGGTCCTCTTTCTGACTTTTAAAAATGACAATTTTAGCTCCCCTAGCGTTTTGACCCTCTCATCAAGTCTCAAACTGGCAAATGACAGGGATTACACTTTTGGGTTCTTTCCCTTGGCAGGATTTCATCCATACGAATCTATTTTCAATGAAATGCTAACGTGTTCTGCCTTCTGGATAGAGCAGAATATGGGCACCCGGTCTCTCTCTTTCTCTCAGTGTCACATCTAAGTCTAGACTAAAAAGCTGCAGGCAATCTAGGGAAAAATACTTCTAAGGGTGGGGAGAAGGGATTCCCATTAGGAGAAAGCTGCAACAAACAATCGATGGTATTTATTGAGCACTTACTGTGTGCAGGGCACTGTTCTAAGCACTCAGGAGAGTGCAGTAGTGTCAGCAGACATTATCCCCGCCCTCAAGGAGCTGAGAATCCAGCCGGGAGGAGGAGGTCACATGTACGCTGAAGTTAGGGTAAGTAACAGTGTGGGAAGATGTGCACAGTGGGGAGTGGGAGTCCAGTGATTCTACTTCTGACGTCCAAAACACAACAATCACACAGTTCTGAAAACTACTGTAGTCACTGACCACTCATCAGCTCTGAACAACTCCCAGGATCAAGTTTATTCCCAGAAGAAACCTCTGGGGAAAACTTGAAGCTTCAGGTAACAGACAGCTCAATCAGTTCAGCTACCCCTTTGAACCCCAGATTCAGTGTTCCCAGAGAAGAACTAGAAGTCAGTTAAAAAAAAGAAAAGAAAACTGCATCTAAGAAAAAGCAGCTGGGGGAAACATAAATGCTGGGTTTATTGTTAAAACTGTGCGCTCCATCTGAGTGCTTTTTTATGTGAGCTTTTTATTGAGTTAAAAAAAAATGAGTTAAAAAAATGAGTTAAAAAATCTCAGGGCTGCAACTGACTTCGAATGGTCTTTTTTTTTAAAAAAAAAAAAACATGGTATCTGTTAAGCACTTATTATGTGCCAAGCACTAGGATGTAGAGGTAAGGTTATCAGGTTGGACACAGTCCCTGTCCCCCCTGGGGCTCACAGACTAGGTCTTCTAGACCTGCCTCTGGGGAAGACTCTCCTCAAATGGTACTGGAAAGGTTTTGACTTCAGTCCTTCCCAGAGACTGGGGGTAGGACAAGATGAACCCTAAAGCACAAGGAGGTTGACCATGAAGACCACCTTTAATAACATACAGGACAAAGAGTTCTAAGGTATGGAAGAGGTGCTGGTATTCAGAGGGGCCTGGGAGGAGAAGGCAAAGGCTCTCTGAGGAAGCAGGAGGGGATGGAGGAGAGGCAGAGGCTTCCACCACAAAAACACTCTAGGTTCAGGTACGGCGGTGACAGAGAACAGGACTGAGAGGGCAGAGACCCTAGTTCTAATTCCGCTTCTGCCATTTGTCTGCTGTGTGACCTTAGGCGAGGCACTTAACTTATCTGTGCCTTGATTTCCTTGTCTGTAAAATGGCGATTAAATATCTGTTCTCCTTCCCTCTTAGCCACAGAGCCCCAAGTGGGACAGAGACTGAGTCCAATCTGATTATCTTGTATCTATCCTGGAACTTAGCACAATGCTTAGCACACAGCGCAAGCACTGAAAAAGTAGTAACAGTATTTATTAAGTGCTTATCGGGTGCTGGGAGAGAATGTGGGAATTAGACATGTCATTTTTAATATCATGAGGTGGTGCTTTGGTACATGGGAGAACACTGTTACACTACGTGTCCCGTAGGACATGTGAAGTCACGTGCACCTTCTATTGAATCCATGAGGCCGAAGGTGGTCACTTTAGTCACAGGCCTTAGCGTATAGCCAGGGGAACCCATCTCTCAGTAACTAATAATGTGGTATTTCTTAAGCGCTTACTCTGTGCCAACATTAAGCACTGGGGTAGATACAAGGCAATGAGGTTGAACACAGTCCTTATCCCACAGTGGGGCTCACAGTCTAAGAAGTGGGGGAAAACAGGTATTGTGTCCCCCTTTGACAGATGAGAAAACAGAGGGACAAGGAAGTAAAGTGTCTTGGCTGAGGTCATGGGGGAAGCAAGTGGTGGAGCCGAGTTTAGAACCCAGGTCCTCTGACTCCCAAACCCATGCTCTTTCTGCTAGTCCATGTAGAAGACTAAGTTTCATGACCTCAATGTAGAGTGGTTACCAAGCTACATTTCAATAACGTGATTTCTAGTAGAATATGCAATGTCGAGGTATTTCCTCCCTCCTTCCCTCCCAGCAGGAAGCATGAGATTTTAATTTCTCTAGGCACAGAGGAGGTAATTGTAATAACTTTAGAAGCAGAGCCCTGGACCCCATTCTTCCCTTCCCCACCCAGAATACGGACACCCCCTCCGGAGCGGGTGGCCTGGGGCAAGAGCTAAAGAGCTGAACCAGGATGTCTCAGTGTGAAAACACCAGACAGAAGGCGTTTCAGTGCCTCAGGGGACAGGCAGGGTGGAAACCAGAATGTCAAGTACAAATCTAGTGGCCTCCCTAACATGTCCAGGGCTGCAGAGCAGCAGCAATCCTGGGCCTGGAGGAGGAGGAACGGGGGCCCAGGGAGAGGCAGAAGAAACATCCTAGGGATCTAGGCCCTCCTTGTCCATTGCTCTGGAAGGCCAGCCTGTCTTCCTCCCTCCATCCTCCACCACCTTATCTGTCGGGAATCACCTCCCGTTCTGGCCGAGCCGTTCGGGACTTAGCGCTCCTCCCGCGGTGGCTGCCAAGAGTTGATTGGGTACAGGAAGAGTGGGAGGAAAGGAAAGGGGAGGTGGGATGAGGAAGGAAGTCGTTCCCCTGACACCCCCCTCCCCCGCCTTCCCCGCACATTTGCTTTATTTCCTTCTGCCTCCTCCTTCTGTCCCCTCGCCACCCCAGGCCTCATTATATCCCTTCCTGGTTGGGGAGGAGAGCGCATAGCATGGAGAGGTGCAGAGTGAATGGCTCAAAATTGGTCAACTACACGTGGGAAGCACTTAGTACAGTGCTCTGCACACAATAAGCACTCAGTAAAAACCACTGACTAATTATATAAGGTGGACTCATTTGTACTGCAGCCTGGTCCATCAATCAATAGATGGTATTTACTGAGCACTTACCGTGTGCAGGGCACTATACAAAGCGTTCGGAAGAGGACTAGCAATATTCGTTAGGCACAACCCCTTCCCATAAGGAACTTACAATCTAGTGGGGATTTTAAGTACCTGTACTAGCTTTATTCTCCCACCTGCTCTGACTGTTTGTAAATACATGTTTCTTTCTGCATTTCCCATTAGATTGTAGTGTGTGGCCTAGTGGAAGGACCACAGGCCTGTGGGAGTCAGAGGACCTGGGTTCTAATCCTGGCTCTGCCACCTGCCTGCTGTGGGATCTTGGGCAAGCCATTTCACTTCTCTGGGCTTCAGTCACCCCTTCTGTCAAATGGGGATTCAATGCTGGGTCTCCCTCCTACTTAGACTCTGAGCCCTGTCTGGGGCAGGGACTGTGCCCAACGTTGTTATCTTCTACCTACACCAGCACTTGGCTTTAAAATGCCAGAGTTATCTTTACTATTAGGATTGCAAGCTCCCTGCAGACAGGGGACATTGATCTTCCTTGGGTTGTGCTCTCCCAAGCACTCAGTTTAACTCTTTGCTCTCAGGGATGAGAAACAAGACTTGGCCTCCCGTGAACTTCCCCAAGCGCTCAGTGCAGTGCACTTTATCTGGGGGCGTTCAGTAACTATCATTACTACTACCACCGAGGTGCTCAAACACCACCATTAATTCATTAATTGATCGGGAGAATAGAGGGGAAGGCCGGGTTGAAGGGCAGTGAGAGGATCATGGAATGGTAAACCAGCAAAGACAGCTACTTTTCTTCACTGTTCCCTAATGTTTGTTAAGCGCTTATGTGCCAAGCACTGTACTAAGTGCTGGGGTAATAATACAAAATAATAATTATTATTATGGTATTTGCTAAGCACTTACTATGTGTCAAGCACTGTTCTAAGCGCAGGTTTATATACAAGGTAATCAGGGTGGAGCCAGTCCCTGTCCCACAGCGGGCTCCCAGTCTAAGTAGGAGGGAGAACAGGTATTGAATCCCCACATTTTACGGATGAGGTAATTGAGGCACAGAGAAATGAAGTGCCTTGCCCAAGGTCCCACAGCAGACAAGTGGCAGAGCCGAGATTAGAACCCAGGTCCTCCAACTCCCAGGCCTGTGCCCTTTCGACTAAGGCACGACAAGATAATCCTGGGATTCTTATAACTGTTATCTTCTCCTGCTTTTCTTCGCCCCCGACTGGGTTTGCTTTTGAGGTTCGATGGGCAGACGGGATCTCCAGCTTCCACCAGAAAAATCATAAACTTTCGATTAAGTAAACCAACGCCGTCCCCAGCTTCAGATTACCAACAGGCCCCCAGCACAAGTGGCAGATGCTGGAGGCCAGCTAGAATCTTTGACGGATTATCTCTTGCCCTCCCCAACGCTCTCTTTGACTTCCTTCTTGCTCCCACTACTTGTAGCCGTTCGCCGGCCCCATTAGATCATCCGCTCCTCGTGGTCAGGAGTTCAAGCCTCTAGCACTCAGCTCCGCCTGCACCCAATAGAGAACCCCCTGTGATGCTGGCATCACCTGGGGCAGTTTTCACTTTTGATCCCAATGAAGCTTCTGTGCAAAAAGACCCCCTTTTTTCTTGCTAGCAGAAAGCCATGCTGGTCTCTCTGCCGGGCTGCAGCGACAATCAACGGCGGCATTGTTTTCCCGAGTCTTTAAAATGTTTTCTCTGTCTGCTTTGTTTTCAGTTTCCCAGTTCCATAACCACTGTGGTATTTGTTAAGCGCCTACTATTTGACAAGCACTTCCCCGGATTCCATGGTTCAGTCCCCTGACTGATGCCAAGCAAAATGTGTTTTCTCTGCCATATTCACGACCATACTTACTCATACTTGCTCATACGGTTCATTGTGTTAAATCAGTTTGTCATGTTTTCAGTGTTTTTGCTTGAAAAATGTCCACGTTACCAGATTTTTGGACTAAGATTTGCTGCTGATTTATACCCAAGCTGGGATGGTAGAAAAATAAGATGCATAGGCTTTGTGTAGTTAATACGGTAAAGCAAACGGATCTGAACTAGTCCCTGGCTTGGGGTCCACGTAGGAACTCAGGGCGTACCAGAAGGCAGAGTACTTACCTGTCAAGGTGAGCTTTCGGGGAGCAGCAGCGCAGACCTCTGAGTTCTTCCCTCTTTAGAGGCTTCAGTCTTGGGCAGCAGCAGTGGGTTTCAGCAAAAAGCAATCCTCTCAATCACCTGCCGCTTGGCTGGTTCGAGGTGCTCCACAGTCTCCAATCCTATCCCAGGAAATCAGAGGAAGAAATCAGAGGAACTTCTTGCATTCCCCCCTCAAGTTCTCCAAAGCTCCAGAAAGTTATAGCTGAGCAGCAGCAGTAGCCATCCAGAAATTGGGAAGCACTCACCCCCTGCAGTGTCCTTCCAATATCCTCTGACCATGCTGCAACATTCCCGGCTGTGCCCTCTATAGAAACCTCTGCGGCCTCTTCCTCTCTTCTCTCAGTAGGGTCTTCAACAGGTTGGGGGCAAGCCACCTGGGCACCCTGATGGATTTTTGCCATTGATTTTGTGCTCTACTTTGAAGGATGCTGCAAAAGTACTCACCGTTGCAACAACTCGATCGATCCATCAATCAGTGGTATTTATGGAGTCCTTACTTTGGGCAGAGCACTTACGAGAGGACAGTGCTAGTTGGTAGACGCTATCCCTGCCCTCAAGGGGTTTATGATCTTATGGGGGGGGGGGGGGGTAGACAGGCATAAAATTAATTGGGAGTTAGGGAAGCAGTAAGGAGGGTCGATAGCAGAACATCATGACATCATGAGGT
This sequence comes from Tachyglossus aculeatus, assembly GCF_015852505.1. Taxonomy (NCBI): domain Eukaryota; kingdom Metazoa; phylum Chordata; class Mammalia; order Monotremata; family Tachyglossidae; genus Tachyglossus; species Tachyglossus aculeatus. The sequence continues at coordinate 7,788,900 of NC_052085.1, forward strand.
CACATGTACAGAATGAATCTTGCCCCCCCACAACTCCATTTTACCCCTGCCGTGCTCCTCCATGCCCCCTGACACATTTTCCAGTTAGGTTTGGGGATTTGTTAAGTGCTTACTTTGGGCCAGGCACTGTCCTAAGCACTGGGGTAGATACAAGCTAATCAAGTTGATCACAGTCCCTGTCCCACATGGGGCTCACAGTGTCAATCCCCATTTTACAGATGAGGTAACTGAGGCCCAGAGAAGTGGCAGAGTGGAGATTAGAACTCAGGTCTTTCTGACTTTCAGACCCATGCACTAGCCTCTGTATCACGCTGCTTCTCAAGGTTCACACAAGCATGAATCTGGGTGAGAAGTGACGATGTCCTGGTTGAAGGATGGGGGCAGTAGGAGATGGAGTTTTCTCATCTAAGGAGAGTGTGTAAAGAAAGCCCGATTGCCACTTATAGATTTTCATTTCACTTAAAGTAGAATGAAACGGAGAACTTGACTACCAGGAGCCTCTGGACTAAGGAATAGTCTCTCTTCCTTGTTTCTTGGCAGCTATCTTTTATTAGAGGTGTTTCCTGAAGACAAAACTAACCTAGAAAGTTTTTTCTTGCTCTATTTTAGCACTTTTTACGGGCAAATTATTATTATCCAAATAAGGTTCCAGGATAGAATTTTCAGTGTTATTGATCAGATGTAGATAAGGACCCTCTCAACTCCCAGTTGGGTTGAATGAAATATTACTACTACTACTGCCACTAATGATAATAGAGCACTGGCTTGGGAGTCAGTGCACCTGAGTTCTAATCCCCTTTCTGCCAACTGAATGCTGTAAGACCTTGGGCGAGTCACTGAACTTCTCTGTGCTTCCATTTTCTCAGCTGTAAAGTGGGGCTTAACTACCTCTTCTCTCTCCTACTTACAGTGTGAGCCCCATGTGGGACAGGGACTGTGTCTGACCGAATTAATTTGTTCCTAACCCAGCGCTTAGAATAGTGTTTGTCATACAGTAAGCACTTAACAAACGCCACAAAAGGTAGTATTTGTTAAGCGCTTACTATGGACCAGGCACTGCGTTAGGCATCGGGGTTGATGGAAGACAATCAAATTGGATACAGTCCCCATCCCATAGGGTGTTGACACGTGGGGCATGTGAACACAAGATCAGATTAAGGCTTTCCTGGGAACCAGGGGCTCTGCAAACACACATTCACCAACACCTCCTCTCTGGGCACCTCTGAGTCGAGTTACCACTCTCCTCCCTGACGTGGCCAAGGCTAGGTTTTAACTCAGCCAAGTCTGTGGCACGGAAGAAAGAGAAGTGGAAGGAGGAGGAGGAGAAGAAAAAGGAGGAGGAGTTTATAGAATATGCCTACCAACTACATGCCTCTAGAGTTTATAGTCTAAAGGGAGGAGTTTACAGTCGACAGTACACTACAGTTGGTAGACCCGATCCCCACTGTCAAGGAGCTGACAGTCTAATAGGGGAGACAGAGAGGCGAGAGGTGGAAACCCCCATTCCTGATCCTTGTGTCCAGTTGCCGTTCACCCGCCACCTGCAATTCTGAGCTCATCTAAAACTACTGAGAAGCAGCATGGCCTAGTGGCTACAGCACGGGCCTGAGAGTCCGACGGGACTGGGAGTCAGAAGGACCTGGGTTCTAATCCAAGCTCCGCCACTTGTCTGCTGTGCAACCTTAGGCAAGTCACTTCACTTCTCTGTGCCTCAGTTCCCTCATCTGTAAAATGGGGGTGAAGACTGTGAGCCCTATGTGGGACAGGGACTGTGTCCAACTTGATTATCTTGTATCTACCCCCGCTCTTAGAACAGTGCCTGGCACGTAGTAAGTGCTTAACAAATACCACGATTACTATTATCATTATTTATTACTGGAACACCAAGGTTAATGGGGTAAACTGGTTCAGAGAAACTAAGAGCAATAGGGAGCGCACCCTTTTTTACTGATATCTGTTAAGCACTTACTCTGTGCCAGGCACTGATCTAAGCACTGGGGTAGATACAAGATAATTGGACACAGCCCTGTCCATCAGGGGAGGGAAGGGGATGGCCACGGAAGGAGAGATACAAAAACATTTCATCTGAGAGACTCTCTGGTCTGACAGTCTCAACCTTCCAGAACGGTGAACACGGACGAAACTTGCCAACACCCTTTGGCTTTACAAGTAGAGCAAGCCGGGGGGGAAAGCAGGGAGGAGGGAGGAAATGTGTCCTCCTCCCGACACCCTCCCTCAAATGAGGCTGTGTCGACAGAGGGTCAGCCCTCCAAAGACCTACCCCATTTCCGGGTGTTGTCCAAGATATTATCTGGTAAAATGTCGGCCCTTAACAGGAAATGGGAGGGTGGCATATTTTCGTTGGCAACGTATACTGAACTGCACCGATGCCGCCTTTGCTCACATCCCACCCCGATGTGCTTTACAGACCCCCCTCTGGCCGGGAGGTGGGTTCTACCGGTCAGGGTCCGGGCTATTTCATCGCCACGAGAAAAAGCGGCAAGCCACCGATCCACCCAAGTCAGAGAACGACCTTCCCGGCCAAACTCCCAGGCACGGAGCCTTGGAAACCTCTTTGGCCCCTTTATCATTTCCTGCCTTTTTCAGAATGGGGCTCATTTGCTCCTATTTCAGCAGGCTGGAGCAGAGTTGGAGGGAGGAGAGAGAGAACAGGGATTGTCAGCATTATTGAAAAGATTCATGATTAGTCCCACTCACTTGAAAGCGAGTTCCTTGCCAGACGCTCCACCGCTCATTAACAGACCTGGGAGCTGGCAGCTGGCCGCCCTCCAACTGCAGAAGACAGCTCCGGGCCTGGCAAACCCAGAGAGACCCAGGGAACGGCGTGTGCACGCCCACACCCTGCAGAGGGTGAGGCCAGTTTAGGCATGCCTGGGTGAAACTGGCTCCCCAGACACCCAGCCAGTCTGTTTGTTTGACACTCTGTGGAGCTTCAGATATAATTGTGCGGGAGCCCAGCTGGGGGAGAGAGCCTGGTAACATCCCCCCTTGCCACCCGGGCACCTGCGGGGGACTCCGTCGGCTCCCGTCATCCTCCTCGGACTACCGACGGCCCACGCCATTCTGGGAGTGGCGTGCTTATCGGCGGCTGGAGCCGAGCGAGGAAACAATAGTGAGGGTGTCTGTTAAGCGCTTACTCCGGGCCGAGGGTTGGGGTGGGTAGAGTACAATCTGCTCACACCTGGTCCCTGCCCGCCTGGGGCTCACAGTTGAAACAGGATTTCATCTCCATTGTACAGAGGAGGAAAGTGAGGCCTAGAGAAACTAGGCGACTTGCTCAGGGTTACCCAAAAGGCAAGTGGCAGAGGTGAGGTGAGAAGTCAGTCTTCTGACTCTCCAGCCGGCTCTGTTTCCATGAGGCTATACTGCCTCTTCCCCAATGTTTGTTTGTTTCCTCATCTGACTAGCGGTCACGGCAATAACTGGGGCGTGACTCTGAATAACTTAGTGCATCGCAAACATGTCCACTTCTCTCTGACATTCCTGTGAGGAAGGGAGAGTCAGGGGGAATACAGAATTCTTCTTTCATAGACGGTAAGCCCTTTAGGGGCCAGGGATGTTGTTTGATTCTCACCAGTCTATTCTTTCCCAGTACTTAGTACAGTGCTCTGCACACAGTAAATGCTTAGCAAATGCTATAGCTACTCCTCCTTTACTACTACTACTACTACTACTACTACCACCACTACCAATACCACTACCACTACTACTACTACTACTTCTACTACCCAGACAGCCAGTGAGCAGCCAGCAGGCTTGATGAGGGATCACTCGGACAGAAAGAGCATAAGGGGACTCTCTGTTCTAGGACATGGAGAGTCCATTAACACAAGCCTTCGATGCTTCTTGTATTTGCCAAGGTGAGCCATGCCTATTCTCTAGGAAAACATCCATTTCACAGTCCCTTAACCATGCAAACAAATTTACAAGGCCATGGGAGGACTTGGGTTATATTTAAACTGGATCTGGATGTCTAGGTGAAATGTGTAGAGGAAGGGAGACAAAAAAGGCGAGAGAGAGAGAGAGAGAGACTGAGAGAAAAAAGAGATGGAAGAGAAAGAAAGGAAATGAGGGAGAAAGAAGAGAGACACTGAAAGACAGAGATATAGAGAAAAAAGAAAGGAGAGAGGAAAGAGACAGGGAAAAAGTGAGAAAGAAGAGGAAGGAAAAGAAGGAAATAGGAGACAGTGAAAATCAGAGCTACAGAGGAAAAAGGAGAGAGGGAGAGAGAGACCCCCATGCAAGTGATTGCCACCGTAGCTTATGGTGGTTCCATGTGGCTGCAGCTGTGACTAGCACACTGAGCACAAGAAGTCCAAATTCCTGTATTTATCCCTGTCCTTTATGTTGATTTTATGTTCTTCTTGATTTATGTTTCCTTATGCTTCTTTCCCTGACCCCTTTCCCTCTTTATTTTTGGGCGGTGTGTCTTCTCAGAGTCAAGAACTGTGTCTAGTTCTTATCTGAGAATTCTTTCCCACCACCTAATACAGTGCTTTGCACACAGTAAATGATAGTAATAATAATAATAATAATCGTGGTATTTGTTAAGCCCTGACTGTGCGCCAGGCACACATCCACTGGGGCGGATACAAGCAAATCTGGTGGACGCAGTCCCTGTCCCACTTGGGACTCACAGTCTCCATCCCCGTTTTCCAGATGAGGTAACTGAGGCCCAGAGAAGTGAAGCGACTTGCCCAAGATCACCCAGCAGACAAGTGGCAGGGCCGGGATTAGAACCCATGACCTTCTGACTCCTAGGCCTATGCTTTTTCCACTATGCCATGCTGCTATTACGCCTGCTACCACAAGCTTCTCCACTAGACTAAGCTCCTTGAGGCCAAGGATGAATTCTACATACACCACTGTGGTCTCCCAAGCACTCACACTAGTTCTCTGCACACAGAAAGTGCTCAATAAATGTCTCTGAGTGATTGCAGGTAGACGACGGTGGCTCTAGGTGCACACGTGAATGTACTTGAAGCCAAGAGGCATTTTTAGGGGAAGAGGGAAAATTGACCCTTGTGGCTGCTGCAGTCCTGCCCCCTCTCCAACATCCCTCCGGAGAATTGGGAATTTCGAAGCTGTCTACAAGCCTGCTTGTCAGCCCCTTGTATGAAGGATGACTGCTGGGTGGAGTCGTGAGAAGCACTATGAAGGGCAGTATGGCCGGGAGTCAAAGGACCTGGGGTCTAATCCCGGCTCTGCCACCTGCCTGCTGTGTGACCTTGGACGAGTCATTTAACTTCTCTGGGCCTCAGTTTCCTCATGTGCAAAATGGGCGTTCACTCCCTGTTCTCCTCCCTCTTAGACCGTGAACCCCGTGTGAGCGGGACAGGGTCCAATCTCATATCTACCCCAGCACATAGTAGTACAATGCTTGGTGCATAATAAGCGCTTAACAACTACCACCATTATGATTACCGTCCATGGCACAGACACAGTTTCCCAGCCGCCTTTAGAAACTTTGGAGTTTTGAGGTTCTCTGCAAGCCTGCCTGTCAGCCCCATATCTGAAGGATGGGTGTTGGTGGAGTCACGGGTAATTAAATTTCTGCAGGAGAGCATATGCTTCTCGGTACAAATTACAGTCCTTGGGCAAATCATAAAATTCCACCAATTAGGAGCAGGACTCAACAGAGCCGTCTTTCCAGCATCTGCCCGTCTAAGTGTTTGTTTCAGAGGCATCTCTGATGGGGCCCGGGCCTGTGGTCGAGGCCTGGATTTGAAATCGAGGCAGCACAAAGCGTAAGGGACGCTGGGTCCGCCTCCCCACCCCCCAGCCTCTGGTCCTGCCCGGGCCAGCTCCAGCCAAGCCTTCAGTGAGCCCGTTCATGCCGCCTGATTTCCCAGGAGTGAGGGGGTTCACTGTGCTCAATCCCAGAGGTCACCCAACTTCCCTCCCCATCTGCCCGCCCAGATCAGGTGAAGGGGCCTAAAAGCCCATCTCTTCCTTGTTTGTTTCCACTCTCCCCACCTCCGACTGTCACGCTGACCCTTCCGCGCCCCTCTTCACACCATCAACTGCCCTTACTGAGCATTTGCTGAGTGCAGAGCCCTGTACTGAGCACTTGCTGAGTGCAGAGCCCTGTACCAAGCGCTTGGAAGGCCTGGTTCCTGCCCTCCAGGAGTTTACAGTTTGAGTACTCAGGTCCCTGGCACCTTAGCACTCCTCATGCTCCCATCCCCAAACGTGAACTGGGCCACGCCCCGTTCTTTCCATCCAGGGGTGTCGAAACATTTAACGCTCAGCTGTTTAAATCAGGGCTTCCCAGGATCACCTTTGAGAACACAGCTCAGTTTGCTGCGATTGGAAGCTTGGTCGACGAGCAGAGAAAGAGTGAACTTGTTTCTGGAAAAAAAAAGGAGGGGATTCTCTACTTTAATCTTCCCTTATAAAAACACCTTTCATTCCTTTCATTGCCTTGGTTTCACTTCTCTGAACGCCTTCCAATTTATCTTCATATTTCACAAACTAGGTTACCCTCAAAACATTCCTAACACATCCAAAGTAACAGAGCAAAAGAGCTCGTGTTATTGATGCTTTTTAATTTGTTCCAATTACAAACACTTTGAGGCAATTAGTGCTCAGGTCTCTCCATACCTCTGTGTCTCACTGAGCTACATGAGCTTGTGTCTCGGTAGATTTATTAGGGAATGGCTGGCACTGAATGTTGGGAGATGTGTGTGCACACATGGTGGGGGGAGTGTGTGTGTGTGTGTGTGTGTGTGTGTGTGTGTGTGTGTGTGTGTGTGTACACGTGTATGCTTGCTTTAGGGTGGGCACAGAGCTACTGCCTGAGAGAACTTTGTATTTTTTCTTGATAATAATAACAGTGCTATGTATTGTTTACTAAGTATTTATATTACTATTAATAATATTAATAATTGTGGTATTTGTTAAGCGCTCACTATGTGGCAGGCACTCTACTAAACGCTCGGGTGAATTCAGGCAAATGGGGTTGGACAAAGTTCCTGTCCCACATGAGACTCGGAGTCTTAATCTCCATTTTACAAATGAGGGACCCGAGACTCAGAAAAAATGCAGTAACTTGCCCAAGGTCACACAGCAAATGGAGGAGCCAGGATTAGAACCCAGGTCCTTCTGACTCCCGGCCCATGCTCTATCTTTAAGGCCATACTGCTTCTTCTTTAAGCCCCAACTATGTGCCAAGCACTGTGCTAGGTCCCAGGGTGGATATGAGCACCAGTCTCTGCACTACATGGTGCTCACAGTGTAAGAGGGATTTTATAGATAGGGAAACCATGGCACAGAGAGGTTGTGACTTGCCCAAGGTCACACAGTAGACAAATGGCAGAGCCAGAACTAGAACCCAGGTCTCCTGATTCCCAGGCCAGGATCATTATTTTTCCACCTGGCCACACGGCTTCATCCTCTTGATGAATGTGAGTCCATTTCGATGCAACTGTATTGGTGGATGTCTGGATGCAAGTAGTGTAAGGCTGAGTGTGTGTGTGTCTGTGCATTTGTGTAGAAGGTGGGTTTGGGCAGTGTGTAGGTGGGGAGAGGAGTTTCATAAAAATACAGGAGAGAAATCAATGTAAGAAAAATTACAGATGTGAGAAAAAGAAAAAAATAATAAAATACAAATCTATTTTGTTTCCTTCTGTTCTCTATTTGTCTCAGAGAAGCCATAACTAAGGAATTTCACCGATGAATAAACATTCTGTCGACACATCAAATAGCTCCTCTTCTTCTCCCTTCTTTCTCTTCCAGCCCCTGTGCCTCCAGTTTTTCTGGGAACGCCCTCCCAGAAGACGGCCAGAATATGTGTTTTCATGGCACGTTTTGGCTAGAAGGCTCCGGCAGAACTAGAGGGGCTTCTTCCATCCCCGTACGTCTTTCCGGACGCAGCACGATGCAGTCTGGGAAATAGTGGTCATGCACAAACGCGTGGTGTCAGACACAGGGTGAATACTCCAACACGCGTGTGTCTCAACCCGGGGTCCCTTAATGCCGTCTCCGTGTTCCAGGAGGACGTGGTGCGATCCTTCGTTCGCACAGATCAATCAGCTCCTGAGATCCAGCAGCACAGCCCGGTTGCTAAGAGCCTGGGGTTCGCCCGCGCTATAGCCGGGTTATTCATTCATTCATTCAATCATATTTATTGAGCGCTTACTGTGTGCAGAGCACTGTACTAAGCGCTTGGGAAGTACAAGTTGGCAACATATACAGACGGTCCCTACCCAACACCGGGCTCACAGTCTAGAAGATTGGGGAAGCAGCGTGGCTCAGTGGAAAGAGCATGGGCTTTGGAGTCAGGGGTCATGGGGTCAAATCCCGGCTCCGCCACTTGACAGCTGTGTGACTTTGGGCAAGTCACTTAACTTCTCTGGGCCTCAGTTACCTCATCTGTAAAATGGGGATTAAGATTGTGAGCCCCCCGTGGGACAACCTGATCACCTTGTAACCTCCCCAGTGCTTAGAACAGTGCTTTGCACATAGTAAGCGCTTAATAAATGCCATCATTATTATTATTAGAAGATTACCTTGTATCTACCCCAGCGCTTAGAATAATAATAATAATGATAATAATAATAATAATAATAATAATGGCATTTGTTAAGTGCTTACTATGTGCAAAGCACTGTTGTAAGTGCTGGGGGGAATACAAGGTGATCAAGTTGTCCCACGTGGGGCTCACAGTCTTAATCCCCATTTTACAGATGAGGTAACTGAGGCTCAGAGAAGTTAAGTGACTTGCCCAAGGTCACACAGCAGACATGTGGCGGAGCCGGGATTTGAACCCATGACCTCTGACTTTGATCCAGACCTCCCAGGAGGCTTCTGCTGGAAAGGGATTTCTCAACTGGATCTGAGCCACAGCGCCAAACACATTAGAGTGGAACTGTTGGCTATTTGATCGCCTGAAATCATCTTCGGGGGGCCAGACAAATGTTCTTCACAGCCGGGCAGGGTCCCAACGAGAAGCCTCTGTATATTTATATTGTACTATGTTTATAGTAATATCTGTCTCCCCCTCTAGACTGTAAGCTCGTTGTAGGCAAGGATTGTGCCCCATTATTATTATATTGTACTCTTTCAGGGGCTTACTACGGTGCTCTGGACACAGTAAGCGCTCAATAAATACGACTGACTGACTAAATGAATGGTCATGCCCGAGGCCCCTTCGTATCACTGTAACTGTCGCATGCCTTGAGTTGAACTGCACTCTTCTCTCCTTAGTCATCTTTAGCTCAATTATTTTTATTTTTACCACTTACCACCAAAATGCAGCCTCTCTTACCAATATCGGATTTAAACACTGCAAATAAGCAGTGCAAATAGATCCTACAATAGAGGACCGGACACACTTGTAGACTCAAAAGTATTATCCTCAGGACTGTCCAAATGAAAGTCTTCTCCCCAGTGAGCAAGAAAACGGACTGTGGAAATCCATTTTCCCATTAGGTTTTTATAAAAATTCCGCATCATAAGAAATCTAATACATTCAAAAAATAAAGGCCCCCTCATTGAGGGGAAGCATCAGTTTTGATGATGTAAATCCAGGGAGTCACTCTGAGGAATATCAACAAATAACTTAGGGATTGTACTGAAGTGCCTAGAAACCATTCGTTCAATTGCATTTATTGAGCGCTTACTGTGTGCAAAGTTACGCTAACATCTGTATGTGAAAATGAAATGAAATGAAAATGTTTGTGGGCGGAAGATTTGGTAGAAGTGTGTTTAAAGTTGCCATGGGGGCAAACATGAGATGCAGCCTGGCCCAGGAGAAAGAACACAGTACTCAAGACTGTGAGCTCTTTGTGGGCAGGGAATGTGTCACATTCAATTGTACTTGTTGAGCACTTACTGTGTGCACAGCACTGTACTAAATGCTTGGGAGAGTACAACAATAGACAGACACATTTCCTGCCCACAACTTGCTTACACACTTAGAACAGTGTTCTGCACACAGTAAGCACTCAGTCAATGTGATCGATTAAGTCGGGAGAATTGGGCTCTACTATTGTCTCCACCACTCGCCCACTGTGTGATTCTGGACAAGTCACTTACCTTCTCCGTACCTCAGCTTCCTCATCGTAAAATGGAGATTCAACATCCAATCCCCATGGAGGACAGAAACTGTGTCCTATTAGGCTATCCTGTAGCTACCCCGATATTTACCACCACAGTGCTTGACACATAATAAGTGTTGAGTGAGAATTATTATTGCATGAAGGCTGAAGACGGGGACTGTACTTTGCAGAAATAAGGAGAGGGAAAGAGAGAAGCAAGAAGAAAGGAGATGGAGATGAGAAGGAGCAAGAAAGAAAAGAAGGGGAGGGCGTGGAGGCAAGAAGGAAGGAAAGGAAATTATGATACTACTACTACTTAAATTAATACTGATATTGATGATAATAATTGTGGTATTTGTTAAGCAGTTACAACGTACCAAGCACTGGGGTAGAGACAAGATAATCAAGTAAGACACAGACCCTGCCGTACAAGGGCTCACAATCTCAGAGGGAGAGAAGGAAGCTGAGAGGCAGAATCTGCTTTACTTGAGCTCCAAGTTGAGGATAGAGGCTCATAAATAAAAATAAATCCAGATCTTTCTTCTCAACTCTGCTGACTGCCAACTGTCACCCGTGCACACTCCCTTTCTAACCACCAGGCATCAGGCCCTCCAGTTTAGGGCTATCTCATGGTCGGCCCGGCTCAGCCGACGCCACCAGCCCAAGAAGGAGTTTCTCCTTGACTCTGGGATGTGGACGGGCAGCCAACGAGAGAAGCTGGGGAAGGTTCTGGGAACTGTGGCCGATGTTTTGTGGAGAAGACAGAGGATAAAGGGAGAAGGCTACAGTCCTCTCTCAAACCCCAGGATGCAGGGTTCCTGGGAGATTATTTTTGGTGGTGGTTGGTGGGGGGCAAGGGGGAGGGAGGGTTATTGGGCTTACTCATTTTTAAAAATCAGAAGTTCGTGTGTGTGTGTGTGTGTATGTGCGCGCACACGTGCGTGTGTGGTTAATGATCCGTGGGCAGAAAGAGAAGGTTGGGCCTAAACACCCAGTAATTTTAAAATTACAGGTTACAATCCGCTAATGTTTCTGGGATGGAGAAAGTTTCCATTGGGTCACTTGACTATAGCAAGCCGGAGAGAACAAAGCAGGCAGTGTGAACTGTCCCGGCTTCTGAAATCACCCACTTATCTGCACTGGACGATCCTGTCTCCTTCTGAGCAGAATTCCTGCCTTTGAGGTGAATGGCAAACTGCCATTTTTCTCGTAGTTAAAATGGTGCAAGAAAAAAAAAACAATCTCTGTGCACTGACTGGCGTCGGTTAGAGTACTAATCTGATATTTTTGTTGTTATCTGGGGACGTATGCACTGGACTGTGCGTCGTGCTGCCGTTTAATAGCACAACACAGTGGTGAAGGCATCGGGAACCTCACAACCTTGCAGAAGCGCCGAACGAATCAAGTCCTTTGTTACTTAATGTGCATTTCTGCAGGTGCTGTACCCATTTGACAGATGGGCAAACCAAGGCAAAAAGTCACCTGAAGAGAACAACCCCCGAGAGAGCTCAAAGAGCACAGGTAACAGAACGACTGGGGAAAACGGACTATTCCAGTGGCCTCCGAGCCCCACTTTTCCCCCTGGAGTTGGTTGGTTGCTGCCGTTTAATAGCACAACACAGTGGTGAAGGCATTGGGAACCTCACAACCTTGGAGAAGCGCCGAACGAATCAAGTCCTTTGCTACTTAATGCGCATTTCTGCAGGTGCTGTACCCATTTGACAGATGGGCAAACTAAGGCAAAAGTCTCCTGAAGAGAACAACCCCCGAGAGAGCTCAAAGAGCGCAGGTGACGGAACGACTGGGGAAAACGGACTATTCCAGTGGCCTCCGAGCCCCACTTTTCCCCCTGGAGTTGGTTGGTTGCTGCCGTTTAATAATAATAATAATGGCATTTGTTATGCACTTACTATGTGCAAAGCACTGTTCTAAGCGCTGGGGGGGGATACAATGTGATCAAGTTGTCCCACGTGGGGCTCACAGTCTTAATCCCCATTTTTACAGATGAGGGAACTGAGGCTCAGAGAAGTGAAGTGACTTGCCCAAGGTCACACAGCAGACTTGTGGTGGAGCCTGGATTCGAACCCACGACCTCTGACTCCAAAGCCCGGGCTCTTTCCACTGAGCCACGCTGCTTCTCTGGAATAGCACAACACAGTGGTGAAGGCATCGGGAACCTCACGACCTTGGAGAAGCGCCGAACGTATCAAGTTCTTTGCTACTTAATGCACGTTTCTGCTGGTGCTGTACCCATTTGACAGATAGGCAAACTAAGGCAAAAAGTCACCTGAAGAGAACAACCCCCGAGAGAGCTCAAAGAGCGCAGGTGATGGAACGACTGGGGAAAACGGACTATTCCAGTGGCCTCCGAGACCCACTTTTCCCCCTGGAGTTGGTTGGTTGCTGCCGTTTAATAGCACAACACAGTGGTGAAGGCATTGGGAACCTCACAACCTCGGGGAAGCGTCGAACGAATCAAGTTCTTTGCTTCTTCATGTGCATTTCTGCAGGTGCTGTACCCACTTGACAGATGGGCAAACTAAGGCAAAAGTCTCCTGAAGAGAACATCCCCCAAGAGAGCTCAAAGAGTGCAGGTGACGGAACGACTGGGGAAAAAGGACTATTCCAGTGGCCTCCGAGACCCACTTTTCCCCCTGGAGTTGGTTGGTTGCTGCCGTTTAATATCATCATCATCATCAATCGTATTTATTGAGCGCTTACTATGTGCAGAGCACTGTACTAAGCGCTTGGGAAGTACAAATTGGCAACATATAGAGACAGTCCCTACCCAACAGTGGGCTCACAGTCTAAAAGTTTAATAGCACAACACAGTGGTGAAGGCATTGGGAACCTCACAACCTTGGGGAAGCGTCGAACGAATCAAGTTCTTGGCTTCTTAATGTGCATTTCTGCAGGTGCTGTACCCATTTGACAGATGGGCAAACCAAGGCAAAAGTCACCTGAAGAGAACAACCCCCAAGAGAGCTCAAAGAGCGCAGGTGATGGAACGACTGCGGAAAATGGACTATTCCAGTGGCCTCCGAGACCCACTTTTCCCCCTGGAGTTGGTTGGTTGCTGCCGTTTAATAGCACAACACAGTGGTGAAGGTATCGGGAACCTCACAACCTTGGAGAAGCGTCGAACGAATCAAGTTCTTTGCTTCTTAATGTGCATTTCTGCAGGTGCTGTACCCATTTGACAGATGGGCAAGCCAAGGCAAAAGTCTTCTGAAGAGAACAACCCCCGAGAGAGCTCAAAGAGCGCAGGTGATGGAATGACTGCGGAAAACGGACTATTCCAGTGGCCTCCGAGACCCACTTTTCCCCCTGGAGTTGGTTGGTTGCTGCCGTTTAATAGCACAACACAGTGGTGAAGGCATCGGGAACCTCACAACCTTGGAGAAGCGTCGAACGAATCAAGTTCTTTGCTTCTTAATGTGCATTTCTGCAGGTGCTGTACCCATTTGACAGATGGGCAAACTAAGGCAAAGTCTCCTGAAGAGAACAACCCCCGAGAGAGCTCAAAGAGCGCAGGCGATGGAACGACTGGGGAAAACGGACTATTCCAGTGGCCTCCGAGCCCCACTTTTCCCCCTGGAGTTGGTTGGTTGCTGCCGTTTAATATCATCATCATCATCAATCGAATTTATTGAGCGCTTACTATGTGCAGAGCACTGTACTAAGCGCTTGGGAAGTACAAATTGGCAACATATAGAGACAGTCCCTACCCAACAGTGGGCTCACAGTCTAAAAGTTTAATAGCACAACACAGTGGTGAAGGCATTGGGAACCTCACAACCTTGGGGAAGCGTCGAACGAATCAAGTTCTTGGCTTCTTCATGTGCATTTCTGCAGGTGCTGTACCCATTTGACAGACGGGCAAGCCAAGGCAAAAGTCTTCTGAAGAGAACAACCCCCGAGAGAGCTCAAAGAGCGCAGGTGATGGAATGACTGCGGAAAACGGACTATTCCAGTGGCCTCCGAGACCCACTTTTCCCCCTGGAGTTGGTTGGTTGCTGCCGTTTAATAGCACAACACAGTGGTGAAGGCATCGGGAACCTCACAACCTTGGAGAAGCGTCGAACGAATCAAGTTCTTTGCTTCTTAATGTGCATTTCTGCAGGTGCTGTACCCATTTGACAGATGGGCAAACTAAGGCAAAGTCTCCTGAAGAGAACAACCCCCGAGAGAGCTCAAAGAGCGCAGGCGATGGAACGACTGGGGAAAACGGACTATTCCAGTGGCCTCCGAGCCCCACTTTTCCCCCTGGAGTTGGTTGGTTGCTGCCGTTTAATATCATCATCATCATCAATCGAATTTATTGAGCGCTTACTATGTGCAGAGCACTGTACTAAGCGCTTGGGAAGTACAAATTGGCAACATATAGAGACAGTCCCTACCCAACAGTGGGCTCACAGTCTAAAAGTTTAATAGCACAACACAGTGGTGAAGGCATTGGGAACCTCACAACCTTGGGGAAGCGTCGAACGAATCAAGTTCTTGGCTTCTTCATGTGCATTTCTGCAGGTGCTGTACCCATTTGACAGACGGGCAAACTAAGGCAAAAGTCTCCTGAAGAGAACAACCCCCGAGAGAGCTCAAAGAGCGCAGGTGATGGAACGACTGGGGAAAAAGGACTATTCCAGTGGCCTCCGAAACCCACTTTTCGCCTTGGAGTTGGTTGACAAGCCGGCCAAGTGTGCAAGTTTCACTCGGCAACAAAGGCAGGTGGCCCACTAGGTGGCGGTGCACAACCCCCTCCTGGCCCTCCTCCCAGCCCGGGCCAAACCCCGGAATTACGGTCTGTAAACTCGGAGTTTCTCTTCCCCCAACTGCCCATCCTCACTTCTCACCTTCCCCCCTCCTTGTAAACGACCTATTCCAATTCCACGTAATGGCAATTTGTGTGTGTGGTTCCCTAGCCGCGGCTTTAAAAGTGCAATTCCGCGCCAAATTCCAACGAAGCACCTTGCCTGGGACCATTTCAAAGGGAGATTTTTCTTCCATGAAATGCTCTCCGATTAAAAACAAAACCAAAAGAAGGGAAAGGTTCTCTCCGTGGACAAGCTTAAAAAACAGAGGCCACTTATCGAAAGAGCAATTTACAGTGCCAGTAAGGTTCTGCGTCTCTCCACCTATTATTAAAGGCAGCGGTTTCCAAAAGCGCTTCTTCGTTTCTACGGTTTTGCTCTCCGGGGCGATGGCTGAGTCTGCGCTTGGTGGCTTAGGCCTCGTGCTGTGGAGGGGATTCAAAATCGTGATGCTGCCGTGGGATCGAAAAGGAGGAGGAGGAAGGTGGACGGACCCGTGGAAGATAATCTCTACAAGAGGAATGGGAAGGAGAATTGGGGTGAACTGTTTAATGACTAAATGGAGTTGTGGCTTCTTTGAAGGAAAGTTTTGATTTGGGCAGCGGGGGAACGGAGCCTTTATAAAGTTCAGAAATCGGAATTTTTCTGCCTACTGGACCCCATGGCACTTTTGTACATATTTTAAAATGATATATTATAAATTACTAATTTATTCATATTAATGTCTGTCTCCCCCCCCCCCGACTGTAAACTCATTATGGGCAGGGAACATGTCTCCTAATTCTGTTGTATTGTACAGTATGGTGCCTGGCACCAAGTCAGCACTTAACAAATAGCACTGTTAATGATCTCCAAGGCAACTTTTAAGGAGTTTCTAAAATTTTTCCAAGAACCGTAAAACCAAATTCTCCCTACTACTACTAATAACCGTGGTAGTTGAGCGCTTGCTATGTGCTAAGTGCTGAACTAAGCATCAGGATAGATACAAACTAATCCAGTTGGACAAAATCCCTGTCCCACATGGGGCTCACAGTCTGAGGAAGAGGGAGCGTGAGACTCATCCCCATTTTACAGATGAGGAAACTGAAGCTCACTTGCCTAAGGTCACCCAGCATCAAGGGTCCCACTGGGAGCATTCCCCTTCCAGGCGGCCCTAGTCACGGGCTTCTCCCAACTGCTCCGAAACCGAGTCCTCGAAGCGGTGGAGCAAATCCACGGGGGCCCCAGAGGTCTCACCCATCCAGAGCTGGCCTTGGAAGCAAGTGGCTTATCTGCGTGGACTTACCCCCGTGAGTCAATACTTAAATAAATACATTCGGATTCTTCCAAAGGTTACATTCTCAGGAGGGCAGCAGCCTACACAAACACTTCCATTGGAAAAACGCGGCGGCGGAAACGCAAGCCGGGGAGGTCGGGGCTTTGGTGTGCCAGGTTGTCCTGTCTGTCTGAGTTTGTTTTTGGAGGAGGGAGTCAGCTGACAGGTAACCTCAGCTGGAACCACCCTCAGAGGCCACGGTCCTTAATTGGAGGGGATGTCCACTGACTTCTCCCCTCTTCGTGTACATACTCCCGGCCACGAGAATATGTTTGCATCTGGGCCCTTAGGAAGGGGCTCGTGTCCCGATATCGATTTTCTTCTGTTTGAACAAGGGCCTCGGTGTGTTATCGCTTTAAAAGACTGGTCGCTGCCCTGCCAGGAGGATAGCAAGTTTGGCAATCGGCAGAGGGGTGGAAAGAGGAGAGGCCCAGACGGTTCTCCAACGGTCATTCGCTTGACTCTGCCATCGAAGGACACCCCTTTTAGACTGTGAGCCCACTGTTGGGTAAGGACTGTCTCTATATGTTGCCAACTTGTACTTCCCAAGCGCTTAGTACAGTGCTCTGCACACAGTAAGCGCTCAATAAATACGATTGATTGATTGATTGATTGATTGAAGGAGACAAAGGCGTGATTAGCCCTGCTGGACACTGCCCACATCACGCTTACTACAGTGCTCCGCACAGCATAAGAGTTCAAGCAATATGACTGACATTAATGGTACGGTGGAGTCTAGGGCGGAGCCAAGAAAAGTGGGCCAGCTCTCTGTTCGAGCTTTCTCTTTGCCCGCCTAGGAAATCCGCAAAGCCAGAGTGCACGGCGGGAGGGAGTGTGATGGTTGTCCGGCCCAAGGAATCATGAATCTGAGGGAAAGTTTTGATACTCTCAGTGGGAATATAGTAACCAGCGGCCCACAGGGACAGCTGGGTGTGTGTGACTTTCACTCCCCCCTCCCCAGTAAATTGGGTCGGGCTCAGCCAGAGGTGGGGTAAGTGGGGGTTCTATGACAAAGTATGTGAACACAATCAGATCGTTATCACAGATCGCGCCTTTTCTCCCCACCTTCCCTCCCTTCTCCCCCACTCCTACAGACCAGAACCACACCGATCCTTCTCTTCACCAGAATGACTGATCCCAGTCCCTTTGGCATCTTCTCATTGGGGCTAAATTCCCAATCCTTAAATTTCCTACTAGGCCTCTCTCCTGAGCCATTACCCTCAATTCATTACGTAGTTCAGACCAGTTTCTACTTATCATCGAAGTGAACACCATCCTCACCTTGCTCCTCAGCATTCACTGAGAGCGGTTGCCTGTGCGGGAGGTAAGCTGTTATCTGGAATGTTTTCCTCAAGAGGGCAAATCCATTGTTTGACATCTCACCCCACTGGGCTTTGGCCCCCAAAACTGAGTCCAAAAGAAGTCCTGAGCGATCTGGCTACCTGAAGCAGCGTAGGCTCATATATAGCAATCAAATCAGAGATACTAACCTTTTGGGAAAGTACCTAGACACAATCCCTGTTGGTAGAGCATCCTTTAATTCACCAAATTCACCAATACACTTCCCTGTTCTCATCAAAAGGGACAATCAACCCAGCTAGGAGCATGGGGTGTTTATTTAATAGCCCAGCAAACAGAAATGCATAAGGTGCACCTTGTCTTGCGGCTGTTTAATCCAATAAATCAAGTCAAACTTCAACTGTTAAAAATGCTGTCGACTAAAGCGACTTCCAAAGGTGCCGGTAATGCATCAGCACAGGTTGGACATGAAAAATAAATCACTGTTTGGAACTTTAATTACTTGTACTCTAACTTCGCATCATCCTCAATTTCATGAAATGCTAAAATTATCCCCAGTTCCACTGAGTGCTATTTGCAGTTCCATATGTTTTAGATCCCAGCAATCTAGCAATTCATCAATCTGTTTACATACTGGTGTTATACTTAGATTGATATTTAACCATCCGCAGAATCACTGACTTGAAAAGATTTGCAAATGACTGTTATTCAGTAATAGAATAGAGATCGCACTAGGTGGAAAATGGTAATCGTTTATTTATAAATCGCAGCCTCTTTTCACACACACACATCCACATATATTCGTGTGTGGGTGTACACACACACACAAACACACACATTCAGTCTCTCACAGATCTAACTGGATCGGAAAGCTTCCAGCACAGAGAGGCAAGATGAAGATAAGATGTTGATTCCTGAAATACATGATAAAGATTGTGGAGAGAAACCTTTATTTCTCTCTCTCTCACACACACACCCAGTAAGAGCTGTAATGATGCATCAGGGTTTGGGGGGAGCAGGAGGGCCTTAGGGGCAGGAATAAGTCCCATATTTTCGAGGAGAGCTAAGCGCTGGTCCGCCCCACTTCAGTAAGAGCTGTTATGATGTGCCAAGCCCTGGACCGCCCCACCTCAGCTTCTGTCCTCTGCTGGCCCTTCCACTTGGGGACTGCTGTGTGCCGTTCCAGCTCTAGGACTGGGCACTTGTGTGTTCACTGCTCCATCTGTCCCCGCCCAGGCACAGATGAACAGCTGAGCAAGTGCCTTGGCACCAGGCCAGCTGTATAATGCACGCACGTGCGTGGAGAGGTATACGAGTCTCGAGGATGCATGTTCACTTTCAGCCGTCCTCCCCCGCCGCTCGCCTGGCTAGACTCTCCCCCGAGCAGCCCGCTCGGGGATCTAGGATCAGTCGCTCCCTGGCCTGGGTGATGGACAGCCGGGGGTTATGAGGACCCTGACCTCCCAGCCCCCACTCAATCTCCTGGGGCCCAGGTGCCCGCTTTCAGGGACACTATAGAGGGCATCCAGGACGGTGGAAGGAATAGTCCCGGGTCCCGGGGGGAGGGCGGCAGGGAAAGAGAGCTTGAAAGGGAGTCGGAGAGGATGGGTCTCACTCCAATCAGACTGCAGAGCTAAGGTCAGGGATCCTGGGTAGGCTCAGAGAGGCTCTCGGAGGCAGGGATGAGCCTAGTCTCTTTTTATTCACACAAACACATCCATATGGAGACACATATGTACATTTATAATAATAATAATAATAATGATGGTATTTGTTATGCCCTTACTATGTGTCAAGCATCGATCTAAGCGATGTGGTAAATACAAGCCAATCAGATTGGACCCATTCCCTGTCCCACATGGGGCTCACAGTCTTAATCCCCATTTTACAAATGAGCTAACTGAAGCTCAGCAAAGGGAAGTGACTTTTCCAAGGCCACACGGCAGGCAACTGGCAGAGCTGGGGATAGAATCCAGGTCCTTCTGACTCCCAGGACCGTGTTCTATCCACTAGACCGTACCACTTCCCACAGATACATACACATTCAATCAATCCTATTTATCAATCATTTACTGGGTGCCGAGCACTGTACTACGCACCTGGAACAGTACGATAAAGTTGGCAGATATGATCCCTGTCCACAAGGAGTTTCCAATCTAGCAGAGGAGACACTGAAATAAACAACGGGGAAGGTGGAAGCAATGAGCGAACAGATGTTACCGCATGTGCTAATGGAGAGGCAGTGTGGCCTAGTGGGCAGAGAATGGGCCTGGGAGTCCGAGGACTTGGATTTTAGTCCCGGCTCTACCGCTTTGTCTGCTGTGTGAACTTGGGCAAGTCACTTCACTTCTCTGTGCCTCAGCTACTTCATCTGTAAAATGGGGACTTACTGGGACCCCCACGTAGGACATGGACTATGTCCAACCTGATTACCTTGTATCTCCCAGGGCTTGGTAGGGACTGTCTCTATATGTTGCCAACTTGTACTTCCCAAGCGCTTAGTACAGTGCTCTGCACACAGTAAGCGCTCAATAAATACGATTGATTGATTGATTGATTAGCACATAGTAAGTGCTTAACAAATACCATGAAAAAAAATCCAAGGGCTTATAGGACAAGAACTTCAGGACTGTAAACTCGTTGTGGGCAGGGAACACGTCTCCCAATTCTGCAGTATTGTACTCTCCCAAGCGCTTAGTACAGTGTTCTGCCCAAAGTAAGTGCTCAATAAATACCTTTGGTTGATTGACTGATGAACCTGAGGGCTGAGGTGATGTAGGGGGTGGCACCCATGGTGTAATCACCTAGTTCAGTCACACCACCGTAAACTCATCCAGGAAGCCAGCTAGGGGCCGGGCTAGGCAGCTGGGTGGAACTGATGTGGGAATTAGCTGTTCCAAGTCATTCCTTGGCACGCGCTCTTTGTGTTTTTTTTTTAAGTCTCTGCTACACAAAGTTTCGAAGTGTGTCAAGTGTGTAAAGTAGGTCCCCTCCCCTAGACGCTCCCATTGGTCGGCAGAGGTACCTGGGCTCCACTGACATCAATGTAATGATAATAATTGGGGTATGTGTTGGGCACTTCTTATACGTTAGGCACTTACTGTGTTAAGCGTTGGGGAACATACAGTCAGATGAAACACAGTCCTTGTCCCTCCCGGAGAAGTGAAGTGACTTCCCCAGCAGGCGAGTGGCAGAGTCGGGATGGGAACCCAGGCCTCTTGACTCCCAGTCATTCATTCAATCGTATTTATTGAGCGCTTACTGTGTGCAGAGCACTGTACTAAGCGCTTTCCATTAGGCCACACTGCTTCTATCTGGCCAACTTGGCTTTGAATCAGATTATGCCAGCGGCCCCTCCCGGAAGACGAAGCCCAGTAAGGAGCCCGAATGTTAGGAGAGTGTAGGTTCTGAGGCGGAGATTCGGCAAACCCATGCCGACCGCCCTCACGCAGGCTCCCGAGAAAGCTGTCCGATCCCCAGGGCCGCCCTGCCCATCCTGAGGCCGGTCCAGATGGACGGCCGCCTGCGGCCAAACCAGCTGACTTAGGCGAGGCCAGAGGCGGAGGCCGGGCCTCTGTCATTTGGAGTTTTATCCATGGCAACATTCTCCGGGAGATGATAAGTGTTTCCCTGGGCCAGAGCCAGTCTGGAGCTACAGGTCGGCAGGAAACAGGGCAGCTCTCCAAATGGCATGGAAAAAAAAGAAGGGAAGAGGAGGGAGAGGACGGATGGAGGGAGGGGCTTCCTGGAGGCCCAAGTTTCCACAGCTCTGGCTCTCAGCGGGCCACCGAGAGTCCACGGGCAGTGTCGGTGGCGAGCGTCATGAGGAGATGGAGAGGTTCGTCGAGAATTTTGCTTTTATCTATCTTCACCCTCGCCTCTCTCCTCAGAATCCTCCAGCAGTTGCCTGTTCCTCCCTACATGAGGCAGAAAATCCTGACCGTTGACTTTGAAGCAGTCAGTTCCTTCCTGCCTGTCAACTGTCTCCTCCAACTCCACCTCAGCTCCCACTCTGCCTTCCTCTCATTCCAGCCTATTCAGTGTGCCTCGTTCTCATCTCGCCCGCTGGCATTCTGTTGCTTTTGCCCTCCCTGCTGCCTGAACGCCCTCCCCACTTCATATCCTACAGACCGCGGCTCTCGTGCGAAAGCCCGGCAGTCTGATGGCCCGGGTTCCAATCCCGGCAGGTTGGACACAGTCCCTGTCCTTGCTGGGGCTCACAGTCTAAGTAGGAGGGAAAACAGGTTTTTCATCCCCATTTTACAAATGAGGAAACTGAGGCACAGAGAAGTTAAGTGACTTGCCCAAGGTCACACAACAGGCAAGTGGCGGAGCTGGAGTTAGAACCTAGGTCCTCAGACTCTCAGGCCCTTGCTCTTTCCACTAGGCCATGCTGCTTCTCATGTATATTTTTATCTGTACATTCAGCTATTTTTTCAGCCATTTCACCATAATGCATTTGTCCTGCCTCCTACTTTTTAATTGTTCTTCTTCTACCTTTCATTATGGCCAGATCATTTTTGCCTATCTCCCTCCTGCTCCCACCCCAATGCCCAGCTGGCCTTCTGCCACCCCAATTCAAATGCAAGTTTCTTGAGGGCAGAAAACTTGTATCTTGCTACTTTTATAGTCCCCCAAATTCTCAGTACAGTGCCATGGAGGAGGAGAAGAACTATGGTACTTGTTGAGTACTTACTATGTGCCAAGCATTGTACTAAGCACCGGGATAGATACAAGGTAATTAGATTGGACAGAGTCTCAATCCTATAGCGGAACCCCAGTTCGATCAATTGCACTTACTGAGTGTTTACTGTGTGCGGAGCACTATACTAAGCACTTGGGAGAGTACACTATAACAGAGTTGGTAGACACAATCCCTGTCCAAATGAAGCTTACAGTCCAAAGGGGGAGACAGACATTAAAGTAAATGTCTAAGGAGAGCGAAGAGGTGTTTAAGGCTCATCTAACAGAGAAGTTCTGTGACTTGCCCAAGGTCACACAGCAGGCAAGCGGCGAAGCTGGGATTAGAACCCAGGCCTCCTGATTCCCCCCCATACTGAGCTGGTGCTCAGCAAATGTCACCGATAGAACACTCAAGCCCTCAGTGTCCAGTGACCGACTGACTGACGAGCTTTGAGACTCCTGCTTCCAGGCCCAGGATTCGGGGAGTTGCCCAATCGGTTGTTGGGAAGGAGTGTTCCCAGGGCAAACTGACAGGGAATGGGGGTGTTTTCCACCTTCCACTAGAGAACTAAGTGTCCCAGTAGCTGCCGTTCCAGCTCGAAGATGATGCGGCAACCAGGGATGTTTATCAGGGTGAGCAGAAGTGGCGCTGGCACCAGCGATCGACCCCAGTCATTTCCATGGCACACGTTTGGAAAGGTTACCCTTTGCTTTACAAACAGGCAGCTGCTCCTTGCTATGTCTGGAGCGGCTTGGGATGCCTCCGTCGGTAAACTCAGGGGCTGCTGAGCACGTTAGGCTTCGGGCTGCTCCTCTTTCCCGACCTTCCACAGTGACCCCGGGAACATCAGCTGTAAATCAACTCTGAGGAAACCTCAGCAGGAGGTGGCAGGCGGTGGAATCCAACCGGGAACTGTGTGTCCGTGTCGGGGCTGGGGGAGACACAGGAAATTGTTGCCTTCGATCAATCGATTTTATTTATTGAGCGCTTACTGTGTGCAGAGCACTGGACTAAGCGGCCAGGAGAGGACAATATGGCAGAGTTAGTAGACACGATCCCTGCCCGTAAGGAACTTTGGCTGCTGAGGCAGATCTTGTAGCTCAAGTGAGAAGCAGCGTGGCCTAGCAGAAAGAGCCCAGGTCTGGGAGCCAGGGAACCTGAGTTCTAATCCCAGCTGGGCCCCTTGCCTGCTGTGACAACGTGGGCAAGCCACTGAACTTCTCGAGCCTCAGTTTCCTCATCTATAAAGCACCTGTTCTCTCCCTCTTAGACTGTGAACCCCATGGGTGTCCGACCTGATCACCCCCCAACTACCCCAGTGCTTGGCATATAGTAAGCACTTAACGTATACCACAATCATTAGACCTAATCTCAGACTGTTGGTTTTCCACCCAGACCAAGGACAACAACAATAATAATAATAATAATAATAATAATAATAATAATAATTGCGGTATTTGTTAAGCGCTTACTATGTGGCAGGCACTTCACTAAGCCCTGGGGTAGGTACAAGATAATTGGGTTGGACACAATCTCTGTCCGGAAAACGACAACAACAATAATAATAATTGTGGTATTTGTTAAGCGCTTACTATGTGGCAGGCACTTTACTAAGCCCTGGGGTAGGTACAAGATAATTGGGCTGGACACAATCCCTGTCCCACAGTCTTCACCCCCATTTTACAGATGAGGGAACTAAGGCACAGAGAAGTTAAATGACTTGCCCAAGGTCACACAGCAGACAAGTGGCACAGACGGGATTAGAACCCAGGTCCTCTGACTCTTAGGCCCATGATCCTTCCGCTAGGCCACACTGCCTTATGGATTGAACTCAAGTAGTTCCGACCCACCAAAGCATCACAACTACCGGGGTAAGAGAAAAGACTGGGCAGGTTAAAAAACGACAACAACATAAAAGCCCTGTGAATCTGTCTTCCACAAATATTGATCAATGGCGTAACAGTGAGCCGGGGTGGGGGTAAAGTCATTCTGGGGAAAACGTCAGTGAGCTCTGAATAAATTTTGTCAAGCGTCATCGCTCTCCCTCCTCCCCCTACGCCCCAACCCCTCTCGGAGTCTTTCCTAGAAATGTGGCGAAATCCTATCCTAAGGAAGTGCAGGGCAGCCGTTCCAATACCAACCAAGTGTTATAAAAGGCCCAGCCCCATAAGATAGATTTCTCAGTTACAACACAGTCTATCTGATCTTTGCTCTATTGGATAAGCACTGTTTCAGGGTTACCTGGCAACTCTGTTTTCCTCCCTTTAGAGATGGTGATGGATTCGCTGAACATTTAGGGGTTTCCCAAGTGGGAACTCAGGTGCTGTACAAATGGCAGGTGGCTGGAACTGACTTGACAGCAATTAAATGTACAAATCTTTGATTAGGCTCCTGGGAACGGAGTCATTAGCAACCCTGAATGGACCAGCTTGCTTTCCATCGCCTCATTAGCTGCAAAACTGATGTTACTTTAAAAAGCCTAGGAAAGGAAAAGGGAAAAAAAAAAACCCACGAAAATTCTCCCCCAGAACGTTGAGTGACAGAGGGGAAAGAGAAAAGCTGGGGTAAGCATTTTCTACCTGAACAAACAGGTCCAGGCTTCTTGTGTATGGTCACTGACAAAACAGTTCATGTTTGCTGTACTGGGAAATGAGCCTCTACCCAGGTTGACGAGAAGCACATTCACAGAGATGAACTTATCTGAGGAGATCTTTTATTTATTTATTTATTTATTTTTGGCATCTGCCCATTCATAGCCCAGACTTGTCCCGTCATTCCCAGAACTCTCAGTGGGAGCTTGTCTTATGTTTCAAACGTGCCTTCATTCCAGAACTAATACACTGTGATATTGTGGACTAAATGAGGGCTCTTTGATTTCCATGTCATCTCAATTTCTGTATTCCCGTCTCACTGCATGCCCAACTCACATGGGTCCCATTAGCAACCTCAGCGTTGAGTTCCACCATGCGGAGCCGAGAGGGGAATTGAGAAACAACGTTGCCTAGTGGATAGCGCACGGGAATGGGAGTCAGAAGGGCCTGGGTTCTAATACCGGCTCGGCCGCTTGTCTGCTGTGTGACCTTGGGCAAGTCACTCCATTTCTCTGCCCCTGTTACCTCATCTGTAAAATGGGGATTAAGATCATCAGCCCTACGTGAGACAGGGACTGTGGCCACCTTGATCAGCTTTTTACTGCTCCAGCGCTAAGCACAGTGCCTGACACATAGTAAACACTTAACAAATGCCATTAAAAAAAGAAAAAGAATTTTGTCCTCAGGTTGGCTATACCCAAAAGCACCCTGGGATAACCCACCAAGTTAAACCTTTTCATCAGCATGGGTTACTAAAAAATAACATTCAGGGGCAAGAGCAGGTCAGTGGCGCTGCACAAGTCACTAGCCCTAGAATCAGTTCCTCTGCATGGGGTCTTAGTCCTCAAGTCCCAGGATGAAGGTCCATCTATCATTTCCGACGGGAGATTCTGTCATCGCCACAAGATTTCCCTTTAAAATAATAATTACCTTGGCACTTATTAACCCCTTTCTAAGTGCTGGGATGGAGGCACACTCTAAGTTCTCAGTAAATATAACTGAGTGATTGACTGTTACCAGGTTATCAGATCAGACAGAGGCCCTGTCACGCAATGGACTCCCAGTCTATCTTATCCCCATTTTACAGACGTAAAAAACTGAGGCCCAGAGAGGTTATGTGATAGGCCCAAGATCATACGAGAGGCCAGTGGCAGAGATGGGGCCAGAACCCAAGCTTCCTAACTCCCAGTCTCACGCTTTTTGACTAGACTACCTTCCCTTTATCGCTAACGAATCAGATACCTGAGACCTTTTTTTAAAAAAACTAAGCACTTAGTACACTCTGCCTTAAATGGTTATAAAACTGATGAGAATGATGATGACAATGATCAAATGTATTCAATGAATTATTTGTTTGGGTTCACTCAGAGTTGTAGTTCAGATTCAGAATTGTTTCTGATATCAATCTTCTCGAAGCAAAGATCCCTGGACAGTTCTGACGAGAAGGCAGCTTCAGTTCAGATCACCCGTCTTAAAAGGCTATTTTTTTCCTGACTGAAAATATTGGAGCGACGCAAACTCCCAACATCCATTTGGAAGTTGTAGAGATTGTTGCCACAAGCTCATTCTTCCTTTCTCTCTCACACCCCAATGAGAAAGTGTGATCTCTTGCTTCTCATTCTGGCTGCTGCCCCGTAGCGAAGGGCCCAAACTACAGATGGTAAACAAAGAAAATCATCACATCAGGTCGGGGTGGCCAAGGGGGACCTGCCAAAGATGCTCCTGGGCCTGAGTCAAGGGATGACGGCAGAGAAAATCTCTACTGCAAAATGTCGCATGTGGTGAGATTTCGTGGCGTACACGGTGACTGAAGCCAGCCCTGCTGCCCTGCCTCTGTTTTCCAGTGTTTTCCTAGGCAGGGGCCTCCTTGGTCAGTCCTCGGTTGCACCTGGGATTCCTGAGCCTCAAAATTGCCTGTCCTCCCACTGATCAACCACCGGCCGGAACCAGGAGAAATCAGAAGGCAGAAAAAGTGTCTGGCAGCTGTCTGAACTGGAAGCAGAAATGGGGCCTCATTTGCGCCCCGGGAGTGATTACACGACATGCACCATTTGCTCCTCGGTAATCCTACTCCCTCGGGTCTTGTCAGGCTAAACCGCCAGGGATAAGATTACTGAGCTGCTCCGGAGAGCGCGCTATGTTGCCCGCCAGGCTGGTCGGTGGCAGCTGAGACTTCAGGTCTAGTTTCCTGATCAGGCTCAGGAAATTTTGAGATTTGATAGGAGGAAAATGGGAAGCAAGTGAGTCCAACACATTTGCAACTCCCAAGAGCACAGAGAATAGTGCTTTGCACGGGATAAAAGCTTAATAAATACTGTTACTAATATTTGTGTAGTTAGCATTTATGTGCCAAACACTTCATTAGACACGGTCCCTGCCCCACATGGGGTTTACAGTTTAAGTGGGAGAGAGAACAAGTTTTGAAACCCCATTTTACAGGAGAAGAAACTGAGGCACAGGGAAGTGACTTGCACTAGTCCGCCCAGTAGGCGAGTAGTGGAGGGGAGGGGGATTAGAACCCAGGTCCCCTGATTCCCAGACCCGTGGTTGTTCCACTAAGCCATGCTGTTTCTATACTACAACATAATTTGGTGTGGGAAGCAGTGTGGTCTAATGGAAAGAACAAGGGCCTGGGAGTTAGAGGACCTGGGTTCTAATCCTGGCTCTGCCACTTGTCTTCTGTGTGACTGTGGACAAGTCACTTAACTTCTCTGTGCCTGTTACCTCATCTGTAATATGGGGATTCAGTCTGTCTCCCTCTGACTTTAGACTATGAGCCCTTTGAGGGACAGGGACTGTTTCCAACATGATAAACTTGTACCTACCCCAGCACTGAGAACAATGCTTGTCATATAGTAAGTGCTTAGCAAGTACTATAATAATAATAATAATAACCCATGTGGCTTCTCGTATAATAATAATGAATATATCATTATAATTATATACAATAATCATATTAAATATAATATAATCACAACACATTATCTATCAATATATAATGCACTAATTATTAGTAGTAATTAACATTAATCAGTAAGATATATTAATATATCATAATCATAATATATAATATATGATTATATTATATTGTGATAATAATATATAACATTATTATTATAATATGAGAAGCAGTGTGGCTTTGTGGAAAGAGCCCGGGCTTGGGAGTCAGAGGTCGTGGGTTCTAATCCCGGCTCCGCCACTTGTCTTCTGTGTGACCTTGGGCAAGTCACCTCATTTCTCTGGGCCTCAGTTACCTCACTGTAAAATGGGGATTAAGATACTGTGAGCCCCACGTGGGACAACCTGATAACCTTGTATCTAACCCAGCGCTTAGAACAGTGCTCGGCACACAGTAAGTGCTTTACAAATACTATCATTATTATTACCATTATTAATAATAATTAACGATTATTTGTCTCCACGGCTACATTAAAAAGTCTTTGAAGGCAGAGATTGGTTCTGTCGACCCTACTGTACTCTTCCAAGTGGTTAGTATGGGGCTCGGCACAGAGTAAGTGTTCAATAAATGCCACTGACCGATCAACTGAACAACAAAAGCTGGACACATGATCTCTCCTCTACCTTCTTTTGTCCTCATCTCCCTTCTTCACTCCTCCTCTCCCTCCCTTCCTTCTTTGCTTTCGCCTTCCCTCCCTCCTCCATCTCTCACCATCAGGGGTATTTACTGAGCACTTACTGTGTGCAGAGCACTGTATTAAGCATTTGGGAGAGTGCAACAGAGTTGGGAGACACATTCCTCTCCTTCCCTTTGTCTCCCCTCCCACCTTCCCTTCCTCCCTTTCCGTAGTAAGAGAAACTCAAGTCCCACTCCTCTATATCGTAAGTCTATATAAGTCTATATCATATATCTATATCATATATAATTCAGCTCCGTCTGAATTATAATAAATCCAGAGTCCCGCACCCTGACCCATGTAAAGTTAATGTCTAAACCATTTACGATCCTCCGATAAAAGATCCACCATCCAAGATCCACTACAATAACTCCTTGGAGTTGTGAAGGCGAATCCGCAGAGGGGTTGACAGACCCGATGTGAACCAAAGGAGATTTTGGGGAAGGAATTAATATCCTCGCCCTACAGGAATTCATTTGTAATTATGGATAATTATGCTGAATTGCAATATGATGATTTGAAGCATTACACTAATTCAGGAGTAATAAAGCATGAATTACTGATGCAATCTAAAAAGTGCAGCCTATCAATCAACAAGGGAATGGGCAACAAAGCATTATGCTCTAACATTATTATTTGATAGAGAGCTGGTTAAATCCAGTCCTACCCTTTAGCCTTTATGAGCCCAATAAGGGCCTACTGGATGCCAAGTTCCTCACTATCTCCAGTGGGGAACAGAACACAGGCCTGAGCACCTGAACGCTAACTAAACTCCCCTCCGCTTCCTCTAGGTTAGCACTCTGTCTGGGTCTCTACAGGTCAGGGGAGGGGCTGGTTGTGCAGACTCACCTCATTGAACTCTACTGGCTCAGTGGCAAGAGCCCGGGCTTGGGAGTCAGAGGTCATGGGTTCTAATCCTGACTCCACCACTTGTCAGCTGTGTGACTTTGGGCAAGTCACTTCACTTCTCTGGGCCTCAGTCCCCTCATCTGTCAAATGGGGATGAAGACTGTGAGCCCCACGGGGGACAACCTGATCAGCTTGTAATCTCCCCAGGGCTTAGAACAGTGCTTGGCACATAGTAAGCATTTAATACTGGGGGAAGCAGCGTGGCTCAGTGGAAAGAGCCCGGGCTTTGGAGTCAGAGTTCATGGGTTCGAATCCCAGCTCTGCCAATTGTCAGCTATGTGACTTTGGGCAAGTCATTCATTTCTCTGGGCCTCAGTTACCTCATCTCTAAAATGGGGATGAAGACTGTGCGCCACCCATGGGACAATCTGATCACCTTGTAACCTCCCCAGAGCTTAGAACAGTGCTTTGCACATAGTAAGCACCTAATAAATGCCATTATTATTATTATTATTATAGCTACCCCCAGCATTTAACACAGTGTTTGGCTCATTGTGCTTAACAAATACCACAATTATGACTATGATTATTATTATTGTAATCTTATTCTAGGTAACAGAAAATAGCTTAGAAGTCCTGATCCATACAATTTGGTGTAACAGGCCCCTTACTTGACATGTAAGAGGGATGTCTGAAACTAAGCTTTTGGAGAGAGAGGTGACAGCCACATAACCTTGGATCCCAGATGAAACAGAAAAAAAAAAATCCACCAAACTCTGCTGGAAAACCAACCAACCTACTCAAACCCATGGTTACCCAAGTTGTTGGGAGCCAAACAGCACTATGAAACAACAATGGCCACTGGAAAAGGGCCAGCCTCCCTCCAGCCTTTCTGACTGACATCAGCTGGTGCTCAAACAGTGGAAACACAGAGAAGAAGTCCCAGGTGACCTGTCTCTTCATACCTCGATTTCTGTTTTTGCCCCCATGGCTAGCTCCGCTAATGGTGTGCAAATTGGCGAGTCAGGAGACACTTGACTGGCTTTGGGCACACGCAGGCAGGGAGAGCAAAGCCAACGATTCAAAGAATTAGCAAAGCATAACTGCCAACAGAGCAGGCTAGCCGGAACAGTATTTCTCGTCGTATCAGGAGGAATCTCCTGACTGTTGGTTTCAAGGCTCCTACTGGCTCTCTCTCCCTCTTATCAGCTCTCTTCATAACCCCCACCATCCTGGCCCCCAGCAATACAAAGTCAACCTTCTTCCCGAGCCT
The DNA here is from genome assembly GCF_015852505.1 of Tachyglossus aculeatus. Taxonomy (NCBI): domain Eukaryota; kingdom Metazoa; phylum Chordata; class Mammalia; order Monotremata; family Tachyglossidae; genus Tachyglossus; species Tachyglossus aculeatus. The sequence continues at coordinate 7,819,418 of NC_052085.1, forward strand.
CACTCTCATCTCTCCCTCCTCCGGCCCTGTGCCTTATACTGTAGACTGTAAACTCCCTGTGGGCAGGGGGCACATCTACCAACTCTATTGTACTGAACTTTCCCAAGTGCTCAATACAGCGCTCTGCATACAGTAAGCACTCAACAAATACCATGGATTGATTGATTACATGATTTCTCCTGCCTGGAACAGACTTCTACAGCATTAGCTCCTTTTGGGCAGGGAGTTTGTCTACCAATTCTGTTATACTGTACTTTCTTCCAAGCACTTAGTACAGTGCTCAATACATAAAATTGATTGAGTGATTGAAACTCCCTGTTCAAATCCAGCAGACTGCAATTCTCACCATCTTCAAAGTTCTCTTGAGAACCTGCCTCTTCCAGGAAGACTTCCCCAATTCATCTCCTTCCCAGGTTGCACTGCACCCTCTACAGAGCCCGATTTATGTTCATTCTTATTACCTTTTCTATTAATATTGCCTGACATGCTATCAACTCTCGGAGTATTCCTTCTCCTTCCCCCACTATTTGTAAATAATTTGTGTCTCTCTGCATTCCCCCATTTATATTGTAAGCTTCTTGAGGGAAGGGATCAGGTCTTATGATCATCTCCCAAGAGCTTGGCTCATGGTATCCTGTACATGGACACTAGTAAATGCTCAAAAAATATGATTCATCGATTGGTTGGCTGCAGCCCATCAATGCCGCATAGTGTGAAATGGTCTGTCACTTGTCACATGGTTTCGGTATTTTCAGCTCATTTGCACACAGAGACAAACTCTTGTCACCAGAGATATCATCTTTGACACCACACACGCACAAATCATCTTCACCTTCAGGACAGAATTTTACGGCCTATACTTCAACTTCGTGTTAACTGTACTTTGTCACATTCAGCTAGATTCCCTCTCCTCTCTTCCTCCTGACCTCATCCTGACCCACTCCCCCTCCAAGGGAAAGGGACTAGGTATAATTCCCAACTGTATATTCTCTCCCACTGCTTAGTACAGTGCTCTGCACCCAGTAAGCACTTAATAAATACTATTACTACTCATAGGCGGTAAATCCACTGGCCAGAAACCCAAGAGTCACCCCCAGCCAAGGATAGGTCTGCGAGCAGCCCAAGGGACTAATACCACCCCTCCTCTCCGACAGTTTCTGCAAAGACAGGGGAATGCAGAAAGGGGGGTGTCTATTCTCTCTCCCACTCTCAAAGCAACTTGCTCTGCTATCCCATCATGTTCAAAACAGGAGATCCAGCTAAGCAGGCTATGTTTTCCCTGCACTTTTTGCCTGGAATTGGGACAGTCTGTCCATCGGCATGAACCGGTTGGAATGCAGTGTGACGTGGTGTTGGAAAAAATGGCCCGCACACATGACTTTGGAGCATGATGTCATTGGACCGCGTGAAAATTTAAGGGTTGATTGCGGCGGCCGTGAGCCGGTGGGGTCGGGGAGCACCAGCAGAGAAGGGCCACCAGGAACCCCCCGCTCCATAATGCCAGCCTCAGCACGGCATCCAAGCCCAAAATGGCCCCCCAAGGTGGCATCAACCACAATTCACCCTTGCTAAAAAGAATGTGGTATTGGTCCAGAAAATGGAAAAAATTCAGAGGAAAGGTATACAATCAATTTTCTTGCCAGACGTCTTTCCACAAAAAGAATTTCCAGCAAGAAAACATGGTTGGCACCGGAGAAGCAGATGAGGCCTAGTGGGAAGGGGTCAGGACTGGGAGCCAGGAGATCTGGATTCTAATCCCTGCTGTGTGACTTAGGGCAAATTATTTTACCTCTCTGGGCTTCAGTTTCTCATCTGTAAAATTGGGATCAAATACTGTTCTACCTATTCCTTAGACGGTGAACCCCATACAGGACAGGCTTGTATCTGATCTGATTAGATCACACCCACCCCAAAGTTTAGCACAGTTCATAGGAAACATTTAACAAGTACCACTATCATTATTATTAACATCAGGATTTATAAATATGAGCTGCTTATAAGGGCACCTATCAGAATCTGAGACCAAAAGATCCTGTTTAGTGAAACCTGCTTCAGGGGAGTGAAATCTTTTATCGCATGAAATAGTCAATAATAATGACAATAATAATGATGGTATTTGTTAAGCACTTACTATGTGCAAAGCACAGTTCTAAGCACTGGGGTGGTTACAAGGTGATCAGGTTGTCCCGGGGGGTGGCGGGTGCTCACAGTTTTAATCCCCACTTTACAGATGAGGTAACTGAGGCACAGAGAAGTTAAGTGACTTGCCTGAAGTCACACAGCTGACAGTTGGCAGAGCCGGGATTTGAACCCATGACCTCTAACTCCAAAGCCCGTGCTCTTTTCACTGAGCCACGCTGCTTCTACGCAGATCGTTTCCTTTGGCATGCAAGTGTGCTCTACAGACACATTTAGAGTGCGTCTTTGGCAAAGTCAGGTAGCGGAAGACTAGATCGAATGCCTCAATTACGAGGTAATGCCTCCGGTCGTATTTGATTTACTGTGTGAAGTGATCGATTCCTTGCTCTTTGACTTTCGTCTGAGGTCGGTCAGTCATTGACCGAGGTATTGAACTCCACACCCTGGACTGACGTTAATAAGTTGTAGCATTGTCTTAATTGATTTGGATTTCGGCAGAGGGTGATGGGTTTGACCTGGCTTTCTAACGCAAGTCCTCTCCAGGGAGGAAGCGTTCCTGGATGACTTTGACTGTGACTCACCACTAGAGAAGCAGCGTAGCTAATGGATAAGGCACAGGTCCGGGAGCGGGGGAGAGGACCTGAGTTCTAAACCCAGCTCTGCCACTTGCCAGCTGTGTGACTCTGGGCAAGTCACTTAATTTCTCTGTGCCAGAGGTTCTTCAGCTGCAGAATGGGGATTCAATACCTGTTCTCCCTTCTACTCTGACTGTGAGCCCCAGGTGGGACAGGGACCATATCTGGCTGAGAGCAAAGGAAGAGAGACTTGAGGCATAGTTGCTCTTTGGCCCCTGTCTGCCACTTGCAAGACTATCTATTGGGACGTTCCAGAAACAACTGGCTTCTGATGAGCTCCGACTCTGGTGGTGGTCCGCGGCAGCCCAGCACGGCCCACATATGTGCCAGCCTACCTGCCGGTCGATTTTCATGATACCCCAGAAAGCCGACCCTGCTATCACCCTTTCCCTCAGGGTCCTGTACAATCCAGAGGGAAAGCCAGGAGACAAGAGGTGGCCAATCAACAATTGGTAAAAGAGTGCGAATAGCTAGGAATAATTGACACGGGTGGGTAGATGAGCCAATAGCAAATAAAGAACCAGACAAATGCCTGAAAATATTGAGGTGGTGGGTGACGGAGGATGGTGACATGACGTGGGAAGCTGAGAGGAATGATTAGGGAATGTCTCCTGGGAGACATCTGAAAATGGCAGTGAAGGCGGGATAAAGGCAAGATAGAAATGGTGTGGACAGCGGCCACTGAGCTCAAAGGAGGTAGAGCTGAGACTGAGGGACCTCTGATTGGAAGGAAGCAGCCGAGCCTGGTGGAAAGAGGGTAAATTTGGGAGTCAGAACCTGGGTCCTAATCCCGGCTCCACCCCCTTGTGCTATGTGATTCGGGGCAAGTCATTTAATCAATCAAACAGTCATATTTATTGAATGCTTACTGTGTGCAGAGCATTGTGCTGAGTGGTTGGGAGAGTACAATATAAAAATATAAAAGACACATTCTCGTCCACAATGAACTTAACTGCTCTGTCCTCAGTTTCCTCATCTGTTAAATGGGGATTAAATCCTACTCCCTCCTACTTAGCCTGGGAGCTCTATCTGGGACAGGGACTGTGTCCAAACTGGTTGTATCTACCCCAGTGCTTAATACAGTGCTTGACACTGTAAGCACTTTCATAATAAAGTCGTTAAATCAGGGTGGAGAAAGGGCAGTTGGTAATTACAGGTCACCAAGAGACAGAACAACTCATGGATTTAGACTACCTCAATACCAGTATTCCAACCCCCTATCAAGAGGTGGTTCTCCCCAGAATTCCCACTTCAGTAAGTGGTGACCTTATTCTCTTCAGAAGTTTTAAAGGGGAAAAAAAAACCCCACTAGATCTTCCCACAGGAGAGTTCCTGGCCTAATCCTGAAGGCACAATCCAGGGGTTGATGAGGGACAGGCAACTGTAAATTGAACCATAGGGTCACCCAGTATCCACTGGAACAACTGAATAATACTAATAATACTTATAATTTTGGCACTTGTTAAACGCTTACTATGTGCCAAGCATTGTTCTAAGCACTGGGGTAGATTCAGGTCAGTCAGGTTGGGCACAGTCCCTGTTCCACAGAGGACTCACAGTCCTAATCCCCATTTTACAGATGAGGAAACTGAGGCCCATGATCACACAGCGGACATGAGGCATATCTGGGATTAGAACTCATGACTTTCTGCCTCTTGGGTCTGTGCTCTAGACTCTAAGGCCCGCTGCTTCTCCAGTGAATGCCAGGGATCCCAGGAGAATGTCTTTAGGTGGAGGAAATCTGACGCTTAGAAATATGGGGGAAGCAGCGTGGCTCAGTGGAAAGAGCCCTGGCTTTGGAGTCAGAGGTCATCGGTTCAAATCCCGGCTCCGCCACTTGTCAGCTGTGTGACTTTGAACAAGTCACTTCACTTCTCTGGGCCTCAGTTCCCTCATCTGTAAAATGGGGATTAAGACTGTGAGCCCCCCGTGGGACAATCTGATCACCTTGTAAACTCCCCAGTGCTTAGAACAGTGCTTTGCACATAGTAAGCGCTTAATAAATGCCATTATTATTATTATTATTATGACAAGAAAACTTTAACCTATCAATAACGGTGTAAGTGTACACAGTCATTTGTTACCACTGCAGTTATATATTCTATCCCACTGACAGGTTCGCAGGTTTATTCTGGGCTGGTTTGTTGTTGTGGCTCCTCAACAGACTTAACTGTGGAGTGGACAAGCTTCCAAATACCTTCCTGGTTTCCGATCCCCATCCGCAGTTTGAACACCAGAGAAGCACCTTGCCAAGCAAATTAAAGTAATACATCCAGGCTCCCGAAGCCCTCCCAGACCTCTTTTCATCTCAACATTCTGCTGCGGCAAAAACGGACTGGAAAGCGCATCTGCCTAAGGCCCCGACTGGGCGATCCTCAGTCATTATTTTGTTCTTCGCAACGCTCAGCCCTTGCAAACTATTGAGAGAACTGAACAATTTTGATCATTTTGAAACTAGCTGTCAGCTTTAATCTATGCTAAAGAGACAGAGAGGGTGAATGCATTCTGCTGCTTGTTATGTAATTTGCAGATTATTTTTGCAATTTATATTCCATCAAATAGGGTATATTAGATTTTCTGAAAGCCCACAGTGATCAATTAATTTCAGCAGAGGCAAGCCTAGTGGCACTGATGGGACAAAAATTATTAGACCCTTTTCTCTCTGCGTCCCGAGGTCAAGTCATCAAATATGACTGATTACATTTTCTAATGGTTTCTCGATGTCCATTAAAGAGCACTCAACTATTCAAAATCGCCTCTGATCATGACATTCAAAATCTGTTCTGATGGCTCTGACAAGCAAAAATGTATTCTCTAATCTTTAACCACATAAACAATAGATAACCACTTGTAACTGAGTTTAAATTGATTTCAGGTGGCTTCAGAGAAAAGCAATTTCTACAACAGATTAACCTCTTAATTAAAGTATATTAAGGATACTGTCAGGTGTAGAAATTCTGCTGCAGCAGAAAATTACACCTCATTGACATTCATTTATCAAAGAATCACTGTTCTGTTCTGTTCCCAGGTAACAAGTTACGTATTTGTCATCCAGGGCTGCGTTTGGTGAATGTGAAACCAGTTTACATGCTGCGATCTCTTTAATAGCCTCTTTTCGCAAGGATGGCAGGGGTCCCAGAGGAAGTCATCCTTACCACTTACGCCAGAATTTCCTTTTGGAGAACAGCTCATATCTTGAACTACCAACTGTCAAGGAATACCACTGACTTTGGAGAGGGTGAAAGGAGGGTAGATGTAATAACAACAACTATGTTCCCCTGTCGACTGTAAGCTTGTTGTGGGTGGGGAACGCATCTACCAACCCTGTGTACTATCCCAAGCGCTTAGTAAAATTCTCTTCCCACAGTACGTGCTCCATAAATACCACTGATTGATTGATTGACTGAATTCTGGCATTTTTTAAAATGCTTACCACGTTCCAAGCACTGTTTAAGCACTGGGGTAGATTCAAGATAATTCGCTTTGACACAGTCCCTGTCCCGTGTTCTAAAGGGCAGGGAGAACATGTTTTAATCCTCATTTTACAGATGAGGAGATGATGACAGAGAAGTGATTTGCCCAAGGTCACACAGAAAGCAAATGGAAGAGAAAGGATTAGAACCCAGGTCCCCAACTCCCTGACTCCAGATCATGCTGCTTCCCACGGCTCTATCACTGTCATCTTCCAAAGCCCTTATGAGACGTACTGTTCAGAGAGGGACTCACTCACCTCTTTTGCTTCCTCTCTTTCTTTCTTTTTCTTTCTCTCTCTCCCCTCCTTCACCTCTCCCCAGACCCTTGATTAGAGACTGTAGTCCTACCCTGAGTTTGCTTTCTTAGTTTCATTGACTTTGACCTCTCTTCCAGTTATCCTGGAAATACATTCTGGGTTAAGACAGAACTCCCGCTTCTGAGGCCAGCTCGTATCTTGACCAACTAATTCTCAAGAAATACCACTGACTTTGAAGAGGGTGAGAGGAGGGTGGATATAAAAACAGCTACGTTCCCCTCTAGACTGAAAGCTCAATGCAGGCAGGGAACGTATCTACCAACCGGGTTGTATTGTACTCCGTCAAGGGCTTAGTTCAGTGCTCTGCAAGTAGTAAGTGCTCAATACCATTGATGATAATGGTCAGGGTGGAGAGGCTGACTCTCCAAGGACAACTGTAGATGTGGTAATTGGTCTAGGGTTGGGGCTGGGGGCGAGAAGGGGCATGGGAAACATATGGGAATACCACAGTAGCATACGGAGGCAGCTTGGACAGTCCTCTCCTTGGCCTTGGGAGGCAAAGGGCAGGCCAGCCCCAACTGGGCAGTGACTTAAGAGGGTGTCCAAAAGTGACCTCTGAGAATGAAACAGAGAGATAAAGGAGAAGGTGCAGAAGGAGGTAGGAAAGGAAGAGCCGGAGGAGGACACTCAACCGAATTCCCTCATGGTGAATGAGGTTGGACGGGTTGTTGATGACAGGCATTCGGCCATGATGTTTGCAGGAAATGGGAGAAAACATGGATTTAACCAGGCTCAACAAGCCCTGGCTCCCTCTCTTCCCTCCAACCGTTCTGGGTACAGTCACCAATCTTTTGTGCCCCCCAAATCAGTTCCAGATCAAAGACCCTGTGTGATGTAGCCCACACCCGTCTTTGAAGCCCTGGGCAGAAGACTATAAAGGTCTGTCAGAACAGGCCAGGAAGAGGGGAGGAAAGGAAGAGCAGCTGTTTTGGGCAATAAAACACTCCCTTTTCTCACAATGGCTAGACTTCCTCTCCCCTGAATCATTCAGCTCTTCTACTGTTGTCGCCAAAAGCGATGGCAGAGCTGCTCGTTTTAAAAAAGAAGGCCTTGCCTCCTTAATGGCCCTATGACGACAGTTCATTTCATCTTTCTCATCAGTGATGTCCCCTCCATGTCCTAAACATCAACTGCAGCCCTCATAACTCTCCTAGAGCCCAAAGCTCTCTACATTCTACAGCCAATGCCTTTTGAAAGTATCTTACAACCAGCCAATTATCTTGTATCTATCTCAATAGTTTGTACAGTGCTTGGCACAGAGTAAGCTCCTAACAAATGCCACTATCAGTAGTAGTAGTTGTATCTCTTGAGAGTCCACTGTGTACAGTGACCTTTATTTTAGGACTTGAGAGAATCGAATGGAAGTCAAAGACACGACAAGAGGCCTCAGGAACTTACAATCTAAGTACGCATAAAGTGCTACAATTGGAGGAAAGCTTCCCTTTACAACCACCATCACAAAATCACCCTAATTTTTTCACAGAGCCCTGTCTAACCACATCTTTCAGACTGCCTTTTTGCTACCTTTAAGTACTTCACATGTAATAAGGCTTAGTCTCTGAAGATGAGCTCAGGGTGCCAGTGCCGACGACATTATCTTCTGTTGTTCGACTTTAACCCCTCACCACTGAGATGATGGGGAGTACACTGTAACCTCGTTGTGGGCAGGAATGTGTCTGTTTGTTGTTATATTATATTCTCCCAATCACTTAATACAGTGCTTTGCACACAGTAAGCGTTCAATAAATACGACTGAATGAAAGGTACAGCTTACTGGAAAGTTTGGCTTGAGCTATTTCAGCTTAGCCCTGCCGTTGGCTCAAAGGAAAGCGCATTCCTTTTGTAATGAGGAGTTTGGGTTTGAGCCTCGCTTTCCCCTGTAGCTGGCTAACAAATTAGTCTTGTCTGAAGGGGCAATTCAGCATCCTGATTTTCAAAGATATGCAAAACTTTTCTTTAAGGCAATGAAGAAAAGGAAGACTTTCCCATGGTCCTTCAATGGGAAGCAATGTGCTCTAGGGGATAGAGCACAGGCCTGGAAGTAAGGAGGACTTGGGTTCTAATCCCAGCTCCTCCTCTTTTTTTTGCTGGGTGACCTTGGGCGAGTCACTTAACTTCTCTATGTCTCAGTTACCTCATCTGTAAAATGGGGATTAAGACTGCGAGCCCCATGTGGGACAGGGACCGTGTCCAACCTGATGAGCTTGTTTCTTCCCCAGTGCGTTGTCTCAGGACCAAAGAGCTCACACTCTGCTTCCAATGGGACACTCCAGCCTCATCACGATTCTCAGCCCCGAGTGGTTTCACAAAAGCGACGACACTTCCAACCCGAGAGGGAGGCGGCGGGGGGAACATCGATTCAAGCCTGGAGCGAGTCGGGGGGAAGTTGAGCCTCAGGACCAGAGCCACCCTAAATGGGGACCAGTGAGATGTCAGGGGTTTGTTTCTGTAAACTTGCAAGGCCCAAACCAGCTTGGCAAAGTTCACTGAATCTTGCGAAAATGGGACTACTGTAGTGGGAAAGTTTGCCAAATTATGCAATCCTGAGCAAAATTCTCCCTGCCACCCCCGCTGGGATGTTCAGCTGCTGGTCTTGCCAAAAGCAATCGCTGGCAAAGTCCTATTTTTTGGCATATGGCAAAAAGCAGAGAAGCAGAAAGAGTGCCCTGGGGGAAAGAGTGTGTTGTGTTTTTTTAATCTTTGTCATGAAAATGGATTTTTGTTTTTGGCACAACAGCATTAGCAAAAAGTGACTTTTTAATGCACCAGAGTACAAAAGAAACACAACTTAAGAAAGTCTTATATCAGGCCTCCTTAATGTTCTGTCATTGCCTGATCCGACACATCCCCTGTTACAGGGCAATAAATCACTGCTAAAACGGCTACTTATTAGTTAGACATCTTAGTGAAAACAAATGAAGAGTTTATAATTTGGGGGTTATTCGATGAGCACGCTATTGTGTGGATCATATCCAGTGTTTCCCCAGGGTGATTGGCACAGTAACACAATAGAAGCGATCCACCCCTCGATTACTGCAGAATGAAGCAGGCCAGGGCCTTCTAGACTTCAAACTCCTCGAGGATAAGGACTATGCCTACCGACTCTAGTGTACTCTCCCAATCGCTCAGGACAGTGTGCTGCACACAGTAAATGCTCAGGAAATACCATTAATTGATTCTCTGATTGATTGCGCTGCCTCCCCATCCTCGGCTCTACATCCCGGTCGAGACTGTCCGCTATTGTGTCCGGAGCCCCTCATATGCCTCTTACCTTGGTCATTCTGGAAGAGCAGATTTGGTGGGAGAGTGTAAATGGAGAAGGGCAGAGACGGTCAAGACCACTAGCCCCCACCACCCAAATCTCTTCTTCCAGAGAGAAAAATCTTTCAGGAACAGGCGGCCTCCAGGCCCCCTATGGTGGCTGATTACACTCCAAACAATTACGGAGGCCATGTTCCTGCTTACCTAAACCTCACCCTTATTTCCAGGCACCTGCCCACCAAATTCCGAGGCCCAGCATAAGCAAATCTGGGATTCTGATCGCTGCACTAAGTGATAATAATAACAATTATTATGGTATTTATTAAGTGCTTACTCCCTGTTCTAAGCACAGGGGGAGCTACAAGATAATCAGGTTGGACATGGTCCCTGTCCCCTGTGGGGTTCACAGCCTTAATCCCCATTTTTCAGATGAGGGAACTGAGGCCCGGAGAAGTTAAGTGACTTGCCCAAGGTCACACAGCATACACGTGGCGGAGCCAGTATTAGAATCCACGACCTTTATTTTTCTTAGAGTACAGCAAACTTCAGGAGCCGGTCCCTTTTCAAAAGAACTTGCTCCAGGTCAGTCCGGTAATTTGGCATTACCACATGCTGCTTTGGAATGCCAATAGATAGTTTGTGTAAAATTAGCCATGAAGAGGCTGATTAAAGGGAATCACAAGCTAATGCTTAGCCATGCACGTTCAGTTTTTCCCTGCTGCGTCACTGCCCCCAGGCTCTGGTGAAGTTCACACACTTTCAGAATGCTTCCAGGGGCAGGCCTGACCCCTCACAGATCCAGACTAAAGATCAGGATGGAGATCTGAAAATAACGGCTCAAACTTACCTCTGATTTGGAGCTTGGTAAATCGATGCCCCGGGGTGAGGAAAAGTTTGAAAATGTAGAATAAGGATAATAACAGCAAAATGTGCACATACATGGAGCAGTACCAAGCCATCTTTCTTGTTCTATGGACCCTAGCAGCGTGGCTCAGTGGAAAGAGCCCGGGCTTGGGAGTCAGAGGTCATGGGTTCTAATCCCAGCTCCACCATTTATTGGCTGTGTGACCTTGGGCAAGACACTTAACTTCTCTGTGCCTCAGTTACCTCATCTGTCAAATGGGGATTAAGACTGTGAGCACCATGGGAAAACCTGATCACCTTGTACCCCCCCCAGCACTTAGAACAGTGCTTTGCACATAGTAAGTGCTTAACAAATACCATTATTATTATTAATATAATGATAATAACGCCCTGTTCTCCCTCCCCCATGTTGAACAGGAAGACCTGTCTATCTGACCTGACTATCTTGTCTCTACACCAGTGCTTAGCTCATAAGTGCTTGACAAATACCGCAATTATTATTATCATTATAATCATGAACGTAGTCAGAATGACTACATGCGCCATGAGGCTAAATGTGCATTGCTCACTGAATCCGAGTTCAGAGAGCAGAGTTTTTCAGTATTTTAAAGGCACCTCATCCTGAAAAATGGTTCACAGTGGGAACGAAGTGAAGGAATTTCACTGAAAAAGCCTAGAGGAAAATAAAAGGTAGGCTAAGGAACCTGGAAGTTCTCTGGAGTCAAGTTTATTATCTCGGAAGCCAAATCTGTGATGATAACAGCAACAAACAGAGTTAGTTGGAATTGTTGATTGTGGTGTCCATGTACTCCATTTTAGACTCGGTTGTTTTAGCACAACCATGAAACTGCTAAATATCCTTCAGAAACCTTCACAGGGGGTGGGGAAATCCAACCAGGAGCTTAAAGGGAAGAAAAGGGAAAAAAAAGAAAGAAAAGAGAGAGAAAATGGAGCTAGGAGTGTTGGCCACTTTGCTCTCTGGAAAAGGGAAAAAGCCAACCCAAGAACGCACACTTCTAAAATGCAATAAAAGGCCTTTTTCTTAGAGGATTGGGACTGAGTAGTCATGAAGGAGATGAGGAATAAAGTGTCAAACAGAGTAACACAACACTCTTCTGGCCTCCCTAGCTCCACCACCACCACCCCCCTTAGCGCCCAAAAGTCATAACAAATGATCCACCCAGAAACATTTCAGAGCCAAAGTACAAGAAGAGGGCTTGTGAAAAGAAAGTGCCGGAGTCTCCACACCAATCGCAGCATCTGGGCGGGAATGGGAACATATGTTCCCAGCGTGAAACCTATTAACTTTATCGTTTGGCTTTCAAGGAAAAAATGTACAATTACGAGACAAGAGTTTAATATGGTAGTAAGTTAGCGGCCCATACTCTCCGGTTAACAGAAGAACGATGTTTTATGATCAGGAGCCGACGAAGCTGCCAGAAACAGAATGTTCACCCTCAAGACAATTTGAATTGTGTGTCTCTATAAGTTTCTAAGCAGAGTTTCTGAGCCCTGGACACAGTCCCTTATCCCCCATGGGGCTCATGCTCTTAATCTCCAGTTTACAGATGAGATAACTGAGGCCCAGAGAAGTCAAGTGATTTGCCCAAGGTCACACAGCAGACATGGTGGAGCCAAGATTATAACCCAGGTCCTTCACTATCAAAGCTGCTGAGAGAGAGAGAGAGAGAGAGAGAGAGAGAGAGAGAGAGAGAGAGAGAGAGAACGTGCGTTTGCCTTGAAAAATCAATCATATTTATTGAGTGCTTGCCTTATGCAGAGCACTGTACTCAGCACTTGGGAAAGTACAATCTAATAATATAACAGCATTGGTAGATACGTTCCCTGCCCACAACTAACTTACAGTCTAGAGTGCCAAATCAATACATCACTAGCAATCCTTTACAAACTTCCCATGATGATTTTGCTTTGATTTGGAGTGATGGTAAATGGTGTATCTGTGGTATTTACTGAAGTTATTCTAGACTGCGAGCCCACTGTTGGGTAGGGACCGTCTCTATATGTTGCCAACTTGTACTTCCCAGGCGCTTAGTACAGTGCTCCGCATACAGTAAGCGCTCAATAAATATGATGGAATGAATGAATGAACAGTTCCTGTGTGCCTAGCATTGTGCTGAGTGCTGGAATAGAGATAGAGGCAAGATCATCAGATCAGGCCCATTTGTATTTTACACGGAGTTCGTAATCTAAGAGGTAGGGGGAGCGCTGTTTTACAGACGAGGAAATGGAGATTAAATGATTTGCCGGAGGTCACGCCACAGTCAGTGGGTAAAGCCCGGGCCTCGGAGTCAGCCACCTGTCTGCTGTGTGACCCTGCACAAGTGCCTCAGTTCCCTCATCTGTTAAATGGGGATTAAGATTTTGAACTCTTGTATCTATCCTCGTGCTTAGAACAGTGCCTGGCATACAGTAAGCGCTTAATAAATACTATTATTATTATTAGTCAGTGACAGAACCCTGACTCCCAATACTATTATTATTATTACTATTATTATCATTAATAACAGTGTTTAGCACATAGTAAGGGCTCAATACCACTAGTGTTTTTATTATATTATATAAAACATAGTATCTATTTCATGCATTATATATTATAACAATATGATAATAATAATGGTATTTGTTAAGCTTAAGTGCCAAGCACTGTCCTAAGCACTGGAGAAGATACAAGGTAATCAGGCTGTCCCATGTGGGGCTCACAGTCTTAATTCCCATTTTACAGATGAGGTAACTGAGGCACAGAGAAGTGAAATGACCTGCCCAAAGTCACACAGCTGACAAGTGGCAGTTTTGGGATTAGAACCCACGACCTCTGACTCCCAAGCCCGAGCTCTTTCTATTAAGCCAAGCTGCTTCTCATGTAATAGAGGTATCTGTTAAGCCCTTACTATGGGTTAAGCACTGTACTAAGCAGTGGGGTAGATACAATTGAATCAGGTCAGACTTGGTCCTTGGCCCACGTGGGCTCATAGTCTAGGTAGGACGTATTGAATCCCCATTTTACAAGTAAGGAAACGGAGGCCCAGAGAAGTTAAACGACTTCCCCAAAGTCCCACGGCAGGTAAATGGCAGAGCCTGGTTGAAAACTCAAGTCTTGTGACTCGCAGGCCCTTGGTCTTTCCACTGGAGCATGCTGCCTCCCCTCACACTGCATGCTGTTGAAAACACAATCTGTGGTCATTGTTGCCTTACAATGAAGGTTCCCCCTTCTAGACTGTGAGCCCACTGTTGGGTAGGGACTGTCCCTATATGTTGCCAACTTGTACTTCCCAAGCGCTTAGTACAGTGCTCTGCACACAGTAAGCGCTCAATAAATACGATTGATGATGATGATGATGATGCCCCACCCCTATGCAGCAGACAAATGGCAGCAAACCTTGTGACTCCCAGGCCCGTGCCCTAACCCTATGCAGCAGACAAATGGCAGCAAACCTTGTGACTCCCAGGCCCGTGCCCTATCCCTATGCCATACTGCTTATCTATCCACGGTTATCGATGGATCTCTGGTATGTACTGAGCGCTCGCTTGCTTTGTGGAGAGCCCCGTACAAAACGCTCGGGAGGGTCCACTCCAACAGAGTTGGTAGATGTGACCCCTGCCCACAAGGAGTTTAGAAGAGGAGTTGGGTGTTTAAAACAGATTATTGGATTGGTTTCATCACACCCCACAGACAAACGTTTTAAGTCAATGCCTGCCAATGACAAAGGAAGAAATCATCTTTCGGAGGCGTGAAGATGGAGCCATCTAGTCTCGGCTTGCTAAAGCTTCAGCAGAACCCCTTAATTTTGGGCTCATGATGGCTTCTGCTTAGTTACTCGGTTTTATGAAGAAAAATTGGATCTCGCACCTGCAGTATTGGGGAACATCCAGCTTCTCAATTTTACTCGCTTTTGGCGCGCTACACATCCGCCATACACCCCCTGGCCTGGAATGCTCTCCCTCCCCACATCCGCCAAGCTAGCTCTCTTCCACCCTTTAAGGCCCTACTGAAAGCTCACCTCCTCCAGGAGGCCTTCCCACACTCAGCCCCCTCCTTTCTCTCCCCCTCCTCCCCCTCGCCTTACCTCCTTCCCTTCCCCACAGCACCTGTATATTTGTATATATGCTTGTACGGATTTATTACTCCATTTATTTATTTTACTTGTACCTATCTATTCTATTTATTTTATTTTGTTAATATGTTTTGTTTTGTTCTCTGTCTGACCCTTCTAGACTGTGAGCCCACTGTTGGGTAGGGACCGTCTCTATGTGTTGCCAACGTGTACTTCCCAAGCGCTTAGTACAGTGCTCTGCATACAGTAAGCGCTCAATAAATATGATTGATTGATTGATCGATCTATGGTCACTTTGCCCTGTGTAAATACACACCCAAAGCATCATGTGCTGAAAGCATTATATCATGCCATTCACACAGTATAGCATGATTTTCTGCAGCACATTTTAAGGGGCAGCATTTCTCTGTTGGTACAACCCCCGGGTCTGACCTTAAACTCAGTAGTCTGAGCAGCTTGGCTCTGAGACTCCGATTATGGCCCACTTGCAACCCCCAGCCGTCTTGGACATGGGCAGCAGCACTCCCGTCGCTTAGTATAGTGCTCTGCACACAGTAAGCGCTCAATAAATACGATTGAATGAATGAATCTTGGAGGTAAGATAAGTGGTGGCCATCTTTGAAGGAAGCCATGTGATGGCCGCCTTTGAGATGAGCCCAGGTGACCACCTCCATTGCATGGCGACCCGAGACAACCGATGACCTCACAACCACCTGAAGACGGCCTTGCCCTGTACACCATTTAGTGGGACTTTTCTGCTACTAGAGGGGGACTCCTGCTCCCACATGCTAGGAGAAGATGTTCCATAACTCACCCTCTCTGCCTTTCCACAAAGTAAAACTCGAAACCTTTTTAAAGCGAGAGGATCTGAGACCCTGGGAATTTCTGCCCAGTACAAGTCCTGGGCCGGGACGTCGCTACCAAAGACTGTGCGGTTGTGTGTATTCTGTTAAAGCACAGAGGATAAATGCAGGTGCTGCTGGTCAGAGCCCTAAGGGCTTTCTTGAGAAAGCCCTGTAAATCCTTCTTGTCCTTCTTTCTCCTCCTCCTCCTTCTCTCCCTGCCAGATTCAAAGACTGGGTGAGGGCTGTCGGCTCCAGTGACGTCCTAAACCGAGAGAACATTTTTTTCTTCTGCTCATTATTCAACCCCACTGCAATGTCAGGGAAATTTATTCTGTAAGTTTTAGATTTTGACACTTAACTCAGCAAAATATTGTTTTCCAATAGCAATTTCAGGTCCAAGAAAACCTGTCAGTGCTTCTCTTAAGATTTTTCTTTTTTTTTTTTCTTTCCAAAAAATCAGGACTTCTTGCCAAGAGCAAAGTCTCCACACTGCAAGGCTAAGCTTGGCTTCCAGCTCCGAACCTAAGAAGTGGGTTCTCAAGTTGGCAACGTGTCGCTTTCCCACATCCCTGCTAAATTACCATTCAGCTCCAGAGGCCGTGACTCAGAGAATGTGTAAACCCAAGACTTGTAAACACAGCCCTTCCATGCCACATGTTCTAGATTCCTTGCTTGTACAGTGCAACGCAGGGTCAGGGCAAATAAGGTAAGCAGAACATTTGAGTTCAACTTCTGAGTCTGTTTATTCTGCTGAAATCGAGGTGCAGGCCAAGATGGCTGTTCCTCTATTGTCTCCAGCTAAACTGCTGACTTTTAAGAAGTATGAATGCTTGGCTGACTGTCAGCCTTTAAACAATAGCCAAGAGGACTGAATAGAGCTTTCAGTTGCTTGACTGAGGTTGCTCTCTCTCTCTCTCTGCATTGTGACTTTCCAGAAATTTGCGAGACATGGGCCTGCTGGGAACAGGGTATCCACCGCCGACGCCACTGCGCGGTAACTCCTCGGCTTGGGCCTCTGTCAATCAAGAGGGGTGATCTGGAAATCACAGAGGGCTGATGGAAGCTAGGCAGGCTGCAACGTGGTCTCAGCAGACCCCGGGGGGCTGAGGGCGAGGAAATCACACGAGTTCGCTTGGGAGGGGACAAAGTCATAGGAGAGCGGGAACCGACGAGGGCCTCGTGATTGTGGCAGTTTCAGAGGGAGGTGAAGAAAGCGGTAGCAACTCCATCCTGCCCCTAACCTTGCCTCCCATGCCCTTCCGCCAGTGAGGTCACACAGAATATAACCAGCCATTCATTCAATTGTACTTACTGAGCATCGACTGTGTCCAGAGCACTGTACTGATCGTTTGGGAGAGTACACTATAACAGATTGGTAGACACGTTCCCTGCCCACAATGGGTTTACAGTCTAGAGGACGAGTTTACAGTCCCCAGGGGCCCTAAGCACTTGGGTATTCACAGTCCCTCTCCACTTCCCCCGTTGCTTCCTGCCACACCTATAATTTATTTTAGTGTCTGTCTTCCCCACTGGATTGTAAAATCCTCGAGGCCAGGGAATGAATTAACCCTGTAGTTCATTCATTCAATCATTCATTCAATCGTATTTATTGAGTGCTTACTGTGTGTAGAGCTTGGGAAAGTACAATATATCAATAAACAGACACAGTCCCTGCCCACAATGAGCTTACAGTCTAGAAGGGGAGGCAGTCATTAATATAAATGAATAAATTACAGATATATCCACAGTGCTCTGCAGAGAGTAAGTGCTTCAATCAGTGATAGTTATTGTGCACGCATCTGTGTGTACAACACTGTATGAAGCACTTGGAAGAATACAATAGAACTGGACCCTGCCTAAAAGAAGCTTAGAATCTAGTATCCAAGACTACTACTACTTTCCTCTACATCCCCCTACGCCACACCAGCAGTGCGGAATGATTTTTCCCATTTCCTCGGCAGCAGCTTGAATACGGCACAGGCCCAGAAGTCAGATGACCTAGGTCCTAATCCCAGCTCCTGCCACTTGCCTGCTGTGTGAGTTTGGGCAAGTTGCTTTACTTCTCTGTGACTCAATTTCTGCATCTGTTAAATGGGGATTCAATATCTGGTATCCTATCTACTTATGCTGTAAGTACCTTGTGGGACGGGGACTGTCCGACCTGATTATCTTGAATCGAAACCATCACCTAATACAGTGCTTGGCACATAGCAAGAACTTTAAAAATGTCACAATTATTACTATTATCATTATCATCATCATCATCATCATTAGAGATCGGTTCTGTCCCTTTGGGGTTCTGCTGATTCTCTTCCTCTGGTGGCCCAATGGCCAGGTGATTTTATTACGATGGACACTATCGGGCTTTTATAATGGTTCGATTGCTGTGAATGGGCTGTATACTGAAAGGCGAAGAGCGGAAGAGATCTATAAATAAAATGTACTAATGGCGCTGTTGCCAAATTCAGTTGTCTCCATATTAATTCAATAATTGTACAGGGTACAACAAATTGTTGGAAGTATAGAATCCATTTCAAATCCCTTAGGGAAGAAAATTAACTGGAGTCAAAACATGTTCAAAGTTGAGAAACTGCAAAGTCCTCGAATCTCTTTTCAGACGAATAGTGATCTTCTCCAACGCTGGCTCTAATAGAATGTGTGGTTTCTATTTAGTATAGGGGTGAAATAATTAACCCTCATTGAAAACACACTTAGATCTGAATAATAATAATAATAATAATAATGGATTTATTAAGCTCTTACTATGTGCAAAGCACTGTTCTAAGCTCTGGGGAGGTTACAAGGTGATCAGGTTGTCCCATGGGGGCTCACAGTCTTCATCCCCATTTTACAGATGAGGTAACTGAGGCACAGAGTAGTTAAGTGACTTGCTCAAAGTTACACAACTGACAATTGGCGGAGCCTGGATTTGAACCCATGACCTCCGACTCGAAAGCCCATGCTCTTTCCACTGAGCCACGCTGCTTCTCAGGGTAGCGCATTCTTCAGGCAAAAGGGGCCAATGAAAATCCAGGATCTTCAATAAACTATCACATCTGGATTTATAATTTATTTTAAGATGGAACTCGTTGGCCAAAATGTGTATAATAATTACGGCACACTCCAGGCCAAGTCCAAATTACTTCAGGCTCCAAACTGCCAGTGCATTTTCCATTACTCAGTCAGAGGGGCCTTCTCTTCCTTCGCCTCTTCCTCTTCCTCCCCGCCTCCCCCTCTCCTTACTCCCTCCACTGATGTTTTAGTTTACCCATTGGTTAAAATGGTCCTGCTGGGAGAAGCAGAGAATAAGATAAAACAGCAAAACAGAGGGGAGAGGAGGGACAAAGAGAGGGGAGGGAGGAGGGCAGAGGAAGGGGAAATAGATGGAAGAAGCAGTTCTGGATTCTTTGTTTGGGATCCATCATTTGAGGAAGGGAGGATGGAGGATTGGATGGGCACTGAGACGGGGCTGACTGCAGCTGGTATGAAAGGGAAGCAACCAGCTTAGGGCGATAGGTGGGGGACGGTGAAGGCTGTTAGAAATTGGAAAGCCCTGACCTCGCTCTGCCCGTGTTGGAAGTGATGGGCACGAACACAAGAGGGGAACGCAGTGATTGCAGCAGTGGAGGAGGAGGGTGAGGGACAGAGATTCCTCTCCCCCCTCACACAGAAACTTTCCAGGTTTGAGGTTTCCAACAGCTTTTGGCAATGTCACGCACCATTCTGCAGGCCGGTACAGTGTGGCACGGTGACGTCATACTGAATGTCACATGCCTGCAACGTGACAGGCCGACGTTGAACAGAATGGGCGAGGACGGGGAGTTTTTCCTGCCTCGCCTGTCCAGATGACTGAAGCTGACCTTGCCTTGTGGACCTAAGGAGGTTGGAGCCAAGGGCCCAATTCAAGGCAGCGGAGGCTTCTGCGGTTCTGGAAGCCTTTATGTGGGGTTCTGCTGGACACAGGAACTTCTCTGCAAGGCACAAAATTCTGCTTTCTGGTCCCACTGGGCTCTGTCCTAGTCCAAATTTGGGGAGAAAAGGCCAGACCCTGGACCGGAAGTAAATATCTTTTCAGTATACTAACTCTATTGTACTGTACTCACCCAAGTGCTCTGAACAGTGTTCTGCACACAGTAAGTACCCAATAAATATCACTGACTGATTGTTTTAATGCTAAGTTCTGGAGGGTACCCTGTCCCAGCAAAGGGAGGGGAAAAGTGCAGGCAGGAAAAGAAAGCACGAAGGGCTAGCTATTTAGCATTAAAAAGAATAAACTGAGGGGAAAGCAGTTGAAAGCAGAGGGAAATAATCCATGGAAGGAAATTGAAACAAGAAGGAAAGGGGAAAGGAAAAAGGAAGGGAAAAGGGGAGGGGGAGGGAAAGGGGAAGGAAAGGGACAGGGAGACAAATAGCAAAAAGCAAGGGAGAAACAAAATCTAAAATCAAAGCCCTAGAAGTCCATATATGCAACAATGCCACTTTTTGTGGATGGAGTTGTCATCCTACTAGTACGAATGGTATGTATTGAGCACCTACTGAATCCAAGGTACTGTACTAAGCACTTGGCAAGGGCAACAGAAATACATGGCACGGGTTCTCTTCCACCCAAGGAGCTTACATTCTGATGGGGGAAAATACACACAATGGAATCAGAATCAACCTAATAGAATGTTCACTTGACTATACATATAAATGCATGTGCTGACGATGGTCACTGGGCCTCAGTTACCTCATCTGTAAAATGGGGATTGAGACTGTGAGCCCTCTGTGGGACAGGGACTGTATCCAACCCGATTTGCTTGTATCCCCCTGCATTTAGTACAGTGCCTGGCACATAGTAAGCACTTAACAAATCCCACAATTATAATCTAAATAAAAATAGATGGGATTTCCGGATGGCCTTGAAGGCGAGGAGAGTTGAGGTGGCTGGGGAGAAAGGTAGGTGGAAAAAAGGAAGAGAGATAGGGGACAGAAAGAGGTGTGTACAAGTTAGCAGAACGCGTGAAAAGGACAAGCATTTCAATGGCAGCCTCAAAGATCCATTGGGCAATATCAGGAAAGAACTAATCCCCTTGTCACAGTTAAATAAGACGTATGCAGTCACCCATCTATGTAGATCCATCTTGCCTGGTTTCTTTTTCGAAACAGGATTGCTGCTAAACGTGTACTCCTTTCACCATCCCTGTAACAAAGTGGGGGTGACGAAGTGCTCTATCCTCATTTGGCAATGGAGAATATGAGTCAGTGAGAGGTGAAAGCGATTTGCCATCTCTCTGAAAGTGAGCCACTGACTCAATCAGTAATAAATGTGCATCTCCAGTTTCTAGTCCGCAGCCATCAAGTCCCCCACCAAACACCAGATCCACACCCCACTGGGCAGATTTTGCCCAAATTTGGCCTTTTCTCATTCTCCTCAATAATTCCAACTTCTCCCCTCCAACAAGACGTAGCTAATTTCTTGGAATGAAATCAGGCACAAATTATTTTGAAATTCTTTCCAATTTTTTACTGTGCATTTTAAATCACATTAGTGCTCCCTGAGGATGAATGGCACAGGGCATAATTACAATAAACAGAAATAAATAGCTCTGTGATCCTGCAGCATACACCCTACTGAATAACTAATGGATAGTATCTGCATTTAATTTTCCAGTATTTCAGCTGCCATATGGTAAAGCATGTGCTGTGACTTTTTTTTCCATCGGAAAAGCCAGTACTGCTTGATGGGAAACTTAAAGGAACAGCTACACAGCCCTGAAATGAGGCTTGGGGTGGAATGAAAGCATGCTGGAACGAGGGTGTCAGCACGATATGGGGCTTAATGGTAAGGAAGATATGGTGAAACGAGCCGGCTTTCAAGGAACATTCCTAAAATCCTACCTCCTCCAGGAACCTCTCCTGATTAGTTCTTAGGACCCCCTTCAATCAATCAATGGTATTTACTCTGTGCACAGCACTGTACTAAGCGCTTGGGAGAATACAATTGAGTTGGTAGATGCATTCCCTGCCCTCAAGGAACTTAAAATCTAGGGAGAAGAGCTACTGTAGGTACAACACACACAAACACACACTTTCCTTTCTCTCTCCAACTCTTGAATCTCTGACCCATGAGCTCCAGAAAACACAGTCCCCTAAAGTGAAGCATTCCCCTCTATCTTCCTTTCATTTTATTTCAAGATTCAATTCATGTTTTGAGGATCAAACGGTAGCCTACCATTCGACAAACGCACGGACTCCCCTCTTCATTCCCTGTGTCTCTCACTTTCTCTGTGGCAAAGCTTGATGGTCTCAAAGCCAAAACAGGCATTTGGGGTGGGGAGGAGGAGGAAGGTGGTACACACGGTGATGAGCGTTTTCCTTTCTAGGCAATCCTTAAGAAAAAAGGGGGAGGAGTTGAGCAGGCCCCAGCGAGGTCTCTCTAAATTAAATGATTTGACCCGCTCCAATTTCTGCCTCCTCCCCAAAACATCCCTCACCTCAGCCACAAGACACACAATCATGATTTTGCAGTTGTGCTTCGTTTTCGCAACAAACCCTATCTCCATTGAACAATATTCATCTCATGCCCCAAGAAAATAGGCCCATTTTTATGAATGAGAACAACCAACTTGTTGATTTGGGGGGTGTTTTTGGTCTGAGGGTCATACAGATTGGGGCCCCCTAGCTCAACAACTGTAGCGGTCCAGCTACAACACTCCAGTTAATTAGATGAGACCATCTAATTTGCTATTCACAAATAATTATTAGGTACTAAATCCACAGATGCCAAGTCTCTGAACTCCAAAATATTTTTAGCTGTGGAATCCACTGGCCTTTCCTTTCCCTCCCTGTTTACTCCAAAATGGACATTGATCAGCAGTGGGCTCCAAATCCACCATACCTCCACCATGTAATTACAATACACTTCCTGTTAAGGAGAAAAAAAAAAGTATGATTTCAATTTTTCTGGCTTCCACTTCTTCAATCCTGTCCAGCATTCGTTCCTAATGATAACAACAACTGTGATATTTGTTAAGTGCTTACTGTGTCAAGCACTGTGCTAGGATAGATCCAAGATAATCAGGTCGGATACAGTCCCTGTCACACACGAGGCTCCCGGTCTATGCGGGGAGGGAGAGAAGGTACTTAATTTCCGTTTTTACAGATGAGGCACAGAGAAACAGTCACACAGCAGACAACTAGCAGGGGTGGGATTTGAACACAGGACTGATTACTCCCAAGCCCGTGCTCATTCCAATAGGCCAAACTGTTCCTCACCCTTCCACCCCTGGTGCCAAGTGGGAATATAACGCCTGCCTTCCGAACCCCCTCTGACCAAAGACATCCGCATCTCTGCCGCCCTGCCTCGTGCTACATTCTCCGAGTGGATTTGAGGAGAGATACATCTAGCCATTACATTAGGGGAAAATTATATAGGGCAGGAGCAATATTATTTCTATTATTATCACTTAGGGACTACCAAAACAGTTATAAGCAGGCGGAGACAAGCTGGCCCATCTAGTCCTTTTCTCAAGGTTTTAAGAACCACATTGAAATCTCAGGCCAGATGCCATTTCTTAACTTGCTCATGCCAAATCCTGTGACTGGGGTTAGGGACAGTCTCAAAATTTTGGGAAATACAACTTCCTTTCTTCCTTCCTAGTTGCTCAAGTAGCAAATCATCACTGACACATGGACAAGTGTCTGTTTTGTCTTTCCCCATTGTAGCCTAAGAGGCACTGGTGCTCTTTCTTGTCACTCTTGATGGTATTTTCTAAAGGCTTACTATTGCCAAGCACTGTGCTAAGAGTGGGGGTGGAGACAAGACAACCAGATGGGCCAAATTCTCTTTTTCACACAGGGCTCCCATCTAAGAGGATGGGGAAGCAGATACCTGAGTCCCGTTTTGCAGAGGAGGAAGCTGAGGCCCAGAAAGATGAAGTGACTTGTCCAAAGTCACACCTGACAAGCCAGCAAGGTGATCTGGGATTAGAACCCGAGTCTCCTGACTCTGGGCCAACCCCACGGTGGCCAAGTCAATAGGGAAATGGGCAGATAGAAAAAGGAAGTCAATGGTATTGCTCACTGACTCACCATCTGGATGCTGGCATCTGAGAACTGAGGTGAAACTCACCTGGAGTGCAGTAGCTATCCTGGGGGTGGTGGGTGGGTGTGGGTGGGGTCACAGACACAGAGAGACACTCTCCTCTCTGAGTCGGCGATGTGGGCGAAGCCTCAGCCCAGTGAGGGGAGCCCAGAACTGCCCAAGCGTTCATCGCAGCCAGAGGCAGGACCATTCCAACTTCGGCTCTCGGCGGTCAAAACGATCGTGTGCCAGTAATATCCGAGAGGAGGCCGAACCTCCAAGATGCAGGTTACTCATTTTAGGTCTAAATTTACCTCCGGTACTCACAAACCTGACATTATCTCACTGGAAATGACTAAAATCAGAAATGATGAATGCCGAATCCGGTGTCACGGGAAATTTTATACACATTGAAAGAAAAATAAAGCCCATGTTAATGACCCAGTCTGGGGATGGGGGAGACTCGGTTTCTTCATCGGGTTACACCACTAATTGTATTCCTTGTGGCCCTAGACTGTCTTCTGACTCTGGCAAACTCTCCCAATTTCCTGCCCTTCCACTCTTCCCCCTACACCATAATCACCCCCCCATTTCCTGCAGGAGTCCACAGACAGCATCCCTCCCCAAACTTACACCGACCCATGATGGCTCTCTCTCCTCTCCCTCTCTTCATCAGCAGGGCTTGCTGGGCACATTGAGTGCTGTAGGACATACAACAGAAGTAAATAATGATTGTGGTAATTCGTTAAGCACTGACTATGTGCCAAGCACTGTACTAAGCGCTGGGGTGGATACTAGCAAATTTGGTTGAACAGAGTGCCTGTCCCTGGTGGGGCTCACAGTCTCAATCTCCACTTTACAGATGAGGCAACAGACACAGAGAAGTGAAGTGACTTACCCACGGTCACGAAGCAGACACAGTCTCTGCCCTCAGGGAGCTCAGGATCCGCTACCTCCGGCCCCAAACACACACATATACATACAAACACTCTACCTATACTCCTATTATCCCCTCCTCCAGCCAGGAAATGGAACTTTCAGAACCCGTGACCGCCACCGGAGCAGTGACTGCAGCTGTGGTGGGGATCGCTGGACTCGGAGGAATGAGGAGCCCGAAACTCTGCTCAGCCAGCCAGTCTTGTCCTTCTAGTCGAATGGATCATTATCGACAGGGAGCAGTGTGGCATAGTGAAAAGAGCACAGGCCTGGGAATCAGAGGACCTGGGTCCTAATCATGGCTCTTCCCCAGGCCTGCTTGCAATCTCGGGCGAGTCACTTAAACTATTTGTGTCTCAGTTTCCTCATTTGTAAAATGGGGATGAAATATCAGTTCTCTCTTCTTAGACCGGGAGCCTGTGCCTGAACTGGTTACCTTGAATCTATTCCAACATTTGGTATAGTCCTTGGCATGTAGTAAGAGCTTAAGGAATACCACAATTAGAATTATTATTACTACAGTCTCTGTGTGTTCTTATTTCCTCATCCTTCCTTAGGTCTGTCGCCCATCCCCTCTCCCCTCCCTTATTCATAGACTGTGACCCCCTCGGCAGGCCAAGCACCCAGTCTGATGCTCACCTCTCTATTTTTTTTTCCCCAACGTGCAGTTCAGAGTTCTGTCCAAAGTAAGCACTTAATAATCACTCTATCCACCGTACTTACTGAGTGCTTACAGGGTGCAGAACACTGTACTGAGTGCATAGGAGAGGATAATACCTAGGACTTTTACTACCTTTACTGTAAGAGAGAATTGCACATTGCATTTCCGAAGTGTGGGTCAACTTTGACCTGCATCTTGGTAGTAAATTTGACAGGGTTTTCTCCTCAATCAGGAACATGGCTGATGGTTGAGGCTTGATCTTTCCCAGAAAGTGGCATGAGTTCAGAATTTCGATTAGTGTAGATAGATGTTTTCGACCCTGCATCCCTCATTAGAGTGTGAGCTGCCAGAGCAGGTAATGTGTCTCATGCTTCCCCAGATGCTTGATGCAGTGCATTGCTCTGGGCAGCACTCAATAAATAGCATTACAACATCATGGGCATATTTTAGAGGCTCAATTATATAATTAGATTTAGAATATCTGATTTCCAATAATAAATAATAACTGTGGTACTTTTCTAAACACTATGTGACAAGCATTGTACTAAGCTCCGGGGTAAGCTATAAGCAGATCAGACACAGTCCCTGCCCTACATGGGGCTCTTAGTCTAAGTCTGCAATCCCCACAATGTAGATAAGAAACTGAGGCACAGACAAATTAAGTCCAGTACCTGGAATTAATTGAGAAGTTTAGAATCCATTTTGAAAGCCACTGTCACAACTCAAACCATAGGAACAATGCCATTCATTCAGCATCGGAAGCGCCTGATGTAATCTTGCAATATTTAATGCCGCTTACTCTGCTTTTCCCTTGCATTGCCCGTCCTTCACATCTGAAAATCCGTCCCTCTCTCTTATTTAATGTGTGCTCTAGAAAGCTTCTCACACACAGACTGGCCACACCCTCCCTACTGTTTGGCCGCCATTCAAGAAAGGCAAAAAACCAGTCTCAACTTGACTTCTGCAGCATTTGAAGGCAGGCCGACACTAAGAGTGCAGGTTATTTCCTCTACCTTCCAAGTTCACTTAGTCATCCCGAGGCTTCTTCAAGAAGATGAGTCGACCTCTTAAGCAATGTGTTTTCTCTTTCCATCATCCCCGTAAGACTGTAAGCTCCCTATGGGCGGGGATTGTGTCTACCACCTCTGTTATACTGTACTCTCCCAAGCTCTTAGTACAGTGCTCAGCACACGGTAAGCGCTCAGTACATACCACTGACTGTGTGATTAGTTTGCTTCTTTCTACCTGTCCTTTAAGTATCACCATTTCTCTTGTTTCTGGCCACACCAGTTTCTTTCCTTGGGGTTGGGGGGAGATCGAAAGTAGTCGATCAGTCAATCGGTGGTATTTATTGAGCGCTTACTACATGCAGAGCACTGGATTAAGCACTTGGGCGAGTACAACGCAAGAGAACCCTTCCCCAAATGTTTTATATGCTCTTAGAGTTGACTGATGGAGACACTCTGGGAAAAGTATTTGGTGGAAACTGAAGTCAGAGACGCTAGGCCAGAAATATGGAAAAAGAGCTCACGCCCCAATGAGATAGGACGGAAGTCATTCTCAGTGCAGGCCCGACTGACTCATATGCCTTCTGATTTCTCACCTCTCATGCCATCTGAATGAAGCAAAACCCTGTCTTCCCTCCCCTCTCCACAATGGCCCCCGATATCTGAATTTCAAAACCCAGTGACACTGAAGAACCCTAGCCTCAAATATACAAGAGGATTGGTTCTGTGGTGGCCACCATCTAGCTTAATAACAATGATATGATGATATAGTTTCTGTGTAATACTATGTAATTACCCAATGAATATTATTAAGCAGCGCAGTGGTGACCACTAAAGTTTTAATTATTGTTATCAACGATAATGGAACAAAGGATCTTTCTCCAACACTCTTTACAGTTCCGCTCCCTAAGTCCCCAATCATCTGGATGACCTCATTTTTGATTTCTGTGTGCTGGAGGAAACAGCTCAGGCCTGGAGATGGGCAGTGTCCATAGCGAGACCTGCCTCATTCCGCCACCCATTGTGGGACCTGCCTCTTTTGAATCAAGGCACCTCTGTTTTGCCCAACTCCAAACCGAGGTCCTTGCCCACTGTTGCTCATTTGAAAGGCTCTCATCTAGTTGTCTGGAATTTGCCACCAAGGTGCTCTGAGCTCCTTAGGTAAAGGAAGCAATCTATTGTACAAGATGAACACTTCTTCAGATGAGTAGGAAACAATGCTAATCCCATTCTAATCGGGTTCTAAGCCCAGCTGGGCCACTTGTCTGCTGGGTGACCTTGGGCAAGTCACTTCACTTCTCTGGGCCTTAGTGACCTCATCTGTAAAATGGGGATTGAGACTATGACTCCCACGTGGGACAGGGACTGTGTCCAACCTGATTCACTTGTACCCACCCCAGCACTTAGAACAGTACTCGGGACATAGTACATGGTTAACAAATACCATAATTATTATTCTCATTATTATTTTTATTATGAACTAGAGGCAACAGTATTTCTGCTTCTTTCCTTTTTCCTCACATGTCCTCTCTACAGGGAAGGGTCATGCAGGTCAGAATCCTCCGTTTTTCTCCTCTTTCCAGGTTTAGTCATTTTGAACCAACGAGAATGGAAAATAAAACTGTTTAAGCATTTTATTCAGCTCTCCCCTCTTTCTCAGTCTTTCCAGGAAAGACCTGTTCAGTCTCTTGAAACCACATCATCTATGCTCAAGGAGAGAAATGGGGATCGTTATAAGCAGAGACCTGTCCTTTCACCCCTTTGCCCCTTTGCATTAGGGCACCTGGCCAACCTCTGTGAGGTCATTTTCCTCTTTGTGTACAGAGCACTGTACTAAGTCGGTGGGAGAGTACAGTACAATAGAGGCGGCAATCCCTGCCCTCAGGAATTTTTTAAATGGTATTTGTTAGGCATTTAATATGCACCCGTCTCTGTACTAAGCACTGGGGTAGGTATGAGATAAACAGGTTGGACACAGTCCAACCACATGGGGCTCATAGTTTTAAGCCCCATTCCACAGATGAGGTAACTGAAGCCCAGGAAAGTTCAATGACTTACCCAAGATCGCGCAGCCGCCAAGGGGCAGAGCTCCCAGGCGCGTGTTCATCTACTAAGCCTTGCTGCTTCTCTACAGTTTTGGGCTGGGGAGATGGACGTTAAAATCAATTGCAGATAGAGTATAAGGCTGTGGACAGAGGTGGTGAGGGGCTGGGGATGGGGTGAATATCAAAGGGCTTAAAGGGGTACAGTCTCAAGTGCATAGGGGACACAGAAAGGAGGGCAAATGTGGTGAGCAATTAGGCTTAAGTAGGGGAAGGCCTCTTTGGAGGAGATGTGACTTTAGGAGGGTTTCAAAGGTGGGAGGAGTGGGGGCGAACTGTTGGTAGCATAACAAATGTCAGTCTGGCACAGCAGAACTTCAATTCTTCCATGGCCCGCTGGGAAAAACTAACAGGGTTGGCAACTGACTTTACATCAATCAGTCAATGGTATTTATTGAGCGCTTACTGTGTGCAGAGCACTGCACTAAACACTTGGGAGAGTACAATACCAAAGAAATAGCAGATGTTTTCCCTGCCCATAATGAGCTTACAGTCTAGAGCTTACATCAGTTCCACCTGAACGATATCAACGGGGAGATGCTAATGGAATGGAGAAGTTCTCGGATGGAACAGTCAGCTCCACAACCTGAGACAGATGTGGGAAGAAGCAACCCGTACGAGGCAAATTCATTATAGTGAAATTATCTATTCCACACCTCAATATCAGAGCAGCCTGATGTTTCAAAATTATCATAATTATGATCATGGGGATAAGGGGAGCCAAACTTCACAGAAAAGCTGGAGAAATAAAAAATTCTAGGGCTACCCTGTGAGAGGAGAATAATGAGCTGGTCACAGAGATCCCCAGGATATCAGCAATTGCTCTAAATCCTTCTTGATGAATAATCTGTGCCTCTGAACTCAACATTAATTCAAATGCAAATAATATCTCTTCCCCCCGAGGATCATTACTCCTGATTCAGCAAGCCGTTTAATGGCGAGTCTGCAGGTGCATGGCAGATTCTGAAGCTACCAAGTAGTTCTGGTCCCTCGTCACATTATCTTTCTCGACCAGCCCACGGTGCAGGGAGAGGATCCAGTGGCCAAATTCAAAACATCCTCATTCTGACTCAACCCCACAGTGTGGTCTAGTGGCTAGAACACGGACCTGGAGTCAAAAGGTCATGGGTTCTGGTTCCGGCTCTGCCACTTATCTGCTGTGTGATCTTGGGCAAGTTCACTTCATTTCTCTTTACCTCAGGGAACTCACCTGTTAAACGGGGAATGAGACCTCATGTGGGACACGGACTGTGTCTAACCTGATTTGCTTGTATCTACCACAGTGCTTAGTACAGTGCCAGGCACATAATAATAATGATAATAATGGCATTTGTTAAGCACTTACTATGTGCGAAGTAAGGGCTTAAAAATACCATATATTATTATTATTAACACCTAACGTAAGCTTCTTGTGGAGCAGGAATCAAACACAGCCCCTCCCCAATGGGGGCACACAATTTTTCTCATCCCTGTTTTTCATATAATAATAATAATAATAATAATGGCATTTATTAAGCAATGTGCAAAGCACTGTTCATATGAGGAAGTCCCTCTACACTGTAAGTTTATTGTGAGCAGCCAACATGTCTGCCAACTCTGTTGCATTGCACTTTCCCCAACACTTAGTACGGTATTCTGCACATAGTAAGTACTCAATAAATACCACTGATTGAGTGACTGAGGAAAGTAAGACCCAGAGAGGTTCAGTGACTTGTCCAAGGCCCCACAGTAGGCCAGTGAAAGAGACGGGATTTGAACCCAGGTGGCCTTACTCCCGGTCCCATGCTTCCACAACGGATTACACCAAAATGGTATCGTTGGCTCCTGAGGCATCGATATTTAGCTGGGCAAATACACAAAAATGTCTTTAAAAGAAAAGGAAATGCCGAAAGATGAGCCTAGACCTAAATTCAAAGAAGGGGCCAGACATGACTGGCTGACTCAAGAACCTGTGTAATGAGACACAGTTTGAGCATCTTAGCTGGTCATTTCCAATTATTTTCTGGCACCAACAACCAGCCAGAAGTTGTTTCAAGCAAAAGGTAAAGTTACACTTTATCTGGAATGCAAATACACAATTGACCTTCATTATTCACAAGCCTTTCCTTCACTGTTCTGTTTTTCTGCAACCCCTCCTCCACTAGGCCAACTCACAGCCCATGGTGCGTTCCTGTCTTGTTCCATGCCTTTCTCTTCCATCTCCTGCTACAGCTGCCAAATATAGCCTCTTCTCAATTATCTATACTAATTAAAGAACAGGATCTCGTGACTAAAATCCAGATAGTCCCAAAGCCTCCCAATATAGTAATGATGGCATTTGTTAAGCACTTACTATGTGCCAAGCACTGTTCCAGCCTGGTGCAGAATTCAATCCCTCCCACAAGACCGTTCCAGTTGTTAGCGCCACAAAGATCTGCTCCTCGCTGCAAAGGTTCTTCTCCAAACTAGTTCATGTCACATATGGAGTTCGAAGATCATTATTCCAATCCAAATTTGTATGGAATGCTTACCAAGCTGGGAGTCAAATTCCCCTCATCCTGGGTCTGTCACCTGCTCCATTAGTATATCTAACCTGGTGGAACCTACATCTCCTGAAGGGTTAGGGCGGATGCTGTTATTTTAAAGAAAAGAGCTCTTCGATGCCTGCAGTGTAAATATTAATCATTGCACTTTTCCTGTGTCTTTTACTGATTTGTCATTGTCTTAAGATTGGAATTTCATTATCGCCATCTTACAATGTGATTAAGATCCTGAATGAGATTGAATCTGAGTTATACTTTCAAGGGCAAATTTAAGCCAAATAGTAAATAAGGTTAGGAAAAGAAAAAAAAAAAAACCGAGAATGAAATCACCCAGTCCATTATTACGTGAGGAGAAAATAGCAAGACATCATCGGTGCCACACAATTAGGTTCCTCTTCTAAATGTCATCCCTGCTCAAGGTCAGTTTCTTCACGTGTCTGTCAGTTCGGGATATAGAAGAATTACAAGACTGTTACCGATCACTGCATCAGGGCATCCACACTGGTAGGATGTCCAAGAGGTGAGCGTCCTTGTGACCACTCGGCAAGCTAAGACCAGTCCACCCCTCCCTGTTACTGCATGGAAAGGATGGCTTCGACCAACACCGCAGATGTCATCTCCATTGCCGGGTGTCGATCTAGCAGATCCATCCGCCCAGGGTCTGTCTACTGCTACTGGCTACCAACCACCTGAGACCATCTTTTCTTCCTCTATCCTAAGAGAGGCCCACAGAGCCTCTGAGAGCATCCCATGCAATGGTCCAAGTACTCGCTTTCCCCGGGGAACGGGAACACCAGAGAAGTTTCCAACGGCCCAGTGGCACAATCAATCAATCAATCAATCGTATTTATTGAGCCCTTACTGTGCGCAGAGCACTGTACTAACCACTTGGGAAGTACAAGTTGGCAACATATAGAGATGGTCCCTACCCAACAGTGGGCACAAGATCAAACGAATACACAGTCCCAGAGTTAGGGCAACACCCACCTGCCCTTAGGGTAACGCACCATCTGGGGACCCAGATGGAGGTAGGGAGGGGGTGTCCAGCCCATCCTGCTGCTTTCACGGCCCTGGCCCAGAAGTGTCTCAGCATAACCCAGCTTAACCGTCAGGAGACCTGGATTTGAATCCTAGCTCGGCCACTCACCTGCTGTGTGGCCTTGAGCAAGTCACCTTCTCTAGACCTCAGCTTCCTCATCTGTAAAATGGGAATTAAATAGCCTTGTTTTCCCTTCCTCTCCCTCCTCCTTTGGACCGGGATTAGAATCCAGGTCTCCAGACTCCCAGGCCACTGGTCTTTCCACTAGGTCACATTACTTCTCACGCTGCACCAGGGTCTTTGTAACCTGAATATCATACACCGATCCATAGCTGCAATTTCTGACACTCATGGTAACCTGTCGATAAGCTGATCCTGACTGGGCCTGCCATAGTGACTTGGTTAATAGGCTGGGCATTGGCCAATAAAAATAAAGTGACGCTGCCCAGGACAAGACCACACCTAGCTTTATTTTCTTCTACAAACCCCACATCCTTCTCTACTCTTTATGGCTTACATAAGCCTCCCGCATAATCTTCTACTGAAAGTCACTCCCCACTGAAACATAACTTCTCCCCAAAGTCTTTATCGTTCCCCAGGACCTTGAGAGATGCCACTCACTCTCCAAGGGTAGTAGTTGTTGAAGAAAATGGGGGTTAAGACTGTGAGCCCTATGTGGGAGAAGGGCTGGGTTCAACCTCATTAGCTTGTTTCTACCCCAGCGCTTCAAAGAGTGCCTGGCACACAGTAAGCACTCAACAAATGCAATTAAAAAAAATAGAAGCAATAGTAGTAGCACTTATTGTGCTCCCCTTTGGTGTGTTGCATACTAAGCATTCAAGAAGTACAAAACGAAGAAGTGATTCCTTGCCCATGGACTTCCCTGTAGACTATAAGCTCCTTGTGATCAGGAATCACGTCTATCAACTCTGTTGCACTGTACTTTCCCAAGTGCTTAGTAAGCTGCTCTGCACATAGTAAGCACTCAATACCCTTCATTGATGGATTCCAACAGGGGGAATTTTGCTGGGAATCTTTGGTACAAACTGCAATTTTTTTCACCTTTTTGGGGAGGGCACAAAGTATGGAGCTGCAGCACCTGTAACTTGGTTCTATTCTCTTTCCCTGGTGGCATCGCCCGGGATGTCACCAATCTCCAAAGTCTCCTCCCTGGACCCTCCACCCACCAGCCTGGAAACCTGGGAATTAGCTCAACTTGCTGAGAGACATCAAACAACCCGATGCCTTAATTAACAAATGCCAAGCACCATATTACTACCAAACAAGCGACCGTATTCACTGAGCTCTTACTGTGTGCAAGCACTGTACTAAGTGCTTGGGAGTGTACAATACAATAGAGTCGGTTAGACAAAATTCCTGCCCTTGGGAAACTCACAGTTCGTCAAAGAGTAACTTGGGCTGAGTCTATGCTCACAAAATATCCAGTTAACTTTGGCCTCAATTATCCAGAAAAAGAATTTTCCCTTGAAATATCGATAGTTGAGAGACTGTGAGGCCCTCGAGGGCCAGCGACTGTGTCTGATTCCCACCGCTGAAACATTTCCCAGCACTTAGTACAGTGCGCTGACTACAGAAATCGCTTAATAAACACTATTACCAATTCTGCCTCAAGAGAATTGATTGACGGGCTTGGACTGTCTTGATAGTTTGCTGGTGCTCACCCTGCCTCAGGCAAGGATAGCAACTAAACCCTGTGGTCTCTGATTTTTCAGCCCCACCCTTGCTGCCTGCATACATATGAGAGAAAAAAAAAACAAAACAAAAAACGAAACACCTTTTCTTGCTTCAGATTCTAGTGCATTATATGCTTCCTGCTTTAGACAGAGATTGAGTGCTGAGCCTTAAATGTAGTGGGGGAAACAAAAACTTTTTAACAACTTACTCCCCGGGGAAGAAAAAGGCCTTAAGAAGCGGCGGTCAAGAATATGGGTTGGGCATCAGCAATGCCCAGAGCTCCCCGGGAAGGCTTGGCCCAACCAGCCCTGGGCTCTCCTGCAGCCGCTGCACCCTGAAGAAATTGGGTAATGGGATTCCCAACAACTCGGCAGTTTCCCTACTTGAGTCGGGTAGAGCTTTAGGGAGCCAGTGGTACCAGCCCTATGGGAATAATTAATCAATCAATCAGTCAATCGTATTTATTGAGCGCTTACTGTGTGCAGAGCACTGTACTAAGTGCGTGGGAAGTACAAGTTGGCAACATATAGAGACAGTCCCTACCCAACAGTGGGCTCACAGTCTAAAAGGGGGAGACAGAGAACAAAACCAAACATACTAACAAAATAAAATAAATAGAATAGATATGTACAAGCAAAATAAATAAATAAATAAATAAATAGAGTAATAAATATGTACAAACATATATACATATATACAGGTGCTGTGGGGAAGGGAAGGAGGTAAGATGGGGGGATGGAGAGGGGGACGAGGGGAGGGGAAGGAAGGGGCTCAATAATTAATAACAACAATGATAACAACAACAGTAATGGTATTTGTTAAGCATTCACTATGTGCCAAGCACTGTTCTAAGTGCTTTGGGTAGACAGAAACTCATCAGGTAGGGCACAGTCCCTGGCCCACACGGGACTCCAGTCTAATTCCCCTCTAAAGTTAAACCCTGATGGATGTCAACCTCGCTCACCATTGCATTCTGCACCAGTCATGTGCTCTGCAGCCCTCCATCCACCCATCCTTACCTGGAGGAAGAATCCACCAGTGGACACCTGGGATAGAGAGAAGCAGTGTCACCTGGTGGAAAGAGCATAGGACAGGAAACCAGAGACTTGGGTTCGAATCCCAGCCTCACCACTTGTCTCCTGTGTGACCTTGGGCAAGACACTTAATTTTCTCTGTGCCTCAGTTTCCTCATCTACCAAAATGGGAATTCCATACCTGTCCTTCTAGTTAGACTGCAAGCCCTTTGTTGGGCAGGGACTGTTGTCTACACCCAATTACCTGGAATCTACTCCAGTGCTCAGCTTTGCACAGAGCAAGCACTCACCCAATACCACAGTAATAATCATTTCTAGATTATGCCCTTTGCTGCCTAAGAAGAGTCTTTTTAGGAGTCCAAAAGGGTGGCTTGGGCTGCCCTTCCTCACTCCTTCATTTGACTTCTTCCTCCCTTCTCCAATTTAGGGAGGCAGCTCGGAGGATCGGCAGGTGGGGAGGATGAGGAGGTGGGGCCAGAGGAGTTCGTGAACCACGGGCCGGACTAAGCCATTTGAGGACATTTTTAGATGATGCTCTGAGCCTCAGAACAGCTCTCTGGGTGAGGAAATATTGAAGAGAGACAGAGGGAAGCCAGAAACTCTCAGCCCTGGAAAAAACGAAGAAAGAAAAGACAAGCCCCCTGGGCCCAGCAGCCACATCAAACATAAATTTAACATGAGAACAGCAACACCACATGAAGAAAGCGCACGCTAACCTCAGTGAGCCTGAAACGGGGATGGAGCTTCTGAGCAGGGCGGAGGCAGCCGTCGCAGCAACTTAAACGAAAAACCAGCTGCAATGCACTGTATGGTTCTAAATCAATGCAATATGGAGGAATAAGGCAGAAAATGATTGACCCGCCCAGAGATTCAAGGTTTCACTGGGAAGCCGTGCTCCAGTTCTCTCCTCGTGCCTTCTCCCAAGACGATACTCACACAGAGAGGGGAGAGAAAAATTCTGGAGACCTGACTTGTCAAGGACTCCACCGGTGATTTGTCTTCACATATGGTATAAGTTTATGGAATGTATACTCCTTGTGGGCAGCGATAGCATCTACCGACTCTGTTGTATTTGTACTTTCCCAAGCGCTTAGTACAGTGTTCTGCACACAGTAAGCACTCATTCATTCATTCAATCATATTTATTAAGTGCTTACTGTGTGCAGAGCACTGTACTAAGCGCTTGGGAAGTACAAGTTGGCAACATATAGAGATGGTCCGTACCCAACAACGGGCTCACAGTCTAGAAGGGGGAGACAGACAACAAAACAAAACATATTAACAAAATAAAATAAATAGAATAGTAATTATGTACAAGTAAAATGAATACAGTAATAAATCTGCACAAGTATATATACAGGTGCTGTGGGGAGGGGGAGGAGGTAGGGCGGGGGTTGGGGGGGGGGGCGGAGAAAGATGGAGATGCCGGAGATCGAACCCGGGGCCTCATACACTCAGTAAATACCAGTTACTGAATGATATGGCATTGGGCTAGGCAGTGGTGAGGCAGCCTAGCTGGGCGACCCAATACATCGGTACCATTGGTACAGAGGAAACTGGGAATTTTCTCTCCCAGTACTTTGAAAGGAAGGAGACCTCCATTTCCCTCAACTCTAATTTTTACATGATCACTAATGGATGCTCTGAATTTCTTGTTCCCTTTCCTGTAAAAAGATACCCCCGCCCCCACTGTCATCCACTGAGTCAAAACGTGTCAGAAGTGGCAGTGACGACCAAATCCAGGAAAAATAGAATCTAAACACAAGCCCTAGTCTTGGTGCCCTGAGAGGACGGGCGACACCAAGACAATATACTGAAAACAAAGACGACATTCTTTGCCGGATTAGGAAAGTACCTTGAATCTGTAAAAGGCTTTTTTTTTTTTCTTCAAAGAAGTTAAGCATCTGATTTTACCCCTCCTGGTGAGGTACAGTGTTGCCATCATTTTTGAAGAGCTGTGCGGCGGGTGAAAACATTTTGAGGGGTAACTCACCATCGACCAGTAGAGTCCACACTGTGAGCATGACAAGAGTTTCTGCTAGGCTGATTCATTCATTCATTCATTCAATAGTATTTATTGAGCACTTACTGTGTGCACAGCACTGTACTAAGTGCTTGGGAAGTACAAGTTGGCAACATATAGAGACGGTCCCTACCCAACAACGGGCTCACAGTCTAGAAGAGGGAGACAGACAACAAAACAAAACATGTGGTCAGGTGTCAAGTCATCAGAATAAATAGAAGTAAAGTTAGATGCACATCATTGACAAATACATCATTGGCTGATGTATTTTTGAGACTCCCTCTAGACATTCCAAACAATTCCGTGCAAGGAAAGTGTCCCTCTTCAGACAAAAACATCCCATCCAGTCTCCACACTGCTTCGCTTTGCTCAGGCCTCCCTACATTTTCTGTGGCATCTGTTAAGTGCTTACTATGTGCCAGGTACTGTATGTACTAAGTGCTGGGGTAGATAAAAAATAATCGGGTTGGACACAGTCCCTATCGCACACAAGACTAACAGTCTTAATCCCCATATAACATATGAGGGAACTGAGGTACAGAAAAGTTGCCCAAGGTCACACAGCAGATAAGTGGAGGAACTGGGATTAGAACCCAAGTCCTTCTGTCTCCCAGGCCCATGCTCTACCCACTAGGCCATGCTCTAAAGAGTTTACAGCCTAGAGGAGATGGTTGGGCACTGCCACAATTAAGTGTGAGCCTCCCACCCCTGCTTCTGACCCAAAGTATAGGTTTTGGAGTTTTACCCAATTTCTAAACCACTTTCCTTCCCCAATGATTTTTCTAAATCTGAGCCAAATACCCTCAAGTCCCAGGAGTTATCTTTTAAATGTCAATTCATTTTTCTTAACATTGTCCCTACCATTTCACTTTTGCGGATGGGATATCTGGAAGGTTGGTTCATTTTTCAAAAGCATCAGCATTTCCTTTCTGGGAAATCTCCCACCTCTCCCCTCTGGACGCTAATGATCATCACAGAAGCTTAAGACTCAATCGATACCACCCCAGGACCCTAGAAGACTCACTAACTGGATTCATCCTGATCTCAAAGTGGGAATCCCGAAGAGGCAATACGGAAAGCAGTGGTCCTCTTTGACCAACAAGGATGAGGCTCTTTATAGCCGAGAAAACAAGAAAGACATGAAGGCAAGGCAGCTTGTTCAAACTCTAAGGAAGTTCCAAAGCCCCGAAGAAGAATAAAGCACCGGGACCAGGCTCTTTAAGCTGCTGGATGTCGATACAACTCCTTCCTCAAACTTCATGTTTATTAAGCGCTTACAGCGTGCAGAACATTATATCAAGTGCTTGGGAAAGTACAATACAACAATTAACAGCGACGTTCCCTTCCCACAACGAGCTCACAGTCTAGAAGAGGGGAGACAGACATCAATACAAATTTAAAAAATTACAGATATATATGTAAATGCTGTAGGGCTGGGCGGGGGTGTGTGTGTGGGAAAGAGCAAAGAGAGCAAGTCAGGGTGATGCAAAGGGAGTAGGAGATGAGGAAAAGTGGGGCTTAATCTGGGAAGGCCCCTTGGAGATGTGCCTTCAATAAAGCTTTGAAGCTGGGGAGAGTAATCGTCTGTCGGATTTGATATGTCTGTCGGATTTCACCACAACTAGAGGTGAAACCCTGACAAAATGCCCCAGGATTTCAAAGATGCCACCAGAATCCCCATCTTCGAGAAGAAGAGACACCTGACAGGAAGCTACTGGAACTCTGACTGCTCTCCATTGCTGGAAAGATTCTAGACAGCTCTGACTAGACAGAACGTTGGAGAATATGATTAACCATGCATTCTCTGAATTGCAATGTGTTTTCAGATGAATTTGCAGCATAGCTGATAGGATCTTTGCAGCCCAACAAGTCAAGGAAACACACAGAGAAACACTAATATCTCTATATTGTTTCCGTAGACCTTACTCGTTTGTTCCTATCAATAGACCAGGGCTCAGGAAGCTCCTTAGCAAACTGTCGCTCCTCCAAAGTTCACCAAATATCTTCCGTGACTCCTTGATGGCAGAGTCTCTCAAATGTGAGAGTTCCAAAGGGCTTTTCTTGACTCTGTAGCCTCATTTGAGTAAAACTGGGCTCCACGGTATCTGTATCGTCAGAATTTATGGAGCCCCCATCACTTGCGAGGAGTACTAGGGAGCATACAAAAGTAATAAGGCTCATGATCCTTGCCCTTAAGGAGCTTACCATCTAAAAGAAAGGCAGGAGATATGCATTCAGAAGCAGTGCAGCCTAGTGAAAAAAACTTCTAGTGGCCTTGGAGTCAGAGGATCTGGGTTCTAATCCCTCCTCTGTGACCTCGGACAAGTCACTTCACTTATCTTCATTGTCTCCGCATCTTTAAAATGGGCATTAAAGGTCTGTTCTCCCTCTCCCTTAGACTGTGAGTTCCTAGGGGTCAGGGAATGTGTCTGATCTGATTGCTTTGATCTACCCCAAGCTTAGCACAGTTTTATGTGAAAAAATTGTTCTAAATACATTCAGTTCGGCCACAGTACATGTCTTCGTTATGTTTTTGCCTAGAAACAAGACAGCGCTCTCCTGTACAACCAAGCCTGTTTGGATATGGCTAGATGCAGCATCTCAAGAAAGATTTTCCACATTTGCACGAAGACAAGTAAGGTGAGCACTAAAAAAAGGATTTAAACTCAACACAAGGTTTTGCAAGAACATAACCCCCCTGAGGATAGGAGAATAGGGTGTAGTAAACACAAGCAAATGAATAAGTAATTAATATGTCCAGAATTTTTAAACACATACCCTAATCCCCCTAATCTGTATGTAGCTACTACCTAGATACAGAATGTTGAACTGGGACACTGTTTAGGCGTTTTTGTTTTCTTTTCTTTTTTAAATACAAGACCTCCTCAACCAAATTAGCTCCTTTAAGCCATATACCCAAGTAATAGTTGGCCCTAATAGACACTAGAGATGTCTACTGTTTAGTTATAGAGAGGAGACGAGTCCTTTAGAACCCTCTGGCTCTCCCTGCCTCTCCCCAGCCACCTCATTTCCAGCAAGATGAATCCTAAGAAACAGGAAGGTCTTGAATCATCAGTAAGCTCTCTGCAAGTGGCAGAGTAAAATATAACAGTATAACAGAGCTAATAGACATGCTCCCTTCCCACAGCGTGCTGACAGTCTAGAGGGGGCATCCTTATTTGTCCAACCAGAGACTCATTTCCCAACCTGCTCAACACACACACAATAATGCAGATGCATTCATTAGAAAAATGCAATTCATAATTTTTCCCAAATCTTGACTGCCTAACTTAGTTCCTCTCAATGTGGACACTGCCCACCCGAGCCCTTCTGATCCTTTGACAATCCGGGTAGTAAAGACAGCTCAAACATGTTTTATAAAACTGTAACTGCCCAGTCTTAAGAGGAAACACAAAATAACGTGCTTCAGAAAATGCCCCCAAGAGAAAGCTCGAAGAAGGAGCAGACACATTTTAATAGCATTTTATCTTTGCTTAATTGTGTCTTCATTTTACACTACTCGCTTTATTCTCTGCCCTTTTG
This sequence comes from Tachyglossus aculeatus, assembly GCF_015852505.1. NCBI lineage: Eukaryota > Metazoa > Chordata > Mammalia > Monotremata > Tachyglossidae > Tachyglossus > Tachyglossus aculeatus. Next base: position 7,859,652 of record NC_052085.1, read on the forward strand.
ACACAGCCAGCTGCCTTTCACATTCCTGCTCAGAAACAGACTGGCTTCAGGCTGTAACAGGCACCAGTTTCCAAAGCCCATTCTATTGATGAGTCACATTGCCTGTATGTGCCTGTTAGCATAGCGCAGAAGTTCCTATACTTGATTTCCTTTTTTCAAACTGTTTTTAGTGTTTGAAGCCCTAACGACTAAAACAATGTTTGTAGCTATGTATCCTGCCCGACAATGGAGTGTAATAATTAATTACACAGTGGAATGTCTGGTTCATATCTAGTTCAGGTCCATCCTGTTATCAACCTAGTAGACAGGAAGTGACATCATACCCCCAGGCTTCTTGTTTGAAGATAGGGACGCATACCAAGAAGTTGTAGCACTAGACACTTGGCAGGAAACGTCTCTGCTACAGGTTCTACTCAGGAACTTAAAAAAAAAAAGAAAAATGTTTTTTTTTCCCCCTTGTAGGAGGTTTCAATTAGGCTTTCCATAAATTTATCACTGCATCATGCCAGACACATATCTATTATAAAACTCATGCTTTAAAGAAATAAGGGGAGATTTAGCCAAGTTTCTTCATTGTGGAACAAGACAATACAGGCCAATCTCACTGACATCGCCCTCCTAGAATGAGGGTGGAGAGACCCCATTTTTTTGGCTTAGTTGCCCTCCACATGTGCCCATGCCCTTAAAGAGATCAGCTTCACTATAAAAAAGTCAGCAAATGACATTCTTGGAGATCATCTGCATCTACTAGAATGCTAAGATCATGTCAGAAAATAATTTTGTTCATCACTGTACAGTACTCTGCTCAGGTGAACGTGCCTAATTATTTTTCTCCTAAAATGGAGAACTTTATCTTTCTTTTACTTTCCCAACCATTCTTACCCATTCTTACCCACTCCTCAGACTCCAAATAACTAAATGAAATCAGCCAGAAAATGAACAGTCCAGCTGTCATTTTTGTCCACTAAGACAATCTAAAAGGATCTTGAACTGACTCTATTTGATTAGGGAAACCCAGATTTCAGTCCAGTTGAATCAGTGGTCCTTGTCTCTGCTCTCGAAGGCCCGACTTTGGGGAAAAGCCTGGGCTTGACCATCCCTAACTTACTTGGATAGACCCACGTTCTATCCCATAGACCACACTGCTTCCCTATCAAGCAGGCAGAAGGAGCCCTGAAACTCCTTGGATTTGTCTAAAAGGCACTTCCCGTCATGAGGAAGGAGCATAATAATAATGGCGGTATCTGTTCAGCGCTTATTCCGTGCTGGGCACTGGGGTTGATACGAGATAATCAGATCGAACACATTCCCTGTCCCATATAGGACTCACAGTCTAAGGGACAGAGCTCTTGACTCTTCATTTTACAGATGAGAAAACAGAGGCCCAGAGAAGGTAAGTGACTAACCCCAGGTCACTCAGCAAGCCAGGTTTCACAAAGCAGTCCCTGCCAAGGATTTGGAGCGAGCCAAGGAGAGCCACTACCCAGGAAAAGTCCCGGCGTCCAAGTTAGCAGCTACAAATAGTCTCCTCGCTCATCAAAGCTGGCCCACCTCCCCCCAGGTGACAGGGCAGGCAGCTCAAAGCCTGGGCCCTGCTGAGGATAGCCAAACAATCTGCCTCTAATACAAAGGGTTGCGATTTTCCTCTCTTGCCAGTCTGAAAGCTGAGATTTAAAATTCCCGTCATAGAAGTATGAATATGAAAAGAATCTGGTATCCTATTATGCATTGTGTTATAATAATGGAATGCTCTCCCCGCCCAATCTGGCCCTGCGAGCCCCAAGCCCAGCCAACGACAACTCGGGGGGCCACAGAGCGTGAGCGGGGAGTTCAGGGTGGCCTCCCGAGGCAGAAAGAAAGAGCAAATCAATGTGGAAAGCTGAAAGTGGGCTCTCTCTCTCCCTCTCTCTCTTCCCCTCCCTTTCATCCACTCTCCCCACACAATCGGGTGACTTCCCTCATCCTCCTGCATGCTAAGGGGGACTTGCATGATTGCACGAACAGTTTTAATAGTTGGGCAACTGCAGCTGTATGAACCGAGCTCATTGTCTTCCAGGGAGAGCACAATGGATTCCAGAAGGAAAGAGGGGAAAAAAAAAAACCACCCTGGAAAGCACTTGCTGTTGGACTTCGTTTGCAAACTGGGTTTTTGAAAAGGGAGGAGGAAATTCCTTTCTGTGTTCCCTGAGAGCGGCCCATTTCCAAAGAATTGCAACTAGTGTGGAAGAGTCTTCTGGAGCTAATGAGAGGGCTGTCCCTCCTTAGGGGGCTTCTTTAGGAATTGAGAGGCTGCTGGTGGCAGCTCAGAAAAAGAAAGACCCATTTTCCCAGTCTTCAAGAGGACAGGGTCAAACGCAGCTTTTTCTCCATGTCTTCTGAGGTAAGAATAATAAGAATAAGAAGAAGAAGAAAGGGGCCTAAGCTGCAGCAGTAAGGATTTGGGTTAGACAAAGAATTGCAGTGAAGGTTGCTGTTTTTACAGGTCTCCCCTGTTGGAGTGTAAGCTATTTTGGGGCAGGTAACGTGCCATTTCTTTATTCTCTACAGCCCAAGAACCTACTAAAGAGCACCTCACCAAGTAGGCATTCAGTAAGTGCTACTGCTGCTGTTCCTACTGTTGGCCCTGGCTTGAATTAGCAAGAGAAACTGTAGAATTTCCCTCACGTGAGATCTCTGATTCATTCATTTATTCAGTCATATTTCTTGAGCGGCCACCATGTGCAGAACACTGTACTAAGCCCTTGGAAGGTAGAATATAACAATAGACACATTTCCTGTTCACAGTGTGCTTACAGTCTAGAAAGAACAGAAACAGCAAGTCCTAGTAGAAAGAGCACAGGCTTAGGAGCCAGAGGACCTAGGTTTTTATCTCGGCTCCACCATTTTCCTGACATGGGACCTTGGGCAAGTCGCAACTTCTAATGGGCCTTAGTTTCTTCAACTGTAAAACGGGGGTGAGATAACCCGTTCTCCCTCCTACTTAGACTATGAGCCCCATGCGGGGCAGGGGCTTTGCCCAACCTAACTTGTATCTGATGCTTAGAACAGTGCATGGCACAATGTAAGTGCTTTGCAAATACAATAAGAAGAAGAGGAGCAGGACAGGCTCTTATCAGTCAGGGAATGGGATGACTGAACTTATGTTTAAAGGCAGGGGGATCGTCTCTTCCAGATGTGCAATCTATGAATAGCCCATGACTCTTAAAAACAGCCTCTCTCGCTTCAACGTGTGCTTTGGTCTCGATGTTCCACTCCTTCATAAGAGTCCTGTTGGGAAGGAAGATGCAGTGTTTTCACTTCCTCTCCAACCTTTCCAGTCCCCCAAAGGCCTCTCAACGATCTCAGCTTAGGAAATGCCTCCCAGAGTTCCTTCTTCCTCTCCCGCTCACAGCGCCTCATCACAAAGTCGACCCAGGTCACGAGGCCCATTAAAGGTGTGGTTGCTGCATTTTTCTTCCCTTTCCTTTTTCTTAATAGAGGCTGTTCAATCACACATGCGTTTTCAACAGGCCAGCCAAGTCCTCCCCCACACCCGGGCGAGGTCAGTAGCAAAGCCCAGGAAGCTCGCAGAGCCAAGAAAGCCTCAGACGCAGCAGGAAACCATTCCTGGTCCCTTCCGCCCTTCGCTCAAGTGTTTCGCTTCTGCGGGCTCAGGAGGTGGGGGGGGGCGGGGGGGGACACAGAGCTGACGCCCAAGTATGTGGGGAATGAAGCCAGCTGGAGCACTCATCGGAGCAGCCCTGGCCATGGTACACAAAGAGGCCAAGCTCGCGGAGTGTAAGTGCCCTGTGGGCAGGGAACCATAGGCCCTCAATTAAAGATTACCACAGTGTCGGGAGGCGATGTTTTTCTGGCTGGGACACACAGAGAGGTCGAGGGATTGCATTTCATCTGTAAAATGGGGTCCCATATGGGACCAGGACTGTCTAACCTGATTAACTTGTATCTACCCCAGCACTTAGAACAGTGCTTGGCACATAGTAAATGCTTAAGTGCCATTGTTTTTATTACTACTAATAATAATAACCTGTGCAGAGGAATTGATTCTAGTGCTAGTGGATTGCACAGTGTCTCTCCTTTGCCCCGCTGCCTTTGCCCAACATTCTACCACTGCTGTAAGCTCCTTGAGTACAGAGCCTGTGTCTACTAACTCTATTGAACTCTCACAAGCCCCTAGTACAGTGTAGAGGTAAGCCCCTTGAAGGCAGGGATTCTGCCTATTTAACTGTGCTGTACTCTTGCATGCTCACAGTACAGCCCTCTTATACAATATCCTAGAAACATCTTGAGGGCACGGATCGTGTCTATTAACTATTCTACTTTCCCAAGTGCTCAGTACACTGTTCTGCACATAATAAGTGCTCAATACATACAACTGATTGGGGCTCAGCCAACATAGACAAAGGGCAGAGACCTGCATTCAGCTGACGTTCAAAATCCACAGCTCCCACTTTTCCAGACATCCACAGAAACTGAATACCTCCTCCCGCTAAGGTTTCTATGCCCTCTTCAAAGAAATCCCCGGAAGACAGGCAACTAAGTTATACAAAATAATCACCAAAGGGAGTGGAGACCAGGAAAGAGGAATTGAAACGGAGAAAGAGAAGAAAGTACACTGAAGATTTGCCCTCAGTAAAATGGATGAGGTCTACCCTCTCTCAGGGCACTGAATCCCTTGGCAAAACCATGTTGCATTTCCTGTGCTGAGCTACCATCAGCAACGGCGTGCAGGCAACAGAATGATACTGCAACAATGCAAGATCGCATATTAAACACTTACTGTCCTCTCCCCGCTGTTGAGGGTGAGATGCCTGAGGGGGCTGAGGGAGGCAGCTGCCTGGACTGACTTCAGTTAAGCCACTGCACACAACAGGCTAGACTGGGAAGGGAGCCTAAGAAAAGAAAAGAAAAGAAAAGTATGAACTGCTGCTGCTCAGACCTACTGTAAATAAGATGGTTTCAAAGGAGCACCCTCTGGCCTAAGCTCGGCAGGTAACATAGAATCACAGCCCAGGGAGGGGCCTTAGGAGATCATCTCATCCATCGCCCTGCCTCTTGGGGCAGGGAATACTTGAATCCAAACTAGAGAGGGTGAGATGGGTTTTAGATTGTTTAAGAAAAGACCCATATTTAGTCCAACACTTAGGACAGTGCTGGTGCAGAGTAAACATAACACAAATATCCTTGCTATTACTATTCTTAGTATTAGCATCTTGGTAAGAAAAACTAAGGTGGTGATGCTTCTACATTTTTCAGGCATCTACACATGCAGAGGTGAATTTCAGATTCAAAGATCAGGCTCCTGATGGTGAAATGCACCAGTGGGGGCATGTGAGGCTGAAACGTCTAATATGGATTCATCCTCCTACGCACACACGCGCACACACACACCTGTGCTTCACTGTGCTGCCTTGCTGGCAGTTTGCAGAGCCTGGCAATGTTTTCGATTTGGCCTCAGATCCCGATAGTTGCGACGCCTCTAATGAACACGAAACAAGTCTTTCCTTCTCTGTTGAGCCATCCTGCTCATCTGTCTGCTGTGGTTGTTGCCAGTGTTCAGCCATGGCGGATGTGGTGCCCGAAGCTTTGTTTACACCTGGCCATCCATACAGTGTTTCCTTCGCCCCTCCCCGTTTCCAGTCATCCGATTTCAGCGCCCCATAGATGATGATACTTTAGTCTCACCTCTAGTGGGACACATGATACTGGGCAGGTTTCAGGGGAGGGAGAAGTAGTGGAAACAGTTTTGACTTTGGTGAATGGTGACTACTGGAAGCCCTTTCTTAGAGTGGTAGATTCGGTGAGGTGGAGGGATCAAGTGTTTGTGTTTTTTGGGGGGGTTTTATATTCAGTTTGGAGAGGGTTGCCTTGGAGTAAGGATCCAGCCAGCTCTGGCACATCCTTATCTTGTATGCCACTCACTACATGGTAAGAGTGTAATAAATTCCATAGTTATTAGTAGTATTTATTGACCACCTACCATGTGCAGAGCACTGTACTAAGCACTTACATAGATGTAATAGACCGTCTTTCAGAGAAGCACAAAGCAAAACTTGCCTATCCTTAAATGTTTTTTCTGGCTCACATTTTTTTCTGAACTTAACCAACGGCAAATCAAATAAATTGAGAAGTAACCCCCTAATGCTCTAGAAATTAGTGCCACTTCGAGGATTCTAGACAAGCGGTTACCCTCCACACTCTTTTAAAATAAGCCCACCTCTCTTTCGGCTAAAGGAGATCGTCATCAATTGGTTATTTCAATCTTATTAACAGAAGCAGCTGAAACCCTGAGGGAAATTCCATTAAAATATTCTTTTTTAATAGTATTTGTTAAGCACTTACTGTGTGCCAGGTACTGTACTAGGCACTGGGGCAGATAGAAACTAATCAGGTTGGACAGGGTCCCTTTCCCATGCAGGGCTCACAGTCTTAGTCCCCACTTTACAGATGAGGTAACTGAGGACCAGAGAAGCGAAGTGACTTGCCCAAAGTCACACAGCAGATAATGGCAGAGGCGGAATTAGAACATAGGTCTCTCTGACTTCCAGCCCCATGCGCTACACATTAGGCCACACTGCTTCCCCAGGCAGAATAATGAACTCGGCCGGGTTGGGGATTCCCGGGTGAAACCCTCCATGCCTCCATCTAGTTTCCTGGACCTTGAGATAAGGGAAGACACACCCTATATGCCTATTTATAGTTTATTGTAATGATACTTCACTTGATCCTACTCGGAGCTTACCTGACCTCATTAATTGAAGGATTTCCTTAGCATTGCCCAACCATTATGTGGGGCAGAATTACCCCATTTTCAGAGAGGGAAATTCAGCCCCTTCCGAGGAGGCATCTTGGACTATTGGAAAGAGCACGGGACTGGGGGTCCAGAGATCCAGTTTCTAATCTCTCCTCCGCCACGGCTCTGCTGTGTGATTTTGAGCAAGTCGCTTAGCCTCTCTGGGCCTCTGTTTCCTCATCTGTAAAATGGGGATGAGATACCTGCGAGCCCCATGTGGGACAGGGACTACGTCTGAGCTGATCATCTTGTATCTAACCAAGCCCTTGGTATGTAATTAGTAAATACTTAGAAATAAATAACTTTAAAAAAATCCTCATCATTAAACAAGGAACCATGGGGTTTGCAGAACTATGCTAAACATAATCCCTGCTGTCGAAGAGTTTACTCTCAAGATGAGACACAAGATCAGCAAACCCAACTACAATGTGAATGCTAAAAGGCACGTTAATTTCCAAGAATACTCATGTTGCCTCGCTGTAATAATAATAATAATAATAATGATGGCATTTGTTAAGCGCCTACTATGTGCAAAGCACTGTATGTACTCGGATCAATCATTTGAACATACTGAGCACCTACTGAGTATACTAAGGGCTTGAGATAATACAACAGACGTAGGAGGCACAATCTCTGCCCACAAGGAGCCTAACAATCTAATAGGGAGAGAAACATAATCCAATTGATTGATAATAACTTACTGATAGGAAGAAGAGCTTGAAGAGTAGGGAATATAAATCAATACGGACAAAAGTGTAACAAGAGGCTTTCAGTGCTCAGACGACCGTTGAAAGAATGGTGAAAGCTTCCTGGAGGGGGTGGAATTTCAGTAGGACTCAGAAGGTGGTGAGGGCAGAGCTCAGGAGGGTCCGAAGCAGGAAGGAGTTTTGGACAGGAGAAAGGTCGAGCACCAGGGGTCTGGATGTGAGAATAAGTTGGAATCATGGAATTGGAATGGCGAGTGGCTGGGAGTAGATCTGAGTTAATCAGATAATGCTTCTCAAAGAAGATGAACTGTCAAAGCCAGTTCTAAGATAGAGTCCTGGTTGTTCATGGGTTAAAAAACAGCTTGGGTGAAGGCTGGTAGGCATCAGAGAACCAGCTATGTGCGGGGAATGGTGACATTTCCTGATGGACATTTAGCAGGCACAGGTGTATTGACAGGTGATGGTGGGGCTTCTTAGACTGTGAGTTCCATGCGGTCAAGGAACTGTGTCTGACCTGATTAACTTGTGTCTACCCCAGCACTTAGAAGAGTGCTTGACACATAGTAAGCACTTAAATATTACCACTCAAAAAAATGCTGCCAGAGGACCTGGGTTCAAATCCCATCTCGGTCTGTTGACTGGAGTGTAAACTTAGGCAGGTCACTTTTAATTTCTCTGGCCTTCAGGTTCCTCATCTGTAAAATGGGATTTCAATCCCTCTTCTACCCCCTAAAACTGCGAGTCCCACGTGGGACAGGGACTTTGTCTGATCAGATTACCTTGTAACCATCCCAGAACTTAATATGGTGTTCGGCACAGCGTAAGCGCTGAACGAATACCACAGTTATTGTCTCACCCAGATCTCTAGTCAGAGAGAGATTTTCAAAAGTCTGCTTCAAGCAGTAGCTACTAATAATAATGGAATTTAGTAAGCGCTTACTATTTGAGAAGCAGCATGACTCTGTGGAAAGAGCCCGGGCTTTGGAGTCAGAGGTCATGGGTTCAAATCCCAGCTCCGCCAACTGTCAGCTGTGTGACTTTGGGCAAGTCACTTAACTTCTCTGGGCCTCAGTTCCCTCACCTGTAAAATGGGGATTAAAACTGTGAGCCCCCTGTGGGACAACCTGATCACCTTGTAACCTCCCCAGCGCTTAGAACAGTGCTTTGCACATAGTAAGCACTTAACAAGTACCATCATTATTATTATTACTATTATTACTTGCCAGGCATACAAGCAAATCGAGTTGGACACAGCCCCTGTCCCGTGTGAGGCTCACAGTCTCAATCCCCATTTTGCAGATGAGGTAACTGAGGTTCAGAGAAGTGAAGCGAGTTGCCCAGCGTCACACGGCAGACAAGCGGCAGAGCTGGGACTAGAACCCACATCGTTTGACTCCCAGTCCTGTGCCCTATCCACTATGCTACGCTGTTTTCTCTAGCTGGAAAAACCCTTTCTACTTTCACACCCTAGCAGCTTCGACTCCAGGAACTCCAAGTGTCCCTGATGAGCTCAGTTCCCCGGGCATATCCCGGGGGTGGGGGACGGACGCAGAACTGGAAAGGCCTGTCTCTGCGTGAGATTTGAGAATGGAGTCCCCTCCCCTGAGCCACCCGGCTGCTCCGGGTGAGTTCCCTTTCGCGTCAAGTGACATCATGGCATCACTGAAACCCTATCGTGGCCGTTTCCTTGATACGGGTGATTCAGTGGTTCAATCCCGAGCTACATATCGCTGATCACAAGCAGAGTAACCGATGAGTCAGTGTTTGAACTGAATCAGTGCAGCCAAATGACGAGCTTGGAACAATAGAGTGTGTGTTTTGCATTCTGCCCATCGTGTCGCAACGTTCCCTCCCCTCCTGTCCCGCCCCACTACGGCTTGTGATCCGGAGAGCCTGGCCCTCTCCGGATAAGTACTACCAGTTTGACGGCTACTGAACGGTGCCACTTACTAGTCGGTACACGTCTGGTACCTTATCTCCGACGCGCCACCAATAAAGTTTCCTTCCCACCCCCAGCCACGACCGCTGCGAGCGCTTCCTGATTTAGTGAACGGCCTCAAGACCCAGACTCTAAAAACCATGGCCTCTAATGATAATAAAGGCATTCAGTGCTTACTATGTGCCAGGCACTGTACTAAGTGCTGTAGAGGGGGAGACAGACATCAAGATACATTATGGGCATGTGTGCAAGTGCTGTGGGACTGAGGGTGGGGTGAATATCAAGTGCTTCGGATCCAAGTGCCGAGGTGACGCGGAAGGGAGAGGGAGTAGGGGAAATGAGGGCTTAGTGGGGGAAGGCTTCTTGGAGGAGCTGTGATTTTAGAAAGGCTTGGAGGCTGGGAAAGGTGGTGGTCTGACCTGTATCAAGAGGAAGGATATTTCAGGACCAAGGGAGGACACGGGCAAGGGATCGGCGGTGTGACAGTTGAGACTGTGGTAGGTTGGCGTAGGAGGTAGGTTGGCAGTGGGGTAGGATGAGACTGTGATAGTGAGTAGGTTGACGGAGGAGGAGCCAAGTGTGTGGGCTCCGTTGTAGGAGGAAATCAATGAAGTGAGGTAGGAGGGAGAAAGCTGACTGAGGGCTTTAAAGTCGATGATAGGGAGTTTCTGTTTGATGCGGAGGAGGACGGGCAACCACTGGTTTCCAAATTCCCCACAGCTTCCAGGGGTCCAGGTTGATCCCAGAGAGGAAGGGAGCTGACTCCCAAGCTTTCGGTACACCATCTGAACTGGGTAAGAATACTCCCATGTGTGCGGCGATGCACCCCTCTGAGTTCACAGGAAGAATATTCATACCTTTGACTTCCTGTTTTGGGCATACTGAGGTTTTTCTAACAGGGTAAAAATAGGAAGCTCTGAATATCGAGTGGAAACTTGACATCGACTCTGCATCCGTCATCCTGGCCCATCTCCAACTGGATGGCTCATGGCATGGAATCCCCGGGGCACCTCCTGAGAGGCAGTCACCCTTGGGGGGCAAAGAGATGACCAGTGAGCTTCAGACTCAGTCCCCAGTATTTTTCAGGAGGGGAAGTGAAAAACCTTTTTTTTTTTTTAACCAAAACTTCACCTAGAAGAGTGGGCCATTTGAACACTGAATTGAGGGGGAGGCTCTTCACAGTTTTAACCCTCCTATAGTAATAACAATGCTGGTACTTGTTTAGCACTTACTCTGTGTCAAGCACTATTCTAAGTGTCGTGGTAGATTCAAGCTAATCCTATTCACTCTCTCCTTCTATTCCCCCTCTCTCTCTCCCTCTCCCTCCTTCCATTCCTATTTCTCTCCATCTCTAACTGGATGTCCTGTCAACACCTCAAACTAAACATGTCCAAAACAGAACTCTTCTTTCCACCCAAACTTTGTCTTTCCCATTACTGTAGACAGCACCACCATCCTCCTTCTCACAAGCCCGTGACCCTGACGTTTTTTCTCGACTCTTTGCTCTCATTCATCCCATATAGTCAGTCCGTTACCCAGTCTTATCAGTTCTACCTTCACAACCCTTTCCTCTCCACCCCAACTGCTACTCTGCTGATCTAAGCACTTAACATATCCCACCTTGAGTACTGCATCAGCCTCCTTGTTGACTTGCCTGGCTCCTGTCTCTCCCCATTCCAGTCCATACTTCACTCTGCTACCCAGATCACTTTTCTTAAAAAAAAAAAATTAAAAAAATTCAATCCATATCTCCCCAATCCCGAAGACCCCCCCAGTGGTTGCCCATCCATCTACACAGAAACACCACTGAAGGATTAAGCTTCAGACCTTGCTAAGGGAGAACAGAGCTGTGGTTCTGCCCATTTTTCTTCATCAATCAATGGTATTTATTGAACACTTTGTGCACAGCCCTGTACTAAGCACTTGGGAGAGTTCGATACAACAGAGTTGGTAAACACATTCCCTGCCCACCCACAACCACACTTGTCAATCAATCAATCAGGTCAAGATGCGGCCAAACTACCTTCACTGAAGTGATGCTTGTGGTAATTCAGGATCTTCTGGGTAGGAATGTCTCTCGAATCCATTAAACACTTGTTCTACTCCTTGCCCTGAGCTAAGCACTGAGAGAGATACAAAATAATCCAACAGGACAAAGTCCCTGTCCCATATGGAGTTCACAATCTTAGAGATAGGGAACCAGCTATTAGCCCCATTTTACAGTTGAGAACACCAAGGCACAGACACATTAAGGGACTTCCCTGAGGCCACGCAACAGGTCAGTGAGAATCCTGGGGCTCAAACCCCAGTGTCCTGACTCACAGCCCCTGCCTCTTTCTTTATTCACAGACATTTTGGGGACTCTTTTTCTGTTTGTTAGCTTGGGGTTTTTTATGGTATTTGTTAAGCGCTTACTATGGCAGCTTAGAACAGTGCTCAACACATAGTAAACACTTAAATACAATCATCATCATCATCACGATACTAAGCCCTGGGGTAGATACAAGCTATTCAGGTTGGACACAGTCCCTGACCCACATGGGGCTCACAATCTTAATACACATTTTACAGATGAAGTAATTGAAGTCCAGAGAGGTTAAGTGACTTCCCCAAGATCGCACAGCAGACAAGTGGAGGATCCAGATTTAGAACCCAGGTCCTTCTGATTCCCAGGCCCGGGTTCTACCCATTAGGCCACTCTGCTGTTATTGAGTCTTGAACATAACATAAGGATTAAACACGTCAGTCATGTCTGTTTCAGTCAAGGCGAGCACTGACCGATGACGACGAGCTAATGGCTTACCTCTGAATTTAGCAAAGGGTGTTGTTAAAGCCACATTTCCCCTCTGGGAAAATGATCTGTTTCTCCCTGAGGGCACAACAGGTAAAAATGGGGGACCTATAGGTTAATGGCACCATTGCATTTTTTCCCCTTTTAAGAGTAGGGAATATGTTCCTATCAACTGGAGCCACTTTAATGTGAAATGGCTCATTAAAGCCACTGAAGCCGGATGATGGACTGCACCGATAAATCACCCAAGCAACGGCGGGAAGGGATGAGGCTCACAGAATGGACAACACTAATTTCCCAACCTATCATTATGCTCTTAGTTTATTTTTAACTAAAATCTCTTGGCCTCGGGCAGTACATTTCAAAGACACACTGACTCTGCAGAACCCTCCAAAAGAGATTGGAAACATGTGCTCTGTTTTAGGCAGGCAAAGGGAAAAGTAGGAGGGGAAGAATCTTCCCTCAGCCAGGTCTCCCGAGCCAAGGTCACCTGCCTGGCTAGCTGAAACTGGGGCTCGGTAAAACTTCTGGGACTCCTAAAATGACAGAGAAGCAGTGTCGTCTAGTGGATAGAGCACAGGCCTGGAAGTCAGAAGGACCTGAGTTTTTTTTTTTTTAGTTTTTTTTTTTAAATGAAATTAAGCACTTAATATGTGCCAGGCACTGTACTAAGCGCTGGGGTAGATACAAGCTTACCAGAGTTGGACACAGTCCCTGGCCCACATGGGACTCACAGTCTTAATACCCATTTTTCATATGGGATAACTAAGCAAAGTTAAATGACTTGCCCAGGTCACTCAGCAGACTGTGAGCCAGCTCTTCTAGACTGTGAGCCTGCTGTTGGGTAGGGACCGTCTCTATATGTTGCCAACTTGTACTGCCCAAGCGCTTAGTACAGTGCTCTGCACACAGTAAGAGCTCAATAAATACGATTGAATGAATGAATGAAGTAGCAGAGTCGGAATTAGAACCCAGGTTCTTCTGACTCCCAAGCCCGTGCTCTACCCGCTTGGCCATACTGCTTTTCTATCTCTAAAAGGAACATTTATTCTCAGTTGCTTTGCTGCAATCCAGCCGGGCAGGGCTTTGGGTCACCCCCTTGGGTCTGACTCAGGGCCCTGAGCCTCCCGTCTAGAGCCCCTAAATTGAAGCTATCTGGCGATGCCAGTGTGGGTCATGTCAACGGGTCATTAGAGGGGGCTGGAGGGGGGGTCCAGGCACCCACCCACCGTCACACTCCAACCTGGTTCCAGGCTCGAGCCGCCCACCGTGTCTCACTTCCCACCAATCACTGTGCATGTGTTTCAGACAGTATAAATCGCCCTTTGGACCATTCCAGAATGCCCAACACAAAGCCCCCGGGTTCACTCTTACCTCCTCTGCCCTCTCCTCACCAGGGGTTGGTGTGACTCCATCTTGGCTCAGGTCCTTTTCCAGATCTCTCCAAGCCTTCGCTGGCATTCTAACCCCAGGCTCAAACTGAAAGAAGTACTCAGCAGAGTCTTGAAGGGAGGCTGCTCATTTCCCTTTCCATGACAGGATTCCTGTTGGGAAGCAGAGTTTGTGAAGGGAGGCACCATTTGGATTGCTTTGACCCCTCTACACACGCATATCAGTTGACAAGCTCCCTTCAATGACCATCTTTCAGTTTCATTGCTTTCTCTGGCTTGGCAAATCCCAGGGCCTTTGATTCATGGGTTACCCATGCCATATTCACTCTCTGGCCCGAGTCTCCTGCCGGCTCAGAGTCTCCTGATTTCCCTGTCCTCACGATGCACTTTGAGTATCCCCAAAAACAACCCATCCATGGGTTATTAATGTCCCGCCAACAACCTTCTTACAGGTCATTAAGCAGGTCTTAAATAAGCTCAAGCCTAATGTAGCTCGCTATGGTTCCCGACTCGAGAATTCTTCACAATTGATATATGATTAGTCACCTCCTGGGCCTGCTTTCCTACCTGAGGCAGCCTGATCTATTCCAGCCAGGAAAATTTCCATGAGGCACCGCACTTTGAATGCATTCCATCTCTGCAAAGAAAAATACGCTCCATGATTCTTTCCTAAACTCCCTTTTCAATGCTCCTGGAAAAAGGAAAAAAGACTTCTAAAGGAGTTTGATGTCATTTAGTAGTAGTGATAGTATTTATTAAGCACTTACTGAGTGCAGAGCACTGTACTAAGCACTGGTAATTAGACACAGACTCTGTACCTTGGAGGGCTCACAATCTAACAACCTAATTTAATCTTCAACACCCTGTACAGGCTTACTGCCTGCAGACCAATGAATTTCTCCATCAATCAATGGTACTGATTGAGCACTTATTATGGGCAAAGCTCTGTACTAAGCACTCGGGAGAGTATAATACAACAGAGATGGTAGATGCATTCCCTGTCCACAGGGAGCCTACAGTCTAACATTATCTAAATTCCTTTCTTTTGGGCAACACTGACCTCGTGCAATAAAGTGTCTCTCTGGCCAGGATTAGAGGTCGGTAGAATGGGAGGGTTTATACTGCACTCTCCAGCTGAGAAGCACTAAGTGCTTTGCAATATTTTTCAACAGTTCCTTCAGCATCTCTGTGAGGGGAACTGGTGGCAGTCTCAAGTGACCTTCTGTCTAAAACACCTGATTTGAAGACTCTGAATTTTCTAGGAGTTCCCTCATCGAGGCTCAGACCACAAGATGTACAGGGACTTTCTTATTGATACTCCTCAACTGCTTTCACTGGGCAGGGGAAATGAGGGCTTGGTCAGGGAAGGTCTCTTGGAGGGATGTGATTTTAGGAGGGTTTTGAAGGTGGGGAGAGTAGTGGACTGTGGGAAATGAAGAGTGAGGGAGTTCCAGGCCAGGGGGAAGAGGTGGGCAATAGACGAGATCAAGGTACAGCAAGTAGACTGATGTTAGAGGAGCGGAATGTGTCGGCCGGTTTGTAGCAGGAGATCGGCGAGGTAAGGTACCTTAAAGCCGATGGTAAGGGGTTTCTCGTCCTCAGTGCTGAGACCGGAGCACTGAGAACCTGAACGGAGGAGTTGATTCTGGTGCTAGTGGCTGGCACAGTGCTTCTTACACACTCTTGTTCATCTCTGCCCATTGTGCTGCCCATGGGACATGGAGCGCAACAAGAGAATGAACGGGCAAGGATGCAGCAAGTGGCTAAGTGCCCTGAGGTCTTCACCCACATTTGCCAGCTACATGAAGAACCAGGACTAGAACACAGGTCTCCTGAATCCTAGAGCTGGGCTTCTTCTCCTGGAGCCAGCAAGGCTTGCTTACCAGGACAGAAAAAATTAGCTCAATCAACACAACCGACCCGCAGGCCAGGGAGATCAAGTTTCTCGCCCACCACAGAACTGCGGGGTTTCACCTCTCCCTTTCCTCCCGTACCCTTAACATTTACCACTTATAATGCACCTATAATGATAGCAGCCTAAGCAGTCAAGCGTATAGCATTAAAAAACCACCAAAGCTATTCAGTGTGATCAGGTAAATACCCACATCAGCTTCATTATGTAGTTATCACAGGGGGCTGCGCAGGATTTGTGGCAGTGGTGTTTCTCAAGATGACAGCATTAGAAACGGATCGGTTGGGTAATGTCTACTATCCTTAAGCAACAATTTCAGTCTTTAAAATGAGCATGAGGCATCACCAGACTAATGCCAGGGTTTTTTGTGGTGATAAATCTCAGTTGACTTGTTGCTCCCTCTAAGGAAAAGCTCTTTCTGGGTGCTCAGAAGGAGTTCAATAAATCCAATTTATTATTTTTAAATAATCAGAAGATTTTGCACTCAGGAAGAGCTCAATAAATACAAGTGAATGAATGAATCTTGCTAGGACTGGCTGTGTCATTTACCTTATTACCCCAGAGATGGGAATTTTCCTCAGCAGAGGGCACATATCTTCTTCCTCATCATCTTTTGGAGAAGAATCCAGGTCAGTGGACATCAGAAAGGCATTCCAGACTAGGGAAAATGACATAGGACTCTGGGAGTCAAGAGATCTGGGTTCAAGATTTGGGTCTGCCACTGGCCCGTGCAACCTTGGGCAAGTCGATGAACTTCTCTGGGCCTTGGTTTCCTCATCTGTCACCTGGAGATACAATACTTGTTCTCCCTCCCTCCTGGATTGGGAGTCCTATATGGAACAAGAGAGCCTGTATCTGATCAGACTATCTTGCCTCTACCACAAAGCTTGGCGTGTAGTAAGTGCTTAATGTAGACTGTCATTATAGAGCACAGCATTGAGGCCATTCCCCCTCCGGACTGTAAGCTCATTGTGGGCAGGGAATGTGTCACATATTGCTAAACTGTATTCTCCCAAGTGCTTAGTAAAATGCTCGGCACACAGTAAGCACTCATTAAATATGATTGACTGACTAATCACGAAGAAAACCCTCTACAGTCTTCTAGACTGTGAGCTCCTTGTGGGAAGGGAACGTGCCTACCAATTCTGTTGTAGTGTACTCCCCCAAGCGCTTAGCACAGTGCTCTGCAAACAGCAAGTGCTCAATAAATACAATTGACTGACTGATAGGAGAAGGCACATCCCCCACCCTCAAGAAGTTTGCGAGGTATGGATGAGCCTCGGCCGTGAGAAGTCAGGACCGAGAACCTGCAAGACAGAATTGCTAGAGGCCTGCTCAGTGCTCGGCACGCTCTCTTGTTCCTGCCAGGCAGGTTTCTGCTGGGGCCCGGGGTACAATGAGCAAGTGGGCAGGGGTGTGGCATCTTGCAAGCAAGTTACTCATGCCACAGACAATCACTGTATGTCTTGGGTGCCTTATTCCCGGCTCAGTACAGTGGCAATAGTGGACCTCGGCTTTGGTTTTAGGATCCCCACCCCCCACCTTGCTGATGCCCAGAGTTTATTTAGTTTGGCCTTTTGGACTGTTGCCACACATCGGCCCAATGATTTAAAGGAACTGTCAACGATGGCTTGGAACTCCCTCCTCTGAGCCGTGACTTGATGTGGAGGGCAGTCTTGGCTGCTCTAGACAAAGAAATGATTTTTCCATCTACAGCTGTTAAGCAGGAAATAAGAGAAATGCTCAGTTGGTCCCTTAGAACTTTTGTGCTGCACAAGACCTAGGATTGCAAATGCCCCAATTCCCAGAATGCCATGGGGAGTAATGGTCACTCTAATCTTGGCTCCTAGGCTGACCAGAAACCAGTAACTTAACTTCTCTGTGCCTCAGTTTCCTCATCTGCAAAATGGGAATTATATGCCTGTTCTTTCTACTTAAGACTGTGAGCCCCTTATGAGACAGGGTCTGACCTAATCATCTTGCATTTACCCTAGCGCTAAGTACAGTGCCTGCCACATAGTAAGCGCTTAACAAATACCACAGTTATTACTATTATTATCTTCCATCATTTACAAGGGGATACTCCATCATCATCACTCAATTCCATTAAGATTATACTGCATGTAAGATTGTCCATTCAAATGAAATGCTTAACTGGCTCAATAGAGTTAATTATCCTTTTACAACAGAGCAATTATCTTATCTTCTGGAATGTCCATAATTACCTTACAGTTAGGGAGGAAAGTCTTACAGGTCCATCCTTCATTTTGGAAAAAAAAATATGATTCCACAGTGAAAATTCAGTCATGTCATAAAATCACCAGACATGACTTCCTCAATAGTGGCTATTTCCAATGTCCTGCTCTCCTTCCTGCATAGACTGTGAGCCCCAGGTGGGACTTGTATCTACTCCAGCGCTTAGAGAGGCCTTTGACACAAATACCATAAAAAAATACTCAAATGTAGCCAGCAGTCATTCATTCAATCGTATTTATTGAGCACTTACTGTGTGCAGAGCACTGTACTAAGCGCTTGGGAAGTACAAGTTGGCAACATATAGAGATGGTCCCTACCCAATAGCGGGCTCACAGCAGTTGTCACATAAGAGTTTAAACCAAAGTTTGATTACCATCTACTGATTAATCAAGAGTGGAAGGCCTCACAGAGAGGTCATCTGCTCTCTCTGCCTCTAATACCACACACATACACATACACACAAGCACAGCAGGACACCTCAGCACTCCACTGGTCTTTCAGAGGACAGAAGCTGCCTTGCTTAGAATGCTTATCCCCCAGTTTCTGTCCTGTTAGAGTGTAAGCTCCTTACAGACAAGTGACATGTTAATGTTTGCCTCCCTCTCTAGACTGTAAGCTTATTGTAGGCAGGGAATGTGTCCGCTTATTGTTGCACTGCACTCTCCTAAGCACTTAGTACAGTGCTCTGCACACAGTAAGTGCTCAATGCTCTTTCCAGTAGGCCATACTGCTGCCCAACAGTACTAGCGTTTGAAAAATTGATTTTTCCAGCACATTGACTAATATAAGCCTCCGGAGCAGAAGCTGTCTTCTGCTGACCTGCCCTTCAGCCTTTAATATCTCCCCCATTAATTTTGCTTCCTGGAGTCTCAAACCAATGACACAATAGGGCACACAGGCCCCAGATTTACAGAAACGGGTCGTTTGCTGCTAACATAGTGGTCAGGGAAAAGTGGGTGATGGACAAGATGAGGTGACATTTTTCAGGGCCTTCCAGGGAGGGGCAGGAAGCACATTCTCGGATCCCTTTCTGCAAAGATAGCATGTGCATCCATCAGCCTGCTCCCTCTATAGCCCCATCTGGCTAGATGGTAAGCTCCTTGTGGGAAGGAACTATATCTGTTAATTGTTATATTGTACTCTCCCAAACTTTTAGTACAATGCTTTGCACACAGTAAGCGCTCAATAAATACCACTGAACGAAAAGAACCAAGAGAAAGCCGTCAGGGAAGATCTTCCCAGCTGAAAGTGAGCAAAGCTTGAGCTGGAGACAAGCCTATCCCACATGCCACACTTCAAAGCCCCAGCTCAGCTTGACCAGGAAGCGCTTACTCAACCACAAAAATCAATAAATATTTTTAGAAATGGATATTTTCCAGTTTTAGAAAAGGGTTCGTTTATGTCATTTAAAATTGATTTTTGTTTCATGTCATTTAACTGGCACATAATGCTCAGCCCTAAATCCCCCTTCCTAAGCGGTTCCAATGATGGGGATTTGTGGGGCAATTGTCAATTAGTTGTTGCATGAAATAACACGAAGATCTCATAAAAGTGATGGAAATGCACATTATAACATTAACTTGCTGCCATGTTACACACCACACAATAATAACTGACATATTTATAAGGAGGAAATCATTCTAATTGCATTTAGGTTCCCCATCAAACTAAGCTGTCTTGAATCTGTTCTTAACACCTTTGTCAGCTACTTTCTTATCTCCAACTGCTAAGACAAATAATCAATGGAATAGACTTGAGTTTGATGGAGTTCTAGTCTCTGGAGGAGAAGTTTGCAGCATGTGATGTTTTTATAGTATTAGTTTTATGAGCCAAGTTGTTCAACCAGTATAAACATGATACTGATTTATCATGCCTATAAAAGACCGTAACAGTGGCACGCTTTGGACAGTGATATTTTTCCTATATTTCACAGTGAATATTCCAAAATGCCAAGGACCAACCAGGCCAGAAGAGGGACTAAGCAATTCCCTCTTCTATAGCATGCCCAGGAAAGAAGCAATGTGGCCTAGTGGAACAAGCCCAGGTCTGGTGGTCAAGGTACCTGGGTTCCAATACCAGTTCCACCACTTGCTTGCTGTGTGAACTTGGGATAGTCAACCTCTCGGCCTCAGTTCCCCCAACTGCAAAATGGGGATTAAATATCTCCTCCTCCTCCCCTTTAGACTCTGAATTCCATGTGGGACGGGGGCTGTTTCTGATCTATCTATCTCAGCATGTAGCACAGAGCCGGGCACAGAGTAAGGGCTTAACAAATACCATAATTATTATTCATTCAATCTTATTTATTGAGCACTTACTGCATGCAGAGCACTGTACTAAGTGATTGGGAGAATACAATACGACAATAAACTGACACATTCCCTACCCACAATGGGTTTACAGTCCAAAGGGGGCCTGAGAGTCAAAAGAACCTGGGTTCCAACCGCTGCTCTGCACTTACCTACTGGGTGACTTTAGGCAAGTCACTTCACTTCTCTGTGCTTCAGTTCCTTCATCTGTAAACTGGGGATTAAGACACGAAGCCTCTTGTGCGACAGGGACTGTGCCCAATTCATTCAATCGTATTTACTGAGCGCTTACTGTGTGCAGGGCACTGTACTAAGTGCTTAAGTGCCCAATCTCATTATCTTAAATATACCATGAGATCTTAAACACCATTTTTTTTAAAAAGCTCTCCCATATCAAAGAATGTTACATTTTTTTCCTGGTTGCCCAAAGAAGTGACACATCTGGCTTTCATCTACACCTGCTGTGTAAGTACAAAGCTGCAGACTTCATATCGCTGCTCAGCTTTTGTCTTGTTTGGATCCCTCAGAGATTCAGAGGATAGCAGAAAGGCTCATTGTAATTCAGTAATTAGTGTTTGTTTCTTTCCTTTTCCCCTGACCAAAAATGCACGGTCATTCTGTTCTATGAAAGTCATTTTCAGCTGGATTCTCACACTTTGATTTGCCAGCTTTAGGAACAACAAAGATGCCCCAAAGTGTCAAAAGTCACCTCCCAGAATACCTGTTTGGTATTCTGACACCAAACAGCACCTTCCAGAACCACGGGAGATGGGAACTTCTGTCCACACTCTCAGCTTTGATCCACAGGGATCTTTCCACTCTTGATAGAAAAAAGTGGCAAAGAATAACTGTGGAGTGTTGCACGTCTTCTGAAATGAATCCACCTGCAACCTCCCTCCTGCTTTTAAACTCTCTTAAATACATCTAGTGCCCCATGGCCAAAAAATGTCCTTTATCCTTCTTTGACTGGGTGTGCCAGGATTTATTCACATGCTAAATGCTGCTTGTGCATAAAGTATATACAGACATGCCCCCTTTCTAAAGCCCTTCAATGCCAGTATAACTTATAGAACTGTCTCGCTTCAAGATAATATTCCCCCAGGCTTAAGCACTTTCCCTCCCATTTCAATTTACAATATATAATGACAACATATCTATTTAGCCTAGAGAATGGCAGATCTGTTGGCATGAGGTGCTTTTTGGTTGAATAGAATGTGAAAGATATCATTTAAAAATTAAGTACTGTATTTATATCCTCACACTCACCCTAATTTAAAACAAAATCTTTTATTATTGATACATATTTATACTGATTTGATCATGTATGCACAGATCATGTGTTTATTTGTCTCCTCTCCTTACACTGGGAGCCCCAGTCTGATCTCGGCATATAGGAAGTTCCTATCAAATAATCAATCATTAATATTTCTTGAGCACTTACCGTGTGCATAGCACTGTACTAAGCACTTGGGAGAGTACAACAGAGTTGGAAGACATGTTCCCTGCCCACAGTGAGCTTACAGTCTGGAGGGTGAAATACCACGCTTATTATAATGATATTTACATATTAATTTGTCAGGTTTCTTGCATCATGAGGATGCACTGATACAGTTAACATTATTTCCTACTGCAAACTGTACTTCATTAAACACTCCTACGTTTACCACTCTTGTCTTCTGAGCCAGTTAAGAACGTTAATTAGTGTAGAGGCACACTTACTATATTATGAATGGATTTGCTGTTGGGGCTAGAGCCTAGCAATTGATTCTGAAGATGAAGTGTGGATTCTAGATCAATCTCCACTTTGTAGGTGAGTTTGAGGGGGCGACTGACTTCCTGAATCTCGCTTTTCTAGTCACCTGTTCACCATCCATGTGGGTAATTCTTGGGCCTGGCCCAGGGGAGCAGAGGGGGCAGAGACAGAAGATGTGACAGCCCATTTCCACAGGCTTTCCCACTGCTTCCTCCTCACCCAAGGCTTTCTCTGGGCCTGCTGGATTGTAAGCTTTCTGAGGGCAGGGACTATGTCCTCTGCATCTATTGTACTCTCCTAAATGTTCACTCTAGGGCTCTGCAAACAATAATATTAACACTTAAAATAATAAAAACAATTTATAATGGCGGCCTTTGTTAAGTGCTCATGATGTGTCAAGCACTGTAGTAAGCACTAGGTTAGGTGATTATAATAATAGTATTTGTTAAATCCTTATAGAATGTCAACCAATGTACTAAGCACTGAGATAGATACAAGATAATCAGGTCAGGCACAATCCCCATTGCACATAGGAATCACAGGCTAAGTGAGAATGAGTATCGAATCCTCATTTTACAGATGAGGAAACAGAGGATCGGGGAAGTTAAATCACTTGCCCAACGTCACACACAGCACTCAATAAATGTTACTGAGTCCATAAGGGGACAAGCCCATTTGTGGGCCTGGCATCCTTTACGGGCAACATCCTTTCCCCAGAAGTATATTTGGCGGAACAGTGTAATACAAGGTCAGGGCAGAGAGCAGAGGGCGTGGTTCTCCTTCTCCACCCCCTTCCCTCTCTAAACTCAGTGAATATTTCTCCCATTGAGCAGGAGAAAAATCAAGTCCACTAATACTTGCTTAGTCTACTTCCCAGTGATGGCAGGAGAGACAACGAATGAGTTGCATCATTAGAATTTGGATAGCACTGGGGGAATCAATTGTCCGTATACGGGTGCCTCATGAGGCAGAAGAGTGATGAGCCTTCCCAGACAAACCCTAAATCCACCAGAACCAAAACTTCAGCCTGGCAGAACCATGTGAGCAAAAAGACAGGCCTAGGCAGGCTTCTTCCATGAAGGTGGGGGGGTGCGGGAGTTGACTAGATGACCTCTGACAACCTTTACATGATGTGAATTCTTAATCAGCAGCAGCAAGAACTGAACAAGCAAGTTAAAGCAAGTGAAGTTTGACGGTGTTTACAAATGCTGAGAGGCTCTAGCATCTAGACTTCATGTTAAACATCTGTTCCACCGAGGCTTTCCTGCCAGATTTAAAGATGACGCTGCCAAACTACTGTGGCTGAGAAGCCTATCGACCCACCGACAGGCAATGCCAATCATCAAGACTGCCCCCACGATGCACTGTTAGGCCTGGCTGCTGGCAGTTCCTGACACTGTCTTTGCCTCTCACGATCTTCTGGAAGCATCTGCACTAATTGCATGTAATTGAATTTCATCCATTTCAATTACATTATCTCTAATTGCCATTCTCCAGGTTTCTTGGCTTCTGCTGCACGCTCCCAACTGTCCACAGTTACACTAGTTTGTTTGACATCTCGCTTCACTGGGTCTTGAAACTCTGTGTTTTCCGACCTCCCCGTTTAGAGTTTTTCTTATCTCAGTGGTTTTTTGTGTTTTTTTAGGGACTCTGCCCTTATCCAGCCCCCTCACATGGCTGAGAAGCAGTGTGGACTAGTGGAGTATAGGACTGGGAATCAGGGGACCTGGGTTCTAATCCAGGCTTTACCCCTCTGCCGGCCGTGTGATCTCACACAAGTCACTTAAGTACGCGGTGACTCAGTTTACTTAACTGAACAATGGGGATTCGATATCGGTTCCCCCTCCTCCTCGTCCGGTGAGCTCCACGAGGAACAGGGACTGTGTCTGATCGACTTCTATTGTTTCTACCCCGGTACTTAGCACACAGCAAGTGCTTAACAAACATCACAATTATTATCATTATTAAGGCTGCTTACCTGCAACCGGGAAACTCAGCAACTTCAGGGCTGGCTGCAGAAAGGTCATTACTTCAATGCCCTTACCTCAGTAGTCCACGGTCCACACTGAATGGCCCACCACAGCTGCTCCCTTCAGGCATCGACAATGCCAGCCTGGACTTCATCTGATCATCCTCCATCCCTCTCCGCTCCACTCTGCGGTCGGCGGCCGAAAGTCTGACATAATACTAGAGAAGCAACGGAGATGTGGGCTTCCTGTCATCAGCGTCCCACAGTTCTCACTTCAAAACCTCACTTCCAGCGTTTTTCCGTCTTTGAAGCCCTTTCTGTCCACCACAGAAGCCTCTCGCTCCAAGCGCCGAAACCCACTTCTTCAAACAGCAGCGGCCATTAGGGGATGGAAGCGGCTGATTGGGTTTTGATTTGCAAACTTCTAGGACTTTCTCTTGGATTTTTCTTCCCGCCAGCGTTTTGGGAAGTCACTGCAAGCTGGAGGGGAAAGAGAACAGGCCTGGGAGTCGGAGGAACTGGGTTCTAATCCCATCGCTGCTACTTGCTGGCTGTGCAACCTTAGGCAAGTCACTTCACGCCTCTGGACTTTGGTTTCCTCCTTTGTAAAATGGGAATTTGATACCTGTTCTCCCTCCCCAGACTGTGAGCCTCATGTGGGACAGGGACTGTGTCCCACCTGCTGATCCCACATTTATTTCAAGTGCTTAAAAAAGTAAGTGCTTTAGTATCAAGGTTGTTATTACTGCAGGGGCACCACATGAGGCAGATGCAGTTTTTTTCCTCCCATGTTGCACCCTGGGGAATGTTAGCCCTGGAATAAATTTAGTACATTCATTTGGCATAAATGGGAGCATTTATGCAGAGCATTAGGCAAAACAATGAAGAAAAATCTGAATGATCAGGGTTACCCTTCCCCTCCTCGGGCTTGCGCCCTGGGGCAGATAGGTGACAGCCTCCTGCTCTCTAACCCAGAGCCGCTTGCCTAAAAGCCTCGGGGCATCCCCAGGCAGCTTTCATTCACTAAATCGTACTTATTGAGCACTTACTGTGTGCAGAGCACTATACTAAGCGCTTGGAAAGTACAATTGGGCAACAGAGACGGTCCCTACCCAACAACGGGTTCACAGTATGGAAGGGGAAGACAGACAACAAAACAAGTGGACAAATGTCAATACCACCAGAATAGGTAAATAGAATTATTGACATATACACATCATTAATAAAATGGAGTAATAAATATGTACAAATATACACAAGTGCAGTAGGGAAGGGTGTAGGGCAGAGGGAGGTAGTGGGGGCGATGGGGAGGAGGAGCAGAGGAAAAGGAGGGGGCTCAGCCTGGGAAGGCCTCCTGGAGGAGGTGAGCTCTCAGCAGGGCTTTGAAGGGAGAAAGAGGGCTAGTTTGGCTTCCAACACGGAGTCCCAGCCAAAGGCGGTTTTCCCTCATTGCTAATAATAACAATAATGGTATATAATGATAATAATAATAATAATAATAATAATGGAATTTGTTAAGCACTTACTATGTGCCAAGCAGTGTTCTAAGTGCTGAGGGGGATACAAGGTAATCAAGGTTGTCCCACATGGGGCTTGAAGTCTTAATCCCCATTTTACAGAAGAGGGAACTGAGGCCCAGAGACGTTAAGTGACTTGCCCAAAGTCACACATCTGACAAGTGGCAGAGCCGGGATTAGAACCCATGACCTCTGACTAAGCGCTGGGGGAGATAAAAGGTTATCAAATTGCCCCAAGTGGGGCTCACAGGCTTAATCTCCATTTTAGGTAAAGTAACTGAGGCCCAGAGAATAACAATAATAATAATGATGATGATGGCATTTGTTAAGCATTTACTATGTGCCAAGCACTGAGAAGTGAAGAGACTTGCTCAAAGTCACACAGCAGGCAAGTGGCAGGGTCGGGATTAGAACCCACGACCCCTGACTCCCATTGTTCCTTCCCCTCCATGGCTCCTAACAGCCGCCTGGGCTGAGCTTCTCTGAGGGGAAGGAAATTGGTCCCTATCCTCACTGCTCTAAAATGGCGGGTGGGGCCACGAGGAGGAGACCAACAGACCGTTGGAGGCGGGACTAAGAGCGATGAACGGAGACCATTGGACAACAGGGGTGCCCACCCCGTGCCCTCCCGCCAATGAGAGGCCTCGTAACTTGACTGACAGCACGGGGAACTAATGAGGGCTCGAGCCTGCGGGAGCGTCTTCGGGTGGGCCATGGGGAGCGGCCTGAGGTAAAGGAAAGGCGTGGTCGAAACCCAGCTTTTGTTAGTTGCCTGCGCTCAGTATATAGTCCATTATTTTGCCCAGGCCGCGGATCCGTGGTCGTGTACTGAGCTCTCCCGTGAGGGATGGGATTGAATGTGACTTTAAAAGGATTAAAGATGCCCAGATTAAGCCCCTCTTTTCCTCAGCCTCCCCCTTTCCTCCCCTTTCCATCGCTCCTACTCACTCCCTTTGCTCAATGCCCCTCGCCCCTCAGCACTTGTGTACACATCTATAATTCTATTTATTCATATTAATTCCTGTTTCTTTTGATGTGTGCATATATCTATAATTAATAATTATGGTATTTACCCCCCCTCGCCCCTCAGCACTTGTGTACAAATCTATAATTCTATTTATTCATATTAATTCCTGTTTGTTTTGATGTGTGTATATATCTATCAGCGCTTAGAACAGTGCTGTGCACATAGTAAGCGCTTAACAAATGCCATCATCATCATCTATAATTAATAATTATGGATTTACCCCCCTTGCCCCTCAGCACTTGTGTACACATCTATAATTCTATTTATTCATATTAATTCCTGTTTGTTTTGATGTGTGTATATATCTATAATTAATAATTATGGTATTTACCCCCCCCTCGCCCCTCAGTACTTGTGTACACATCTATAATTCTATTTATTCATATCAATTCCTGTTTGTTTTGATGTGTGTATCTATAATTAATAATTATGGTATTTACCCCCCCTCGCCCCTCAGCACTTGTGTACACATCTATAATTCTATTTATTCATATTAATTCCTGTTTGTTTTGATGTGTGTGTGTACCTATAATTAATAATTATGGTATTTACCCCCCCCTCGCCCCTCAGCACTTGTGTACACATCTATAATTCTATTTATTCATATTAATTCCTGTTTGTTTTGATGTGTGTGTATACCTATAATTAATAATTATGGTATTTACCCCCCCTCGCCCCTCAGCACTTGTGTACACATCTATAATTCTATTTATTCATATTAATTCCTGTTTGTTTTGATGTGTGTGTATATCTATAATTAATAATTATGGTATTTACCCCCCCTCGCCCCTCAGCACTTGTGTAAACATCTATAATTCTATTTATTCATATTAATGCCTGTTTGTTTTGATGTGTGTATATGTCTATAATTAATAATTATGGTATTTCCCCCCCCCTTGCCCCTCAGCACCTGTGTACACATCTATAATTCTATTTATTCATATTAATTCCTGTTTGTTTTGATGTGTGTATATATCTATAATTAATAATTATGGTATTTACCCCCCCGG